>NC_133423.1:13824000-15075000 GCF_049350105.2 Macaca mulatta
GTAAAAGTGTTCCTATTTCTCCACATCCTCTCCAGCACCTGTTGTTTCCTGACTTTTTAATGATCGCCATTCTAACTGGCGTGAGATGGTATCTCATTGTGGTTTTGATTTGCATTTCTCTGATGGCCAGTGATGATGAGCATTTTTTCATGTGTCTGTTAGCTGTATGAATGTCTTCTTTTGAGAAATGTCTGTTCATATCCTTTGCCCACTTTTTGATGGGGTTGTTTGTTTTGTTCTTGTAAATTTGTTTGAGTTCTTTGTAGGTTCTGGATATTAGCCCTTTGTCAGATGAGTAGATTGCAAAAATTTTCTCCCATTCTGTAGGTTGCCTGTTCACTCTGATGGTAGTTTCTTTTGCTGTGCAGAAGCTTTTTAGTTTAATGAGATCCCACTTGTCAATTTTGGCTTTTGCTGCCGTTGCTTTTGGTGTTTTAGACATGAAGTCTTTGCCCATGCCTATGTCCTGAATGGTACTACCTAGGTTTTCCTCTAGGATTTTTATGGTATTAGGTCTAACATTTAAGTCTCTAATCCATCTTGAATTAATTTTCGTATAAAGAGTAAGGAAAGGATCCAGTTTCAGCTTTCTACTTATGGCTAGCCAATTTTCCCAGCACCATTTATTAAATAGGGAATCCTTTCCCCATTTCTTGTTTCTCTCAGGTTTGTCAAAGATCAGATGGCTGTAGATGTGTGGTATTATTTCTGAGGACTCTGTTCTGTTCCATTGGTCTATATCTCTGTTTTGGTACCAGTACCATGCTGTTTTGGTTACTGTAGCCTTGTAGTATAGTTTGAAGTCAGGTAGTGTGATGCCTCCAGCTTTGTTATTTTGACTTAGGATTGTCTTGGCAATGCGGGGTCTTTTTTGGTTCCATATGAACTTTAAAGCAGTTCTTTCCAATTCTGTGAAGAAACTCATTGGTAGCTTGATGGGGATGGCATTGAATCTATAAATAACCTTAGGCAGTATGGCCATTTTCACGATATTGATTCTTCCTATCCATGAGCATGGTATGTTCTTCCAGTTGTTTGTGTTCTCTTTAATTTCACTGAGCAGTGGTTTGTAGTTCTCCTTGAAGAGGTCCTTTACATCCCTTGTAAGTTGGATTCCTAGGTATTTTATTCTCTTTGAAGCAATTGTGAATGGAAGTTCATTCATGATTTGGATCTCTGTTTGTCTGTTACTGGTGTATAAGAATGCTTGTGATTTTTGCACATTAATTTTGTATCCTGAGACTTTGCTGAAGTTGCTTATCAGCTTAAGGAGATTTTGGGCTGAGACGATGGGGTTTTATAAATATACAATCATGTCATCTGCAAAGAGGGACAATTTGACTTCTTCTTTTCCTAACTGAATACCTTGATTTCTTTCTCTTGCCTGATTGCCCTAGCCAGAACTTCCAACACTATGTTGAATAGGAGTGGTGAGAGAGGGCATCCCTGTCTTGTGCCAGTTTTCAAAGGGAATTTTTCCAGTTTTTGCCCATTCAGTATGATATTGGCTGTGGGTTTGTCATAAATAGCTCTTATTATTTTGAGGTACGTTCCATCAATACCGAATTTATTGAGCATTTTTAGCATGAAGGGCTGTTAAATTTTGTCAAAAGCCTTTTCTGCATCTATTGAGATAATCATGTGGTTCTTGTCTTTGGTTTTGTTTATATGCTGGATTATGTTTATTGATTTGCGAATGTTGAACCAGAGTTGCATCCCAGGGATGAAGCCCACTTGATCATGGTGGATAAGCTTTTTGATGTGCTGCTGAATCCGGTTTGCCAGTATTTTATTGAGGATTTTTGCATTGATGTTCATCAGGGATACTGGTCTAAAATTCCCTTTTTTGTTGTGTCTCTGCCAGGCTTTGGTATCAGGATGATGTTGGCCTCATAAAATGAGTTAGGGAGGATTCCCTCTTTTTCTATTGATTGGAATAGTTTCAGAAGGAATGGTACCAACTCCTCCTTGTACCTCTGGTAGAATTCAGCTGTGAATCCATCTGGTCCTGGACTTTTTTTGGTTGGTAGGCTATTAATTATTGCCTCAATTTCAGAGCCTGCTATTGGTCTATTCAGGGATTCAACTTCTTCCTGGTTTAGTCTTGGAAGAGTGTAAGTGTCCAGGAAATTATCCATTTCTTCTAGATTTTCTAGTTTATTTGCGTAGAGGTGTTTATAGTATTCTCTGATGATAGTTTGCATTTCTGTGGGGTCGGTGGTGATATCCCCTTTATCATTTTTTATTGCGTCAATTTGATTCTTCTCTCTTTTCTTCTTTATTAGTCTGCTAGCGGTCTGTCAATTTTGTTGATCTTTTCAAAAAACCAACTCCTGGATTCATTGATTTTTTGGAGGGTTTTTTGTGTCTCTATCTCCTTCAGTTCTGCTCTGATCTTAGTTATTTCTTGCCTTCTGCTAGCTTTCGAATGTGTTTGCTCTTGCTTCTCTAGTTCTTTTAATTGTGATGTTAGAGTGTCAATTTTAGATCTTTCCTGCTTTCTCTTGTGGGCATTTAGTGCTATAAATTTCCCCCTACACACTGCTTTAAATGTGTCCCAGAGATTCTGGTATGTTGTATCTTTGTTCTCATTGGTTTCAAAGAACATCTTTATTTCTGCCTTCATTTCGTTATGTACCCAGTAGTCATTCAGGAGCAGGTTGTTCAGTTTCCATGTAGTTGAGCGGTTTTGATTGAGTTTCTTAGTGCTGAGTTCTAGTTTGATTGCACTGTGGTCTGAGAGACAGTTTGTTATAATTTCTGTTCTTGTACATTTTCTGAGGAGTGCTTTACTTCCAATTATGTGGTCAATTTTGGAATAAGTGCGATGTGGTGCTGAGAAGAATGTATATTCTGTTGATTTGGGGTGGAGAGTTCTATAGATGTCTATTAGGTCTGCTTGCTGCAGAGATGAGTTCAATTCCTGGATATCCTTGTTAACTTTCTGTCTCGTTGATCTGTCTAATGTTGACAGTGGAGTGTTGAAGTCTCCCATTATTATTGTATGGGAGTCTAAGTCTCTTTGTCAGTCTCTAAGGACTTGCTTTATGAATCTGGGTGCTCCTGTATTGGGTGCATATATATTTAGGATAGTTAGTTCTTTCTGTTGAATTGATCCCTTTACCATTTTGTAATGGCCTTCTTTGTCTCTTTTGATCTTTGATGGTTTAAAGTCTGTTTTATCAGAGACTAGTATTGCAACCCCTGCTTTCTTTTGTTCTCCATTTGCTTGGTAAATCTTCCTCCATCCCTTTATTTTGAGCCTATGTGTGTCTCTGCATGTGAGATGGGTCTCCTGAATACAGCAGACTGATGGGTCTTGACTCTTTATCCAGTTTGCCAGTCTATGTCTTTTAATTGGAGCATTTAGTCCATTTACATTTAAGGTTAATATTGTTATGTGTGAACTTGATCCTGCCATTATGATATTAACTGGTTATTTTGCTCGTTACTTGATACAGTTTCTTCCTAGCCTTGATGGTCTTTACATTTTGGCATGTTTTTGCAATGGCTGGTACCGGTTGTTCCTTTCCATTTTGAGTGCTTCCTACAGGGTCTCTTGTAAGGCAGGCCTAGTGGTGACAAAATCTCTAAGCATTTGCTTATCTGTAAAGGATTGTATTTCTCCTTCACTTATGAAACTTAGTTTGGCTGGATATGAAATTCTGGGTTTAAAATTCTTTTCTTTAAGAATGTTGAATATTGGCCCCCACTCTCTTCTGGCTTGGAGAGTTTCTGCCGAGAGATCTGCTGTTAGTCTGATGGGCTTCCCTTTGTGGGTAACCTGACCTTTCTCTCTGGCTGCCCTTAAGATTTTTTCCTTCATTTCAACTTTGGTGAATCTGGCAATTCTGTGTCTTGGAGTTGCTCTTCTCGAGGAGTATCTTTGTGGCGTTCTCTGTATTTCCTGGATTTGAATGTTGGCCTGCCCTACTAGGTTGGGGAAGTTCTCCTGGATGATATCCTGAAGAGTGTTTTCCAACTTGGTTTCATCTTCCCCCTCAATTTCAGGCACCCCAATCAGACGTAGATTTGGTCTTTTTACATAATCCCATACTTCTTGCAGGCTGTGTTCATTTCTTTTTCTTCTTTTTTCTTTTGGTTTCTCTTCTCGCTTCATTTCATTCATTTGATCCTCAATCGCTGATACTCTTTCTTCCAGTTGATCGAGTCGGTTACTGAAGCTTGTGCATTTGTCACGTATTTCTCGTGTCATGGTTTTCATCTCTTTCATTTCGTTTATGACCTTCTCTGCATTAATTACTCTAGCCATCAATTCTTCCACTTTTTTTTTCAAGATTTTTAGTTTCTTTGCGCTGGGTACGTAATTCCTCCTTTAGCTCTGAGAAATTTGATGGACTGAAGCCTTCTTCTCTCATCTCGTCGAAGTCATTCTCCGTCAAGCTTTGATCCGTTGCTGGCGATGAGCTGCGCTCCTTTGCCGGGGAAGATGCGCTCTTATTTTTTGAATTTCCAGCTTTTCTGCCCTGCTTTTTCCCCATCTTTGTGGTTTTATCTGCCTCTGGTCTTTGATGATGGTGACGTACTGATTTGAGTTTTGGTGTAGGTGTCCTTCCTGTTTGATAGTTTTCCTTCTAACAGTCAGGACCCTCGGCTGTAGGTCTGTTGGAGATTGCTTGAGGTCCACTCCAGACCCTGTTTGCCTGGGTGTCAGCAGCAGAGGCTGCAGAAGATAGAATATTTCTGAACAGCGAGTGTACCTATCTGATTCTTGCTTTGGAGAGCCCTCTCAGGGGTGTATTCCACCCTGTGAGGTGTGGGGTGTCAGACTGCCCCTAGTGGGGGATGTCTCCCAGTTAGGCTACTCAGGGGTCAGGGACCCACTTGAGCAGGCAGTCTGTCCCTTCTCAGATCTCAACCTCCGTGTTGGGAGATCCACTGCTCTCTTCAAAGCTGTCAGACAGAGTCCTTTGCGTCTGCAGAGGTTTCTGCTGCTTTTGTTGTTATCTGTGCCCTGTCCCCAGAGGTGGCGTCTACAGAGACAGGCAGGTTTCCTTGAGCTGCTGTGAGCTCTACCCAGTTCGAGCTTCCCAGCGGCTTTGTTTACGTACTTAAGCCTCAGCAATGGCGGCCGCCCCTCCCCCAGCCTCGCTGCTGCCTTGCCGTGAGATCGCAGACTGCTGTGCTAGCAATGAGGGAGGCTCCGTGGGTGTGGGACCCTCCCGGCCAGGTGGGGGATATTATCTCCAGGTGTGCCTATTTGCTTAAAGCGCAGTATTGGGGTGGGAGTTACCCGATTTTCCAGGTGTGGTGTGTCTCAGTTCCCCTGGCTAGGAAAAGGGATTCCCTTTCCCCTTGCGCTTCCCAGGTGAGGCGATGCCTCGCCCTGCTTCAGCTCTCACTGGTCGGGCTGCAGCAGCTGACCAGCACTGATTGTCCGGCACACCCTAGTGAGATGAACCCAGTACCTCAGTTGAAAATGCAGAAATCACCGGTCTTCTGTGTCGCTTGTGCTGGGAGTTGGAGACTGGAGCTGTTCCTATTCGGCCATCTTGCTCCGCCCCCTTATAGGTAACATTTCAAAACCACAGGTGACAAATGCAAAAGTAGGCAAATGGCATTATATTAAACTAAAAAGCTTCTACACATCAGAGGAAATCATTAACAGAGAGAAGAGACAACCTGCAGAATGAGAGAAAATACTTGCAAACGATTCACCCAAAAAGGGATTAATATCCTGATTATACAAGGAACTCCAAGTACTCAAGAGAAAAAAAAAATAGGCAAAGGATCTGAATAGACATTTTTCAAAAGAAGACAAATACAAATACAAAGACAAATAGCAAACAGATAAATGAAAAAAATGCTCAACATTATCAATCTTCAAGGACATGGAAATCAAAACCAAAATGAAGTATCATTTCACCCCAGTTAGAATAGGTATCATCAAGTAAACAAAAAATGACAAATGCTGATGAGGATGTTGAATAAAGTGGAGCCATTACGAAAACTAATATGGCAGTTCCTCAGAAAACTGAAAATAGAACTATCATATGATCTAGTAATCCCAATGTCAAGTATATATTCAAAGGAAAGGAAATCAGGATATCAAAGAGATCTCTGCACTCCCGTGTTTATTGTAGCATTATTCACAATTGCCAAAATGTAGAATAAACAGATAAATGTATAAACCAAATACTGTATATATACAAAGTGAATATTATTCAGTCATTTAAAAAATCCTGTAATTCTAGGCAACAAGAACGAGCCTGGAGTATCTTAAGTTAAATGAGTCAGGCATAGAACATGCAAGCATATGTTCTCATTCATATTTGGAAGCTAAAAAAGTTGAGCTCATAGCAGTAAAGAGTACAATAGTGTTTATTAGAGGCTGGGAAACAAAGGGGAGAAAGAAAGATGATAGAGGGTGGCGAGTGGATACAAAATTAAAGCTAGATAGGAGGAATAAGTTATAGTGTTCTGTAGCACTGTAGGGTGGCTATAGTTGTTAAAAAATGTATTGCTTATTTTCAGATAGCTAGAAGAGAAGATTTTGTATGTACCCAACAAAAAGAAATAACGAATGTTTGAGGTAATAGATATGTTAATTTCCCTGATTTGATTGTCACATATTGTATACATATATGGAGATATCACTCTATATACCTAAATATGTACTATTATTATATATCAATTAAAAGTAAAAAGAAGAATAAGTAGGAGTAAATTTCAAACGTCTCCTCCAAAAACATAAGTGAGGTGATGGACATAATGATTATCTTGATGCAATGATTCCACATTTACGCATCTATTAAAACATCATATTTTACCCAATAAATATATACAATTATGATTTGTCAATTAACATATTAAAAACCAATAAACAAATAAATGTGATTACTTAATACCATATCTAATTTTTAAAACCTAAAAACTTTATTATTATTCTCATTGAAGACAGAAAAGAATTCTCTTCTTAGCATTGCATCTAAGATACTTGTTGCTTCCACCCTAAAACTAGCATTCTCTAATCTCAGTCTAAAAAAATGCACCTGACTTCCCCATTAAAATATGTATCTTTCAGTTTTCAGTATACTGTATGATTTCTTCTTTACACACGCCTACATTTCATTTGCTGCTGCTTTGATTATAAACATAATTTTTAATCTCTTTTTCTTTCTTTTTCCTTTCTTCCTTTCTCTAATTTTAGTTTAGCTAAAAGTAAGATGCAGCCTAAAGGTTAAATTAACTATGAAGTCATCTTCAGATAACCCAAACTGCCACTTTTTCTGAGTTCCCGTGTCATATACAATCTGACTCAATTAAACATGCCTAATATTAATTTACGATGATTTGCTTATCACTCCTAAGATAATTCAGATAACTAAGAGTAGGAACAGTGTCCTATTCATCTGCATGTTATTAGATGTTCTTGGAATGCAGTACAGTGTCTAAATAAAAGAACAAGCGAACATTTTCCTGGGTACAAGTGAATTAGGCTGATAGTTCTTTTTTTTTTTTTTTGGCAGAATTTTCTACATGGGATGCATGCTTTCTTCTTGATTTTTTATGTAATTTTGAACAAAAAAAAATGTGTCTAACCATGAAATTGTTTGTGACAAAAAATATCTCTCATCTGAAGTGGATGATAATAAAACTCAGTTATTTTAGGGATGAAAGACGCAGATTGGAGCTGCAGCATGTCTTGCATAGCATTCACTTATGGACTTGTTTTCTAAGTATTTGAATTAATACAAAATGTCCCAAATGATAGGAGATTAGGTTCTCTCCATTAGCTAATCCTTTGTGAAGTAACAGCATGCCCAAATGTTGCTTAGTTCTAATCAAAGACCTGATCCATGTGGTGAAATAACAGCAAAAGGAAAGCTGCTTTGATATGCTAATGATTCAATGTGTTATTCATGAAGTGTTGCTCACCATGGACACTGATAACAACTCTAGAAGAGAAAACAGTTATTACACTTTGTTTTATTTAATTTCCATGCTTTACTTGAGAAGGGAATATGAATGAAGAGAATGCTAATCTTTGTTTTTAGGAAACCATATCTTCAGGAGAACAATAAATCTTGCTTGTCCTTTTCCTTAGATTCACTTTAGCTTTCTAGAAGATATATCACTTTTCATAGAGGTATGTGTTTTCATTCCTGACATGATCTTTTGCTTCCACATGCTAGATAGTTTTATTGAATCATTGTTACATTGTTGACCAATTTCTATTAATAATAGATACAACTAATGGAATGCCTTCTATATTAGATGTTTTGTGTGTATTATCTTTAACAAGAGACATTTTAGGAAAACTGATATTCAGAGAATGTACACAATTTCCTACAGTCACACAAAAGAAAATGTGTGGAAAAGGATTTAAATTCATGTTTACTTTGTTCCACTGGCCATGTCTTGTTAACACCATTGCATTTATTTGGATGGGCTGTTGTACTGTAGAAACAGATGCCTGATCTCAGTGACATGGCACAAAGTAAGTTTACCTCTTTCTCAGGCTGTCTGTCCTGTATGAGTTGACAGGGCGACTGTAACTAGAGTGATGAATTTGCTGCATCACCACAGCTGTGGAAAGAGAATATAGTAAAAGGCCATCTGGTCCTTCAAGCTTCTGTGTGCAAGGAACACACTTTTGTTTACATTATCTTGACCAAAGCAAATCCCACGGCCACCACTTCGAAAAGCTCTAGACAGTTCAATTTTTCTTCTAGCCTGGAAAAAAAGAGCTATAAATATTTGATGAGTGACATTAATGACTGCTGCACCATGTCATGTGCCAAATGTATTCTGAAATCTATCATTTTGGTAACTTACATCATTGAATAGTGAAATATAGAAATCAAAAATCTGATAAAATATAGTGTTAGCATCTGTGATATACATTTCTATTGCTTCTTAGTAGTGGCCTTTGAGTACTCTGTTCTAGCTTTTCTATTGTACCTATGTTTCCTTTTTCTCTTTTTTAAAGTGTAAATTGTTTTTTATTGCATGTTCTCCACTTTCCAAATAAGGCTGAAAATGTGCTGCCAGCTTAAATGTCCTAAAGCTCTGCTTATTCATTTCACATCACCTTCAAAAGAGTCACATTCATAACATGATTGGGTTGAAAGAGAATGACAAACCAGGTTAGTACTGAACACTGCCTGATTTTTGTCAACCTGGCACTACCACTCATACACACAATGGATAAATGTCTTCCAAAATCCTATTGCTTTGTCATTTGCCAACCAGAGACACTCACATGCAATTTGAAAGGTAGAAGTAAAAAAGGGGTTTTTATTGATTAATGGTCTTTCTGGTCACAGAGAACAGCTTGCTCAGACACAGTGGCCTCCATTCACGTCTCCTTCAACTGTCATAGACAAAGCAGGTTCCCCAAAGCTCCCCCAAACTTCATCTGCTGTCCCAGTCTGGTTGTCAGATGGACTGATATTCTGACTCTCCTGCACTCTCTAGCTTTTCCATCTGCATCAGTGTTTGAGGCTGATATGTTTAGGAATTATTTCTCTGAAACTCAACCTACCACTTTCCAAGTTTCTCTATTTCAGCTCCTCCCACATTCCTGTGAAGCCATTCCATATTATGCACCAGAAGTATGCATTTTCCAAAACTGTTATGATCTGGTATGGTAGCCACAATCTTCAGCCTAGAATGTGTGGACTTCCAAACTGAAGCATAGCTATAGTCTTTGCTTTTCTTTTATAACTTAATTAATCACTCTGATTAATCAGGCAAGAATCAACTATAGGCTTCATAATAAATATGCACTTTAAATATAAAGACACAGGAATTAAGAGTAACTAGATAGGAAAAGATACACCATGAAAATCATAGGCTTAAAGAGACCAAGGTGACTATATTAATACCAGGGAAAATGAACTTCAAGGACTACTACAAAAATAAGAAGGACATGTCATAATGATAAAAGAGCCAGTTAATCAAAACACTGTAATGGTCGAACATCTAGAATCCACAAGAGACTTAAACAAATTTACAAGAAACAAAACAAAACAACCCCATTAAAAAGTTGGCAAAGAACAGGAATAGATATTTCTCAAAATAATACATGTATGTGGTCAAAAACCATATGAAAAAAAAGCTCAACATCACTGATCATTAGAGAAATGCAAATCAAAACCACACTGAGATACTATCTCATGCCAGTCAGAATGGTCATTACTAAAAAGTCAAGAAACAACAGATGCTGGCGAGGCTTTGGAGAAATAGGAATGCTTTTACACTGTTAGTGGGAATGTAAATTAGTTCAACCATTGTGGAAGACAGTGTGGCAATTGCTCAAAGATCCAGAACCAGAAATACTATTTGACCCAGCAATCCCATTACTGGGTATACACCTAAAGGAATATAAATCATTCTAATATAAGGATACAGGGATGCATATGTTCCTTATGTTCCTTGCAGCACTATTCACAATAGCAAAGATACGGAATCAATCCAAATGCCCATTAATGATGGACTGGATAAAGAAAATTTGGTACATATACACCATAGAATACAACGCAGCCATAAAAAGGAACGACATTATGTCCTTTACAGGGACATGGATGAAGCTGGAAGCCACCATCCTCAGCAAACTAACACAGTAAGAGAAAACCAAACTCCGTATGTTCTCACTTATAAGTGGGAGCTAAACAAGAGAACACATGGACCCAGGGAGGGGAACATCACACACTGGGGCCTGACAGGTGGGTGGTGGTACAGGAGGAGGGAAACCATCAGGATAAATAAATAGCTAATGCATGCAAGGCTTAATACCTATGTGATAGGTTGATAGGTGCGGCAAACCACCACGGCACATGTTTACCTATGTAATAAACCTGCATTTCCTGCACGTGTATCCCAGTAGTTAAAATAAAATAAAATAAAATAAAAACTGTAATGGTGACAAATGTGTAAACGCTTAATAATAGGGCCTCAAAAACACATACAGCATGATTGAAAAAAATGAATAAAGCAATAGAAAATTCCATATTCCTAAAGTAAGACATTTAAAAATACCTGTTGAATTATCTTGTGATAACTAAACAAAATTATCAATATATTTATAAAGGATGTGGACAACATTATTGACCACTGAAACCATTTGACATTTTTAGAGTTCTACATCCAAAAAATAAAGAATGCATAGTTATTTTCTACTGTGCATTTTAAATCCCCAAACATAGTTTATATACTGGACCATTAAACAAGTCTTATTTAATTTAAAAGGATTAATATTATATAGAGTACGTTCTTTAATCACATCACAATTAAATGATAAATTGAAAAAAATTCTGAAACAAAACGTAAATACCAATAGAAATTGTACACCACAATTCTGTATCATCCATACATGAAACGATAAATCACAAGGGGCAAATTTTAAACTAAATAATAACTAACATGTAAATGAAACACAAACATTACTGGAGTGGTGATAAAACTATTCTTTGGGGAGCATTCTGTATACTTTAAATGCACTATAAAAGACGGTTTAGAATTAATTACCAAATGTGCCAACAGAAGCACATACAAATAATTATGTATTAGGTTGAGAACTGAATAGGATCAATCATATACCACAAACAAATGGCATTGACACCAGCAAACCAATGACAGTTTAACCTTCAAATGCCAATCAAGTTCATATTGGCAATAAGAAAAAATATATGGCTTGCTAGCATTTTGAAGGGGATAGTATCAAATTGGAAACAGTTGATATTTTAAAAATATTCAAGCTTCCGAACTATGAACGTGGCTTATCTCTGTGCTTATCTAGATCTTTTATTTCTTTCATCAGTATTTTTTGGTTTCTGCATAAAGATCTTTCACCATTTTTCTTAGATTTATTACTAACTTCTTTCACACTTTGATGTTATTACTTTTTTATATGAGTCAAATTATTTATTAAAGTTATGTAGGAATATGATTGAGTGTTTTATATTGACCTTGCATCTTTCAGTCTCATTAAATTCACATTTATTGCAGAAATGTGTTGTTGTTTTGTGTGCTCCCTGGACTTTTATATTAATTTATATTGGATTTTTTTCTAAAGTCTAAAAGATAAATAACCAAATGTAATGTATGGTCTTTTATTGGAGCCCCCAGGGAGAAAACAAGGTAAATAATATATTTGGGGGATAATCGGTAAAATTCAAATACCCAGTGGGCAGTGAATAACGTTTGGAAATTATTATAAAATTGTTAGGTGTGGTTCTGACAATTGTCTTTATTTGACTCATGCGTAAATATCTTTTCATGAATATTCTTCAGGAACTATTATAGCAAAATATTAAAATGTATTATCAAATCTGCACATATTTTGGTATTTATTGTGTTTCCATGTTTACTTTTATGTACATTTGGTAATTATCATTGGAAAGAATTGTGTAAATATAAATATTTGCTAGAGTATTACACTATCTTGGACATATTTGTTTTATTAGAAATCTCCAAACACTCTAATGGGACATTTTAGTGAGTTACTTCTATTTATGCGGTTTCAAACACTGCACATTATATCATTCAGTAATCTACAAACACATTTTAGGGCTAACTTCTGGAGAAACCCTTGCTGAGGAACAGCTGTACTTTGCAATGTAAGTAGCAAATTCTACACATAAAAAGTTATTTTAATTTTTAGGTTTTGATATACATATATACATACATATAATGTACAGATATGATCTATAATTTTATATATATATAATTCCTTTTATCTTCTTTTTGTGTAAAACAGATAATATAAGCTATCTGCTGAGATGAGGTCAAACCATGGGAGGCTAAATTACAATTTAGAAAATAAGAACCAACATTTCATAGAAAGAAAATCTGGTGACAGACATCTTAGTTTTGTCAGATCACGGCCACGTAATAAGAAAGCAGAAGAAAACGTCAAGAAATCTGTGGCTGACACATCAGGAATCATTTTATATCAATATTTTTCCAAATTACATCAATAAAAGGATGTTTTAAAATCTGACCTGGAGATTATTATGGGGTTAAAAATATCCATGCAAAGGAAATTGTATTTATGCAACAAACATGTATCCTTTCACAACCTGTATTTATTGTATAGTGGCTTTCATCCTGAAGTGTTTCACAAATTTGATTTACAAACTGTGTACTGCAATCATTTTCATTTCTGAAATGCACCTCATCCGTTATGTACCCATATATTGCATTTTATGAATTTCAGGATATGGCAGAGTAATCCCCAAATATAACAGAGTTTGAAATACTATTTTATGGTTGCATGAAAACAACATGACAAATTGCTTACTCTGGTTTCTCTAACAAATCTCTCTTTTCAGTAAGTGGAGATCTAATTGAAATGTATGCTTCCACTTGCAGGCAGCAAAAGACAAAAAATATCAACTAGGGGCTCATGAATGGGAGATGCATTAGTTAGCAAGAAATTTATTGGGTTACCACTGTGTATAGAAAACCTATTTAGGTGCTACACGGGGAAATCAAAAGTACAGCCTCTAGTCTTGATAATCATACCAATTAATTTGCACAGGCAAAACATATCCACATCTGGATTTGAGTATTTGCTGCAAGTGGCAAGAAAACAGATGTGAGCAAACATATGGACCAAGTTCAATTCACAAATACTGAGTGAGTGAGGTGAGAATAGACTAGTCAGAGCAGGACTGACTTTAATTCTTGAAGGAAGTAAATTCGAACCAGCTTTCTAATGCCAGAAAGGTTAAAATACTCCTAACACTTACTGTGGACTTACTAGTAACACTGATTGTACTTTTATTGTACTAACAATATAAAAGTTTATACAAATTCTGTATTTTTATTTATTTGCTCATGTGATGGTTCATTCATTCCTTCATCCATCCATGTATTCGACCACACATCCACACATGCAATCACTAATTATTAAGGATTTCATATATGTCAGAAAAAGTGATAGAAATCAATGACAAACTAGAGAACAAAACAGTCTATACCTGCAAGAGAGGATTAATATTATTAAGACAACATTGTTTTTACTACATGATAACACTCACAGATTTAAACAATGATTATAGATTCAAAAGCCTAATAGCTAACGTCTGAACAATACCTGTTTGTATATATGAATATGTATATTATGGGCTACATTTTGTACCCTTTCCTCACAAATGTCAAAGCCCTAACTTCTAGTAGTACTTCTGAACATGACTACATTTGGAGATAAGACTATTAAAGAGGTAATTAAGGATATTAGCGTAAGCCCGAGTCCACTATGGCTATTGTAATTATAAGAAGAGGAGATCGGAACACAGACACACACAGGGTGAGAGATGACTAAGTGGGGACACAGGCAGATGGCAGTTGTCTCTAAGCCAAGGAGAGAGGCCTTAGAAAACACCAAACCACACTGACTCTTTGATCTCGGATATCTACCTAACAGAACTGTGATAAAATGAATTTCTGCAGTAAAAGCCATCCTGTCTGTGGTATTTTATTATGGCAGCCCTAGCAAACTAGTATAGTAAATCTGATAAATATCTAAATCAAGTACTATATCATTCCCATATCCTGATCCTTATGCATGACATTGTTTCTTTGGCAGTGAGCAATGTATAATTGAGTGACTATAACTGTTTAAATTACATTTTTGAAAAGTGTGTTATTAACTACACACTGTCAATTCAAGAAGATGAGAATATTGGTAGAAAATTATCTAAAATATCTATGAAGGATATTATAGTATATTTATGTTTTTTGTTCAAATTGGTTTTCCTAAGAAACTGGAGGTATATTGCTACAAAAACCATGTTTCCCTCAAGATACAATAAATCATATTTTGAAACTCAGAGAAAGAAAGCCTAGAATTAGACAAGATGAGGGGGAAGTAAAGAAGATGGGCTGCAGAGAAAAAATAATGAAATAAATACAAAAAGAAAACTAGAATATAGTTTTAACTCATTTATGATTACTATTTCTAAACTACCTTTAGAAAAACAGAGATGGGGCAATACAAACTGAATCTCCCTTGATATAATTTACTCCTAAATGTTTTCTTCTTTATTTCTTTCTCTGTCTGTAAGTACATGTTTATCGTGAAAACTTACCTTCTTTCTTTTGCAATTTCCTGAATATACACAAAGACCTTTGTTTCTCTATGAATGTCAATGTGCTTTTTGAAACTATGACCAAATTGGTTAATCTGCAGTCAAATTTATGATGGAAGGTCGGCTATATTGTTTTGTAACAAGTATGTTCACAAACTAATTTATTCATAAAGTATTTGTAGACTTCATCAAATTTATAAATAAACTTACATGAACCTTTAACATCATGCAGCTAAACAGAGCATTGAGTATTGAAAACCATATCCGTTTTCAACTTGCTTAGTCATGTGTAAATTTATATAGGATAGTCCAGGCTATAGATATAGTTTTGTCATCTCCAATACCATATTTGTTCATAACAGTAGTGCTATAACACGGCAGGTATCATTTGCTTTTTTTTCTAGAGGAGATTGGAAGGTATGTGAGTAACAGAAATAGAAAGCCTGGTGTTCTGTATTTGAGATCCTGATTTATCTTAAAGTCAATGGTAAACAACTAATAAAAAGCATCAAAATCACTGACAAAGAATTATAGAATGCAATGTCTGAAACCTATCTGAGACAGACTCAAGTGGAATTAATTTTGGTCAAGCTTAGACACTGGCATTTTGTTTTAAGTCTTCAGTTGATTCTTACCTACACATTTGGCAAAGAATAGACATACATTAAAATTAGCATGGAATGTCTCAAAAAATGCTGGAATTATTCATTAAGAAAGGGAGAATAGTCTGGGCGTGGTGGCTCACGCCTGTAATCCCAGCACTTCGGAAGGCCAAGGCAAGTGGATAACCTGAGGTTGGGAGTTCAACACCAGCCTGACCAACATGGAGAAACTCCATATCTACTAAAAATACAAAATTAACCAGGCATTTTGGCACATGCCTGTAATCCCAACTACTCGGGAAGCTGAGGCAGAGATTGTGCCATTGCATTCCATCCTGGGCAACAAGACTGAAACTCTGTCTCCAAAAAGAAAAAAAGAATAATGGGAGGATAATTTTGGATTTACTCAATGTTGGCACAATAATAATTGTATATCCTATATGTATATATATCTTCAATAATATATATTGGAATTATATATTATATATATGTAAATATATAAAATATATTACATATATTTATATATAACATAAATATTTGTATATAAATATTTGTATATAAATATATAATATATATAATTATTGTATATATGTATACTATATATAGTATACATATATGTACATATGATATAAATATAAAATAATTATATATAATCATAACATATGTTATATATTAATTATATCATACATATCCTATATATAAACATACAATAATACATATGATGTATAATTATTATTGGATCCAAACATATGTATCTCTTAATTTTATGAACTAAGGAATAATAAACTATAAAGAACTATATAAATCATATTAAAGTCATTGCTTAGTTTATGAATATGGGTTTTTGGTGAATTAAACATTGAGTCAATCAAATAATAATTCTTCCATTCTTAATATATAATCCCAGCATTTTGTCAGCAATTCCATTCCTTCATCATTTATTCACAAATATTTCTCTTCTCTGAACAGATCAAAATATAGAGGTAGTGAACTGTAATGAATACACTAAATAATATACTTGAATATTAGATTTGAATAGAATCTACATTTTTGGAAATACTGTTTATATAACCACAAATATGTGTACAAGGATGTATTCAGGTATAATGCCTATCATATACATATGTGCACACATATGCATTCTGTATTCCTGTACTTTTATTTACATTTTCAGAATTTCACAATAGATGAGAATATGATTTATTTTCAAAATGCAAGCCTGCACCAAGGCAGAATTAATTTATCTACTTTAAAAGCAGAATTTTCCTTTGGAAAAAAGTGACAACTTATATTCAATCGGATAGTAAGAAAAAATTTATCTCAGATATAACTTAATAAGTCCAAAAGCTTTTCTAGGTTGTAAAAACTGCTAGTTTCCTCAGCTTCCTGACAGGCTTATATAATGAATGACAATTAAATATCCATTGAATGAATGTGAAGGATAATAAAAATTATTAGGGTGATGAGAAGAGGAAACTGATAAAAAAATTGGAATTGCTGAGAAATCAAAAAGTAAGGAAAGAAAAGTGGATAATTAGAAGGCAAATAGCAAGAATAGAGTCAATAAAGGGGATATGGTATATAAATTCAGACAGAAATTGTTTAGGGCATCTTCTCAATATCAAGAACAAAACTCATTAATAGCACTTGTGTGACTGACTCTTCTTTCTTAAAAACTAAATTAACGTTTTTTTAATCCTCTGTGTATTTTTAAACCTTTACATGATTTACTAAGCCTCGTCTCCACAATTCCATTATTTTCAGATGAATTAAATATCCCCGTTTACTGTTGGCATACGGAAACGCTACTGATTTTTGTATGTTGCTTTTGTATCCTACAACTTTACTGAAATTTCATGAGTTCTAATAGTTTTCTCGTGTAATCTTTAGGTTTTTTCACATATAACATTACACCATCTGCCAATAAGAGTAATCTGACTTCATCATTTCCAATTTGGATGCCCTTTATATCTTTCTCTTGTCTGATCATTCTAGTTAGGACTTCTAGTAGTATATTGAATAACAGTGGTGACTGGAAATCCTTGTCATGTTCCAGATATTAGAGGAGAGGCTTTCAGCTTTTCCCCCACTCTGTATGATACCAGCTGGGGAAAATTTAGCTGATGTATGCAATGTTTATATTACGAGTTTTAATATATTTAATAATTTTTACTGTTTGTTCACTTCAGTGTTTTTGGAGACATTAGTTACTTTATTTTTTTTTTCAACTTTTGTTTTAGGTTCAGCAAGTACATGTGCAGGTTTGTTACAAAGGCATATTTTGTGATGCTGAGCTTTGGGGAATGACTAAATCTGTCACCCAAGTAGTAAGCATAGTACCCAATACATAGGTTTTCAGTTCTTGTCCCGCTTCCCCTCTCCCCAGTCTAGTAATCCCCAGTGCCTATTATTTCTATCCTTGTGTCTACGTGCACTCAATGTTTAGCTCCTAGTTATAACTGACAACATGAAGTATTCAATTTTCTGTTTCTGCATTAGTTGGCTTTGTATAATGACCTCCAGCTCCTGGAAGTCCTAGTCAGAGCAATCCGGCAAGAGAAAGAAATAAAAGGCATCAAAAAAGGAAAATAATTAAAACTATCTCTCTTCATTGATGATATTTTTATATACTTGGGAAAAAAAAAAGACTCCACTAAAGTGCACCTACAACTGATAAATGACTTCATTGAAGTCTCAGGTTACAAAATCAATGTACAAAAATCAGTAGCATTTCTATACACCAATAATGTTTTAGCTTAGAGCCAAATCAACAACACAATCTCATTTACAGTAGCCACACACAGAAAATGAAATACCTGAGACTCTAGCTAATCAAGGATGTGAAGAACTATAAAACATTGCTGAAAGAAATCACAGATCACACATGCAAATGGAAAATGCTTCCATGCTCATGGATTGGAAGAATCAATATCATTAAAATGGCCATACTACACAAAACAATTTACAGATTCAACACTATTTCTATCAAATTACCCAACATCATTTTTCACAATTGGAAAAATCAAATATTCTTAAATTTATAAGAAACCATGAAAGAGCCCAAAGTAGCCAAAGTAATCCTAAACAAAAAGAACAAAGCTGAGATCATCACATTTCCCAACTTCAAACTATACTACAAGCCCACAGTAATCAAAACAGCATGGTATTGATACAAAAACAGAAACATAGACTGGTAGAACAGGATAGAAATCCCAGAAATAAAATCACCCACTTACAACCATGTAGTCTTAGAAAAACTTGATAGAAATAAGCAATGGGAAAAAGATTCCCTCTGTAACTGGCTATCATATGCAGAAGACTGAAACTGGACCCCTATGTATCACCATATACAAAAAAATTAACTCAAGATGGATTAAAGATTTAAATGTAAAACCTTATATCAGTTTTTTATGTTAATGTTCAAGTGTGTCAGTTTGCTTGATACCAGCTTGTCAACATAATATCATGCAGAAAAAGGCACAAATGAATTTCTAGGTATTTATATTGCAACTTTATGAAGTGCTTAATCTTCATAGCTAGAAAAGAGGAAAGAAGCTCCATCACTGAATGTCAGTGGAGATAAACAGATATCAATCTATAGCATCTCCTTACTTCTTCTGAAATATAGAGTATAAATTATAATTTTTCAAAAGTACTTTTCTAGAAGTTACCTTTGAAAACTAAATCAGAGTTCCTAAAAACTCTTCTATAAAATATTTTTACTAAAACATAAAAGCAGAAGTTTGCAAATAGGACTTTCAATCATGACGTAAAGGAAATATTGCCTTAATTCATTCTCCAGACAGAATAGATGAAAGTTAAGTTTTACTTCAAATAATTGTTCAGAACCTGGGACTTTAGTGCTTTGTCAACTTGAAAAACTGAAAAGACACTTTTAGAACAAATTTACTACGTCAGTATCTCGGATTTGCTGTAAATACTTGAAGTATATCACACAGAAAAATGATCTAAGTGTTTCCCTCTTGAAGTTTCTAACTGATTGTATTTGAAGCCTCAAATACATTCTTCAGTATAGGAAGCAGTCTTTCCCAAAAGGTATAATTTTAAAAGTAAGTTGCAGTCATTTATCAGTTATTCCAAAACCAAATAAACTGCTATTTTAAACTCATAAATCACACTTAATCGAATTTCCTTTTGATAATCAAAGATAATCCAAATTAAACAGGAAAAAAACATAATTACACATAACATACACATCTTAAACCATATGATATCTAAATTACATTATTTTTCCTGAATAAAAAGAAAACAATTAAATCGTGTATTGCATTACTCATTACTCATACAAATAAGCAGTCATGACACAGTTCATCTTAGAAATAGCTGAATTTTTTTATTTTTTTATTTTTTGAGACGGAGTCTCGCTCTGTTGCCCAGGCTGGAGTGCAGTGGCACAATCTCGGCTCACTGCAAGCTCCGCCTCCCCAGTTCAGGCCATTCTCCTGCCTCAGCCTCCCATGTAGCTGGGACTACAGGCACCCACCACCACGCCCAGCTATTTTTTGTATTTTTAGTAGAGACGGGGTTTCACCTTGTTAGCCAGGATGGTCTCAGTCTCCTGACCTCGTGATTCACCCACCTCAGCCTCCCAAAGTGCTGGGATTATAGGCATGAGCCACCATGCCCGGCCGAATTTTTTTTTTTTTTTTGTCTCATTGATTCTGGCCAATAATCATGATTATGAACCTAAGATTGAAAGAAAATGAAGAATCCATGTTTTTCGATTTGAGCATCTCACAACAAAATTGCCATCCTTGGCTTGCCTTAGAATTCATTCTAGTTTTCCATTACCAGAAAATGACCAAGGAAAAGTTAGCTAAATGTATTAAATACTTGCTTAAATATTTTAATCATCTCCATTTTGCAGATAATGAACCTAAAGATAAAAAAGAAACACATAATAAATAGAAAGTCAAGCTAAAATTCCAGCTTTCTGTACTCAACACTTGTATTCTATTAATTTGACCACATTATATATTTTTTGTGAAACAATTAAATTAAATGTGTGTTTGCTTCTTATTAACCCTTGTAAGTAACATTCTTGTAGATCATAAATTTCTTTAAACATGCTTGTGTTATGTCAATGCTATAACTTTATGAAGTTAAATACAATGTGTGTTTCATATTTTAATCTGTACAACATTAACATAGTACTTGAAATATAGTGTACTTTTCTCAACTGTTGGGAAATTGCATGCCTTTATCATCAGCCCTTCAAGTAGAGTGTGTTTCTTTGTTTGTTCATTCTCATACCCAACTTTTACTCCCTCTGCAATATGAAGAACATTTAACATTTTAATCAGTACCTCCAAATTAGTCTGGCTGTAAAATATTGAAGCTATCTGTCTTCCAGGCCACTAGCTATCAAAACAACTTAGGAGCATAACATTTTTAATTAAAATCTGCATGATGTATATTGGTGATACTTTCTTGAATAACTATTTTCTATTTCAAAATAGAATATTTGGCCTATCATAAATCCCATGTTTGAAAACCATGAAGCTGTTCAAAAAACACATTTTTTAAAATAAGGAGTGGTCAATAAAATTAATCATAAAATATCAATTTATTCCTGTATTTTTTCAGTGAAGAAGAATCACACAACAGTGACTTATTGATTTATTCATAGAAATAGTTGAGAGTATTAAAATATGATAGACTTGTGTAAAATCTCCTATAAATTTAATTAAAAATTGATGAAAAAGCTTGGAAGTGGGCCGGGCATGGTGACTCAGGCCTGTAATCCCAGAACTTTGGGAGGCCGAGGCGGGTGGATCACCTGAGATCAGGAATTCGAAATCAGCCTGACCAACGTGGCGAAACCCCATCTCCACTAAAAATACAAACAAAACAAAGCAAAGCAAACAAGCAAACAAAATAGCCAGGCGTGGTGGCAGGAGCCTATAATCCCAGCTACTCGGGAGGCTGAGGCAGGAGAATCGCTTGGACCCAGGAGGTGGAGGTTGCAGTGAGCCTAGATCACACCTAGATCACACCATTGCACTCCAGCTTGGCAACAAGAGCCAAACTTTGTCTCAAACAAACAAACAAACAAACAAACAAACTTGGAGAATTAGGATGTTTATTTTTTGTGGTGTGCTTGTTTAAAAATTGTATCACTATCAAACTGTAACAATTTTATAATTTATTGTTAAGTGATCATTTTTAGTAGGTAGCTAAATAGATTATTCAGCTAGTTTGAATTCCAAATATTTAGCAGAATATTTATTAAAATCTTAGTAGAAATTAAAATATCTATTTAACTGTATCTGGTACTTCAGTGACTTTGTCATTCCAACTTTAAAAAATATCTCTAACCCGGAAGGCAGAGCTGGCAGTGAGCTGAGAGGGCGCCACTGCACTCTAGCCTGGGTGACAGAGTGAGACTCTGTCTCAAAACAACAACAACGACAACAACAAACTCTTCTTTGTGTTATCATAAGCCATTTTACAAAACAATGCATTGATGTTTCAGTGACTTATTTAAAACTCCTTTAGCTTAAAAAATATCACTAAAGGCACCTGGAACATGAGATAAAAATAGAAAAGCTATCTATTTAAAATACTATCCTAGAATAATCAAACTTTGAGCCTCAAAAATTGCCCAGAAAGTATGATTGAGTCTCGACTGGAATAAATATTGGAATGATAAATGTTATTTTTGTGCAGTATGGAAAAATAGTAGTGTACCATGCAATTTTTATCAATTTTTTATAGTAATAAATTACCTGCAGATCTGATTGGTTTACATGAAGGCATTTATAGCTTGGTCATGTGCAGGTTCTGCTGAGATGCGTGAACTTGCTGTACATGTCTCATTGACATCATCAATACTGTCTAATACAATTTTTTCAATGATGGTGTTATTGAGATATAATGGACATACCATAATTCACCCTTTCGAATTGTACAATTGATTTTTAGTATATTCAGAGAGCTTCACAGCCATTACCATTAATTTTAAGATATTTTCATTCTCTAAAAAGGAAATCCTGTACCTATTACCAATCACTCTCCATCCTTCTATGCCCTATCACCAGACCCTAAAAAAACATATCTACATTGTGTTTGTAATATTAATATTAGGACATTTCATATAAATAAAATATGTGGCTATTTGTGACTGACATTTTTCACTTATAATGTTTCCACAGTTCATCTATGTTATAGAGTATTTTAGTACTTCATTCTTCTTTGTGACTGAATAATATTATTCTGTGTGTGTGTTTATACATATCACATTTTATTTATCCATTCCTGAGTTAAAAGACAATACATGTTTCATTTTTCTGGATATAAACCAAGGAGTGGATTCACTGGATCATATGGTAACTGTGTTTAACCATCTATATTAGGTGAAAAGTAACTGTGGTTTTGCAATTAAAATTTAAATTGTGGAGGCTCCAAGTTCTCTACAGTCTTTTTGTTTTGTTTTGTTTTTTAACCAATCATTGTATGAAATGCATTGCATTATGGTTTCGACTTGCATTTTCCTAATAACTAATCATGTGTAGCATTTTCCCCCTGTTCTTACTGCCCCTTTGTATATCTTCTGTTGAAAAGTGTCTATTGAAGTCCTTTGTCTATTTATTAATTGGGTTACTGGATGCATATTCTTTGACCTTCATCAGATAAATGATTTACAAACATATTCTCCCTTCTGTGGGTTATTTTCACTCTTGATGTGTTCTTTGAAGCACTGCAGTTTTCATTCTAATGAATTACATTTTATGTAATTTTTCTTCTGTTATTTGTGTTTTTGGTGTTTTTAGTGTCCTATCTAAGAAATATTTGCCAAATCTAAGATGAAGAAGCTTTACATTTATGTTTTCTCCAAAGGGCTTTATAGTTTTAGCTTGTATATTTAGGTTACTGACACATTTTCAGTTAATCATTTTATATGTTATGTTGTTGAGGTCAAACTGCATTCTTTAACATGTGAATACCCTGTTCTCCCAGAATCATATTTGTAAATTATTTTTCTCCAATAAATTGTCTTGATACCCTGGTAAAAAGATTAATCATAAATTTAAGTGTTTATGTCTATTTGTATGTCAGAACCACAAATGTTGCCTTAATGTAGCTTTCTAGTAAATCATGAAATTGGGAAGTGTGAGTCTTCCAACTTTATTTTTCTCACTTAACACAATCTTGAGTATTCAGGATACTTTGTCTTTCCATAAAAAATTTAGTATTATCTTGTCCATTGAATTGACAGTGTAGGTCAATTTGGAGAACATTGTCATCTTAAAAATATTACATTTTCCTTTGGCTTAGGATTCTCTTGGCAATGTGGGGTCTTTTTTGGTTCCATATGAACGTTAAAGCAGATTTTTCCAATTCTGTGAAGAAAGTCATTGGTAGCTTAATGGGGATGGCATTGAATCTATAAACTACCTTGGGCAGTATGGCCATTTTCACGATATTGATTCTTCCTATCCATGAGCATGGTATGTTCTTCCATTTGTTTATGTCCTCTTTTATTTCACTGAGCAGTGGTTTGTAGTTCTCCTTGAAGAGGTCCTTTACATCCCTTGTAAGTTGGATTCCTAGGTATTTTATTCTCTTTGAAGCTATTGTGAATGGGAGTTCATTCATGATTTGGCTCTCTGTTTGTCTGTTATTGGCGTATAAGAATGCTTGTGATTTTTGCACATTGATTTTGTATTCTGAGACTTTGCTGAAGTTGCTGATAGCTTAAGGAGATTTTGGGCTGAGATGATGGGGTTTTCTAAATAGACAATCATGTCATTTGCAAAGAGGGACAATTTGACTTCTTCTTTTCCTAACTGAATACCCTTTATTTCTTTGTCTTGCCTGATTGCCCTAGCCAGAAATTCCAACACTATGTTGAACAGGAGTGGTGAGAGAGGGCATCCCTGTCTTGTGCCAGTTTTCAAAGGGAATGCTTCCAGTTTTTGCCCATTCAGTATGGTATTGGCTGTGGGTTTGTCATAAAGAGCTCTTATTATTTTGAGATACGTTCCATCAATACCGAATTTATTGAGAGTTTTTAGCATGAAGGGCTGTTGAATTTTGTCAAAGGCCTTTTCTGCGTCTATTGAGATAATCATGTAGTTTTTGTCTTTGGTTCTGTTTATATGCTGGATTACATTTATTGATTTGTGTATGTTGAACCAGCCTTGCATCCCAGGGATGAAGCCCACTTGATCATGGTGGATAAGCTTTTTCATGTGCTGCTAGATTCGGTTTGCTAGTATTTTATTGAGGATTTTTGCATCGATGTTCATCAGGGATATTGGTCTAAAATTCTCTTTTTTCTTGTTGTATCTCTGTCAGGCTTTGGCATCAGGATGCTGGAGGCATCACGCTACTTGACTTCAAACTATACTACAAGGCTACAGTAACCAAAACAGCATGGTACTGGTACCAAAACAGAGATATAGACCAATGGAACAGAACAGAGCCCTCAGAAATAATACCATACATCTACAGCCATCTGATCTTTGACAAACCTGACAAAAACAAGAAATGGGGAAAGGATTCCCTATTTAATAAATGGTGCTGTGACAATTGGCTAGCCATAAGTAGAAAGCTGAAACTGGATCCTTTCCTTACTCCTTATAAGAAAATTAATTCAAGATGGATTAGAGACTTAAATGTTAGACCTAAAACCATAAAAACCCTAGAAGAAAACCTAGGTAATACCATTCAAGACATAGGCACGGGCAAGGACTTCATGTCTAAAACACCAAAAGCAACGGCAACAAAAGCCAAAATTGACAAATGGGATCTAATTAAACTAAAGAGCTTCTGCACAGCAAAAGAAACTACCATCAGAGTCAACAGGCAACCTACAGAATGGGAGAACATTTTTGCAATCTACTCATCTGACAAAGGGCTAATATCCAGAAACTATAAAGAACTCAATCAAATTTACAAGAAAAAAACAAACAACCCCATCAAAAAGTGGGCAAAGGATATGAACAGACATTTCTCAAAAGAAGACATTCATACAGCCAACAGACACATGAAAAAATGCTCAACATCACTCGCCATCAGAGAAATGCAAATCAAAACCACAATGAGATACTATCTCACACCAGTTAGAATGGCAATCATTAAAAAATCAGGAAACAACAGGTGCTGGAGAGGATGTGGAGAAACAGGAACACTTTTACACTGTTGGTGGGACTGGAAACTAGTTCAACCATTGTGGAAAACAGTGTGGCAATTCCTCAAGGATCTAGAACTAGAAATACCATTTGACCCAGCCATCTCACTACTGGGGATATACCCAAAGGATTATAAGTCATGCTGCTATAAAGACACATGCACACGTATGTTTATTGCAGCACTATTCACAATAGCAAAGACTTGGAATCAACCCAGATGTCCATCAGTGACAGACTGGATTAAGAAAATGTGGCACATATACACCATGGAATACTATGCAGCCATAAAAATGGATGAGTTTGTGTCCTTTGTAGGGACATGGATGCAGCTAGAAACCATCATTCTCAGCAAACTATCGCAAGAACAGAAAACCAAATTCCGTATGTTCTCACTCATAGGTGGAAATTGAACAATGAGAACACTTGGACACAGGAGGGGGATCATCACACATCGGGTCCTATTGTGGGGAGGGGCGGGGGGAAGAATAGCATTAGGAGATACACCTAATGTAAATGACAAGTTAATGGGTGCAACACACCAACATGGCACATGTATACATATGTAACAAACCTGCACGTTGTGCACATGTACCCTAGAACTTAAAAAAAAAAAATTACATTTTCCAATCTGTGAGTTAAGGACGTCTTACTATTTCTTCAGACATTTTTTACATTTTCAGTGTTTTTACATTTTTAGTGTACAATCTTTCTCTTGTTTTGATAATTTATTCCTAGTTATTTTATTGATCCTACTGTAAATTATACTGTTTACTTAATTTTATTTTTGAATTATTTCTAGTGTATAGAAATGGAGGGCAACTAAATTTCTTCTGACTTTATATACATTATCTTGCTGATCTCATTCACTATTTGTAATAGGCTATTTTGTGCATTCTTGGCTATTTTCTATATATAAGGTCATATCACAAGCAAATATAGATAACTTGACTTCTTAATCACCAATCTACATGCTTACTTTTTCCCCTAAAAGCCTGGAAAAATTTCAGCAAATGTTGACAAAAAGTGGCAAAAGCAGACATTTTATTTCATCAATGAGACCAATGAAAAGCTTTCAATCTGTCATGATTAGTATGATAATAGTTTCAGGTTTTTATAGATATACTATATGAGGCTGAGGAAGGCCCCTTCAACTTCTATTTTATCGAGTGTTTTTTCTTTTTTTTTTTTCATGAAAGTTTGCTGGACTTGGTGAAATGCTTTTCTGTATTTATTGAGATAATCATGTAATTCAGTCCTTTAATCCATTAGTATGATATATTATATTGATGACTTTTAAGATATTAGATTAATCTTGAATTCCTGGGGTAAAGCCTCATGGAGTTAGTTGGGAAGTGTTCCCTTATGTTCTACATTTTGGAAGAGTTTGTGAAGGACTGTTGCTAATTCTCCTTTAAATGTTTGGTAGAATTTATCAGGAAAGCCACATGGGCCTTGAGTTTTATTTGTGGGATTTTAAAAATTATTATTTCAATGTTTTATGTGCCTAAATTTATTTATATTTTTAATTTCTTAAATGAGTTTGTAGTTTACGTGTTTCTATGAATTTGTTCATTTTATCTTGATTATCTACTTTTTATGTTAAATTGTAGTATTATTATATTGTCCTATTTATTATTCTAAGATCAAGAAATGTCCCGTTTCATTCCTGATTTTAATCATTTTAGTTTTTTCTCTTGTTTTCCTTAGTCAGTATAGTTTAAGTTTCGTTAGTTTTGTTACTTTTGGTTTCACTGACTTTCTCTCATATTTTTCTATTCTCTATTTCATTTATTTCTCCTCTGACATTTATTTTTTTTTTCTCTTTATGTGGTACTTGGGTTTTGCTTTATCTTCCTTAATGTTTTTTAGGGTGGAATGTTAAGTTATTGATTTGGGGTCATCTTTTTTAAATACTGGCATTGAGAGCCTTAATTTTTATTCTGAGCATTGCTTTAGTTTCATCCCATATGATTAGGTGTGTATTTTTGTTTTCATCAATCTCAAAAATTTTTATAATTTCCCCAGTGATTTCTTCTTTAACCCCTTGGCTATTTGGAATGCACTGTTTAATTTTTATGTATTCGTGAAATTCACAAATTTCCTTCTGTTACTGACTTCTAATTTCATTTCGTTCTAGTCAGAGGCTTGCATAAAGGCCTTATAAACATTTTATCCTGGGGAATGTGCCATGTGCCCTGGAGAAAAATCTGGGAGAAGAATCTGGGATTCTTTCTACTGCTGGGTGGAGTGTTCTTTATCTGTTAGGCAGATTGTTTAGTGTTGTTTACATCATGTATTTCCTTGTTGATATTCTGCCGTGTTGTTCTACTTATTAAAAGTGGGATTTGGCATTTTAAAACAATTATTGTTTTTTTTTTCTCTCTTCTTGTTTAGTGAATTCCCCTGATTCATTATGACATTAATTATCCTTTGTCATATGTGGTCACTGGAATTTAATTCAATTAGTACATTGTTCAGATAATGTTTTCACAGAGACTTCCTTGAGTGCCTTAAAGCTGTATGTCTCCTGGCGTTTGCCAAAGTGGGGTGTGTGTGTGTGTGTGTGTGTGTGTGTGTGTGTGTGTGTGTGTAGGTATGCACGCTTTTCTGGCTCATCTTTAACACTCCAGCAGTTTTTAATTTCCTTACCTTTCATTCCCTGCTGTGTAGACCCTTAATAATAGCCACAGGTGAGATTCTGCTCATTCTCAGGTATTTGTCATGCCCACAGCCCTGCACACATACATGGCCTTCTAGATCGTCAAGAAACTGTCTGATTCTTTTTAAGCCCTCATATGTCCATAGTTTTTTCCAGATTTTCTTTTTAAATGCTTTTGTTTGCCTCTGATTTTTTAGATGCCTGTCCGGGAGACACGGCTGTTCACACTAAATAAGCTCTGAGTTAGGTAAACTAAAGACAGTCCTGTGACTGGAGAATTCCCAGGAAACTTCCAGATAGACCAAATAGCGACAATTTATTAGCTATAGTGCTATTTGAGTAGTTCCAACTGTTATGCCCCTTTAGTGATAGCTAGAGTGCTCGTTTTTATGATTACTCTGCTTTTGAGGCTGTTGGTTTCAAGACTACCATGGAACTGGTCGAGGAAAGGTGGAGAACGGCATGGGGCAAGTAACATATCATAAAACTTGCTGCTGTTACCAAGATTCAACACTTAAAAAAAAAAAAAATCCCCAGATTGTTACAAACATTTGAGTAATTTCCAGAGCTTTAAAAAATGAAGATTTACATATATTGTTTGCCAGTGTTCTTAATGCTTTTATAGAAAATTTCTGGAGGTTCTTTTTATTAATTAATTAATTAATTTATTTATTTATTTATATTTTAAATTATACTTTAAGTTCTAGGGTCCATGTGCACAACATGCAGGTTTGTTATATATGTATACATGTGTCATGTTGGTTTGCTGCACTCATTAACCCATCATTTACTTTAGGTATTTCTCCTAATGCCATCCCTCCTCCATACCCCCATCCCATGACAGGCCCTGGTGTGTGATATTCCCCGCCCTGTGTCCAAGTGTTCTCTTTGTTCAATTCCCACCTATGAGTGAGAACATGCGGTGTTTGGTTTTCTGTACTTGTGATAGTTTGCTAAGAATGATGGTTTCCAGCTTCATCCATGTCCCTACAAAGGATATTAACTCATCCTTTTTTATAGCTGCATAGTATTCCATGGTGTATATCTGCCACATTTTCTTAATCCAGTCTATCACTGATGGACATTTGGGTTGGTTCCAAGTCTTTGCTATTGTGAATAGTGCCACAATAAACATACGTGTGCATGTGTCTTATAGTAGCATGATTTATAATCCTTTGGGTACATACCCAGTAATGGGATCTCTGGGTCAAATGGTATTTCTAGTTCTAGATCCTTGAGGAATCATCACACTGTCTTCAACAATGGTTGAACTAGTTTACACTCCCACCAACAGTGAGAAAGCATTCCTATTTTTCCACATCCTCTTCAGCACCTTTTGTTTCCTGACTTTTTAATGATCACCATTCTAACTGGTATCTCATTGTAGTTTGATTTGCATTTCTCTGATGACCAGTGATGATGAGCATTTTTTCATGTGTCTGTTGGCTGCATAAATGTCTTCTTTTGAGAACTGTGTATTCATATACTTTGCCCAATTTTTGATGGGGTTGTTTGATTTTTTTCTTGTAAATCTGTTTAAGTTCTTTGTAGATTCTGGATATTAGCCCTTTGTCAGATGGGTAGATTGCAAAATTTTCTCCTATTCTGGAGGTTCTTATTCTAGTCTGAAAAAGTGCTTCTTATAATGCATTATTAAATATGTTAACTTCACATAAACACAACATAAATGCAAATATATTGGTTTCATATAATGATTAATGGTATAGAAAATTATTAATTTTCTCTCTCTCTTTCTCTGTGTCTCTTGTCCCTTACCTGCACTCCCACCTATCCACCGAACGCATGAAAATACTTCTATACCTTCCAGGGTTAAAAAAGGCCACAGATTGCACAAATAGAAAAAGATAATGGAAAGACATGCTTCTATTTGCACTGTAGTTGTTCAGTTACTTAACACATTCTTTTCTAAATCCAAATAACTTACAATTTCCAAGTGAAATATTTGTGTTTGGGTTTATATTTTGCACAACATATACATTTGAAACATATTGAAGATATATATGTGATCAACACACAGACACACACACATATATATATACACAGATAGCAACATGTATCAACATATACACACTTCAAGATATATATGTATGTATTTATATGTGTGGATACATCAATTTACTTATATATCTCTATGTACACATATCTACTTTCATTAACTGTAACTCTATTTTCAATGTTTTTCTAATAAAAAGTATGACCTAATAAATAAAGTAGATTAATTTTCAAATTTAGTAACATTTTGGGGTTACCAAACATTTACCATAACATTGTATTATCAGTGTTATATTAAAAATGTTGAGCATAAAAGAGGACCTTTGTCTATTTCTGATAATTACGTTTATTGTAACAAAACTATAAACTACCTTTAATAAATTAATTTATGGCAGAAACTCTATTATCTTATTTAACACTTTTATCTATGTACAAATTAGGTCCAGATTGTCATTATCTTGTGAAAAACTTATATAAGGCCTATTAAGGAAGGGGCATTGTTCTAAAATAAATTCTATATTTTAAGCAATTTATTTATCCCAATATATCTACGAGAAGTGTGCGAGTATCATTCCCGTTTACATGAGCAAATTTTATACCACAATATTTTATGTTACTTGTCTATCACCACACTACCATGTAAAGTGTTGTTCATAATAATTTCTAATAAGGGAAAATTGTAACTCTTGCAAATATAAAAAGATTACATGTCAAATGTATTATTTAACACATTAATGTGGATTCAGTAAAATGTCAGATACTGTTCAACAAGCACTTGAGATACTAGATATTTGTAGGCTATTTAATAAAAGAATATTAAATAACTTTGCTCCATTAATCAATTGCTTAATATCCTACAGGGCTATAAGTCATAATATTTGGGAATTTATTTTCCACCAGACAGAATTTATTTTAATCTTCATCAGATAAAATTTTATAAGTTAACCTCTGTCCCTATGAAGTTATAAAAGCCTTGGCAGCAGCAAGGCAATTACAAGACTAAATTCATCCCTGCCATGTTTATAACAATAATTAAATGAACAATAGAGCCAAATAAGAGGGCACGTATAAAGAAATGTGCATTTAGTTGTTGCTACTCTACTAAATATAACATTAATATCTATAATTGTGAAGTAAATATACTGTCAAATCTACTTGTTCTCAAGTTGGCTAACATCCTGCATAATAAATTATTTGCAATATTCCCCAGGATTTAGAAGTCATTAAAATAACCTTAAATTGCATTATATAATGCTTGAAGTCTCCTGTAAATTCAGTTTTGAAATTTATTTGCCATTTATGAAATAAAATATTTATGATATTTTTCCTTAATAAACCAATATTTTGACCATTTTAGTTTTTATTACTGTTAAGAGTGTCTTAGTTGTACTCTCTTTTATAAAATGGCAGTCATTTACTTGAAGACAAAGTGAAAAACTTGTCTTCCCTGACATCAATGTCTATAAAATTAAGGCATCAAATAAAGACTGAATACCACCTTTCTCCATGTTTATGTTTGTCCTTTTGTAACTGGAGACAACTATGTCCATATTTAAATATCTCAATTTGTTACTAATGGTTAGAAAGACAAGGAATAGTCCCCTTGAATGTGATCAATATTTAATTTGGTCTACATTGATTTTTTTTTTTTTTACCACAGTCTCTATATTTCTCCATGTTCTTTTCCATCTGCCCTCAAAATAACAACCTCTTGCCCCATAAGACTCGCATATGTTCTCTTGCATACTCACTTTCTGTTCCTACTTCCTTTCTAGTTTTTATAATTTTCTTGAACTTGTTGCTTTCTCTTGGAGTCTTCTTGTTCCATTCCCAGATCTTTGCAATGTGGCTTTTGTCTCTACAATTTTCTAGACTTTTAATCTTCCAATATTGTTTTCTTAACTGTTGACAGTTTTAAGGCAGTTAATAATTTCTGAATTTTTTTTTTTTTTTTTTGACTCAGGCTCTCACTCTGTCACTCAGCCTGGAGTGCACTGGCACAAACTTGTCTCACTGTAACCTCAACCTCGTGGGCTCAAACAATCCTTCCACCTCAGCCTCCCTAAGTAGCTGGAACCATAGGCATGCACCACCACGCCTGGCCTCTGATTTTTTCTACTTGGCTACTGAGACACTTCTTTTACAGATTGTCCTCTTTAAGTAGTTTCCTATTGGCTTACTTTAAAAATTATTTTATTTCATTTTATACTTTATTGAACATCCTTTGTGTCTAGCTGGTCTTTAGGGTTGTGTTTCAAAACTCTTCCTTTTTAATATATACTCACTCTGAAAGAAATAGAATCCTCACTCTGGGCTTCATCAGAGGGTGGGGAATTTGAATGACTTAATTTAAAAGATATCGTAGGTAACAAATTATTTAAAAAATTACAACAAAAATCTGAAATTACTTTGGGATTTCTCAAGATTAATTTCTAATGTTTCATAGTTTGAGATTATAAGCTAAGCATTAAAGAATTAAGTGAGTCACAAAAGTCAAAATACTTATTAATCAATAATCAACATGAAGTCTCTTGAGTGACACATACGAATCTTGACTATGTCTAAGGACCTTGCAAGTTTGGTATTTTGAGTATTATAATCAAAATGACTTTCCCAACTGTACAAAATCCTTGGTTTTCTCTCAAGACTTAAGGTAGCTCTATAGTCCTGCTTACAACATTTAAACATGTTATATGAAACATGTAATTCATATCATATCTCACATCTTAAATGAATACCAGCACAAGGAAATCAAATCAATTGACTAAGCCAGAAATTAGCATTCAGAAATCTTTTTAAGAGTTATGAATAGATTTTTTTTGAATTTTTGCATCAATGTATTTTTATTCTATTCTGTTTTCCCATTACTAGTCTACATTTTCCATAATTATCATTAATCCTTCATATTTCTTTGCCAGATAATTTATTAAATATGTGAATTCATACTGATATGGGAGGGGGGCAGGGAAGTGCTGGGTAGAGAAAGGCAGGTACCTGGGTAGGGCTCCACCCCCACGGACCTAGATAAGGACAGGCACTCCTGCTTTTGTGCCCAAATGTTGCATTTTCCAAGACCACCCTGGCCCACCTCGCCCCCATCCTGGGCCTCTAAGAACCTGAGACCCTAACAGGCAGATAAACAGCTGGCCAAACTTCGAAAGGAGCGCATTAGTGGAAGAAGACACAAGCACATTAGTGGAAGAAGACACAAGCCAAGCGCGACGACATGGAGGAATCCCGACGGGAGCACGCTGGTGGAATAGGACACTGACAGATGCCTGCACGCCGGCGGGCCATGGGCCAGCAGGACCAGGCCGAGTTTGCTGAGAGCAGTTGGAGTAGAGCTGGGGCCTTAGAGCAGCCCAACTCCAGGGGAAAAGCACCCCACGGCAGTGTCTAGGGGTGAATGTTTACAGCTCGGAAGCCCCAGTGGGCATGTGTTACAGGGTGCTCTTTTAGTTTGCTGTCTACAGGCGGTTTGTGTTAACCAGCTCAATTAGACCCTCTTCTTTGTCGCAGGGACAGAAGGATTTCTGTATCCGGAGTTCTTGCCATGCTGTACCAGAAAAATCGGATCACACATGGGCTTGGAGAATGAGTGCAGTTTTATTGAGTGGAAGTAGCTCTCCGGCGATGGGGGAGCCAGCACCACAACCCGTGCCCTAGAGGTTTGTTTCCCTAGAGATTTGAACAGCAGGGCACTGAAGAAGCGAGCCACTCCCCCCGTCTCATGCCCAGGGAGGGGGACAAGGGAACCTTTCCCGCTTCAATACAAAGGAATTAGAACTTTCAATTAGGTAAACAATTAAGTGCATTTCAACTACATAAAATACGTAGAGTTGGATGTAGTACATGACAATAATTTGTTCTGATTTTAATGGAAGAGAAAATGACAAAACAGCATTGGTGGTAGAAGACTATTATGGCATTTTCTATTTTCCAGACATTATCCCAAGTGCCTTAAAGAAAGCAAGCAACGTAATTATCTCAAGAAAGCTATGTAGCTGATACTAATTTAAAATGACTAATTTAAAGAAAAATAACTGATGTATAAAGAGTGGTCCAAGTATGGCAGACAGAAGTTTCCATGTGTTTAGTTATTGGATTAGTTAAGCCATTTCAGATGCTACAAAGGGTACTCAGAGGAAAGAGACAGGAAAAAAACTAAAGAAAATAAAACATTTGCAAATTAAACTAGAAGATTATTCCAGAGAAATAAAATATTCACTTTTCTATTATAGCTGGGCAAGAATTATTTAGATACATAAGCAACTGAAGTTTATCATTTAATCATTCTATAATATATTTTAGGAATTTGGTAATAAGTATATATTTTTGCTAAATGAAGACAGTATGGAAAAATCAATTTATCTATCATATTCTTAGCATTTTGTTCAATATAAACAGTATTCAAAATATCTTATACTAAAAGCTAATTCCATAAGCAAGCAGATGAAATTAAACAAACAAAAACAACACATGTTATTCTAAGTAGGAACATTTTGCTTACTACATCTTCTCACAAAACTCATTAGCATGTTAAATCTCTGAGTAGCATGTGGTGTGAAATTTCTCAACTTTCCATAACTCAAAGGTAGCAAATAGGGCACTTCCACAATCCCAAAACCCCAAAAGGAAAATAGTAGGATATTTTGGAAACCCTGATATATAGATCACCATTATATCTCTTATTATTTTTGATAGCAATGCCATCATTCTTTATGCAACATTTTATTATGTTATCTTTTAGAACTTTTAAAAATTATTATTATTTTCAGGTTCTGGGGTACATGTGCAGGATGTGCAGGTTCATTACATAGGCAAATGTGTGCCATAGTGGTTTACTGCACCTGTCAAGCCATCACCCAGGTATTAAGCCCAGTGTGCATTAGCCATCCTTTCAAATACTCTTTCTTCCTTGACTCCACCCTGAAACATGCCACAGAGTGTTGTTCCCCTTCCTGTGTCCATGTGATCTCATCCTTTAGCTCCCACTTAAAAGTGAGAACGTACAGTGTTTGGTTTTCTATTTCTGAGTTAGCTTGCTGAGGATGACGGCTTCCAGCTTTATCCATGTCTATGAAAAGGACATGATCCCATTTCTTTTTATGGCCGCATAGTATTCCATGGTGTATATGTACCACATTTTCTTTAACCAGTCTATCATTGATGGGCATTTCGGTTAATTCTATGTCCTTGCTATTGTGACAAGTACTGCAATGAACATACGTGTGTGTGCGTCTTTGTAATAGAATGCCGTATATTTCTTTGGGTATATAGCTAGTAATGAGATTGCTGGGTAAAATGGTATTTCTGGTTCTAGCTCTTTGAGGAATCGCCACACTGTCTTCCACAATGATTGAACTAATTTACATTTCCACTAACAATGTAAAAGTGTTCCTATTTCTCTACAACCTTGCCAGCATCTGTTGTTTCTTGACTTTTTAATAATGGCCATTCTGAGTGGCATGAGATGGTATCCCATTGTGGTTTGGATTTGCTTCTCTCTAATGATTAGTGATGTTGAGCTTTTTTCATATGTTCGTTGGCTGCATGAATGTCTTCTTTTGAGAAATGTCTGTTCATGCTTTTCATGTACTTTTTAAAGGGGTTGTTTTTTTCTTGTAAATTTGTTTGAGTTTCTTGTAGATTCTGGGTATTAGACCTTTGTCAGATGGATAGATTGCAAAGATTTTCTCCCACTCTGTAGGTTGCCTGCTCACTCTGATAGTTTCTTCTGCTGTGCAGAAGCTCTTTAGTTTAATTAGATCCCATTTGTCAATTTTTGCTTTTTTTGCAATTGCTACTGACGATTTCATCATGCAATCTTTGCCCATGCCTATGTCCTGAATGGTACTGCCTATATTTTATTTTAGGATTTTTAGAGTTTGGGGTTTTGCATTTAAGTATTTAATCCACTTTGAGTTAATTTTTGTATAAGGTATGAGGAAGTGGTCCAGTTTCAATTTTCTACAAACAGATAGCCAGTTATCCCAGCACCATTTGTTGAATAGGGAATTATTTCCCCATTGCTTGTGTTTGTCAGGCTTGTTGAAGATGAGATGGTTGTGGATGTGCAATCTTATTTCTGAGTTCTCTATTCTGTTCTGTTTGTCTATGTGTCTGTTTTTGTACCAGTATCATGCTGTTTTTGTTACTGTAGCCTTATAATATAGTTTGAAGTACGGTAGGGTGATGCCTCCAACTTTGTTCTTTTTGCTTACGATTGTCTTGGCCATACAGACTCTTGTTTGGTTCCATATGAATTTTAAAAGTTTTTTCTAAATTTGTGAAGAATGTAAATGGTAGGCCAATAGGAATAATATTACATCTATAAATTACTTTGGGCACTATGGCCATTTTCACGATACTGAAAAATATGAAACCTTCACAAACATGCATGTCACCCTTGTGCAGGGGCCATGCTAATCTTCTCTGTATCATTACAATTTTAATATATGTGCTCCCAAAGTGACCACATTATATGATTTTTGTCTGGTTATTTTAATAATGTTTTTCAGTAAATCTTTATCATTATTTTAACGCTTAAAATACATATTGCTCTTCATATTTTAACATGTGCAACCCGGTATTCTGTGATATAATGCATAATAGGTTTTCCATCTTATCTTTGTAAATGTATGTCTGATCATATCTAGTATATTCCATGTATTTTCTTAAAAAGCAGATGCAGAGCCTTGAGTTAATTGTACATCTCAGTCCTTTGCTAATTATCACGTAACCCCCATTAAGTTCCCTTTGGCTATTATTATTTCCCAGTGTCCCTGTTGTCCACTAGTTTTTCTTCCACCACTCCCACTCCCCCTATAGAAAGTCACTAAACATGCTTACTGTACTTCCTTTTATGTGTACATGTTTTAGTAAAATGTTTTGGGATTGTGCATATACTTTGTATTTATGAAAACTGTGTTATATGTCTCATTCTTTTTTCACTTAACAATATGTTTTTAAGACACATACATGTTGCTAAGGTAGCTCATTTCCATTACAGCTTACCATAACCTTTTCCTCTCAGTGTGAGCATCCACTGCACCCTAGCTTTCCACTCTCCCTGTGATATTCACCTTGCTAGACTCAAGTCGCTGTCCCCAAACCAAGGAGTATCCAGTGATACCCTCAGGTAGAATCCTATAAAATTGTATTTGGGTTATATTCCCAGAAGACATGTTTACTATTTTCATGTAAAAAGTTCCAGTATCTAGAGTTACTGAGCCCAAGGATATGCAAGTTTTAACTATTTGATATATATTATAACATAGTATTCCTGCAAATTAAAACTGATTTAAACTACTCTAATAATATGTAGACACACTCCTAATGATACCAATAGTATTAATATTTTACAGTGTGAATAGTGATAAAATTATCTTGTTTTAATGTTGTGTCCTTTAATTGTATGTGATTTTGAACATTTTTGTATGATTAAAACAGCTAGTAGTATTTTTCTATTGTGAATTGGTTACCTATAAACTTTGCAAATTTTTTTTTCTGGTGGGATAGAACATTTTATTATTTTAATTTATTTGTATAAATGCTATATTTTTGAGACTATAACTCTCTTATATATCGTGAATGTATTTGCAACATGTTATTTGATTTTGAACTTAATATAGGACATATGTGCATGTGTTTTATTTTTCTATTTAATTAAATTATGAGGTTTTTAAAGATTTATGTCTTTAACAATGTATCTACATATATTTTTAAGTAACATACACATATTTATCAGTCTTCTAAAAATATAAAAAATTAAACCATAGAATTATATTTGATGTATGCATCTAGGTTACTTCTTTTCTAAAGACTTAGTTTTTTCTAGTATAGTTTATTAAACATGGATCCTAAATAAAGGTATAATTTTCTATGATCTTTCTTCTAGTATCAGAGTATTTAAATTACTCTACTTTTATATATGCAAGATATAATGTTGTACTGTAGAATTTAATGTCCTTCCTTGAAAGGCAATATATTTTGTAGAAAAGACTTTCCTCATATTATTAGAAAACTTTCTCCTTCCATTTTCTGTTTTATGTATGTTTCCAGATTAATATTGGAGTATTTCATATGCAGGGACAAAAATATTGTATTTTGGCTTTATTTTCTCATTTTAATATCTAGCACACTATCCTACAATGTGTATTTGATAGCATGTTGTATAGGAACATTTAATCAATTGGCATGTAATCCATTTTACTGATATCGTGCAACAATCATGTATAATATGTTTTCCTGGAATTAAGTAACTGAGGGAGAAATTCAACAGATAAGTAAGATTCAGAACTTGTTGGGCATTTAGATTTATTCTGCATAAGGAAAAAGTCTTGAGATTTGAAAAGGTAATAATTGAATTAATGAATGAAACATGACATGCTCTAATTTCCTTAAGAGACATTGTTGCTGCCATTTAGAATCAAAGAAGAGAGCAACTGTAAGAGGCAAATGCTGTAATCTGTTCAAAGATAATAGTGACTTGGAGTAGAACTGTCATCAAAAAAGTTTTATGAACTCAATAGACATTTGCTAGATTTCTGAGGAAAAGGCGACCCCTTGAAAAGGATTTGAATATAGAGAGATAAGAGTCAAAGATGTCTTCATAGATGTGTTTTCAGCAGCTGGACCAGAAGGGTGTTTACAACTTTTGAAATACAGAAAGTTAGGAGAGGAACTTTTCACGCTATGCAAAAATAAGCCAGAGTTTAGGAATTTGAGCTCTAGATGTTTCTAATACATCAGCGTAGAGGTAATACATTGGACAGAAAACCTCAAATTCAGGGACGAGATCTGGGATAGCGTTATTTGGTTGTTGTAGTACCACAGATGGCTGGATTGTCAAAGCAGATGCACAAGGATAATGGATCTTGCTTAGCATCAAACTTCCCCAATGATTAGTGAAAGATATAAACAAAATGTAGGGACATTGCAGCCTTACAACATTAGTCTTTCAAATAGCCTCAAAGCCAACAGATACAGCTTCCAAAGTGAAATAAAACAAAACAACACAATGCAAAACAAAGCAAAACCAGACTCATTCCCACCCTGGAATGAGTTTTGATTTTGGAGAAACAGATTGCAATATGTGTCTGCGACAATTTCGCTTGGAGAAAGGAGTTTTAGTTTGAGTTTTCTTGGTTACCATACTTTATTACTCACATAGGTAGATAGTCTATGTGGCTACCTTGCATTCTCCAGCTAGCTTTGTCCTTTAAGTCTGTAAGTTCCAGGTATTTGCAATGATCAATATAGACAAACACTCTTAGTTAAGAACTTTTGCAGATATCTTTCTGGGATAAATCCCAATGCCATGTTTATACTTAGAATTTTTCGAGGTCAGCATTGCCTCCTCTGTACCACGAGGAAGGGAAGTAGCTGCAGACCTGATGTTTGCTCTTTTCTCCCCAGAGTCATCAGCATGCAGATGGCATCTGAAGCAATGAGACTGTGTAGACCCACACGGTATGTTAATATTTCCTACCAGAGCAAGAGAGTAAGTGCTGCTTACTTTTAGTCCACTTTCACCGACTGTTTTCCCGGTTCAGAGGAGAGCGAGCACTGCATTTAATAAGGCTTGGCAATTGCAAAATGAGTACACAGAAGTGGAATGTATATTTAAATGTGTGTGTGTGTGTGTGTGTGTGTGTATGTGTGTAAAGTTATAGGAGGGTTGAAGGGGAGAATGAGGAAACAATATCAAGCAACAAAGAAACTGCTACTAATTATCTTTGCTTACTTGCTTGTCACAAATTCTGGATATCAGAGACCCTAAATACGTTGATGTTAGAATGGCAATGGACCTAAAGGAAGAGAGAACAACAAAATGCACTTACACCTTCATCAAGTTTGGTAGAAAATCTTTTCTTTCATGAGATAGGACCTATGAATGTCACAATTTTTCAATACAGTAATACTGGCCAGAAAGCTAACGGATATTCATTTCAGATTCTGAAAATAGCTTGACTGTCAACCTTGGCTTGTGGTAATATTTCCACATATACATGACTATACATACACACACACACATCCCTACTACAAGTGTGTGTATATGTTTTATTTAGAACATGGGAGAATCCACTTCTTAAGGACTGCTTGCTTCCACTTTCTAACAGAACTATTCCTAATGTAAAAATTAGCTCATCTAGATAGAAATAGCATTATTAACTGTCCTTTCTCTGGCAGATATTGCTTATTTTGCTTTCCAAGTCAGTATGCCTAAATTTTAGATCAAAATTAAGGTAATGTATATCATTTAACTGCATCATATATGTAAAGTTTGTTAGACTTCATGAAGATTACATTTAAGTTAATTGGGAGTGAAAGCGTTGTGATCAAGAATGAGAACAGTGTATACTTTATTCCAATCTAGCTTAAGCCTAATCATATGCAACAAATAAAAAATTATATTATAGTCACCATCTGTTAAACATGCTTGTCCAAAACCTCAATTTGCTAATTCTCCACATTGTGAATTTATACCTTCCTTAGGTAGAATCAAAATGTTAGGTTCCCAGGGTTCCTTGCCACAAGAGTGGAGCCAAGCAGCAGCCTCCACTTCCAAGGAAGAAGCAACATTTGGAATGATGGCAATGTGCTCTCAGCTCTGGTAGCAATATTCATTGTGAAGGTTATCACTCTTTTTGGAGAACTTTGGCAGAGATGCTGGCTCTCTGGTATCTGGCCCCTGGCTTTTTGAATGGCCATTGGTTTCCTTTGGCTGAAATTATTTCTGCTTAAAAATATATGGTAAGTTTGGACAGTTCTCCTGGCTGTGTATCACACAGTTTGATTTCCTGGCCCTTTCAAAAACTGTCAGCCAACCAATAGCCTCTAACAAGACCCTTTCTGTTTAAGCTAAATGAAGTAGATTCTGTAATCCAATCTTGGCAAACGTGTAATAATCACATGCGTTCAATACTGAGCAATTGGCAAAAATACTTAGCCATATGTGGCTAAGGTAATTGTCTTTGTTGTATCCTATTGTGAATTCATGTGTTCTGTCCAGAGAATGTGTTGCTAATTTGTTCCTGCACATTCTGCACTGTTCTTGTCCTAAGTTTTCATGCACTATGATGACATTTTATTTTTCCTTTTTTTTTTGCAATAATTTAGATGTCAAATCTTTGTCAACTAGATGCCTAATATTTGCCTTTTATTTGCTCTGCAAAATGTTACCTAATATTTAACTAATTGAGGTAGTTTCCCCATTTGCACAGTGCTGCACACCCTTCCCACATCCAATTGTTCTCTGTACAATAAGCAGGAGAATTCCAGCTTCTTGGCCAATTGTCTTTATGGTACATGTATGTACTGGTGAGGATAGTATCGTCTAATCTATTCCTTTTAGAAGAAAGGGCATCTTTCTGTGTTGGGTGGGGGCAAAACATAAGACTAAGTGCTCAGGAGAAATATTTCTATGATGATGCTTAATTCTTCATTTCTAGAAGTATTTAACATGTTGCCTTCTCAGCTTAATGTTTTCATTTTCATAAAAATAAGGAAATAGAGTCTAGATCAAGGGGGAGGTTGCAGGACAAAGTCTGTTGTCACAAGAAGTGAGCAGATGAGAAAATGCTGGGAATACCCAGAGGTGACTATTTCAGGCTGTGTTTAGCATTCTAAAACCACCTTGAAACAGGAAGGAACTGCAAAATAGGGGTACAGATAGGGAGTCAATGCTAATGAAGGAAGCAACTGAGAAGTAGGTGGGGCGACAGCAAGAGTGGAGGACTTCTCAAGCTGCCATGTGGGCCTCCTGAAGTAGTTTACAGGGTTTCTTTAGTAGGTACATAAAACTTTGCCAAAATAGGCTGAAATAGAGCATAAAGTAACAGTTTGGGGATGAGATTTGGCTTTCAAACTTTCCATACTTCTTAAGTCTTGGACTGAATGAGCAATACAAGAAGTTGTAGAAATAAATATATATAAAAAAAGTTTCTTCCTATGGACAGATCCTTTCTATTTTTTATTAGAAAAGATATGACAAAATATAAATTACATGAATAATTTAGTTATACAAAAGCTGAATTATTGATTTAGTTAGAATTATTGAAGGAACTTAGAGTTCCAGGATTTTCCTGTATGAAGGTAAAATAGGCTTTCTGAGTTGAAGAAATTGTTTCACAAAAGCTTGTTTATGTGGCAGCAGTGAGAAGTAATAGGGTTTATATATTTATTGTGTGTATAAATATAAATACATATGCAAATATATGCAAAATGTTAATATTTGGTATTAGAAAAAATGTAAAACATATAGTGAAAGTTATATAAGTTGGTTATTTGATATCTTAAATACAACCTAGTCATTCTCAGATTTTCATTAATGTGCAAATACTTCTTTAAATAGGAAATTGCCAAACGTCGCCTTATTGAGAATATAAGCTTATAGAGTGACTGTAGTCAATACATGAAAGGAAGACATGCACAAAACATACACGTCCCTGTGTGTAATACAGACTTACTGCAATTTGGTTTTCTATTTATAAGTTAATGAACATCTGGTTTTGCCCATATTTTAGTTCAACGAGGAAAGTCAATATAAACATTCACATCTTGATTTTTGTGATAGACATATGTTTTCTTTTCTCTTGTATAAAAATTTAGAAATGGGATAACTAGTTTTATGGTAAGTATATCTTTAACTTCGTGAGAAATTGTTCATTTTTAGTGGAAGTTATTACTACATTTTGCAATTGAATGAATAGTTTGTGTTTCAGTAGCTCTGCCCCTCACCAGCATTTTTTATCACATTTATTTGTTTGTTTTGTTTATTTTGGACATTCTAGCAGGTTATGCAATGGTATAAGTGTGGTTTAAATTTTTTTCTAATGACAAATTATTTTAAACATTATTTTCTCACAATTATTTTCTTTCTATAGCTCTTCTCTAGTTACATGTCTTCAATTTGTTGCCCAATTTTATTGGGTGTGTCTTATTATTGAATTATAAAAATTCTAATCAACTTTGTATTTTGTACATACTTTCTTCCAAGTTGTGACTAGTATTTTAATTTTATTAACATTCTCTCTCAGAAAACATAAGTTTTCATTTTTTATAAAGTTCTATTTATAAACTGTTTATGAATCATAATTTTATGCTCTATTGAGCTAACTGTTGCCTAATCTTGGTTTGCAATATATTTTTCTATTTTTCTATTAGATATCTTTTTTTTCATATGGAGATTTGGGTTGTATATTCAGGCCTATAATCCTCTTGTTATAAATAAGATTTAGTTTATGTCACAATATACTCATGAAGGTTCATTGTTTTTCATATGACTATCCAGTTATTCCAGAACCACTTGTAAAATGGTATATTCTTTCTCAAATTGAATATTCTTAACACCTTAACATATATCTGGACTTTATGCATGACCTATATAATTGCCCTAAAAGAACTCTTATTTATTCTAGCTATAATCCCAAATATATTAGAAACTAGTCAAGTAATTTCATTATGTGTTTCAGTTTTACAAGATAATGCATCAAATTTCTCATGAAAATTACAGAAGGAATATGACTTTGAGAGTACAATTTGAAATTATAAATGTCTATTATTTGTTTAGCTGAGAAGCTATCATTTGGCACAGAGAAGAAAACTGAAAAAAACAAGTTGTGATTTTTTTCATTTCACTCAAAATGTCAGCAACAAGTAACAGATAAAATAAATAGAAAGGCACATCTCTGTCTCACACATACACACACATACACACAGAGAAAAATGTTAACACAATTGATAGCACATTCTTTATCTGGAATTAGATTATGCCTATGATGTTTAAAATTAGACTCTCTTTCTTACATAAGGAGCCTGTGTTACCAAAACCCAAGGGGTTTGGTCTAGGCCCTGCTGCTCGCTGCACAGAAAGCCAATCACTGAGAAAAGTATTGCCAGGGAGGAAGGCTTTAATCGGGTGCTGCAGCCAAGGAGATGGGAGATCAGTCTCAAATCCATCTCCTTGACTAAAATTAGGGGTTTGTAGAGCAGGGATAAAATATAACTACATGCAAGAAAACAGGAGTTAGGCAGTGGGAAGGAAGAAAAGTGGGTCAATAGGAAGCAGATGGTCAGTTAGGCCATCATGACAATTGAGGGGTCTTGTAGATCATTGTACAGATACTATGATATGATTGGGTGAGTTTAAGTTCCTTGATACTATCTGAGAGGCTTGATGGTTGGTTTCCTGATAAAGGAACTCAGATAATGCAAATGTAATTTTCTCAAAGTTTAAGACTGGGAGAGTCAATTTCTGTGTTTATTCAAATAAACTGAAAACATCAATTCTATGGGACAATTGGGTCGGTTTCACCTGGTTGCTCATTGGGACTGAGATAAGTCATGAGTTTAGCAAGTACAGGGAAAATAGTGTCCAAAAAAGTCATGAAGATTCGGGCTAAAAAAGTCATGAAGATTCTGGAATACGTCCTTTATTCCAGAAAGGACGTAAAGCTGAGAAGACCAAGTGAGCTAAATTCATGCCTAATTTATGACATTTTTCTGTCCCATTTGAAGAATTGAAACATATTCAAAAGATTTGATGCCTCTATGAAATATCTCTGCAACCACTACGTTATAAAATCTAAGTATAAGCTAATCAAGAAAAACAGTGAGACTGAAACAAACAAACGAAATACATGAAGAGTAATGGGCAGCTTGTTTATGAACTGCAGTGGCCATAGTTACTGCCAATAGGTTTTCCTGGGAAGACAACTCAGTAGTAGGCTTGAAACAGGCTTGGCTTGGGTTCAAGATTGCTTTTACATTTGTTTATTTCTGAAACAGATAACCGTCAATGCAAAATTTATGCACTGTGAAGATGTGGGTGTGTAAAATATGTGCTCCACTGATTTTGTCTTTTCTAATAGCAAGGCAGCCAAAAATCAGAAGACTTGATGGAAAATGCTGGTCAGAAATGTTTCATGTGCTCAGAGCCTTTTATTTTTGCCAGCACATTAACACCAATTAGCATTTACACTAACACAGAAAACGGTGCTTTTCCAGAAGTTCCAACACCTAACCTAATCTTTATCTTCTGAGAGTTAAGTTTTCTGTCTGAGATTTTGTTGTCAGGGTTGGAGTAATCTCCCTTTATTTATACCCCTATGAAATTTTCATTTTTGTCCACTTAGGGGATCCTGTGGCCATGCTTACTCACAGCCTACCATGCGGCAGTGATAAAAATGATGAGAAGCTCTCACATCAAAAACGAAAAGAAGATGGAAAGTGAGGAAAAATAATTCTGTTGTTGAGGGCAGAAACCATTCTACCTACACTACTGGAAAAGGGAGATTTTCATCTTATTATTCACTCTATAATCAAGATATATATCTTAATAGTTACATCAAAAGAGAAAGGATACTTTAAATTTTGCTGAATTACAAACAAATCTCAACATCGCTTGAAAATTTTGACAAAAAAACTGTGTGGGTATTTTTCCTCATAAATATTCCAAATATGATATTTCATAATACACAAATATTCATAAAGATATTTTCTCTTTTCTCTGGTAAAAGTGAAGTTCCAAAATAGAAAGTCAAATCTGAAGTGAACTGCATTGCTTTAAGGAATATGATCACTATTGCATGTAGTGATATAGTTCCTTTGGGTAGGAGGTGGGAGGAATAATTATCTCAGACTAATTTTAATGCATATCCATTCAAATAACCAGAGAATTCATGAATTACAGAGTTAATATCCTTGAGGAAAATAAAACATGAATGATCTCATTGTTGAAAAAAACAAAGGAAATACCTCTTTGTGACAATGCAGGTGGTACAATACTGCATACAATCAAAAATTTTACTATACAACATTTTGGAATAATATTGAATTCTGTCACATATGGTAGTTCATTGTATTATGATCTGCTGCTCTCGGTGGTGTAGGTAAACCACATTTCCAGATGGCAGAAGTAAATATGGACTCCGTATGATAAAAAAAAAAAAAAAAAGTAGGCAATTGTAGCTTTGGCATCCTCTTTAATTACTACACAGCAAACAAAGATGAAAACAGAGACATTCTTGGAAAGTTTATTGATTGATTTTATTTCCTGACTCAGTAAGTAACACACGCTACTGTGGAATATTTTTCAAAAAGAAAATATTTGGAAATTTTGGAAACATCATAAACATAAAGAGAAAACAAAAATGACCTCTAAACATACAGTATAGAATTTCCCGTGACTGTGGGAATGTAAGTGCATGTTTTTGTGTGTGGTGTCTGGGCATTATAACAAGTTCATTTGCAGACATTTATCATAAAGTAGGAACACAAATGATACAAAGTATCTACACTGTAAATGTCTTTGAAAATACATCATGTAGTGTTTGAAAATGTAACTTAATAAGTAAATACTATATGATTTTTTTGTAGTATAATGCTGTCACATCCTAAACCACCCACTAATGTCCATAAAAGTATTATGAATACTTTGCAGTTGGCAAAACTGGATAAATAACTTATACAATGTCACACAACTATTTTGTGTGAGACTTTCTGCAAAGATAGTTTCCTTAATAACTACACTATTGTTTATCTTGAGTTGTATAATTAGGTCAAACAATATAAAAATTGCTGAAGTAGGTCTCAGACAGGTTGTAAAACCATACATTTTGTGTAACAAACAAAAATGAAAGTATATTCAAAAGCAATTTGAAAGAGTTCAGTCTTTGTTTTAGTTCAGTCATTTTTATATTTGCTTTGGAGGAAAAATAACATTGTTTATTCATTTATCTTATAATATTTGATTAGATTTTTACTAGGCTTTTCATGAGCTATTAATATCATAAGGGTATTCTTATTTTCTGTTATGTTTGCTGCAGATATTTAATCTCAATATGGCCTTTAAATACGAATTTTAGCTTTAATGTTTTTCATATAAGAAAATTTTATTTTTTTATTTTTTTTTATTTGGAATAATTACCAAATATCGTACTCAAATTCTCCCATTTATTTAAGAAGTCCTCTCATATTTCAAGAGCTTGCAATGATCTCCTTAATTTTATTATGACTTTCCCACTTTCATAATTAAACATTGTTTATCTCATAAGCATTTACACTAAGTAAAATCTAATATTTATATTTTTTCTAATGAATCAATTACTTTAATATAAAGAACTGAATAATAACTTATCCACTTATATATACTATCAAATTTTTATTATTTCACATACAGAGGTGAATTTTTTTTCCTGAACTGCCTATCTTGTTGTATTGTTTGTCTCTTACATAATCTGATACAAATATTTTAATACACTAGTTAAGAACTACTTTTTGCTCCTCATTTTCTTTACTTGGAATTTTATCACGAATGCCCTTAGGTTTAATTATTATATATAAATATGTTCTTTACCATGTTAAATAAATCTATAAAGTGAAGAATTTACAGAAAGTTATAAAGCTTATTAAAATCTTTTTTCAAATCTTCAGTGATTAAAATGTGATTTTATTCCTTTGCTGAAATTACACATGCTCTTTCTGCTAAAGTAAAAGACAGAATCATCAAAAGTTGCTATTGATTTTTCTCAAGAGAGCTTTCCTAACCTCTCCGGGATATTTTAATGTGAATGCATTTTCATCATCATGTTGTGGAGATGGTAGGATGTTTGCCAGCATTTTTACACAGCTGATCATAGCTAGAGAGTTCAATCAGGCTAATGTGGTTGATGAATGAATTTTGATTTTCTCCCAAATACACCATCAGAACACCTAAGTCCATTATACCTTTTAAGAATTTCTACAATTAAAGCAATCACCAGAGTCTGATTCAAAAAATAAAAAGGAATATAACAAATTAAAAGGACACAGTAATGTCCCAAGTCAGGCTTATGTGCAGCAGGAAATCTAGCTCTTCACTACTGTCCAAAGAAATCTAGTTCTGTCATTATTCTGGAGACATTTTGGTTTGAATTAGGTAGTAACAACTAATATTTTGGTGCCTGTGCACATACTTCTGACTGCATGCCTGGTGATCTGTGTCTTACAGATTTTTCATGTATTTACCTATTTAATACTCATAAATTCTATGATAAAATATTGTTACTGCTCTTATTTCGCAAATGAGGTAACTGAGTCACAGGATAATGACATAACTTATGAAACATCAGAAAGCCTAGAAAGTTGACGGTCTGACTTCAGAACACACATATGATATCACTTCCAAACATTAGAAGATTTCTCCCACTATATGGTCTTGTTGGACCCTGCTGCCTGCTTCCAGGTAAGTGAATATGTGGTCTACAGATGCTAATCAGATATGATCCACTCTCAATTTTATATAAGTCAATTTCTTGAATCAAAGGTACCACCATAGTTTTTTTTCTATACAAAGAATCAGTTCACAACCGGACAGAATGACAGAGAGCGTGATCCATTAGGAATATTATTTAGCAATGCTGGAACTGTGACTAAGAGTGGAAAAGAGAGGGTGTAACAAGCAGTGATGTCCCCCGATTTGTCAGTGGACATGATAGATCAGGAGAAGAGGCACTAGGGATACTTTAAGCAGAATCTCAAAGTGGATGATCTATTTCCTTTATTTTTTTTTATATCCAGAAATATAAAATGCTATTGTTTATCTTGTGTTGTGAGAATTGTGAAAATGAATTCTCTATTTAAATGGACATCTCTCTTCTGTGGAGTGGGCAAATCAAATGCACCTTTTATGAGGCAAGTGAATAATCACATATTTTAACTTAATTACAAGGTTTAATAGAGTCTTTCTGAAAGAAATCCTGTTTGCATAGTATTATATTGAATTTTCCTTATTATATTTTAAAATTTATTTCTAGTGTCTTTTCATGTTTTATTTTGTATGTCAATGTTTACACTCTCAGGTGAGACTGATTTATATTTTTTAAATCATTGTCATATTTTAGTATTATGGATATTGTAACTATAAAATCAACCGAAAAGTGTATTTTTCTTAAATGAAGATTTTACACAGAAACATTTTAATCTGATTTAAAATAATTATTTATAAATAACTAATAATTAATTGTATTAAAACACCAAGATTTGCATATTAGTTTTACTATGTAAAAATCTTATTTAGAAATAATATTTTGACTTGCTAAGTTTGTGTAAAGCTATTTCCTCCCTATAAAAATGCATTCATCATTAACTTAAAGGTATTTGTAAATGAGTGTTGTTAATTATTAGAATGCATTTTTTTCACCAAGGTTATCATACTTAACCTTTATTAATTTACTCATCAATTTATCCACTCAACTTTATTTATTTGTTTCTTTCTTTATTTTAATGCCTAGTCAGAGCTGGGCCCTGAGATAACTGATGGAGATAAAATTAATTTAAAACAATGAATTTTTTGTTTTTTAATGGTCTTATACTATTATGATGAGGAAGACTTTAATCTAAGTATTTCATACATGTGTATGTGTGTGTGTGTGTGCGCGCATATATATATTATATATATCATATCATATCATAACTGTTATGAAGTGAATTGTCTCCCCCACAAAATTCATAAATTGAAGCTTTGACTCTCAATGTGACAGTATGTGGAGATGGGGACTTTAAAAAGGTAATAAAGGTCAAATGAGGTCACAAGCATGGGGTGCTGATCCAATATGACTAGTGTCCTTAGAAGAAGGGGAAGAGACACCAGCAATGTGCTCAAAGAGAAAAGCCCTGTGGAGACACAGCAATAAATCGACCTCTGCAAGCTAAGGAGAGAGATCTCATTAGAAAACAACCTGCTGACACTTTGACCTTGGACTTGCAGTCTTCACAACTGTGATACATTTCTGTTCTTTAAGCCGCCCGGTGGGTGCTATTATATTCTATGGCAGCCTGAGCAGATGAACACAGAAACTTTAGTACATTCTGTGAAGAAAGGGTCCATGATCTATGAGGTACTATAATAGGATGAATTGACGAAAACTTAGAAGGTCAGAGAACACTGTGTATGGAAGGGATGAGTGACCTGATACTGAAGGAATGATCGTAGTTTATGTGACAAAGCAAAAGAGTGTCAGGAGAAAAAATGAAGCTGTATCAGAAGGAACGGGCCTAAGGAGAAACGTGTTCTCTGCAATTAAAGCGTTCGAAGCAGGAAGTGTTAGCGTGCATGTGCCTGTGCTGTGTGGTATCTCACATTGTCAGTTAAGAGGTGCTTTGAGATAAGAAATGACTGCAACCTTAAGACTCCGTGAGGGTGCTGGGGATTCATGGCAAAAATAATTACGCTCCAGAAAACAGGACATAAAGAGGGAAACTGTGATCCAGAATCCAATATCATGAATAAACGCGGGGAAAGAGGTTGAGCTCTTCATAACTATATTTTTCTGCTTTCTCTGAATGAAAAAAAGGGGAGTCTACAACTGAGGGGCACTTTGCACTTCAAAGAACACTGAACTAGAAAAGATTTAGGAGTGTTACAAAATAACCTGAGAAGTGTTAATGAAGCAGTTCATACTTAATTTTACTTTCTGTCTTTTAGCTTACTGCCATCCATCTCATGTGAAAGTGAGGCCAAAATGAGTAGTAATATAACAACGAATAATACCACTTTCTGCTTAAACTTCTCCCTGGAAACTCAGGGTATTACATCCATATTATTGCATCAATCTTCATAACATTGCAAATAAGAGCACTGACATTCCAGGAGCAGTGGGAAGAAGAATGACTCCTGCACGTGTGATAACGGTCAATTGAAATTTTAGATTAGTTCTGGTAGCTCAGTGCAAGCTCATTAGGCAAAGGTTTGGTTTAAAAAATATATTTTACTAACTTTGTTAGGAAAGTTTAACATTCGTATCAATTAATTCACACTTTCTCTGCAACTCCAATGCCATATATATACCCTAACCATTCAAAAAGACTCTAGTCTCTCTGGCTCACTGCTGATTGTAAGAGAAGGCCTCTGATATGGGTCAGCGCATGTATTTATGAATTGAGAGTTCTGGAGGAAGAAAAAAATTAACTGAAATCCTTCTCATGTTTTATTTTCGTCCTCTCTGATTGAGTCATCCAGGTATTTCTCATTCCATGAACTATTCAAACTTCACTGAAGTTTTTCATTTTCTGGCCGCTGTTTCAAGTATGTGGAAAGTCGAGCAGCACCAGAAGAAAAGCCGTGGATGGGAAAATGTAAGCTCCTTTCTGTGTCATTGATTTCTTCTTTCACGTTTTACTGTGGGATCGAGAAAATTCAGAGGGCCAATCCCAAGGGTTGAGCCTAGGAGCCATGAGCAGTTAGGAGCAACAGGCGTTTTCCTGGATTATTCATTTGTGGTCCTAAGCAGTTTTGAGGTAGGAGACTGCATAAGTCTTCAGGGTAAAAGTATAAATGTTTTTGGAGTTCTGTTTGTGGAACTGTCTAATGCAGTGATCTCTGCCTATTGTAAATTTAGGATGTATGGCCCAGTGCAATGCAGGGAATTATAAGAAGGAAAATAATTATTAGATCTTGTAAAAAATAAAATGAGTCAAAGACCTATACCATTACATCCAGACTTCAAAAAACGCGTTCCAAATTTACTTGGTTGTTTTATAAAGATCTCAGTATAATTTTCTGTTAGTCTATTCATAGACACTTCTGCCTACATGGTGCTATTTACAAATGTTCAGCAAGAAGTACGAGCTATAATACACATATCTCTTATTCTGGTCAAAGGAAAGCATGGGCAAATCCCATGCTCTATGGCAATCCTGGTCAATGACTTAAAATTAGTTTTCTAGGACTCCAGGTTGTGGTTTGGGTAACTGATAATTTTACCATACTATATTTTCTTGGAAAATTTTTCTATAAAATATACATAAAGAGAGAATCAGTTGTCCTCCTGAGAGCTCTTGTGAGCAGCCTAAATTTGTATCACTGTGGAAGTATCTAAGTATTGTTCTTGGAGATATGTTGTCCACTTGAAGAGTAGGACTTTCAAAGTTTAAAGTCTCAAAATGGTCCAATTGGCAAGATGTATATGTGTGCACTTGGCAATGAATACCTGGTGTTCATATGAGAAGTAGACTATAAATTCGATGCAGAAAGTATGAGGAGGTAAGCTTTATCTACAGGAGTGAGCCCACTGTGGGTTTGTTGAAGCATGTCAATCCTCTGTATGGATTAAATTAGTTCCGAGAAAGCAGGTTGGAAGGAAGGTGTCTGAGAAGAAGAGGATAACTAATGAAAGTTGCAGATGAAACAGACTGTGAAGTTTTTGCTCAGTAAGGAGGATAGAATCCTCTATTGAGGTATAACTCACAATTAATTTAAAATAATTTAGTCAGTGATTAACCTGATAATTAAAAACAAAATATCAAAACTGAAGATACTGAGAAATCTCCAAAAGTTTATTTTATTCTGTAAAACTTATTGTGAATGTGATCAATTAACATGGGTGCCTAAACTTAGAGATGAAGACTTTAAGCAAATTAGTTGGTATTGTGTAATTTCAGCTATAGGATTTTGTAGATCCTGTCAAGGAAGTTATTTCTAATCCTTGTTTTCTCATTTCATAAACGGGTGCTGTTTTTCAAATGATACTTTCTCAAAAAAAATCAACAGTTTGAACAACAGTATAGTTTTTCACTTCTACTAATACAGTTAATTTAAGTTGGTGGTACTTGAACACTAAATCAGATTTGGCTTAGGTATATATTATTTGTTAAAACATTCTTAATAATGTTTATATCTATGTTTATATATTGGTCTAGAGCTTTCTTTCTTATATTATTTTTCCCTCGTTTGCTTCTCAGGGAAATGCCCGACTCACAGAATGATTTGAAATGTTCCCTTACCCTTTATTTTCTAAAATACATTGATAGAATCCACCAATGCTCCCAGCTGGAACTCAATGCTTTTCTGTAAAAATGGTTTTTTTTTTTGCTTTTTTTTTTTTTTTTAAATTAAGAGCTCAGTTTATTTGATATAGGGTTCCTCAGATTTTTCTATTTCCTCTTGATGCAGCTTTAGTAATGTGTGTCTTTCAATGAATTTATTCCTTTATGTTGTTAAATTTATTGATAATGAATTTTTTTATAACATGGCTTATTACTTTTTATTACTTCGTGATGTGAAGTGATTCCCCCTTTCTTATCCTGGATATGGGTCATTTGTTCAACCCTTTTGCTCGTTCAATCTTTTTGCTTGATCAGTGTAAGTAGATGTAAATTTCTGTCATTGTGCAAGTATATAAAAATAGATCTGGCAACAGTTTTTTTTTTTTTTTTTTTTTTGATTCTCTACCTTTTTAAGCATCTCCCTTCCCCCAACCATTCAACTCCCTTATCTTGGCCCTTTGTCACTTTATTGGTCCTCCAATCACATCATCCCACTATGTCCCCACAGCAGGAGTCTTGGTTGAGGCTTTAATGGAGTCTGGCCTAAATCATACAATAATTTTGAGGTCATCCCCCTGCGTAAAGTCATCCCCCTATCACAGACAGCTCAATGAACTTTCATGACTTCCCATTCTTATGCAATAAAGATGGAACTTCTTAGTATGACACACATGACCCTGACTTATATGACTTTTTCTTATATCTTTTTTCCCATGTAAATTTTTATTTTTTGATGCAGACTTTCATATCTTCACAGCCTTACTTGCTGTTTTCCACTTTGCATGCCATGCATTCTGAATGTGATGTTTCTCTGAACCTAACAGCCTCCATTTACTACTGCATGGTGATCCCTCCCTCAGGAATGACATTAACTAGTTCTCTCTAGTATTTTTTTTTAATCACTCATCCATCTATCAGTTTCAGTTCACATATTTTCTAATTAATTCAGAAGAATTAACCGCCCCGTCAGAATACAAACATAGGTCATGTGCCACCACAAGAAAATATGAGTAACAGTCTTATAATGACCATAAAGAGAAGGAACCATGTAGTGCTTAAGAGACTTGAAAATTGGCCAAACATCTATTTCCATCTTCTCCACTTACCAACTGTTTGATTTTAATGCATTACATAACTTCTCTTTGGCTCAGTTTCTCTAGATATACAATTAAGGTAATAATAGTAGGTATTTTTGTTATGATTTAATGAGATCATGTATGTGAAACTTACAAATAGCCATCACCTGTAATTAGATTAAAATAGAGACAATATCGTGTGAGTGTTCTTAGTACATAACAAAGTTCCCTGTACCTAATGTGATGTATATTTATTAAACAAATTAAGGAATACTGTGGACAAAAGTAGTTGGAAATAACACTTTGTTCTTAATCTTTTTTCACTTTGTTTAAGTTAGTTCCAAGAAATGAAATATGTATATAAAACACATTTCATATGAGGAAATGAGAAGTTCTGAGGTCATTTCTACAAACAATATAAATATTGCTATTTATCAATCCAGAAAGATAAATGACTTAAAATAGAAATACTACTTAAACATGATACATGTTTTTAAAATGTTCCACATCACCAGCTGGATAGATAAGAACTAGAACATTCCCATGTAATAAGTCCTCAGTGCTATCAGAAAAGTCCTGAATCAAAGTCTAACAGCTTTTTATTTTGTAAACTAAAGAAATGCATATCTCCTTTCATGTTATCTTCTGTTTTGGACATTAAAATGAGCAAAGTACAGAGGGTAAACTATAATTATTCTAAGTTAATGTTGCAACATGCTTTAAATCCATTTTTAATGCAAAAAAAGAAAGAAAGTATAAACCTGTTAACCTCAGAATTATCAATAATTTAAGAAGTGCTAATGGGGACTTTCATGCAATATCAAAGGGAAAATATAAGAAAATGTTAAAAATTTATTGCAAAGACTGGCACAGATGTGAAACACAAATGATTTTAATGGTGAAAAAGAAATGACAGCAAGATCTGACGTATAACTTCATATCATATTTTTAATGTAATTGATTCTAGAAACAAAGTGGGTCCACTACTGCGCCACGTGGTTTCTTTTGTTTGAAGGGGACTAAACCATATGAGCTATGAAAAATGATAATGCAAAGGACATGACTTCAGGGTTAGCTCAAGTCTATTCCCTCCAAGTTTTTCATAGCTGTGAGTTTAGTACATTATTGGAAATTTTTTCTTCTTTAAAGTAAAAAATTCAAAGAAAGCATACAAGATTGAGAGGACACTGTCTGAAACTGGGAAAATATCAACATTTTGACCTCTGTTAACCTAGAAGCTATGGTGACTCAGAATTTTTCTTAGCTGAATTTCATTTTTGTGTTATCTATTTAAAAAGCATTTGCCTTAAGCTAAGGTGTGAAGATGACATATGGTGTATTCTCAATGTACTTAAAAGAAATTAAATACATCTGAAAATACTTTAGAAGCATCAGTTGAAATGTTATTTCGTTAATTAGTTGTAATTACACATTTATCCTTTCAATCATTTATTCAACAAATGAATCTAGCCACTAATAGGTGCCATCATTGGTGAACACCAAAAGTGAACAAAACTGTTGAATCTCTTGATTTCCTTAGAGCTTACATTTCACATGAATGCTACTTATATTAAAAACAAAGAAATGTACAGTGTGTCAGGTGGTAATAAATACAATGAAGAAAATAAGACAGAGAAATTAGATAGGAAGTGATAGGTGATGGGTGATGCTTTTGATGAGTAGATTGAAACTGAGGTAACATTAATCAGAGATGAGGATAAAGTGTGGGAATCAGACAGAAAGGTATATAAGGATGGGAGTCTTAGGCAGAAAGAAAATCAAGTTCAAAGCTGCTAAAATGGGATCATTTGGGGAATACTGGTAAGGGAAGTAGTCAATTGTGGCTGCAGTGGCTTTAGATGGGGGCACTGGTGAGCACACTATCACAGGCTGGATATTTTAGATCCTTGTAGACCACAGTAGCAACTTTACTGTATTCTAAGTAACATGAGAGTTTTGAACTGCAGAATGATTTGACTGGATGTGCAGTTTAAAATGATTTCTCCAACTACTATGCACATAATAGACTATACACACAGAATGATCACTTACAATATGATCATAATAGTAGTATATAATTACAATATCTTGTTTATGTAGAAATGGAGGAGGCAGCAAGAAAAGATTAGATTTTAGACATTTTAAAGGGAGATTCAATAGGATTTCAGGATGTGCCTATGGCTTGATAGTAAAATGTTAAAAAATAATAATAATAATTTTCACTCCTCCCACCCCCACGGATGGAGTAGAAGAATATAATCACCATTTTCCAGGATAGACTACTGAAGATGGAGCACTTTGTGGTGCACTTTACTTGTTTAGGGGCATGTTGAGTGCTAAATATTTTTGAGACATCATGTGAAGTTGTGAGGCTATGAGTTGTATGAATGAGTCTGTATTTCATGAGTGGTGAAACGATTCAAGGTCATTTGCTTTTGCATTGTAATATTTAGAGGTCTATAGAGTAAATACAAATGGTATTTAAGGCCATGATGAGATCACCAAAGATTGAGAAAAGATAGTGTGGGCCCTGGCTTCTATGAGCATAGACAAAGCAGTTGGCAATGCTATGAAAACAAGACAAAGCACAAACTTAGAATTTAAAAATAAGACTAATCAATAGAACTGCATTTTAGGTATGAAGAAGACGATGTAGGGAAGCATTCACCTTCCAATAAATGTGCAACTACCATACTTCAATTCTTCACATATTGCAACTCCAAACTCCCTTTTCTATTTGAGGAGCACATGAGATCTACTCCGAAAATGGCCTTTAGAAATCTGGGAGGAGGGTGTATTGGGTCCTCAGTAAGGATGAAGAGATGGTGATGAAGCCAGACTGTCCCATGGCTGCCAATGACCTACTCACAGGGGATACATTTGCAATTTGTTGAACAGGTTATAGGAAAGAGCATTTCAGAGATGTATGAGCCCTAAAATTAAGGCCAGGTATTGTGTGCTGCCTAGAAATCTGGTAAAATTAGGAGGACCTTGAATGACCCAACCACAAATTACCCTACCCACTCTACCCTTGTGCACAAAATCCTTGAGCCAAACAATCCTCCTTATTAAAGGGACTTGATTATCCTTCCTGATTACTTCCTGATTATCCTTGAGGATACCTCCTGTTTACACTTGAGAACCAAGTATCAGTTGCCTGCCAGTTCAGGAAATTATTCGTACAAGCCAATCTCATCTTCTTGTAAGAACAAGGGCTCACATAACCCCCTTGGTATAACAAAATCCACCTCTCCACTGCTCCTGATTGTTCATTCACTCTGTGTCTGGATGCAGCCCCCCTGCGGCCCTGTCTCGTGTATGGTGCCCTCCCCCGGGCTGTGAGTCTATGTGACTAACAAACTGCTGTCACTCACCTGTGTCTAGTGTTGGGTATTTTGTGTTCTGGACCTCAAAATTCTAGTATGCGAATACCCACCAATGAATGAGATGAAATTTATTACAAAGACTGGTACAGATGTGAAGAAATGATAGCAAGATCTGACATACAACTTCATATCATATTTTCAATATAATTGATCCTAGAAACGAAGTGGACCCACTACTGAGCCATGTGGTTTCTTTTGTTTGAAGGGGATTAAACCATATAAGCTATGAAAAATGATAATGCAAAGGACATGACTTCAGGTTTAGCTCAGGTCTATTCCCTCCAAGTTTTTCATAGCTGCGAGTTTAGTACATTATTGTGAATTATTCTTTAAAGTAAAAAATTCAACAAAAGCATACAACTAATGAGATGAAAAGGATGTGACTAAAACAAGAATCTCTGTACATACTTTTTTGGGGTATAAGTTACAGCCCTAGATATAAACATTCCAAATCAAAATTAAATAGTAAACAAATTATCCAATGTGGGGAAATACAACCCATATCTCTAAAACAAGAAGGAAAAAAAAGTATAAAGAATTAACATGATATAAAAATGGGAAAGATATAAAACTATTCCTGAAAAGTGACATGTTTTAGAGAAAATACAGTCTCAATAATTATATTAAGTGCAGAAACTTTTAAATAAGAGTTCCACAAAGAAGAGCTGATAAATCAATCAAAGAAGAAATGATAAATACTAAAACATTAAAATGAAGATAGAAATTGTAAAGAAATAGATTGATGTTAGACATTACAAAACAGAAAACTCATTTGAAATAGTAAGAAATATCATTTTAAAAGATGAAATTAGATGCTTGGTATGAAGGGCAGACTAAAGAAAATGGCAAAGAATACTAAGGAGAAGGACACAGAAAAGGATGAATATTTAAATATATATATATATATATATATATATATATATATATATATATATATATATATATATAAAAGCATTAGCTTAATTGGGGTTTCCCAGAAACATATATTAAGATGAGGTTCTGTGTGCAAATGATTTATTAAGGAAGCATTCTCAGAGGAGACCAGATACAGGAAAGGGTAGAGAAAGTCATTTGAGGGTGGAGCATCAAAAAAAATGGCCTACAAAGGGCCAGCATGAGCTTTACATTACAGAAAAAAAAATGTGTAGTATTAATTATATTTTAAAGTTGCCACATCCAATGAAAAGGAGTTGAGACCTTGCAGTAGAATAATGCAGTCAATGATAAAGCTTCTCCCCTCTCAATGATACTCATGGTGGGCAATGTCAACACTGTGCCCATATTTATTTTGATAAATGTCTGCCACAAGTATCATTGAGAGCGAAGAAGAGGGGGGTAAGGAAAAAGAACCTGAGAATAATTGATATTTTAGAGAAGTGAGCAGAACAAATAAAATAGAAACAATAAATAAATTAAAACACCAGGAAAAAAACATTGTTTGGTGCACAGAGGTATTTTAGGACAGAGAAACTATTCCGTAATAAAGTAAAATGGCAGACATGTTATCATACATTCATCACATTTATCCAAACCTTTAGATTGGACACCAGAAGGGAACCCTAAAGTGAACTATGCACTCTGGGTAATAATGATGTGTCAAGGTAAGTTCACCAGTTATAACAAATGTACTTCTCTGGTTGGGGATGTTAGTAATGGGAGAGGGTAGGCATGTGTGGAGGCAAAGTTTACATGGAAAATCTATCTTCTGCTCCATTTTCTTGTGTATGTAAAACTTCTCTAAACATAAAGTCTACTAAAAATATTGAACATGCATTGTAAGTAGACCTCTGAATAGGTACACAAAAAGCTTATGTGTTCAAGAAAAAACAAATAGAAATAATCAAGATTGAAGTATCCAAGTAGTAACAATTATAAACACATAGCAACTGAGGAATAAGAAATAGTTAAGCAGTTATGAAAAACTTAAATAAAATAATTTACATTGACTTTAGGAAGTTAATATATTAGATTACAACAATGAGATAATACACCAATTATCATTCACATGTCAAGATAGCAGAAAATATTCTCAATTACCTACATAATGCAAGAATCCAATACCCACAAAATCTCTTTGAAATGTACTTGAAGATGTGAGCCAACCATTACAAAAATAAAGCAGAATTGAAAATCACAAATAGTGGAGTTTGAAATGAAATAATTGTGGATTTCAGATCTAGAATTAAAAATATGTATATTTCCTATTGAAAGTATAACCATATAAAGATTGTAACCTGTTTCTTAGGAAAATTATGTAATTAATGACTACTAATAGACTCAAACACATTTCATAATTGATGAAGATATATTCTTCCATAAAAATGTATCCTCTATAACATAAAATTAAAGATTTATTGAATAATATGAGAAGTAAATTAAAGATATAAACTAATGAAAAATTGAAAACCAAAATGTGCTGATTGATGAAATTAATACAAGTCATAGAACCCTAGAGGAACTAATCAAGAAAATGAAGAGTAAATACATGCATTGCCAATATAGAAATGAAAAAGAAAAAAAAGAAACATTTCAAATTCTGCAGATAATAAAAATATGTAAGAGGATGCAGAGGACCTAGAATGATATATGAACTCACTGTTGTAACCTAATATAATAAATGTATACCCCACAATTTCAAGACTTGCTTTAACACTGCAGAATTAAGACAGTATGTTCTTGATGCAAAAATAGACCAATGCAACACAATAAAATTATCTCATATATATATAAAAAATACACTTTTGACAGAGAGTTATGATTCAGTTGCAAATGATGTTTTTCAACACATGCACTGCAAAAACTGGATAGCAAAGACCATCAGAAGATAACTGAGAAACAGCATATAGTTCAAAGCTGAAACAATAAAGCTTACAGATTGAAGTCTATAAAACATCTCTATGGACTTGGGATATGCAACTAATTTTTAGGAAGGACCAAAAAGAAAAAAAAAAAGAAAATATATAGCATCAGTCATAAATGTAAAAGTGAAAAAGTGGTTAATGAAATTAGGCTTCCTTACAAACATTCTGTTCACTGAAAGACTCTATTAATAAAATAGAAATACAAATTTTAAAGGCTGAAACTATTTACAAAAAATATATATCCATATTCCGAGTAGGGCACTTCAATAAATCAATAATACAAAGACAAACAACCCAATTAAAAATGGGCAAATTACTTGATAATACACTTCCCAAAATAAAATGTGTGAATGGACAATAGACAGCATCATTACTCATCAGAGTGGTATATATTAAAACCACCATGAAAAGACCCTACAGACTACTTTAACGTATCATATTAAGCAGGCTGACAATACCAAATTAGTATAGGAGGGATAGAATAGGTCCAGTAAACATATAAATAGTGCAATGGAAACCCCTTTGACAGTTTTTTTTTTTTTTTTTAAGTTCAACATATGCTTTCTCAATGATATTTAAGTAAACTTTTAGGTATTTAATCAGGAGAAATGAAAACATGTATATACAAATCTTAACAAGTGTGGTAATAGTAACTTTATTTGCAATGGCTCAAAACTGAAAATAACCCAAATCTCTATTATTTAACTGCATTCTATTCATTCAAACATGAAGGAATAACTGATGTGCACAAAATAGAATATCAGAAACATATTGAGAGGAATAAGCCAGAAATATGCAAGTCCATACTGTTTTCTTGCATTTATTTACATGACCATTATCTGTAAGAAAAATATCTATAGTGATAGAAACTGGAATAATGGTTACCTCTGGAAAAGGGTTTGAGCTAGAAAGCAGAATTTTTAATAGTGAAAAAAATGTTCAGTGTCTTGATTTAGATGATAGTTATATACATTTTAGCACTCATTAAACTATATACTCAAATATATTAATTTCATGCATGGAAAATACACTCAATAAAACGATTAAGTCCAAAAAAGGCTAAAAGTAAAATGAAAATCAAATGGTAAAAATGCATACAATAGTCAAAGGAACATATATTGACACAATATCAAAATTTTAAAGATCAATCTATTTTATAAGTATTATTAAGAACAAGGAGGGGTATGGTATAATGAGAAATGTACCAATGTTACAGAAAGTCATCCCAATCCTACGTCTATAGATTTTTGATATCATTCTTGAAATCGTAAACTAAAAATAACAATTGTTTGAACTGAGAGTAAGAAAAGTCCTTAATAACATAGGATAATTTAATCTACTTACGACAATACGTACAATTTTAATAAGAATATAGAACTTTGGAATCACAGAGGTTGATGTGAGTGAATTTAAAAGCCTTTGCACTTAGCAAACAGACATAAACTTTCCAAAGCCATGTGAAATTGTTCAAAATTGATATTATAATAGCTTATAGAAAACTCCTTACAGTATGTTCCTGATTACACTAGAAGTAAGGGGAAAATCTTAAAAACAACAGACCTAGAGAGGCTCCAACCACATGGACATTAAGTAAAACACTAAGTAATTTATGAGTCAAAAAAGAGTTAAACCAAAATTAGAAAACATTTGAATGAAATATTGATGGAAATACAACATATAAAAATTTGTTACATGCAGCTAAAGATGAGACACATATATAAACTTAAAGGCATATATTAGGAAGAAGAGAGTTAGGGAGTCAGTGATTTAAAACTTCACCTCAATAAGGAAAAGAAAAATAGAAATCAGGTCTTAGAATTAAAGTAGCAATGATATGAACAGAAATAGAAAGCAAACATACACTGGGGCAAATCAAATCAAAAATCAGTTGTTTGAAAATATTATATTGATAATACCTACCTAAAAAGAAAGGTAAGTCGAGAAAACACAAATTCCTAAAATAAGGAATGAAAAAGGGAATGTCAAAACAGATTGGACAGGCATACAGATTTCTGAAGATGTGCAGCACAAGTTTACATTAATAAATATGACAAATTGGATAAAATTCATGCATTTACCCAAAAGCACATCATTATGAAACTTAAAAAGTATATAAATAAAATTTAAAATCTTTGATAAAAAGTTGTAGAACTTGAATTTGATATTGAACCCCATCCCACAAAAATAATCCACAGAAAAATATCACTGCGATGCTGAAGTCTAAGAATCATTTAATGAGAAAATATACCAACATTTTACAAACTTTTCTAGTAATGGAATAATAGAACACAGTTTTCACTCATTGTCTGTGGGTTGCATAATCCTTAATGCAAAACTGGGAAAATGTTTTTCAAGAGATCAATGCTATGTGGAGGTTTGCATAAGGCACCTAAATGCCCCATGAAGCAGATTCCTGGATTGGGTTACTTACATATTTAATGAGCTCATTGAAGACTTCCTTTCTGAGTGGAAACGTGACACTTGTCATCTATATGACATGGTGCCATCACAATTATTCACATTTACCTTGATTGTGGCATGGTATGTTACTAGATAGTAGGGTATAAGATCAATTGACCATGCAAAGAAAGTAAGAAAGAAAGGGAGAGGGGGAGAGAGGGAAAGAGGGAGAGAGGAAACAAGAGAGGGAGGAGGGAAGGATGGAAGGCAGAAAGGCAGGACGAAGGGAAGGAGGGGGGAAAGGAAGGTGAAGAAAGGGAGAAAGGAAGGAAAGGACAGATGGTAGATATTCAGCTAGTTGAACCCTCAACTCAAAGCTCTTCTGAAACAAACAAACAAACAAAAACAGTTTTGCATGTGTCTGTGTGTGCTGACCTGAGGGATCACTATAGTTGCATAACTGGGGCCAGGACCTGATTGTTTGGCTTATTAAGTTGCATAGTTACATAGAGGCACAAACTAGCAGCCTGTGATCATGTATTAGAACTGAATTGATCCTGATGTTTGAGATAGGTATATCTGTAGACATAAAGACAAAGCTGAGAAGTTTGAATACCCAAGAGATGTGTCTGTCATAGAAGGCCCTCTTTCAAACTGAGGAAATTATGATTTTCTTGAAAGAAAAATAGGGAAGAAAACAATACATATTTTTGACTTTGAGAAAATGAACAATCAAAGGGATATTTATTCTTTTCAAGACCTATCACCAACACATCTCACTGCTTCTAGAACCTTATAATATCAGCAGAGCCCAGAGAAATATAAAAGCTTTCTTCTCCCGAATGCTATACCCTCTAAAAACTGCCTTCTAAAAATCAAATAAAACTAATAATACCAAATTTACTTTTTTAACTGGAAAAATTGTAATAAAAAGAAATTGTGCAACATTCCATTGTTATTTACAAATATTGGCACAGACATTCATCTATATATATACATAGTGTTTTTTTGTGTGTTTGCTAAAGTTTAAAGCTAATTTTCAAGGACTTACATAGTTTTTGGAATCCATGAAAAGCTTTTTGAATCAATATTATATTTTTGATTAAAAATGGTGAAATCAATACTTTCTAAAATGAAAATAAAAAAAGGATGAAAGTTGCCATGTCATCCAAAAGTGAAAATTAGAGTGGTTAGATATTAAGAAACATAAAAATGTGATGAAAATTGTAATTATCACTAGAAGTAATGAAAAAATAAAGTAACCATTGTAACAGAGAAAACCAAGGAAAAATTATTATGTATAACTTCTTCCTAGGGAAAAATAGTGATGTTCAGGATGAAACAGGAGTTAGAAAATGAGTGTATAGGTTCCTGTTGGACCTTACTGTCTTTTCTGCCCTTGAATCTAAAGTTCCTATGTTATGTTTGAAATTTCCTTTGTGAATTAAATGGGCAAGAAGATGTTACCTTGATGTTGTGTGTTACAGTGCATAGCTTCCATCAATGACTCATAAATCAAATCCAGCACAAATGCATTTACATAAGAGAGAGCACCAAGTTCAAGGACAAAGTTAAGCAATACTGTTTTAAAAAAATTACAGAGCACTTCAGGAAAAAAATGTGTATGTTCCTTTTTTCATTGTGCTATTTGCTTCTGATATTAGTGAATAGGTAAAATTATCATCCATACATAAACATTCTTTATAAATAGATAAAAATCAAGACTTTATTTCTCTCCATTAATTAAGGTAGATTATAAGCAGATTTTTTCTGGTTTCAAGCTAAATATATAAAAAATGGTTTTCAATTCCCTGCTGACAATCATGAGGAAAAGCATTTGTGTGCTAATGCACAACTGAAAGGCACTTTTTAACACATTATTTCATTCTCATTCAATCTTGAAAGCAACCTTATGTTTTTACTAACACTCCATATTCACATCTCAGAATGATAAAGGAATCTATTCAAACTTCTACTACACGGTAATGGTTCCCAAAGATGTTCATGTCCTAATCCTTGGAACCTGAAAGTTATGTTACTTTACATGGAAAATAGTACTTTGAAATGTGATTACCTAAGGATCTTGATATGGGGAGATTATCTGGTTTATCTGGGTGGGTCTCATATAATTATAAGGGTCTTTATAAATGAAATAGAGAAACATGTAAGTCAGAGTAGGAGAAGGCAATGTGAAGATAGAAGCAGATAGTTCAGGGTGCTGTGAAGGCTGGCTGGTTCGTAAGCTAAGGAATACCCAAATCTTCTAGTACCTAGAAAGTTCAAGGAAACAGGTTCTCCCATTAAGCCTCCGAAACTCACTCACCTTTATACCAACACCAAGATTTTAGCCCAATGAGACCCAGTTTTAACTTCTAACCTCAACAACTGTAAGATAATAATTTTGTGTTGTTTTAGGCCACCAAATCTGAAGGAATTTTTTGCAGCAGCAATAGGAAAGTAATATACCCTGTTAATAAACTCTGGAGTCGTTTGATGAAATGTCTGACATAGCTGAATGAATATTCTGCTTCAAACCTACATGCCCAGGTTTGAAGCGGAATATTCATTCAACTATATCAAACATTTCATCAAAAGTCTCATTTTAAAATGTGTACTTTTTGGAAAAAAAATGCTTTGACCTATTGAAAGTAAAATACAAGAAATAAAATATAATCTCTCCCATCAAATTTATATATATATGTTATCTATTACTGAAATCTGGTTCTTAGTAATTGTAAACATTGGAGATAATTTTTGAGGCTTTTAAAAAATTTTGATCTGATATTTAATCCTTTTTAATATTTATTATACTTTCATTTGTCAATGATTTTAGCAGTGATTTCACTCCATTCTAGCTTTATTTTTTTATTTTAATTTTTGTGGGTATATAGTAGGTATACATATTTACAGATTACATGAGGTATTTTGATATAGACATGCAATGCCTAATAATCACATCAGGGTAGATGGGGTATACATCTCCTCAAGCATTAAGTCTTTGTGTTGCAAATAATACAATTACCCTCTTTTAGTTATTATTACTGTATAATTTATTTTTTTACTATAGTCACCCTGTAGTGTTAGCAACTACTAGGTCTTATTCACTATGTCTATTTCTCTTGGTACCCATTATCTCTCTCCATGTCCCCTCCACCATCCTCCCCAACTACCCTTCCCAGGCTCTGGTAACCATTCTTCTACCTGTCTCCATGAGTTTAGTAGTTTTAATTGTTAGCTCCTTCAAATAAGTGAGAACATGCAAAGTTTGTCTGTGCCTGGCCTATTTCACTTAACATAGTGACCTCCGGTTACAACCACATTGTTGCACATGATAGGACCTCATTTTTTATGTTGACTAGTGCTCCACTGTGTATATGTGCCACATTATCTTTATTCATTCATCTGTCGATGGGCACTTGGGTTATTTTCAAATCTTGGCTATTATGAACAGTGCTGCAATAATACAAGTTGAAAATAAAGATAAAAAAGTGTAGCAGCTTGTTAGTTTATTTGGACAACATATGAAAAAAGCATGCAGGCTTTAGTTATTGAATCTTTGAATTTGTAGTGGGGAGGAGTACACAACTCTTCATCTCACATTACATTATTTTTGAGTTGTTGCTACTTGAGATAACAATAAACATCTTTGACTGAGATCATTTGCTCTTATTTCTGAATATGTTTAGAGGAAACCTGAAATTGAATATTTTCCTTCTTGTGTAGGATATCAAATGGCAGTCTAATATTCAGAAGTTTTTAAGACCTTTTAATATTAGCTGTGGCTCTAGATGATGAAAAATACAGCTAAAATTTTAATTAACTGTGGACAATAGTGGTTCTTGATGTTCTACCATAAATTTAAGATATTAAGGATGAAATTATGCTAATATTATTCTTAAATGTGTAAAGAGCTACTTAATTTAGTCATATGGATGGTAGCACTAGTAGTCACCTTCTTAAAAATTGGTAGCTGATTCAGATGGAATTTTATGACTTCTGGCATCACAGGAAGTGCAATAGTTTTGTCAGTATTACCACCAAGGGAACCTAAGAAATACGCTTGGATGATATATTTTATGAACTTAAAATATAATAGCTTTCTAAATGTCTTATACATATATTATGCTATCGTTATTCTACCAAACTTAATTGTTTGCATTTTTTTGCTAGTGTATCAATACTTTTGTACAAAGTATTTCAGTAACTTATATAACAACTAGTGTTTTTGGCCTTCAAGTTCTTCAGTAATAGCGTTCACAATGCTTTCAGGAAATTTTATACATTTCATGACTGAACAGTCATTATGTTTAATGAAGTTACTGATATTTTGTTCTAGATATATTAATTAGCACTCATTAAACAATTTTAAGAACATGACTTTTGCAGGTCATTATTCTCTAATATTTTTTATGATATTTCAGTGGACATTTATATTTTGATTTCTGTTTTTGTCTTGGCTCTCATATGCTTAAATATTGATATATCCACTGAGGTTATAGATACATAGCACATATATTCACTATTGCTCAATCCTTGGTTTTTAATTTATTTGCCTACGATTTGTTTGTTTCTTTTTAAGAGACAAGGTCTTGCACTTTCACCCAGGCTGGAGTAAAGTGTGTGATCATAGCTCACTACAGCCTCGAATGCCTAGGTTCATGCCATCATTCCTAGATAATTTTGTAATATTTTGTAGTGATGGGGTCTTGATATGTTGCCCAAGCTGGTCTCAAACACCTGACCTCAGGAGATCCTCTGGCTTCAGCCTCTAAAAGTGCTGTAATTATAGGAGTAAACTAAAACTTAGATGTCTTAGTTTCATACTTTATTTTATAATAATGTGTATATTTACTCACTTAGATGAATGATTTATTTATATTTTTAATTATATCGAAAATCAGAAAAGGAAAATAGTTGACTTTTTATTTGTCTATTTCTTTCCAAAAGCATTTCTCATCATTCGCTCAAAAGTGTATTTATTTTTTATTCTATACACTGCTTAGGATTGACTCTTAAAACAAACAGCCTGAAAATTATGAGATAAATATGTGTCCTTTTTTGAACTGACCACAGGAACACAGACATTAAATTACTGACTGATTTATTCAGTCAGAAAATAATAACTGAATCCTTATTATATTCCAGCACTAGACTCTGGGGAATGTAGTGGAGAACAACACAAACTCATTGACCATACTGAACTTGTATTTTGTTGAGTTAGAGGGACAAAAATATCAGTTTTATAATATATTGCTAAGTTATAAGTTCTATGATAAAAAATAAAGTATAGTCAATACAAATGTGGTCAACTAAAACCGTTTTAAGGACACCATATTTGAAAAGATGGCATTTGAACTGAGACATGAATTAAGTGAGGAAGTGAGGCATATAAATATCTGGGGGACAAGAACCCTGAAACAGGATCAGTTTTTAAAGTTAGAGTAATGCCACAATAGAAAAATCAATGTCAAAATACTGATAGCAATTGTATTTGTATATATCAGCAACAAGTAAAAACATAACATGTTAAAATTGATAATTTATAAAAATTCTAAAATCAACACAAATCAATAAAATTTTCAATATTTCTGACAGGGTTTGGCTATGTCCCTACTCAAATCTCATCTTGAATTGTAATACCCATAGTCCTTATCCTGGGAGGGACTCAGTAGGAGTAACGGAATCATGGGGGCAGTTTCCCTCATGTTGTTCTCGTGATAGTGAGTCCTCATGAGATCTGACAGTTTTGTAAGTGTCTGGCATTCCCCCTGCTGTCACTCATTCTCTCTCCTGCCGCCCTGTTAAGAGGTGCCTTCCATCATGATTATAAGTTTCCTGAGACCACACCAGCCATATGGAACTGTGAGTCAATTAAACCTCTTTTCTTTATAAATTACCTAGTCCCAGGTATTTCTTCATAGCAGCGTGAGAATGGACTAATACAATTTCTACACACAAAAGTATATTTTATTATTGAATAGATTAAAATAAAACAAATAACTAAATTTTTATGTCATGTTAAATGAATTGGGAGATAGTGTCAGTTTTTCCAAACTAATCTGTAGATCCTATGTAATTCTAATCAAATCCCTAGCAGATTTCCTTTTTGTTTTACTTATTCATTTAATTTGTTTATTTTGTGTGTGCCTAACTTGACTGATGTATTTAAAGTTTAATAATTAATTAAAATTAAATTAACATTATTAATATGTCTATACTACCCAAAGTGACATATGGATTAAATGTAATTCATATTAAAACATCAATGGCACTCTTCACATAAATAAAAAATAATCTAAAAATGTACACAAATTGTCAGAGTAATCCTGAGTAAAAAGAAAAAGTTGGAGGTATCACCCTAGCCGACTTCAAAATATACTACAACTGTATTAGTAAGCAATATACCATAGTACTTGCATTAAAAACAGATAGACAAACCAATGGAACAGCATAGAGAGCACAGAAATAAATTTGCACATTTATAGCCAATTGATTTCAGCAAATGTGCCAAGGACATACAATGGGAAAATGACAGGTTTTTCAATAATTGACACTGGGAAACCAGATACTCACATGCTGAAGAGTGAAATTAGATGTTTATTACTCACTACATGCAAAACAAACCCAAAATTGATTAAAGCCTTTAATTTATGAACCAAAATATAAATCTACTAGAAGAACATACAGGAAAATCTTCATGACATTGGTCTTAGTGATGATTTTCTGGTTACGGCCTCAAAAGTACAGGCAACAAAGACAAAGATAGACAACTGGGATTTCATCACACTAAAAAGCTTATGTACAGCAAAGGAAACAGTGAAAGAGTGAAGGGACAACCTAAAGAATGGGAGAAGAATTTTTTAAGCTATATATCTAATAAGCGGTTAATGTTCAAGATATGCAAGGAATGTAAACAACTCAACATCAAAAAACAAACAAACAAACAAAACCAAATAACCCAATTTTTAAAATGGGCAAAAGATCTGAATATATATATTTCTTGAAAGAAGACATACAAATGGCAACATACACATGTAAAAAATTCTCAACATCAAAGAAATGGAATGAAAACCCCAATGAAATAGTACCTCGCTCTTGTTACAGTGGCTATTGTCAAAAAGCACTAAAGATGAACTGGTATTCGTGAAAATGTGGATAAAAAGGGAACACTTGCATATTACTGGTGGCAATGTAAATTAGAATAGCATTTATGAAAAATGTTATGGAGGCTTCCCAAAAAATTAAAAATAGAATTACCATATGATCCAATAATCCCATTTTTGGGTATATATGCATACAAAATAAAGTAAGTATGTCAGAGAGATATCTGTACTTGCATATTTATTGCAATTCTATTCACAATGGCCAATATATGGAATCAAACTAATAGTTAAGTGTGTTGAATCAATAGATAACTAGGAAAATAAAATGTTGTTTATATCCAATGGAATATTATTCAGCTATAAAAGGAATAAAATTATGTTGTTTGCTACAACATGGATGAACCTGTAGGACCTTGTGTTAAGTATAATAAACCAGGTGCAGAAAAATGTATATTACATGGACTCATTCATATGTGAAATCTAACAAAGTTGATCTTATAGAAGAAGAGAAAGGAATGGTGGTAACCAGAGGCTGAGTGATTAGGGAGGAGGGGGCTTATGGAGATTTTGGTCAAAGGATGTGTATTAACAGTTAGATAGGAGGAATAAGTTTGAGATCTACTGTACAGCATGGTGACTATAGTTAATGACAGAACATGATATTCTTGAAAAATGCAAAGAGACTGGGCATTAATTTTTCTCACTGTAAGAATACTGCAAAACATCATGTTTTACACAATAAATACGCCAAATTTTATATGTTGATTTTAAAAAGTAAATAAATTTTTTAAAATATTATTTCCTGGACACCAGTATTACCTTACATTCTAGATTCCATAGGACATGTTTTAATTATCACTGGTCTCAGCTAATACATTGGCTAAGTAGATGTGATATAGTTTCAACGGACATGATACAAAGTGTATTTGGAAAGGTTTGCTACACAGAATGATAAGTCATGTTATAAACAGGAAACATTCTTCTGGTTTGATGGCTCTCTAATTAGAAAAAGTTAATTTAATAAAATTATGTATTTGTAAACCAAAAATATAAGTACATAGTGAGGTAAACCCATTGCTGACAGTTATGGACTGAGTTATATGCACCTAAAATTAATGTACAAAATTCTTATGTTGAATAACCCCCAATGTGACTGGTTTTGAAGACAGGAACTTTAAGGAGGTAATTAAGGTCAAATGTGGTCATAAAGTGGGACTCTAATAGATAGAACTGTTGTGCTTATAAGAAGTGGAAGAGAAGACAGACCAGGGCCCTCTCTCTTCCTCTGCATGCACAGATAAGAGGTCATGAGAGGACACAAAGAGAAGGTGGCCCTCAGCAAGCCAGGGAGAGAGCCCTCACTAGATACCTAATGCTGTCACTTAAATCATGGCATTCTAGCCTGCTTTCCTGTGTTAAAATAAACACTTCTTGTTCTAGCCATCGAGCTTGTGGCATTTTGTTATGGCATCCTGAGCTGACTAATACACTGATTCATGTATTTATTTACATGAATAATACAAATAAATATGTGTTCTTTTATGGCTACTTCCTAAATTCTTTTTCTATTGAAAAAAAATCATAACTCCACTGTTGCCTCCAAAAATCATGTTGGTTAAATAAAAAAAAAAAAAAAAAAAAAAAGCCAGCTTACACACGATGGGAGTTAAAAGATGGATGACAGAACATCTTTAGGAGGACATAAAGGAGGACTCCAAGGACGAGTCGTGATTTGATTTAGACATTGACAAATTGGGAGCATTTTGACAGTTATGTATTGTTGTAGGAGGATTCTAACACTGGGAGAAAGACAAACAAGAGTTTGAATGTGAGCAAACAGAAAATATGTTCAAAAACAGCAGGAATCGAATTGGCCTATCTTGTGCTCACTCTCTTTCACAGCAGTGGACAAGTGCTTATGTATTTGGTGTTTGGCTCTGCTGCTCTGTATTTTAGCAACAATAACCATTTAGTGCCCACACTCACTTAAACCCTATATATTTCAAAATGAGGCTTCGCAAATTGAAATATATGCCAAAATTCATCAAATTATAAACTTTAAAATTGAATCTTATATTTAAATTACATTTCAAAAGTTTAGAAAATAACACTAAAATGTGTAGGTTAAATACTAGATCTTTCAGAAAATTTTAAAAGTGACTTACCATGATGCAAACAAATAACTTTCTATTGTAATTACCTATATATATAAAATAAGTTAAAATGAGCTTAAAAAGGGTAGTTGTTTTAATCAATTCCTTTAAATTATTAATATTGCCAATTAAGAATCAAATATAACATATAAAGACCTAAATAATCTGATCTCTAGTTTGTGATGAATTCACAATATTAATAATTTAATTAATAATTTAAAGGAGCTAATTTAATTTAAAGGAGGAATATTAATAATTTAAAGGAGTTGATTAAAACAACTCATTAAAATTTGTAAAACAACTCATTAAAATTTGTAAAAAAAAAAGGTAAAAACTAAAATTCAGAAATATGGTTAAAAGCAGAATCTAGGAAAATATAAAGTTAATTTACATAATAGCAATAGGAGTAACAGAAAAAAAAACAGTCCAAAGGAGTACTGGTGTAAATATTCTGATTTGATGAATGGAAGATTCCATGTATCCTGTATTTTCAATTTTTGCTAATTTCAAATTCATGCACATGCTCTAATACAATGTATAACACACTCTATATATTTATATGCATGTTGTTATGAGTATATTATATAAATTACTTAAGTTCAATTTATATCATTTTCTAGCTTTTTTTTACTAAAAAGTATGGAAAACTTTATATAATGACATAATAAGATTGTATACTATAACTTTTTTTCAGGGAAGAAAGATGAAACATAAAACTGGGAGGAATTACATTATATCTGTAAATTTCAAGTTGCAGCTCAGATAAAAGCAAAATTTAGTTGGCAAAATAATCAGAAAAAAATATCAAGGGCAAGCTATTATGCATTAACAGTCAAAATAAAATGAAGTAACAGCAACATGTACCTGAATCATAGATAAATGATAATGTTTTTGCTAGCATGTTCATTGGATTTATAGAAAACCACTAGAAAAAATCTTCAGTGGTTGGGTTGGAAGTAGCTAGTATAGGCTGTTAAATGCTTTATTGATATAGCTATTTAAATTTAAGGTTATGGAGATTTATGGCAGTTTTAAATAGGTAACATATGTGACCTATTTTTAGGGAGATTAATCTTCAGGGTTTGATTTTTGTTGTTTTTAGCAGGATGAATGGAAAGGGTTATATTTGAGGGAAGAGAAACCAGGAGTTTTTAAGGCATTTGTAAAAGTACAGGAGAGGGTATCTACTAGAGTAGCGGATATATGGATTTAGAGCTCAAGAGGAAAAGATAAGTAAATGTGTAATTCATCACACAAGAAATAGCAGCAAAATTCTGGTTGTGTGAAATATAACAAAAGAAGAAAACCCTGTAAAGAACAGATAAAATTGGAGACAGAGTCTTGCAATGCAATGCTGTGTAAGATGAGTATGGAGGGAGAGGGAGCAGAAATTAAGAATGATAAAGACAGAAATCAAAGTAATCCTGCTAAATGTCTATGCCTCTTCTGTTAACTTTGATATTTGGCAATAGCATACTAAATAATAATTTTACTCTTTTCTTTATCAAATATTAAGAATCTTAATAATTCTTAGGTTGAAGAGTTTTTATATGCTATCAGCTATAATGCCCATTCCTAATTTATACGGTATCTTTCAGGTTTGGGAAGCTATATCATTATAGAACAAAATATAACACAATTACCATGCTTAATTGTAGCTCAATGGGAATCATCAAAGCCATTTAAACTGTCTTCTGGGAACAAACAATTTAAATAAGTAATTGTCATAGTGTTAACCTTGATGCATCATAATAAATGCTTCTCTAACAAATGAAAGTATGACAAAGCAAGATGATTTTGAAAGTGACACTAAAATAAATCCTCTTATCAGAGAATAAAACAGAGAGAGTAATCTGGCACAAAATATAATTGGCTCCTGTTTTGATTGAAGTTTTACTATTTTTCTAAATTTAAAATGATGCTGAATGGAAATAAATAGGATTAAGTTAAATTTATTCAAGTTTGTCCTAGGTATTCAGTCACATAACACTGCAGATTAAATATTTTTGTTCATGCAAATTAATATCTTAGTTACACAAATGTTTTGATGATTGTTTCAGATATTTTTGTCATAGAAATTTGGTGTTACCTATTATTTCAACTAAATCAGAAACAATAACAAGAATTAGCCATTATTTATTCATTAAAACAGTGCAGAAAAAATGTTCATATGATTATATAATGGTAATAGTGAATAAGAAAAATATTGGATTTTATAGTATGCTGTAGGGATTTTTTAAACCAATGCTTATTAAATTAATACATTTAAATATGTATTAGCTATATATTATATTATTAAATACAACAGGACAATGCATTGGTGATTTCAGTGGACTTATTCCCCGTGTTGAGATCACAAAATCCACAAACCTTATTCTTTATGCACTTAGAAAATTAAAACAAAAGAATTAATTACAAAAAAATGAAGGAAGAAGAAATATGTGGTTCAGCTAATTAGCAGCAGATAACCCTTTTTCTTTTGTCTATGTGCATGTACAGTTCCCGTGGCAACTGTTGCAATATTTCAGCCTGATAAGTAGGTAAGCTTAGTCTCACTCAAAAGCAGTTTTATTGTTAAATCATAGTGTGACTCTTTTAAGTTTCTAGCAGCTATTCTATCTTTAGACAGCATTCATAACTACTGTGATAACTGAAACTCTCTAAGGAAAAATCTAACTCATCTAGATTTTTCTAGATTTTTAAATTAATTTTAGAACTACTGAGAGTAGATAAGTTTAATTCAGTAAGCTAAGAAAAATTTTAAATAAACAAATAATGGACAAAGAAAAATGGAAAAGTTTTATCTCAGGTATTATCTCCTAAAGATGTTCAGAGTTGGCATTTGTTTTAGATCAATGTTCTTTATTTTTTATTGTTTTAATTTACTTTTCTTGGTAATCAATTTAAAGGATCATACATCTTTCCACATCGGTGGCCATTTTACAATCGGTAAAACTTTGCCATTTAACACTGAGGGAAATCAGATTAATTCTAATTTAGGCAAATCATAGTTACAATGATCTACATAGGAATAGCTCAGTTTTCTGCAAAAAAATAAAAGGCGAGAGAAAGATGTCTGTAATTGTCAAGATCCTAGGAGGAACTCTCGCAACATATAGACATCATCACACAATTTTGAAATTTGGCAAACATAAAAAAAAAATAATTTTAACTGGTAAAGATTTATCTCCTTTTATTTCATTTTCCCTTCTTTGACACTTTTTTTTCTGTCAGATTTGTTAAAGAAACAAACTATGGACATATGGAACACCCTGCATGGATCTTAAGGATATTATACTAGGTGAAAAATTTTGAAGGGTTAAATACTGTGCGATTTCATGTATGTAGCATTCTCACAGTAGCAACATTTTACTGATAAAGAATAAATAACTGGTTACTAGGATTTAGGGTTACGGGAGTAAGGTGAGGATGGAGAGATAACAGAAGTGTGTTTCTGTGTTGTGATGGGACAATTCAAATCTACATATGTGATGAAACTTTATACAACCATACACACACACAGACCACACATACACACACACACACACACACGCATACAAATGTGTAAGTAAAAAAGTTGCTGAAAACTGAATAAGATCTATATCTCAACTAAATTTAAATAAATGTTAATTTCTTTTTTTTTAAATTTATTTATTATTATTATACTTTAAGTTCTAGGGTACATGTGCATAACGTGCAGGTTTGTTACATATGTACACTTGTGCCATGTTGGTGTGCTGCACCCATCAACTCGTCAGCACCCATCAACTCGTCATTTACATCAGGTATAACTCCCAGTGCAATCCCTCCCCCCTCCCCCTCCCCATGATAGCCCCGGTGTGTGATGTTCCCCTTCCTGAGTCCAAGTGATCTCATTGTTCAGTTCCCACCTGTGAGTGAGAACATGCGGTGTTTGGTTTTCTGTTCTTGTGATAGTTTGCTAAGAATGATGGTTTCAGCTGCATCCATATCCCTACAAAGGACACAAACTCATCCTTTTTGATGGCTGCATAGTATTCCATGGTGTATATGTGCCACATTTTCTTAATCCAATCTGTCACTGATGGACATTTGGGTTGATTCCAAGTCTTTGCTATTGTGAATAGTGCCGCAATAAACATACGTGTGCATGTGTCTTTATAGCAGCATGATTTATAATCCTTTGGGTATATACCCAGTAATGGGATGGCTGGGTCATATGGTACATCTAGTTCTAGATCCTTGAGGAATCGCCATACTGTTTTCCATAATGGTTGAACTAGTTTACAATCCCACCAACAGTGTAAAAGTGTTCCTATTTCTCCACATCCTCTCCAGCACCTGTTGTTTCCTGACTTTTTAATGATCGCCATTCTAACTGGTGTGAGATGGTATCTCATTGTGGTTTTGATTTGCATTTCTCTGATGGCCAGTGATGATGAGCATTTTTTCATGTGTCTGTTGGCTGTATGAATGTCTTCTTTTGAGAAATGTCTGTTCATATCGTTTGCCCACTTTTTGATGGGGTTGTTTGGTTTTTTCTTGTAAATTTGTTTGAGTTCTCTGTAGGTTCTGGATATTAGCCCTTTGTCAGATGAGTAGATTGCAAAAATTTTCTCCCATTCTGTAGGTTGCCTGTTCACTCTGATGGTAGTTTCTTTTGCTGTGCAGAAGCTCTTTAGTTTAATGAGATCCCATTTGTCAATTTTGGCTTTTGCTGCCGTTGCTTTTGGTGTTTTAGACATGAAGTCTTTGCCCATGCCTATGTCCTGAATGGTACTAACTAGGTTTTCCTCTAGGATTTTTATGGTATTAGGTCTAACTTTTAAGTCTCTAATCCATCTTGCATTAATTTTCGTATAAGGAGTAAGGAAAGGATCCAGTTTCAGCTTTCTACTTATGGCTAGCCAATTTTCCCAGCACCATTTATTAAATAGGGAATCCTTTCCCCATTTCTTGTTTCTCTCAGGTTTGTCAAAGATCAGATGGCTGTAGATGTGTGGTATTATTTCTGAGGCCTCTGTTCTGTTCCATTGGTCTATATCTCTGTTTTGGTACCAGTACCATGCTGTTTTGGTTACTGTAGCCTTGTAGTATAGTTTGAAGTCAGGTAGCGTGATGCCTCCAGCTTTGTTCTTTTGACTTAGGATTGTCTTGGAGATGCGGGCTCTTTTTTGGTTCCATATGAACTTTAAAGCAGTTTTTTCCAATTCTGTGAAGAAACTCATTGGTAGCTTGATGGGGATGGCATTGAATCTATAAATTACCTTGGGCAGTATGGCCATTTTCACGATATTCATTCTTCCCATCCATGAGCATGGAATGTTCTTCCATTTGTTTGTGTCCTCTTTTATTTCACTGAGCAGTGGTTTGTAGTTCTCCTTGAAGAGGTCCTTTACATCCCTTGTAAGTTGGATTCCTAGGTATTTTATTCTCTTGGAAGCAATTGTGAATGGAAGTTCATTCATGATTTGGCTCTGTGTTTGTCTGTTACTGGTGTATAAGAATGCTTGTGATTTTTGCACATTAATTTTGTATCCTGAGACTTTGCTGAAGTTGCTTATCAGCTTAAGGAGATTTTGGGCTGAGACGATGGGGTTTTCTAAATATACAATCATGTCATCTGCAAAGAGGGACAATTTGACTTCTTCTTTTCCTAACTGAATACCCTTGATTTCTTTCTCTTGCCTAATTGCCCTAGCCAAAACTTCCAACACTATGTTGAATAGGAGTGGTGAGAGAGGGCATCCCTGTCTTGTGCCAGTTTTCAAAGGGAATTTTTCCAGTTTTTGCCCATTCAGTATGATATTGGCTGTGGGTTTGTCATAAATAGCTGTTATTATTTTGAGGTACGTTCCATCAATACCGAATTTATTGAGCGTTTTTAGCATGAAGGGCTGTTGAATTTTGTCAAAAGCCTTTTCTGCATCTATTGAGATAATCATGTGGTTCTTGTCTTCGGTTCTGTTTATATGCTGGATTATGTTTATTGATTTGCGAATGTTGACCCAGCCTTGCATCCCAGGGATGAAACCCACTTGATCATGGTGGATAAGCTTTTTGATGTGTTGCTGAATCCAGTTTGCCAGTATTTTATTGAGGATTTTTGCATCGATGTCATCAGGGATATTGGTATAAAATTCTCTTTTTTTGTTGTGTCTCTGCCAGGCTTTGGTATCAGGATGATGTTGGCCTCATAAAATGAGTTAGGGAGGATTCCCTCTTTTTCTATTGATTGGAATAGTTTCAGAAGGAATGGTATCAACTCCTCCTTGTACCTCTGGTAGAATTCAGCTGTGAATCCATCTGGTCCTGGACTTTTTTTGGTTGGTAGGCTATTAATTATTGCCTCAATTTCAGAGCCTGCTATTGGTCTATTCAGGGATTCAACTTCTTCCTGGTTTAGTCTTGGAAGAGTGTAAGTGTCCAGGAAATTATCCATTTCTTCTAGATTTTCCAGTTTATTTGCATAGAGGTGTTTATAGTATTCTCTGATGGTAGTTTGTATTTCTGTGGGGTCGGTGGTGATATCCCCTTTATCATTTTTAATTGCGTCGATTTGATTCTTCTCTCTTTTCTTCTTTATTAGTCTTGCTAGTGGTCTGTCAATTTTGTCGATCTTTTCAAAAAACCAACTCCTGGATTCGTTGATTTTTTGGAGGGTTTTTTGTGTCTCTATCTCCTTCAGTTCTGCTCTGATCTTAGTTATTTCTTGCCTTCTGCTAGCTTTCGAATGTGTTTGCTCTTGCTTCTCTAGTTCTTTTAATTGCGATGTCAGAGTGTCAATTTTAGATCTTTCCTGCTTTCTCTTGTGGGCATTTAGTGCTAGAAATTTCCCTCTACACACTGCTTTAAATGTGTCCCAGAGATTCTGGTATGTTGTATCTTTGTTCTCATTGGTTTCAAAGAACATCTTTATTTCTGCCTTCATTTCGTTATGTACCCAGTAGTCATTCAGGAGCAGGTTGTTCAGTTTCCATGTAGTTGAGCGGTTTTGATTGAGTTTCTTAGTCCTGAGTTCTAGTTTGATTGCACTGTGGTCTGAGAGACAGTTTGTTATAATTTCTGTTCTTGTACATTTGCTGAGGAGTGCTTTACTTCCAATTACGTGGTCAATTTTGGAGTAAGTACGATGTGGTGCTGAGAAGAATGTATATTCTGTTGATTTGGGGTGGAGAGTTCTATAGATGTCTATTAGGTCTGCTTGCTGCAGAGATGAGTTCAATTCCTGGATATCCTTGTTAACTTTCTGTCTCGTTGATCTGTCTAATGTTGACAGTGGAGTGTTGAAGTCTCCCATTATTATTGTATGGGAGTCTAAGTCTCTTTGTAAGTCTCTAAGGACTTGCTTTATGAATCTGGGTGCTCCTGTATTGGGTGCATATATATTTAGGACAGTTAGCTCTTCCTGTTCAATTAATCCCTTTACCATTATGTAATGGCCTTCTTTGTCTCTTTTGATCTTTGATGGTTTAAAGTCTGTTTTATCAGAGACTAGTATTGCAACCCCTGCTTTTTTTTGTTCTCCATTTGCTTGGTAAATCTTCCTCCATCCCTTTATTTTGAGCCTATGTATGTGTCTGCGTGTGAGATGGGTCTCCTGAATACAGCAGACTGATGGGTCTTGACTCTTTATCCAGTTTGCCAGTCTGTGTCTTTTAATTGGAGCATTTAGTCCATTTACATTTAAGGTTAATATTGTTATGTGTGAACTTGATCCTGCCATTATGATATTAACTGGTTATTTTGCTCGTTGGTTGATGCAGTTTCTTCGTAGCCTCGATGGTCTTTACATTTTGGCATGTTTTTGCAATGGCTGGTACCGGTTGTTCCTTTCCATGTTGAGTGCTTCCTTCAGGGTCTCTTGTAAGGCAGGCCTAGTGGTGACAAAATCTCTAAGCATTTGCTTATCTGTAAAGGATTGTATTTCTCCTTCACTTATGAAACTTAGTTTGGCTGGATATGAAATTCTGGGTTTAAAATTCTTTTCTTTAAGAATGTTGAATATTGGCCCCCACTCTCTTCTGGCTTGGAGAGTTTCTGCCGAGAGATCTGCTGTTAGTCTGATGGGCTTCCCTTTGTGGGTAACCCGACCTTTCTCTCTGGCTGCCCTTAAGATTTTTTCCTTCATTTCAACTTTGGTGAATCTGGCAATTATGTGTCTTGGAGTTGCTCTTCTCGAGGAGTATCTTTGTGGCGTTCTCTGTATTTCCTGGATTTGAATGTTGGCCTGCCCTACTAGGTTGGGGAAGTTCTCCTAGATGATATCCTGAAGAGTGTTTTCCAACTTGGTTCCATCTTCCCCCTCACTTTCAGGCACCCCAATCAGACGTAGATTTGGTCTTTTTACATAATCCCATACTTCTTGCAGGCTTTGTTCATTTCTTTTTCTTCTTTTTTCTTTTGGTTTCTCTTCTCGCTTCATTTCATTCATTTGATCCTCAATCGCTGATACTCTTTCTTCCAGTTGATCGAGTCGGTTACTGAAGCTTGTGCATTTGTCACGTATTTCTCGTGTCATGGTTTTCATCTCTTTCATTTCGTTTATGACCTTCTCTGCATTAATTACTCTAGCCATCAATTCTTCCACTTTTTTTTCAAGATTTTTAGTTTCTTTGCGCTGGGTATGTAATTCCTCCTTTAGCTCTGAGAAGTTTGATGGACTGAAGCCTTCTTCTCTCATCTCGTCAAAGTCATTCTCCGTCCAGCTTTGATCCGTTGCTGGCGATGAGCTGCGCTCCTTTGCCGGGGGAGATGCGCTCTTATTTTTTGAATTTCCAGCTTTTCTGCCCTGCTTTTTCCCCATCTTTGTGGTTTTATCTGCCTCTGGTCTTTGATGATGGTGATGTACTGATGGGGTTTTGGTGTAGGTGTCCTTCCTGTTTGATCGTTTTCCTTCTAACAGTCAGGACCCTCAGCTGTAGGTCTGTCGGAGATTGCTTGAGGTCCACTCCAGACCCTGTTTGCCTGGGTATCAGCAGCAGAGGCTGCAGAAGATAGAATATTGCTGAACAGCGAGTGTACCTGTCTGATTCTTGCTTTGGAAGCTTCCTCTCAGGGGTGTACTCCACTCTGTGAGGTGTGGGGTGTCAGACTGCCCCTAGTGGGGGATGTCTCCCAGTTAGGCTACTCAGGGGTCAGGGACCCACTTGAGCAGGGAGTATCTCCCTTCTCAGATCTCAACCTCCGTGTTGGGAGATCCACTGCTCTCTTCAAAGCTGTCAGACAGAGTCATTTGCGTCTGCAGAGGTGTCTGCTGTTTTTGTTATTGTTTACTGTGCCCTGTCCCCACAGGTGGAGTCTACAGAGACAGGCAGGTTTCCTTGAGCTGCTGTGAGCTCCACCCAGTTCGAGCTTCCCAGCAGCTTTGTTTACCTACTTAAGCCTCAGCAATGGCGGGCGCCCCTCCCCCAGCCTCGCTGCTGCCTTGCCGCGATATCGCAGACTGCTGTGCTAGCAATGAGGGAGGCTCCGTGGACGTGGGACCCTCCCGGCCAGGTGTGGGATATGATCTCCTGGTGTGCCTGTTTGCTTAAAGTGCAGTATTGGGGTGGGAGTTACCCGATTTTCCAGGTGTTGTGTGTCTCAGTTCCCCTGGCTAGGAAAAGGGATTCCCTTCCCCCTTGCGCTTCCCAGGTGAGGCAATGCCTCGACCTGCTTCAGCTCTCGCTGGTCGGGCTGCAGCAGCTGACCAGCACTGATCATCCGGTACTCCCCAGTGAGATGAACCCAGTACCTCAGTTGAAAATGCAGAAATCACCGGTCTTCTGTGTCGCTTGCGCTGGGAGTTGGAGACTGGAGCTGTTCCTATTCGGCCATCTTGCTCTGCCCCCATAAATGTTAATTTTTAATGGTTTTTATAATGTACGTTGTTTTTATAAGTTACTTTCCTTAATGGAAGCCAGCACCTTTGCCCCGGTCCCCAAGTTCCTCACCTCCATCTGAGACCACCTCAGACTGGACTTTACTGTTCATATCGCTATCAAGCTTTTGTTCAAAGCCATTCAACAAATCTCTAGAAAGTTTCAAACTTTCTCACATTGTTCTGTCTTCTTCTGAGCCCTCCAAACTGTTCCAACCTCTGCCTGTTACCCAGTTCCAATGTTGCTTCCACATTTTTAGGTATCTTTTTAGCAGCATCTCACTCTACTGGTACAAATTTACTGTATTAGTTCATTTTCATGCTGCTGATAAAAACATACCCAAGACTGGACAATTTACGAAGGAAGGAGGTTTAACTGGACTTACAGTTCCACATGGCTGGGGAAGCCTCACAATCATGGCAGAAGACAAGGAGAAGCAAGTCACATCTTACATGGATGGCGGCAAGCATAAAAAGCTTGTGCAGGAAAACTCCCCCTTATAATAACCATCAGATCTCAAGAGACTTATTCACTATTATGAGAACAGCACAGGAAAAACCTGCCAACATGATTCAATTACTTCCTACCTGGTTCCTCCTACAACACATGGGAATTCAAGATGAGATCTGGATGGGGACACAGCCAAACCATATCAGGGGACAAAGACAGGAATGAAAAGAAGGGGAAGAAAGAGAAGCAGGATAGGGGATCCTTAACAATACTTAAGTTTGTAAAGAGCGTATGGTGTTCTATTTACAAGTCTCACTTTATGAACTTCTAAGTTTGAAATTATTTTTAAATAATATTTTAAAAGAGTTTAATATCTTCATGAGCATGGTCCTCTTATTTCCATTGTGAAAATGTGTTCTTCTATGATGTCAAATACAGTATTTAAATATCAATTCAAATTATTCTGGTATCCACCTTAGAAATTTAGAATTAAGCTTGATATTGATTCACTGTTCTCTACTTCTTTCAACTTTTTTCCCACTTTTTGAATTTGTTACTTCTGTTCCTTTATTCTGAGAGAGATTTTATAGTTGTTTTCTATTTAACCCTTCTGAATTGCCTCACTGGCAATTTTGTTCCTTACATTATCCCATATGTTGTTCACCTTTACTGTTGCAGTTTATTTATTTATGAATTTTACTTATTTTCTATAATACCTTTATTTGAGCTTCATCATTATTACCTGTAAAACCCATTCTATTTTCATCTCTTTAGGTGCCTTTCTTTTTTCTTAGAAATCAGAACTCTTCGATCTGAAGACTTATATCACCAACTGGATACTTTACCTCTTAATCAAAATATTTTTATTTAGAGTATTGCCTGATATTGTTGTTAATTTTATATTAATTTGAAATATTAACGTGTAAATAATTTTTTTTCTTCCTTTGTTAGAAGGCTAAGGGTATACTTTTGTCTTGCTTCCACACATTATCCAGTTGGAAGCTTATGGGACACTTTGATACGTGAAAATGTTGAATCTCCACATTTCCCTGAAATATTTTCTCCTCCCTTGTTGCGGGAGAATAGTCACTCTTTGACTATGAACCATAAAATAATCTCACTAGAAGCAAGTGCCTTATAAATGATGTTTTTCTCCAAAAGATCCATTAGTTTTCCTCCCTTCTTGTTGCAATCCAGTGCCTGTAGCTCAGTTTAGTCAGAGAATAAAAATAAACTCTTCTCTAGGAAGAAATTACCAAGTCAACAAATAAATATCTGAGCCTATTTAGTATATACAGACAGGATCTAGGGAAACATTTAGGAGAGGATGTTAAGAATGTAAAATACAGGCCGGGCGTGGTGGCTCACGCCTGTAATCCCAGCACTTTGGGAGGCTGAAGCGGGCGGATCACGAGGTCAGGAGATCGAGATCATCCTGGCTAACATGGTGAAACCCTGTCTCTACTTAAGAAAAAAAAAAAAATTAGCCGGGCACGGTGGCGGGCACCTGTAGTCCCAGCTACTTGGGAGGCCAAGGCAGGAGAATGGCATGAACTCGCGAGGCGGAGCTTGCAGTGAGCCAAGATTGCACCACTGCACTTTGGCCTGAGCGAGACAGCAAGACTCCGTCTCAAAAAAAAAAAAAAGTAGAATATAACGATTGTCTACATGGTAAACTACTGACAATAAGGTACTCACTCATGACTTAAATATTGTGGCAAAGATACCCGCAGTTGGTACCAGTCGTTTATAGATGGCTACTTAAAGCATGGACTTAATAAAGATCTCTATTAAACCAAATGGAGAAACCAAGCCTTCTATATATCAGTGTTGAATAATAGATGATATAGCTTCTGGAAGTGATAATGTTAGGCTTTATTCATTATATTTGGCCGGATAACTCACTTGATTTATTGTATTTGGAGCCCCTTCCTGCTCTGCTTATACCTGACGAGCTACCTGCTGTAAGATTACCTTGCATGGAAAGAGGGACTTAGAACTGATTAAATTGCAGTTTTTAACGAAAAAATTATCCTGGATTATCCACCTGAGCTCAGCATGATCAAAAAGGGCCTTATACATAAAGATGAAGCAGGAAAGTAAGAGACAAAGAAGATGTGACAATGGAAACAGCAGTGAAAGTTATGCGGGAATTCATGTGCAGCAATGTAGTATCTTCTGGAAGCTGAAGACAGCAAGAAAATATTCTTCCCAAAGTCTCGAAAGGAAATTATTTTGATGTCAACACTTTGATTTTAGCCCCATAGTACCCATTTTGTATTTCTGACTTCCAGAAAATATGTTGTTGCTTTAAGCTTCAAATTAAGTTATTGCAACAGTAAGAAAAAAACTAAAGCAACTACCATACAGTTCTTTTAATTTTAAAATATAAAGGAATACATCTGTCTAGTGGCTGGTAGAAGCCACCCATTGATTTGTTGCCCCATAAAATAAAAGTTGTTATCTTAAAAAATATCAAGTGAAAGCCCATTAAATCCCCATACACACACACCCATGATAATAAATCAACACAAAGGTCACAAAATATCCCTTCAAATATTTTTTAAATGAAGAGATAGACTATTTTATCACAACCATGTTTAATTTACCTCTGTGGACACTCCAGAAACAATGGATCATGCTCAATAGTGTGGACAACAATGAATGTAAACAGGTCATATCTTGATTGCACTTGCCGTACTGCATGTTGTATGCGTAGCAGAGCAGGTGAGCCTGGCTTCAGATACTTGGCATACAGCTATCACTTTATTAAATACTTTGTTCTCAGTACACATGAGGAGGGGAAATAAAAAACAGGTTGCTATTACATGGTAAAATATATATATATATATATTTGATGCCTGGATGCAAGGGTATATTTATTATACCACTCTCTGTACTCATATGGTATAAAGTCATCTGAATCATGGTGACCTTCCAAAGAACATCATGCTAATTAATATATTGATGAAAGAGAGTAGGAGAGAAGCCCCATATTTGGTGGAGGACACAAAACTCCAGTTTTCCAGGGCAAGTCAACACATCGGTTCGATATAAAAGTTAAGATGCTGCACCTCATACCTTATACTGATAATAAAAAGACACAGAGTTTGGTGGAACTTTGTTTATTTTGGAGACAACACACATCATACTTCGGAATATAGCTTCAGTCCACTGTTGCACAGACTCTGAAAGCTGCTGGTTTCACACAGTTACAAGGCAAGATTAAGCAACGCAACAGCTCCATGTCACAGGCCAGCTGCTCTACCTTTTGCGGCCTTTGATCCAGGCTATACAATGGTAGTAGAAGTATTTAGTGTATGGAGGCTCTGAAAATACCCAGCTAGGGAATTAACATAGGCTCCCTAGGATTTGGCAGAAAGTATATCTTCCAAAGAGAGAAGTGTTATGCTTGAAAAATAGCTTAAGAGTTCTGATGTCAGCAACAACATGTAAAGACCTTGGAAGCTGCCTCTTTCATCATTACAAGAAGAAATAGCTGAACAAACTGTAAACTTACTACTTTTTCTTAAACGGTTGTGGGATAAATTATCACCCTGAAATCCAGAGAGGCCCCATAGAGACCCAGCTGTTGAGATCTGCTTATCTGAATTGGAAGCTACTGGAGCAATAAACTGGTAGGAACGCTTAAATAGTAATTGACAAATAGATGAAGGCTGAGTTTTCAAATGAGAAACTTCTACAAGTCATGATGTTAGAGAAGTTCTCACATTTTCCTGGGCATTCCCTCCAAGAATCCTACCAGGTTGTCATGCTGAAAAACAGAGAATGTGCCTTTTGTGACTCTGGCAGAGGATAAGGAATAGCAACCATTGTGAAGCATGCCCAGACCCTTTCTCTAGAGCCAAAGCTTACACTCTAGGAGAAAAGATTTCACCAGCTTCACCAGAGCATACTTTTGAAACCCCATCCCAATGACTGCAGGAGATTTCTTCCCACTCCAGCCCCTTCTAGAGTTCCTGTCTCCTGTGAGTGGGAGAAAAATATTCAACAGAGGATAGGGCTCTGAAAAAGGTATTGGGAACACTGTGCCTGGCTAAAAGAGTAGGAAGCAAGGGACACACACTATGTAAGTGAAGTAGCGACAGAAAATCTGATAAAGTCCCTAGGACTGAGGACCACCAAAAGATAGAGAGTTAATCAGAATATTCTAGAACACTCTTCTCCACCATACTTTATCACCACAACAACAGGGCTCCAGTTATTAAAACAGTGGATTTGACTAGAAAGAGCGTGGATACTTCTAAAATCAGTATATAGGAAAGACTCAAGAAAGTTGAAAAAACAAAACAAAACTGACATTAGAAGATCTTAGAGACTCTGATACCCATACCTACAATACACGTTAAACACAAACCAACTTCTAATCTCACAATAAAGTCCTATTTCCTCAGTTTCTATTAGTTAATACAGATTATCCTGCTGTAATTTATCAGCAGGACAATAAATTAGAGCAGGACAATCTGTATGCTTTGTCCTGGCAAATCACAATGCACAACAAAAGGCAAAAAGAAAAAAAAATGATTATGATTAAGAGGACAGAAAGTAAGAATCACAACCAGACTCATATATGACACAGATGTTAAAATTATTGGACAGAAAATTTAAAACAGCTATTTATAATACATTAGGTATTCTAATAAAAAAGGTAAACAACATATGAGAACTTGGATGAAGAAAGATCAAAACTGTAAGAATATTTGAAAATTATGTACCTGATAATATTCTAGTGTTGAGAATACATAAAACCTATAACTCAACACCTAAAAGACAAAGAACCCAATTATGAAATGGACAGAGTTGGGCTAGAAATTTATTCAGAAAAGATATACAAATAGCTAACAAGCACATGAAAAAAATGCTGTTTGATTAGTCCTCAGGGTAAAAAATAGCAAATCCATGTCCAATAGGACAACTTCATATCCAATAGGAAAGTTGTAATAATAATAACTTTAATAATAATTATAAACAGAAAATAAGTGTTTGTGAGGCTGCAGTGAAATTGGAACACATACATTTCTGGTGAAAATGTGAAATGGTTTCATCATTGTGGAAAAAGTTTGACAGTTCCTCAAATACTAGAACATAGAATTACCACATAACTGGACAATTCCACTTCCAGATCTATGCATAAAGAATTTAAAATGAACATTCACAAAAAAACTTGTACATGAATGCTCATAGCAACACTAATCTCAATAGTCAAAAATGAAAACAATAAAAATATCCATCAAATGATGAAGAAACCTAATATTCTATAGATATACCATAGAATATTATTTGGCCATAAAAAGGAATGAACTAAATACTGATACTTGAAAAAACATGAATAAATCTTTAAAATATTACACTAAGTATGGTTGTGAATGTAATAAAAGCCACTGAATTTTATATATTAAAATGATTAAAATAAATTAATGTAAATTTTTCATTGATAAAAGTATGCTAAAAAGGTAATGTCAAGGTAAAAGATATGCTATACTAACATGAATCAAAAGAAATCTGGAGTAGCTACACTGATTTTAGACAAAGCTACCTTCAGAACAAAAAGAATCATCAGTGATAATGAGGAGAATTATATAATGATGAAAGGGTCAATTTTCCAAAAGGACAAAACAATATAAGTGGTAATGCACTTAAAAAAAGAGTGTCAAAATACATAATGCAAAATATATTAAATGAAAAGAAAAATAGACAGCCACTACTTTAGTTAGAGACTTCAATACCCCTCTGTCAGTAACTGGCAGATCACACAGGCAGAAAATCAGTAAAGGTACAGTTTACCTGAAAAACACTATGGAGAGACTTGATGCTCCATCCAACAGCTGCATAAAACACATCGTTCTTAAGCACACATAAAACATTCACTGGGATAGATCATATTCTATACCATAAAATACAGTTTAATGATTTTTTTAAAAAATTATAAAATATATGTTCTCAGGCCACTGTGTAATTATTCTAGAAATCAATAAGGAAAGATGGCTGAAATGCATCCTCCAAGGAGATTAAATGATACACTTTCACATAAGTGATGGGTGGAAGCAAAAGTTCTAAAAACTAAACTAAAATAAAATTTAAGAAAATTTGTGGGATGCTGAGATAAAGCAGTGTTTATATTTTTTAAAAAGTGCTAAATTCATAGATAAATAGAGAAGAATCAATTAAAAGCTGTACCCTAAGATTCCATCTTACAAAACTAGAAAAAAAGCAAATAACACCTAAAGCAAGCAGGAAAAAAGGAAACAACAAATGTTAGAGCAGATATCAGTGGTACAGAACAGCAGTCCCCAAACTTTTTGGCAACAGGGACCAGTTTCATAGAAGACAATTTTTCCACAGACAGTTGGGGGTTGGGAGGATGGTTTTGGGATGAAACTGTTCCACCTCAGATCATCAGGCATTAGATTCTCATAAGGAGAGTGCAACCTAGATCCCTAACCTGCGCAGTTCACAACAGGGTTCAGGCTCCTATGAGAATCTAATGCTACATGACTGATCCGACAGGAGGCGGAGCTCAGGCGGTAATGCTCGCTCAGCCCCTGCTGTGTGGTAGGTGGCCTGGGGGTTGAGGATTCCTGATATGGAAAACAGAACAATAGAGCAAATCAATTACATGACATTGATTTTAATATATCAATGAAATTGATTAAACTCTGAGCAGAACAGTCAAGGAAACAAAAGTACCAAAAGCATAAATGAAAGAAAAGTCATCAATACTTACTGCACCAACATTTAAAAATTAAAGGAATACTATAAAAAACTATGTCTACACTTGATATTTAGATGAAAATGGACCAATTTCTTAAAATATATAAACTACCAAAACCCATAGAAGGAAAACTATTAAGATGGTGCAAAAGTAATAGTAGTTTTTCGCATGGTTGGAATTTGTCATTTGATATTGGAATACATTCCTAAATAAATGTTGTTATGTTAAACATCATTTAAGTGGGCATTTATTGATTTATGTTTTTTGGCTAATGACTTATTACCTGCTATTTATTTTATGTTTATCTTAGACTACGGAAATGTTGTTAGGCAAAAAATAAATTTGAGCAACTTTCTTATTAGAGTTCAAAATGGGTCATAAAGCAGTAGAAAGAATGTGCAACAGGAACAACACATTTGGCCCAGGAACTGTTAATGAACGTACAGTGCAGTGGTGGTTCAAGAAGTTTTGCCAAGGAGATGAGAGCCTTGAAGATGAACAGCATCATGGCCAGTCATAGGGACTTGACAACAACCAATTGAGATCAATCATTGAAGCTGATCCTCTCACAACTATATGAGAAGTTGCCGAAGAACTCAACGTTGACCATTCTACAGTCACTCGGCATTTGAAACACAGTGGAAAGGTGAAAAAGTTTGATAAGTGGGTACCTCATGAGTTGAGCAAAAATAAAATAAAATAAAATAAAATCTTCATTTTGAAGTGTCTTCTCTTATTCTACGCAATAACAAACCATTTCTTGATATAATTGTGATGTGTGATAAAAAATGGATTTTATATGACAACTGGTGATTACCAGTTCAGTCGATGGACCAAGAAGAAACTCCAAAGCATTTCCCAAAGCCAAACTTACAGCAAAAAAGGTCATGGTCACTGGTGGTCTGCTGCTGGTCTGATCCACAATAACTTTCTGAATCATGGCAAAACCATTACATCTGAGAAGTATGCTCAGCAAATTAGTAAGACACACTGAAAACTGCATCACCTGAAGCTGGCATTGGTCAACAGAAAGGGCCCATGACATGGGCCATGACAACTCCCGACCACATGTTGCACGACCAACACTTCAAAAGTTGAACGAATTGGACTAGGAAGTTTTGTCTTACCTGCCATATTCACCTGACCTCTCGCCAACTGACTACCACTTCTTCAAACATCTCGACAACTTTTTGCAGGGAAAACACTACCACAACCATCAAGATGCAGAAAATGCTTTCCAAGAGTTCATCGAATCCCAAAGCACAGATTTTTATGCTACAGGAATAAACAAACTTATTTCACATTGGCAAAAAATGTGTTAATTGTAATGGCTCCTATTTTGATTGATAAAGGTGTGTTTATGCCTAGTTATAATGAATTAAAATTCATGGTCTGAAACCACAGTTACTTTTGTACCAACATAATAGATAATATGAAAAACATTAAATGTACCAGAAAAAAAATAGAAATAATAATTCAAAGCTTTCCAGTAAAGGAGAGGCCTTCCATTAGCAGAGGACTATTCTCTAAGGAAGGATATCGCTGTGTGAGCCATTAGCAATCAACGGTGACAGCAGATGGGAGATTGTCATACCAGTCTGTTAGAGTGGAGCTGGCCAGGATATAATCACTATCTCTTACATATATACAGAGGGAGTTGTTTTCACACCTCCAAGGCTGATGTTCCATTGTTTGATCATTGTGATTGCTTGCAGCCAGTGTCTGCTATCACTGGTCAGAACCCTTGCCATGTTAAATATTTGGAATGCTTCCCCTAGAGAATGTAAAGTGAGTACATCAAAGTAGCAGTGAGATATAAAAATCTGGAGCTTAGCTACTTCCAAGGGAAGATAAGAACAACCAAAAAAACATCATACTTGTAAGGCAAAAATTAGGCTAGGTTGAATCCCCATTGTGAATAACTCTGCAGCATTTTGTTTCTCTCTCAAACACACATACAGTAATAGTAATACTTCTGCATATACATTACTTACAAATTTTTTAGTAATTATTTTATTTTCATACAAATTATGCAGTAATTTTGAATTCATGCATAGCAGATGATGGAGCTGAGGCAATTATCAACTATCTAAGCAACAGCATATAATTTACAAATAGTGAGGATGTGAAGACGATACGCTTCGTCTGCAACGACAGGGATATTTGATTTAAGAAACAAGCCTGTGGACAAAATGTTATAATTCAGGAGAAACCAGGTATCCTACAATAATACCAAATTCCAACACATGTTTAAAACAAATACATTGACAGAATAATGCAGATAATTTTTTAAATTATTGTGTAAATTGATATACAAAGCAATAAATGAAATTGTAAATCAAAAATAATATTCTAAGTTCCCCAACCATCTGAATGAGCCTCTCCTCTTTTCCAAGGGCATTTTCAAGTTAACCAGAAAAACTAGTTCAGGCCATGATGGGAAGAGGGAGTCAGACGTGCCTCATCATACGCTTCTCCTTTTTGAAATTCAGGTCCCACTGACCAGCATTCACATCAGCACAGACCTTAAGACTGATAGACTTTTTAAGTCTTACAAGAAATATTTATAATCTGTACTCTCTGAAGCCTGCTACCTGAAGGCTTCATCTGCATGATAGAACTTTGGTCTTCACAAACCCTTATCATAACCCAGACATTGCTTTCTATGGATTCCAGGTCTTTAGATAATAACTCTTTCAGTCGATTGCCAGTCAGAAAATCTTTGACCTGCTTATAACCTGGAAGCCCTCCACTTCCAATTGTCCCACCTTTATGGACCAAACCAACATACATCTTAGATGTATTGATTGATATCATATATATACTTAATATTTATAAAACCAAGTGGTAGCCTGACCACCTCGGGCAAGTGTTCTGAGGCTCTCCTGAGGGCTGTGTCATGGGCCATTGCTCTCTCGCATTTGGTTCAGAATAAATCTCTTCAAATATTTTACAGAGCTTGACTCTTTCCACTGACAATAATTCAGCACCCAATATGGGGCATCAGAGAAGATCTGGGACCCTGACGAAGTTGCCCAAACTCAGAGCTAAGTTCCAAGCTAGGGCCCATTGAAAGCCTCCCCAGTCTCAAGCTTCTTCATTGGTGGAAATGGCAAGTCTGCCCGAGCCCCAAACCTCCCATTTGGTTGATGGTCCTTGATTTATTCTGAGCTGGTTTTACTTTTTCCTCTTAGGAAGTTGTTGCTTAGTATCTTATTCTAGTTTGGTTGTTGGGATCCTAATCCTAGTTCGGAGGTGCATTCTAAAGGGTTTTCTTCACTGCCCTTTTCTAAAAACAAGGGGAATTACCCTCTTTTGGGTACCTTATTTGGTTTCATGTTTGGGGGTGCATTCTAAGGGGTCTCCTCCATTGCTTTTTCTCCCGAAATTAAGCTGAGTTGTCCTGTCTGTGCATCTCTGTGAGGAACTGAACTGTCACTTTCAGAGATATATGTGGGAGGGAGCTCCATAGTTCGGAAGAGAAAGGACATTTCCCTCCTGTCAGCTAAAAGTTGTCTCTGGGTGACCAGAGGGCCAAGTGGGAGAGTCTGGAGGGTGGACCTCTATGTTTTGAGCCCTCTCAGAGGTGATGGACTTCTGGAGAGAGAAACTGAGACATTGAAGAGGGTTTAAATAACTCAGTGCTCACACACTGTGGAATCCTGCTCACACTCAGCACACAGCCATCCACCACATGCAAAAAATCCGAGGACAAAGGTCAGTTCCTCTTAAGAAAAAAAAAAAAATAGTGGGAAAGAAATAATCTAAGAATGAGGAACAACAAAGTTAATGACCCTCATTTGGGCATCCCATTGGTTTTAGGGTGCCTCTATGTGCAAGTGCTAATATAAATAGAAAAGTTCAAGATCATGCCAGGCTTCTTAGTACTCCTGTTGGTTGCATATTATGACCTATCATACACATTTTAAACTGATGGCGAATTAAATCAAAGAAAAATTCAGAACCCAAAGGTGTACCTACAACTGCAGAGCTAAGTTCTTTCTTTCTCCTCCCTCCCTCCCTCCCTGCCTGCCTTCCTTTTCTGCCTTCTTTAAATCTGCTGTTACTTTTACACAGAGATAAAAACCACTGCTTGGGCCAGGTGCAGTGGCTCACACCTGTAATCCCAGCACTTTGGGAGGCCGAAGCAGGCGGATCACATGGTCGGGAGATCAAGACCATCCTGGCTAACGCGGTGAAACCCCGTCTCTACTACAAATACAAAAAATTAGCCGGCCATGGTGGCGGGCGCCTGTAGTCCCAGCTACTCGGGAGGCTGAGGCAGGAGAATGGCGTGAACCCGGGAGGCGGAGCTTGTGGTGAGCTGAGATCAGGCCACTGCACTCTAGCCTGGGCGACAGAGCGAGACTCAAAAAAAAAAAAAACAAAAAACAAAACAAAACCAAAAAAAACACTGTTTGGATCAATCTGTTTTTTTCCTTTGTTTATTTATTTTGTAAACTGGTGAGTGTGTATTAATATCTCATGCCTTGAGTTCTGAAGTATAAGCTATAGGATATTTGTATGAGTATGCATAACTGTCTAAGTGTATGTACATATACTTTGTTATGTATTATGGCCACAAGGTACCAAATTGGCCTAAAGTTAAGGAGTACTCATAAATTAAGTAAGTAATAAGCCCAAAGGCTTTTCAAGTTTATGTGACTTAAGTAAAATCTTTAACAAATGAGCTAGCTTTAAAATTATTATTGGTAACATAATATTAGAAGTGTCCTAAAAATTGTCAGCATTTTTTTTCAACTTCTTGATAAAGCAGTTTCCTACTTATCCTTGCCAAATACAATAAAGTGTCAAATTTAGCATAAGGGTTATAAAACTATAAAACCAGCCCAAAACAGAATGATCTTTGCTTGTGTAGTTATTGATAGATAAGATATTTAATATTGCTGGTTTAATGAAAACAGCTAAGTTCTGAGTTATCAGTAAAAATTTCCAAATATTTACCCTTAAGTTTCTTACTGAGGCAGACATCTGAAATTCATAGGCTATAAAAATGGTTAACAAGAAGATACCTTTAAATAATGACTATCACAGTTTTCATAAGTAATCTAGGTAAAATACTAAAAATAAATATATCAATCAGGTAAATGTAATAAAATAAATGCTTAGAAACAAATGTCATAATTTAGAATCTAAAGTTACATCACATTGAATAATAGATATTCATCAAATGTCTGGGTAATTTTCAATTTAAAAAAATTATAGTATAGGAAAACATTTTCCAAAAAAATATATACTTACTAAAATGTAAATAAATATTGTTTTACTTAAAGGTTATAAATAAAACAAGGCAAAGGGAACCAGGAAATAAAAGACATAAAAAAGTTATATATAGATAGATAGATATAGATATATATATAGTGTTATATAGTTATATATACAGTTATATGTAGTTATATATATATACAGTTATACATATATAAAAACCTGTGTCTGTGTGTGTGTGCATATATAGATGTATATAAAAAGAGAGAGAGTGATTTTGTAAGAAAAATGACTTTGTGTGAGACAGAATCTTGTATGGCAAATTTTTGTCCTAAAAAGACATGACTGGTTTAAGGAGGATTTAGGGCAAACCAGAAAGTCCTAGCAAGTTGCAAATGGTCTAAGCTGTAGTAAGGTTAGTAAAACAGGAATTTATTTTAAAATGTTCTATAATTAATTTGGCTATACTTTTTAAAACATCTTTTTAGAAATTGGGCTTGGTTTTATTAAAATATTGACTTACTCTTAATGCAAGAATTTATTAACTTTTAACTTCTATAATCTGTTTCTTTTGGAAATGTTTCAATTTAATATCTCAGAAGTTCAACTCCTGTTGTACACTTCAGTTCTTTATCCCTTTTGCTGTGATGCTAACTTGTTCCTTCAACTTTTGTTGACTTCTGTAACTTTTTTTTTTAATAGTCTAATGCAAGGAAGATAATTTTTTTGAAAATAGGCAATTGCAAAATCTTACAGGAGCTGCCTCTGTCTGTACGTTATGGTTAAATATTTATATGTGTCATGTGGAAGAGATATTTCACTACCAAATTACATGAAAAAGTTCTGATCAACTGGCTTAAGAAAAAGTAAGTGCTTTTCAGGCTAGTAAAAGTTAGCTCTGATGCATTTTAGTTCACACAACTTTAGCAATATTTGCTACGATTAATTTGGTAAATTTAATCTCAAAATTATCTCCAGTAGTGTAAAGCGTTAAAGTCATGTTATGTGAACTCAGTTTTTTTCCCCCCGCACTGGGAATTGGGGTTTCTAAGAGTTAAAATAGTAAGAAAGTATGATGTATTTGGTGAAGTTTATAAAAATACAAGGAAGTGGTTTTTTCTAAAGAAATTTAACTTTTTTCTAGTTTAAAGGATATTTAAGAATACCTTTAAAATAAATTTTAAAATATATAAATAAAATTAAATGGATAAAGAGAAAAATAGCAAGGTGGAGAATGAGAAACCTTTGACTCTGGGCATGTTATTCATTGTCACACTGCTATAAAGAACTACCTGAGACTGGGTAATTTATGAAGAAAAGTAGGTGTAATTGACTTACAGTTCCACAGGCTTAACAGGAAACATGACTGGGAGGCCTCGAGAAACTTAAATCATGGCAGAAGGTAAAGGGGAAGCAAGCACATCTCACCATGGTGGAGCAGGAGAGAGAAAGAGAGAGCTGAAGTGCCACAACCTTTAAACCTCAGAACTCCTGAGATGTCATTCACTATCACGAGAACAGTGAGGGGGAAATCTGCTCCCATGATCCAATCACCTTCCACCAGTTTCCTGCCCCAACATTGGAATTACAATTGAACATGATATTTAAGTGGGGACACAGAGCCAAACTATATCAGATGGTTACTAAGAAATGAAATAAATAAAATGAGAAATGATGGTATTAAAACAGAGGTCTTTACAACAGTATCGGAGGTTGGGTGGACGAAAGGGAATCTTTGCTGATTCCCCAACATTCAAGAGCCCCACATCAGTTTTCTGCATTTGCCCCGTATTGGAGAAATTTGAGAAAAATCAAACGTCAAATGTTCTAATGAGAAAGCTGACATTGCCTGGGAGCAATGCTGAGGCAAATTAAGATTAAGATTAACAAGAGGATCTGAGTCCCTGGCTCAACCCCCTGCTGGGAACCCAAATCTTTTTTTTTTTTTTTTTTTTTTTTAACCAGAAAGGGTAAAATGGTCTGAAGAGAAATTTCTAGAACACAAAAATGTAAAGATTGATAGGATTATGATACTTGAGATGTTTAAACAGGTTTTAGGTAAGGTAGTTGTGACCCCTTTACCTAAATGTCTTATGAAAATAGATATTATATCTGACTGGGGAATGTTTCCCCTACCTAGTAGCATGAAACTGAAGGCATGCAAATCTGTCCTTTGAGAAACGTTGACTGGACATACTGAATGGACACTAGTAAGATTGCCTGAGCCCACAGAATATAGGGTAGTAGCTGCAGCATGGGTTGGGACAAATTATCTACTTGGTAGCTCTTTGTGGCATGTTTACTGGGGCTTATGGCAAAAGTCAAACTTATGGCAAAAGCCAGTAGTTTCCCAATGACAGCTACTGAAGAATTTGTACTTGAGGGACATGTACCACCTTGTTATGAGATGTTAACTGAAACTATTTTATGCTAATAGAAATAATAGTGCCCAGAAGAGTTCCACGATAAAATAAAAATGGTTTATATCGGATCTTGCTACCTGGGGATGCACGTAAGAGATACACATGAGCAAGGATCCTCTTTTCTTCCCATAAGACTGACTCTATGTGAGAAGCTATTAGATTCTACTGTGCCTGATAAACAGCTCTCACCTGACAAGAGCTGCCTGGCTTTTGAAAGGCAATTCCAAGGTGAACAAATGTCTTTTTTGGAATGCTACTGCTGTGGTTAAAGAAGAGTCAAGGAAATCTTTTTCTTTTGAGTTATTTGTACTTTAGAGCACTTGGTAAAATACGTTTTGGGGAGCCAAATAACCTTTCTGAGCTGTCCAAAATTTGGAAACTATTTGTGAATGTTCATCGTTTTATGACAATATAGTTATTTGCATAAGTGAATTAAGAGTCTTTAAATAAAAATAAAAATAAGGACAATTGGAGACATTGACTATTTTACCAAGGCTTTGACTAGAATAATATATTTTAGGTAAAGTTCCAGCAAAGACAATGTGAAAAAAGCCACATGACCAATCATTTCTTGCTGCACTTTATGTAAATAATCAGGCCAAGTATCATAAGCTTGAAACTTATTCTGCACAGAAATTGGTCTTACTACAATTTCTCTTTAGTAAAAAAGGCAGGCTAGAGTGAAATAAATTGTTTCAAAGGAAAACTGTAACACCTGTTACTAGATTCCAGCCCTGACTTTTGTTTTTGAGTGCAGATTGAATCATGAATTATTCCTTGACTACAATAATACTCTAAAGGCAAACCAGGTTATAATTTTTCCTTGTGTTTGTAGTTGGTGCCCTAATAGAATAGGTTCCTTTTTCTGTTCTGACGCACACATATTTTGTCAAATTACGAGTGTTATTTGTCACTCATAGTTGTACTTCTGAGAAAACCAGAATCATGATATTCTGAAAACTAGAGATGATTTGACAAAGCCTGTGAATCTTTCTCATTTAGAATCACACTGACTTGATCTGTTTTTCACTGCAAATTTCCTGCTGCTAAAGCTATTCAAGCACCCTCTCTCTAGGTCCAGGGACTATTGTGGAAGATGTGGGCATGTGAGATTGTAAGACCAGTTTTGATGGATAGAATTAGTTCAGACCCTTCAAATCAAGGAATGCTACACAGAATGCCTACACAGCTGGTAAAATAAAGAACTTTGCCTCCTGGGTTATTATCTGGCACCTTACCACCAACCTCAACCATTAAGTATTTTCTGCTTCCCATAGAGTTTAAAAGAAAATTGCTACTGAGAGGATATAAAGATACCTTATGGCAAAGCCTCCTGGGTATAATACACCTAGTTATGAGAATTATGCAGATACATATATATTAACAGAATTTTTTAAAAAAATCAGCCACGTTAGGACTAATTTCTAAAAGATCACAAAAAGCATTGTGGCACGATGAAGGTCTCTAAATTCATTAGCTTAAAAGGTTTTAACAATGCTTTTTTTTTTTTAACAGCTAATTACTGTAAGCCTATAAATAAAACCAAGATTACAGTAGCTCAATATATAGAAATTAAAGATAGACAAGTCGACTTTCAAGCTCACCATTGGGTTTACATTTGTTGGCTTTTGCATTACTTTAAAAATTTTAAGGGTCAATTAATGCCTGTCCATGTCCATTCCTGCCTGGCCTAGAACACTGAAATTGGCTATAAATCTTTTGTCTCTAAGTCCTTTGGTCATAGGGCTCCACCAAGAAACAGGGTGGACCCAGGGTAGGCAGCCATGCCACCTTGGCAACACTCTGGGACAAAATAAAAGTGTGGTAGCCATTGGTGCCTCTGGCAAATCTTGGCCAGAAGGGGGAGAACGTAAACCAAAAATAAAATTCCATCCCCCCCCGCCCCGACCCCTACCACCACCATTTGAATGCAATCCTCCTCTTGGCCAGGGGCATTCCAAAATTAACCTGAAAAACTAGTTGAGGTCATGATGGGAAGCAGAAGTAGGACATGCCTCATTATACACTTATCCCTTTTGAAATTCAGGTCCCACTGACCAGCATTTACACCAACACAGAACTTCAGACTGATAAACTCTTTAAGTCTTACAAGAAATGTTTACAATATATCGTGTCTGAATCCTGTAACCTGAAGGCTTCATCTACATGACAAAACCCTGGTCTCCACAACCCTTTATCATAACCTAGACATTCCTTTCTATTGACTTCAGACATTAGATAATAACTCTTTCACCCAATTGTCAATCAGATAATTGTTCAATCCACCTTTGACCTGGAAGACCCAACTTCCAGTTGTCTGGCCTTTCCAGACAGAACCAACGTACATCATATATATACTAATTGATGTCTTATGTCTACCTAAAATGTATAAAACCAAACTTTAGCGTGACAATTTTGGACACATTTTCTGAGGATCTCCTGAGAACTGTTTCACAAGCCATTGGTCACACATATTTGGCTCAGAATAAATCTCTTCAAATATTTTACAGAGTTTGACTCTTCTGGTTGACCTATTTATCAAAACGAATTTCAATCCAGCACTAGTTATAATTAAGATTCTTATTACCTTCTTGGGTAATATAATTTTAGCCTATTAACCAGATACTGTTTAAACAATTTTAAGAAAAGTATTTGCCTCATTAAAATTACTTGATTATTTATAAATAATGACTGGCATACTTCAAGAAAGCAAATAATTGAGAAAAATAGTTTTTGAGTCAAGGGGTGAAACCCCTATATATTTTGTGTTCTGAGTGACTAACTTCCTTTACACAAATTTGCCATAATATTCATCAATTAAAATAATGTAGCTGAAATATGAAACTTTACCAAAGGTTCAATAATTAAAAATCTAGATAAAATATACAACCTAATTTTATTATACTATTTTTAAAGAAGATAACTAATATCAAAGGTATATAACTCATTTCAATGAACTGCAACATATCTCTTTATGTTTCAATTGTTTCCATGATATGGAGCAGGAAACAAAGGCATGTATAAAAGTGATAATTGTGCACAAGTTATAAACTTGATGTTTTTCTTCACTTTTACTCTCTACCAACCAGCTCCAGGTTTCTAAATTAACTAGAGCTCATATTTTTATTCTGTTAATAGTTTTTAAAATTTTTACTCATTTTTATTAGCTAGTTTTTGTTGTTGTTTGTTTGCATGTGTGTAAGCAAGGTTTCCATTTGATCTGGACTAAAAAGCATTATTCAAAGATGTGAAAATTGGTTTTATGGCGGTCGTATTAAACATGAAATACCAGGTTTAGTCTCTAAACAGGCATGCAACAGAAAAAAAAAAAAGAGAGAGTAATTTGATTCTTAGTTAGATGGTGCATAACTAGGAAAGCACCCATATGCCTTTAAAGAAAAGAAGGAGTTTGTCAACCTTATCATCAAGTAATTAGTGATCACATATAAATCATTATAGACCTGAGATTTTTTAAAAGTGAAATAACTTCAATCAATCTTAGGTTAAATATGACAAGAAGACATTTGTCTTCAGTTATATTTTAGCCATAATAGCTATTGAAAACATATGACTTTTTTTAGATGATACTTCTTTTTGGTATTAAAAAACCTTAATCTTTCAACTCAAAACTATACAATATAAATATATTTGTTATAAGAAGTGGCATCTTCAGCATTCTATTAGAATGGCAAGATCGCAATTACATTTGTACCAACCTTATAACTGCAGAGAATGTTGTCCACTATTTTATACCACACTACAGTATTCTTAGCCAGATTCATTCTTTCTATCTATCTATCTATCTATCTATCTATCTATCTATCTATCTATCTATCTATCAAACTAATGTGAATATTTTACCATGTTCAGATGAACCAAAGCATTTTATGACAAGAGGTTGAAAAATTACCATTATCTACAACTCTTCAACTTGTTTTGTATGTGTACTGTTTCCTTGCGTTTGAAAAGACTTTTGCATATACTCATTATTATTTATTTTGAAATGGAGTCTCGCTCTGTCGCCCAGGCTGGAGTGCAGTGGCGCGATCTTGGCTCACTGCAACCTCCGCCTCCTGGGTTCAAGCAATTCTCCTGCCTCAGCCTCCCGAGTAGCTGGGACTACAGGTACATGCTACCATGCCCAGCTAATTTTTGTATTTCTAGTAGAGGTGGGGTTTCACCATGTTGTCCAGAATGGTCTTGATCTCTTGACCTTATGATCTGCCCACCTCAGCATTCCAAAGTGGTGGGATTATAGGCATGAGCCACTGCACTCGGCCGCATATATTCATTATTTTACCCAAATATATTTGTATCCATTATAACTTTATGTATGAGAACACTTTGTGTACAAGATATTCAAAAGCCCCACAACTTGAAGATACATATTTTACAAATCATACAATAGAGTGAGAATGCTTTATCCGTAAAGAAAAGATGAATACAACTGAAGTGGGATATAAATAAAGGACATTAACCTATCATCTGGTTTAGCTTTACTGAATCTATGATTGTTTTGCAAGATGTAAGAAGAAAGAGTTCTGAATCAGTTGCATATTCTAGGAAATTGTTCCCTATCAGGCAAAGTGACTTTCAAGGAGGTATATTACTACAAACTTAAAGAAGTCAACAAAAATGCATCTTGTTTTTTTATTTTTTGGCCTAAAGAATTCACTTCTCGCAGGGTTATCAAAAAACTTTCTGCATCAGAGCTATTTCTACGTGTCAAAGTTTCAATGAAAATAAAATTATCATCAGGCTTCACTGACTTTGATGTGGAATGCCTGTCTGAAAAATCCATCACACCTTTTGAAGAGTGATGAACCTTCTTAAGACTTTTTTTCCTCTTTCAATAAAGCTGCACTATATTGTTTTTTATGTGCAAACATGTATTTATTTACTTTCAAATTGGTGTACATTACCTACAAAAATTAGTTTTAATGATGTAGTTGATAATTTTTGTCTGTGAAAATTGGGTACCTAGGATTGTCATAGAATGCAACATAATTATATAATTTTTCTCTTCAAAAATATTATTATTTTTTTCATTTAAGGCCTTTTCATTTTGTGTCAGCATTTTTGGGAATGAATTAAAGTCATTCAGTGAAAGAGGATTATAAACATCAATCAGCAATAAATGTCGTACAAGTGAAACCAGTATTTAAATATGATTATCTTGTTCAATAGGGAGTAGTGAACCATGTCTGAATGCAAAGATCAAGGGTCGGGAACTACAGAAAAAAGAGGAAGGAAAGAAAGGAAAATAACGGAGGTAAGCAGAATGATTCCAAAATTCCCAGGTACAAATATGGAAAGGTAAGAGGTGTGTGCCCCAGCACAGATCCATGCCAGAAGCATCACAACCTCAATGAAATTCAGAAGCTAAGTGTTTTTCACCTTTTAACACAGTAACTGTTCAGTGTGATGGAGGAAAATGGAGGGGTTACGTTCTGAGAACCAGGGTTTAATTTGCAACTCTATAATTTGCTAGAGTAGCCGTAACAAGCTGGCCCTAGAAGCTCACCTGGGCTGACCTAAACTGTCATACTTTCAAAAATGATGACAGTCTGCATGATGAAACCCTCTGAGCTGTACTACTTTATAGAAAACTAATTTTTGATGGCTCTAGCTTGTGTGTTGCAGTTATATTTACTTCCCTCTCCACACACACACACACCCCCACGCACACACACACTTACAAAAACTGCATTTAAAATTTTTTTATTGTTCAAGATGACCCAAGTTAAGAATTTTTATGATTCTTCTGCCTTTTGCCTGGTGTTATGACTGGGAATAAATGTTGCGCTATCATACACTATCTCCCATTACCAGCCTCATAAACCTTGTATAAATAGAAGCACTATAATTTTCAGGAATAAAATACAAATTATATACATATATATGCATATATGAATATACATATTTAAATGCATAGTCCAAATAACGCTAATGAGAGGCTATTCAGAAACCTTCTTTGTCCTTGCTCCTTCACTGCCCTCTTTTTGATTGGTAATATTTTCAGTATTCCAAGCTTTTCTGAGAAATATTTACGTTTGGAGTTCTCTCAACCTTGTGTAAACCCTTTTCTTGACACTTAGGGATCACCTGATATATTTAGATAATTTTCTTTCATTTTACACAGCTGAATGACTCATGGCACACCAGGAAAGTTACTTAGTCTTATATTCTCCCTCTTATTTTCATTTTCCTTACCCTCCAGCATATTTTAAAAATTATTTTTATCTAATTCATTTTTATTTAATAGCGTTATTTTCCGCTTCCACCGAAGCATCTCATTCTTTATCCCATAATTCAAAACAAGTCCCCTCTGTCTTGGGCAGTTCATTCTCTGCTTATACTTGATTGAATAAAGAAAACATAATTCTTAAAAGAGAGCAGGTAATGTTCATACTAGCACAGGAATGTATCCTCATACTAGCACAGGAATGTATACATACTAGCACAGGAATTTTTCACTGGGAGAATGTATATAATAAAAAACACCATTTCAGTCCCTCACACATATATGTCACGCAGACATCAAGTCTAAAACATGTGAAGCTTTTATTCACAAGTATAACTGTTTGTCCTTTCACCAAGTATTTTTGTTTAAGAAAAGTGTGTTCCAGTTACTGCATTGCAGACTGGTGAATCAACTGTGAAAAAGAGAGATAGTAGAGGAGGCTGTTAAATTAGTAGGAAGACAGATTGTGAAATGCTTTTTATAGTTTCCCAAAATGTTCATATTCTCAAAAATCAATATAGAGACAACACCAAATAAGTTAAAAAGTATCACTAGTAGATATTTTCCGAAACACATCTCTTACTAAAAGTAGGATAGATGAATAGAGAATGGGAGAATTAGATACTGAAATTAGTCCAAGCAAAAACTGATGAACACTTCGTTTTGGACACTGACATCAACTTGGTGAAGAAGGAGCAGATCTGATAAATATGTTAACATGTCAATAATCATAGGGCTTCCAGGAGTTTGGGGCTGATCTAGGGAAAACACATGATGAGGAAACCACAAGGTTTACTGAGAAAAGCCTTGAGAGGTTTGCATGTGGGGTAGTATCTCAGAGTAGGAGGCTGTTCAGAGACTGGAGGCCTGGGGGTAGCTCTCCCATACACAGAAGGGTAAGGGAGCTGCAGGGGTAGAGGGTGATTGAAGACGGGGCGGCTTACATGTCTGGGTGATGTCTCTCATCCCTTAGCAGTGTGGTGCTTTCTCTGAGTTTCTAGTGACTGTTCATTTACTAGAGTGAAATATACCAGAGGTAGAAAAATACAGGGAATGCAAATCATTATAAAATCTCCAAATTACATTTAAATATTTCTGCTGAATCAAAATACTTTGGTCACTTTCTCATGTTGAAACATTCAACAAATGATGCATATGCAAATATGAGAGATAAATAAAAGCTAAATTTTTGGTAAAGGACGATCCAGTCATTGAAACCCCCCATACCACATAACATGGAGAAAATTTCATTTCATCAAATTTCTGCAGTAATAAGCAACTGGCAATATTGTAAAAAGTTTGTGGGCAAAGATCTATGTGAAAACAAAAACTGTGTGGAAAGTGGAACATAAAGGTATCTTTTGTCCACAGTGCATTTTCTTGTTTCAGACGGCCTCTCAAAGCTTGGGGAGCAGCAGAAAAAAATCTAAGATCTCCCTAAGATGGGAAATCTAAAATGGAGTTGCAAGATAAAATACAGGTTAGCCAATTAAACTTGAATTTCAGATAAATAACAACTTTTTTGTATAAGTATACTCCACGCAATTTTTGGGACGTATTTATACTAAAAAAAAAGGCATTTATCTGAAATTTAACGTTAACTCGGCAACCTGTATTTTTGTTTGCAATACAAACCCCCCAAAAAAGAAAATGTATCCATATAAAAGTGGAGAATCGTAAGTGCTACACCCTCAATGTAAATGTGACCATATGTAGAATAGTGAACGACCTTCTCTTACTTTCAAATGATTATACAGAAGTTTACCTTGACACTGAACATGACACAGGGAATGGAAAAAAAATCCCTGATAAATTGCAATTATAATCCTGTCCTTGTTTAGAACTGTAGCCTAAGTTAACATTACCTGGAGAGACTGGGTGTATATCTTATAAATCTATATGACATGTTCTATGTGCACACAGCATTATTTATCATGCGATAAATGAGAAAACAACTTACCAATCTTATCATGAAAAAAATAAAGTGCATTTGTTTAAGTGAATATTACACAGAAGTGAACCAGAGCTATGGATGTAATCTTGTATGAATTTCAGAACACAAATTTGTACAAAAGAAGCAAGTTAAATATTGACTGCATAGTTTTGATTCCATTCTTTAAAAACTCATAAACATAAGCTAAAAATTCATAAAATAAAAAATATGTCAGTTAGGGATACACTCATAAATAACACAATTACAGGATATCCCAAGCAAGTGATTAGCATAAAAGTAAAGAGATAGAAGAGATGGAAAAGGGCATATGAGGGCTTGTTAGATACTGACAAGGTTATAGTTCTTATACTTAACCAGAATGCTGGGATGATGGTGTGACACAGGTCTTACTTCTCCTATTATTCAATCTGCCTACCTACCTACACACCTACCTACCTACACACCAACCTACCTACCTACACACCTACCTACCTACACACCAACCTACCTACCTACACACCTACCTACCTACACACCAACCTACCTACCTACACACCTACCTACCTACACACCAACCTACCTACCTACACACCTACCTACCTACACACCAACCTACCTACACACGTACCTACCTACACACCTACCTACCTACACACCTACCTACCTACCTACACACCAACCTACCTACCTACACACCTACCTACCTACACACCAACCTACCTACCTACACACCTACCTACCTACACACCAACCTACCTACCTACACACCTACCTACCTACACACCAACCTACCTACCTACACACCTACCTACCTACACACCAACCTACCTACCTACACACCTACCTACCTACACACCAACCTACCTACCTACACACCTACCTACCTACACACCAACCTACCTACCTACACACCAACCTACCTACACACCAACCTACCTACACACCAACCTACCTACCTACACACCAACCTACCTACCTACACACCTACCTACCTACACACCAACCTACCTACACACCAACCTACCTACCTACACACCTACCTACCTACACACCAACCTACCTACCTACACACCTACCTACCTACACACCAACCTACCTACCTACACACCTACCTACCTACACACCAACCTACCTACCTACACACCTACCTACCTACACACCAACCTACCTACACACCTACCTACCTACACACCAACCTACCTACCTACACACCTACCTACCTACCCACCTACCTACCTACCTACACACCTACCTACCTACCTACACACCAACCTACCTACCTACACACCTACCTACCTACACACCTACCTACCTACACACCTACCTACCTACACACCAACCTACCTACCTACACACCAACCTACCTACACACCTACCTAATACTCTTCTGTGTGTTGCCTGATCTATCAGAAATTGCTTTTATATGAAATTCTGAACCTACCACAGTAGAAGTTTTATGTGATTCAACCAAATATATATAATATATTATATGTAATATAATATATATTTTATATATAAATTATATAAACTATTATATAATATATAATATGTAAATATATATAAATATATAAATATGTTATGTATTTACATATAAATATATTGTATATAAAATAATATATATACATACATATATATACACATATAAAACCTCCTGTACGATCCATTCACTATTGAAATAAAATGGTTGTAGAGTAATCACAATTCTTGCCTTTGCAAATAGAAAGCTTCTATTCTGGCATTAATAGAATAAATTCAATAGAGAAATTTCATTTTAAATGGGTTGAATTTATATAGAATATTAGAATTTTACACAAGTTTCTCTGTAGTGAAAAGTATCTGATACAAGTTTGGTAATTTCAAAGGATTTGTGGCAATCTTGTGCTCATTTCATACAGTTTTTGTTTTAGTGAAATATTTGATTTATAACTATTAGGCTTACACATTTTAAGTATACAAAGTCTATCTTAACATAGCCCAAAGCCTTTCCCTAAAAAAGTGACCTGAAGAGATATTAAAATCTGGTGTATGGACATTGCTAATTTATGAAACTTTATTCATGCTCCTCAATTCCACACAATCTTGTGTTCTCATACATCGTAATTGATTTAGTATTATAATATGATTTTCTACCTAATTATGGGGTCATTAAAATTCACTTTTAAGTTATTAAAATTATTGTTAAATGAGCAATTCATGACATCTGTCATCTTTATAATTATTTCAATGTTACAGTGACAAATATCCAAACTATAAAAATCGCATAATTGTTAGGTTCATCATCCATTACTATTATACTTCTTAGCATTCTACACATTTCATGAAAGAAAGGTGTAATTTTTATTTCTACAAGAAAAGCAACTCACTACAAAAATCAGTATTCATATCTTAATTAAAAGTAATTTTTCTGGAATGAATAGCTTAGCTATTCCAATTACAGACATGACATTTTTTGCAATAGAAATTTAAGCAACCCATTTAAATCAAAGGAACAGTATCTTCCTTTCATAGAATATTTAGAAACCTTAGGCTTTGTTTAAAAGTTGCAATTATTTTTTATTTTTTATTTTGTTTTTGAGAAGGAGTCTCGCTGTGTTGCCCAGGCTGGAGTGCAGTGGCCGGATCTCAGCTCACTGCAAGCACCACCTCCCGGGTTCACACCATTCTCCTGCCTCAGCCTCCTGAGTAGCTGGGACTTCAGGCGCCCGCCACCTCGCCCGGCTAGTTTTTTGTATTTTTTTAGCAGAGATGGGGTTTCACTGTGTTAGCCAGGATGGTCTTGATCTCCTGACCTCGTGATCCGCCCGTCTCGGCCTCCCAAAGTGCTGGGATTACAGGCTTGAGCCACCGCGCCCAGCCTAAAAATTGCAATTATAAGAGGATAACTTGTACATGCCATATGAAACTTGTACACATCATATGAAAAAAAATATTGTTTAAAAAAAGGTATTACATAATCCAGAACTTATAAAAGCATCCTAGTATTGGTTAATTTGCAACATGGAAATTAGAACAAAATTGAATTTCAAATAATTTCCAATATATTAAAAAGTTTTAATTCACCGAAATTAAGAACTAAGAAGTTGTTGAAAAAGGAATACCTGTGGTGCATTTTGCAAACAGACTCCATAAACAAAAAGTATTTCTCAGGTCAAGGCTCTAAAGGGCTGACAAAAGAAAAAGTGCTTGCCAGAAGCTAAATAATGATTTTTATAATTACATTTTAAGAAAGAGCAGAAAAATAGCTTTTCTAAGCTGTTTTTAGATTTCTTCATATCATGTCATAGCTTAAAACTCATCCAGCAGATGATTATATACTGCAGCAGCTTCTCAGAGTAAAGATTGCTAATGGTCATTGATTGGGTCACCCAGTCACAAAGGTGAACCGTTCATTTCTCATGTCTCTACCTTTGATTTTTAAAACGCTATGGTATCTAATTGCAAAGCAAATATACATTGAGAGTGGCAATGCTGTGTAGATATTTCCAATTTTCATTAAATTGTCCCTGAACTGGTAATGTCATGAATCCTAAAACTACTAACATATTTGTCGTGTTTGGGTTTAGAATTTCATACGGGTGGGGATTTTATGTTTGTAAGATTGCCTTCAGCAACCCATTAAAAAAATCAACGTATAGTGATTAATTTCCTATTATAAGGGTATTTTCAATTTTGCAATGGAATTCAAGAGTCATTTTAAAAATTATACAAGTTACATATTTAACATGTTCGTCTTTCCCTATTCTACAGAAAATTATTCGTGTGATTTATAGTTGTAAATACCATCTTATCAATGTTTTCCTAATTATTTTGATACCATTTTGACTAAGGCTGTAACCTTAAATATGCTTATGTATATACTTACATTTATGCTTAATGTATACAAACATTATACAGTTATGTGTATGCGTACCTGCATATATATGTGCTTATGTGTATGCTTATGTATATGTAAATACTGTGTAGTCATTCAGGAAAATGAAAACAACAAAAATTTAAACATTCTTAATTGTCTTCTAAGTAAACTATCATATCAAATATAGAAAATATTAAATCAGCTGTAATATAACTTTGAATACTAGCCCCTGTAAGCACTTGCAAATTCAGCAGTCATTAGATCTTGTGTAAAATTTAGAGGCTGGGGTAGATTTAGAGTGAACAGGACAGAATGAACACGGAGCGCCCCCTGCATAACGTTTCCAGGTTAGGCCCACAGGAGAGTCCTAACACAGCCTCCCACAGTCCCTTATGCTACACTGTGGAATTAGAATCATACAAACAAGTCAAAAACATATTATAGTCTAATTGTAAGAAGTTACATGAAAACAAAATGTTAACTGAATAAACACATTAATTCAATGAACTACAGTATGATTTTAACATAAATGAAACAAGGTATTCTTCTAAAGAGCGTATCCATTAATCATATAATTATCTAAAACATTCTGTGAGGTACTTATCCTTGAAGGAAACTGAGGTTTCAGGGAACGTGCCCAATGTTGTGCCTAATTTTCAGAGCTTAGATGTGATTCCAAGTGGTTTGGAAAGTGACCTTGAATAATATTTGCCCATCTGGCCTCAGTTTTTTCTCAGAACACGTTTACCATAATTTCTGGGATTTTTGAGCCCCTAGCATCATAAATATAATTATTAGCTACTGTCATCTGTAAGAGAGATGACTGGCAGATCGTGTCCGCAAAGATGTGGGAGTCATGGGCAGGCTTAGGGGAAAAACAGCTGACAGAGAAATTAGAAAAACAAAATCAATGTTAGTGCTTGAAAAATATGATTTAGGTAGTACCCATCCACTTCAGAATTACCAAGGATACTTACTGGAAACCCAAAACACTGAACTATACCCTAGACTACTGAATTTACATGGAAATCTCTCTGTTTTATAAAAAAAGATCTCTGGCTGATTCAAACCTCCACAATATTTGAGGATTGCTTTCATATTTACTTTACTGGTTTATCTATGCCTAGTTTTATGACCAAATTCTACAAAATGTGGCATCAGCTCTACTTCACCTGGGAGCTGTATGATTCAAAACAAAATTACCTACATCCGTTTAGGGAAAAAGAAATAGCCCAGACACCATTGCTACCCCAGGTTACTGTTACTAGTTTTTCCTCACTAAGGCCAATATTCCAGCACTCATTGCCCATTCTCTTCATTTTCTGAGCCCCAATCAGATTATTGGAAAGAAAGAAAGACTGGGGGCAAGATGGAATATAAGGGCTGGCATTATATATTTCTAGTAGATCGATCTTCAAATCTATGGTAAGGGATGAAAAAATCTGAGAAACTTGAACAGGCCTTATAAAAAAAAGGGATGTGTTTATGGAATACTGAAGACAATGTAACTTTTAATTACACTGGATTTTGTTGCAACCTTTAACTTACTGGTTTTTGCTGTTGTGGTCATTTTTTTTCATTTTAGAGATGGGATCTCACATGTTGCTCAGGCTAGAATGCTGTAGCTATTCATAGCAGACGTCATAGCACCTCAAACTCCTGAGCTCAAGTGATAGTCCTGCCTTAGCCTCCTAAGTAACTGGGAATACAGGCATGGATTAATGAGTTTTTTTTTTTCAGGTGCCATTAAACTCGACAACAACCCTAAGAAATTACACATCAAAGCATTTCAAAAATAATATATAATTCAAATAATTTAAAGTCATATTGAAGTAGTAGCCATGGATGTTTAAGTAGTCATGAGGGCCAATATAGAGCTACCCTTAGCTCTATAATGTATGTTTTGAATAAAGGACTTATTTAAAATATTTGCTGAGGGCCTTTTTAATGTGTAAATTTCCTACAATACAAACTTGTGATTTTAGTTATTGTTTAATAATTGAATAATCTTTATGATTTCCCGAATACTTTTTAGGACAGCATAATAAAAAATAAACTTTTCATGGTAATTATTTTTGAACTATAATAAGTAAGGCAAAGATGATATTATCAGAAGATAATTAATTTTCTGACATAACCAGATAATAGTAGGAGTAGACATAGAAGAGCTAAACATTTTCTAAAAAGTTCAGATATCCAATCCTGACTCAAGTTCACAATACTCATGTGATTTTTTTGTTCCTCTGAGTCCTTCTGTACTCATTAGACTACACGACCTTAGAGTTCACATTCATTATCATTCTGTGATTCAAAATCACTATCCTATCCTAAAAAGTATGTATACAGTGATTGTAGCATACAGAATGTATTTATTATTTAATCACTAGATGGCAGTAAATGTGCAACTGTGAGGTGCCTCAAATCTGTTCTGCATACTCAAGGAGGGCTGAAAACGCACGCAAGACTATCACTGTTTGACAGCTTCCTTTCAAAGGTTAGCTGGAAGGAGAATATACCCTATCATAAGAAATCACTATAGAGTATAAGGAAAATAAAATGTCGTAGTTCAATAACGTAGTAGGAAATATCTTCAAATAGTAATTTAAAATACTTTATCTGAGGTAAACAGTGTTGGTGCCTTCCCATTTAAAACTGTGGTGAAGAAAGAAAGAAATAAACAACTATAGATCTGAACTTGCAAAAAGTGATGAAAAGGCATATATCTTGCCCACATACATCATAGGTTTCTGCTTTACACACAGTAAATTATTTTTTTTTAAAGTAGATAGCAGAAACTACCAAGAATGCTAAATCCATTTACCAAGTAAAATTGAATTAACACATTGAAAGTAACGGTACAAGGGATCCCATTCCATTACTTTTAATGTGATCATGTCTGTATATTCCACAGCAATACATTCTTCAGAAATAGAACAAGTTTCCCAGTATATCCACATAATGAATGAGAAAAGGAAATGAGAGTCCTGTTAAATGAATATCTAATTCCATTTCTTATAAATTCTGCTTGTCTGCAGCCACTTATCACTTAAACCATAGCAATGTAGTCATGATACTTTTGTCCCTCTGTCCATCTAAAGTGCATCTGGTGGAAGTGTGATAATTTAATAATCATTATTGGAAGATTTCCAAAGTGCAATAAATTTTAAAAGCATTTTTAAGTATATATGTATATATAGGTAATGTGTATTTTATATACACACATATATCTTCTGTGATCAAGGGTTGATAATGTTGGTTAAGCGTTATCTACAGAGATAGTTTCTAGATCGTAAACCGCATTTTTCACAAGTTTTATGTTTGTCTGCAATTTATAGCAAGCAAGAAGTTGTGTAGGAAAAATGTCACAGTGACATAGAGTCCCCTAAACATATTCAGCTAAAGGACATTGTTGACTTCTGTGTCATGTAAGTTTTAGCATTAAAAAAAAGACTTTAGATTTTTAAATTTTGAACCTTACTTAATATTTGTGTTTGCTCTATTTACAATTAATTGTATAGGAGAGGAAAAAATTGTAAGGAGAACAACAAATCATTCACAAAAATGTCAAAACGATTAGCAAAATTGTTTTTTTTTTTCCTAATTAAAAGCAAATAATCTTCCAGTAATTTTACCTACCATGGTCTCAGTAGGTTTGAAGGGCATTTTTCAGGCACTATTTCCATCACTCAGTGGCTTTTTCAAGATGCCCTGCCACATTCCCTTAACCATTATCAAAACTTGTGGTGGATAGAAAAATAGAAAAGAAGAACAAAGAGACAGAGTTAACCATGTAGTGAAGATCACCAGTTTTAACATTGCAGCTAGGCTTAAGTAGTAGTCTATTTTATAAAAATCACTGTATCTCTCTGAGCCTGAATTAAATTTTTGTCTATAAATATGTCCCACAATGATTGTTATGAGATCTAAATGAGGTACTATTTATAAAATGCATTTACAGTACTGAGATATAGTAACATGAAATAATTAAATCAAGTAATCCAACCAATGCTTCCAAACTGTTTATTCCCTGATTGGAACAGCCAGTGAAAGGTACTTTTTTTTTTCGTTATATTGAGTGTCACCAGTAAGGGTTATGGAGATAACTTGGAAATACTGTTCTGGGACTCAGACTATGCCCAGTGATCAAGCAGAATTAGTTCTCTGGGCATAGAAACTCGGGATTTTTCATGACCAATAATAAACTAGGCATGAATTTAGCCTTAGGATGAGGATTGTTTAATCTGAATCACTCAGAATCTATTCATTTCCCATGTATTTATCTTAAAGTATTGATTGCTTAATCTAAACTAGACCTTTTGATAAGTTTTACATATATTAGCTCATTTAATCCTCACAACAATATCCATTTTGAATTGTTATTCTTCTACCAATTTGCAAGAAAAGAATACAGAGACTAATAACATATAAGTTATTTGAAACAAGTCATTCTAAAGGTAATTCCATGCCAGTGACAATTCTGTGAGTTTTCGTAATTAAATAACAAAGTATTAAACACAAGGAAATAGCTATATACCTAGACATATGGGAGGAAAGTTTTTTTGTTTTGTTTTGTTTTTTGTTTTTGTTTTGGTAGAGTAAGGAAAACCTTCTTGGAAGAGGTGATTTATGGTCAAACATTCAAAAATTAAGTGACAAACCCTGGTGAAGACATTGGGGCATGAGATATAGTGGAAGGTAACTTAGGAGCAAAAAGACAAAAACAAAAAAGAATGCTAAAAACAACGTAAGGCTAAATGAATAAGGTTTGGACAGCAAAGCAGGAACTAGAGAGCCATTGGTAGGAGACTGGGAAAGGAAGGGGACAGATAATGAAGTGTCCTTCAAATACTTCAGGTGCCATCATTGAGAAGTTACTGAAAGGTTTTGGACCAACATGGATAAAAGTTTCAGAGAATATATTTGAGACAGAAACACTGTTATGAGGAGGAAAGATATTTCTGGCATGTTGCTAGAGTTCAGATAAATGATTATGAAGTTAAACACTAATACAGAAAAGTAGAAATGGTACAGCAGGTGAAATTTGAGAAATACAATTTAAAAGGAAGAAGGCACAGTCACATATTTAAAGTAGAGATTTTAAGCATGCATATTACCATCAAGCAAGCTAAAGAACAAAGTTCACAGAGGTGATAAGATTTCAAATATTTAAGGTACTTGAGGAAAATTCAGTCAAGTTTGCACATTATAATTTGAGTATATATTTCTGAAACCTGAAAACCTGGAGAGAAATCTGAGTTGATATCATACACTTAGAAATCTACAATGTTCAAAATGATATCAGAAATTGATATTGCTTGAATTTATTGAGTGAAAAAATGAAGAGTATCTTAGGGATCAAAATTAGTAGGGTTTTGAAACCCCCTTTTACCAAAGTAGGAAAAAAAAGACCATTAAGATTTTCATAACATGAGTTCAAAATTGCAAAAAATAAAATGAAATAATTTTGAGAACAGCTTAAGAAGAGATGGAGATAGCAGAACTTGTGCAGGATTCAGGAAATACAAATAAGGGAGAATAAGTCTATAACATGGACGTTCAAATATTTTTTGGCCATGGTAGGAAATATTATTTCTTTAAGAACTTGAATTCTATTCAGCATTCTTTATTTTCTAGTAACTGGGAAGACCTAAGTTATTAATTTGCTACATGGATCAATACAGAAGATTGGAATGGCTGCATTCTTTTATGTTCAGTTAATTATTACCTTTTCTGACTTGATTAGTGTAGGCTTCTAAAAGAGAGGAAAAAGAATTGCCTTTCGAGGCCATGTTTTATTAGAATTGTGTGTCCAAAACTAGAATGTCTGCTTAAGGACATAGAAAGCTGAACATCATATCCCTGCATAGAGAATCCCTTACTGATAATACGCAATTCCACAAATATTAGGAGTGTTGTTTCATAGATGTTATTAAATCTTTTTGGAAGTTACAATTTCACAGTGTTAAGGATTTCTGGTTCCCCAGGGAGGACTTCATGCTATATCTTTATTTTTATTGGTATCATTTTTATTTAAAGTTCAAAATGAAAGACTTTAATGTTGCTATCAATCATATTTGAAAACTTTTAGATAATGCTATCCAGTTGAACCAACCTTAAATCACAAGAAAATTTTAAAAGTCTTAATGTATTATCAAAACCTAATTTTGATTCCTTGTTTTATTTATGAAATTAAGACAATTTTAGAAAGTAATTTTAAATGGATCATCATTTTTCCTATATTTTCTATATAATTGTGATTTTTTTTCTAATGCATTAAATTAATAACTGGAAATAAATGAAAATAAGGTTTTATTGTATTTAAACTCCTTTCTCTTTATCGAAGTAAGATAATAAAAAAGGCTTGATTTTTCCATTCATTATAAATACATGGCACAACTGCAGAAAATTATTTCTAAAATTAAATTCTATATACATTATTGGTAAGGAGTCATATAACAGAACTCTTGGCATTTGCTGTGGCTAAATCTTAATTTATCATAAGAAAAGGAGGACTTATTATTAAATACTTAAATTCATTTACTAACATCCACAACAAACATTCTTTTATATATATATATATATATATATATATATATATATATATAAAATTTTTATTCTTCTTAACTACCTTGTGAAGTAAATAACATTAACTCAATTTCATGTGTTGGAAAACTAAAGCATGGGATTTAAATAACTTAAACATACAAATTAATAATCTGTAAATCAGAACTCAGCCCACCTCTGTCTGAGTCCATCTAATCTGATTACACACAGTTAAGACAGGTCCAGTTGCACAGGTAAATTACAATCATGTAACCAATGAAAATCAAGATATTTTAGCAATATCAACTATGGCAAAGAGCTCTTGGATTTAAAAATCCATGTGTTTGTGTGTAGCTCTAACCACAAATATGTGAACATGAGTAAAAATGAAATGTGTATTGGTGCCTGTGGCATTCTGATTTCCTGTGTCTGTAGCTGAGGTGTTAAGTAGGAATGGGAACCATAGGGCCTCAGGCCAAACAGACAATTAAGGTTCAGGATTTATGTAAAACATAGACATTTGGGTTATGAGACTAGCAGAGAACATCTCAACCAGCAATAGTTATGCATTTGTAGCAATACTGTCACCTATAAGTCTACAAAGGAAATTTAAATACTCACTTATCTGAATGAGCTGAAGAACACCTAGACAATAAAGAACAGCTTCCGTGCAGACAGTATTTTTTGCAGCTCTTAAAAACAGAAAAAGCTAGAATCCTTACAAGTCAGAAAACCCTAGCTTCCAAAAGATCACCAAGATCACAGCCAAACTTTAATGAGTTCAATGGTCACAGTAATTCAAGTCATAGAGAATATGAAGCTCATGAAGAGATTATTGGTGATCAATGAGCCAACTAATCAGCAAGGGCTCAGCCATGGCATGTCCCAGAGGCTGAAGAAAAAAGGCATGGACCTTTTTGTATGACATATTAATAGCTTTGCAAATTAATACAAATGCAAACAAATGGACTATTCCACCACCATTGTACTTTTCCCCTCTTCAAAATAATATCACTTTGCCTTTGATACCTTTGATTTGCTGCCTCATCTGTCCAGAAACTCTTCCTTCAGATTCAACATGACTTGACCCACATTCGGCCTTCAGTCTCTGCTCAGTATTTTACTAATAAGGACTTTCAAAATTTTTATATGCGTATTTCTCCTGATCCCTTGATGTACTATGTTAAGCTGTATTTTTTCCATGTTATTTATAAAAAGTAATACATATGTATGCATGTATTTCTTTATTAGCTCTTTTGACTGTATCCCCCAAACTGGACTCTAAATTCCAAGAGGGTGATCTTTGTGTGAATTTTGATGATTTCTGTATCCCTAGACCCTAGAGGAAGCAGTTCTTAAACATAATTGGAACTCATTTAAAGGTGGTTACTCTTATATTTATAGTTACCCAGATGTATGACTGTCTCTCCAAGGTGAGATGGGACTGGACTTTAGCATATTGTGCTTACATTATGGTGACACAGCTCTGAACAATAGGAGAAAGAGAGTCCAAGGTTGGTGTTGGTCATCAGTTCCCAATCAGGAAGAAACGTAGTCTAAAACAGTAGTTAAATGGCCAGCATACAGAGGCAGGTAACAGAAAAAGTAAGATATGAGCAATAATTTTAGGTAAAACAAATTATAGACTGTTTTAAAAAGGAGAAATTGTAGAGAAAGAAGGGGACAAACAGAGGCTTTGGGAAAAGGAATCCAAGTAGGATCAAAACTTATTCATGTAACAAGTCTACAAAGCAACAAAAACTTTATTCCCCTAGTAAACTGCAAAATGCACTCATCCAATAATTACTTCCATTCATTGCAGAACTTTGATTAAACTATAAACTATAACAAAATAACTTTATTAGATACGTCATTAGATCCCCATGATGTAATGTGATCTACAGCTGATATGTAGTCATGCACACAAAGCCACTAATATGTCACTGATATGGTTTTGCCCTGTCCCCACCCACATCTCACCTTGAATTGTAATAATCCCCATGTGCCAAGTGTAGGGAGAGGTGGAGATAATTGAATCATCGGGGAGGCTTCCCCCATACTGTTCTCATGGTAATGAATACGTTTCACAAGATCTGATGGTTTTATAATTGGGAGCTCCCCTGCACAAGCTCTCTTATCTGCCGCCATGTAAGATGGGACCTTGTTCCTCGTTTGCCTTTCTCCACAATTGTGAACCTTCCTCAGCTATGTGGAACTGTGAGTCAGTTAAATCTCTTTCCTTTATAAGTTACCCAGTCTTGGATATGTCTTTATTAGCAGTGTGAAAACAGACTAATACTCATGTCAGAGTTATATATGCTGATGTTTATCCATTGATCATCTAGTTAATATTAAATTTTATATTTCCCCTGAGGAAACAGAGAAGAGTAAAATGTTTACCAGGATATTGCTTTCCTCATAAAATCTTGGCTACCCTATAAGTTTGGTAGACCCACAGTATGTGAGGAAGATAATTTCTTCCAGGCAGAAGGGGTGAAGAAACTTAAAATTCTTCTGGGCATACTCACTAAAATACTGAACCTAATGAAATATTTGAAAGTCAAATTTTTGAGCACACGTTTAGAAAGAAACATATGATTTAATTCTAAGTGGGGATTATGCCATTTAGAAGAGAGGCAGTCCCTACATTATTTGTTTCTTCATTGTATCATTCCTTACTCTTCCCAGGGATTATCATCTATGTAAAAGGTACAGGTGTTCCACTAACAATTACATGGGAAGAGAGAGTGAATGAATTAATTTTTTAAATTAAAGGAGTAAGAGGACTCAACAGAGGGAGCTAAGTTATTTGTACAAATTCTTGTTGTATGATGCAGAAAATAGCAGTTTCAAAAAATAGTATAGTGCCTATAAATGTATGTGCTGTTAAATAGAAAAGACATATGGGAAGTCTTCAGAAAAAAAGGGAAATTCAACCCGGACATAAAGAGTACAGGACTTTCAAACTTACAAACATACAACATTCAGAAAGCGCCACTCTCATGCCTCTCAAAAATTACAGAGTAATAGTTTAGGGAGAAAACAAAAACAAACAAAACACACACACACACACACACACACACACACACACACACACACACACACACAAATTGACAGAGCTCCAGCTGATAATCCTAGTGATAAGAATGTTAACAGGGGTGAAGCAAGTTTAGGTTAGCATTAATAACATGAAAAAACTAAAATTTTCATAGGTAACAGAAATCGACCCATGTATCAAGATCAGGGTAAATGGAAGAAGGGAGAAGAAAAATTGAAAAATGCACTTAAGGTTAAATTTATAGCTATACTGAAGGGCAAAAAAAAATCATTTTTTAATAAATATGTTTGTTGATTTTAAATCCCATATAACACATTACTTGAGGATCTCTAGCAAGCCATTTCTTGCTAGAGATTTTGCTTCTTTTCATATGCTTTATATTAATCACCCACTCTACATATAAAAATAAAAAAATCCTAAATAACAAAATAAAAAACATAAGCAACCTCAAGTGATATGTGACTGATGGGGCAATGGAGATGATGGATCATTTGCCAATTAGTGCCAGGAAGACTTCCACTCTAGCCTTGAAAATAAATGTAAAGAGTCTTTCTCCTGGGTAGCCCACAGAGCAATCTGCAAAGTTTTCTCTAATCCTTTCATTATGCTAATATCATCATTATGCTACCTTTGGTGACAAGGAAGTTTAATAGCAATTATGTGAACAGCAGTGTAAACTTTGTAAGACTTAAAATAAAATTTCTGTGGTAAACATTAAAGAGTTGGCTAATAGATATAGGATGAATGCTTTTGGACTTGAGATTGTTTGAAAGGCCAAACGTATTTCATGTCTATATTAGGCTACAAGCATACTCTGCTCCAGTGGCTCTCAAACATTAGAATACAGAGCAATAGTTTAGAGAGCTCAACAATAACAGATTTCCAGGTGCTATTTTCAGTTATAAGAATTTCAGTAGATGTGAAGAAAGTTTAGGAATTAAAAAAAATACTTCATGTATTTTTCAGCAGTTGTTCATATACTTTTTGAGAAAAGGTTGGTAATCAATTACATAAATTTGAAAATGATTATATAAAGTATTAGTATATTATTTTTATAAGGAGAGATTTACTTTCTCAGTCAAAAGTATAAATAGCAATGCTTAGAATCTGATAGTATTTTGCCTTTATTTTAAATAAAATTGTATTTAATGATATTAACATATCTCAATAAAAAATAAAGACAAAGAAAAAAGAATTCTCTGTGCAGCTAAGGAAACTATGGGTTAGATAAAAACGTGTACACCTCATTGCTGAGGGGTTAAGATGTAGCATACATTTCTAGTACTATGACTAACATATATGTCTTTAATGGATAATTATTTTAAGAGATGACAATGCTATTAAGAGAATCCAACTAATTCTTCTTACTTCAATTGCATTTTTCCCAAACACTATCTTATAATTAACTTCCATGTAGATGTTTCTGTATAGTGTCTGTGAGCAACTTTTGGGGGGTATAATTTTCATAATAAATTGGTAAGTTGGCATTTTGATTTCCATGTTAAGTCTTTTGTGAATAGCATTAGGGTGAGCTAAGCTGGTAAACCAGATCAACAAAACACATTTCGTTTTCTGTTCCTGCAAATCTCTGGAGTTCTGTGGTTCTTCTTAGAAGGCAAGAAACTTGTAAGTTGAATGGTAGCTACATTCTCCAGCTCATATTGCTAATGCAATTTTTAAGACCTTCAATCAATCTTCTTGTAGATTATTTCTAAAATGTTTATTTTCCTACTGTTTGACTGATATCAGTGCTTCCTAAATGTAAAAGTAAGGCCTCTTTCCTCTTGAAATCAAAGTGAATGTTCAAAATCTAATCAAATAACCTGATTCATTTAGAGATTGCCGTACTCACCCTAATCCTAGTAACAATGTGGAATTGTTCCTTTATCTCTAAGATTGTCCAATGTGCTTTCTTCAGTGAAGTTTAAATTGCTTGAAGGGACCTCAAATTTAGTATTACAGTTTAAAGTTTTTTGTTTTTTTTTTTTTTTTTTTTGCAAATGATAGCATTCATCATGGTGGCAAATAGCAGCCTCCAGTACTAAAACAGAAGGACAGAGAAATTACCTAACCCTTCTGATTCCCAACATCACTGTGGCTTGGTCAGACCTGGATGGAGTCTAGTATACAAAGGGGAATAAACTATGACTCCAGACTTTCTCAGGGATGTCTAGTCACTGCATCTGGGACAGGGACAAGGTGCCACTTTCCACACTTGTCTTGATGCTTCATCTCAAGGTCCATTTGGTTGAGGACTAATGACACAGTGAGTGAGTAGAAGGATAAGGCTGTGTCAGTCAAATCTCTAATAACATTTTAATGTGAGATTTTGCCCTTGGATGAGTGGCCTTTATCAAAAACAAGGGACAGACATATGTAATTCAACATGCAGTCCTTACAATTCTCAGAGTGAAAAAGGTGAAGAGACCGAGCCTTAAATACAGTGAAAATGCACTGATTATCATTGTACAACTGAGACATTTCAAGATGACATAGCTCTTGAAACATGAGTTCAGTTGAAAGGATTTGTTCCATTAATTCATAGACAGTTAACATTTCATATAGAAAAAAAGGTAATTAGCACCAGAATTGTCTTCAATCCCATGAGAAGTTTTTGGCCTTAATACTGCCTAAAGCTGTGCTACACAAAGGTTACTGTTATTTATTGCCATGCCTTCCATCCTTAATAGGAGTCTATTCAATAAAAATTACCAGAAAGACTTTTCTGCTGCTTTCTTTAACATCTCAAAATCAATGACTTGAAATAAGTCCATCTGTTAAAGGCTAAAAAGTCTTTTTCACAGATATACTTTTGTCCAAGATATAAATTGTCTTTTTTATAGAGACAGAATAGTGGTGAATAACAATTTTATTTTAAAAGAAAGAAGTGTTTCAGGACTAAGGATGAGATAATTATAGTGAGTTTAATCCATTTGGAGTACAAATAGTATATATTATATGACTGAAAGAGAATTTAAATTCTTAATATGCTGCAAGTTGCATGACTAAAAATAATAAATATTTACTAAGTAACACATTCAATTTCATTTGTATGCTGAAAGCCTACAAATAACCCCAAAGTAAATTCAAATAAAAAAAAATATTAAGTAATTATGCCTCTGTCTTTTCACTTATATTGAAATAGTTGAAGATAGAAGCTTGTTTGCCACCACCTCTCTAGCTAAGTAATGACTAATTTGATTCGTTAACTTTATAAATTTTTGTACCTACCATCTACTACTCTAAGCAGATGCTGCAGCAAAATAATAATAATAATAAAAATAATAGTTTTTAACTTCCATAAGTTTTTGATGGTGTATATACACAAAAGTACAAATTTAAGAATAAGAAACAAGTAATACTGTGTGTAATAACAAACCACAGTGGAAAAGTAATGACCAATTTTATTATAAATATTAAACTTTTGCATTATTTTCTTCAACAACTTAATGTAATTTTCAGATTTTTATGTTATTTTAATATTTTGTTTTATATTTGTTTTGTTTTTGTATAACATCAGAAGCAATAATAAGTATACTCTTTAAATAATGTTTTTTTTAGTTAAAATTACATTCAAATATTGAAAGCTTTGAATTATCTCACTTTTTGAAACTTCTTCCTTTTCTGTCCACTTCTTGCATGAAAAAAAAAATCAAAATAAGGAAATTTTGAAAGATCCCTCTAATGTATAAAGTGAGACTTTTTTGTTTCTTTGCATACTTAGTTCTTATATAAAAATTGGTAAGTACATCTCTTTATATATTAAAGCAAATTAATAAATAATAATGTCCTGCTTCTCAGTTTTTTATCATATTTGTAAAACATATATAAAAATCATATAATTCTGTTTACTAATGCAAACATTAAGCTATTTCCTACCTTTGTCTGATAAATTATGATGGTATAATGCCATACATAATTTCCTAAATATCACTTTCATTTGTAACTTCTGAAGACAGTCAACATTTATATTTGGATCACATGTCCCTTTGCTCTTATTTTTCTAACTAAAAAGAAACACAGCTGTTACATTCTTCCTTCTTTATAAAGCCCCTTTTCTGAAATAAAGTTATCTAGAAGCAGCAAAGATCTTTTCTCAGACAGATTGTAACTTCTCACCAATCCCCACTAGCACAGAAAATGGTAACATCTGCATTTAAATTACTTATTTATTCAACTCATTTATATAAAAATGTACTAAACCTAAAATTCAGTTCTGGAACACTGCTCTGAACCTAGAGGACATCCCATTTCATATAGTTTCTCCAACAACTTATCTCTAGAAACTGTCAAACTAATAATCGGTACAGTGTTGTATTGCAGCATCATTCAAATGTAGCATATTGGAAAGCCTAAGATAATAGACCATAAAGTAGGCCTTTGAAAAATGGGGGAAAAAAAATCCCATTACTATTTGAGACTCTCTGACATCCTTTCAAAACATCTTTGTTAAACTAGTTCCCTCTGGCTCCAATGATTGTTTTATACCATCTGTTCATTAAAAAGGGTACTATTCATTAACATTTTCTAACCTCTAACCACTTTGAAATTATTTCAAACTATATTTTTTACATTTTAGAGTATATCCAGTTACTCTTACTAATAGAGTTTGGCAGCCCCTATAATAAATAAATATTCATTTGTAAAAATAACACTAGTAGTTTCCAGTTTTATTATATTAGGCAAATATTGGGATGCTACTATGTGCACAGAACTCTGCTATGGTATGAGAGATACAAAAATAAATAAGATTTGGATCTTTATTAAAGAAACCTGGAAATAATCAATTATGAAGAGTCAGCATTACAACCACCAGGAAAGCAGTGTCCTTACTTATTACTGGATAAGAAGAAGTTACTGCAATGTTCAAGAGAAAAAGTGGCTTTTTTACTCAGAGAATGAAAGAAAACAACAGACGACAGAGCATTTCAGTTGATGTGCAATCATAAGTATTTTAATAGATTATGAAACAGATATCTCAGTTTTTAAATATAACAATGGTATGGAAATGGGTAAGATGAGTTTAGAAAGTAAGAGTCATATCTTATATTATTATTGTTATTATTATACTTCAAGTTCTGAGACACACGTGCTGAATGTGCAGGTTTATCACATATATACGTATACATGTGGCATGGTGGTTTGCTGCGCCCATCATCTACATTAGGTATTTCTCCTAATGCTATCCCTCCTCTAGCCTCCCACCCACTGACAGGCCCTGGTGTGTGATATTCCCCTCTCTGTGTCCATGTGTTCTCATTGTTGTGTGTGTAGGCAGATCATATGTTCAGAACAACGTTTTGAAAAAGCTTAACCTGTTTACCTGTACGTTCCTTCGCTCTTGAAAGTCAATAGTTTTAGAATTATAATTTATTTATTTTATTTCACCTACACTTAAGAGTTTTATATCTCATAATCATCCTTTAGTCTTCCTTTCCCATTCACTTATTCTTTCCAAGTTATTACAGTCTTGTTATTATGTTTATTTTTATTTTGTTGTTTGGTTTTTATTTTTATTTTTTAGGATTCATAATTTTTATTTGACTGTCCATAACAGAAGAGTTAATGAGTATTACTACTGATTAAAAATGTAAATAAACATAAACTAATACATATTTAAAAATCTACTTCATTTCTGTGAGGTTAAAAGAGCCTTCTGATACTGGATTATATTCAGACATATCCATTGCCCTTTACATTTTATTAATTTTATTTTACTGTGGTAAGAATATTTAACATGAGATTTACTCTCTTAATGAAATTTTAAGTATATAATTCAGTATTTTTATAGGTAAAATATTTATAGCGTATCTTGAGAACTTACCTTTCTCAATTAAAACTTTGTGTTTGTTGATTAGCAATTCCCCATTTCCCTCTTTCCCTAGACCTAGGCAAACACAATTTTCCTCTTTGATTCTGTGAACTTGCCTATATTTGATACCACGTTAGTGGAGTCATCCAGTATTTATCTTTCTATGACTGGCTCATCTCACTAAGAATAATGTCCTCAAGGTTCAGCATGTTGCTGCATAGTACAGGATATCTTTTTACAGGCTGAAAAATATTCTGTTGTATGTATATACCTCAGTTTATTTAACCATCAAGTCTATGGACATTTAGGTTGTTTCCAAATTTTGGCTTTCTGGATAGTATTGATATGAGAAAGGAAGTGCTAATATCTATTTGAGATTCTGGTTTCAATTCTTTTGGACAAATACTTAGAAGTACGATTTCTGGATCATATGCAAGTTCTAGTTTTAATTTTTGAGGAATTTCCAAATTGTTTTCCATAAATTCTACAGATTTTACATTCCCACCAACAGTAACCAGAGTTTTGAATTTCTTTACATCTTCACCTATACTTGTCTTTTTTGGGTTTTTTAATAGTAGCCATTCTGAGAGGTCTGAGATGATAGCTTATTGTGGTTTTGATTTTTATATACCTGATGATTAGTGACACTGGGGATGTTTTCACATACCTGATGGCCTGTAAAAATTAAAGAAGACACAAAAAAATGGAAAGATATCTTGCATTCATGGATAGGAAGAATTAGTATCATTAAAAATGACCATACTACCAAAAGTGATCTATATATACAATGCAATCACTGTCAAAAACAATGACATTTCTTTTTTCAAAAATAGAAAAAAATTCAAAAACTCCTATGGAACCACGAAAGCCCAAAAATAACCTTAGCAATTTTGAGAAAGAAGAACGAAGCTGGAGGCATCATACTTCCTGATTTTCAAATATATTACAAAAAACCAGTACTCAAAACAGGATGGTGTTGGCATAAAGTCAGATACATAGACCAGAGCAAGAGAATAGAGAACCTAGAAATATTTCCACAAGTACACAGTCATCTGATCTTAGAAAAAGATACCAAAAATATTAAATGCAGAAAGGATAGTCTTTTCAACAATTACAATTGGGAGAACTGGCTATCCACATGCAAAATAATGCAATTGAATCCGTATCTTACATGTTACACAGTTCATTTTTCTTTAAAAAGTCTCTGTAATATGTACTTCTTTCCTTGCTTTAAAAAATTCCACTGCAATCACTCGAATTCATATCTTCAGCAGTTTTAAATATTACTTTTTTTTCTACTCCCACAAAAATGTGCCTTACTGAAAGTTACCATATGAGTCTTCCAAAAAGAAAAGTGTGTGCTAGGCTGAGTAGGAAGCAATACAGCCTTGTGATTGATGTGGGTGTCAGGGAAAGCAACCTAGCTCCAAGTTCATGTACTACAAAAATAACCTAGATAATTAACCCCTTTTTCTGTAGTTTCATGTTTATAAGCAGAAAGATGATTGCTTACTTTTGCATGAGTCAACTACCAGTATTAAAATATTACCATACCAAATATCCCTCTTACTCATTGGTATGCCTCATATTCAGTTATTTTTCAGTATAGCAACATTTAACTACCCTAGAATGGAAGTTCCTGCACGCTACACATTTGGTCCAGACCTGCACCCTTATCTCTTTTATATTAGTTTTCTATCTCTGCCATAACAAACTTAATAGTATACAGCAACAACACAAAATTATCATCTTACAGTTCTGTAGGTTAGAAATCGTATACTAATCTTACTGGACTAAAATCAAGATGATGGTAAGATGCATGTCTCTCTAGAAAATAATATGTTCTTTGATCATTCGGATGATTGGCAGAATTCAGTTCCTTGCAGTGGGAGGACTGATATCTCCATTTCCTTCCTGTCAGTTGCTGGCCATTTCAAGCCCAAATCAGTGAGAAGAAGTATACTCTCCTTTGAAGGTACAGAGTGAAGAGAGGAGACAATTGCTAAGCAGCTACATATTTTATTAGACTGTTTGACGTATTCAGTAAGGTAATGAATATTAAAGGTTAGTACTTTACCTTTAGTATAGATGGCCTTTGATTGGTGCCTTTTGTGGTTTTTTTTTTTTTTTTTTTCCCTGAGATGGAGCCTCACTCTTGTTGTCCAGGCTGGAGTGCAATGGCTTGATCTTGGCTCACTGCAACCTTCGCCTTCCAGATTCAGTTCTACCTCAGCCTTTCGAGTAGATGGGACTACAAGTGCCCACCACCATGCCCGGCTATTTTTATTTTTACTTTTAGTAGAGATGAGGTTTCACCATGTTTGCCAAGTTGATCTCAAACTCCTGACCTCAGGTAATCCACCTGCCTCTGCCTCCCAAAGTGCTGGAATTACAGGCGTGAGCCACCGCACCCAGCCGTCTTTTGTCTCTTAAAGCCTTCTACTGGTTGGATGAGGCCCAGGGACATTATGAAAGGCAATTTGCTTCACTCAGAATCTGCTGACTTAAATGTTAATCTCATCTAAAAATATCTCCATAGCAACATATAGACTGTTTGCCCAAATATCTGGGATCCATGGCTCAGCTAACTTGACATAAAATTACCCATCACATGTGCCTATTTTTATTTTTTTAATCAGTATTTACATGGAGTTTTAAAAAGTAATATGCAGAGATCCTGTGTAACCTAATTTTCCCTAAGGATGGCCTCTTATAAAGCTGTAACACAATATGACCACTAGGAAGTTGACACTAATCCAGTCAAAATCAGAACACTGTCCACCACCACAAGGGTGCGTCGTGTTGCATTTTAATGGACACGAATACTTCCCTTCCAGTCCCACCTCTTCCTAATCCCTGGTAACAATTCCTACGTTCTCCTTTTCTATAATTTTATCATTTCAAAAGTGATAAGGAAATGGAATTATTCAGTATGTAATCTTTTGGGAATTGAATCTTTTTCAATCAGCATAATTCTCTCACCAATCATCCAGGTTACTGTGTGTATAAATACTTTTTTTTTTTTTTTTTCCTTAATCCTGAGTACAAGCGTTTGTGTGAATATAAGTCTTTCTTTCTAAGGAGTGCAATTGATACATTGTCTGGTATTTGCATGCTTAGTTTTTTAAGAAAGTGCCAAACTTTTTCCCAGAGTTTCTGATCTTATTATATTTCCACCAACAATGTGATAGTAACCCACTTGCTCCATATCCTTCCCAGCCTTTCTTGTTGCCACATGTTTTTAGTGTAACCATTTCAACATATGTGCTATAATATCTCATTGTGGTTTTGATTTTCAATTTCCCTAATGGCTAATGATGTTCTTATTTAATATTTGTATACACACTTGATTGAAATGTCTATTCATGTCTTTCATGCATATGATAACTGGTTTGTGTGTTTCTTGGTTGGTAATGTTGAGTTTTGACAGCTCTTTATATTTCTAGATAAGAGTCCTTATTCACACATGAGGTTTAAAAATATTTTCTTTATTCAGTAAGTAGTCTTTTCAGTTGCTTAATAGGATCTTCAAAACCCAAAGTTTTTCATTTTGATGAAGTCCAGTTTATTCGTTTTTCTTATTATGAATGGTAATTTGGTATCAAGTCTCAAAATGATTTGTCTAGTCCAAATTCAAGTGATGTGTTTCTACTTTTTCTAAAACCTTGTTTTAATCTTTTTTTAATTTTAATTTTATTTTATTTTACTTTAAATTCTGGAATACATGTGAAGAACGTGCGGGTTTCTTACATACGTAAACATGTGCCATGGTAGTTTGCTGCACCTATCAACCCACCATCTAGGTTTTAAGCCCCACATGCATTAGGTATTTGTCTTAATGCTCTTCCTCTCCTTGCCCCTGACCCCTGACAGGCTCTGGTGTGTGATGTTCCTCTCCCTGTGTCCATGTGTTCTCATTGTTCAACTCCCACTTATGAATGAGAAAATGTGGTGTTTGGTTTTCTTTTCCTGTGTGAGTTTGCTGAGAATGATGGCTTGCAGCTCCATCCATGTCCCTGAAAAGGACATGAACTCATTCTTTTTGATGGCTGCATAGTATTCCATGGTGAATATGTGCCACATTTTCTTTATCCAGTCTATCATTGATGGGCATTTGGGTTGGTTCCAAGTCTTTATTGTTGTAAATAGTGCTTCAATAAACATACATGTGCATGTGTCTTTATAGTAGAATGATTTATAACCCTTCAGATACATACTCAGTAATGGGATTGCTGGGTCAAACAATATTTCTTGTTCTAGATCCTTGAGGAATCACCACACTGTCTTCCACAATGGTTGAACTAATTTATGCTCCCACCAACAGTGTAAAAGCGTTTCTATTTCTCCACAGCCTTGCCAACATCTGTTATTTCCTGACTCTTTAATAATCACCATTCTGACTGGCATGAGATGGTATCTCATTATGGTTTTGATTTGCATTTCTCTAATGACCAATGATGATGAGCTTTTTCTCATATGTTTGTTGGCCGCATAAATGTCTTCTTTTGAGAAGTGTCTGTTCATATCCTTTGCCCACTTATTGATGGGGTTGTTCTTATAAATTTATTTAAGTTCCATGTAGATTCTGGATAATACACCTTTGTCAGATGGGTAAATTGCAAAAATTTTCCCATCTTGTTTAATGCCAAAATGTGATCTAACTATATAATAATGCAGCCATATATATATATATATATGCACATATATATATATTAAAAATTAGGTAAACTGGATTTCTCTCACTTTATTCTTCTTTTTCAAAATGGTTTTAGCTATTCTAGTTTCTTTGCTATTCTCTATAAATATTAAAACAATTCTTTCTATATGTGTAACAAGTTTACTGGGATCATGATAGGAATTGCATAAAATCTATATATTGATATGGAAATAATAAAGATTTCTATTATGTTCAGAATTTCAATCTAGGAACCATATGGGAATTCCTTCAATCTAGGAATTATAGGTATTTCCATTTACTTAGCGCTTATGTGATTTGTTTTCTGCATGGTTGTACAGTTTTAAGTATAGAAGTCTTATGTATGTTGTATTAGATTTATAGAAAATTCTGTTTGTAGATTTAGTGGTATTCTCCCTATACACAGTTATGTCATCTCCAAATAGGGTCATTTTTTTTTATCTCTTTATTTATGCCTTTTATTCTTTGTTTCTTGCCTTTTCACACTTGTTAAATTTCCAGAAAATAAAATTGAAAATAAGTGGTGGGAGCAGATATCTTTGTTTCCTATCAGTGGAAAATTTCAGTCTCTCATCACTAAGTATAATGTTAGCTGTGGTGTTTGTTATAGATTTTCTTTATTAAGTTTAGGTATGTCTTTTATTCTTAAGTTTCTGTGTGTTTTTATTATGAATGAGTGTTGGATTGTGTCAAATGCTTATCTGCATGAATCCACAAAATCATATGATTTTTTATTCTTTATTGTTTAATATAGTACTTTACACATTGATTGATTTTTAAATATTGAGCTAGCTTTGAATTCCTGAAATACATCCCAAGGAGTCATTATGTATACATTTTTGTATATTGCTGAATTCTATTGGGTAATATTTTGTTAAATATTTTTGCGTTTGTATTCAAGAGGTAATACTGGTCTGTAATTTTTGTTTTCTGTACTATTTTTGTACCATTTTCTTATCAGGGTCATACTAACTTTATCAAGCATGCCCTTTCTATACTCTAAAATATATTTTGTAGAATTGGTCTTAATTTTTCTTTCAACAAAACAGTAGATCACTACAGTTAAACCATCTGGATTTAGAGATATATTTTTATATGAGTTTGTTAATTATGAAATCATTCCCTTAGTAATTACAGGAAAGTTTAAATTATCTGTTTAATATAGGTTTGATGTGTGTTTTTGGACAAAAGTGGTACATTTTATATAAGTTGTCAAATTTATGTTTGTAGATCTGTTTAAAGAAATCTAAGATGTGGTCTATCTTGGTACATATTCTATGAGCATTTAAAAATAATGTATATTCTGCTCTTCTTGGGTAGAGTGTTCTATGAATATTGATTAAATCCAGTTAGTTAATGGTGGTGTTGATTTTTTCTATATGTGGTACCCAAATAAAAAGTAGAACATAATAAATTTCATTTGGATTATTTTTAGAATTTTATGCATACAGTCATATAATCTGTTTTTTTCTTTACTTATTCCTTTCCCTCCTTATAACTTTATTCTTAACTTATTAGCACAGAATATCAATTCCCATACAATATTATATAATATTGAAGAGCAGTTATGAAAACTTCCATGTTTGTCTCATTCATAATCTCATGTGTAAAGCTTTCAAAAACACTTCACAAAATATGCAATTGCTGTTTTTAGTGATTATTTTTATTAATTTACAAAATGTTTCTTTTATTCTAACTTGCTCTGAGGTTTTGGCATAGATGACAGATTTTATCAAATGTGCTGTATCTAACAGCATCATAAGATACAATGGGAAATGTGGTCTCTTTTACATAGGCCAGAACATTTTTTGTAATAATGGTGTTTTTGTTCTTAAATATGGAATAATTAATCATAAGCCTTTGTTTTGTTTTTATTGAATTTTGTTTAAAGGGAGAGTTTTAGTATGAAGATTTAACTTCTTTCATATAAATAAATAATGTCCAGATTTTCTATGTCCTTATTTTTATTATATTGTGGTTTTTCCTTATTTTAACTTTTACTCAGCATTTCAAATTTATTGACACATTTTTCATTATGTCATTGTGTTAACTTTTAATGTCAGAAAGACCTGCAATGATCCTCTTTTTCTTAATATTGGAAATCTGTGTTTTCTCTATTTTATCAGCCTGAGAATGGGATTTGACAATTTAATCTTTTGAAATAAATATTACTTGTTGATTTTTTATATATATATATGCATTATTTTTATTAATAGCTTATCAATTGTATCACTTTTTACTTTTGCTTCATTGTTTTATTTGTAAAAACTTCATTTTAAAAACACTTTATTAATTTTTAATATTTCTTCATTTCTAAAATGTTCATTTATTGCTATTCACTTTGCTTCAAACAATATTATGCTTTGAGTTCACTGAGCTTCTTAAATATGTGAGTTAGAATTGTTCAACATTAGAAAGAATTCTCAGTCATTATTTTTTACAAAGAGCCTCTTCTCTATCTGCACCCTTCTTCTGGAACATCAATCATATGCATTTGAAAGATGTGTCACATTGTTCTGATTTCTTTTTTGTTTTTCTTCTTCTCATTCTCCTTATTACACAGCAATGCAACAATTTGGATGTTTTTACAGATGACTTTACTAATCCTGTCACTATATTCAAAGCATTCATTTTTCTCATTCATTAGCATTTTATTACTATTATAATTATTATTTACATTATCACTTTTATTATAATAATAGATGCCAATTATTTGTTTTTTGTTTTTTTTTATTTTTTTTAATTTTTTTTATTATTATTATACTTTAAGTTCTAGGGTACATGTGCATAACGTGCAGGTTTGTTACATATGTATACTTCTGCCATGCTGCTGTGCTGCACCCATCAACTCGTCAGCATCCATCAACTCGTCATTTACATCAGGTATAACTCCCAATGCAATCCCTCCCCCCTCCCCCCCCCCATGATAGGCCCCGGTGTGTGATGTTCCCCTTCCCGAGTCCAAGTGATCTCATTGTTCAGTTCCCATCTATGAGTGAGAACATGCGGTGTTTGGTTTTCTGTTCTTGTGATAGTTATACTTAGTTTTTTCATTGATTTTGTTCACATTCTTCTATCCTTCCTTTTATATATAAATATTTATTGAAATTTATTTTCTAACTCCAATATATTTATTATATTTGAGTATCCATTTATTGTCTCCCATGCTGTAAATTATAATTCATATTATCTTGGCTCCTTTAATCATCATTTTATTTACTGCAAGCCAAATACTATGCAAATAAAGCATGGCAGAAAATAATAGTATTACCTTATTCCAAGGAAGCTTTTCTTTTTCCTTGTTAGAAGACAGTCTTAGGTGCTTATTGCTTCAATCTAATGTGAAACTGATTGGGGATAGTGTTCCAGTTTTAGGAAGATTTAACCTACCTTTGTTTCAACTTTTATCCACAAGTCCTGGAATAAACATTTGGCAGGTCTCAATCTCCTCAGGAAGATTTAGCTTTGCCAGTCAAAGATTCCCATCCAGACTCTCCAATGGTGAGACTTAGACATACGTGAAATCTCACTAACGTCTTGTGGACGTTACAGCATGGATGATTCAAACATGTTTTGTAAGACATGTTTAAAATTACACATTATGAATGTTTAAAAGCATACATTTTAAAGACCTTGCTTTGTCTTTTTGAATAAAATCTTCCCTAGAATGTCTTTGCTTTCTTAAGACCAAAACCTTGAAGGGAGTTTTCCTTTGTACCCTAGCTTGAGATACTCAGCTAATGTTCTTTAAAGCAAATAAACCAAGTTATTAGTCCATTCAACTTTCTGATTTGTTATATTGGTCAACTGACAACATATTTACATGTTTCTCTTCCCCAACAGACCCTCCATGACTAGACAATTCTAATTTCAAAATTGAGCTCAAATCAACAAATTCCCTCATGAGAGAAAAATGGCTGGAAGTTGTCACATTCTCAAAAATTCCCACACTGACCAGGATTATATTTCACAAGCTTTACTGTTTTTATAGCTCTTAGAGACCATAAAATATGACATTTGGAATTCATCTGTATTTTTATGCTTATAATAGGTGACATACTGTTCTCCAGAAACAACTGCATCTTAAGTAAAAATGAACATTTATTTCTTTTTTTTAAATTATTATTATACTTTAAATTCTAGGGTACATGTGCATAACGTGCAGGTTTGTTACATATTTATACTTGTGCCATGTTGGTGTGCTGCACCCATCAACTCGTCATTTACATCAGGCATAACTCCCAATGCAATCCCTCCCCCCTCCCCCCTCCCCATGATAGGCCCCGGTGTGTGATGTTCCCCTTCCCGAGTCCAAGTGATCTCATTGTTCAGTTCCCACCTACGAGTGAGAACATGCGGTGTTTGGTTTTCTGTTCTTGTGATAGTTTGCTAAGAGTGATGGTTTCCAGCTGCATCCATGTCCCTACAAAGGACACAAACTCATCCTTTTTGATGGCTGCATAGTATTCCATGGTGTATATGTGCCACATTTTCTTAATCCAATCTGTCACTGATGGACATTTGGGTTGATTCCAAGTCTTTGCTATTGTGAATAGTGCCGCAATAAACATACGTGTGCATGTGTCTTTATAGCAGCATAATTTATAATCCTTTGGGTATATACCCAGTAATGGGATGGCTGGGTCATATGGTACATCTAGTTCTAGATCCTTGAGGAATCGCCATACTGTTTTCCATAATGGTTGAACTAGTTTACAATCCCACCAACAGTGTAAAAGTGTTCCTATTTCTCCACATCCTCTCAAGCACCTGTTGTTTCCTGACTTTTTAATGATCGCCATTCTAACTGGTGTGAGATGGTATCTCATTGTGGTTTTGATTTGCATTTCTCTGATGGCCAGTGATGATGAGCATTTTTTCATGTGTCTGTTGGCTGTATGAATGTCTTCTTTTGAGAAATGTCTGTTCATATCCTTTGCCCACTTTTTGATGGGGTTGTTTGTTTTTTTCTTGTAAATTTGTTTGAGTTCTTTGTAGGTTCTGGATATTAGCCCTTTGTCAGATGAGTAGATTGCAAAACAGAACCAAAGACAAGAACCACATGATTATCTCAATAGATGCAGAAAAGGCTTTTGACAAAATTCAACAGCCCTTCATGCTAAAAACGCTCAATAAATTCGGTATTGATGGAACGTACCTCAAAATAATAACAGCTATTTATGACAAACCCACAGCCAATATCATACTGAATGGGCAAAAACTGGAAAAATTCCCTTTGAAAACTGGCACAAGACAGGGATGCCCTCTCTCACCACTCCTATTCAACATAGTGTTGGAAGTTTTGGCTAGGGCAATTAGGCAAGAGAAAGAAATCAAGGGTATTCAGTTAGGAAAAGAAGAAGTCAAACTGTCCCTGTTTGCAGATGACATGATTGTATATTTAGAAAACCCCATTGTCTCAGCCCAAAATCTCCTTAGGCTGATAAGCAACTTCAGCAAAGTCTCAGGATACAAAATTAATGTGCAAAAATCACAAGCATTCTTATACACCAGTAACAGACAAACAGAGAGCCAAATCAGGAATGAACTTCCATTCACAATTGCTTCCAAGAGAATAAAATACCTAGGAATCCAACTTACAAGGGATGTAAAGGACCTCTTCAAGGAGAACTACAAACCACTGCTCAGTGAAATAAAAGAGGACACAAACAAATGGAAGAACATACCATGCTCATGGATAGGAAGAATCAGTATCGTGAAAATGGCCATACTGCCCAAGGTAATTTATAGATTCAATGCCATCCCCATCAAGCTACCAATGAGTTTCTTCACAGAATTGGAAAAAACTGCTTTAAAGTTCATATGGAACCAAAAAAGAGCCCGCATCTCCAAGACAATCCTAAGTCAAAAGAACAAAGCTGGAGGCATCACGCTACCTGACTTCAAACTATACTACAAGGCTACAGTAACCAAAACAGCATGGTACTGGTACCAAAACAGAGATATAGACCAATGGAACAGAACAGAGTCCTCAGAAATAATACCACACATCTACAGCCATCTGATCTTTGACAAACCTGAGAGAAACAAGAAATGGGGAAAGGATTCCCTATTTAATAAATGGTGCTGGGAAAATTGGCTAGCCATAAGTAGAAAGCTGAAACTGGATCCTTTCCTTACTCCTTATACGAAAATTAATTCAAGATGGATTAGAGACTTAAATGTTAGACCTAATACCATAAAAATCCTAGAGGAAAACCTAGGTAGTACCATTCAGGACATAGGCATGGGCAAAGACTTCATGTCTAAAACACCAAAAGCAACGGCAGCAAAAGCCAAAATTGACAAATGGGATCTCATTAAACTAAAGAGCTTCTGCACAGCAAAAGAAACTACCATCAGAGTCAACAGGCAACCTACAGAATGGGAGAACATTTTTGCAATCTACTCATCGAACATTTATTTCTTGTAACTACTTAATCGCTTCTTACACTGGAATTTAAATTTTACAAGGAACTTTACCTATTTGATACACTACTGTATTCACAGGAATTAAACCATTACTCAATATAAAATTATCAGGCAATAATTGTTTATTAAGTATATTAGTAAATTAGCACTAAAGTAAGAGTTCCTCAATGCAGCTCCTTCCAGCCATCCCCCTCCAACATATTCTTCTTTCAACCAATTCAACCATTTTTCATTTGATTGCTTGGATATTTTCAGAGAAAGCTGCACTCTCTTGAGTGGCCATCTTGTATTCTCATTTGTGGTATTTTTCCCATCAATGGAAGGTAAGCTCCATTGCAGCATGGATGATTCAAACATGTTTTGTAAAAGATGTTTAAAATTATACATTATGAATGTTTAAAAGCATACATTTTCAAGATATATTATACTTGATAATGAGCAGGCATATGAGGATGCACACTTTGATTTTTACAACAACATTCTAACATAAAATGTTCTTATCATTGATGAGAATATGTATGTCTAAAATGTAAATAACTTTGTGTCTCACAAATGCTTGTAAAAAAGCATGAATTTTTGAAATGGCTTAATAAAGTTATTTTTCAGTAAATTCAATGATACCATTGTATCTTTACAATTTGTATTATTAAATAATATTTTATTTCATACAAAGACAGTAATTGAAGTAATTCCGATTAAATATTTTCTTGAAATAACTAAGCAACAGGTACCAAGCAGAATGCTGAGGTCAAGTACTGAGGTTTCACAACTTGGTATGTGTTAGAACCTGCTTTAGGAGACCATCCACAAGAGCTTTCTGTCCTTCTACATACCTTGGTTCATGTGCCGGAATAACAAGGTCTTCAATATTCTTTAATCCAGAACACAGGAGTGGCAAGTATCACACAAGGAGTGGCACAGTTCTAAAGGTCATTTTAAGCTGTTGGAAATTTTAAAATAACTGTATAGAAATAGACTCATTGTTGCCGCTTGTACCCAGTTGTCTTCCTGGCCAAGATCATTTTGTCTTACTCCTTGCTATAAAATGCAGATTCCGTAAGCTTCGGTTCTTCAGCTGTGAAACTGCCACTCCTTGTGTATCACCAATCTAGATTCTTCACATTTCCTCCAATAGCAGGGAAATCAAGTATCAGTAGGCCAATGCTCCCTCTGCCTGCTGGACCTTGAGTAATACCATTCTTTATCTTCAACACGGGATCCTCTTGTCTTTTACCAGCATCCATGGAATTGTGGCAAACTAACTTATTACAAGTTATGGTTATTTCTATGAGTGTTCTACCACTTCTAGCTTTACTCTACATCACCAAATTTAGGTAAGTAAGGTAACATGCCAAAAGAGGGTCATATAGATAGCAATTGGTTGTAAAATAATTTTGAAAAATCAATTTACTTTCTTTCATAGAATTGTATCTAGGAGATTGCAGCAACTGCTGGACTGAGGGTAAAGAAAGCAGAATTCTTCCCTGGTCTGGCAATAATTAACTATTAGACATTGAGTAAGAGGAAATGTGATTAACATTCATTGAGTACTATGTGTATGTCATTCTGCCAAATTAATGTATTCATTTAATATCCATGCATTCTACCCAAATGAAAGTTGCAGAAACTGAGGCAGAGACTGTTAAGTATTTGTCCTGAGGTTATAAAACTAATAGGCATATTCAAGTTTTGAACCCAGAAAATTTCCAGTTGCAGAATGATACTCTTAACCAATGTTTTCTGTATGATGCAAAGGTTATGAATGTTGGATACAGACTTACCTGTGTTAATATCTGGGTCTACCACTATTCTCTTTGTGGCCCTAGGCAAATTACTTAAACTTCTTAGCCTTATTTTTAACGATATTAGAACATTGTACCTACTTTGAAGGGAGTTTATGTGAATTAAGCCTGATTATTGAGGTGGTATCTCTTCACACAGTACTTGACATATTATTGTCTTTCAGTAAATATTAATGTCTTTCCCTGAGTGCTTCTAAAATATGTATGTGGCTTCAAATATTTTATGTTTAACCTTGTAGTTCTTGCTTCAAAGTGTTAAGTTTATGTTCTCATTTTGTGTAACAGCTTTTTCAAAATTATTTTGCATTTCAAGAACTCATTTTTTTTCCCACTACCTTGTTCAATGATGAAAGTGAAAGAGCTTTATGTTACCACATTCTGTGCTATTTTAAATAGATCCCCAAGTAGAGGATTAAATGAAAATTCCCCTACTCTCAGATGTACCTAAAATAAGTAGTATATGTGGTCATATAATTTAATGTTTGAAAAATTACACTTTCCACAATAATTTACTTAGGAGATAAACTAATTCTTAGAAGATAGGAATTATAACTCTTCATTACTGATGATTATAAATTCTAACTATTTTATAACAGATATATAAAATCTTGACTTCATAATGCTTTTTCCATCAGTTAACAATGTGTTTGTTATAAAAGAAGCTATAATGCTTTGATGAAAATACTGAATAGTTCATAAAATCTACGCAGCTTGAATTAGTCTCATAATCTCCTTGCAGTTAGGGAACAAAGTGGTTTATGTTATTGCATGTATTATTACTGATTTTGATCATTTAATTATCAGTTAAGTTTAATCTAAATATTAACTTTGAAAGCTCATACATATTTTAGAACAAATATAAACAATAAGACACCTTGGGGAATGGTTTATTATATTGATACGATTAAACTGCAGGCTGCCAATTAAGAACACATGTATTATTGTGAATTCCTATGCTTAAAGAAAAAAATTACATAATTCAAATAAAATTGCTTAACTGAAAATTGGAAGAAAAAATCTTTAGAACAATGGTTTAGAAGGAAACAACATGATTGAACTGTATTACTCTATGGAAGGAATACAGTCCTACGTAATCACAGGATAAAAAATTCAATTGAATAATTATTAAATAATGAAATACTCTACCTTAAAAAATCTGGACTAAAATGGTATGTGATGATGGGATTTAAATTTGAGATACTAAGTAAAGTTATTTTATATAACTCAGAAGCATATTTCAGATAGAGATCTCTTTCTCATCAGTCTGGCTGGTTTTATAGATGTTATGGAAGAATGTAATAGCAGATTTCAAGGCACACTATGAGAAAATGAATAGTTTTATTTCCTTTCTTTATAGCAATCTTCCAAACTTCAAGCTCTTCTTCTCACCACATGGCACTTAATCTAAAATTGATCACATAATCGGAAGTAAAACACTCCTCATCAAATTTGAAAGAATTGAAATAATAAGTTTCTCTGACCACGGCACAATCAAATTCAAAATCAAAACTAAGAAATTCACTCAAAACTATACAATTACATGGAAACTGTAATTGCTCCTGAATGACTTTTTGGTAAATCATAAGGCAGAATTCAAATTCTTTGAAACTAATAAAAACAAAGATACACTGTATCACAATCTCTGGGACACAGCTAAGGCAGTATTAAGAGAGAAATTTATGGCACTAAATGTTCACATCATAAAGTTAGAACAATGTCATTAGCAACCTAACATCACAACTAAAGAATCAGAGACACAAGAGCAAACAAACCCCAAAGCTAGCAGAAGACAAGAACTAACCAAAATTAGAGCTGAACTGAAGGAGATAGAGACACGAAAAACCTTCAGTGAGTGCTTCTAAAATATGTATGTGGCTTCAAATATTTTATGTTTAACCTTGTAGTTCTTGCTTCAAAGTGTTAAGTTTATGTTCTCATTTTGTGTAACAGCTTTAAAAGATCAACAGATTCAGGAGCTGGTTTATTGAAAAACTTAATAAAATAGATAGACAGATTGCTAACTAGACCAAGAAGAAAAAAGAGAAGATTCAACTAAACACAGAAATGACAAGGGAGATATCGCTACTGATCCCACAGAAATACAACTGTCAGAGAATACTATGAGCACCTCTATGCACATAAACCAGATAATCTAGAAGAAATGGATATATTCTTGGACACATACACCCTCCCAAGACTGAACCAGGAAGAAGTTGAATCCCTGAACAGATCAATAACTAGTTCTGAAATGAGGCAATAATAACCTAACAACAATAATAAGGGAACAGATGGATTCACAGCTGAACGCTACCAAATATACAAAGAAGAGTTGGTACCGTACTTCCAAAAATTGAGGAGGAGGGACTCCTTCCTAACTCTTTTTATAATGCCAGCATCATCCTGATGCCAAAATTTGGTTCCAAGGTTGTTACTATTATTGCCTGTCAGATCCTCTGGTCACTAAACAACTCACTAAGCAGGTTCCTTATCCTGACTATCAAGACCATTTCCCTCCATAAAAATGTGTATTATGAAAACCTGTGAATTGATTTCAAATCTGAGCAGAATATAGTTTTTGGAAGTAAGAAGGATATCTGTTGCCCCTATAAGAGCAAGATGAATTCTAAAATCAAAAGCAAGAGCACACAGCAAACTTATGGTGAAATTTGGGTGAACAAGCTTGGGTGAAAAGCTCATGGAGATAATGCCCCAAAGAAATCAAACGTTTTCAAGTGGAAAACTCATTCTAAGAAGGGAAAAGCTAAGGTTGAGGATAAAGCCTACAGCAGCAGATTATCCACATTAACTGGCAAGGAAAAAAAAAAAATCATCTTCTTTATGCCCTCATTAAAGAAGACCAATGATTTGTAATAAAAGAAACAATCACTACCACCACAAACATCTCAGTTTCACTAGCAGCGTGGTGGCTCATGCCTGTAATCCCAGCACTTTTGGAGCCCGAGTTGAGTGGATCATGAGGTCAAGAGATCGAGACCATCCTGGCCAACATGGTGCCCTGTCTCTCCTAAAAAATACCAAAAGTGGTTGGGTGTGGTGGTGCACACCTTTAGTCCCAGCTACTCGGGAGGCTGAGGCAGGAGAATTATTTGAACCCAGGAGGCAGGCAGGCAGAGGTTGCAGCGAGTCAAGATCACGTGACTGTACCTCCAGCCTGGCAACAGAGCAAGACTCTGTCTTTAAAAAAAAAAACAACAAAAACTAATTGAAAAATTAAGGTTGAGCAGCTTCCACTCAATGTGTGCCAAAACCATTGTGCTCATATCAGCTTCAGGTAACAGCGGAAGTTTCAAGGAAAATTTTAAACAAGAGGGGTCAAGATCCCTGAAGCATTTATTTGAAGAATTGTAACAGCAGGTACAACGTGATTTTACCAGTACAATCCAGAAAACAAAGCACAGCTGCAGCAGTGGATATCAAGAGCCACAAGTGGTCCAGGCAAAGCAAAAGCAGACCAGTCAAAAGTAAAAGTCATGGCAAGTTTCAAGATACTCAAGGCATTGTGCTTGGTGACATTCTGGAGTGCCAAAGAATGACAACTGCTTATTATGACAGTGTTTTTAGAAATTTTGTCAAAGCTTTAGCAGAAAAATGCCTGGAAAAGCTTCACCAAAGAGTTATTCTTAACCACAACAATACTCCTGCTTATTCTTCTCATCAAATAAGGGCAAGATTACAAGAATTTCAATAATAAATTATTAGGCCTGCATCTTAGGGTCCTATTTGGCTTCTTCCAACTAGTTTGTGTTTACTAATCTTAAAAACTCTGTAAAACACATATCTTTCATCCATTAATAACGTAAAAATGATGGCACAAATATGGTAAATTTCCAGGAACCTCAGTTCCTTAGGGGTGGACCAAATTGCTGGTATCATAATTTGCAATATTGTCCTGGACTTGATGGGGTTTATATTTTAAAGTTCATATTTATTTATTGTTTAAAAAATTCAGGTTTTAATTTAGACTTAGGATGTACATGGGCAAGTTTGTTAAATTGTGTAATGCTAAGGTTTGGAATTTGAATACTCTTATATCCCAAGTATACCCAGGTAATGAGTATATACTCAAAAGTTATTCAACAATGCCCCCTCCCTCCCTCTTCCCTGGAGGAGTCCCCAGGTGTCTATTGTTCTCATCCTTATATCTGTGAGTACCCTCCCACTTATAAGTGAAAATGTGCAGTATTTGAGTTTCTGTTCCTGCGTTAATTCACTTGAGATAATGGCTTCCAGTAGTATTCATGTTGCTGTAAAGGACATGATTTTGTTACTTTTTAGGGCTGCATAGTATTCCATGGTGTATGTGGTCCACAAATTTTCTTTATGCAATCCACCATTTACGGGCACTTAGATTAATTTCATGTCTTTGCGCTTGGGAATGGTTCTACAATGAACATGTAAGTGTCTTTTTAGTAGAAAAAATATTTTTATTTTTATACACAACCAGCAATGGGACTGTTGGGTTGAGTAGTAGTTCTGCTTTAAGTTCTTTGAGAAATAACCAAACTGTTTTCCAAAGTGGCTGAACTACTTTACATACCAACCAACAGTGTATAAGCATTCTCTTTTCTCCACAGTCCCAACAGTATCCAGGTTTTTGGCTTTTTAATTATAGCTATTCCGACTGTGTTAAATGGTATTTCATTGTGGTTTTAATATGCATTTCTTTAATGATTAGTGATGTTGAGCATTTTTTCATGTTTTTGGCTGTTTGTGTGTCTTCTTTTCAGAATTATCTGTTCATGTCCTTTGCCTACTTTTTAATGAGGTTATTTATTTATTTATGTTTGCTTGTTGAACTGCTTAAGTTCCTTACAGATTCTGGATACCAGACCTTTGTCAGATGCATAGTTTGTGAACATTTTCTCTCATTCAGTAGGTTATTTGTTTATTCTAATGATGGTTTATTTTGTTTTGCGGAAGCTTTTTAATTAGGTCTCACTTGTCATTTTTTGTTTGTTTGTTTTTGTTGCAATTGCTTTTGAGGACTCAGTAATAAATTATTTTCCAAAGCTAATGTCCAGAATGGTGTTTCCTAATTTCTTTCCAGGATTCTGACAGTTTGAGTTCTTACATTTAAAGCTTTAATCCATCTTGAGTTAATTTTTGTATATGGTGAAGGGTAAGGGTCCAGTTCCATTCCTCTATAGCTATCCCAGCATCATTTATTGAACAGAGAGTCTTTTCCCCATTGGTTATTTTCGTAAGCTTTGTCAAAGATCAGATGGCTGTAGGTGTGTGGCTTTATTCCTGGGTTTTCTATTGTGTTCCATTGATCTATATGTTTGTTTTCTACCAGTACCATGGTGTTGATTACCATAGCCTTATATTATAGCAGAGCAATTTGATGCCTCTAGCTTTGTTCTTTTTGCTTAGGATTGCTTTGGCTATTCCAACTTTTTTGTGTTCCATATTAATTTAGAATAGATTTTTTTTTCTAATTCTGTTAATAAGGACATTGGTAACTTGATAGGAATAGCATTGAATCTGTAAATTACTTTGGCACTATGGCCACTTTAATGATACTTATTATTTCATTTACAAACTTGAATATTTTTCAATTTGTGTGAACTTTAACTTCTTTCAGCAATGTTTTATAGTTTTTCTTGCAGAAATATTTCACCTCCTTGGTGAGATGTATTCCTAGGTATTTCTTTTGTGACTATTGTAAATGGAATTATGTTCTGAATTTGCCTCTTGGCTAGAATGTTATTGGGATATAGAAATGTTACTAATTTTTTTTAATTTATTTATTATTATTATACTTTAAGTTGTAGGGTACATGTGCAGCCCCCCCATGTTACTAATTTTTATACATTGATTTTGTATTCTGAAATTTTATTGAAATCATTTATCAGTTCCAGGAGCCTTTTGGTTGAATCTTCAGGGTTTTCTAGATATAGATTCACATTATCAGTGAAGACAGGTAGCTTGACTTTTTCTTTTCCTATTTGAATGGAATTTATTTCTTTATCTTGCCTGTTTGCTGGTGAGGACTTCCAGTACTATGTTGAATAGGTACAATAAGAGTTAGCATCCTTGTCTTGTTCAGTTCACAAGGGAAATGATTCCAGTGTTTGCCCATTCTGTATGATGTTGGCTGTGGATGTGTCATTGATAGCTCTCGTATGAAGTTAGTTCCTTCAGTGCCTAATTTGTTGAGGGATTTTATCATGAAGCCATGTTTTATGCTATCAATGGAGTTTTCCCTGTCTATTGAGATGATCATATGATTTTTCCTTTTCATTCTGTTTGTGTGGGGAATGATATTTGTTGATTTGCATATTTTCTCTCATTCTGTAGGTTGGGAGTATGTTCTGTGTAGAGATAAAAAGAATGCATATTCTGGGGTTGATGGGCAGAGTGTTCTGTAGCTATCTATCAAGTCCAATTAGTCTAGCATTGAATTTAAGTCCAGAATTTCTTTGCTAGTTTTCTGCCTTGATGATTTGTCTAATACTGTCCGTTGATTTGTGTATGTTGAACAAGCTTGCATCCCGGGAATAAAGCCGACTAGATTGTGATAAATTAACTTTTTGATGTGCTGCTGGACTTGGTTTGCTAGTATTTTTTTAAGTATTTTTGTATCTATGTTCATCAGGGATATTGACCTCTAGATATATATATATTTTTAATTCATTGTATCTTTGATAGGTTTTGGTATGGGGTGATGCTGGCTTCATGGAATGAGTTAGAGATGAGTTCCTTCTTCTTAATTTTTTTGGGATAGTTTTAGAAGAATTGGTTCCAGCTCTTTTTTAGAATTTGGCTGTAAATCCATCTGGTCCAAAGCTTTATGTGGGGTTAATGGGATGTTTATTACTGATTAAATTTTGCAACTTTTTGTGGGTCTATTCAGGGTTTCAATTTCTTCCTGTTTCAACTTTTGGAGGTTGTGTGTTTCTAGGAATTCACCCATTTCCTCTAGATTTTTCTAGTTTGCAGGCATAGAAGTGTTTATAATAGACTCTGAGCATCATTTGTATTTCTGTAGGATCAATTATAATGTAACATTAGTCATTTCTGATTATGCTTATTTGGATCTTTTTTTTTCTTTGTTAATCTAACTAACAGTCTATTGATCTTGCTTATTCATTAAAAGAAACAACTTTTGGTCTAATTAATTCTTCGTATGGCTTTTTAGATCTCAGTTCTGTTCAGTTCTGCTCTGATTTTATTCATTTTCTTCTGTTAGCTTTGAGGTTAGTTTGTCCCTGTTTTTGCAGTTCTTCCAGGTGTGATGTTAAATGGTTCTTTTGAGTTTTTCCCAACTTCTTGAGGTAGAAATTCGGTGCCATAAATTACTTTTACTGTGGCTTTTGTTCTATCCCAGTGATGTTGGTTTGTTGTGCCTCTGTCTTTATTAATGTCAACTTTTGTGTGTGTGTGTGTGTGTGTTTGTTTTTACCTCATGCCTTAATTTTATTGTTTACCAAAAAGTCATTCAGGAGCAAGTTGTTCAATTTCCATGTAACTGCGTGGTTTGGGGAAATCTTGTTATCAATTCCTATTTTTTATTTCACTGTCATCCTAAAATAAGATTGATATAATTTTGACTTTTAAAAATTTATTGAGACTTGCTTTATGATTAAGCATGTGGACAATCTTGGAGTATGTTCTGTGTATAGATAAGAAGAATGTATATTGTGCGGTTGATGGTTGGAGTATTCTGTAGATGTCTATTAAGTCCAACAGATCTAGTGTTGAATTTAAGTCCATAATATTTTTGTTAGTTTTCTGCCTTAATCATCTAACACTGTCAGTGTGGTAATGAAGTCTTCCACTATTATTTTACATATAAGTCTTTTCATAGGCCTATAAGTAACTTTTATGAATCTGGGTGCTAATTTAATGTTGGGTTCATATATATTTAGGGTAGTTAAGTCTTCTTGCATTGAACACTTTATCATCATATTATGTCCTTCTTTGTCCTTTTTTACCTTCCTTGGTTTAAAGTTTGCTTTATCTGATAGAAAAATAGTGATCTCTGCTCCTTTCTGTTTTCCATTTGCTTGATAGATCTTTCTCTAATTCTTTACATTGAGCTGATGGATGCTATTATATATGAAATGGGTGTCTTGAAGATAAAATATAGGTGGGTTTTAGTTTTTTATATGACTTACAATTCCGTGCCTTTTAAGTGGAGCATTTAGATTGTTTATATTCATAGATACTATTGATATGTGTGGTTTTGACCCTATTAGCTGGTTAGCTAGTTGCTTTGTAGTTTCTACTGTGTAGCTCTTTATAGGGTCTTTGGGCTATGCATTTACGTGTGTTTCTGTGGTAGCAGGAATCTTTCTTTTGTTTCCATGTTTAGAACTTCCTTAAATATCTCTTGTAAAGCTGATCTAGTGGTAACAAATCTCCTTAGCACTTGCTTGCCTGGAAAAGATTTTATTTCCTCTTTGTTCATGAAGCTCAGTTTCATGGGATATGAAATTATTGGTTAAAATTTATTTTCTTTAATAATGCTGAAAAATGTCCCCGATCTCTCCTGGCTTTTAGGGTTTCTGCTGAGAAGTTTCTGCTGAGAAGTTAGCTTGGAATGCTTCCCCTTGTATATGATCTGACCTTTTACTCTAGGTGTTAAGATTTTATATTTAGCATTGACACTGAACAGTCTGGTGTCTGTATGCCTTGGTGATACTCTTTTTGTATAGTTGATAGCAGGTGGTCTCTGGATTTCTTGTACCTAGTGTCTACCACTCTAGCAAGATCAGGAGTATTTTCTTTATTCCCTCAAATATAAACTTTTAAGATACCTACTCTTTCTCCTCTCTTAGGAATGCCAATAATTCCTAGATTTGGTGGCTTGGCAGAATCTCATATTTCTTGAAGATTGTTCATTTTTTCAAATTCCCTTTTTCTTTATTTTTCTTCTGACTGGGTTACTTTGAAAGACCATTCTTCCTGCCCTAAAATGTGTTATTTGTTTGGTCTAGTCTTTTGATAAAGCTTTCCACTGTATTCTGAAATTCCTTAGGTGAGTTTCTTTCTTTCCAGAAACTTTGATTGATATTTTTAAAGATGTTTATTATTTTCTTCATTTCCTTGATCGATTTAGAAGTTTGTGTTGATTTTCAACCTTGTGTTGGATCTCATGGAATTTCCTTGAAGATCACGCTTTAACTTTTTATCTGTCAATTCTGAGTTTGCATTTTTGTTAGCAACCATTAGTGGAAAGCTAGGGTAATCTTTGGTGGTGTCACTACGTTCAGAATTTTCATAGTGCCAGAATTCCTGTGCTGGTTCTTTCTCATCTGGAGACACAGGCACTTCTAATGTTTGTAACTATCTTCATGCAGGTGTGATTTGTTTTTCTTTTTCTTTCTTCCCCTACAGTTTTAACTTTTTTTTCCCCCTCTTTCAATTCTCTCCCACTCAGGGAGTGTAACTGAAGAGAAATGCTGGGTAGGGACTTTTGGATTTGCTTCTATAGCCCTGTATACTTTTTTCAGCAGGTTCTATATTGAGCTATGAGATTTGACCTAAAACCCCATAGATGGTGTATATTGGTAAGAGCTAACCGAGGCCAGTACGGCTGATCACATATTTGATTCTTATTCACCAGAAGAAAATCTCTGTTGCCTCAGGTAATAAGCTGATCCATTGAGCGCACAGCGGTCTGAGCTTCCTGCTCAGCCCCAGCAGGGTAGGGGGCACCATGAGTAGGGATGGACTGAGCAGGCTCACCTATGGGTCCACCAAGGGCGGGCACAAGCATCAGCATCAATGGAGAATCCAGTGAGTAGCCACCAAGCTCCCAGAGATGTGCCTAGGCATGGAGCTGGGAGATCTCCTGTGCCCCAAGTTCTCTGCTTGAAGACTGGAAGTGGCCCAAACTCCTAATCCAAGAGAATGGGTGCTTCAGGTGCCTGGAGCTCTGTCTGAGCATAGAGCATAGAGGACCTTGCTGTGCCACAGTTTCTGCACAGAAAGTGTGAGGAGTCTCAGGGTGCTAATGAAGGGGCGCTCTGACTCTCTGGAGATCTGTCTTGGCATATAATAAAGAGGGCCTCACTTTTCCATAGTCTCTACACAGGATGGGTGGGCTAGCTCAGGCTGTTGCTTCAGGAGAGCAGGTGCTCCAAAAGCCTGGAGACATGCTGGGGCATGGAACAGAGAGGACTCGGCTGCACTACAATCTCAGCGAAGCAGGATGAGGCACACTTCAATGACACATGCAGACTGCTTCTAGGTTGATAAGTTGGCCCTGGCTGCAAGTCTGTCACTCAGGAGAAACTGTAGCTAGAGCAGCTCTACTCCTTCCCATGCCCTGTGGGAAGGGAAAGCACAATTCTAGCACCTACTGCTGAGGCACTTTCAACAATTCTGGCTGTGGAGGCCCCTACTTGACTCCAGAGCAAGTGCTGCAATCTTCGGCTCGAGACTAAAATGCTGTGGCCATGCTGCTGGGTCACCACAGAGTGACTGAGCTTGTATGCACCCAGATTAAAAATGGGATCCTGTTGTCAGTCCTGGGTCTGGGAAACTGCCTGCAGCTTTTACCAGTGTCTCTCCTTCTCCATACCATGAAGCCTTTCTCCATGTTAGCTCCAGGCTTGGAAGAAACAAGTGTTCTCCTTTGGTGGCTTGTATCCCCAATAGAAAGCTGAGTCACAGAGAGTGGTTCTCTGCCTCTCACATACTGCACATACTGGGGCATCACTCATTTTTGTCAGCCGGACATTGTCACAGGGGTTGTTTGCCCATGGTCTCCTCCCCAGGGTCTGGGGGGTCCTTCATGATTAAGAGTGGATTTTCATTTTTCTTCTTGAATTAAGGCTTACAGAGTTCATCTTATGTGATATATTACTATTTTCAAGTGGCTGAGGCTTGCTAAAAGCTTTGAATCGTCCATCTTGCAAAAACAACCACATTTTAAATTTTTTCTTTTAATTCAATTTTCACATAAATTTTTTGAAGTTCTCTGTATTATATTTTATTTGCCTTTCTTGTGGAATCACAGGTTTCATGACTCCTAGGTGGCTTGAGATTATTAATGGCATCCCAAGCTTCAGCCTTTCATCTACACAAGCCTGTTGACTACCAGAGTTCAAGAAGGAGTTTCCCTTAATACCACGATGTATGTGTGTGTGTGTGTGTGTGCACGTGTGCATGTGTGCATGCGTGTGTGTGCATTCTAGCTCTCCTCTGCTTCCTCTTTTTAAAATTTTCTTCATTTTGCCCAGCTAAAAAACAATTTATCTACCATAAATTAAAAAGAGATTTTGAGAGGATGTTATGCTCTTCATTTCTCCCCACTTCAAATTTATCCTAACAACCAGATGGTCACTGTTGAACATAAAATTAAAATGAGGCACTTTTTCTCATCTTTTTTTTTTTCTCTCTTGGACTCTCCCTGGCTTTACCCTTTCTTGTAGCAGTTAATGGAAGGTTATTTTTCCAATGGTAGAGCAAAAAATAACACATAAATTAGCATTTTGAAATATGATGTTGTCAAAAATCAGGACTTTACATTTCATCCTTCTATGTGCAGTTTTTGTTTTTTAAAATTTATTCTGCTGATTTCTGATTATATCACTAAATTTCATCAAGGGTTTTTAATAAAATCTATTTTGGCTATCACTTAAGACAGTTCACATTGATACCTAGAAGTTCTCTAGAGGATGCTTTTGCATTTTCTCTGCTAATTAGCCAATGTACATTTTGGGGGACGGAGTACGCTTCTTAGGACAACCCTTGATAAATTATTTCTTAGGTAAGCATTTCTTACATATTAGAAATGAAAATACATTTTTTGTCTCATTAAATAATTTATAATTTACTCACCTGGATTGATTTAGTAAATTTAATGTTACAGATGCCCATGTAATACCTACTCCTGCCCCATTTAGTTTTTGCTACCTTTTTATGACTCTAGCAGTGACTGTGCCTTTAGGGAGGAAACTCTGTTTATTGAAAAATAATATCATGCAGTGAAAAAGCAGTAATGTCTAATTAGAAAAAAAAAAAAAGCTGAGTGTTCAGAGATCATCATTAAAGAACTTATGCATGTAACCAAAAACCACCTGTACCCCAAAACCTATTGAAATAAAAATAAAAATTAAAAGAAAAGGAAAATAAACTGTGTGTTAGTCCTTGTTCTAATATGTCACCACCATATCATAATAGTACATGTCATATGTATGATACTGGTAAATATCTAGTGACATTGACACATATCCTGATACTTATGGAAAAAAATATATACAACTACATATAATATATGATATCAACTGTATTTAGATATGCATGATATATACATATGTATGATATTATGCATTAAGAACACCTTTGGGGTGAAATTATAAATGTAGTACAAAACGGGTATATTTTGTTTTTATAATATGAAAGATGTTATTTTTAAGTTTCTAAAAATAGAAAAATTATAGCTAATGAGGAAAAATGAGACACTAATGTTCAAACATTACAAGTTTTAAAAATTAGCAAAAATCTATGATATTACAGGTGAAAAATAAATAACAAAATTACCAGAAGTTTAATAAAATAAATTAGAAAATATTTGTTTTTTGTAGAAATAGCAGATTTAAATTGAAGAAAAATACTAAATTGTGTTTAGGTGAGGATTAGTGCATAGTAGTTTGTTTTTATGCTATATTGTTGCATTTATGTTTTATTGAAACAAAGCATACATTTGCACCATTTTTAAAAATGTATATTATTATTGGTTATTTTGATTTTTTTTTTCTAAATAGAAGCATTGACCGTGTTTAAATTAATTACAGAGGACCTGCCAATAAATCACTGTTATCCCAAAGAACATGTTTGAAAGTACAGGATCAGGATAAGAACGCAGAGAACAGGCAGTGAATGAGTGGGTTGAGAAGTTGATAGTCCGGATAAAACAGAACATAGTACAATTCAGTGTTAGAAGACAACCTCTTTTTCTAACAGCATGGCTGCAATAACTGCACCTTCAGTAGTAGTTTTTTATCACCTCAGTATGATGTTTACCATAAAAACTTTACATTTTTTATATGTCGTATTAGATTAAGTAAACTTATTAGGATATGATGCCTATTAAAATTGTATCATTATAATTTTCCTCCATTTTGACGGCTAGATATGTACTTTCAAGATTTGTAAAGAACCAGAAAAGGAACGATTTAAATTCTAAACATCTATAGAGATTTTTGAAAAACCAGACCATTTTAATGGTACAAATATGAAAATGATGATATAAACCTCCAGCTCCCTTAAAACAGGGATTCTGGTGTACTTTCTTCAGTATTTAAGCACATTAACTTAAAGTAACATACAATAACATGGTACCTGACTATCACTTCATTTCTTTTAAAGACAAATATTTTATTATTATGTGAGTTTATCCAAATATTATATTAAGAATTTTCATAAAGCACTCAAACTGAATCAATTGGCCTTTTATATATAAGCATTTAATATCTTCCACTAACATTATTGATCTATTGAACATTTTATTGTCACTTTGTTTATGAATATACAAAATGTCTGCATTTTATTACTTTGATTTTATCTTGAATTTATATTAAACATAGTCACCTGGTTATTAAGAAGGGACTTAGTCCACAGTTCATAGCTGTCACTAATCAAAAGGGGAAAAAACAAAAAACAACATAGTTGTGCCTATAAATATTGGGGTTGCACCCAACTTAAATTAATTATGGAGTCATTGTGAAACGTGCAAATAGCATAAGAAAATTGTTTCAATGAAAATGCATGTTTTCCCTATTTACTTGTAAGTCACTGAAATAACATTCATTAGGGATTAATTTAAAACACTATATCTTCCTTGGTTGGCCACCTTGTAGACTGTATTTTCTTTATGTTCTCAAAACTGAAGTTAGTACTACTGGATCTTAAATTCACCCAGCAGTATTTTTGAAACAATGATGTTAGTACCTAATCAAATTATTCATTATTCAAGTTCACTTTAGAAAAACATTCCAGGTTATCTTAGTATTATAGAGAAGAAAAAGCCAGTTTTTAGAACTTACCATGTGCAAGATTCTATGCTGGGTATCTGTCATACTGAGAGGTGACAACGTGCTGGCGGCCCTCGCTCGCTCTGAGCGCCTCCTCGGCCTCGGCGTCCACTCTGGCCACGCTTGAGGAACCCTTCAGCCCACCACTGCACCATGGAAGCCCCTCTCTGGACTGGCCTAGGCCAGAGCTGGCTACCTCTGCTTGCCGGGAGGTGTGGAGGGAGAAGCGCCGGCGGGCGCTGAGGCTGCGCAAGCCGCTTGCCGGGCAGCGTGAGTTCCGGGTAGGCATGGGCTCTGTGGGCCCGGCACTCAGAGCAGCCGGCTGGTGCTGCCGCCGGGACTGTGAGGGGCTTAGCACCCAGGCCGGCAACTACGGAGGGCGCGAAGGGACTCCCAGCACTGCCTGCCTGCCCGCGCGTTGCTCGAATTCTCGCCGGGCCTCAGCTGCCTCCCCAGGGGGCAGGGCTCGGGACTTGCAGCCCGCCATGCCCGAGCCCGCCCCCCACCCCGCCCGCGGTTGGCTCCCGCGGGCGGCCCGAGCCTCCCTGAGGCATGCTGCCCCCTTCTCTGCGGCGCCTGGTCCCATCTACCGCCCAAGGGCTGAGGAGTGCAGGTAAGTGGCTTAGGACTGGTGGGCAGCTCCACCCTCGGCCCTGGCTGGGGATCCACTAGGGAAAGCGGGCTGGGCTCCTGAGTACGATGGGGACTTGGAGAACTTTTATATCTAGCCTTAGGATTGTATGTGCACCAATCAGCACTCTGTATCTAGCTAATCTGGTGGGGCCTGGAGAACTTTTATGTCTAGCTAAAGGATTGTAGATGCACCAATCAGCCTTCAGTGTCTAGCTCAAGGTTTGTAAACACACCAATCTGTGCTCTGTGTCTAGCTAAACTAGTGGGGACTTGGAGTACTTTTAAATCTAGCTAGAGGATTGTAAATACACCAGTCAGTACTCTGTATCTGGCTCAAGGTTTGTAAATGCACCAATGAGTGCTCTGTGTCTAGCTAATCTTGTGGGGACTTGGAGAACTTTTATGTCTAGCTAGATGTTGTAAATACACCAATCAGTGCTCTGTGGCTAGCTCAGGGATTGTAAACACACCAATCAGCACTCTGTCAAAAGAGACCAATCAGCTCTCTGTAAAAATGGACCAATCAGCAGGATGTAGGTGGGGTCAGATAAGGGAATAAAAGCAGGCTGCCCCAGTCAGCAGGGGCAACCTGGTCCAGTCCCCTTCCATACTGTGCTTTAGCTATTTGCAATAAATCTTAGTGGTGTTCAACCTTTGGGTCTGGACTGCATTTATGAGCTGTAACAGTCACCCGGAATGTCTGAAGCTTCACTCCTGAGCCCCGCGAGACCACAAGCCCACTGGGAGGAATGAACAACTCCAAATGGGAGGAACCAACAACTCCAGATGCACTGCCTTAAGATCTGTAACATTCACTGCAGAAGTCTACAGCTTTACTCCTGAAGCCAGCCAGACCATGAACCCACCAGAAGGAAGAAATTCCGAACACGTCCGAACATCAGAAGGAACAAATTTCAGACGCACCATCTTTAAGAACTGTAACACTCATTCTTGAGTGTTTTACATTGGCTTCATTCTTGAAGTCAGTGAGACCAAGAACCCACCAATTCCGGACACAATACAAAAAAAATAATAATCCTGTGAACTAGATATTGTCATACCCATATGGCAGACCAAAACAGTCTCTGGGAGGATAATAACCTTATTGTAGTGGAGCTGATATGACAGCTAGTTTCCTGATCTGCGTGCTCATGCTCTTTTCATGAAACTTGCTGCCTTATATGTGTATTGTAATTTATTCCTTTAATTAATCATTGTGTAGATTTGCATTTCATGACTGCACATGAAGACACAGGCACCTAAGAAATATATACTACTTTTCTAAGGATTTTCGATGCCTTTATGTATTCCAAAATTATTTATAACAGAATCGTGGCACTATCCACAAACAACTGAGCAAAAGCAACTCAGAATTTATAAGGTGAAATTGGTAGAGAAAAAAATAAGCTCTTCATAAAGATTATTACAAATAAATAATACTTTCCTCACTGAGACAGAGGTGGTGATGGAAAAATATGAGATTTGAGGCTAAAGTTCCTATCTCCATCATGTAATAGGTAAAGATGACATTAACTTCCAGAATTGCATGAAAAGTAGAAAGTAAGTAAAAATAGCACAAAAATTCCAGGTTGCCACATAAATATTATTTGTGTTTGGAGATCTATATATTTTTACAATACACTGGATCTAAAATGTTCACAATACTGAGTTTAGAACTGAAACATTTTAAAATTTTAGTATTTCACTCAGGGTTGCATCACAATTTGGCTAAACATTTTACAATTTAATTTTAAACTTGATTCAATTTTAAATTGTAAGATGTTCAGGTTTTTTGTAATATTTCCAAGATATTAACTCTTACCTTTTTGTACCAACTGTGAATAGTGTCCTTGAAGGAAGTTAATTGGTTATAAATATTTGAACAAAGCCAGGTAAACCTCAGGTTTCATTTTCATTTAATCATCCAAGCCCTTCCAAATCTATGGTCATTACACAGTGATAAGCTAAATTTGAGTGTAACTAATTGTTAGAAATCTGTTACTTAAGAAAGCTTAGTTCAAAGAGCTGCAAACATGAAGGTCATTGTGTCCAGCGGGGTGAAGGATTTCAATCCATGATATTAACAAATGTGAAGTGCAAGCAGATTAAAGGCCAAGAGACAGATGTGTGGAAGAGAAGGCAGTGTCTGAAAGCAAGAGATAGAGAAATGTGCCCAGTATGACCAAGCAACTGATTTCCATGCAGTGCAAGAATGCAAATGGTATTCTTTACAAGAGTGGCAGTAAAAGGTCAGGAAGACGAGATCAGTTGTGTTGATGTCAAAATCTGCCCTCATTAATGAGATCTATATATCTATGATTAGAAAACTTTTTAAGAAAATATTTTGTACTAGATATGGTTTAAATAAACATGCACTTCCACCCTACACACACACACGCCACATGCAACAAGCACACACCTCATACACCACACATACACACAACACACTCACATTCCTTATAACCTACATAGCATTTAAAGAAGAGTCCTTCACTTCTATATAGAGATTATAGAATAAGACAAATGAAACGCATGTTGCATTATCAAAGCCTGATAAAATGTTTCATTTCTGTTGATTCTGACTCTGAGATATTTATTTTTATAGATACATGGTAGTTGTACATATTTATGGAGTACATGTGATATTTTGACACATACATGCAATGTGCAATAATAAATTCAACATAATTGGTATAAGAATCACCTCAAAGGTTTATCATTTTTTAATATTTGGAACATTTCAGGTATTTTCTACCTATTTTAAATATACAATAAATTCTTGTTAACTGAGGTTGAACTACTGTGCTATTGAACGCTAGAATCTATTCCTTTTCTCTAACTGTATTTTTATACTCATTCACCAAACTGTCTTCATCTGCCTCAACCCTTTTCCTTTGCCAGTCTCTGGTAACCACCTTTCTACTTACTACCTCCATGAGTTCAATCTTTTTAACTGCCACATATGGGTAAGAACATGCAAAATTTCTCTTTCTGTGCCTGGCATATTTCGCCGAACATAATGTCCTGCAGTTCTGTCTATATTGTTGTAAATTATAGGATTTAATTCTTTTTATAGCTAAATAAAATTCCAGTATGTATAAATACCACACTTTATCCAGTCATCCTTTGATAGATGCTTAGGTTTATTTCCTATCTTTGGTATTATAAATAATAGTGCTGAAATAAACAGGGAAATACAGATATATTTTAATATATTGATTTTTTTCTTTTGGATATATATGGTAATGTTGTTTTTAGTTTTTTGAGAAACTGCCATACTTGTTTTCATAGGTGCAGTACTAATTTACCATCCCACCAACAGCATGCAAGCATTTTCCTTTCTCAACATTTTTGCCAACATCTGTTATTTTCTCTTTTTTATAATAGCTGTTTTACCAGGTATGACATTATATCTAATTATGGCTTTGATTTGCATGTTCCTGATGATTAGTGATGCAGTACTTTTTTTTTTTTTTAATATACCTGTTGGTTATTTGTATGTCTTCTTTTGAATAATGTCCATTCAGATTTTTTTTTTGTCAATTTGTAATCAGATTATTTGTTTTTTGTTTTTCAGTTATTTATACATAATCTGTCTATTAATCTATTGTCATATCGGTAGTTTGTAAATATTTTTCCCATTTTTTAGGTTGTCCCTTTGTTGATTATTTCCTTTGCTGTGCAGAAGCTTTTTAGCTTTATACAATCCCATTTTTTTACTTTTATTGTGGTTGCCTGTGCTTTTAATATCTTACATAAAAAAATTTTGCCCAGATGAATGTTCCCGAGTGTTGACTCAATGTGTTCTTCTAGTAGTTTCAGGTCTTATATTTAAGTTTTTTATCTATTTTAATTTGATTTTTATATATCGTAAGAGATAGAGGTCTAGCTTCATTCTTTTCATATGGTTATCCAGGTTGCCCAGCACCATTTTATTGAAGAGGTTGGTGTTACCCTGATACCAAAATCAGACAAAGACACAAATACAAACAAAAAGAAAGTCAATATCTCTGATGAACATAGATTCAAAAATACTCAGCAAAATACTAGAAAACTGAATTTATCAACACATTAAAAAAAAATTTCACCATGATCAAATGGAATTCATGCCAGGGCACAAGGATGATTAAACATATGCAAGTCAATAAATGTGATACAGAATCAAGGACAAAAAATACGTGATCATTTCATTAGATGCCGATGTGATTTGGAACTGTGTTCCCACCCAAATCTTATGTCGAATTATAATGCCCAATGTTGGAGGTTGGGCCAAGTAGGAGGTGATTGGATCATGGAGGTGGTTTCTAGTGGTTTAGCACCATCCCCCTCATGTTTTTGTGATAGAGTTCCCATTAGATCTGGTTGTTTAAAAGTATATAGCACCGCCCCCTCCTTGCTGCTCTGACCCTGTTACCTGCCAGCTTCCCCTTTGCCTTCTGCCATGGTTGGAAGTTTCTTGAGGCCTTCCCAGTCAAGTGAAGCAGATGCCAGTATTATGCAACCCATTTAGCCTGTAGAACTGTGAGCCAATTAAACCTCTTTTCTTTATAAATTACCCAGTCTCAGGTATTTCTTTACAGCAGTACAAGAACTAACTAATACAGAAAACTGGTATTGAGGAGTGGGGCATTTCTATAAAGACACTTGAAAATGTGGAAGCAGCTTTGGAACTGGGTAATGGACAGAGGTTGAAAGAGTGTGGAGGGCTCAGAAAAGGGCAAGAAGATGAAGGAAAGCTTGGAACTTCCTAGAGACTGCTTGAATTGTGACCAAAAGGCTGATAGTGATATGGACAGTGAAGTCCAGGCTGAAGAGGTCTCAGATGGAAATGAGGAAGTTATTGGGACCTGGAGTAAAAGTCACTTTTGCTGTGTTTTAGCAAAGAGCTTGACTGAACTGTACCCTACTCTAGGGATCTGTGGAACTTTGAACTTGAGAGTGATGTCTTCGGATATCTGAAAAAAAAAAATTCTAAGCAGCAAAGTGTTCAAGATATGACCTGGATGCCTCTAAAAGCCTGTTCTCATATGTGTGAGTAAGCAAGTGACTTAAAACTGGAGTTATATTTAAAAGGGAAACAAAGTGTAAAAGTTCAAAAAATTTGCAGCCTGGCCATGTGGTAGAAAAGAAAACCTCATTTTCCAGGGCAGAATTAAAACAGGCCGCAGAAATTTGCATTAGTAAAAAGGAGGCAAGTAATGATTGCAAGACAATGGGAAAAAGTCCTCCAAGGCATTGCAGACACATTCACACCAGCCCCTCCCATCACAGACCTCAAGGTCTAGGAGGGAAGAATACTTTTGTGGGCAGGGTTCACAATTCTGCTGCTCTGTGCAGCCTTGGGACACTGTTCCCAGCATCCTGGATACTCCAGCTCTAGCCGTGAACAAAAAGTGCCAAGTACAGCTCCAGCTGCTACTTCAGAAGGTACAAGCCATAAGCCTTGGTGGCTTCCATGTTGTGTTAAGCCTGTGCGTTCACCGACTGCAAGAGTTGAGGCTTGGAAGCCTCCACCTAGATTACAGGAGATATATGTAAAAGCCTGGGTGTTCAAGCAGAAGCCTGGTGCAGGGGTGGAGCCCTCATGGAGAATCTCTACTAGGGTAGTGTGGAGGGGAAATGTAAGGTTGAAGCCCTCACATAGAGGCCCCACCGGGGCACTGCCTAGTGGAGCTGTGAGAAGAGGGCCACCATCCTCCAGAACCCAGAATGATAGATCCATCAACAGCTTGCACCCTGTACCTTGCAAAGCTGCAAGCACTCAACACCAGCCTATGAGAGCAGCCATAGCAGCAGAGCTATGTGTACTGCCCCCTCCCCCCCCACAACCCCAGGGTGCCCTCAATGTGAGACATGGAGATAAAGGAGATTATTTTGGAGATTTAAGGTTTAATAATTGCCCTGCTGGATTTTGGACTTGCATGAGGCCTGTGGCCCCTTTCTTTTAGCTGATTTCTCCATTTTGGAATGGAAGCATTTACCCAATGCCTATACTCCCATTGTATCATGGGAGTAACTATCTTGTTTTTTTTTTTTTAATTTTTATTTTACAGGCTTATTGACAAGAGAGACTAGGCTTGTCTCTCATTAGACTGGAGTTTGGACTTCTAAGTTAATGTTGGAAAGAGTTAAGACTCTGGGTGACTGTTGGAAAGAGTTAATACTCTGGGTAACTGTTGAAAAGGCATGGCTTTATTTTCAAATGTGAGAAGTACATGAGATTTGGGAGGGACCAGGGGATAATGATATGATTTATATCTTAGTTCTTACCCAAATCTCATATAGAACTAGAATTCCCAGTGTTGGAGATGGGGCCACCTGGTGGGAGGTGATTTGGTCATGGGGATGATTTCTGATAATTTAGCACCATCTTCCTAGTGCTGTTTTCGTGAGTTCTCATGAGTTTTGGTCATCTGAAACTGTGTAGCAACTCCCCCTGCTCTTTACCTTGCTATCCCATTCATGTGATGTGCCAGCTCCCACCCTTTGCCTTCTGCCATGATTGAAAGTTTCTGAGGCCTCCCCAGAAGCTGAGCAGATACTAACATCATGCTTCCAGTATAGACTGTGTAATCATGAGCCAATGAAAACTTTTTTCTTTGTAAATTACTCAGTCTCTTGTCTTTACTTATAGCAGTATTATAACTAATGCTGAAAAGCATTCAATAAATTTTAAAAACCCTGCATGATAAAACCCTGTACAAAATGAGTATAGAAGGAAAATATTTCAAAACAATAAACCATATGTATGACAAACCAACAGCTAACACCATGCTGAATGAGGACAATTGAAATCCTTTCTTCTAAGATCTGGAACAAGACAAAGATGCCTAGTTTCACCCCTTTTATCCAACATAACACTGAAAGTCCTAGCCAGAGCAATTAAACAAGATAAAGAACTAAAAAACATCCAAATTGGAAATGAAGAATTCAAATTTTTCCTGTTTGCAGATGACATAATTTTATTTGGAAAATTCTAATGACTCCACCAAAAAACACGTAGGATAGGTAAATGGACTTAGTAATATTTCAGGGTAAAAAATCAACATACAAAAATCAGTAGCATTTCTATATCTAAAGAGTGAACAATATGAACATATAAATCAAGAAAGCAAACTCATTTTAATAGCTATAAATTAAGAAAATACCCAAGAATAAGTCTCATCAAAGAAGAGAAAGATCTCTTTGAGGAAAATTATAAAATGCTCATAAAAATAAGTCAAAGAAAACACCAAAAAGTAGAAACATATCTCATTTTTAGAGATTGGAAGAAATAATGTTATAATCCATAATACCCAAAGCAATGCACAGATTCAATGCAATCTCCATCAAAATAACAATGACTTTCTTCACAGAAACAGAGAATAACATTCTAAAATTTGTATGGAATCACCAAAACCCAGAAGAATCAAAACAATCCTGAGCAAAAAGAAGATAGTTGGAGGTGTCACACTCCCTGCCTTCAAAATATACTACAAAGCTATAGAAACCAAAACAGCATGGGACTGACATAAAAACAGACACAGAGACTGGTGGGACAGAATAGAAAATCCAAAAATAAATTCTCACATTTACAGTCAACTCAATTTTGACAAAGGCATTAAAAGCATACAATGGAGAAAGGACAGTCTCTAATAGATAGGTATATTTATTTTTTTCTAAACCTCACTATACTAAAGTATTTAAACTCATGATTTTGTAAAAATGTATATTATACACATTAGAAGCTTTACAACATAGAATATTCTAAAGTAAAAACTTATTTTTGATTTAATATGAAAAGTAGGTCTCTGGGAATAATACTTAAAAAATCATAATAGTGCAGCATCATCTTAACGTAAACCTGACAAGATATTGGCCTCCACATCAATATAGTAATAGTATGTGTCTTTCGCATGGCTTATGAGAGATTACATGCATTTTGCATGTGGAAGGAATATAATTAATTTGTGATCAGATAGTAAACTGTGACTAGTTGTTGAAGAAAGATGACCACAAACTTTTTGCCAGTCTTCACTTAGAGCCGTGGAATCAAATTCTACTCCCCTTGAAAATGGGTTGATTTTAGTGACTTGCTTGAGCAATAGAATACGGTAGAGGCAATAGATGGGATTTGTAAGGCTACGTTATAAAAAGACTTTTAGCTTTCACCAGGCCTCTTGGAGCACTCATCATTAAAACAGAGCTATCATTCTAATGAGGAAAAAACCAGTCCAAGCAGCTAGGTGGAAAGTTTCAGTAAAAAAAGGAAATTAATCTTTCCAGCTGATAGCCTCAACTGAGTTATCATTTAGCAGCCAACATCAATGTACTAGCTCTACGTCTGAGCCATATTGACAACAGATCCTACCAGTCAAGTAGAGCTACCTCCAATGTTGTCATATAGAATAATAGTTGCCATATGAGCCCTTTCCAAATTTCAGGATTGTTAGGAGAATAAAGTGATTAATGCTGTTATAAGCCACAATTTTGCCAAACACATTATATAATCAGAAGTTACTTAGCATGCCGCATTCATATTGAAATATGCATGTATCCCTCCATGACAGAGTCACGTTTCCCAAGTATCCACTTAATTTTTTCCTAATCTTGACTATGAAAATTATCAAAATTATCCAGATATAATGGGCCATTGCAGATATCTTCATGTTCCTATTTAGAATCCAGGAAACTCTGAAAGCCCCTCAGGCCTATCTGTTTAGATTCTCAGCTCAGTCACTGTTGACGCAAGGCATATGGATCTCTTTATGCCCCTGGCAGTCTTTCTAGAGTACATCTTAAGGAGCTGGCCAACAGTTCCTCTTTTCTAGTATTCCCAAACATAAATGGGCAGTTTGTTGTATTTTTATCATCTTCTCTCAGACTGAGGGACTAAAAGTCTCACACTCTCATTTTAATTCAGGTATTCTCCCTCCCATTCTCATCAACTGTGTAAAATGTAATCCTCTTTTAGGATGGTGTTTCTTTTCTTACATCATTATGCATTATCCCTCTTTCTACTTTTTGAATTCATTTGTATGCTTTTTCAAAATCCCTAGCTCAGAAGATTAATAGAAATTATTTTTTGTAAACTTAGATCTTGAATTGAAACCCAATTTTAAGAATAATTTTTTTTCTTTGAAAGGGACTCCTTTATAACTCAGCATGAAGATACAGATTCTTTGTCTTCAAACATATCATTTTTCTCTAGATAGAGTGTGTAGAAAATCTTGGCCGCTAAATCTATAGTGAGAGTAGTGACATGAGTATAAGTGAGGTCAAAGCAGATCAAGCTAATTTTTTCAATTCAAAATCGTTTTATTAATGATTAAAAATAATAAGCTATAATAACAGAGCCTGCCTCTGTGGACAAATGTAAAATAGAAAGGTTTGCATTTTTAACTTGAAAAAAATATATATTTTATTTAATGAGAACCTAATTCTCAAATTATTGGGACTATTTAGAGCCTCAAAAATGTTTTATCTTTTTAATTCTTGCCGTTACCCTCAAATGTCACTAGCATTGTTGTACAAGTACAATTACAGGAAATTGCTCTAGCAGAAGGATTTTGGCAACCACAGTAAAAACCGATCAATAGTACATCAGGCTCATAGCGGTATAAACCTTAATGGAGAGAGTGAACACATTTGTTATAAATGCTTCTCACCAGGATATTGGCAATTATACCAAATATTTAAACTTCAGTTGTCAGGTAAGTGGCAAAGGGGAACTTCATGAGAGATAAAGGACATAGATTTAAGTTTCAGAACCTAAGTATGCCATATTTCCTGAATAATATTTTGTGAAAATAAACTACTTCTGTAGTCTTTATATTCTATATTATATCCTCTTTCTGTATTTTTTTAAAAGACTCTGTCTTAGTTGGTAAGGACATTGAAATTCTTCCATAATTTTGGAACATTTGGCAAGTCATGGCAATGTTTCTGGAGTTTTTCCAGAGATAACAGCTAAAAGAAAAGTAAGATGAAGGTCTCCATGAAAATGAAAGTACACCTATAGAGACAACTTAAAAAAAAAATTCTATTAGTTTCCCTTATATATTTCTTTCCTGGACATATAACTAATTCTTATATTTTCTTTACCTCCATTAGGATATATTATTCTTGATACTAATATAACTATTTGTTAATTAAAAAACTTGGCATTTTGGTATCAACTGCCAGTTGGCTTGTGTCTTAAAATAAATTTGTCTCTAAAAAAGGAAACTTTCATATATAAGATGCATATGTGTTTTGGTGAATTTTTTCTTCTCCTTGATAACTCCTGATTATCATCAGAGAAAGATATATACAATATGTGAATGTTCTGTTCTAATAATCAGATGTTAGAAATTTAGAACTCGTTTTCTTTCAGAACTAGTATTATCTATGTATTTTTGAATGTCTCTATGTTGTTAGTGTTTTACGATAGCACTCAGTGTTGCTATCGCAGAAATGATTTATAGGTGCTAAATAATAGCATGACCTTAAGCCAAAGTACAGACGGTGGGCCCGAACAGATTAATTTAACTCACTAGAAATAGAATAATGTTTCTATAAAAGTACTTTTAATACTTATTTTCAAATCTAAAGCCAATATGATACTGACAAAATCTTTATTTTATTTTATTTATTTTATTTTTTGAGACAGAGTCTCACTCTGTTGCCAGGCGGGAGTGCAGTGGTGTGATCTTGGCTCACTACAACCTCTGCCTCCAGGGTTCAAGCAGTTCTCCCACCTCAGCCTCCCGAATAGCTAGGACTACAGGCATGCACCACCACATCTGGCTAATTTTTGTATTTTTAGTAGAGATGGTGTTTCACCACGTTGGCCAGGCTGGTCTCAAACTCCTGATCTCAAGTTATCCACCCGCCTTGGGCTCCCAAAGTGCTGAGATTACAGTTGTGAGCCACCGTGACCTGCTGAAGTCTTTCTTCTAAAATGATAATTTAAAAATGGAATTTCCGTTACTATTGTTTTGAAATCCTGACAGTTTCAGCAAATTAGGAAGACATACAATATTTGTATATTTAAGAATATTTAGGGAGAACCTGTTATGTATCAGAATTTATTCTAGGTACTAGAAATGCAGTTGTAAATGATGAAGACAATGAATCTGCCCTTGTTGTATTGTAATTGAAGAAACAACCCTGACAACAGATTTGGGGGAGTAATTGTCTCCCTAGAAGGTGATATGTCAACTGAGCAGTTAATGTTTGTTGAGAATCCATGTGAATATTTCTAAAATTACATTCCAATATAAAATGAACATCTTGTTTATATAAAGGCCCTGATTTGGGAATAAGCTTGGAAGGCTGAAGGATAGATAGAAATGAAAGGGGGATTGGAACATGATGAGAAAGGGTTCAGGAGGACATTAGTAGGAAGAGTGAAAACTGTGTGAGCTCTTGTAGGCCACAGTTTGTATTTGCATTTAAGTATAAAGAACAACCAGCAAAAGATTCTTTAAAATCTCCCTATAAAAGGTAAAACATTTAAGGGAGAATTCATTGCAAAAACATGAGGCTTCAGAAAATAACAGAATAAAAGGCAATTATTCTGCTATCTACAACTTGTACATATCTGTTAAATGATTAAGGGAGAAAATGATAATTTCAGTCAAAATACCAATAATAATATCAGACTTGTTATGATATGGAAAAAAAAAAAAACAAGAGTGCATCATTGCAAGGGTGTAGAACATAAGATACTCACAGCATCATTCACCATATAGATTTGTGTTCAAACCCATGGAAAGAATTAAAGTAAAAATGTTGATGGAAGACCTCATGGTGGACATAGACAATCATAAACAAATAAATAACCCCCAGCTAGAACTGAAGAAATTTCAGTGTTTTACTTGTACAATTGGATTAATTATAGTAGATTGCTTTACAATATCATATTATGTTTCTTAGTCTCAGGTACTAGGAGCTTTTTTCCTTGCTTTCTTTTGTTTTTTGGTAAATGACAGAAATAAACCTATTTGTAATGTCTAAGAAAACATTTCTGAATTCACAAAGACTTGTGATTGAAATTATAACTCATCCAAATGGTTTGAATTTTTTTACACAGAAAAAATATATATAAATGAATTAATTTATACTTGTAAACAGACTTTAGAAAAATAAGTTTTATTGGTATCATTCTTCTGTGCTTAAAAGTCTCTCCAGATATAAAACTAGTAACCTAATCCACATTCTTAAAAAGTATACACTTAAAGACTGAATGGCTAAATAAAGTCATCTGATTTCAACCTTTATTACCTATTATTTTCCAGTTCATTTTTCTCAATTATTATGGAGTGTAAATGAGAAACTTCTAGTGGAAACTGTTTAAATAGAGTGCAAAAAGATATTAAAAATTAAGAGAAGATTTGTGTTTCAGACTACAGAGAACTAGAAAGACTTCGCTTCCACCACTTGCAAGAAAAAAAAGGTGGACCCACTGCAGATCATAGATTTAACATGAACCCATAAGAAAACTGAGATCAACTGGCAAATGGCCATGCCAAAATGTGGAGTTAGATCTAAGCCATCAGCAAGACACAAACATTACACATATGCTTACCTGGTAAAAGCACCAAAGTCCTTAATGAGACTGTAGGGTTGCCACAGAAAATTTGGCTAAGAATTTTGACCAAATTCTGAAGACAGAGTGTGGCAATCCTCAAAATGTGCCACTCCTGGGGGCATAGACATAGGGAAGTTCCCACTGTTATCAGACTCTCTTCAAGGAACACTATCAAGATAGTGTTCTCTCACTAGGAAGATTCTGAAGAATCTGAAGAAATGCCTGCCTTCTATTGTGGTAAAAGCTGCTCAATGAAAAAAGCAGCCACTGCTAAATCTACCCTATCATATTTACCATATCGCCTTGGGTCACTTAAAATAAAAAACAGTATTTGAGTGGAAAAAAATGATACAATATTTTTATAATGGAGTTAAGTTAGATTATCAATAACTGAAAGATATGTGAACATTTGCAAATATTTGGAAATTTCAAATTATATTCTCGAGAGAAGACAGAGCAAGATGGCCAGATTGAAGCCTCCAGTGACTGCCTCCCCACAACCACAAATACCACATTGAACAACTATACACACAAGAAAACACTTTAATAAGAATAAAAAATCAGGTGAGTGAATACAGTACCTGGTTTTACCATCATACCAAAGAAAGAGGCACTGAAGAGATCAGGAAAGTGTTGAATTGCTGAGACCATCACCCAGCAGTGCAGCGTGGTGAGGAAAAACAATCTGTGTGCTTGAGGGAGAGACAGCAAGGTGATTCTGGGACTTTGCACTGGAATGCCGTCTCAGTGGAAAGCACAGTGGAAAGCAACAAAGAGTAGAGTTCACCCAGCATCCACAGAGGGAACATTTACACTAGTCCCAGCCAGAGTGATATCACCCATCCCAGCTGGCAGAATCTGAGTTCCAGCTCGCCCCACGACCACAAACTAAAGCACCCTGGGGTCCCGAATAAACTTGAAAAGTAGTCTTGGCCACAAGAACTGCACTTCCTGGGCAAGTCCTATTGCTGTGCTGGGTTCAGAACCAGTGAACTTGGCGTATGTGTGATCTGGTGAGATACCAGCCCGGGTGGCCAAGGGAGTGTTTGTGTCATGCCTTCCTGAACTCCAAGAAGCATAGCTCAAGCTTCAGGAAGAAAGGAAACCTTTCTTGCAAGGAACTTTTGTTCTTTCAGAGGACCTTCTCTTGCAAGCTGGGTACTAGCTCATCCTCTGTAAAATAAAGCATCAAATAGATTCCTTGGGTCCCTAATCTCAGGGCCTGGCTCCTGCAGGACATTTCTAGATCCACCCTGGGCCAGATGAAAAGCTGATTCACTGAAAGGAAAGAGACAGTCTTGCAGGATTCATCAACTGCTCACTAAAGAGCTTTTGGGCCTTGAATAAACATCAGTGTTAGCCAGAAAGTAGTCATTACAGGCCTTGGGTAAGGCCCTGTACTAGGCTGGCTTCAGAAGTGACTCAGCACAGTCCTAGAGGTGATCATGGCAGTGCTTGCACTACACCTTCCCCACCTCCAGGCAGCTCAGCAGAGAGAGAGAGAGAGACAGAGAGAGAGAGAGAGAGAGGTCGATTGTTTGGAGTAAAGTAAGGGGAGAGAACAAGATACAGTGCCTGGTAATCCAGGGAATTCTCCTTGAAATTGAAAAACAATACAAAAGATCAATGAAATGAAAAGTTGTTTTTTTGAGAAAATAACTAAAATTGACAAACTTATAGCCAGACTAAGAAAAAAAGAGAGTAATCTAAATAAACTCATAGATGAAAAAGGAGATATTACAACTAATACTGCAGAAATTAAAAGTGTCATTAGATATTACTGTAAGCAGCTGTGTACCAACAAAGTAGAACTCATAAAGGAAGGGTGCGGTGGTTGGGCATAAATGTGAGGATACTAATGAGTCCAAAAACATAGTTACAAAGAATAAATAAGACCTGGTATTTTATAGCACAATTGGGTGAGTACAGTCAATAATAATTTATTGTCCATTTAAAAATAACCAAAAAAGTATAACTGAAATGATTGTAACTCAAAGAAATGATAAATGCTTGAGGTCATGGATAGCCCATTTACCCTGATATGTTTATTACACATTGCATGCCTGTGTCAAAATATCTCATTTATCCCATGTATACACTATGTACTCATAAAAATCAAAATAAGTATAAAAAGGACATATGGATTTACACATAAAAACATAAAAATTATTTTGTCTCTTTTAAAGACATGCAGATTAAAACCAGGATGAGGTAACATTACACACCTATTAGAATGGCTAATACTTGATAAAACTGCAAATGTTAGCCAGGATTTGGAGAAACAGGAACTCTCCTTCAACAATATGGATGAATCTTAAATGAATTTTGATAAGCGAAAGAAACTAGACCCAGAGAGCTACATATTGCATGATTCCATTCACACAGTATTCTAGGAAAGGCATATAATATGTACAGGAAGCAGAGAAGTGGTAGGCAGAGGTCAGAGGTTGAGGGTGTTCTTGACTACAGAGGAGAGGCAAAGAGGAACATTTAGGATTATGGAACTGATGTGCATGCTGTTGGGGTGAATACATGACTGACTCCATGACTCCTTGTGTTTTTCAAAACACACATAACTGCACAACATGAAGAAATAATTTTAATGTATATAGCCAATGAAAACAGATCATGAAACAAACTATTCAAAAGAAAGAAATAAACAAAAGTAGGCAGGGACTAGGATGCCAGGGGATCTCAGGACGGAATGCAGACTACAACAAATGAATTGAACTGTAACACATTGTATTTGTAGTGTAGCAGCATGGAATGGGGTGTGGGAGTAATAGAAGCTGACATCAGTAGCTTTAGAAAATGGTGTTTGCAAATTTCAATGTAAAAGACTAAATGAACTATGCATAAACACTTTAGTTGGTAAATTTATTTTTCATAGGCGCAAGGGTTATGAATTTTGGAACTACTTTTTGTATATACTGGGGATGAATAAATAAGTAAATAGATGATGGGTGGTGGGCTCCAGACTTTTCAGTGCTAGGAAGGAAAGTTACAGATAAGCAAGAAAGCCAGGCTATGAAGAACACCATATGCAGGATGGGAATTGAAGACCTAAGTATAAACTTACACACACACATGCATGCACTGTCTCACATACACACAGTCACACACACATGTGCTCTACATACATAGGCAGTTGGATAAATAATTATAAATATGTACATAGAAAAATGGATTGGTATTACATACCTATAACAAACATCAAGTTATTTCTATTGAGAGCACCTAGATGAAATGAACTCCAAAAGCAAATAGAATTCCCAATGCTCAGATCTTGACTTCTAAATACCAGTTTCCAACAAAAGGAACCAGTTCTCCTCAGTGCAATAATTGATGCTAGGGTTGGGTGAGGAAAACACAAAACGAGCCTGGAGCATCTTGTAGAAACAAGAAGCAAGTGCTCAGAAATACGAGGAGAGAATCAGGTCAATGGGACACAGAAATCAGCTGAAAAGAGTCCCCAGTGGCCAAATCTGGAGCAATTTTTGCAACAAAATATATAGCGTAGTACTAGATTTAAAAACACTTAATTTTTAATTATTAATAGAATATATGTATACTGAACCGATATACATATATTATCAGATAAATGCTTGTGGGAAGATATACATTTTGTGGAAGAACCCCAGTGAAGACATACAGATACTCCCGTTTCAGCAGATACAGCTAGTTGTCTCCACCCGGCCTGAGAGCTGTATTTATTAAAGACCAAAGAGAAAATGAGTACCTTTCCAGAGGTGAAACCTGTGTCCCACTATCACAAACAAGTGACAAAGTTTAAAGTCATCAGTGATGCCATGTGACTATGATGAACCCCTAATATGATGCGAAGAAAGGGTACATCACTTCTGTGGTATTCCTTCCAGAGACCCATAACCCAGTCTGATTATGAGTTAGGAATCCAGAGAAATTCAACTTGAATGAAATTTGGAGACATTCTACAAAATACTTCTGAAGTACTTATCAAAATCGTTAAACTAAAAACAATGAAGAAAAACTGAGGAACCAGAATAGGCTAAGTAGACATGATCGCTATATGCAATGCAGTATCCTGGATTGGATCCCACAACAGAAAAATCATGTTTGTGGAAAAACTGGCCAAATCTGAACAAAGTCTAGAGTTAATAATGTGGGCTTCTTAGATTAAAAAAAAAACATATTTTAGTCATATAAGATGATGACATTAGGAGAAGCAGAAACTTGGTGAGGTGTACTAAAAAATTTGTATTATGTTTGCAACATTTCTGTACATTTAAAATTATTCCAAAATAGAAGTTGTTTAGGAAACAACAAAGAACATACATTTCAGCACTTTAATTATAAAACCATCTTTGAACAGTGCATGTTTTCTATTGATACTGGCATGATAAGATACATCATAGTTTAATGACAATATGCAAGGTTTAAAATCTAAATTGCATAATGGAGAATGCATCATTAGATATGGGAACTCAAATTCAATTTATTATTACAGAAGAAAGGGCTGGGTTTTCAGTTTCAAATCTTAGAGGTTAAAAAAGTGACATAATATATTTTGTTTTCAATTTTGAACTTGAAAATATATTTGCGTTATTGTACATATTATCTGTCTAGGACATGTTTGGGTAATATAAAATATTACCGTAATGTTTATATCTTTCCATTTACCTAGTGAAATTGTGGTGTGGCTATTGTAAAACTAATCTAGGCTCACTGAGAATTATAATGGAGTTTTTTTTTGTTGTTTATTAGGAGCAGGGTGGCAGAGGAGAGATTGTGGGGATTCTTGGATAATATTTGAAGCACTTTTGCAATATTGGATAGGTCACTGAGGTTTGTTTATTGAACTGACAATGATGGCAGACAACTTAGCAGGCCAGAGACTCAAAGCAGCCAAGAATAGGAGGTAACTGAATGGAATTGATACTAGACACTGGGGCTTCCAATATGGGTAATTTTTTGTTTTATTTTGTATCAAAGTAGCATTAGAGCTGATTCCATAAAGATAAAGGTGAAAGAGATGATGGTTCTACCTGAGAAGGCCGGAAGAAATGGGAACAGGAGCAATTATTTATTCCATTTAGAGAAGAAAGAAAGGACGGTTGGAGCTGAGGGAATTTTGGTGCAATAATTAAATAAACTTTGTTCTTATAATTTTTTCTTCAAAGGATAAAGTAGGAAATGACATCATTTACTCAGAATTGAGTGGTTAGGAGATTAGGAGCTTGGGAAGGTAACCTTTTGTGAACATAACTTTTGTGCCACTTACAGCAAAAAATTAAATTTTAGCCTAGTAAAATGGCCACAGTTAGCAGGAATAATTCTCAATCTTGGTTTTAAGTGAGAAATGCAGGATGTGAGGGTAATTTCTTACAGGTCTGCTGACAGTGCACCTTAGGAATCTCAGTTTAGCATTTTTCCTTGTTGCCTGTTTGTTGTTTGTTTTCTGTCATTGTAAATCCATTCAGTAATAGGCAAAGTGTGTATCTATAGAGTTCTCATCCAATATAATGGGTAATAGACTGTGGAAACCAAACACCAAAGTGACAGCTAGAATCGCCATACAAACAACCACTCCATGATCTTTTAATTTTCAAAGGCTTCGCCAAGCACTCCTGTATCACAAATCAGCAACGAAAGTGGTCAAGATTGATGGCCTTAATTAGGAAAGCAGTACAAATGTCCTTAGAGCAATGAAGAATGCTAGAGTGTTTTTCAAGTAAAGCAAAGGGGTATCCTCAAACAAATTTTATTTGACTCATCATTTAAAAAGTTTACCCTGGACTAACACCTTCAGAATTAAAAATCACAAAAGGACACCTTTATCAATTTTGAAACACTTAACAAATACTCTAAAAAGTATTATGGGCTATCCTTGATATTTTATTGTATAAAACATGCTTGTGAGACAGTACAAAAATGTCTAATACTGAACTGTCAGTAATATTTGAATTTAAATAGCTCAAATTGTGACCATCTTAATCAGTGTTCTCCAAAGTGTTGTGCATACAGCCGCGTAGCCATGTCGAGACACAAAACCACAAATGGCAGCAGAGAAAGAAGTTACTATAAATTATTGTGTGTGTGTAACCTACAAAAAGAATATGTAGTATATAGGATAGTATGTATTAATATATGTAACATATACTGTATGTAATATATAATATATAGATTCCATCTTCTACCATCATTTGGTCCTTATTTAACATTGTGTGGCAACAACTTACATACGTGAGGGGTACTGAGAAATAATGGAAATTTTACTTGCAGAAAGGGTGAGTACAAGCTTCGAGGGGTAATTTTTGTGTTTTTAGATGTATTTTAATTAATTATCTCTAATTAAGTAGAATTTTATATAGTTTTCATTAAGTTAAACGTGACAAAACGGATGAGTAATACCAGAAACAATACTTGCTAAGGAATGTGTGGATTTAAAAAAGTATTAAAAGTATAAATGAGAGTAACTGTCAGAGCTAACATGACTTCCGCTTCCACTACAAGTTCTTTCTCAAAACAATGAGTAAAACATCTTTGGCTAAAAGTCAGCAGAGAAGACTTCAAAATTATCCCATTCTGATGAATCTCTCTCAATTAGCAATATATTTAATGATATTGTTTATTTCTTCCACATGTTAATATTTTCAAATGTCTACATTGTACATTTAATAAATTTCACATTGTGCAGTTATTCACATACGTATTTTACAAATATTTATTTGAAGTGTGTGATCATAGGGTGTATGATAATAAAAGTTGGAGCACACTAACTCTGGAATGAAGTTTGATTAATATAGAAATATAATATGAAAGTAAATATAAACCTGATGCTATTTTCTATAATAATGCCAATAAAAAAAATTCGGCTTATTTGTTTCCACAGAAAAAATTACGGAATGTAGTACCTTAAAAACAAGAACCATTGTATTTTATGTGATGGTTTAGTGGACCAGGAATAGGCAAGGCTTTTCAACGCTGGAACTGATCTTTTCTATTAGTCCAGAAAGTCACATAGGCCAATCCAGATTCACAGGGAAGAATGGTATCAAGTATTCGTAGTGATCCTTCATCTGCCACAACCATATTTTAGAAAATAAAATGACTTGGCAAGAAATAGGTACATATAATGTTTATCAGAGTACTATGTTTAAAACTGGCAGTTTTTATAAAACAAATTATTTGATGAGAAGGACCTTCAAAAATAATATAATAGTCTTATAATGGTAAAATCAAAAATATTTCAAAAATTTTTTTAAGATGACAGAAAAATATTCTTAATGTATTATGAAAATTTTACTAACCCAATTTTGCAAGACAGAAACACACACACATATATACAAACATATACACACATATTAGAGGAAGTAATCAACACAGGAACAAATATCTCTTTCTATAGGAATAACATTAAAATGCATTATTTTAAATTTCCATTCATCATCTCTGTTTTATGAATTGTCTAGTATATGTGTTATAATTGTCTAATGTATCTTTTTAAATTTTCTTCTATTTTTTAAATCTGTAAAATCCTTTATCATTATGAATTATCTTTTAATTTTTGAATACATACCATTAATACAATGAATCTCATTATAATTAGTTATACCAAACAATTAGTAAGATATTTGGCAAAATTTTGCATCTATAATTTTTAAAAAGTGATGTGAGAAATATTCAGTGTTTTAATTGAAATACTATATATTGTTCAATTTTATCTTTCAAGTTCCTCTAAACATTTTGAAAAAACTGGATGTATTTTATATAAATATAATCCTATTACTAAATTTAACAAAACTGAAAATTATTTATTGATATTATTTAATCTTCCATCTGTAATCAAACTTCCCTGATTCTCTTAAAATTATATTTTTATGCTTTGTCATTCAGGTCTGTATCTAAAACATGATTTTTAAGTCATTTATAATCTAGAGTATGGAATTTATATGGTTCTGGAAACTTGAGTTTTATATCTTTTGTCACCTTTGTAAAATTCATGGTAATTCTTCAAATGTGGCGCCTTCCTCATTTTCCTTGCCCTCTTCATCTTGAACACCTGTAACAAATGTATGTAACACTTGCACTATCCATTTCTCTTTCTCTTTTGTGTTTATTTATCCTTTTGTCTTTTTGTGCTTCAATCAGAATTTTTGTTGGTCAGTCTTTCAAGCTCATGAATCCTTTGTTCTGCTGTATCTAAGCTACTGTTAAACTCGAATATTGAGTTCTTAATTTTATTATCAGCATTTCTACTGTAATTGTTTCTATGCACTTCTGGTATCTTTCAATATTCCCTTAAATAAAGTAATCATATTTGTTCTAAAGTCCTTGTGTAATAACTGTAATATATTACTTTGGTTTTACTTTTTTTTTCTATTATTTTCCTGGTTTTCAGGCATAGCCCTCTATTATGTCCATAGTGCTTTATCCAATGACAGACATTATGGATGAAAATCTGCCAAAACTCTAATATTATCTCTATCCAAAAAGAGTTAGTTTCTTCTGCTGCATAAATGGCAGGCAGACAGATCATCTTTATCCTGACCTCATCTCTGATCATATAGCGTCATTTTCACAGTTCTCTTTTTGTAACAGGTGAGTGTGAATCTCAACCAATTTCAAGTGTGAGGGACATGATCTAAACTCTCCATGGGAGAAGTAACAAAATCACATTAAGAAAAGCACTGGGAATGAGGGTTATTGTCTGGGTCCTCTTTAAAACAAACAAACAAAAAATCTACACATTTGCCTTCTACCCCACAACAAATTTTGTATAGGGTATACCATTTTTTCTATTATTGAATGTATATTTGTGTACTTATTCACATGATACACATACAAACACATGCAGACAAATATATGCCCAATTCATATATACACACAGACATACACACACACACACACACATATAACACACACACATACATAACACACACACACACACACACACACCCCTCTAGATTCGCAAATAATGAATTGTCCACTTATGCTTTGTCCAAGTCAGTGGACTCTTCAAGAGTTATTTAATTTTGTTTCACTTTTAAATTAGCATGTCCATCGTTACGTGTGTGAATCTAGACTTCCTAATTCCTACCCAGCCTCTCATCCCAACCATGTTTGCTTTCTTAGTAACCTATGACAAATAAACTTTTGGGGAAAAAAAACCTATGTTTTATTACTTTAAGAGGATTCAAAGTTAAAAAAATGAGTCCATTTTTTATATTCTATTCACACTACTAAAAGATCCACGTACACAATTCTAGCACTGGTTAATGGCTATTCAAAAATATAGATATATCTATTTTCCACACAATACTTTAGCTTCTCTTATGTTGCAATAATTCCGATGTTTTTCTAACTTCAGTTTATATTTAAATGTATTAAATGATCACCATAGACATTTTACTATAGCTACCATTTTGTTACTTGGAGTTTTTTCACAAGATTTTTCTTTTTTAATTATTTTGTTGAAGAAAAGGCCAGGGCCTACTCTTTCTTGAGTTTCTGCATGGTGGTAAAAAAAACTTTAAAAATTAATATTAAAAATATTTTCCCAATATTCCCTTTCTATATCCATGACTATTTTTAGCTGACTGGCTATTTTCAGTTTATTCTCTTTCCCTTTGTATGTTTAATAAAGTTTTTGCCAATTTAGTCATTTATTTTCATTTTGCTATTTATTGTACTATAACTTTAATCATTTGATAACTTATTTTTTCTACCCTATGTCTCCATGGTAGCTTATTTTTTTTTTTTTTTTTTTTTTGAGACGGAGTCTCGCTCTGTCGCCCAGGCTGGAGTGCAGTGGCCGGATCTCAGCTCACTGCAAGCTCCGCCTCCCGGGTTCACGCCATTCTCCTGCCTCAGCCTCCCGAGTAGCTGGGACTTCAGGCGCCCGCCACCATGCCCGGCTAGTTTTTTGTATTTTTTAGTAGAGACGGGGTTTCACCGTGTTAGCCAGGATGGTCTCGATCTCCTGACCTCGTGATCCACCCGTCTCGGCCTCCCAAAGTGCTGGGATTACAGGCGTGAGCCACCGCGCCCGGCCCCATGGTAGCTTCTTAATCGTTATCATGCATCTCTGAAAGGGGTCATTCTTTCTCTGATCACTTACTATTAGAGAATATTGGGAGAAGTTGGGAAAGTGAATTGGAATGGAAGACTGCTTGCACCTCCTTTCCTTGTCCTTTGCACACTCATCTTGTGCTGTAACTTTGGCTGTCCAAAGGACTGGCTGGTGAATTGTGTGGATAGAAGTGAAAGTGAACATGGTATGGATACTCAGTCTGAGATGTTGTGTGTCTTCTCCTGCAGCTGTCCAAAAGTAGCAGTTGCAAAGTTGATTGCTACCCATTTTTTTCTAATCCATTCTGTTACAGATGTTTTAAGTTGAGTTCTTCCAATAGCAGATCCTGGGGCCAATATATGTGTGAATTTAGTTCATTAGGCAGATTATTTCAGGAATAATCTATAGGGAATCACATATGTGAGACTGGAAGAAAAAGAGACCACTATAAAATACATGGTCAACAGATTACTGCTGCAGCGGAACAGTGTAGAAAGTACCTCAGAAGGCCGGGCGCGGTGGCTCACGCCTGTAATCCCAGCACTTTGGGAGGCCGAGACGGGCGGATCACAAGGTCAGGAGATCGAGACCACGGTGAAACCCCGTCTCTACTAAAAATACAAAAAAAAATTAGCCGGGCGCGGTTGTGGGCGCCTGTAGTCCCAGCTACTCGGGAGGCTGAGGCGGGAGAATGGCGTGAACCCGGGAGGCGGAGCTTGCAGTGAGCCGAGATCGCGCCACTGCACTCCAGCCTGGGCGACAGAACGAGACTCCGTCTCAAAAAAAAAAAAAAAAAAAAAAAGAAAGTACCTCAGGGTTATCTCAGCAGTGGGAGATGGCAGTCAAGACAGTTCCACATGGAATCCTTTGTTTCACTCCTGTTCTTAGGGAGCATAAACTGTCTGGAATTTCTTGCTTGTCCCGTGCATCTTGGATAAATATCCACTCCTACTCACAGTTGGTAGCCATGGGATCTGGAGATGCCAAATACTAAGGGGGGAAATGGTGAGATATTGATGGCATCTGCTCTAAATAATATCCACAATCTTGTCTTTTTTTCTGTATGTTATTTTGTTGGAGCTCTTATTCTTTGCCTTTAATGTTAGAAAATAAATCATCACTCTCATATTGCACCTTCAGAACTTGTGGTTCTAGATAAGGTAGCATTAGTTCAGCCTGTAAGGATGTTTACCTATTCTAGAAGACTATTTGGCAATGGCTGAAAATTTAACAGACTTTCCAGGGAATTGAATTTATTTTGCTTTCTGTTACATAAAAGATGAAATGTTAATCCTATTTAAAAATACATTTGGTGTTCATCACAATGTCAGAATACAGAAAGAACATTCCCCCTTTAAGGATTATTTTCCATGTCTTGGAAATGGAATACTTTGAAGCAGTTAAGAAACACAATTGCAGGTTAAAAAAAAAAGTTTCTGAAAAGGATTTGGATACTCTATTCAACACAGGCTAACTTAATTAAATTGATAATTCAGATCAAAGAGCAGGCTGGAGCTAATGTCATGTTTTCTAAATGCATCTATCTAGCTACAGTTGTCATACTGAGTTTTATATATGACAATATATGATAGTGTTCAGTGTTCAATCATGATTCTTTTCTAGTTAGTGGTTTATACATTTTATTTTCAGGAAAGTTCAGAGGAAAATCATTTGCTCCAACAATGTTTCTGGATATTTAGGACATCAGATTCTTAAAACAGCTGTATACCAAGCAATGGTATACAACAGGTGCACTTATGTGATTTTGAATATTTGAAGTTTTATAAGATTTATTCTCATAAACCTGAGTATACTAGTGTAAGTTGGTTAAGGATAGCAATTTTCCACACTGCTTAAATTTCTGAGTAATTTCTTCTTTTTTATCTTGAGTCTGATAAAACATATATGACACTAGCTGACATGATCGTTCAACAAATTACAGAAAAAAAAGACTTCATAGTAATGACTAACATATACCAAGTACTTTATATTTTTCGAATTCTGAATTTGGTATGTATGACAATTTATTCAATTCCAATAAAAATCCTAGTAATTATGGACTAATGTATTATTCCCAATACCTAGATGAAGAAACTGAAGCACAGAAATATTACACAACTAAGAAATGCCAGAGTTACAAGTCCAACTTGGTTATTCAGTCCCAGAGTATGCCCTAACCAACATGGTGCCCTGTCTCCAATGACATCAAAGTAGTAAGAAGCCTTGTTCTATATTTAAGTACTGGAGGGAAGTAGTCTGATTTTAAGAACAAATAGAGACTTTTTCATCTTTATTTTTGTGGTAATGTTGATAATATTTTTCAAATTTAAGGAGAAGATTATGTTTGAATTCATCATCCAATTTCATAAAGTTTATCTAGTTTATTATTTTAATACAATATTTTTTGAAGGAGAAAAGACACATGAGATCTGAGAACTAGGAGAGTAATTAGTTACTACTGATTGATGACCACTTGTTCACCTTCAGTATATCTTTAATATTTTGAGTATATTTTGAGTGTAAACATTCATATGAGATAGATTATGTCGCCAACCTGACCCTGTAAAGTTGGAATAAAACAAGAGTGCAGAAATATGTGATTTATCATTAGACTATTAAAACAGTTTATGCTAGGTTCATGAAGTAAATAAGCGATATTCAGTAGGATGTTCTGTGTTAAGATGTGTGTTTCTGTATCTGTGACATCCAATATGGCAGCCGGAAGACATATACTATTTTGAGCACTTGTGTTGTGAGTAGTGAAACTAAGGGCCCAAATTTCTTAAATTTTAGAGATTGCTCTTAAAACAAGAGGTGTGCTTTGTTGATATTTAATTGATTAGATAACTGATTCACCAACAATTAATCAACAATATTTATAGATTTCCAAAGGTCCAAAATTACAGTGAAAAATGACTAGAGATCACAAAAATGTCTAATTAATATCAAATTATAACATTAAACTTCACCTGTTATGTCTTATCAGCAATAAGTTTATAATATGATATATGAGGAGAAAATCAAGCATTAGTGTGTACTACAATCCTATGTGTTTTAAGCAAGGAAAAGAGAAAGAAATAAAGGACGGAGGAAGGAAGACAAAAAGAGAAATATGACATCCTTGGTTAATTTGTGCAGCCAGTGTATTATTATAATTTACTATTATGTGTAAGAGATTACGACAAATTTAATAACTTAAAATAACACCCATTTATTTATTGTCTCATAAACTTTGTTTTCAAGAAACAAAAAGTTGTATCTATGACAATTAACTTTTTGATTTCAAGAAGACTTAAGAGTTGGTGAGACAATAAATGGGTGCTGTTTCTTGGGGACTGCTGTCAGCTCCAAGAGGCATTTCACAGTATGCTAGTTTATTTCTTCCAAGCGAACAAAAAGCACTTCCTTGACTTCTCTCAGCATCAGCCAAGGGCAGTGTGGCTGTGGAGCCGAGAGTTCCTAAAGCTGGGATAGCTGACATCACTAATGAGGACCTGGTACTTGATGGACAGCCATTTGTGGGCTGAAAACATTCAAGCTTTGCTTAAAGGATTCAAAGGTGGCCATTGTGACTTTTGAAAACAAAAATTAGAGTCAAACCCAATCAGTGGTGTGTAACTGCCCTCTCCTTCTGCATCTCGTCTTATCCTTATCCGTACCTCTATCCCTACCTTACCTACTTTAACAACCACCACCACCACCACCACAACAAAGTGTATTAGTTGTGAGGTTGAGATCTTCCTATCCCAAAGCAGGACCAAAGACCATGTGTACCCATCAGAGTACTCCGGGGATTTTCAAAAGTAGGAGAGACATGAATTGCCCTGGCCTTGTTGGATATGTATCCAAGTCACCATCCTACCCAGTCCCATGTACATAAATCTGTGGAAGGAAAATTATTTTTAAAATTGAATCTAGGTTCCCACATACTTAACTCTCCTGAAACATAAGCTATATGTGACATATATCTAGATAGTCGCTCTTTCTGCAAGATTTTATTATGATCTACCTGATTTCACAAGGATAGACCCAGATTGATAACATAATTTCTAACTTTTTAAAAAATTTTTGGGTCATCAATTTCAGGTTATCAATTTTTCCCAGTATATTAAATTCCTGAGGGTCAGTTGTACAAATCCTTTTGCAGTTCATTATAGCAAATCTTTGTGTCTTTGCCCAATAAAGAAAAATCAGTCAGACATATTGTAAAAGCATGTTATCTACAGAAGTACAGTAAAATACATGTTTTCACTTTCAAAGTGATATAAAAAAATGAAAACATAAATTTACGCTAAAGTTTCACTACTGCTATTCCTGTGTATTTACCAAAACAATTCAAACAACAAAGAAAATTACCAGAAAGAGCAAGTCTTTATTTTGATACAACCGTATGCAATATTGTGAATTACATCTTCTACTCACTGTAATGTTTTTCATGCAAACCTCAGAGCTTTAAATTGATAATATTTAAAACTTTTCTTATTGCAAGATTTGGAAACACAATTTTAAAAGCATTCTAAGAGGGGTTTTAGAGAACCATTTGCTTTCTGACAGTGACAATAGCAAAATGTTTTCATAGTATATAGTACTTTCCATAACGATCGTGTAAGAATGTAGAAAACAATTTTGCTTTGTTGTTATGTATAATCAAAGCTGACACATTTTACTTCTGCATTACTCTGCTATAATTATCTTTCTGGATATATCAACCCTTATATTTAAACAGGATTTTTTGAGTGAAAGAGAGACACAGCAAATTATTCTATTTCAATATGTTATCAAACATCCTGATTTTATATTTTATGAATTGTCTGTAGGATTTTAATTTAGTCCTTGACTCAGAATAAGTTGTTGTAGTTTATTTATTTATTTATTTATTTATTTATTTATTTATTTTGAGATGGGGTCTTGCTCTGTTACCGATGCTGGAGTGCAGTAGTATAATCACAGCTCACTATACCGTCAAACACCTGGGTTCAAGCAGTCTTCCCACCTCCTCCCCCCCACTGTCTGGAACTATAGGCATAAGCCACCACACTCATACAGCTACTTTTTTAAAAAAACTATTTTTTTGTAGAGATGGGTCTTGATTTATTGTTCAGGCTGATCTCAAACACCAAGCCTCAAGCAATGCCTCTGCCTCCAAAAATGTGCTGAGATTGTAGGTTTGAGCCAATGCACTCAGACAGAATAAGATTTTAATAGATGGTTTTGAAATGTAAAACATTTCAGTCAAATTTTAAAACATTTAATGAAGTTTTAAATTATTCGATATATTTATATGAATATAATAAAACAATTAAATTTAGTTTTTTTTTAACTTTTTACTATGAGATGATTTCAGATTTAAAAGAAAACTGCAAAAATAGTACAAACAATTTACATACATTACTCATCTAGATTCTACGAATGTTTGCTATTTACTCACATTTGCCTTTTCATGATCTATTGTTACATATGACTATACATTAATCTAATCTATCATTTATTTACATATACACACACACATATATTTGCATATGCATGTATATTTATTTATATAACAGTTTACACACCTATAAGTATTTTTGGAAACTTTTAAGAGTAAGTTACCAATTTACTCTTGATGTATAATATCCCTTGACTTGAGCTTTTTAAGTTATACTTACCTAAAACAAAGAAATTTTCTCATATAACCACAGTGTAATCATCAGACCTTTAGTCTGGAATAATCTTTGTTCTTTCATGACCAGAGTATTTTTAAGAGTACAAGTCATTTACTTTGTAGAATACAAAGTAAGAATACATTAATAGATTAAAAATGAAAATCATCAAATTGGAAGCTGAAATGAAACAGTTGGAAAATTTACAACCTATTTGGAAAACAATGAGAAGGTCAAGAATATCAACCATGAGAATTCTAGCAAAGAAGAAAATGCTCATATTTTACAGTTAATTATATTAATTATTAACTATTATTACTATTAATTATATTAGTAACTAATTATTATATTATTAATTATTGATATAATAAACTATGAGTATATTAAATATTTTTGGGTAATACTGTTTCTACCAAAACCTAGCTTCTAAAACATGGGACAGATTATACTCAGAAATTAACAATTTTATAAGCTTGAATTTATTTATCTCATTAAATAAATGACCACTTTATTCCTGGGTTAAAGAGTAAGCAAATGTTACTAACCAAACACTGCTGAAATTTGAGCACAATGTCTTTTGGTTGACAACGTTCTGTTGTTACTGCATGAGAAAGTTTGATCACTGGAATATACATTTGTAAACTAATTCGAGGAAGAACAACCAATAGATTGAGGGTATTTACATAATTTCTTTCATACCACATAATATAGGGTTACATTTTGGGGATTATAAAGGCTTTTATGTATTTTTCTTAGTTGTCATAATTTCTTAAAATAATATTTAAGATTCTTTGGGGTTAAAGACTAAAAATGCCTAGTTTTCCTTTTTCTACCTCAAAAAACATGCACTATTCCTAGTGACCATTCTGTGTTCACTAGGAATAATTCATGTTTTGTAGAAGCTCCTAGATCTTCCATTTCATTTCATCATTGTATTAGTCCATTCTCACACTGCTATAAAGAACTACCCAAGACTGTGCAATTTATAAAGAAAAGAGGTTTAATTGGCTTGCACTTCCACATAGCTGGAGAGGCCTCCAGAAACTTACAATCATGGCAGAAGGGGAAACAGGTGTGGCTTAAATGGCAGCAAGCAAAAGAGAGAAGAAAGCATGTGTAGGAGGAACTGTCAAACATAAACAAAACCATCAGATCTCCTGAGACCTCACTCAATGTCATGAGAGCAACATGGGGAAAATTGCCCGCATAATCTAATCTGCTCCCATGTGGGGATTATAAGGATTACAATTCGAGATGAGATTCGGGTAGGTATACATATCAATCATGAAAACTTATTTTTAGAGTATAACAACAATATCACGGGCTAAAGCTTTATCCTGTACATATTTATTTTAAGAAGAAAAATACAAAATTGCAAAAATTTTAAATTAATTATCTGTTAAAACATATTTATCTTTATACAGCACAATAATAACTATGAGATAATGTGTCTTTGACATGACATATATATGTTGTGTAAAATGATAGAAATGTTAGAAAACACTGTATGAGGCAATTTACATTATTTGTTGATAAGATATTATTTTAAGCCACAGGAACAATTACACTTAAAACCATTGTTATGTTATTTTCAGGCTAGGAAAATGCATTAAAAAGCTCTGCTTAGTCATGTCTAAAAAAATGCATGTCTAACAAAGCTGGCAATTCTTATTTAAGAGCATCATTAGCATAAGTTGAGATTTAAAAGAAATTTATCACTATTTACTCATCTGTTAATAAATTAGCTAGTGACAAGAAAAGTAAAGAAATACACATTTTTTTCATGGCATACAATTCAGGCTATCCGGAAATGTAAGGAATTAAACAAAATGATCTACTAGCCTAACATAGTACCTAAAAGGAGACTTACAAAAAAGCTCCAAAGAATCTTACAATTAACATCATTTAATCTAATGGAAATATTAGTTTGTCAATTATTAATTTGTTCTAAGTGTGTGTGTTTGTGCACATGTGTATGTGTGTAATTTTATAGAAGGCAGTTAGCAAAACATAAAGAAAATTATGTCTTTTTGAATTTATCTCTATTAAAACACTAAAATAAAAATAAGTCTCTGTGCCTCTGCTCCTTCAACTGTAAAATGAGGATTACATTAAATGATCTTCATAATCTTCCTTTTCATGTCACTTTTTGAAATTTCTAAAATTCTACCAATATGATTATTCTAAATACAATTAATTCCTTGCAAGTATTGGTGATTTTTTTTAATTTTGTGCTAAAATTTTTAAAAATTAATTCATTTATTGATCTATTCATTTATCAAATACAATTTCAGTACATATTTCTATCTTAAACAGTGTGTTCTTCCATGTGGATACAGATAAAGGCAATCTTTTTTCAAGGGGCTAATAAAAGAAAGGGAGAATTACATGTGGAAAATATGTTTAAGTATTGAAGTCCAAATAAGCATGCAGTTGGATAGAACAGGCCAGCAAAACACAGGATAGAGTTAAGGAAGGCCTCCTAGGGGAATTCTTAAACTAAAAGATTAAAAACAGCTAGACAAGACAGTTTTCATTTTATTTTAATATACTGTTTTTATTAAATACAATAAAATCTAGAAATCTACATTAATTGAAACTGAATTAGACCTTGAGTAGCATTGTGTTAGATTAAAAAATAAAATGCCTATCCCCAAAATCAAAACAAACTGCATTTTTCTCATCTTCTTTTAAATAAAAAAGTAATTAATTTCAAATTCATTTAAAAAGTCAATGTTGATATTTTCTTCCACGTAACATCCCACTTATCTTCGGAAAAGAAAAGATATTTACAATGTGGTCTCTCTTTACTAAAATGTTCATTCAATAAGCTTCAAATAGAAATATATCAGAAGTAACATTATTTAACTTATTTTTAATTTTATGCCACTTTTTTACTTCAACTATCTTATCCTGCTCATATACAATGACTAAATACACTACTTTCTGATCTGCTAATGATTGATATACAAAATGCTAAGAGTGTTTCAAACTTTTAAAAGGATTGAGATAAGAAAATTGAGCTACACTTGAGATCCAAGTTCTTTCTCAGACATTAGGGTGATGAGATGGCTCTCATTTCCCCACATTCTGCCAGCTTGATATAAGGCCATGCAAAGTGGTAGAAACTGGCACTTACCCATGTCTTTAAATCTTTGCAATTTGTCAACTTTAGGGCTGGATGTACTTGAATACACACACACACACACACACACACACACACACACATATATGTGTATATCTTATAATTCCTGGGAAATTGCACTGAAACTATTTCAACTTTGCTGAGTAATTTATCTCTAAGGTAATATAACATAATATAATGATTATATTAATTAATTATATGTTAATATAATAACATGGTTTCTTTGGCCAGTAAATACCTAAAGGCCAGAAAGTGTAACCAATCTTTCCTTATAATAGATCCCCAAATTCTTGACTGAATATTATTTCCCAAACCATTTTTTTGCGTCTTTGTTGTCCACTCACTGATTCACTTAATAAACACTTACTAAGACTTTGTATATACCGCCTTCTTCAGTTTACTAAAAGGTTATAAATTATGCTCTGTGACTGATTTGAGCAAAAATTTTAACCTCTATAAATCTTGTTTAATGCCATATGGATGGTCCTAGCTCCACAATTTGATCATGAGATCCTCCAAAAAATATAAAGTCAATAACATTATAGTTAACATGACTACTAACCTTTATAATATGATTAAGGAAAATATCAATATCTGCTTTACATTTTGAAAGAGTGTCATCTCCCCCAGTGTGATGACACTTACAATTTTCTTTGTTCATTATCAGTTGGCTCTTCAGACTCCTGTTCTACTGAGTCAGAATTGGACAAAGGTCTTGAGAGTTTGAAGATTCTTCCGCATCTTATTCTGTCATCCCAGTTCTATGTAACCATAAGAAGCTCAGCTGCTTTCTCGTATATTTTCATCCACTCGTCCTAGAGTGGCTTTGCTTGGCAGAGTCCCCAGGCATTGCTAAAGGTCTTCAGTTCACTCGAAGGAGTTCCTGGTACTTTGGGATTTTATACCCTCTAGTTCTCGTTTCTTCTGCATGTTTCACATGCCTTAAAAATACAGGCTTTCAGGACTGTGCATATATAATAAATTATGTTCAAAGTATAGCCTTGTATATGTCTGGTTTTGTTTAACCTCGTACATTGTTTGTTAGATGTACTAACATGATTTCAAATTAATTTTCTCACATTCCTTACTTGCATTTTGGTCTTTTTGCCTTGAAAACCTTTTCATTTTTTCTTGATTTTTTTTTTTATTTAAAAAAATCTTTTAGCAATGAGGCACTGGTAGAAAATTTAAGTTTTTCATCCGAAAATATCATTAACTTAGTATTATGCCAGAAAGATAGCTTTGCAGAATATAAAATTTAAGTTGATAGTACTATTCTCTTGGTGATTGTGAGATTTTGATTCCTCTGTATTGTGGTACCCATTTTTGCCTTTGTGAAATGAAAATAGAATCTTGGAACCCCAAACTCACTATGCCAAAAGGAAAGTTAAGCTTGGGAACTGAGTCACGCAAAATCTGCTTTTCTTTTGTTCCCAAACAGATAGCTTTAATTTCACATGCTTACTTTGTCTTATGGAAAATGTAGATCTGCGGAGCTCCAGAGGAATACATAATCAACTTCTCCCCTCACTCCTTTTGAACTTTTAAAATGTGCATTCAGTAAGCACTAATCAAAACCTCACAAGAACTTTCCTTTCTTTTTATTTTTCTGTCACCCTCCTGGGCATTTTTTCTCCTATAAATATTGGAAGTCCTCAAAACCCTCTTTGGAGAAAGCACAGGTCACAGACCTTGTGTTTTGTTTTGTTTTGTTTGTGAAACACAGGTTACTGCAACTTGTGTTGTGTTTTGTTTTGTTTTGTTTCCCCCAGGTGCATCCTCAACCCTGGCAAAATAAACCTCTCAATTGCTTGAGATCTGTCCCAGACACTTTGGTTTACACATTTGAGAAATCAGCGGTTTGTATGACTGTGAGTCCTTTGATTATGAACACTATTTTCCTTCTGAATGTATGTCTGTTATTCAGTCTAAAAGACTGAATGTGCATAAGCATGGACTTCATTTTATTTATCCTACTCTATATACATTGTGCTTAATAGTTGATGGAATCTGATATCAATCAATGTAGGGAAATGTATAGTTTATGATTCTTTATGTATAACCTCTCTTCTATGTATCTAATCCTTATTTTCTGGCACTATAATTAGAAATATATTTGACTCAACCTTTCTATCTTACATAACTTAAATGTTTTCATATTATCTAACAATTTGTTTATCTTTTCTGCAGTGTATAACTGCTTTAGTTCTATTCATTAATTCTCTTTCTGGCTGTGTCTAATCTGTTGGTTAATCTATTCATTAATTTTTTTCTACGGCCTTTATTTTATTTTCAATATAAATTTTTAAACAATCACTTTTGATGGATTTTGTATCTTTTTATTTTGTTTTGTTTTGTTTTAGTGTGAGCATTTAACACAAAAGCCAGTCTTTGAACAAATGTTTAAGTGCATAATATGATATTTTTAACTCTAGGCATGAAGTTGCATAGTAGCAGATCTCTAGAATTATCCCGATTATCTGGAACTTTATACCTGTTCGGTATAAACTCCACTTCTTCCCTCCAGTTCCTGGCAACTAGCATAAAATATTTATTACATTTGCAATTTTTTTATATTTTAAGATCCATCAAGGTTTTTTTGAGGAAATACAGATGTTTATGATAGCCTTAGTGGTATTCATTTTTAAATTCGTATTTATTTCTATTATCAGTATATTTTCCCATTTTATGAATACCTTCATGAATATACATTTTATTAGATACTTGGCTAACTCTCACATGGTCAGTAAGTAAATGTGGGGAAATTTATATTTGATTGTGCCTAATGTACAAGAATATCTCGAGTCTAATCTGGAGATTCTTTCCTCCAGGGAAGCTTTCTTTTTTCTACTGTTTGACAAGAGAAGAGGGAAGGGAGAGAGCTTGCTACTATTTTGGGGTCCTTTCAATCTCCTTTGGATATTTTATCCTTTGAAGTCTTAGATTCAGCTCCCCAACAATGCCAAAGCAACAGCCAACATCTTCCTGTTGCATACTTACACTGGCATTGATCTACTGAGTTTTATCCACTTTCCTCATAGTTTATTGTTTACATTCCAGCTCAGATCATTTTTCTTTTCACCTGTTTGTTTAGGTTATTGAGATTTTAAAAATCTTTTGCAAGGCATTGATTGTATTTTATCAGGAATAGAGTTTAATTGCAGTGGAAGTGTCCCGGAGATTACTAGTTTTCTATAAAGTGTAAAGTGAAAATTTTCATGAATTTCTGTCTATGCCCAGTCTATTATGGTATTAGTCTTTCTTTCCATTCTGTGCCTACATTTTTCCTTGAAATATTTAGTTTTTTTTCCTTGCCCTTTTTCCATCTAAATCATAAGTAAGGAAAGCATGGCCCATGAACCATATTCAGCGTATTTATATATATGAATACAGCCGCAGTCGTACATATCCATATCATCTATGTTTGGTTTTGCACTACAGTAGTAGACCTGAGTAGCTCCATTGGAAGTCATAAGGCCACATAGCTTGAAATACTCACTCTCTTGGTTATATTAGTTTACTGGGGCTTCTGTAACAAAGTACCACAGACCAAGTGACTTAAGCAACAGAAACTTAGGTCTTCCAGTTCTGAAGTCGAGAAATCCAAGAAGACTCCTGGTGTCCACAGGATTGGTTTCTTCTGAGGCTTCAAAAGAAAGTTTGTAGATGGTCATCTTCTCCCTGTTGCTTCACATGGTTTTTGTCTATACCTGTCCATGTTTTAATTACCTCTTTTCATAAAGACACCAGTGATAGCAGATCACTGCTATGTTCATTGTGGTCCACCCTAATGAACTTACTTTAACTTAATTATCACTTTAAGACTCTAGCCCCAATTCCCATCACATTCTGAAGTACTGGTAATTAGGACGTCAACATATAAATTATGTGGATGCATAATTCAGTCCCTAACACTGCCTCTTGCAGAAAAAGTTTGCTGACTAGTGGGCAAACAATTACAATCAAGATGATTTTGTAAGATAATTTTCTATAAAGAAAATTTATAAAATAAGAGTTTTATAAATGTAGAAAATGAACATAGTCTGCAAAATTGAGACATAGAAGAAAATACTCATTTGGGGGTTTTGGTTCATTATTTTTAACATTTTTGAGCAGTAATCCTTATATTAAACATTTTTCTAGAAATTGAGATTCCCAAGTAAAACAAATAGCAGGAAAAATGGATCCATAATTGATAGAAGTTATATCAAAGGAAACCTTAAAAGCACATCACATATTTCAAATTTTAAATTTTAATATTTTATAAATTTATCAACTGTAGATGATTATCATGTTATTTCAAATTTGATTTCACAACTAAGTAAATATTTTCAGTCACAATGTGTGAGACATTTAAGATATTTATTAAATATAAGGATTCATTAATTAATTGAATAGTGACTAAAATATGACAACTTAAATAAAATAAATAATTCCCTAGGTGCTAACAACTTATATTTTGACCAAAATGTAAGAGTCTTTAGTCAATATATAAAGAGTTTAAATATAGCTTATTTAATTGATTTACTTTAGTATCAATATTTCCAGAAAGTATAACGTTTAGAGAGATATAACTTTCCAATTAAAAGTTTTGGCCATTTTATTAAACAAAGTGGAAAATAGAACTGTTAAGTAATGTATACTTACAAAATTATTTATTTTCTTTAAAAAGCTAGAATGGTAACTATTTATAAAAAGTCAATAGGATAATTCTAAGAAAAATATAAGAAAACCTAAGCCACAATTTTATATAAATTGTTGAACAAAATTTGACATTTATACATTAGTATTTGATGAAATAACAATTTATTCGTAGAGAATGAGAAAACCTCAGAAGTTTCATTCTGATACATATAATATTCAGAAGGATGATAGCAATGAATTTTGCATGTTTTTCTCCTGACACATATTTTCCTCCAGAACACTGTTAATATTGAGTCTTTCTTTACCATTGAAACATAGCGTGCAGAATATGAGAGGACTTTGTTATCAAGTAAACCAATGGGCTGTAGGGTTATAATGTAAATATAATCTTCTTGGACTAAAAAAAAGTGAGAATTTTTTTTTTCAGTTTGTTAATGAAAAGATACACCACAATATAGTTAATATACATTTTCCAAAGCATTAGGTGGTGATTGAGAATTATTATTATTAATTTAGTTTGCTTTAGCTATGTATTGGCTAACATCATGCCAATTATCTTTTCACATAAGTACAATATAAAAGGGCATGGATATCTCCAGGAATGTATTATCCCTTCATTCCTTTTTATCTTTATTTTCTTTAATCATAGCTTATTTGTAATATAAATGTTGATAACAAAACCAACCAGTTATATTCTTGGAATAAGAATCATTCATAGTATACTGCATTACATGATTTTAAAATGAACTCTTACTGAATATTATAATAGTACAACGTGGGTATTAATTGGCCAATCTCAATCTTAAATATTACAGATTAAACTATTTAAATAATTGGTGACAAGTAATATATATTTATATATGCCTATCAATATTCTATTAGTTGGATTTTCTTTCTCACCCTTTACCAAAAAAATCTGCTATGTCTGCCTTATTCTCTGGAAGCAAATTATTTTTATATAATACACAATAACATAGAAAGAATGCTTAGTGATTTCTAGGTCTCCTGTACTGCAAAAGCTTTTGAGTGTTGTGTGGGACTTCAAGAAAGGTTGAAAAAAGAGCACAAACTCTTTTCTCAAAAAATGATAGACTAAATTTTCAAAGCAATCACTCTGGACCTCTGGACATGCATTAGACGCCATATGCTTTATATAGAGAAGTCTTTATTCAAAAGACTTATCTCTACAGACCACACTCTTTAGATTCCTAAAGATCTCCAATAAGAGACATAGGAGCCTATGGCATTTTGGTTGGGAGATGCTCCTATTTCAATTCCCTTCTTAATTCGATTGCAGTAATTCTTACCAGGCAGGGCAGACTGATTTGACGTGGAGTCAAAGCACAGAAACAGCATACCCAGAGGTACCACTTGGATAACAAACGGAGTGTCCAGAAAGACTGCCAAATATTTGAGAAAGTCAACATGGAACTAGCCTGAGATGGTGATATGGGTTGGGGCCAGCAAATACTGGAAGAAAATGTAGAAATTTAAAAGAAATACTTGGTTGCAGTAGTCATAGAGGACCTTTATGAGATTTCATGTATCTCTGGTGTTCTGGAAAGCAGCTTGCTTATGCAAATTCTGAGCAGGTTCAGGAGAAAGCACAGGGGATCACAGCTATCTACTTTCCCTTCCCCCAGAAACATGAGGTCTCAATTAGGCAGAAAGTAAAAGTCGCAGCATGCTTGCTGATACAGTTTGGTTCTGTGTCCCCACCCAAAACTCACTTCGAAATGTAATAATCCCCACATGCCAAGGACAGGACCAGGTGGAGATAATTGAATCATGAGGGCAGTTTCTCCATGGTGTTCTTGTGACAGTGAGTGAGTTCTCATGAGATCTGATGATTTTATAAGGGGCTTCCCCCTTGGCTGGGCACTCATTCTCTCTCCTGCCACCCTGTGAAGAGGTGTCTTCTGCCCTGATTATAAGTTTCCTGAGGCTTCCTCAGTCATGTGGAACTTTGAGTCAATGAAACCTCTTTTTTTTTTTTTATAAATTGACCAGTCTCCAGTATTCCTTCATAGCAGCGTGAGAATGGACTAATACACTTGCAATCTTCCTGAACTTTGAAATGTGGCCTCTGGACCATAAAAAGATCAAATTGCAAAGAATTAATTATTACTGGCTTGAGATGTTTAAGCAAAACCTCTGCAACAGTTTTCCCTGGGGATCACATCTGACTTAAAGAAAAGTTGAGGACACTTGAGACTTTGTTATAAAAACATAGTTAATTGTTTTCAATTTTTTTAATGTAAATCCAAAATCATTTAGAAAGAAATAGACACAAAATGTTAATTTTTAGCAACATGAGTCAAGAGAATAGTCATAGATGTGCATCTACATGTCTATATTATCTATCAATATTATTTTCTGAAATTGTTAAAATCATCTATCAGATACAAAAGGAAAATTCTAGACCAAAAATCAATTAGCTTGATGATAGTGTCCAATCAATCACTATCCACTATACAAAGTTCACTCTTCTCACCTGGGTGAAAATTGAGGCAGGTCGACATTTAAGAGACTGATACCATCCTTGGCATGACTCTTTTGACACAAATGCTAACCCTTCCACATCGCTAACTGGCAAGGTAAAAGTGCGGGTGAGGTTGTCCTTTGATAAGAGGTATAAAGGTTTTTATCAAAATAGATGATGGAATCCACTAGTGAAGTTAAACTTATATGGATGCAATAGGAAATATAAGTAGGACTAAAAAAATCAAACATGTGCTTGTTGGGGAAACTTTTGTCTGCCTTTCATTTATTGAAGGCCAATAGCTATTTTATTTCCTTCAAATAATAGTAGTAGTTCTGCCAAGTTTTCATAGGATCAGAAACCATGGAATATAGGAACAAATTGAAGGATTAATCAGAGTGATTATTTAAAATGTATTCTATAAGGTAATTCAACTTTTTTATTACTGATCATATTTTTCGTAAAACTTCAGAAAACATGCTGAGAAAATAGGTCTGCTAATGTAAGATATCTCCTAGCATTAGAAATCATTAATAACAAATAGATTGTACATAATTCTTATTTGTATTATTTTAGAATGAGGTTTCTCTCTCATTCTTCTTCACATGAAATGTTTGTTTATTCAATGCCTTTAAAGCATTAAGGGAAAGATGATGCCTAGTTTGGATTTTAGTACATTTAATTAGAAATTAAAATACTTGCATTCAATTTAGTGTCTTCCATCTCTATTCCTATAACTAAAAATAAATCTTTACATTTGAGAAAATTAAATTTTTATCTGTAAAACAGGCAAAACCTTACCTGCCAATCATTCTTATGAATGTAAGGTATTAATTTCTTGAGCCGATGAGTGAATGATACTTTCATTTTATAAATTTTAGGGAGTTTTTTAAAATAGAAGATGTTTTAATTTTATAGAAATTAAGGCTACATTGTTTCTATTAAAATAAATATTATACCTTACATTTTTTGAACGCTCATTCTCTGAGATGACTCTTTGAAAATGTTTTCTGTAATTTCTCTAACTTCTTCACTCAATTAAATATGTGCTGAAGTCACTCACATTTGCCCATAGATACCGAGGATAGAACAAGGTAGTTTCTAAGGAGCACACAACTAAGTGGATAATTCGGGAAGCTTAACTCTGCAGACCACACTCTTTAGATCTCTCAATATTTACCATCTGACACATAATGTTAGAGATAGAAGTATCAAGGCAGGAATAGACAATATGTAATTATTCTTATCAAGAGATTAATTTTAAGACTATGTTTAGATTTCACAGATGAGCTAAAGTAAAATTTGCTTGTGGCTATTTTAGCTATGAAACAAATATTTTCCTATTAACCTATATGCAAAAACTTCCACATGAATGTTCACAGCAACTTTACTGGCAAAAGAAAAAAAAATAGAAATAACAATCTAAGTGTCAAAAACTGATGAATAGTTAAACACATTGTGGCACATCCATACTATGGAATTCTATTCAGCCATTAAAAGGTGCAAAATATTAATACACATGCAACTTTGATAGGTCTCAAGAGAATTATGCTGCATTAAAAAAGCGAGTTTCAGGCAGCTACATACTGCTTAATTCAGTTTGTATAACATTTATTTATTTTTAATGTTTATTTTTAACCGACACATTGGAATTTTACATATTTATGGAGTGCAATTTGATGTTTCAATACATATATATCTTGTGTGATGATCAAATCAGGATAGGATTCTTGAAAAGACAATATTATAGAGGCAGAAAACAGATTAGTGATTGCCAGGAGTTAGAAACAGGGTAAGGCAAGATTGTGACTGTTGCCACTGAGTGGTAGTTGTAGAAAACTTTATGATGAAACTTTTGTGCATCTGAACTATAACAACGTTTAAATGAATCTATCAATGTGCTGAAAATGCACAGAACTAAATCATACACACAAACAAATGAATACATGTAAAACAAGCGAAATGTGAATAATTTCAGTGGATTATATCATTAAATTTCTTGGTGGTTACTCATCTAGAATGTATTGCTTATACTTCATACAATCTCTATAGTAGTTTAGATAGAAAAAACAATTTGTCAGTGACTGATGCTTTACATTTTAGAATTTTTATCTAAATTCTTGGGCCCCAGAAGTATTGTGAGACATGCCAGGGGTAATGATCTAGGCAAATTGAAAAGTATGATACTGATTAGGCAAATAAGGAAAGATATCACTGCTCTGCATGAGTCATTACCAAACCATTTGATAATGTTCTCAGGCATTATCCACTGACAGACTTTTATCAATGGGTAATTAGAGGAATATAAATAAAAGAACAAACAGAGCTCATAATTGGACCAATGCAATAACAACTTCCTTTCAGACAAAACTCAGACATGATCATAATTTATGAAATTGGATATATATATATATGTAATTCTGAAGATATCTTTGTGAAAGTGCTACAAAGACTTTAAAAACTCGATAAAATTGTGGAGCTTCAGGAATTAAAATAAAAACTCTTCTTGTCTACTAACCCTTTCAGGTATGCCCTTCGGTTCTATTTTGTTCTTCACAGCTCTTCTGTATAACCTGACTGTATCATTACATCTACAGCCCTAGGGCAGTAATAGACATAAGCTCTTCCCTCAGTCCTTCAGTCAATTAGCTGAAAAATAGAAGACATATGGACCAAAGTATAGGAAGATGTACCATATGGAATTAATTAATCATTCGAGTTTCTTAAAAAAAAAAAAAAACAAATCTTTTTATTTAAATATTTATTTGATAAATTAAACTGAGTATTGCTAGTAAGCAATATTCCTGGAATATCTTTCAGATACCATCTAACATCAGCTAACCTGCTTATCAGAAATTTACTTTCTTAAGTATGTTGTTGGTCTGTACACTTTTGTCATTGCAGTTAATTATATTTGGGGACGTATCTGTTACTATAATTACAACCTACTTCTTTTGCTGCTTCCAATGTGGAAAAAATAAGAATTGGAATAAATTCTGTATCTTTTTAAAAATTCAAATGTCCAGATATTACAACACATAGGACATAAAGATGTTAAATGTGCATATGCCTATTATATTCCTCAATATACTTGAGACCAATATTGATGAAATTAAAGAAAGAAACAATTCTACCATAATACCAGAATATTTTAACACTCTCAGTAATTAGCAGAGTTACATAAAAATAGTAAAAAATTAGATGATCCAAATAACACACTGAACTATTTTAAATTAATGGACTGTTCTAGAACACTGTCTGATAAGAGCAGAAACATATTTTTCACGATATATGTGCATCTTTCACCAAGGTAGGCCATGTACTGAGCCATAAAATGTCTTAATATATATCAAATAATTAAAATATTTTTTTCTTTGTTCATAACATAATGATATTAAAACTAAAAAACCAGACAATTTAAAATTACTCAGAAATGATATACACTTCTGAATAATTTATAGAAACAGAAGATATTGCTAAAGAAATCAGAAAATATTTGAACTGAAAAGTAATAAAAATGCAACATATCTAAACTTGCTGGAGGCATATAAAGTAGTACAGATAATTTGTAGTTTTAGATACAATATTTTAAAAAAAGCTTTAAAATCAATGAAGAGTGGTTCACTTTAAGAAGGCAGAAAAAGAAAGAATAAAGTAAATCCAAATTAAGCAACAGGAAGGGTAGAATTAAAAAAAAAAAAAAAAAGACCAGAAGAAAATAAAATAAAACACATCAAAAAAGAAAGAATATTAACAAAGCTAAAAACTGGATATTTGAAATATTTAAAAAGAAAGGCAAAGACAATTTTAAAAAGACGAAAAATAAGGAAGAACAAGATGAGAGAGAAGAGAGCAATGTGAAGAATAAACAAGAGTAATAACTAGAGATCCTGTAATATTAAAAAAAACCTTGATATATAACTTTTAGTCAACAATTTTAGAAAGATAGATGGAATTAATAAAATTTTCAAAAGTACACTCAATTAGAATAGCCCTATATGTATTGAGACATCAAAATTAATAGACAAATGTCTCCTCACAAAGAAAATTCCAGTCTCAACGTGCTTTCTGGTGAATTTGTAACAATTATGAAGAAATAACACCTATTATTTTCAAATTATTTCAATCAATAGAAAAAAAAACTAGATAAGGAAAGAGAAGGGAAGGCATCACACCTAATTTAATAAGGCCAGCAATATCCTGACAACAAAGCCAGAAAATAAGAATATTACAGATAAATATGCCCTGTTAACACAGCAGTAAAAGGAAAAAGTCCTGACAAAATTCCACATAATAAAATCAAGTACTATGTAAAATATATTATAACCAAGTGTATTTCAGTGTTATGAGTTAAATTGTACTACCAACAACAGATAAACTGAAATTCTAATCCCGAGTACTTCATTCAGAATGTGACCTTATTTGGAAACAATCTTTACATAGGTAATAAAGTTAACACAAAGTTATTAGGATCAGCCTTGATCCAATATGTCTTGTGCCCTTATGGGAGGAGGCAATTTGGACACAGAAACACACGGTTAGGGAAAATGTCATATGAAAATGAAGGCAAATATCAGGATAATATGTCTTAACCAGTCAGGAGATTCCAAAGACTGCTGAGAAATCACCAGAAGCTAGGAAAGGCATGGAACAGATTCTTCTTCAAAGCCCTAGAATGAACTATCCCCGTTGACACCTAGGTCTGAGACTTCCGGCCCCCAGGATGGAAAACAGTATTTTTTCTGTTGTTTAAGCCATCCAGTCTGTGGTACGTTATGACAGCAGCCCTTGCAAACGAATACACCCAAGATTGCATGGTTGGTGTAGCATTCAAAAATATGTCAAGATAATTAATCATGTTAACACAAAAATAAAGAAAAATATATATCATTATTTCAAAACTCAGAAAAAGCACTTGACAAAATTCAACTTTCATTTATAAAACACATTCTCAGGAATCTAGGAAGGAAAATAATTTCCTAAATACACTTATTGTATTAGCAATGGTGCCCAAACTGAACATAACATATATTATTGTGAAAATATAGGAAAGCAAAGAAAAAAACGTGGCACACAAACTATTGAAGACAATTTCACATTGTTAATAAAAATTTTGAATGTATTAACTCTTTACTGATAATCTACTTCTAGGATATCCTACCAATATATACCTGCATGTGTACAAAGTAATGTGCATACAAAGTGGTTTTTTTTTTTTTTTTGGTATAAAAGAGACTAGAAAAAGTTCAAATGTCTATATATCATGACGTGATAAATGAAGCATGATATGTCAACGTAATAAACATCACAAAATTAAGTCATAACTTTTATGCAATCATAACATTAAAATGAAAAACTTTCTATGCTCTATTTAAACTCTACACTATTATTTGACATGAAAAAATCGGTAGGCTTGTGAATGCAAGAACCAAGTTGCAGAACCATGAATATATTTTAAAAATATTTGTGTAACAAAATGGAAAAATCATAAGTAGATACTCAATTTTTCTTGGACTGTGATGCCTTTTTCAAAAGAAACACTGGAACAATTACAAGGTGTTTTCCGTATGGAGGAGGCAGGACAATGTTGGGTTGTTCAGAATAAACTGCCCTGAGCAAGTAGTGTTCAAGCTAGGACCTAAAGACTTTATAGAAGCTAGCCAGTGGATGAAAGCAAAAGTCATTATTCTAAGATGAGGCTACAGAATTTGCAAGAGGGTGTGGAACAAAGAACTGGATACTAAAGGAAGCCCAGTATCAGTCATGTGCAGTGGCTCATGCCTGTCATCCCAGCACTTTGGGAGGCTGAGGAGGGCTGATCATCTGAGGTCAGGAGTTTGAGACCAGCTTGGACAACATGGTGAAACCCCGTCTCTACTAAAAATACAAAAACTAGCCGGGCATGTTGGTGGATGCCTGTAATCCCAGTTACTCGGGAGGCTGAGACAGAAGAATCACTTGAACCCGGGAAGTGGAGGTTGCAGTGAGCTGAGATAGCACCACTGCACTCCAGCCTGGGTGACAGAGTGAGACGCTCTGTCTTAAATAAATAAATAAATAAAATAACAACAAAAATGTAGCCCAATATGGCAGATACTTTGAGATCTAGAAGAATAATTGGGCAAGATGTGGCTGGGAATCAAGTCTCCCTTAAGTTTTGAAACATTTTCATCAGCTTTGGTATATCCATAATTGCCTTGCACAGTAATATAATTTCTTTCCCATGATATATATTGTAACTGCCTTGATGACTTTTATTGTATATCTTTAATTTATAAAACATGCTATTTTTTATATACATATACATAAAAATGATCACTACGGTTAAGCAAATTAACCTGTCACTTTTCATTGTTACTTTTTAATCTTTATGATTTTTACCAAGCTTTTAAAATTTTTAAACATAGCAAGTGAGAAGGCATTGAAACTTTCTGAAACCAGGTAGGAACCTTTGGTCTCCGTGGATACAACTAAAATAGCTTATCAATTTTATGAGAAAAGAAAAATATTTGTTTTTAAAGAATGCTCAAACCGTCAGGAACCTGTGAGTTCATCTGGATCGGTGAAATCATTTATAAGTAAAGATATTAAGACAAAGGGAGGTAGTGATTTGCTCAAAGTTTCAGCTTCCAAACAGAAACTACAGAATGGAAACAAAAGCATGATATTTCTGATAATAATCTGCTATTTGCCTGGGAACCTTTCTAGTTTCAAGAAAATGGTTGGAAATTTTATAAAACACATGGTCAAAAAAGATATCATCGCCATGGAAGCTATAAACAATATTTTTCAAAAAAAATATTGAGGGGATGAATACTCCATTTATCCTGATGTAATTATTACACATTGTATACCTATATCAATATTGTAGGTAACCTGTAAATATATACATGTACTATGTACCCAAAACATTAAACATTTTAAAAATATTTAAAAATCAGCTATTATAAATAAAATGGAAATCAAACCTCTTTGTTTTTAGATGTAGCTTTATACTCTAGCACAGTCAAATTGCATCACCAAAGAATACATGACCAGACAACCATATTTTTTCCTCAGCCATTGATAATTTGGAGTCATCATTTTTCTTCCATTAATAGGTTTTGTAAGAATCAAAATGGAAAACAGTAGTTTGATTCTTGTATTTTTCGTTAGTACAAAGTGAAAACTTATATTTTTCATGAGTACAAATTGTAAAATATACACAAATTTAGAACAAATCAATAAATTAGAACTCATTAGGCTTTTAGAAAATACTGGATTCTTAATAGATGAAATAAGCTTTTGATATGTAAAATTTAACTGGATGAAATATAAACTAATTCATTTATTTTTAGGGCTACAAGAGAAAAAAATAACAATAGGACAAAAACTGAGTATATCCAGATTTGGTTGGTAACGCTTTTGTTTTAAAGAGTATTTTAAAGTTCTAAAATGCTTAAAAAGAATTTTTAAATTTCTTAAAAATATCTATAGTTTGGAAGTTTTACTGGAATGTCATAGACATTTATACTTCTATATCTATGGAATGTTTGAACATAATAATGCAAATCTCACTAATTTTTTGAGATGCTAAGAAACTTGTATAATTAATTATAATGTTGTATGACAGTTGCATTACTTTTATGAGAAACCATCTAAATATATTCCCAGTGTCCCAAAGAACACACAATTATCTGTATTATGAAAGTTTTATCTTTAAAATCTTTTCAGTCAATCTAATCTTTTCCAGTTTCCCCATATTTTATAAGTAAATGGGCATGAAAACACATCCATGATTCTTCTCCATTAACATTTTACACAAATAAGATGTCTTTATGAAACTTTATAGTCTTTATATCAATTAGAAAATCCTTTGTTACATACAATCATTATGAAATGAAACCATTATATTTTAATCTCACAAATGAAAGGTAATGACTTCGATAAGATGTAGCTATAAACTGAACTATATAAAAAAAACTTTCCACATATGTAGCTAAATATACACAATAAATTATAACTAATTCAGATTAACATCAAAGGAAATGTTCAAATATATTGTAAAATCTAAATTACATGCTATTTTTTCCTAAAATGAAATCTTAAGATTGTAGCCACTGGAACCATTCTGACCTTTTGACATGTTTTAATGACATAGGAAAACATTTCTTTAATTACAGTATCAAAGCTCAGTGCTATACAACAGAAAATTTATTTACTGTAGGGTTGTTGTAGATGCATGTGTGTGTATATGTGTGTGTTTGTAGGTGTAGCTGAGTTTGTTCTGTCTTAGAGATTTTTGTTGTTGTTGTTGTTGTTGTTGTTGTTGACAGAGTCTCTCTCTGTCACCCAGACTGGAGCCATCTGGGCTCACTGCAATCTCCACCGCCTGGGTTCCAATGATGCTCTCACTGAGGCTCCTGAGTAGCTGGGATTACAGGCACGCACCACCATGCCTGGCTAATTTTTTTTGTATTTTTAGTAGAGACAGGGTTTCATCATGCTGACCAGGCTGGTCTTGAATTCCACATCTGCCCACCTTGTCCTCCCAAAGTGCTGGGATTATGGGTGTGAGCCACTGTGCCCAGCCCCAAAATAAACTTTTATCATCCTGCATATGCACTTGGTTTACCTCTCCTTTAGCTGGAATAATTCAAATTGTCCTTCACTTAACTACTTGACTGAATGAAGACAAATTTAGATTTGTATTGTTAAAGATAAAACAGCCAGATCTTAGGGTAGTAAAAACAGATTTTATTCAATTATTGCTGACAGTAGAAGAAAAAGCTGAGATCCACTTCAATTTGTACAGAGGAAAATTGGGCGTTTTAAAAGGAGAAGGAGGAAGGAGGGAGTGGGGGGCTCAGTAGAGTGAGAGAGGTGAAAACAATATGAAGTGTTGGTTAGTGTCAGTGTGATCAGGCCAGCCGAGTGTGTTAGCTGGCAGCTATCTAAGTTAGGATTCTATCTTCCACAGATACCAGGAGACAGGATCTATCCTCCCTAAGGATTACATTCCAAAGAAATGGCTCTCAGGTCCTTGAGGGACACATTTGAGTTGTAAGAGATACATATTCACAATTGTAGGCGCTTTTTGTAAATGCGCTGAGAAAGGGCAGTTGGGCCTGTCTCAGATGTGACTGACACAGTCAATTCTGACAGCCCTGAGTTTCTTCAGGCAGGCATTTTAATGGGGTCCTGGGATCATCCTAGGGACATGGCCCTGTGCCCTATGCTGCTAGGAGCCATGCTAGAGCTTGATCAAGTCTCTTAGGGCGGGGATTTAGATGGGGTTACGAGATGAGAGTTCTGCAGCTCTCGTTATGAATACATCAGTGGCCGGGTGCGGTGGCTCACGCCTGTAATCCCAACACTTTGGGAGGCCAAGGCGGGAGGATCATGAGGTCAGGAGATCGAGACCATCCTGGCGAACATGCTGAAATCCTGTCTCTACTAAAAACACACAAAAAATTAGACGGGCGTGGTGGCGGGCGCCTGTAGTCCCAGCTACTTGGGAGGCTGAGGCAGGAGAATGGCGTGAACCCGGGAGACCGAGCTTGCAGTGAGCCAAGATCGCGCCACTGCACTCCCGCCTGGGCTACAGGGCAAGACTCCGTCTCAAAAAAAAAAATAAATAATACATCAGTGAAAACTTTATTAGCAGTGTATCTACTTTTATTGGAAAGCTTTTAAAGTCCTGAAATATAAGTTCTAGGCCAACTGTGATTTATATATATGTTTATTATCATCACATAGTTATTATAATACAGTTGCATTATCAAAACTAAAACAAATGAAATTCAAAATAACTCCCAAAATTAATGTGAGAAGACAAGGTGTTTACACAGGTCATGTTTTGTTAAAATCTTGAGCAGGCAACCTAGTAAGAATACAGTCTCTGCTATGTTTATATCCTGTCTGACCTTGAAATAATTATCTTTAAATTATAATCTGTTGTCCAGTTACAACTATCCATATCTGAATGCTAAATCTGAAGATAAAATATAAATCACAATAATCAGTTATTCATTTTAGAGTTTTTTCATTATTCTATAAAAGTAAAAGGAAACTATCATTAAGACAAAACAAGTAGGACGTTTGGTGGGAGAGTAAGTGTAAGAGAGAATATGAAAATCATAGCCAAAACTGTTTACATTATCATTAGGTCCCAAAAATTGACAACTCAAAAAAAGAGATACAAAAACATGATGAATTTATAATACATAGATAGTAGGGGGAAGAGGAGAGAAGAGATATTGGCAAAATGACATCGAAAAAAAATTAGGTATAATGGTAATGAAGACCCTATTAATAAGAAATCAGATCAGGCTATCATGATGAAGAAAATGTATGACATATGCTCCCAAGATGGAATTTGGATTGAAGTTTTTCACATCTTTTGTAGTATAAAATCTATTCAAATTCATATTATGTGTATATTCATAAAAAATAAAACAAGTCATGAAAGTATTAGCCAATGTAATTACCCACGTAACAGCATGGGATAAGAAGCATCTTCCATGTCTTGATTAAAGCATACTATTATCTCTCATATGTGTTTTGTTTGTCTTCTTGCTAAACGAAAGATGAATGTTGCTTTTGGCAGAAAATATTTACAATATCTGCCAAAATTACTCTCGGTAGATGGCAATTCAAGTAGTAAATATCTTTTTTATGGATAATTAGTTGATTGAATGTCTGTATGAATTAGAGTCTTTTTAATATTCATGACTAAATTATATCTATGAATTTTTATTAATTTCTGTGTTTTGTGAACTAATGATGTTACAATAACACAGAACACAAACACTTGCCATTAATAAACTCTAAATAATAAGTCAGTGACAATTCTGTGATAAAGTATCACCCAATGGTTTCTTGACAGAGCATTATACAATGCAAAATACTAACTCTGTGACTCAGGGGATAGAGACATATAATTTATTATTTTTCTAACAAATTAAAAAATGCTATAGAGCCACCTTTATGATTTTCAATACTTTATAGAATCATTTGATTTAAAGGAAGTCAAGTTTACATTTTGGTAGCGGAACTGTTATCCACAGTGGGTGCATCTCCTGCCTTAGACAGATACTCACATTTTGGGGGTAGATTTTCATTTTCTGGACTCTCATATTGCTCTGTTTAGGGCAATATGTCTTATTGGACTTACGAGAGTATATTGCAATTATTTATTTACTTGTGTTTTCTTTTTCACTAATCTCTAAGTGTTTAACAGCAGAGGCAATATGTTATGTTTTGGTTTTATTTATTTTCGGGCTCTAATACAATAAAAGCTTTCTATGAATTAACAAATAATAGCTTTGAAATTAAAAACCTTCACCAAAGAATAAGATAACTAAATTAAAATTTAATTCTAAACACCTAAGCATGGAATGCTGAATCATCATCATAATTATCTGATTCTTTTCTAGAGTGCAGCAAAAAATGGTTTGTGTGCTGGGGCTTACCTGTCAGATTCTTGCATCTCTTATATCTGATTACAGCAACAGCTTCTCTGCATACAACTTCTGCAATATTTTCACTATTGCCCAAATGTGAATCAGCCACAGCAGAAATCCAGGCAGGTGCATGCACCTGTCCCCCATGGAGACAGAGCCTCTAGTCATTCCAGCTGAAACAATCGAAAACCAATTTAGGAAAAATTTGAGCTGAAAACGACAGCTCCAATAGAAAACTGCCTCTGTAAATGTCACCATTCTGACTCATGTCAGTATCTACAGCATGAATATCTCTGTAACAGAAAGCCTGAATCGAAAATCCTAAAACAGACTAACCATTTAAATTAATATATTTTCAGTGTTTGCACCAATTTCCAGATCTCAATCAACCTATAAAAGTTACAACTTTTCAATACCTCTTCCCAGATTTCTCCAATTTGGCTTCTCTTATAAGGGTTATCTCACACCATCCATAAAGCAGTGACATGCTCTCCAGATAGTCAACCTGAAAGAAAAATCATGCGTGTAGACAAAGAGTAGCCTTAATTTCAATATTTGTGTCTCATATTTTGTAAAAAAGAATAAGACCTTTTTTGAGATCTGTAAATAATTATTTATTATTAGAAATATTGTTATTACAAATATATTGATGAGTAGAGTATAATATGAATATTATAATTGCAGAAATGGAACTCCGAAATGTCTCGGCTTGAACCCCTGCTCTCTCACGTTAGTGTGCACACAAATGCAGCACAAATATATTTGCACTTCAGTCTTCTTTTATTAGCCTATTTACCAAAGCATCTATGATATAAATAACATATTTATCAATATGAAATATTTATTATTATTATTATTATTTTGAGATGGAATCTCGCTCTGTTGCCCAGGTTGGAGTGCAGTGGTGCGATCTCTGCTCACTGCAACCTCTGCCTCCCAGGTTCAGGCAATTCTCCTGCCTCAACCTCCCAAGTAGCTGGAATTATAGGTGCATGCCACCATGCCTGGCTAATTTTTTTTTTTTTTTTTAGTAGAGATGGGGTTTCGCCATATTGGCCAGGCTGGTCTCAAACTCCTGACCTCAGGCCCGCCATGGGCTCCCAAAGTACTGATATTGCAGGTGTGAGTCACCGTGCCAGGCCTGAAATATTTATTTTAAATCAAGCATTTATTTAGTAGCTGAGCCAGACAGAAAGATACAAAGGAATGGTATGTTTTTCATGAGCTGACAATCTTTATCAGTTCAAAGCCTAATTGCAGTCAAAATCGCTGACAAAGTTTAAGTTTATGAATGATTATTATTTACTCTCTGGTTTAGAATTATTTAAACTTTTTATAATTTTTTTTTAATCAAATATGTTACACTTTTTCTAAAGGGGGCTACACATAGCTGAGGATAGAGACACTTTTCCATTACTTTATTGACAGTCACTGAAATGTATATTTGTTTTACAAATGTTAGCTAGCATCACCTTTTTACTTCTAACACTGCATAGCTGGAGGAAAAAAATGTTGACATCCACTTGGAGTTTAAATTTTTATGCAGGGTTGAAGCAAGGCAAAGTTAAAATGTTCTATGTATATATTTAAATTATATACAATCGCTGCAATGTTAGAACTATCTTTACTTGAATTCAATGTTAACACGATCAACTCTATGCAAGTTAAAAGTCAAAGCTGAAAGAAATTTTTCACTTCAGTTAAATTACACAAATAATTTATAGATTCTTAAGAACAATTTGTTAAAGATTATTTTATAAGCAGACTTCCTCTTGTGTAATTAAGCCTTATAGAGTCCAAACCAACAATTAATACATGTTTTCATAAGAGTCTTGAATGATGGATAAGATTTTATGGGAGTTAGAAAGAAAAATTGTCTACCTACTTTTGGAAACCAGAGAAAATATTTTGTAGCCTTGATTACAGTAGTGAGCTGAGACTTGGAGTGATACATGCTTCCTGATCATTCCATCCTGGAATTTTAACTATTTGCATTTGCTTCCAGTCAAGTTCTGCTGTCTATTTTATCAAGGAACCTTATAGTCAATTGGCTGTAAAATGACTCTGTACTGGTTTAGGTCCGGATTTTCAGTTATCACCAGCTCGGTGTTGGTGGTATCTCTTAATCTTTGTCCCATTGGATCTAAGAAAACCAAATCAGTTTGTTCCCTTTTTTAGAACAAAGCTTAATTAAAAATTTTAAATTTTTCTCATTTTCTGCCATCTAGTTCTCAGAGTACAAAATCTTTATAAAAATGCAAGTCTGATTTGCTTTTTCTCTTATATTTTTATTTATTATAATACAAATCCATACAAATGTTGGTATTTCAACGTGCAAAATTCTCCTTAAATTATACTTTGTAAAATACTAGAGCTGGAGAATTTCTTTCTTTGAACAGAAATAAAAGATTATTCTCTATATCAAGGGCTATTTGAGATGTCTTCAGTTTCTCAAAAATCATTATATGTATTTCTCTTTATCAAGTACCTCTCTGTAAAGCTGCAGCTGTATTTTAAAAGATTCCAACAGATCTCTCGCTCACTCAAGGACCTACACAAGTATTTTTAGCACCAAAAATTATGCTCCATCATCAATTTTATCCCATCTTCCTGAGGAAAAGACTCTAGTAATATCTTTGATTTTTACTTTCAGATACAATGTGAAAATCAGAGTCAAATTCTTCTAAGGCAGCAGCTCAGCACTCTGGAGCTAGGCCAATGTCTTATTGATAATATTGGTAAGTATATTTTAATAGTATATTCACAATACGCTTAAAATTCTCTATACTTGTAAATTACAACAGAAAAAAATAAGCACTTTCTGTGTATATTTCTTTCTTTTTAATTTTATTTATTTATTTATTTAGTTAGTTTTAGTTTTTTGGAAATAGAACCTCACTCTGTCACCCAGTCTAGAGTGTAGTGGTGCAGTCTTGGCTCACTGCAACCTCTGCCTCCCGGATTCAAGCGATTCTCATGCCTCAGCTTACCAAGTAACTGGGATTACAGGTTTGCGCCACCATACTCGGCTAATTTTTGTTATTTTTAGTAAAGACAGTGCTTCTCCATGGTTGATCATGCTGGTCTCAAACTCCTGGCCTCAAGTGATCTGCCTGCCTTGGCCTCCCAAAGTGCTGGGATTATAGGTGTGAGTCACCATGTCTGGCGCTGTGTGTATTTCTATTGTGTATTTGTGAGCATATGTATATGCGCATACGTGGTTATGTTTTTATGTACTTGAAAAATAACCTCTCAATGATACTACTTACTCCTAGGATTACTTTATTTCAAGATTATTTTAGGAACGAGAATATCTAATTCTTGTTATCCTCTAAATCCTTAACACTTATATTTGGTTTCCTTTGGTGGTTGATTATAGATACCTAGAAAAAGGAGAATGCTACATTTTTGAATGTTTTTCTTCCTTTCATCTGTCAATTGTGTCGAAGACATTTTTCTTACATAATAACGGTTTCAATATGCCAACATAAATTTCAATGACTATTTTAACAACTTTAAATGTTTTGTTCAGTTCTGATTGTTTCAATAAGATTGATTTAGTTAATGTATCTTTTGTTATTGCTTTTTATTGTTAGCCATTTATTTGAAAATAAAACGCACAGTAGGAAATTGATTTCAATTTCAAGGGAAAAAGGTATCTGAGAGACAGGCAAACTAAGAAAAAGAAAACTGAATTAAAGTACATATTGAAGACAAAGCTCAAGTCTTCAAACTCCTATTCATAATTCATCATTTTCATAACCCTACACCCCTTTAATGATTCTGAGTAACAATCTGTGAATTATGCCTGAAACTTGGTTCAAATTCCTTTTACATTTGAAACACATTTTTACAACTAGAAGCCTCACTTAAACATATTTAACCAATAATCTATATAACAATAGATATTGACCATTAAATTATTCTTAGATAAAATCTGGAACTGATTTTGTATTAATCAGAGATGCAATAAAGCCAGAAATTTAAAAAAAATTGATTAAATGTAGCTATTTATTAATAAGGAATAAGAACAAGTGAAAATAAAATATTCAGAAGGGAGAGAGAGATTTTACATTCCAAAGAGTCCATATTTCAATAAAGGTGAGTAGAGTGTAATGTAGCAAGAATTCTTCACAAACCTTTTAGTATTCAAATTATGGCATGTATGCTGCATGGTATAATTTTACAAGCCCACAAAATAGTAACATTAATGGCCCAGCATCTTTAAAAATCAAAAGCTTGCAAAATGATTCACTTGCCATGCATATTGAATATTAATAACATCAAGTAGTTGAGTTTATTAACCTTTTACATTAATGGTCAGAAATGAAACATGCTGAGAACAATTGCATGACAGAAGGGGGAAATGTTTCTGACGACTATTGGGTTTCATTTGACGGTTAATAAAACCACCAAGTACATATTATGTTAGATTATCTGAGAGCTGGATTCCATATGACAAGTCATTATTATTAAAGGCAAATGGAGGGTATTTTCAAATACACCCTAGAGTGAAGTAGACTAAAATATGATAGTACACTCTTGAATGTCAAGGACATTTTGTGCAGTGTGTAATGGAAAACTACATGTAATGTGCAGTTTGGGAACTATTTCATGTTCCTCTGAAGACCTCAAAGCATCACACTGAATATTTTATTGAATGATGTCACACTCTGCTATAGGTTCAAGTGCATAACAAGTATTTATAGACAATCACCATTTAAATGGCAGAGAGAATGTGTGAAAACTAACTTCATTATAGTTAGCATATGAATAAGTGTATCATGTCTTACCCTTTCTATTTTTCCCTTCATTTTCTATTATTTAAAAATAATCAGTCAAGTTTTACATCATCCATAAGTCATTCGTGTTAGAAAATTGAGTCATAAATGACTGGGTGATTTTTCTCAATAATGAAGTAAGTGGTAAGCTATGATTTTGACTAATTATGGCTTCCTAAATGTCAGCTATATTCATTAGAATGTGTGAAGACTATTGGCGGTGGGACAATTTTGTTTTAAGAATGCTAAACTTTTAAAGTATGCAAATATTGGTAATAGCAGAAATAAGTGCTTTGCTATGATGAAGAAATTCTAAAAGTTTGACTAGAGAAAATTTACTGTTCAGTATGAAAATTGTATTATGTAGTGAAAGCTAAGAATTTGGAATCAGAGCATCCAAATTAGGGTGAAATTTAATACTTACGGCTAACTGCTATTTAATATGAGATCTACCCTAAGTAAACAGCTTAACCCCTCTAAACCTCAGTTTTAACTCCCATTATTCTTAATCACGCCCAAGTGACAAGGTTGTGTCCAGAATTACATATATGGGAGAATTTTTATAAACTATGATAAAGTTATAAAATGAAACACATGGTGATTAATAGTTACAATATAAAGAGTAACATAAAGGTGATTGTTAGTTCCCTGAAAATGTGGATCAGGAGTTGTGAGAAATGAGAAGGAAGAATAAAGGACAGAAAGGAATTTGGGAGGATGATGTACATCTTCATTATTATTTTGACTGTGATTATGGTTTTCTGGGGTGTATAGTTATGCCAAAATTTATTATATCCCAATAAACTTGTTTGAAAATACTAGGACTACTATCAGTATGAAAAAAAAAAAAAGTAGACATGTTTCACAAATATGGTATTGGACAACATAAACTAGTATCAAAATAATAGGCAATATACATTGATTCATGGATAGCTTAGAAACAGGCAAAAATTATATAGACTTAGAAGTCAGGATAATCGATATTGTTAGGGGAGAGTAGTGATTGGTTAAGAACAAATGGATAGTGGAGTGATGAAAATACACCATGTCCTAACCTGGGCTGCAGTTAAATGAGTTATGTTTCTGATAACTTATTGAATGATACATGATAATTTGTGCACATTGCTTTAGGTATGTTTTACTCCAATAAAAAGTTTATTTAAGAAAGCAATAATTCATGGGCTAAAATGGTTACCTCAGTTGGAGTTCCTTGATCATTTGTTGCATACTAATTGAAATAAGTAATTTACCTGGATAAGTAAAGATCTTGTTCTCCATAAGAACATACCTAAGAGTTCTAGTTCTAGAATTCTACTAAGCCCCTTACTAATAAAAAGTCTTAGTAATCACCAAAGAGCAAATTTTAAAACAAAAAAATAGATGTTACCTAGTAAATATTTTATTCTAGCTTCTCCAGAGGAGCAGAACCAATAAGATATCAATAATAATGATATAAAATAATAGATCGTTTCTCTGCCTTTTGGCTGAGACCAAGTGTAAAATAATAGGTAGATTGCAGACAGATAGATAGACAGATAGATAATAAGTAATTGTCTAGCACAGTTATAGAGTCTGTGATGTCCCAGGATCTCTAGTTGGCAAACGGGAGACTCGGGAGAGCTGATGATGTCATTCCAGTCCAAGTCTGAATCTAGAAAGCAGGAGAAGGGTAATGTCTCAGGTTTTACTTAAAAATAAGCAATTAAGCTTTACATAATCCATAAGTCACTCCCATGAGAAAATTAGTTGTGAGTAATTGGGTGATTTTTCACCTAGCCAGGCAGAGGCAGCAAATTCTCTTACTCGGCCTGTTGTCTATTCAGGACTTCAAGAGATTGGAAGAGGCCCACCCACATCTTGATAAGCAGTCTGCTTTACTCAGTCTACCAAGTCAGATGTGAATCTCATCCAGAAACAACTTCACAGATACACCCAGGATAATGTTAAACCAAACATCTGGACACCTGATATAGGCCCACTGAAATGTTGAGACCATTGCCAAGATGAGTTGACACATAAAATTAACCATCACAGAAAGTAAGGGTAAAAGGTCAGAGGAATGTGACATTCCATATTGAGAATGGTAGAAAAGGCAGTTCAGGGATAGAGAAAATACGTAAAATAAACAAAACTGAATCAAGTTGAGAAGTATATGCTTTAGTATTTCCAGTTGTGAACTCCAAAGACATTTGATCTTTTTAAATCTCTCCCTTGGAACCATATCAATGTCATCACCCAGATCTGCCCATATCATTTTAATTCTTGCCTAATTCCCTCTGATTTTATTTCTTCTAACAACACCTGGATTCAATTTGTCATCACCCGTTTACTGGACATTGTGTGTGTGCATCTGACCTAGTTTTCCTGTGTGACTCTTGCTGCTGCAATGCATTTTCTAAAAATCAGGAACATAGATTTCCTTAAAACTTATATTCAGTTTGTCAATTAAAATGACTGAGGAAGATTTTCCATTTTCCTTAGAAAAAAATTTCATAGGACAAGAATTACCTGCAGGACTCTGCGTGAACTAGCTGGTCTCTAGCTTCCTCTCAGGCTCTGTGTTACATGAATAACTTGCTCTATCAATTACAGTATTAACCTTCTCTTTGTTTGGGGAATTCTGCAAATTAATCCTTCCTTTAGAACATTCGCACAGCTATGCTCTTTCCATAGCACGCTTTTTCCCAGGCTGACGCCTACGCATTATTACATCATTATAGGTTTATATTAAATGTACTCTTTTGAAGACACTATCTCTGTCAACCTTTTTGCAAGAAAATGTAAAGGTCATAGTTGTGTTCATCAGTATGGGTTGGCACCGTTCATCAAGTATTCATTCTCCCCAATGATTGCTTGTCTCTCTATCCATCGACAGTGTCTTTGTATGCATTTGTAGCCAATTCGGGCAGCTAGAAATAGGTGAAAAAAAAAGAGTTGCCTAACCTATCTATCATCTCCTCTTCTTCTACTAAACTACCACTAACTGTAATCGCAGATATAATATTGCGTTATCAATATGAATATTTTGATATGACACAATGGTCATGAATAAAATGTTGATTTCCCCCTTTATTTATTGTGCAATATTTGAAAAATTGTATAAATATTTAACCTTTCACCAAAGTGTGTTTATTAACATAGAGCTATGAACTATAATGCTTTCTAGTAAATTTTCTGATGAAATAAAATCAAAATGGGAGAAATAACTAAACAATGAGACCAAATGCCCATTCTGGGTCTGTCATTATTTTCTGTGTGTCCAATGGAGCTATACATTGAACATACTTCTATGGAGCTGCTTCCTCACTTCCACTGCTCTGGAAAAGAGGAGGGAGTGGATGTTCATTGACATGTAAAACTTCCATGATTCAATCTGCACACACTGCAACTGCAGAGCATTCCTTAAGTCTTGACACAAAACTATGCACACAATTGGGAATGCCTAGTAGAAACTGTGAATTGGAAACATAAGCTTTTTTTTTTTTTTAAGGATATTTGAAGACAGTAGTGGAATAGCATGGTTTGTCTGTGTCCCCATCCGAATCTTAACTTGAATTGTATCTCCCAGAATTCCCACGTGTTGTGGGAGGGACCCAAGGGGGAGGTAATTGAATCATAGGGGCTGGTCTTTCTCATGCTATTCTCTTAATAGTGAATAAGTCTCACAAGATCTGATGGGTTTATCATGGGGGGCTTCCGCTTTTGCTTTTTCCTCATTTTCTCTTGCTGCTGCCATGTAAGCAGTGCCTTCACCTTCTCTCATGATTCTGAGGCCTCCCCAGCCATGTGAAACTGTAAGTACAATTAAACCTCTTTTTCTTCTCAGTCTCGGGTATGACTTTATCAGCAGCTTGAAAATGGACTAATACGTGGATATAGGAATAACTGTTTTTCTGGGACAGTGATTCAATACGAAAGAGAAAAATTAGTATTTAGATAAGGCAAGGCAATGTAGAAATTGTACATCTATCTATGTATGCATACATACACATACCTGTATACATCTATATGTGTGTATATATGTACACACACACACATATGTGTGTATATGTATACATATATATATAAAGAGAGAGAGAGAGTGAAAGAGACATGTGTATGTGTACGTGATGCTTAAATCAAGTGTGAACTTTATTGAATTAGGAATACCCTGAAAGCTGGATTATTGCATAATTTCAGTGCATGCCTGTGAGGATGTTTATGGAGTAGATTGGCATTTGAATCAGAGAAGTAAGTAGAAAGATATGCCTTCATCCAGTGTGGGCAGGCACTATCCAATCAGCTGAGAGTTTGGGTAGAACAAAAAAGCAGAAGGCAAATTCCTCTCTCTCTCCCATTTTCTCCTGCCCTTGAACATTAGAACTCCAGCTCATCAGCCTTTGGCCTTGGACAGAGAGTTACAGCACTGGCCCTCCTGCTTCTGAGGCCTTCAGACTTGCACTGTTGCAACCTACAAGCTTCCCTGTTTCTCCAGCTTGCAGATGCCGTATTGTGATACACCCTGAGCCTCCAAAATCATAGAGCCAATCCCCATGATAAATTTCCTCTCATATTTCTCTCTCTATATATTCTATTTGTTCTGTTTTTTTGGGAGAACTCTGACACAATGTACACATAGAGTGAAACTCATTCTGATACGAATAATAGGTCTTTATTGTAGGAGGTACTTGAGTGAGAAAGTTCAGTTGCCCTTCATCTTTTATTTCATTTGTTACCAAGGTAATACGTGGAGAATGTAAAGAAAACTGAGATCAATTGTCCTTACTTTTTTATTTCCTTTGTTACCAAGATAATACATGGAAAATGTAAAGAATGTACTACAGTTTGTAATAACAAGATACGAATGATTAACCCTAAAAGATAGGAGAAATAATGATGATAATCTATGTCAGAGAATAGGAATAATCAATGAAGTGAAACTTGTGAGACCAAAGAGTACAAGTTGCATTGTTTCCCCCATTCAGAAGGAGGAAAGTCATTGGTTAGGTTATTAAAAAGTTCAGTCAATTCGACGTAACAGTCTTCTATCATATTTATCTCACTGTGGTACAGAAGGAATGTAGGCTTTTGATTTCACTATGCTCATGTATTTTTATATATTGCTGTTACAAGTAATCTATTTTGTAACATTTCACATAAATAATAAGTTGTAACTTTAAATTCATTGTTTCTCATTCTTGAGTTACAAGTTCTTTTAATTTGTTTATGAAAATTGATGGATCTAAATGGAATTTTGATGGTAAAGCCTCAGGTTATAAAATGCTTCATTTACATATCACACGGAATAGCACTTTCAATTTTTGCATTACTCTAATATGTAACTGAGTTTATAACAATATTATTTTTTCCTGCAATGAAAGTAGCACAGTACATTGATTAGCATGATTGCAGATTGATTAGATTTCATTCCACATTGATGAGTCAAAGGAGACAGGCAAAGGAAAATCTGCTGACTCTGAATTTATGAAATGGCAAGCGAAACACTCTCTGTTAACCAAGCAGCATTTACAGTTATTTCCTATCCCCTGAAAATCCTTTCTAAACTCTGCATCACAAATACCACAGGAGAGCACACCTCGAGTGAAATAAAGCAATACAACTTGCATATTAGAGTAATCTTTTTCAGGAAGGGTCCCCAAAGAAAAAACCTAATGAGAAAAATATTCCCAAAGAAACAAATGATATTTACCTCAAGAAGAAATAAACAAACAAAATGTCAGTTTGATCGTAAAATATACACAGACAGCAATACTGTCATTGATACTTTGATGATATCATGAATACAGGACTACTGTAGCTTATATTTATTTATTCAATATCAACATTTTCCATACTAACTTAAGCCAGGCACTGTGTTAGGCTCTGAGGATACGATGGAGGGCAAGATTATTTGGCACCTCTTGTTCTGATGCACTTTCTCTCCTTTGTTTTCAATATAACTATAGTATCTTGGTTTTCTTTCTAATAAACCTTACTTTTATTTTACTCTAGCAGTGAAAAATTTCCTTTTGCCTCAGAATAGCTCTCCACACTCATAGATAGAGGCATAGATTCTAATCTATGTCCTGGGTTCAAATTTACTCTCTATATTTTACTCAGTTATATGTCTTCATGCATTTTAAAAATTAGTATTTTGCCCACAAAACACTGATTTTTAAAAAAAATTTTATAGTTCTATAATTGACACCAGTAACTTTTTTCCTTTACTTTTAAAACTTTAAAGTAAAATATTGAGGTTTTTTTTTTTTACCCCTTTATTGCTAACTTACAAATAATGATTATGCATGGTAAATACTATCTAATTTCTGTGCTCAGTGAATCTATTCTCAGAAGGACTTAAATATCCTTGCTTCAATATATAACACAATAAAATATTAGTACTTCATTATACACATTTTATCTTTCCACTTCAATCCAGTCATCTTAACTCTTCACTTTTAAAGCCCAGCTTCAGTCATGTGACTTCTATATACTTCTAAAACATGTTTGCAAAAATAAAACCATAAATTGTGCTCCACTATCTGCTGAAATAAATGGTTTTCATTATAGCATTTAAGACCATCCATAACATAATCACTTTTTTTTTTTTTTAAACTACGTTCTTAAGAACAGTGAACAGACTGAAATTTTACCCTGATTTCATGTAGCAGGATAGCCTTCCACGGTTTCATGGATGCTGGGGAAAACAAATATGACTACTGGTTTTACAACCTGCCCCTCCCCTCACAAAAAAAAAAAAAGAAAAGAAAAAAGAGGAAAAACCTTTAAGATTCAAGGCACAGCAGGCATCATGAGCTTCATGCTCCCATAAATTTCCTTTGCCCTCAAAGTCCAGGGGCAGTGTGGAGAAGCCCAGTTGGATGTTGGACCCACAAGAGACTTGTGTCATAGCTGAAAAAGTGTGAGCTTAGGAAACCTTAACGTTTTAAAGTGTTCTCAGTAAATCTATCCAACTTTTGCCTCAGAGTGAGACAGAGTCTTCAATATTGCAGCCAGAAAACAAATCCATCCTCTGTTCCCCAGAGGCAGACAATCTCTTCCCAGGCTGTCTGCTATACAAACATCCTCAAAGAGACAGTCCAAGAATAAACACAATCATAAGGCATACAGAAATGCAAAGGACCCAGTTACATTGTCTCCTAATATACATCTTCCACTCCATTGTAACCCTTCAATGAACTCTACTTTCATACTATCAGATAGGTTTGGTAACACAGGGATTAAATGTGTTGACCAGTAAAGGGGTCTGTCGTTGGCCTGCCAAACACAGCAGCTAGTGTTTCGTATTCTTCCACCTTAACTGCCTGTTGTACTTTTCTATTTTCTTTAACAAAACAACAACAAAAGAATTCTATTAAATTTAGTTTCATTGGAAACAGATGACACCCTTACATTATATTTTATTTAATTACAAAAATGTGGCAAAGATTAAGGAAAGAACAAGTTATAATGCAGAAAGCCCATGCCGCCAGCAGCCTTGCTGTTACTGCCATCAAAAACATGATGTGAGGATTTATTCTGGACAGAGAGATAAGCAGATCCAGAAAACTGCCTTGAGAAGAGCAGTGACCTTTAGTAAAGTGACCATAGCTGTTTGCCCAGTCCTCATTTTTTACTCCCCATTCCTATGTCCAGCTTTGGATCCCTGTAAGCCAGTTCTAACCATAATGTAGAGAATATGGAAGATTGTTGATGTAAACCAAACAGGTCAATCTCCCAATAAATCTACAAGTGGTCGCACTGGTTTAACATTGCAAGCAATTCATAACCAAAATGTCTTTCTGCTGCCATCCAGAAGACCAGCTCATATACTTAGAGAATGGTGAAATATTGATAGTTTAGTTGTTCACAGTCACAATAGACAGACCAGCACTGGCAAGAAGACCATTTTTGAGCAGGTTCACAGCCATTCATAGTCTGTTTCTCCACTGCCATGGTCATTTTGTAACTAAGCCCGTTAGGCAAGTTAGGGTAATTTGACAAATCTGCTGGCTTAATTCACAGACAAGATCATTGTTTCCCCTGATTATTGTGAACCTCCATTGCTGTTAATGCCTTCTAGGTAAGTATTTACATAAAATATATATTTTTCCTTATTCTATGTTGTTCTAAATAGTCCATTCACATACTATCCCCAGATCTCCCAATCGCCTCTTTTCTAGGTCCCTGACTTTCTCGTCAATCATTAGTCATTCTCTCCTAGTTGGATCTGTGGCTTAGATGAGGTCCACAGATACACTGGTCAAAATTATGTTTATTGGGGGGATATTCCCACATCCTTGTCTTTCCAGGTTATTCCTCAAAAAAATCAAATTCGGCACTACGTATTTCAGACCCTTACTGACATGCAGTGCAGATCTGTTTGTGAAGCAGGTCAGTTTTTACTCTTCTATTCACTTTTTGTCAGTGCTCAAAATAAGGTTGTAGATATGAAAAAAGATGGAATTAGTAAGTCTTATCAACTTGCTGATGCAATTTTTGGGAACCTTACGGATCTATTCAAGCCTTGACATTTAGATAACTCTCTCATTTTATAATAAAATTCTGGTGCTGTTCATGTCCAAATTATGATTCAATGGTTTGGATCACACCCATACATGCTTAATGGTTTAGGTCACATAGTCTGTTTTTGTCCTGTGATCAAATGTTCAGTCCCCATTAGGGACTAATAGCAGGCCAAGAATTACTTTAAACTTGATCATGTTTATAAACAAGAGACTAAACTCACTCCCAGTATAAGCACAGTACATGTTCTGTGCTTCTCCTATTGGAACTGCTTGCAAGGGCCTTTATTAAGCATTTGTATCTGCCTCCCACACTGTTAGAACGAGTGAGAACTTAGACTGCACGTGACAGGGAAGCTCAGACTAGTCTAGACCAGCTGTAGAGTCTATTCTTGCTTTAGTTCTCATTTAAAATTGGCAACCTTATGGATTACCCAGAAAATGGTTTCTAGAAAGCAAGTTCAAATGTAATATATGTTGCCTCCAAATTCAAAGAGATCCACAAAGAATTTTACCTTTTGTTATGATCCGTGAATGCGGCAACTTGTGTCTCACTTTGAAAGGAGTATCCCAATAGTCACTATACCACTAGTCTCTCTAGAAATGTAACTGAATTTATTTTCTACTTTGAGAAAACATATGCATTCATAACACCTCTAAAGTACTTGCTACACTTCACTTATTAGGTCTGAATAGCATAATGTTGTCAATGTCATGGACCAGTGTAATTTCTTTTGTCATTTATGAGACAGTAGAAGTCACTCTGAACTATGTTATGATGGTTAGCAGGAGGGTTGACCTAGTACATGGGTAAAGTATTATTAATAAAAATACACTCTTGTCCTGTCTGAAAATATGAACAGTGTGTGATCCTACTGTTTGTGACAGAAAAGAAAATATTTACCACCTCAAATTTTTTATGTTGTATCCAACTGTCTGAAACTGTAATGATTTGGTTCAGAAAGATTAGCATATCCAGAATCAAAATTGTGATTGAAAATACCACTTAAGCCTGCTCTGATCTCCTGTCATTTTCCACAACTCATCTGGGTTTTCCACACCCAAATAGATTAGGAAATGTGGATGTGAAAGGAGTTACTAGTTTCGCATTTTATTTATTTATTTATTTTTGCTAGTTTGACTAGTCTCTGTCATTGTCTGAGGTGCTCAAAATGGCTTTTAATTTATCACTTGGCAGGAATGGCCAATTATCAGGACTTTCACTGGGCCCTTTCCACATTAATGGTACTCATTTTGGAATCAATAACATTATTCTTCCAGTTACAAAATATATCTGTTCTAACTATTTGCTCTCTACCATGGCAGGCAACTCTAATTGTCCATGATACCTCAGATATATTTGGGCTAATATATAAGCCCAACTCTGACCTTCTCATCAATCATCTGCCTTCATTAATTCTTCCTAACTCTGAGAAATGAGCCCAGGGTTCAATCTAATTTCAATAACATTTTAGAGCTAACCCCAGAAGGTCTGTGTATTTCTGGTTTCATATGAAACAGTCACTCTCTTGAAAGCTTTGTAAAAAATTCAAGTCCTATATCTTTCATCCAAGGGACCCAGCCATCCAATCAATCTAGTCTCCAAATCTAGGTCTGCAAAGTGCTTACTTGTAAGAACTAAGATGCAGTATATCCCCATTACTGTGACTTAGTTGTGAACCGGCCCAGCAAAGTTATAATTGTTCCTTTTAAATATCTCATGGAACACCTTGGGAGACTCTCCAGCAGTTTCATTTCTAAGTGATTCATAGATGAGTTAGCAATAGATGCCTATGTAGTCAGAGAGTATGACTGATATTCCAACCCCATAGCTTATTGTTGTAACTTTGGTGCTTAAGCGTCATAACCCAACCTCTACCATTATAGGATGCCTTCGTCTCCACTGAGATCCATAATTCTAATTTCACTGCAGTGTTCCTCACCACCATGTGTAACCTGTAGAACTCAGTCATGGAAGAACTCTTTATGTAAAATAGAGCTGAGGAATAACTTTCATTAAAACTTTGTAATACATACGTTTAAAATCTATGCTTGCTCTCAGTCATACGTGTCTTATGAATTCAGAATGGAAGGGTGTGCTGATAAGCTATCTTTTCCCTTAATACCTTTCCTAAATACCTCATTTTTTCCTGTCTGCTCCTTGTGAATATAAGTAGAAACGGGAGTGTTGTTTTAAACCCTTAGCACCACCACTGGTCATCATACTGACTTGCTTTTCACACCCTTTCCATGCCAAACAATAATCAGTAATATTCTGACTAATCTTGTTGGCATTGCATGAAATGAATTACAGATGGAAGCAAAGAGATTAATTATGTGTGCCTTTCATATATGAGCATTCCAATACTGTAATCCCATTTTGAAATTCTACTTTTTCCCTATTACCTCACCTGATAGCAAAACAACATTAGACCTTGTCCCCAAAGAAACTGGCGAACTCAGAATAGAATAATCTGAAGATGGTTTATTTACCAAGGAAGTTTTGGGCATGGCATAATGGAACTCCAACCAATAGTACAAGAGCCCAGGACTAGAGAATCAGTGATGTCGTCATTCCTTGGCCCAATCACAATAGAGTCATGTAAAATAAACCACCTGGAGAAGTGGAATGATTTTGTACAAAGACCAGATGGGTGCAAAGTAACTTTCTAGCCCAAGGTAACCTTCAAAAGAAGAATATAAACTAGAGGTGAAATATCCTTACCTCCCTGGTTTTTTCATGTGATCTTATGCTGAGATCATTGGATTTCTGGATGAATGCAACAGGAATCCAGAAGGCAAAGGAGCCCCTGAATATAACCCACTCAGCTTGGGCTTCTATCCCAGAGAACAGGAGAAGGAAGAATTACTTTTAACTAAAACAAACACTTATTAAATTGTGTACCCTGTTTGTTTCAATGTCATTAAAGTAGAAAGAGAAAGGGAGAATTTTTAGTATTTCCCCTCAACAGGACCATTTTAGTTGTCAGCCAGGCCTCTGTGAAGATATTAAGACTGTAGTTTAGCTGTATCAGATTTTCTGATTCTGGGCTGAGTCACCTAAATTTTCTCTTTTATTCAAATGTAGACCAATAAGGCTGCTATTCTTCTTCCATTAAGAGTCTAAAAGAATATTTTCTCGTATTGTTTATGCTTCCTGATGATATTGTTAGTTTTTAAATCTGGTGAAGAAGGAGTGTAGGAGATTAGTCAAGGGCATTTGTGGGAGACAGGTTTTATTTACTTGCCCATTTCTCTCTAAGATTTGCTGTTACGAAGCTCTCCCAAGTGAAACTGGGTTTAGCCCAACTAAAATGTAGAAGTAGGAAAAAGCAATGTAGTTGCTGGAATGAAAATGTGTTGAAGGACTGTAGCCCTGGCCCAACACAAAGATCTAAAATGTTGCAGAAAGTATTTATTTCTGCATAGCATTATCTTGATTAGTAACTTGTGTGAGGGTAAATAAAAATTTAAAATAAAAAGTTTAATTATCCCTGGTGGAAACAAGGAAAGATACTTTTCCTTTTTTCTTTTCTCGGAGCATTGACTTTAGAAAACTTGTTGAGTTTAAGTTCTTTCTCTGTGTCTTTGTTATGTATATACATTGCTTAAAAGCAAAATAAACTTCTTTTGGGTTTTGAGATCCAGGGATATGTTTTTCAAGGATCTCAAAGTCAACTCTGAAATGTATTCATTAAGAAAGATAATGTAGCACCCGTGGCCCAGTTTCTGTGGCAGAGTACTCTCTCCAAGTTTCTAAACTTTATCCTATTTTAAAGATGTAAGAACTTTTTTCCCCCTTTGGATAAAGTCAATTAGCAAACATAGATGGACATCCCAACTACTACGTAAATTTAGGAAGAGCTATCCGTGTGTCAGATGGTGCTGTCAGATCCTGTTACTTCAGGACAAGTTACTTTTTATCTGGAGAACATGTAGATTATGGGTTGTATCTGTTTGACTATATAAATGAGTGAGGTTTCCTTCTGTCTTTGCAATCGCTTAGTACTTTGCCTGTGATGCACATCTAATCCTGCGATAACACTTATTTAATAATAACACACTTTTCTTTCTCTTCCACCTTTGTGAAAAGGTTTTTTAGATTGCAAGATTGTTTCCTTAATTATGTTGCCCAAACACACAAAACCGCAGTTGTGATTTGGAGAATAACTGTTGACAGAAATGGTGTACACCAAGGAGGTAAAACTTTCAGAGAGGAATGGGGAAACATCTTTACCCAAACTTAGCAAGGAGTCGGGAAGTTCATCTCTGTTGAATAACTACTCTGCCTCTGCAGAAACCTAAATACGAGGGCTTCATCACATCTCGTTTTCACAGGTACAGGTACAGTCTTCAACAGTGACAACGTCGTGGTGGTAAAGAAACAGACTGTGGAATGCTCTAGAAGTAATTCACTAAGGTTTTAGGGCATTAAACAACAAAAAGCATCAAAAACAATTTTGTCAGGCTAGGTAAGCTAGTTCGTAGATATTCACAGATAAAAAGATTTTTAGAAAGAAGCGCTTGAGGATTAACAATAGGTGGCTCCTGCAATGAGTAATTGATAATTAAGAAAATTCAAATAAAATGGATTTTTTTATACCTAGGGTGGGTAAAATAATTCATATTGTCTAAACATAAAACCACTGCATTTTTAAAAAATCTTTGGGCTTTTGATTCTATTTGTTCTCAACTTGGAATGCACTTCTATCTCCAGCTTTTTAAGTTACTACCATTCTTTTATTGATATCAATCTTAACTAATCACAACACCTTGAAACTTTTTCTAGGGGCCCAATGAGATGTCATCTTTCTGCAAGACCTAATGTTGTAATATAAAGATTACCTATATGTAACTTTTTGTAGCCAAATTAAGTACAGTTTATTTAACTTACTGCATGGAAGAAGGTCTCCATTAGAGAGAAATTAGCATTGTCAGAAAATAGAACAGGAAGCAGACTCTCTTAGGAGTTTCTCTTTGTGTGTTGAGACAGGGATAGGGAAGCAGGGGTCATTCTAGATTAGACAAGGTCAAGAAGTTGGAGCAATTTATGGTCATGTAACCTAATATCTCTCAAGGAAGCAAGAGAATTGAGGTAGAGCTACATATTTACTCGGAAGAGGGGCACATTCAGTCATGTGTGTGGAATCAGTGTAGCCTATCTCTATCCTGTTTTGATTCTTGAGTACATTCTGATGGGACTATCAAGTCTTGATATTCAAAAGGCTTACTTTCACTTTGCCTGGTGGCCAGCAGGGATTACTTTTGCCTCTTTAATTAAAAAACCTAATTTTTGAAATAAAATACTGAAGGTATTAGAAAAGAAGTGATTAACTCATGGTCCTACAGCTATAGTTGACAATATAAGTGTCGGCTCTAGAGTTCTAATTCCAAACTCTCTTTGCTATCACATCCTATACCCGCATGTTTCTGGGATTTGAATTACACTTACTTGGTTAAACCAATTGATACCTGTTTTGACAGAGCCAAATTGTCCAGATACTTCCAATAGGTAAGACTGTATAATTACAACTTAAAAATAATATGAAATTTTCCTGATTCCTTGGGTGTTATGATATTATGCAGGTATGTTTTCAGGACATAATACCTAATGTAGACCGAAAAAAAAAGAGAGATGCATATTCTATTTTTCTATTAGGTATCTCCAAAATCTTGATTGGTATAATGATCTGGGTGGTTGACAACTTGATTAATCTGAGCAGTTTCTGTTCAGAAATAGACTGTGAAAAATTTTCTGTCTTCTCTGTGGATAAGATCAACCAGAACTGGGATAAATTGAGCAGCTTTTAGTGAAAGAGCCATATCTTGGTACTGAAAAATGCTCTGTCTTTTCTGTCTTACTTTAGATACCTTTTCTCACAGAAAATTGAAAGCAAATAAAATATCTTTTCAAATACTGAATAATTCAATCTATATAATATTACCTAATAATTGCATCTATACCCTAATATATACATATTAATAATAGTTTTGAAACATATGAACTATAGTTTTATTAGATATATAAAATTTAACACTATAGTTTTAAAAATACATGAAATATTTCATATGGTCATCAAAACAAAGTGGAACAATTTCTGGCCCATTTCTTATTAATACTTATATCTTGGAGAGTAGCACAATAAATGAATTATGTAATGCAGGGTGTTATACAATTTTGCTCTTTTCCCCTGAGAATGTGCAACCCCCAAAACAAGGTTTACTCAATTCTTCCCTTCAAAGGATTCGATTTAGCCTTTCTGTTCCTAACTCTCCCTTAGCCACTGCATCCAGCCAGCTGTGAATTGCTGGCAATCTGTCCTAAACATGTCATTGATGTGTGCATTTTCCTAAGCATACATCTCATTGAGGAGAAGCATCCATTCTCCTTACTGATTCAGCCTTTTGACTTTATCTCTGCTGCAGTCTCATGTCAACCTACCCTTCTTACACTTTCTAAAGCAGCGCATCTAAAATCTGAATTTATTCTTGTCATTCCCTAGATTTAAAATGTCAGCATCACCTACTCCCTTTACATTAAAGCCTTAGATTACCTAATCTAAAGTCTAAAATTAACACGTGCTCTTTATGCCAGGGAGTGTTATTACCTCTAAGACTTAGTGCCCACCACATACCCATCCTTTCTTTTTGTACTCCATATTCTAAGGGTATAAGACTGCTTTGCCGTTTTCTGAAGACCTCTTGCACCTCTGTATCTTTGCTCACCATTATTCTTCTTCCTGGAAAATTCTCTTTTTTAATTTTTTTTTTCCATTTTTTTGTTGGCCAACTTCTAAGACTGAAAGTTAATGCATTCATAACGTTGCTCTGACATGTTTTGTTGGCATGTCTATTTCTGCCATATGGCATGTTGGATTTATTTATTTATATATTTATATAATCTCTGGGAGAAGCACAGGATCCTCACAAGAATAGGCATGCAGATGTTTGCAGAACTTTACTGAAATCAACCATTTTTATAGCATTTTTTGCATATTTCTTTATGCATGCTTATCATGTTTACTATTATTAATATACTTAAATGTATATGTTTCATAACGGAGTTCATCCCTTTTATTAAGTTCATCCCTTTTTTTAAGTCAGAAGCAATTCCCTAGCTTTTCAGTGAAGTGCCTTCACATAGCATGCACTCAATGAACCCACTATATAAACTATTGAGGAAAACATTAACAACACCAGAATTATAGAAATAATGTGTAATAATATAATGGCAGGTGAAATTAACTGCTTTAAGAATTCAGAGTCAGAAAACAGCTAACACCAGTACTACAAAAAGGCCTTTTTTTGTTTGATTCTGTTTTGTTTTATTTATGGTTTTTCTATTTTGTTTCTGGTTTGTTTGTCTGCTGCCCCTGCAACCTCTTTTTTAACAAAAGTAGTGGAGATGCTCAGGAATCCAGCTATTTGGACTGAAAAAGGAACTTAATTCTTATGGACCTCAGTTTATTCATGGGCTGAGTGACAAAGCTGAAATAGATATTGCCTTAAGTTAAGTCCCTTGCCCCTCTGACCTTCTGTATGTCTTCGCTCTGCGTTACATTACCACTAGTCGCTTTGGTCACTGTGAAGTGGATCACTTTCTCTGGTGAGATAAAGGGGAGCGGGAGACAGATAAGAACTCTATACAAATATTTAGAAAAAGTAAGAGAGAAAAGAGAGACATCTATTCATCTAGGTTTTTTTACAACTATTGTAATTAATGATCAAATTCTTCATATTTTACTTATTTTTGAAATTTATTATTTTAATTGACCAGTAAATATTGTATATATTTGCCATGTACAGCCTGTTGTTTTGAAATATGTATACATTATGGAATGACTAAATCGAGCTAATTAACATATTTATAATCTCACATACTTATATTTGTGGTAAAAACACGTCCATCTATGAGGTCTAAGGGGGCAAGCTCCTTAGCTTTGACTGTATTGGCATTAATGATAGACTAGTCAAAAATATAAAAAAATATAATTTTAAAACATCCTACATACACTTTTAGCAATTTTCAAGATTGCAATACATTGTTATTAACTATAGTCATCATGTTGTACAATAGCTTTCTTGAACATATTTGTCCCATCTAAAATTTTGTAGCCTTTAGCAACACTTTCCCAATCGCCTCCCTCCACCGGCCCCTGGTAATGAGCATTCTATCATCTACTTCTGTTGGTTCAACCTTTTTTTTTTTTTTTTTTTTTTTTGAGATGGAGCCTCACTCTTGTTGCCCAGGCTGGAGTGCAGTGGTGCTATCTTGCTATCTCAGCTCACCGCAATCTCCACCTCCCAGGTTCAAGTGATTCTTCTGCCTCTGCCTCCCAAGTAGCTGTGACTACAAGTGTGTGCCACCACACCCAGCTATTTTTTGTATTTTTAGTAGAGAAGGGGTTTCACCATATTGGCCAGGCAGGTCTCGAACTCCTCACCTCGTGATCTGCCTGCCTTGACCTCCCAAAGTGCTGGGATTACAGGTGTGAGCCACCGGAGTTCAAATTTTTTCACTTTGCATTGAAGTGAAATCATGCAGTATTTGTCTTTCTGTGCCTGCCTTGTTTTACTTAACATAATGTCTTTCCAGTTTATCCACATTGTTGCAAATGAGATGATTGTCTTCTATTTTATGAATGAATAGTGTTCCATTGTGCAAATATACTGCATCTTCTTTCTCCATTTAACTGTTGATGAACATTAAAGTTGATTTCATATCTTGGCTATTGTGAATAAATCTCTCTGAACTTGGAAGTGTAGATATCTCTTTAACATACTGATTTCATCTCCTTTGGATATATACCCAGCAATGGAATTGCTGAATCATGTGATAATTATATTTTTTATTTTTTGTTTTCAAAAACATTTTCATTATAACTGTACTGATCTACCTTCCCACCAACAGTCTCACCCTTAACTTCTTAACAATGATAAACTTCAAGGATAAACTGATGAGGAAATCTCTTTCAAATGGCTGATCCTAAAATATTCTAGTGAACATTTTTCCTGTGTGAAATAAATTACCTGAAATTTTCATCAGACTGAAGACAAAAATGTATTCCCCACATCTTGGCATGAGGGTTAAGGGAGCAAGCTCCTTAACTTTGACTGTATTGGCATTAATGACAGACTAGTCAAAAATATAAAAATACGTTTTAAAAAAATCCTACATATTCTTTTAAATATGTTTAGCTTGCTTCATATAGTCCCTAAGAGTTCTGTAAATAAAGATGGTGTTTATCTGCGTGTTATAAATATACCACTCAAGGGTATAGGCCACAGTTTTGCCACACTGAGTGCATTAGAATTGCTGAAGACTGTCATTTACTCATCAATTGATTATTTTCTGGTTACAGTGTTCTCTTGGGTTTCATTTTATCTAACAGAAAGGAAAACAGATGTATTTCATGTTATTTATCTCATTGTCAAGACCCATGGCTCCTTAATATAGAATGAAGAGTGGAAGCGAAGCTTCTTACCAGAGTTAATTTAGGATGGTACAGTGGAAGGAGAATAAGAACGTGCCTCAAAACCCTGCAGAAATTATTGTGACATCAGGTTATAGTTTTACCTCCAGTTATAGACTAATAAATACATATGAACTCAATGGTGTACTTAATGCATGAAAATAATATTTCACACAGACCAGCAGGTACTTCTATTTGTGGTAAGGACACATCTGCCCAATATTTTAGATTTATTTTATTTCAAATAAAAAACAGAAAAACCTATTTTTAATATGCTTCCTTAGAACAATTTTTGTCTTTCTTTTCTTTTTCTTTTTTTTTTTTCCAAACAAATTATCTAGGCAAGGGTGTAGTGGCTCACACCTGTAATCCCAGCACTTTAGGAGGCCGAGGTAGGAGGACTGTTTGCAGCTAGGAGTTCAAGAGTAGCCTGGGCAGCAAGAGTTCATCTCTACCAAAAATAAATAAAATTAGTCTTGTGTGGCAGTGTGCACCTAGCTACTCAGGAGGCTGAGGTGGAAGGTATTTCAGGTTACCGTGTATTTCAGCCTGGGCAAAAGATCGAGACCCCGTCTCAAAAAAAATAAAAAATAAAAAGTCTAAGATAAAAATCTGCCTAAACTATACCAAAATTTCATTAAGACCATACATCAAATCAAATCAATTATATTTCATCACATTTTTGTTGATTTCATAGGCAGCCTTTTGTGACAGGGTGGTAGAAAAGAGGATTATTCAAGGAAGTAACTTTGCAGAGTGACACTTTCTAAACTTGTATTCCAGTGTCCCTCACTACATTTTTCATTCTCAATTTTACTGATTACTTCTAGCTTTCTGCAATATCTATTAAATACATGTTATTCTTTCAGAAGTGCACTTTGAACAAGAGTTCTGATAACGGGAAATTCATTTTTATTGTAATTACTGTACTTTATTCATTGCACTTTACATTCATATATTACAAATATACATTATAAAGTTTTTAAGGTAGTTTTAGCTATTGAGGCATTGAATATTACTAAGGTTATAAAATAAACTTACTAAGGGATACAGTATGTTTTATCTACTTTTTCAAAAGTTCAGATAGAATTATTTCTTCTGCTCTTAAATAAGTATTATAAGCTAAGCAATCCCTGAAAAGTAAAAGAAAATTGCATTTCAAAAGTGGACATATGGTTTATCTAATAAATAGTACAAAAGTAGAGTTTTGATGTCCATCATTATTTGCTTTAACTTATCCCAAGAAAGCTATTTAAATAGTAATTAATATATATAATTCTGGGTGAACCAATGTACTATATTATGAGCTTTTCTTTTTACAATTATATCTTGCATCAACTTTAATTCATAATATTGTTCTTGCATTTTGCTTATTGTTTAAAAATAGACTATAATTTGAATACACTACATACTACAGTCAGTATCTCCAAGTGATTTACAATTTCCAGTATATAATTTTTTTAAGTACCAGAATAATCTGGACTGAAAAAGAACTTGTCAAATACTATCTTGCATGCTTCTCAACCGCCTGTCTTCATATAAACAAAAATGGAGACCTTTCTCATTCTTATGTTCTTGTTATCTAATTTTGCTTAGCAAATCATTCCAAAATGTAGTCTCTTACAACAACAAACATGTTATTATATTTCATGATTTTTGCTTTTTAAAATTGGAAATTGTGAGCCTGTCTCAGGTGGTCATTTTTTGGCTCCATGTGTCATTAACTGAGGTCACTTGTTGCAATTAATTTGGCTGATGGACTGTCACAGAGAGGCCAGTTTGGCTCCCCTCACACCCCATGTGCTTTGGCTGGGTTAGCTAGAAGGCAAAGCACAGCTTGGACTGCTGGTCTGAGTTCTTACTCATGGCCTCTTCAACACAGTGGTCTCAGGATAGTTGGCCTTCTTTTGTAGCAGTTTCTGAACTTTGAGCTATCGGTCCCAGAGACAGTAAATGGAGGATGCCAGATCTTTAAAGCCTGGTCCAGGAAACTGACTGTGTCACATCTATAGTGTTTCTCTTGTAAATTAGTAGCAGAAACAGCCAGATCCATAGAGATAAAAATTAAACTCTACCTCTCAATGGGAGAAGTAGCAAAAATATTTTGGCCATTTTAATATGCTGGAGTCTGCCCGCTGGCTACAAATTATTTATATTCCTTCCAAATGCAAAATAAACTCAGTTGCTCCAAGGCCACCCCACAAAGTCTCATTCCATTATATCTTTCGTTCAAAGTTCAGGATCTTGTCATCTAAATCAGTTCTAGGTGCAGATATGCCTCTTCATGTTCGGATCTTTAAGTGTTCTTCAACTGAAACTATTATAATAAATAAAAATAAAGTGTTAATTTGGAAGCTTTTGATTTGTTAAGCTCTGAAAATACAACATGTATATTCTCTTCTAAGTCACCACTTCAATATAGCATTGGCAAAAATTTTAGAATAGTAATATGGATAATATTTTCAGATAGGCACAAGATTAATTCTGTATGTTTTCTTAGGTTCAGTGTCTTAAATACGGTTATCTTGAACTGAGACCTGCAAAGTGTAGCGATACATGATGTCTTCTCCAACCCCCATACATCTACTAAATAACAATGAGACAAGTGTAGGAAAATATAATAGATATTTCCATTCAGAAAGGGAAAAAGAAAAGACATATAGTCATTCATTAATGGTTCATAGAAATTTTGAAATTTACCAGGCACATGTTGCCAGGTTCTTGAATAGGTCCCAGTCCTACTGTCTGGAAAATACTCTCTGGTTTATGCCTCTTTTCTCCAGGCTCCTGGTTTCATTGTCTGACTTGGATTTAAAGCTGAGTAGTTTTCTCTGCCTGCATTCTATTTGTACAATTTTGATAGTACAAAGTCATTTATTTCATTGTACAGTCCCAGTCTTTTTCATTCAAATTGGTATAATTTACTTTAAAATTTTATTATATTTCCCTGAATAGAATTATCATTTAATTCATTAGATAAAAGTCACACTCATATTTCATTTCAATCTAGACTCTTTTATACATTGTGCTGAGAATCATTTTACTGGGGTAACATCACACTTGAGATTCTTAGAATCCTTTTTTGTCTACTTAAAATGAGTCTAATAAGGATGTACCTAATATTCTTAGAAACCCAACTACATTTGCCCTTAAATGTTCTTTGAAGTCACAATATGGTTTCTTCAAGTCACACCATTGAGATCTTAAACTTTAGTCAGTGCTTTATTGTGAATGCTCTAGTCTTGATCTCTGTCTTGTCTCTTACTTGAAAGATTTGTTAAAGAAGAAACTGGGGATCAGAAAAGTTTTAATTTGATCCTGGTAATTCCTGGATCCTTTACATTTCTTCCACATTATTTTCTTTTGGACAACTTTTTTAACCCTATCTTCTCATGTGTACCTAAAATAACTCCAGTCACCTATCGTTTAGAGATGGGATACATTCTGAGAAATGTATTGTTAGGCAATTTCGTTGTTGTCTGAACATCATAGATTGTACTGACACAAACTCAGAAGGTACACCCCACTGCACACGTAGGCTATATGATATAGTCTATCACTCCGAGGCTACAAACCTGTGTGGCACATGACTGTACTGATTACTGCAGGCAATTATAACACAATGGTAAGTATTTGTGTATCTAAACATACCTAAACATAGAAAAGGTACAGTAAAAACATGGTATAAAGAAAAAAATAGGACACATGTATAGGGCACTTACCGTGAATGGAGCCCGGAGGACAGAAGTTGCTCTGAGTGAGTCAGCGAGTGAGTGTTGAGTGAATGAGATGGTCCAGGACATTCCCATCCACTCTACTGTAGACTTTATAAACACTGTACCCTTAGACTACACTCAATTTACTTTTAAAAATTATTTCTTCAATAATACAGTCATGTTATCTTACTGTAACACTTTTTCTGTATAAATTTTTAATTGTTTAAATTTCTGCCTCTTGTAATAACACTTAGTTTAAAACACATAACACATTGTACAGGTGTACAAAAACATTTTCTTTCTTTTTTGTGTTTTTAGTAGAGACAGGGTTTCACCATGTTAGCCAGGATGGTCTCTATCTCCTGACCTCGTGATCCACCTGCTTTGGTCTCCCAAACTGCTGGGATTACAGGCATGAGCCACCATGCCGGGCCTCTTTCTTTATATCTTTATTCCCTAGGCTATTTTTAATTTTTAATTTTTACTGAAATTTTGTTGTTGTTGTTGTTGTTGTTGTTGTTAAAAACTAAGTCCCAAACATAGAGATTAGCCTTGGCTTTCACAATGTCAGGATCATCAATAACACTGTCTTCTACCTCCACATCTTGTCCCATTAGAAGACTTTTAGGGCCAATCTCATATGTGGAGCTGTCATCTATAATGATGACTTCTTCTGGATACCTGCTGAAGGACCTGCCTGAGGCTGTTTTCCAGTTAACTTTTTTAATAAGCGGAAAGACTATACTCTAAAATAACAATGACAAGTATAGTACAGCAAACACATAAACCAGCAACATAGCCATTTATTAGCATTATCAAGTGTTATGTACTATGCATAATTGTATATGTTATACTTTTACATGTCTGTCAATGCAACAGGTTTGTTTACACCAGCAGCACCACAAATACTTGAGTCATGCATTGTGCTATAACCTTAAGACTGCTACAAAGTCACTAGGGGATAGGAAATTTTCAGCTCTATTATCATCATAAGGGGCCATGGTATATGTGGTCTCTTGTTGACCAAAATGTTATGGAACCCGTGACTGTATTTAGCATTTTCAACATTCTCTGTGACAGTCTTCTTGGTGAAATTCAACCAGAACATTTAGTGTATTTTCTATTATATGTGTGACGAAACATAACTGTTCTGCCAAACCTTCTGCCCATTTTCTAATAACAATATCATCTCTGTCTCTTCAGCTTTCACCAAGAATTCCCTGAGGATTTGCAGCTTTTAGGGCCGGGCTCTCGTAGGCTGTTCTAGCTTCTGTTTGCCATCTAGTCCCAACGCCAATGCCGTGTATTTTAATTTTAGTTACAATGGCACCACAATTTCAGCTAAATTGTTTTAGATTAGTTACACAGACTATTTCAAAACAGAGACCAAAAAAACAGTCATTTCATTACATTTTATGAATCTATTGGTCAATGACTTAGATCTATGTGTGGCATTAGCTCCGTACATGGGATGGTTTGGAGGCACGTAGAGGGCTTTGCACACACATCTGGCACATCTGCAGAGCACCTACAGGCTGGGCTCAATTTGAACTTCCACTAGAAGGCCTACCCATGGCCTCCCCAGCATGGTGTTCTCATTGTAATGAGAAGTGTTACATAGAGTGTGGCTTCTCTAGAGCCAGTGTGACATGCACTGCCAGTGTGACAGTCACTAGTGTGACTAGATGCTGTTAATAATATATATAAAGTTATAATATATAATATTATATATATAAAACCCATATTAGCATAGCATTACTTCCATGTTATCAGATCAATTACAAGCAGTTTCTAGAGTTCGCCAGTTATTCAAGGGGCAGATATTAGATTCCACTTCACAATGGAAGAAAAAAATGAATGTTCAGTCATCTTTAATCAATGAATACCTACCAATGTTGGTAACAAATTTTAATTTTTGATAGTTCTCTGTTGTAGAATGACCACACATATTTTAATTGCCTTTTGTTTGTATCCCCTCTTAGATTGCAAGTTTTGTGAAACTAAGGCTGTATCTATGTACTTAAGCACCACATCTCTAGGGACGAGTGGAGTATTAGGTTGAGTTATTATATATTTAGTGAGTTGATAAGTGAATGAATGCATTTGACTTTACCAGAAATAATTTGAATAATTATTTTGTACTTGGTTATAAGGTTTATTTCATTCATTAATTTTTTAAAGATGTAACTGGATTTTGGAAGAAATACCCACATATGCAAGGTTCACAAATCAGCAATGCAGTTTTCTTTAAGCACAGGTACAAGAAAAGAGAGTATGTAAAACTCATTTTTTTGTTCTTTAACTAGTCTTTGTAACTCTTATACAAGTAGTATCTTCTAAAAACAGGTCTTATCCAAGAAAACAAATAAATCTTTGCCTTGTCTCTTCCACAATTTCTTTATAAGATGGGCCAACTTCATTGATCTGTTTGAATGGAAAGTTATGGCTCTCATTCTGAAACTTTGCTTTCAAATTAATTATAGTATTTTTACTTAGACCGTACGTTATTTATTTATGTGACTTTTGGCAGAAACTGATAGAGACTGTAGAAGGTCATGATAAATAAAAATAGAAAACAACACAAAACAAACAACTGGTATGACACTATTTTTTGAACTCCAGGATATATAAACTATAAGTGATGGCAGGTTTATGCCAGTAAGTGAGTATAATATGCATCTTGTGGCTAGAATTTCTACATTTGTATATGGCTAGAAGCACAGTTATGCAAATAATTCAAGTCTCAATTCTTTTCTTGATAACACATGAATCCAGTTGGAATATGCATAAAAGCTTCCCCCCAATCATAGGCCCTGCTGTGTGCTCTTCTTTCTAACAGAAAACAGTGAAGGAAGTCGAAAGCTAAAAGGCAGTGAAGTTGAATTTTATAAATGCTAATTAGCATCATCTGTATCATAAAAGTTATGTATTTTGGAGTTTAAAGGTTACTATAATCTAATAATATGGAGGGCAAAATTAGGGCCTGTTTAAAACAGTTAGGTATGCAAATTGCGGGTACTGCCATGAGCTTGAACAGATGTTTGAAAATTTAGCTGAGTGTGTTTATTCATTCTAAATATGTTTACATAATGTATTGTATGCTATTTTCTCAAGCACATTTGCATGGAAATGTATGTATAGGCCTGATTCTGCCATCTTTAATCATGCAAAACTGCCACTGGCTTCTGGTGGAATTATGCTTGTGTCAGTTGTGGCAGAATCAGGACCATGGAGAAGGTCCCACAATTGCTGAAGCAAATGAACCTATTGCCAGTGCATGTTCAGTTACATAGTAATGCTTGAGGGCAAAGATTGGCAAGAACTTCATAGGTCTGGAAAGGAAATTTATAGAAAGTGTCCTGTATTACTCAAAGAAATGTAAGCATTAATTAATATACATGAGTTCTTTCAGTGACTTAATGCTGTGCTATTTTTCCTATATCTATATATATTTCTAATGCCAATTTTCCCTTACTCTCCTCCTGTTACATACACTCCACACACATACCTCCCACACATCTTTATTGATGACTAGAGTAGTACAAGAAGCACTGATTAGGAGGTGATGAAAATACTTAGATGGTTCTCTCCTTGGTTTTTTATATAGGACACTCACAGCAAAGAAATTGGGGGTGATTTTCCTTTTTTTTTTTTTTTTTTCCAAATTTCAACAGACTTTTAAGTCTCTTAGGTTAAATTTTTTCTAGGTCTCCATAAGCATTTTTTCATGATTATAGATAATCTTTCCTGTTCAGTAATAATTGTGAGTAGTCAGATTTTTTTTTAATTTTGAAGCATTTGATGGCTTAATTAAAAAGTTACTTACTACCTGCTATTTGCTAGACATTTTTTCTATATTCCAAGAATACACTGGTGAATGAAACAAACAAATAAAACATTGGCTGCCCTTACGAAGTTTACAATCTTGTTAAGAAGAATAAACAGGCATTAAGTAAATTAACGTTACATTTTATTATAGAAATTTTAAAAAAATGCAGATCACCTTGAAAAAAATTATAGGGAAGACTTCATTTGGATTGGGGCATCAGTGTAATCTTTGGATATGTGACCTTTTATCTGAAACCTGAAGGAAAACCATTAGATGTAGACAGAGAATAGGTTCAATCTTCAAGGCAGACAGAATGGCAAATGTAAAAGCTCTGAGGTGAGAGAATGCTTGCAGAGTGTGAGTAACTAAGAAAGCAAATGTCAATGGTGTATTTATTGGAATGGCTGAATTTTTGACCACGGAGTGGTAGGCGGGAGTCTGATCAAGACAGGGTCTTAACGATCCTATTTCTGAGTCTGCATTTTACCCAAAGACATTGGAAAACCACTAACAAACTTTTAAGTAGAAAATTGACAAAATTTTGCTTTCATGTGAAAAAGATATAAATGGCTACTGTGCTAAAAAATTGCCTTAAGCTTTATTGTAGGAGAAAAACCATTTTGACAGATATTTGTATAATTATGATGATTTAAGCCAGTATAGTGAAAATGTCAGAAAAGTAAATTAATTTTAGAGGAATATTGAAGAAAGTGTGAGCAGAACACGGTCATGAAATGAAAGCTAGGATAAAGAATTCAAAAGGAATGACACTGGCAGCCAATATACAGATTTCAGCAACTTGTTAAATACAGATCTCATTTAGTTGGGACAAACAGATGAAAACTTCAAACTTAACCATTGAGAAGCCTGTGCTGCCATATCCAAGCAAATACATTAAAGAGAAGCCAGGTCTGAAAGTCTAGATCATAGAAGGAATGTTGAGTTGGGAATAGTTTTGGAGCCATTGATATAGGGATAGTGAAAATAAAAGAGAGACAAGCATGGTGGCTAACACCTGTAATCCCAGCTACTTGGGAGGCTGAGGCATGAGTATGACTTGAACCCAGGAGGTGGAGGTTGCATTGAGCTGAGACTGCACCACTACACTCCAGTCTGGGCGAGAGAGTGAGACTCTATCTCACAAGAAAAGAAAACCACCTGAAGGGAAAGAATAGAAAAGAATAGAGGGCTCGGCATCGACTCTTGAAAACTTTAAAACTCTAACTGAAGAAATGTTTTTTGTGTTCACAGAAAAATTAAAACTTATTAGGTTGGTGCAAAAGTAATTGCGGTTTTGCCATTTTTTTACTTGGGTGGTTTGTGCAGCTATAGCAAAATACCTGGGATTGGGTAATTTATAAGTAATAGACATTTATTTCTCACAGTTTTAGAGGCTGAGAAGTCTACGATCAAGGCACCAGAAGGTTCAGTGTCTTGTGAAGGCCAGGTCTCTGCTTCCAAGATGCTACTTTGAGTGCTGTGCCCCTTCATGGTACAAAGGATCAAAGGACAGAAGGGCCTCGCTACTTTCCTTTGGCCATTTTATAAAATAACTAACCCCATTCATGTTATGAATGTGGGAACAGTTCAACACCATTGTACTGTGTGGGAACAGCAGCACCATTGTAAATCCCATTAGCCCTATTCTTTATAATCTGTACCTACGGTTTATCATCAGACTACTCTTGTTAAATTTGGGTTTCACTTAAATTACTACATATGTTTTTAGAATTTTAAAGTGCATTTATTTTCCAAAATATTAGTCTATGTAAATTTTCTCTGTATTCAATTTCCCAATTATTTTATCATAATAAGGCTATTGTTGGATCTCTGTGGTACCATTTTATTCATTCCTCTAACATGCCCTTTCCAGTAAGCATTTTGTGTTGTGTATTTGTTTTAGTCACCTTTCTCTCTATCATATTTCACTTGTCCATTCACAATGTTTTCTCTGTCTTCATTTGAAACATAAATTTTCAGAAGGTAAATCCATTTCTTTAAAATTCTTTAAACCTGCTTTTGGTGCAACTTCTTAATAATAATCCACCTGAGACCACTTAGTGAGTATTTTTTATTAAGATTTGTACGAAGAAACAGAAATGCAGAGAAAAGTGTGTGTGAATAACAGAAGATAGAAACAAGAAAAAGTGAATAATAATTTTAAAAATGTTTCTATAAAATTAAGTAGAAACATGGGTAGTATATGCACCTTAGATGGAATTTAAAACTTGCAACATAGGACATACATTTTGTCTTTTTTTGAAGATATAAAAAAACGGTGAGACCTAATGACAAGAAATGAATTACTAAGAATTATAGGCACAAAGGCTGAAAAACGTTCACCTCTCATCGTGATTACCTTTAAGAAATAACATACTTGTGCCAACACACACACAAAATATATTTTTAGCTAGTTGGATTTTTAATTCTACTTTTCTCTCAACATTGACCAAGAATTTATAAGTTTATTCAGAAATTAACCACAGTCTCTACAATTGCTTACTTAAATATTTTTAGGAATATACAGTTTTAGGTGATCTTTATTTAGAAGTTAATGTTTACCAAGATAAAGAAGTTCCCATATATACCTGCTTTGATTTAAAAGTTGCTATTGAGTTTTATCACAATTTCTTCCCTGCATTATTTGAAATAATTTTTTTCCTTTTTCTTCAGAGATTGTATACTCATGTCCTCCCCCCAACCATGGAAAAGAAGAATGATTTTATTTTCTGTATTAAAAAAACTACCTGTTAGATCAGAGTAGAACCAAGTACAGAAGTTCCTCGAGTTACAGTAGGGCTATCACCTAATAAACATACCCTAAGTTGAAAACATTGTAAGTTGAAAATGCACTGAATACACGAAACTTATAAATATCACAGCTTAACCTAGCCTACCTTAGTAAATGTGCTCAGAGCACTTACATTAGCCAACACTTAGGCAAAATTATCTAACATAAAAACTATTTTATAATAAAATATTGAATATATAATATAATTTATTAAATACTGTACTAAATATAAAAGGCAGAATGGTTGTATTGGTATTCTAAGTATGTTTTCTTTTGAACAAGACAGTATTCAGCAGGTTAGTATGTAAGCTGCATATACACACACACACACAGACACACACAGTCTTATGTGGATTGTTACTAATAAATTGTACTGGAAGTATGTGTAAAGAATTTCGAAAAAGGACTAATTTATCTTCTGAGAATTTAGGTTCCAAATGAAGAGGGAGAACACAACATTAATGGGCAAGTGAAATATAATAGAGAGAAAAGTAATTTAAACAGTACACCAACACTTAATGCTTACTGTACAGGCCAAATTAAGGGAATGAATGAAATGGTGACACAGAGATCCATCAATAGCTTTATTATGATAAAATAATTGGAAGATAGACTATAGAGAATATTTACACAGTCTAACATTGTGGGGAAAAAAGGGACTTTAGAATTGTAAAAACTGATGTAGTAATTCAAGTAAAAGCCAAATTTAACAAGAGTAGTCTGAAGATAAACAGTAGGTGCAGATTATAAAGAATATGACCAATGGAATTTACAGTGGTGCTATTGTTTGAAGTGTCCCCAGATTCACAACATGAATAGAATTACAGAATATGACCAATGGAATTTACAGTGGTGCTATTGTTTGAAGTGTCCCCAGATTCATAACATGAATAGAATTAGTTATTTTATGAAATGGCTGAAGGAGACTAGCCAGGCCTTTCTATCCTTTGATCGCTTGTGCCATGAAAGGACACATCATTCAAAGTAGCATCTTGAAGCAGAGACTTGGCCCTCACTGGACATTGAACCTTCCAGTGCTTTGATCTTAGACTTCTTAGCCTCCAGAACTGTGATAAATAAATGTCTATTACTTATAAATTACCCCATCTCAGATATTTTGCTATAGCTGCACAAACAAATAAAGACAATTAGTTTTAGTTCTATGAATAGAAAAAATAGTACTTTCAGTTGTTATTTTTAAGTTTTCAAGAGTCAGTGCTGAGTCCACTATTCTTTCCCTTTAGGTGATTTTCTGTTAAACAACCAGCTCTCGTATAAACTACAAGAGCAAGAACTTATTCATTGCCTTGGAGAAGGCACCAAGCCACTCACGACAGATCCACCCCCTTGACGCAAACACCTCACACTAGGCCTCATGTCCAACATTGGAGATCCTATTTCAACATAAGATTTGAAAGGGACAAGTATCCAAATTACATTCAGAGATAAATAAGAAATGTAATGGAATTCTCAAATATTAAGCTATGCCAAACTTTCTGAATTTCCAGCCAGCTACGTGGCTTTTCCTTCTGGACGTTTGTGAATCAATGACCATCACAAGCATCATTCAAACTCGCCAAGCTTGTCTGTTTTTAGTACCAAATAAAGAGCCTGCAACTATAGAGTCGACATGGAGAGCTTTCCAACTTCTTTGCCTGTCTCTATTTTTTTCTGCCTACTTTGAATCTGCTAACTTTTCTGCTGACGTTGAGATAAAAATTCATTTCATATGGCATTCCAGCCAAGAAAAAAAGAAAAAAAAGTGGAGGTTGGCAGTGATTTCCAATTAATGGCTTTACAAATTGCAACAGCTCCAAGACAATAAACAACCTAGATACATTTTGGAAATACAAATTTAGGTTTGCCTGGTTAACAGTAGCTTAGGGAGATAGGCAGTTAATTGAAGGATTAATAGTTAATCCTTATCATAGATAAGTCAGGCTCTCAGGTCAAATATGTCAAATCTTGAGCTCAGAGAAATAACATAAGGTATCTGTGTCCAGTCAAAAATTGCTTTGTCTGCCATGCAGGGGCAAGAAGAAGCTGGGGATAAGAGGGAGGGGGACACAGGCTTCCTGTCTACATTGACTAGCCACACTGACTGGCAAACAAAAGACAGATTTATTACTAAAAATGTAATGGTCACTTGGAGATTTTTTTTTCTTCTGTACTTCAGCCAATTCTAGTGGCAATGTAAACATTTGAATATTTAACTCCAAACTCAGAAATAGAAAAATAGATCAAATTTTTTTAAAAAAATCAAACAGCTATGGAAACTACTCATGGTCCACGGCCTTCATAAGATTATCTATCAGAAAAAAAATGAAATTTATTTATGTGAACAGGCGTCATTTTGTCAGAAATATAATTTGAAACCAGCTGTCACTCATTAACCGGTGAATTGGTCTTACTATGTGTTACTATCTCATGATTGAATTATAAAATAAAAGTTACAAGATCTTTGTGTGTGCATATGTGTTTAGGTATGTTTATTCATACACTCATGTATTATGTTTTAAGTTCTGTTTACATGATAAACATGGTGTAGTTAGCCAGAAATTTCATAAGAAGTTCTATTCAGATTGGCTTCGATAAATGAGTGCTTATACAAAATATATAATAATTAACTCAAATGCCTTTTAGTTCATATGACTTCAGTAAACTTTTGAGAAATAAGGTAGTTTTCAACTGTTGGTAAAATAAAAATAGAAATGTATTCAAAATTGTCCGCATATGTTTTGCTTGAGTTTATTAGTCATACAGGATTATATTTGTCTCTGCTAGATGTTTTAAGGTCATGAAACTATGAATCCAGCCTGAAACAGAATGATTATTGCTTGTTAATTCTTCAATAAGTAAGACTAACTTAATATTGTTGGTTTAATGAAAGTAGCTGTATCTTCTGAATTATCACCAAAATACCCATATATTTAACTTTAACGTTCTTACTTAAGTAAACACTTGATAGTTACAGGCTACAAAAATATTTAAATGGGAAATTGAAGTGATGACTAGCTTTGTCTAATATCTGAATTTTCATAAGTAATCCAAGTACAATTATTAAAATAAAATAATGCACTGAATGTAAATAAAAAGTGAATATTTTATAAGTAATAAACTTCATGTAATTTGAAATCTTAAAGTTATGTCATGTTAAATTAAGTAATAGATACCTATTAAATGTCTTGGTCATTTCCAAAAAAGATTTAAAAAATGAAACAAATTGCTGAACATAAATGTAAGTTTGTTCGTGGTTTCTTAAATTTTATAGGAAGTCTACCTATATTTGGGTCCATTAATAAAAAATTATGTTGTGGAGAAATGTTTTTAAAAATACATATAATGTTTTTCATCTATAAAATATGTGACAGGAAGTGTAAAATATTCTACTTCCTAAGCTTTCGCTAGAAATTAAAGTTACTGAAAGCTATAATTTTAATTAATATATATAATTGCATATGCAAAGTATAACTAAAAACACTTTGATGAAAGATGTGTTTGGATGAAAAAATATAAGAAAGACATGAAAACATTTATTATTGACAAGCAATATAATTTTGTCTAATTCAGAAGCTATTTAAAGGCTATTTTCAAAAAAATTTAGGAAGAAACTAATAAGATAGAAAGGAACCAGTGACTAGGAGATAGAGATGTAAAGAAAATTATAGGTATGAATGTATATTTTTTAATAAAGGTTAAAGGGAAAAGATAATAATTTTGCATAAGAAATAATTTGCAAATAATTTTATTTTCCTAGAGTAAAATTTCCAATTATGTAAGAACAAGAAATTATAGCACAAGGCAGAATGTCTAAGCATATCTAATAGATGTCTAAGTATGTCTGCATAACTCAAAAAAGGTTTGTTAATGATGAATTTATAAAGAATTTTGTGTGTTATAAAGTTGGCTCTGATTAAAAGAGAATTATTCATGTATTTCTAAAGATTGAATGTGATAAATATACATATGTGTGTGTATATATATATGTTTTGTAACCAGTACATACAGTATATATATACAAACAGTTACAGTATATATGGCATATATACACACACAGTTATGAAACTAAGATTTTTGGTCCTCTATATTAGAATAAGATTTTTGTAAAATATTGATCTGCTCTTAGTAAAATTTTGCAAAAGGTTTGATTTTTAATTCTCTGCAGTTTTTTCTGCTTTAGGGTTTTTATATAATTAGTCTAGTTTCAGTTGGAAATACAGTCTTTTCATTTAGAAGGGTAATTTTATTTCTCAATGTAGAATTTTCTTTTGAAGCTTCTCTGATTTATATATCAAGTTCAACTGTTGTGGATTTCACAGGACATGATTTATAGGACATGCATTGTTGCCTTCAGTTTTCCTTCTTTCTCCCCTTAAAAAGGTATATGGTTTTTGTTTGGCTGGGGCAATAATTCTTTTTTAAAACTTTTTTACCATCTCTTGTATCATTTTTTTTCTCTTGTTCTAACTCTGCTGTTATAACTGACAATAAAATATTCACTTGAATGCCTAGAGAAGCAACATTTTCTTCCAGTATAACTTGATTCTGTACTCTTGGCTTTTCTTGATGTGTTTGAATTATTCCGTGTAACTAGGATTCTTTCTATGCTGTTGCTAGGAGCCATGTAGTCCCCTGCTCAGGATACTAACTTTCTTTCTCACTGTTCCTCAATAATATGGCATACACTCATAATCTTGGACACACATTCTTCCTGTGTCTGATTAAATTGAAGTACCTTTTCATCAGATTCAGCTTTCAATATATCTAAATAGACTTCTGTAAGGAGAAGCAATAATAATGCAGACAGTTATTTTTTGTTTTGCTTTATTATGTTTTCTTGTTGTTGTTTGTTTTTACTTTTTGGCAACTGGCCTAAGAAACAAAGATTCTATGTTTTAACGTTTCATCAAGATAATTTCCTGTGTTGTGTTGTTTTTAATAGGCTTTTGATTACCTAGGGGGGAAAAAAAACTTTGAAAGGGTTAATGTTTTATTTGTTTCTTTTTTAATTCATGTCAATTTCTGTATTGCTTTTGAAGTCTTTGATTATCACTCTGGTTAAATGAATGGCCAATATTTCACAGTGACCTGTGATCCTATTATAATCATGTGTTTTGAAACTTTTGACATCGTAGACAGGCTTCCCCTGAGTCAAGTTTTATATTCAGCCTTACGAGATGAAATTAACGAAAGGATTTTCCAGATAGGCCTCTACAGAGCTTCAAAGTATATGTTTCTCATTTGCTAAAGATATTAAATAATTAGGCTTATTTTGTAAATTGTTTGAGGCATTGTTAAATGATAAATTATACTAGATTTTCTTTTAGTTACATGTGTGGATATATTACTGATAATAATGTTCCAAAATTATATAAAAATTTTAGAAATCTAATATGTCATCAGTTACAATTCTGGTTATTATGGTATTTGCCCCAAAATAACCAAAATTTTTTGTCAATTTCTGTTTATGGTAAATTTACATCTGATTACAACCATGGTTACTCTAAGCTTTTGTTGTCCACAGTTACTGAATTCTTATCTAAAGCCATCTATAATCAGATTCATGAAAAAGACTCTTACAAGTGCTCTTAATTACAGGTTTCTAACAACTTTAAGACCAATGGACTACATTTTTTTTCAAATTCAAATGAAGAAATGGATGAGTTTTTAAAAGTATTAATCCAGATCAACAAAAATTAATTACATGAGATTAAGTAATGAATGAAGATAATATTTTCATGGCTTATATTTGAATCCATTATCGGCTCTTAAATGTTTTGCCTTTTAGATTTGAGACATTTTTTTTCTCTTAAGCTATCTATAATTTATAGCACTTTGTTAAATATTTATTTTGGAAACCAAGGTGGAAACATTTGACTTTCCTCCCTATTTGATCCCTCAAAAATTTGTAAACTATTCATGCATGCTCTTATGGCAATGTGGTTATTTGTGTAAGCTCACAAAGAATTTGCTCTCTATAACAGGCTACAATGGAAAACGTTGGTTATGCTATCAAGGTTTTGACTAGACTGTCACGTTTCAGAATGTGCATAAAATGCCTGACGTTAGTGTTCCCAGTCTTATAGCGAATGAATAAAAATTGTCTCTTCCTGGCAGGCCCCGGTACGTTGATACTATGAGTAACATCGAGAGTCTGCATTGGTTTGGCTTCTCATCCCCAAGAAGTTTTAAATCTGATATTATTATGTGGTCAAATAACTGTTCTTGCAGGCAATATCTGATGAAACTAAGCCTATTTTACAAGCAAATCTGTCTTACTCTAATTTTGTTTGGTAAAAATCAGGACTACTGTAGATAGAAAAAGTCATGATTACAAAGACCAAAACCCATTACACACCTGTTTTTAGATTGTAGGCCTCTTCATTGTTCGTTCTTGTTATGTGCCTATAGTCTGGACAACAGCATGAATTCCTCCCCATGTCCACCAATATTCGGCTACAACTCTTCAACTAAGAACAAAATGCACTCTGTTTCTAAAGCCCAATATCTTGAAAGTAGATGAATTTTAAGGGACAAGTTCCATGCCTGATGGGTGGCTCACAGAGAAAGTTCACCAAATTGCCTGATGCCATAACCAGAGATATTCCAACTGCAAGCAAAGATATTAAGTCTTAGGTAGCTTTTCCCAAGATAACAAAGTAAGACTCCCCATCGTAATGAGACTCTCATTCCTCTTGATTTCTTCTCTCCCTACCATTTTATTTGACAGAATAATGGCATATTTGAAATTTCAGTCAGTAGCTTCTGCTGGTAACTTAATGGAAACTGACCTAAGCGCTCTTTTAGTATCTATTGATTGAATAACAAAATGTCTGTGCTCTTGCTAGTACTACATTCTGTAACTGGTTAAATTCTTCTGAAGTTGAAGCCCATATACACAAAATGAGAAAGCAGGCCACATGGTTGTAACAGTTCTTGCCTAATTCTCTTCAGTCATTTAATGTATTCAATTGGTTGCCATTAAGCTTAAGTTTATGGCTCAAAACTATTATACAAAGGAAGATTAGCATTTTACTTTGTATTTTCACATTTAAACTTTGTACCCGTTACTCATTACATTTTTGCAGAAGTACAACTTCTAACTGAATAATGCTGGCTCAGAGCTTTGAGATGATAGCCAATGCCTGTGGAACAGACAATATTGAATTAACAAGGGACTCCAGGTAGACTTAGTCTGAGAGCCCCTCCCTCTAAGGTGAGATCACTCCCTTGTTGCTCAAATGTGGCTAAAACAATTTTGACACTGACTCCTAGTCACTGATCACTCTCTCCAAGATGGGACCAGACTGGCAACCTGGGACAGTTCCATCCCAACACGTCAAAACTCAACTACAGGATGACTGATCAGTGATGAGTTCAGAGAAAGATCTTGATCAAAAAGAAGAAAGGCCATCAAAACCACACACACACACACATTTCTGTGAGTACATCTGCTCATCAGCTGTTTGTGCAACTTGGACAGATGCTACCCTTGTTATGGATCCTTGCAACCAAGGTTCATTGTCTCAAAACTTATGTAACCCTCATTTATCCTTAGAAACCTTTGCCTTCCTTTATCTTTCTAAATAGGCCCAGCGTTTACTATGGCACATGTATTCCCATCGCAGTGCCTATTCCTAAATAACTATCATTTTTTATACAGCCTTACTCTCTGTCATTTAGGTTGGCATCTGCATATCCATAAGTTCTCATTGTCTACATTTTTAAAATGGAAAATTTCCATTCCACAAAGTTTCTAAGAGAATAATGTTATATGGTGGTTCTTCACATATATAGAGAGACTTAATTTACCAATAATTTATTTTTCCTGAATAGGAAGCTATTCCTACTGCCTTCAAAATATACTGATGTTTGTAAATATTTTCATTGCCAGTGGCCTCTGTACACACATTTTATTATTTTACTCTATTGGACAAGGCTCTGGAATCTACAGTTCTTAATCAGAAAACCAAGCAATATTAGTTATCCAGGAACTACTTCTAAAAATGTACATTTATTGATTGTTTTTAATGTCAAAATCAACCTGGATATTTAAAAGAATAAAAGCTTTTAAAAATTCCATTAATGGCTTTGAGGCAATTATTAAAGAAATGAGTTTTATAGATTTGGGGAAATATGAAGCCATTCTAAGTACAAGTAGTAGAAATTCTGAGATGGGTAGCAAGTACAAAATTTCAAATATTCTGGCATATAAATTTTCTATCAAACTGTATAATATTGTTAAAATTAGCAAGAATGAAAGATCCCTGACATGTTTCCCAGCACTTCATACGTGACTTGAGATTAAATGGAATTACTTGACTGCGGGGAATGAAGCCTGAGGGAAAACACTTTCTGAAGTACAGTAGCAAATGAGGTAGTATAAGAAAACATTTAACTCTCCTATGTTGGGAAAAGGGGGACTTCTAAACTCAGGAGACTGCCAGGTGAGATGACATCATCAAAACTGGGTCAATTTTCATCTACTATTTCATTCCATGGGCATATAATCCACAGGAAACTTGCGAAAGAATATTTGAACTTGATGCCATCTCAATTTATTTTACTTGCAACTATTATCTGTTCCATGAACATCTAGTTTTACTGTTTGATTCCATTGTTTCAAAATCACACTCCATATTGTTTCCATGTGAAAATCAGCAACTTCAGATAAACAAGAAACGAAGGCAAGAAAACTTGGTTGTATTTCATCTGTTAATATAGCGTGGGCCCATCTCCAACACTGTGAGTCAGAAGAACTAAAAAGAAGTTACTGGTGGAAACTCTGATACAATGGAGTAAATCATTCAACAAATCCTCTTTCTTAAAACAACTATATCAATGTCCTTAAAATTGACCAAAAGCATATGAAAACTTAAAAACATTTATTCAGGAAAAACACTTAAATGTGAGTAACTGCTTTTTTATTACTGTGTAACAAATTATTTTGCTTATTACCTGAAAACAAAATGCCCTTATTCTCTTGCCATTTCTGTGGCTCGGCCATCCAGGCCCAGCTTAGCAGGCTCCAGTGCTCGATGTCGGACAAGGCTGCAGCAATGTGCTGGCCAGGCTGCATTCTCATCTGAAGGCTTACTTGGAGAATAGTCCAATACCAAGTTGATTCGAGTTGTTGGAAAAACCATTTTATTTGTGGTTTTGTGACAGTGTCTTTTTTTTTTTTTTTTTTTTTCCTTGGATGTAAGCTGGAATCTTCAATCAGGTCCTAGATAATGTTGAAAATTCCTAGAGGCTACCCATAGCTCTTTGCCATTTAAGCTTTTTCATCAGGGCTGCTGACTTCCTTAAGCCACCACGAAGAGTGTTTGACCTCAGGGGTAGCCAGGTCCCTCTTCTGAGAGTGTTTACCTAATTAAGACAGACACATTCCGGATAATCTCCCTTTTGATTAACTCAAATATGACTGATTTGGGGCCTTCATTACGTTTACACAATCTCTTCAACCTGACCATATTCTATTATCTGGAAGCAAGTAATTTGTTCTGACCACCATCAAATGAGGAAATCATATAAGGTGTGAACACCAGAAATCAGGAACCATGGACCATTATAGCATTCTGACTACCACACTGGGTTCAAAAAAATGAAGAATCTGTGGAGTTTCTGCATAGGGCTCTATTTTACCCTACTTTTGCCACTTAAATCCTGGTCAGCATGGTAGTTCTCCAAGGTTAGGGCAGGCCATGAAAAATGAGCAGATTTGCCAACAGATGGGTGTTACTTTACTTATAGCGTAGAAAAGCCCTTGCCCATAGTAGGCATTGACAATAGGAGTAAAAATCTTGGTGGCGCAAATAAATAAATAAGAAAATAAATAAACAATCATTCAAAGAACTCGAGTTTGTAGTAGCCTTGGTTGAGTAAGCAATAATTTAGCTGACTGGACAAAATTTTATCAGGAGGTAATAGGGAATGAGTCAGTCACTAGACGCTGTGATGAACTCATGGCATACATCTGTCCCACTGAAAACTGCATGCACATGCCTGGAGGACACATTGTCTGGGAACACAGCCCAGACTGATTGTGAGACTGTGCACACATGCAGGGAAAGTGAGAGGGGACAGCAGAAAGGAAAAGCTAAGGCGATTGAACACCACTTGGTCTTTGAATATGCTCCCCTAAACTCAAATGAATCAGCCATGAAGATGGAAGAATGACCAGCTCAGATGTCTGAGCACAGCTTCTGACCACAAAGCTATGCAGACACAGAGGTGGTCTTCAGGAAGTCATGATTAAAATTAATAATAAGAATTTTTTTTTTAATTAAACTGAGTCACACAAAATCATATGCTGAGATGAGCATACATTTTATAGGTTTTGTCCAGGCATGTTACTAAGTAAACAAGCAACCAAACAAATACACAGGAAATTAACAATAATTAAGAAGGAAAAAAATGAATCCAGATACGCAATCATACAGTATTTAAAATGTCCAATTTTCTACCAAAAATTACATTCTAACCAAAAACAGAAAGATGAAAATATTAGGGTAAAATAATATCAAGAATTGACCCATATAAATAAAAACATCAAATACAAAATTTTTATATTTATAGTTTAAAGGTGAAAACCAGATATGGTTTTATGATAGAAAGAATGCACATACAGGGGTGATAAATCATATGTATGTCTCTCTATGTAACCATACATACATACACCAGCTATTGCTAAAACAGCATGCATAGCATGATTAGAATAATAGAAGAGAAGAGAATGTATAGTAAGAGCATTAAATAAAACAGCAATATATGAGATTAAGGCATTGTTCTACTGTGGACTCTTGATATCCAAAGGACAACCAAAAATAAAAATTTTAAAAAAAAAGTCGTGTTAATGAGAAAAGGTAAATTTGTTAGATTTACCACACTGTGGAAGAAAACTACCTTCATAGAGTCTTCTAGTATCTCCAAATGTGGAAATTATGGAAAGGTTATTTTATAGTTTAAGAGCCTATGGTGGGTGATTTTAAGGTAGGTCTTGCAAACCAAGGGATTAACTGGGATTTGACACTATTTATAACATATTATTTTTAGATTGAGGCAAGTCTTTAAAGTAAATCTTAATTAAGCAAGGGGTTTTAGTTCAATGAGAGTCTTATCTCCTAGGAAAGTAATTCATAGAGCAAGACTGTTATACTTTAATCCCTGGACTTAAACATATGAGCATAAAATTATACCTGGTCTCAATATTGTTTAGGAGAGAAATAGAAAATAAATTTGGTTACTAACTATTGAGTATGGAATATTCAATGGTTACATATGAAGGAGCTAATAGGTATTATTAAATTATTTTGGCCAACAGAAATTACATATTCCATTGAAAGAATCATTGAACATTCAAAAATACACATTTTAATATTGTTCAGAATGAAAATACCTATACATTCAAAACATTCTGGGGATATTATTGTACTAACATGCAAAGTTGAACAATAATGTATATGTTGATTTATAGAACACTTTAAAACAAAGAGGGTGGGCACAGTGGCTCATGCCTATAATCCCATCACTTTGGGAGGCCGAGGCATGCAGATAACCTGAGGTCAGGAGTTCGAGACCAGCCTGACCAACATGGAGAAACCCTGTCTCTACTAAAAATACAAAATTAGCTGGGCATGGTGGCACATGCCTGTAATCCCAGCTACTCAGGAGGGTGAGTCAGGAGAATCGCTTGAACCCAGGAGGTGGAGGTTGTGGTGAGCCGAGATCGCACCATTGCACTTCAGCCTGGGTAACAAGAGTGAAACTCCATCTCAAAAAGAAAAGAAAAGAAAAAGAAAAAAAAGAAAAAGAAAAAAGAAACTTCCCTCCTGGTGACTATTTTAATATAAAAGTCCTACTGAATAAATAACTCTTAATCCAAGAGGAAACTGACACTAAAATAAAAATATATAGAGAAGTAGAAAACAGAACAAGCACTACAAATGAAAACCTGTGAGCTTTGAAAAAAATGGTTTTCCAAGGAATATGTATGTCCTTAAATTAACGTGTTGGAAAGCAAATTCAGAACATTTTCTTCTTTTACCTCTGTTCTTCTTGGAAAGAGTAGACAATGGTATATGTGAAAAAATTAATATGAGAGTTTTGTACTAAATTATTTTAATAATAGTAAAGATTTTAAAATAATTTCAGAAGAATTTTAAAACATGTATATTCCTGTATCTATCCATTTATCCCTGTGTATTTTTTCCAGTACCAGTGATTTTAGTCCATTCAGTGCTTGTATATAATATAAATAAGTTCAAAACAATGCAGTAGAGAGATTCTATAAAGCACTTAAAGAAGTCTTTTGGAGAAATGAGATTCTTGGTATCCTGTTATGCTCATAAGAAATACTAGTTGTTTGGTAAACCTTTTAATATAAGGAAGAACATATGGTTACATCACAAGCAATAATATGTCAGCACATCTCTAAAATGTTTTTCATATAAACATTGCATCAAGAATGGTGTTTAATATTAGTTTTATCATTCAAACAATTAAACTAATCACTTCTAATAACACCAGTACACTATATCCAATTTTAACTACACAGCAAGTATACTACTGAGTTCTTTTATGAGACTAATTCTATCCCCAAAAGTAGGAGGCTGAAGGATAAATCAACCACCCTCGTTAAGAAAAAAAAAATTCCTCATTAAGTTGTACAGACAAATTATTAACATGCTTTTATGGCGTGAAATTAGATGATGATGTGGTAAAACTGAGACTCTCGACATCTATAAATACAGCAATAGAAGATAGAATGCAGATAGGTTCATTACATACTGAACCTTTGGACACATACATTGTCCAAGTACATGTCTACTATATGCTCATCATAGTCTAGAGTGGCTTTGATTCAAGGTTCACAATCTAACAGTTATCACCAGTTAACCCCCGATCTCCCAAAGATCAAATGGAGTTGAGCACTGGTGAGCAGATAGTTCCGTTGGAAACTACAACAGATCATAAAGTCTCAAGATAGTGCTGAGTCAAATAGATTCAATCCAATTTATTCTGTTCTTTTTGTGTGAAGAGCTTATGGGAAATGACTTAAACCATTCTGTTACCCTTGGCAGCTGCTAAACTCCATGTGGCTTAAAAGAGAGATATTCATGTTGATTTCATTTTCTTTCAGCTATTTCATGGAACACCTACATTCTTCCTTTGCTGTCCCAGTTTGTGAAAAAACATTAATGCTTAGGAAAAATGGTTACCATTGAACATTTTTTGGGAATTTAGTTTAACAAGCAGCACAGAAAAGCACAGAAATAAAAGAAAACAAAATGTGTTGAATATTAGGAAAAAATGGAACAGGAAATAAATTTAAAAATGGTGAAATGGTGGTGTATAAAAATGTGCAAGGTAAAGAGGGATTATAAAAGAAGGAAGAAGAATGCACATTATTTCTTTGGGCTTTGTACCTGTAATATCATACAGATAATACAAGAAAATAAAATTAACGGTTCCAGATTAAACTTACTTCTCAAAATAGTCTAAATTCTGAAATCTATTCTCTTCTTCTTCAAAAATTCCTTTCCCCTCATTTTTTTCATTTTCATAAGGTGAAATTTTCAAAAATAAAATAAACGGTTACATTTTAGGATTTCCCAAGTGTGGTCTGGCCTGAAGGTGGCATTGTTGGAGTACATCAACTCTTTGGATCCTGATAAAATGTTCAGCATACCAGCTCTTCCGTGAAGGTGGGAACATTTTGTTCTGGGCCTTCTAGGATTCATCTGTGGTACCTAACCTCAAGGTTTTTCAGAACAAACTTTCAGCTGCAGGAGAACATCATTACTTTTCTTTACCCTGTATTTGGAGTGAAGTGGCATGTCACAAATCAGAGATTCCCTATAGTTGGATTTGTATTAACTTTAATAATCTTGTGACACATAAGGTTTTCAAATTTTATTGTGATAAAAATATTAGCAATCACCAATTTCATGTTTTAAAGAAAAAAAATCTTTTTTGGAAATTCAATCACTTAAGTAAACTTTTTAAAATGTTTTATTTTTATTATTTTTATTATTTATTTATTTAGAGACGGAGCCTTTCTCTGTTGCCCAGGTTGGAGTGCAGTGGCACGATCTCAGCTCACTGCAACCTCCACCTCCCGGGTTCAAGCGATTCTACCGGCTCAGACTCCCGAGTAGCTGGGACTACAGGCACGTGCCACCACGTCCGGCTAATTTTTGTATTTTTAGTAGAGACAGGGTTTCACCTTTTTGGTCAGGCTGGTCTTAAACTGCTGACCTCGTGATCCTCCTGCCCTGGCCTCCCAAAGTGCTGGGATTACAGGTGTGAGTCACTGTGCCTCGCCTTTAATTTTTAATTTTAGCTTTTGTGAGTACATAGAAGGTGTGTATATTTATGGGGTGCATGAGATGCTTTGACAAAGACATGCAGTGTGTTGTAATAATGACATCTTGTAAAATGGGGTACCCATTCCCTCAAGCATTTATCCTTTGAGTTACAAAGAATCCAATTGTTCTCTGTTAGTTATTTTTAAATGACCAATTAAATTATTAAACTATTTTTTTAAAAAACATGCAAACTTTAGGACTGATGAACTTACAAATTTAAAAGTAAAGACAGTTCTTCAAACTGAATGACCTTTGACTGTATTGGTGTTAGTGTTGCCAGTTAAAATATGAGACTCCAGTTAAATATGAATTTCAATTTAATACTTGGGACATCGTCATTCTAAAAAAAAAAAAAAAACAACTTGATAATTTGAATTATTTATCTGGGCATCAACATTTATTTTTGTTTGCTAAATCTGGCAACTCTAACTGGAGCATAATTTAGTGGTGTACCTACTAAGCTTTATCTGCAGGTAGGGATTTTGAAATGATGATCACATAATTCAAAGTAGAAATTGACATACTAGCAACCCACACTGTGACATGACTGACATTTTTCTTAAGATTCCTAGGTACCTAATTTTCTCAAACTTGTGTTTTTATAGAAAATTTAAAGTTGGTTTTGATATGATTATAAAAAACAGTACTTTCAAAAACAATAAACTGAAAGATGACTAAAAATAAGAATTGAGTAATGTGACCAAATACAAAACCATTAAATGTATAAATATTCAAATTTGTTTGTGAGAGTAAATGTAGGTAATTGTGAAATGAGCTGTGAAAATGGATGATGAAGTTTGACTTGCCATGCCAGAATTAATCTTGTACTGACTTACAGAACAGAATGGAATCCAGAAACAGATCCATGCAGTGTAACTCTATGTTGAATTTTTTTTAAGGTGAAGAAATGTCAGAGTTGGGCCTGGCCCAGTGGTTCATGCTTGTAATCCTAGCACTTTGGAAGGGCAAGGTGAGAGAATAGCTTGTGTCCAGAAGTTTGAGGCCAGCTTGTGTAACATAGTGAGACCTCATCTCTACCAAAAAATAAAAAAAATTAGCCAGGTGTGTGGTGTGGCATGTGCCTATGTTACTCAGGAGGCTGAAGTGGGAGGATCGCTTGAGCCCTAGAGATCAAGTCTGCAGTGAGATATGATCATGCTACTGCACTCCAGCCTGGGCCACAGAAGACTAGGTCAGGAAAAGAAAAAAAAAAAAAAAAAAAAAAAACCTTATTAATTAATGGCTTATAGTGAATTGAATATCTATTCTAAAATGACAGTAAGCACACACACAACTTACAGTTGATTTCTTTATAAAAAATAAGTTTTATGAAACAAATATTACACTTTCAAACAGTAATGTGTTGAATGTGGAATTGAAATCAGCTGACAAATACAGGATTAATCATTATCTTAAATTCTTACTGCTTATTAATTTTATAACTTGTGTGTGACATAAAAATAATATATACAGGGTTTTTCAAAATTAATAAAACTTTTAAAAGTCAAAGGAAATGAAATAACAGTAAAACAAGAAATAGTAAAATAGATTTGTAAAATATGCATTATATCCTTAATGACATAAATGTAAAAAAAATTCAGCTTTGTTTGAGGATAACATTTGTAACGTTTAAATATATTGAAAGAGCTTACAGGAAAAAGAGTAATCTAATAAGTTGTTAGCTGGAAAATTTACAACTTATTTTGAAGAGGAATCTGACAATAAAGATAAACTATTTAAACATATGCTAAATAACAATTAGATAATGTAGTAACATACATAAAAAATCCATTGCAGGTCATACTAAAGAACAATTTAGATTTTTCTAAACATGGAATGGATATTTTATTAATGCTAATAAATAATTTGCAATATCTCTGCATAATGGCATAGTAAGCAGACTGTATAAAAATGAAAGAGAACTAAATGTATTGACTTCGAAAACAACTGGTAACCTCTTGCATTGTGAAAGAAGTAGATACAGCATTGTATGTATGACATGATCTCATGAATACATAATATAATCAGACACTGATATACAGAATGAGAGAAATAAAGTTGTTCCAGTGGGGTTGGTAATGTGCAGACCTACCAGACAATATAACATGTGAAAGATGCACATAAAATGATGTTAAAAGTGAATCTGTGCCATTTCCCAATGCCGTTCAAGCTCCTCAAATCAGTGCCTGATCATTGGTGATTAATGCCTTTGGAGAGGGAAGAGCAAAAAAACCAAATACTTGTAGTCTCTTATAATTTTAGATTGGTTGTGGGGTCAATTCATTTCTTCAAAATCTTTCTATCACCCATTAATTTATTTCCTTTCTGCACCAAAATTATATATTTCTATTACTTATTGTTACATCATTATTCTTACAGCATCCCTGGTCACGGCCTTTTACTAGGCTATATATATTTTTTTTTTTTTTTTTTTTTTTTTTGAGACGGAGTCTCGCTCTGTCGCCCAGGCTGGAGTGCAGTGGCACTATCTCGGCTCACTGCAAACTCCGCCTCCCGGGTTTACGCCATTCTCCTGCCTCAGCCTCCCGAGTAGCTGGGACTACAGGCGCCCGCCACCTCGCCCGGCTAATTTTTTTGTATTTTTAGTAGAGACGGGGTTTCATTGTGTTAGCCAGGATGGTCTCGATCTCCTGACCTCGTGATCCGCCCGTCTCGGCCTCCCAAAGTGCTGGGATTACAGGCTTGAGCCACCGCGCCCGGCCTAGGCTATATTTTCATTATTTTCTTCAAATGCTAAAAAATAGATGTGACTAGAGTTTTCTTTTGCCTTGGTGTAATGTTTTCTGATGTGTACCCCTCCTCTGTCATTTATTTTCTATTTTGTCTATGTGGGTGCCTATGTAGGCCTTGATCATTCTTCAGCCCTTCTTTCTGATAGTTAATGGTCAAGGAGACTTCAGGGATCTTGCTCAAGAAAGAAGTCGCTGGTTTTGCTCTGACTGGTGAATACTTTGTGTTCTAGTCTCTCACCGAGATCTGACGCTGCAGGCATCCCATCCAGGGGCTGATCACCTGACTTCAGCAGCTGTTCAGCACGTGAATTAATTTCCAGCATTAGGGGTTTATACTGTTTCCTTAAAATTGTGATCCCCATCTGTCTTCCTCTCCATTCGATGTTTGCAATGTGAAAAAGGCTTCAGGCACATCTTTTTGTAACACGTTACAATCTAGACTCTTCATGCCGTGATCTTAAAATACATCTATAAATGCTTACCCATGGAGTCGGATTTTAAATATTTCAAATAAATACCAAATGATTGTGCACACAGTCCCAGCATTTCTATTTGAGGTAGAAGCTAAAATACATGCACAACTTTTACATTTCCTTCCATTTACATAAAAGAAATAGTACAGAAAACATACAAATACTCTTGATTTGTTAGTCATCTGATGCAGGTGAGAATCTGTCAGTATAAATTAAGTGATAGTTCCAATGATTTGTATTTATTCCAAAAATTGTCTTGTACACATTACCGGTCTATGAATAATTTTTAGCAATAGAAATGCATAATTACATTCCTCATGAGACGAGCAAAGGAAAATGCCAGAAAGTATTTTGCCATTTACTTATTCTCCATATTTTCAACCTTATGAAAGGTTTACTTGCCATGGAAAAATCGAATGAGTTTCTTATGAATGAAACTCATGCTGCCTTGATTGGCATTCTGTGTTTCACTGTAGTAAGAATATTGGGCTGTGATAAGAACATTGAATGACAAGGAAATTTTCAGGAGCATGGTTCAGAGTTTATGATAATAATTCAGCAAAATAAGAGTTTTCACTTGGACTCATGGTATAGAAGCAGGGGAGGTGAGAGGTGGTCAAATTCTGAATGTACTTTGAAGATGAAAAAATAAGATTGCCCACCATATTGAATGTGGAGAGAGGAAGAGACAGAGAGACAGAGAGAGGAGAAAAGAAAATAACAGCAAAAGTAGAGAGTCCAGTAATTGAGATTGGGACATCCTGACTGTCAGTAGCTTAGTTCCACTGTGTTAGGTTTGAAATAAACTCTATTTTTGTATGCAACATAAATTTGAATTTCTATGATCGTTCCCTGTGTTTCATAAGCTTGTAAAGCATGTAAGAAGACAATGTGGGATTTGAGGTGAAGTTTAGGTGTCTAATTTGTATGTTATAAATGCAACAGTTGAGAAATTTGGAGATATTTAAATGATGGAATTAGAAGCTATAGGAATGTGGGGGTAGAGGCTTCTAGATTTTGATGGCCTGCTATTTAGAAAGTACTGTAACAATTCAGGGATGTCCCGTAAGACAGACATAAGAACAATGAGAAGAGCTTAGAAGATGGCAGATTTTGCCAAAAAATAAATAAAAAAAAAAAATTGAAGATAGATTTTCTGCACCATTAGAGAAGTCAGCTAGTGGACTTTTTATTTGCTAGCCGTAGTCCATGCTGAAAGTGAATGATTGTCTTTGGGGATTATTTACTAACATTTCTTGTGTTGGAAGATATGTGAGGCTCTCTACCACTCTGTCCACCTTAAGTGAGTATGAAGTACCAAATACCTTTGTTGTCATTCGTTGTTTGTGAACAAGTCATAAATGCACCCACTCAGGTTATTGGCAGCCAGCAAATATAAAAAATACACCAAACTGTTTTCAACAATATCTTGCTACAGTGAGATTGACTAGACGTTGGTATGAGTTCTAGTTTTGTTTAGTAATTCAGGCTCATTAAACTCATTAAACTACCTTTTCTTGATTTTGAGGGAGAAAAAAACAGATGACTTTTCAAAAATCTGCACAAAGGTATGATAATTTTCACTCAAGTATAATAACTGCTGCAATTTTTTTCCCAGGTGCCATCGTTAAAGAAGGTTATGCCTTCTAGTCTCAGAACTGTCTGATGAAATCCATTTGGTTATTTTTCTCCAGTCAGCACTATTTAACAATTTTGTTCAAAGATATATATGAGCTGGAGGGCATTGTATCCTTTGTTCTCCAGTTTAAAATGTGTAAATGTGGGAAGCCAATTTCTATTTTTGCAATTATTAACTTTTTCTTGAATGAGAAAGATGATTGCAGCCAAATTCTGTAATTCTTGTCAGGAATTTAAGAATGCCTGAAGCAATCTGAAACTACTCGAGCTGCTTTGGGCTATTTTAGAAAATAATTTGAGACTTTTTTTTTTTTGCATTCCAGAGGGGTATGACCCTTTTCCTTAATGGCTGCATCTTAAGTTCTTAAGTGAGTACTTTGGTATGGCGTACGGAAGAATATTTTTAAAAATGTATACTTAATAATTTTCATCATTCTGATTTTCTTTCAATTATAAGAGTTTGTTGTATAATGGATATAGATTCATAAAGTTGTTGCTTCCACTGTTTTCAGGATGATCATCATTACATTATTTCATGAACATCTTGCCTTGCACCTAGTTTTTCCTTATTTAAAATCAGGACTATTGCTGGCTGATAAGGAAAGTCTTCAGGCGTTTTTATCAGCTTACACTTTGGCAATACAGACGGATGTGACAGGTAAAATAGACACCACCCTAAATGCAGATTCTCCTTGCACAATTAGTTTATCGTTTTGACACACAAATCAACCCAAAAGGAAGAAAAATGATTTTGGGATGGTGCCAGCTCTTTTTATTTTTATTTATTTATTTATTTATTTTGACAGCACATACCATCATTGTTGTCAAAACTGAATGGAAACACAGACACAAACCGATTTTATATCTTTTTGTTTTATTTGGCACATTCAGAATAATTGCTATTATAAAGCAATGCATACTTCTGTCCTATTCCAATATTGGATTTCTTACAATATATAAGAAACACTTATGTGATTAATAATTCTGCAATTATGAGTTAAATCCCTTTTCTTCCAATATGAAATTCCAAAGGAAAGAAAAGTGCATGAAGATTGGGTTATCCAACACATCCAGTAAATACGGATACTTTTTAGATATGTTGACTTGAACAAGTTACTTTACCTTTCTGTACCACAGTTTTCTTATCTGTAATATTGATAATAAAAATACAACTCTTATGTCACTCACAGGTGAGAAGCACGCAAAAATCATATGTGAAAATGCTTAAAAACCAAACACGTTTATAAGTGTAAGCTCAATTGACACTGTCATTATATTAATCTATATTGCATGTCTTTCTTATAGATGATGGGCACATTTCTCTAAGAATTACAGTCTCGCTCACTGGGACATTTACTGGGCCTGGCTTTGTTGTGCATAAACTAGTTTATAAGGGGACTTAGAAAAATAGAGAAACCCAAGAAGACAAGGTATTATACCTAATGACTAATGTGCACTAAAGGAAAGAGCAGTTAGACAACTCACTTTACTACTTGAATAGAACTGGAGGGAAAAGTTGTGTATGTGTGTGTGTGTGTTTATAAGGGCTGTGTTTGTTGTATTTGTAGCTTAGTGTGTATCGAGAGTAAGAATCTGGAGCAGTTGTTATCAGTATATGTGAAAAAGAATTGGTGGCAACTAACAGGGGCTCGGCTGGGGTGATAGGAGGAAAGCGAGTTGTTCAAGTGCAAGTTTGGGTCTTTATGTGAAATTTCAATATTTTGTTTATCATGCATTTCATCAAATGAACTTTGATTGTTCAATAGTGCATTGAAATTAACATGACTTATGTTTACAATTGAGATTGTTGGTGCCTGCACCTTAGGCTCATGGCTCTCTTGCCTCACCTGCCTCACTTTAGGCTCTATGCTGATGTGGCAATGACGATGGAGAATGGATTTCAAACTTGGTTTGTTATTTTTAATGTGTAGAAGGTATTCAGCCTCTTAGCATTTTTTCCATACTTAGATAAAATACAAGGAATTTGTTTCAAACATTTTTTGGTAATAGGCCATCATTTCTCTTAATGTAACTCCATTTAAAAATAGAGTCAAAGCCAGCTTATTTGTTGTTCTTGTTGCTATTGTGTTCTTCTTGATTGTAAGGAGTTGCATAAGATATACTAAAAACTCTAGCTCAGAAACCAGAGATAACAAAATGTGGTCCTTACCTTTAAGTTGCATGAAATCTTTTGGTAGATAAAAGTTAATTGTGTTTTCTTTCAAAAGAAGAAGAAGAAAAAAATCAAGACAAGCAAGCAAGAAAGAATTTCTGTCCACAATAAAAGTACTAGATTGTATGATACAAAAATGTAACATAAAAATTTGGACGTGAAAGTTAGAAAATTGCTGGTTTCAGGCATTTACATGAATGAGAAAAGAACTAGAATGGAGAAGGGATGCCAGAGATAAAAAGAGTGGAGTGAAATAGATATGTATGAAAGAGAAATAATAACAATAAATAAGATATTTCAAATTCTTATGAACAACTCAAAAACCTAATGACCTGAAGTTAAAGTGCTAAAATTTGAAAAAAAGTCAATAAATAAAAGAAAAAAGAATTAAATTCATGGATATCTTCATTACCTTGTTGTTTTTTATGTTACAACTGGACAAAGACCCAGAGAGAAGCCCTAGAGGCCACCATGATGGAATGAGAAGTGACAAAACAGCATGAACCTTTCCTCCTCTTTTAACCCAGAGAAACACCTCATTTATTTTAATTCTCACTTTGAGATAGCAATTCATGTGAAATTTCCTTGAGTCTCTTCTAGTTTTTTTTTTTTTTTTTTTTTTTTTTGAGACGGTGTTTCACTCTTCTTGCCCAGGCTGGGGTGCAATAGTGCGATCTTGGCTCACTGCAACCTCTGCCTCCCGAGTTCAAGTGATTTTCCTTCCTCGGCCTCCTGAATAGCTGGGATTACAAGCGTCCGCCAGCATACCCAGCTAAACTTTGTATTTTTAGTAGAGATAGGGGTTCACCATGTTGGCCAGGCTGGTCTCGAACACCTGACCTCAGGTGATCCACGGGCCTCAGCCTCCCAAAGTGCTAGGATTACAGGTGTGAGCCACCGCATCTGGCCCTCTTCTAAATCTTTATAAAAGCTATTTCTTTAAAGAAATTTAGTGTCACCTTAAAATTTTTTCAAGCTTTATTTTAAAATTTGAATCATACTATTTTTATTTTGAAATATGAAATAATTGAAGTGGATCACAAATAAAAATATTTTGTTTAGTTTAACTAAGTCATGTGTCCAGCAATAGTGCTAGTTGAGAAACTGTAATGTTGCACCCTGACAAGTCATATTCCATCTGTCTCATTCTGTGAGTTGTATAAAATGTTGAGATACTGAATTTATGCCAAGACATTCTAGGTAGCACCAATTTATTTAAGTTCTGAAACTAGGCTTTTAAGGGTTTAAAGTCTCAAAGATAAATATTAAAGTTAAAACAAAAACCAATTGTGCGCAGATTATCTTTTGAGTACGTATGATTTGTTCTTGTTTAAAACACTGACATAATAACTGAAGAATACAGAGAAGGGCTAGGTGGAAAGAGTTTATTAAAGGCTTTCATTTGTGGTGGGGTTGAAGAACAAAGAATGGAAATGTGTTTGTGGTGTTCGTTTATGGATGCTCCAGGCTGCATTCTGTTATATGAACACGGGAGGTTTTGTAAGTCTTCAACTTGTCCTAAGATTCTTCCTGTAGTTTCATTTTGGGCATCCCATTACTTGCCTGCAAACAACTCTGCTCCTGTATTGGAATCACTGACACAAACAACACATGAATAATCATACTCTTATTAAAAGGGGAGATTTAAAAATGCTCTCTAGTTGATTTCTTGAGTCCTAAAGGAAAGAAGGGGAGAAGAAAGAGAGTAGAAAGAAGGTGGAGAAATAAGGAACAGTAGGAAGAGAAAGAGAGAGAGAAAAAAAGTGGAATAAGTCAGAGAAAGATGAGGATGGGATGGAGAAAGAACCCACTGAAAAATCGTTCCCTAAGCCTCCTGAATGCTTTGTAAGTCATTCTAGAGTCAGTTGGAATTTTAGCAAAGAGGAAGTCCCTAAAATTTCCTCTCAATGAAAAGAAGGAAAGAAGAGAAAAATAAAAGAAAGGAATGAAGGGAGAAAGAAAAACAAAGAAAAGAAAAGAAGAAGAAAGGGAGAGGAAAAGAAAGAAAAAGAAAAGAAAGAGAAAGAAAGAAAAGGAAAAGAAAAAGGAAAAGAAAGAAAGAAAAGGAAAAGAGAAAAGAAGGAAAGAAAGAGAAAAGGAATGAAAGAAAGAGAAAAGTAAAGGAAAGGAAAGAGGGAGGGAAAGAGAGAAAGAGAGAAAGAAGGAGGAGGACGGAAAAGAAAAGAGATGGTGTAGGGAGAAGGAAATTTTCTTTCAGATACCAGTCAAGATTAAATTTGTACATTTTAAAGTAGTTGATTTAAGTAATTCTGAAGTAAAGGCTGCTATGTGCATGCTTCACGCTTGAGAAGGGAAACTAAAATGATTAGTAGAGTTTGAGCAATTCTGAATACAAGTTCCTTTCATTACTGACACCTGAGGTTGAAGGTCGGCTGAAAGGAGCACATGGTTTCAATCCAATTTCCTATGGAATCTTATATGTGTTTATTCATGAGGCATTTGATAACAGTCCAGGCAATAGCTGAAAGCTGTTCATACTTATCAAGTTGTTTACAATTTTTCTTTCCCTTTAGCCTTAAAAAGGTTAGAATAGTATTTCCATTTTTATAGAGGGAGAAACTCAGGTTTAAGTAGGTTAAATAACTTGCGGTCTCAGAATTAGGAAGTATCACTCTAGTCTTTAAGTTTAAACCTTTCTGATCTCAAAGACACCACGTTTTGAATTGTTTGTCAATGTTGCATAGTTATGTGGTATTTTCATTTCTATTTCCCCTGTTCCTTTTTCACCTATTAACTGACTTTATTCTGCAGTAGGTGAATTCGTGGACCACTTCCTTCTCTTCGAAATGTTCATTTCCCATAATTGACTTACCATGATTCTCTCCTCTTAACTCCCACACCCTCAGCCTCCTGCCTATGTACTACTTTTGAAACTCATTATTCTCTTGTACAATTTTTCTTTTTCTTTGTTCATACATTATTATTTGGTTGATAACCTATTCCATCCTTTAGTGCATATAGTAGTGCAATTATGACTTCTTCACAGAGACTCCTGATTCTCTAATGACAGTCCTCTTACCTCTCCTAAGTTTCACGTATCCATCAGTATGCTCAAGTTCTCAAATTGACTCTCCCTGGAGTCTGAAATGTAAACCTCAAGCTGACATACTTTTCACTCCAATTTTTTTATTGTAAGTATATTCCTTCTATCCTTAATGTATTTTAGCTCACACGACCAAATGTAGCAACTTGGGCAGTATTACTCCTGACTCTTTCATCCTAACAATTTCTTTGGTGACTCAGTTCCTTTGTATACTTAAAATAAATGTTAGTTTTAAGAGGCACAGATCAGATAACCTATCCTAATTCCTGTGAGGACCAATGAGAACACGTCCCAAGTGTAATACTTGACCTACATCAACACAATCAGATGAAGGACTTTTTTTTTTTTCTTTAAGGGTTTGTTTTTCAAACAAAAATGAAACCCAGACTATGACTTAAAAAGCAGAGTCTTAGTAAAAGCTGGAATACTCAGTAACTCAGGAGAACATGAATCTCACCTCTGGTTTTCTTAGGCTGGATACTTAGCTTCTGATGCATCCTCTGTGTAGCCTCATGACTAACATTTGGCATTCATACAAGAAAGGAAAAATGCCATGCTAGCATTCTTACGATGACATGATATATGGAAGTGGGACCTTTGATGTAAGTAACTCCAATTAATTTCTTTGTTGAGGGAAGTTTTATAGAGTCTGAAAACTACTACTCAGAGATGTCTCTAAAGCATTAACCTTGAAAATGTTACGAAGTCACCACCACCCTACACACACACACGTGCGCATGCACATGCACACACTGCTGCTAGAAAACAGAGTGAGTGGTACAATTAACACAAGGCTTGACCTTATATACATAGATAGCAGAGATCGTCTGAGATTGGAAGCTATGTTTTCAATACCCAGGGGACAAGGGAAGAAACTGAGAGTAATGTTAGTGAGGAATAGATGGTCAATTTGGTGGGTGGAAGAAAGCAGATTACTTTTATGACATCCTCAAAAACAGCTGTCTAGTTTTGAGGATCAGGATATATTCCTTGTTATAAAGACTCACTGGACCAAACAAAGCAGAGAGTATTATGCCACTTCAACAGATATCTAGCTTCTGCAATAAATAGATACTAAGCACATGAAATTGGCCTTACGGAGTATCCTGAGTCTTTCAACAAAGACCTTCTTTGAAGAGCATCTCTCTCTCTCTCTCTGTCTCTCTCTCTCTCTCTCTCTCTTAGTTAGGATAAGCTTTTGTTATTATTTGGTGGTTTAAGAGGAGGCTGGTAATGTAGCCTGCCTACCAGTTTACCAGATGTTTCTCAAGGTGGTCTGTGAATAAGACTTGGGTTCGTTGGGCATGCTGGCTCACACTGGTAGTCCAAGCACTTTGGGAGGCCGAGGCGGGTGGATCACTTGAGGTCAGGAACTCGAGACCAGCCTGGCCAACATGGTGAAATCCTGTCTCTACTGAAAAAAAAAAAAAAAAATGTTGGCTGGGCGTGGTGGCGCTTGCCTGTAATCCCAGCTACTCAGGAGACTGAGGCAGGAGAATCGTTTGAACCCTGGAGGCAGAAGTGACAGTGAGTCGAGATCGTGCCACTGCACTCCAGCCTGGGTGACAGAGTGAAACTCCATCTCAAAACAAAACAAAACAAAACAAAAAGACCTGGGCTCAAACTGTGGTTCTCTACCCTGTTTCCTGGTTGCAGTATTGGACAAAAATAATGGAATATTTGTCATTATTCTTCAACAGATCAAAGACGACTTGAGGAGAGGGGTTGTGCTTAATTAATCTTGCTATTTCTGGAGTCAATGATAGTGCCTTAAAATAATTAGCATTCAGTAAATGTTGCCAATCAAGTGGCATTAGTTAAGCTAATGGGAACCTACTTAAAAATAAAATTCTGACTTTTGTTTTAGTAATGAACCAGCATTTATAATTCAAATAAATATTTTAAAGAAATGAATGGGTTAATCCTAGCTAAAATACTTAAATATGAAGGAAAGTTAAATAGTATATTAGTTTGTTAGGGCTGCCATAATAAAATACCACGGATTGTTTGGCTAGACAATAGAAATGTACATTTCTCAATGCTGGAGGCTGGAGATTCAAGATAGGGGACAGCAGATTTGGGTCTTTGTGAGGACTTTTTTCCTGGCCTGTGGATGATTGCCTTCTGACTGTATTCTCATTTGGAGAAAAGGGAGCTCTGGTTTCATCCTCTTCTTAAAAGGGCACTAATCCCATCTTTATAGTTCCACCCTCGTGATTGCCTCTAAATCTAATTACCTCCCAAAAGCTGATGCCCAAATACCATCACAATGGGAGTTAGAGCTTCAACATATGAATTTTGGTGGAGACTCAGTTTAGTCCATAGCACCTGATATGGTTTGGCTGTATCCCCACCCAAATCTCATCTTGAATTGTAGCTCTCATAATCCCCATGTGTCATGGGAGAGACCCAGTGAGAGGTAATGGAATCACGGGAGTAGGTTTTTTCCCTGCTGTTCTCATGATAGTAAGTCTCATGAGATCTGATGTTCTTATAAAGGGCAGTTCCCCTGCACACACTCTCTTGCCTGACGCCATGTAAGATGTGACTTTGCTCATCTTTCGCCTTTTGTCATGTTTGTGAGGCCTCCCCAGCCATGTAGAACTATCAGTCCCTTAAATCTCTTTTTCTTTATTAATTACCCAGTCTCTGGTATTTGTTCGCAGCAGTATGAAAATGAACTAATACAACACTCTTTGTATTTTAAAATATGCTTCATAAACTTCCCTTCTAAACACAATGTGTCTTCTACAAGTTATTTGCTCCATAAAAATATGGTTAAATGAATATATTTAAGTCACAAAGAATATATGATGTCCTCTGCTGAATATAATTTTCCAATGTCTATATTCAGTAGAGAAGCTGGAAACAAAAGGATATGACATTTTAAATCCAATGTATTATTTTGTTAATGCTGTTATATCACGTTTCATAACATACTCTCTTGCCAGAGAAGTAAACAGCTTTATCTTTGCTTTGTCTGAGAGTTTTACATGTAAGAAAGGTTGGTTAGGCATCTCCAAATGCTATTCATGCTATGCTTTTGTGATGTCAATGATATTTGACATGTTAAATTGCATAACACTCAAAGCAAGTTTATCTTGACATTTATGAATAATGACATTTACAGAGAATAAAAAAAGTCTTGTTTTTTTCAGATTTTATGAACATTAATAGAGGCTTCCATATCAGTGTAAGAATGGGAAATTTAGACATTTAGATGTTTCCAAGACTAAAGGATTTAGTATTTTAAAACTTTCAAAACATTTATTTCATTTCATATTATATACATACAAGAAAAGTATATTTTCTTCTTCATACAGGCAACATATCTACAAATGGAAGTCCTCATAAAAGTTTTAATTTGTGATAATCTTTAACATATGTTTAGTAGTAGTGTTTGATTTTAAATATCATTCAAACACAGCTGTATCTATCACTGGTTTTCCAGGTATTGTTAAGTCTCTTAGCTCACTAACAGAATGATGATTTTCTTGAAAACCAAAATAAATGCATACCTAGGTGAGCCAATTTGTAAAAGATACCGATAATGAACTTTTTAATTATCTAGATGTTAATTCGGTCACTTTGGAAATAATCAATGATTGTATGGATACAGAGAATAAAATCAATTCTGTCATAGATGAAAAACAATTCTGTAATAAAAACTATCTTAAATCAATGAATTAAATGACATATTCTAAACCATCTTTTTCATGAAATGAAAGTAGAAATTTTTTGTTAGTGTGCTAGTCAGTATTATTTAGGGTCCTTATAGCAACTCTTTGATGTAGGTTGTAATATCCTTATTTTAATTATAAGATGTCAGAGTAAGCATGTTTCTTAAATATCAGGCATATAACTTGTGAGAAGGTGAACTGAGGGACAAAACTTAGGTCTATATGACTATAATTACAGTGCATCTTTCATTATATTGATTGTAATACAGTGTTCATGGTTTTCACTGGACCAATGGATTCTGTGGTAGTACAGCATGAAGCATGTCATACCACTGAGCACCAAGTTTATTTCAGAAGATTTGACTGACTTTCTGGCCAAGCACCTACTTCCTAACCAATAGCCCAATGTTGGTCCCAGTTACAGTAGAAAAGACTAGAATCTGCAGGAAAAATATGTATATGATGTAAAGAAAATAAACAAAAATAACAAAGAAACAAATGCTTATGTCTATTGCCTTTCCTTAGCTAAATAGTTTAATCAAAGCGAAATGTTGCTGCAGTTCAGCATTCTATATTAGGATGATTCTATCTAGTGAAAACATTTATACAGTTTTAAAATAATTCTGTAGATTGAAGTGATGTTGATTTGACATTTGATATGAGGAATAATTAAGGAGTTTATGGTCATCACAAGCACTATTTTCATTGCTGTATTTTTTTCTCTTAAATAAATGTATTTCTTCCTTACTCTAGTACTCCTTTGTAGCTAAATGTTGTATATACTAGTATTAATCAATATTTTTTCAAAATTAACTTATGCTTCTTAGTTCATTTTCTCAAACTCAGGAAACATCTTTCTGTTAAATTTGAGCCTTTAATTGGGGAACCTTATGCTCTTATTGCACTAGGCAAAGAGCACGATAAAATCAGTCACTGAATTGTTAGTTTTCATATGTGACTACTGGAGAATTTTCTATTTTAGAAACCGAAGCAAAAAACATCCTGTTTTATATTGCGCAATAAAATGAACTTGAGTTCTGCCATTGTTGAATGGTAAGTGTCTAAGAATCCTACTCAACAAGGGGTTCAGATTTCACACGTTATGGATGTAAGAAGTGTGCTCGTACTGGCTTTTGTGATATTTGTCTCTATAAGGAATATTGACTCCTTTTTAACTTAATAAAAAATAACAATAATTACTGTCTGAATAGGCAAGAAAAATCACTTTTTTTATACTTGTAAGAATTTAGTAGGAGGAAACTGAACAACACACATATGGCATATGAGTTTGCAGAAAGTAATATTACTAGGCATGTAATTCATAAAAGCAGAGCACAAAGCAGCCTTTTAGGAGACTGACTTTTGTGAACTGGACCTGAATGAGCCTAATGTTCCCTAGTTGCTGATTTGGAAACATAAAGGGTTTGGATCACAAAAATGGCATTTTGAAACAAATTGGCCTTTGTACTCTGCGGTCATAGCCTTGGGATATGAGTAATTTTCCAAGCAACATTTCAAAATAAGGGAAGTGTTCAACACAAGATGGAAAACAAAATAATCAACCAATAGAATGTTAGGAAGATGAGCGTGAACCCATCATTACATTGCTTATAGGCATGTTCCATAGTTATCATTTTCTATCAGTGCAAAATATAAATATATGGATTGGAAAAAGAAGTCCAAATAGAAAAATGTTAATAACTCTATGCTAGTTTAAGAAGAATGATGTAGCACAACTGATGATTGAAGAATGATGTGAAAACACATTCAGTATAGTGTGGGTGGGAGAATTTCCTCACAAACTCCCTGAGATATACAGTTACAGTCTCTGAGTTACAGCCTCTGCTTTCTGTCCCTGCTTTTCAGTTGTCCTGGCTGTTCTCTAAGTCAGTACCAGAAGTCTGGTTTTAAATATAGGGAAAAACAGCAACATGAAAACGCAACTAGAGGTTAAAGTTAGCAAATGTAGAAATGTGTCAATATAGTGAAAATTCAGATTGCATGGAATACAATGAGAAACTTGAATAATTTTGGTAGGTTATCCATATTTGCCAACTGAGTGGTGAATAGATTAAGTCAAGATATGAGTCTTTTTTTTTTTTTTTTTTTTTGAGACAGAATCTCACTCTGTCACCTAGTCTGGAGTGCAGTGGTGAGATCTTGGCTCACTGCAAACTCAGTCTCCCAGGTTAAAGTGATTCCCCTGCCTCAGCCACCTGTGTAGCTGGAATTACAGGCTGCACCACCACTTCCATCTAATTTTTGTGTTTTTAGTGGAAACAGGGTTTCATCATGTTGGCCACACTGTTCTCAAACTCCTGACCTCAAGTGGTCCAGCCACCTTGGCCTCCCAAAGTGCCAGGATTACAAGTGTGAGTCACTGCACCTGGCCTTTTCTCTAATTCTTATGCCAACCAACTATTGGGCAAATAGTATAACTTCCATCAGCTTCATTTTTTTAAGCTGTAAATAGAGGAAGTTAAACTAATGGTTCTTGAGATTCCATGTAGTGAAAACATGTATAAAGCTTTAAAATAATTCTATGGATTGAAATGAACATTGATTTGACATTTGATATATATTCCAGAAAAAAGTACAAATCCCAAACAAAAAAAAGATGATATCTAAAATTATAAACTGTCAGATAAGCAGTGACATCTCTTTTGTTTCCCTCATTTAAATGTTGATGAGAGGAAACAGAATTGAAATCTGAATTAGACTGTCCAGTTGAATCACAAGTAATTTGAGACCTTACAGAAGGTGGAAAGGTGAACTAGAAATATACAAAACAGAAGAAAATTCTACAAAAAAGGTAACATGAATGCCACACATTTTCCAACATAAGATTTTGTGCAAAAATCACACAGACTGATGATTGGATTGAGAGAAAAATCTTATAAATAATTTTATTATAGAACTAGAAATATTAAAATAAATATCAATTTCTAAAAATTTTCTAAAAATGAACATGAAATTTTATTTTTCATGTGCATCAGCTACACTTTGATTTCCTGAATGTAGCAAATATTTACAGTGTATGTAATCTGGACATATTTTGAATATAATATTTATTATAATGTTATGTTTTGAAATACTGGTACATTTGTAAAAATGTCAACATCGACTTCATGGTCATTAGTTTTTCTCTGTGAAATGGTATTCAAATCCTTCAAGAAAACAGATGTGAAAAACACTTGATACAGGAAAATAAAATTGAATATAATAAAAACACAGAAGGTGTTTCATCACAAGCTCAGCAAGTGGTCTATCTAAAGATTGTTCAAGTCAAGGACCACTGTCACACCCTGTTCCATTAACCACCTCCCATTATGCCGAAGTATCTTCATTCTTTCTATATTTGATTCCTGCTCTTAAGTAAGAGCCAGAAATCATCATTTGCTTTGAGTATTGTGATTGGGGTGAACTCTCAGCTACCACCAATTAAATGCCTTTCAATATAGTCTTGACTGCAATACTAGGGAATATCTGGGCCCCTTCTACAACTAATTGTGAATACGCTTTGGCATTATTTTCAAGTTATCTCAATCTGGACAGAAACATTGGAGGATTCTTGGTCTCTTAGGCACCACAGTATCTCAGGAATCTGTAATCTTTGCTGTACATTTTTCAAGGATAGATTTAATTTTTGTTTTCTTCTTTATATTTTCTGCATTTCGCAGTGATAGTTTTATTCTTATGGCTACATATACAAAAAAAATCTTTTTATTTCTAATATACATAGAGTAAAACACATACACACACAGACACATACAAACATAGACAATATACATTTTTTATGTCTCCCAGATTAATTTTCTCATAAATATTCCTTACTTTTCAAAATTGTTTTGTAAGCTCTGGAGCATAACTTGCGTTTTCATTCTTAAAAGTACATAGTTAATAATAATGTATATTGCATATTTCAAAGTAACTAGAAGAGAGGATTTTGAATGTTCTCATCACAAAAAAATGACAGGCAGCCAGGCGCGGTGGCTCATGCCTGTAATTCCAGCACTTTGGGATGCCAAGAGGGGCAGATCATTTGAGGTCAGGAGTTCAAGACCAGCCTGGCCAAAATGGTGCAACCCCGTCTCCACTAAAAGTACAAAAATTAGCCTGGCGTGGTAGTGCTCGACTGTAATCCCTGCTACTTGGGAGGTTGAGGCATGAGAATCACTTGAATCCGGGAGGCAGAGGTTGCAGTGAGCAAGATTGTGCCACTGCTCTCCAGCCCAGAAGGTAGAGTGAAACTGTGTCTCACACGCACGCACACACACACACAAAAGTGTTCGAGGTGATGGATATGATAACTACCCTGATTTGATTATTGCACAATGTATACATGTATTGGAACATAACACAGTCCACCATAAAATGTACAATTATTATCTGTCAATTACAAACAAAAATAAATATTAATTTAAAAGCACACAGTGAAATACTTTCATACACAACTCACTGAAGAAACATAATGGTCAAGATTTATCAAATCTTAACTTGTGGGAGAGTTTGTGCTAAGTGAAATTACCATCTGTAGTTGTTAGATGAAGTGAGTGAGGCTTTGGTTAAATGAGTTGAGGTCACATGGCCTGTAAGACAATGCATGTTAGTGCCTAGTCTATTAGACAAGCTCATGCATTTTGATTAGCAGGTATCACCCTACCATTTTCTACCATTTTCTATCATTTCTACCAATCTATCGTGCGATTGATTTGCCAGTATCACCCTACCATTTTCTACCATTCTGTTTATAATTGTTTATGCCAACTGAGCATATCAGAAACATACTGTAACCCAAAGTTTCATCTTGCAGCTTTTCCCCAATTTTGTAAATGTATGATTCAGGATTTTGGGTGTGTTCTATGAGTTTTGCACACTAGTTTGATCAGCCACAGATAACCTCTGAGCTATGTGTGTAGCTATAACCCGTGTGCTACGTACGCATTTGATGCATTCACCTGCAGTGGCCAGGCATCAGTGAAACTGTGACCAAGCTAATGTCCTCATCAAGGCATGGGAGTCTTTGACCTTCATTTGCCTTCTCTGATTCCTCCATTGCCTACTTTTGCTGTGAAAAGACAGATAGATTAGAGCAGGGCCCTGCCTTCCAGGGACTCAAATCTAGTAGGAATTAAAAAGCAAAGCTATAAGTTGATGAGTGAATTTTAAAATGCAGTACAATCATATAGTACGTGTTCTGGGAGTGTTTCAATGCCACCCTCCTCTCCATCATCATGCCCTTGCGTTGGAGATCTTAGAAGCATTTGACAGAGTTCTACTCTCCCTTAGATTTTCCTATTTCTCTTTCTGGCTACAAACACTATAGCACAGACTGCTCACAAGATACTTCTTCATTGCTCAGGTAATCTTTCCAACAACCTGTCTTTATGTTATTAGGTTTCTCCTATAAACCTCTCTCCTAAAATAAATACATAAATAAAATGCTAGAGTAAGATAAATTAATTAAACTAAACTAGCATAGTATGTATTTGTCTGGCACCTCTGCTTTGGTAAACTGGCTGGGAGGGTTTAACCAACTCTCCTCTACCCACTCAGAGAAAATGGCTCAGGATCTGTCACAGAGGTCTGGGAATCAGATATGTGAACAAGCCCTATGAGCCTTCCAGTGCACCAGCTGGCATGATCCCATCCTGGAGGAGGGCCTCAGCTACCCCATTGATCTTACAAGTAGCAAAGCAATGTTTAAGTTTTATTGTGTTTATTTATTTATTTATTTATTCATTTATTTATTTATTTAGAGACAGTGTCTCACTCTGTTGTCCAGGCATGAGTGCAGTGGCATGATCATGGCTCACTGCAGCCTCAAACCCCTGGGCTCAAGCAATCCTCCTGTCTCAACTTCCCAAATAACTGGATCTATAAGCATGTGCTACTATGCCTAGAACATTTATCATTATTATTATTATTTGTAGAGATGGTGTCTTTCTATGTTGCCCAGACTCGTCTCAAACTCCTAGACACAAGCAATTCTCCCGCCTCAGCTTCCCAAACTGCTGGGATTATAGGCGTGAGCCACCATGCCCAACCACAACGCTAAAGTTTTTTATTATGCCCTAAAACATACACTTTTATTAAACCTGTTTGTGTGGAGAAATATTGTACTAGAGGTGACTTTCAGTGCTTCCTACCAGTTAGACATGGTTAATTCTCTCTTCCATATTCCTCATAAAAAGCCCTGTGCATATACCATTTATGCCTTTTATAAAAACATATTAAAATGTGAATTGACCTGAGTTTCTTTCATTTAGAAAGTAGGCAATCTGGGAGCAAGAGCTAGTTTCATTTGTCCTTGCAGTTTTTATAGCAAGGCCTATGCCTGTCATATATCAGGTAGACAAGAGACTTGAACTGTTTTTGGAATAAATGTATCAGAAATCACTCTGTCGTAGTGGTATTTCAGAGAATACTCTTGATTTAACATTTCTACTGTGACTTCTGAACAATATATACAAGATCTGTAATAACTTTGTGTTTCATTGAGAAAAATTTGATTGTAGAACAGTCAAGTTCTACAATAAACAGCTGTTCAAAAAGGCAAATATCTGAGCCTAGGGACTAAGCTGCTCATGGAGTCAGTACTTGTGTTTTGTTTGCAAAGCTGCCTGCCTTTGGCATGGTTTCTTGTATTTCCACTTCACTTCTGACTGGGGTGTGTTGAACTTTCTCCTCTTATTGATTCCTAGCAGTTCACAATTCTACCACAAAGCTTGATCTTCTTTTACAATATGTCTTTGTCCAGCTTGCAAAATTCAGGACAGTACATTCTGAAATTCACTATGATATAAACATAGTTTCATCCACAAGAGATATGAGAGTATGCCCTGTTCTCTGTCTTCTGAAGTTTTCTTTCTTTCTCATCTGGTTCTTAATGTCATTGCTAATCTTCCTCATTTGGGAAAAAATAGGAAGAATTGTAGTGACATTATAATGTGTTGTACAAGACTTTGTATACCTCTATGGGTAATGTTTTTGGAGGCTAGAGGGAAGATTTTCAAGGAAGATATTTTTCTTGTCATATTTTTAAAATAAAGTCTTATAATAAAATGATGTTGGAAAGATACCCTCTTCATAAAGCTTCTCTGATCATCATTTGACAATATAACCTGAGCCTGAGAAGAAAATAGTGAATGAATGTAAAAAAATAACTAGTTATTCTTTTAATAACCAACCATAGCCAACTTTTTCTAATTAGTTGTGGAGCTTTTTAAAGTATGTAGTGGAGATATAATGGCTTTCCAATTCCATTTCATTTTGCAGTTTTGATGTTGTAAAAGATTCTCACAGAGTCTAAGGAAGCTTTCTGGACCCCCTCTCTACTACTAACCTACTTCCCAATCCCTGTTAGAGTCCCACTTTTCCAGAACTCCATGATTGAAGTGTAAGTGCTCTCAGAACATGACTTTCAGTTTTCTCCAACTTACACTTTCCTTTCAGACTAGAAACCTTCCTCATCCCAAAGACTAAAGCAAATGCGACCTACAATGTCATCTAAAGCATCAACTTTAATCACTGTTAACGTAGCTAAAAGAGCAAAAGATTTCTTAGAGGAGACAGTCTGTCTCAGATTTAAATTAGAAGGGCCCTTTCTGCATGCTAATATTTCACATCCTTGACAGACTGAATGATCAGCCCTCCAAAGCCAATGAATGCAGTTGTTCACATTGAACAAGCATAGCTTGTAGACTATAAAACTCACACACATTTATTTGTCTCAAACTTTTGTTTCAACCTTATTTCGTGGAGGAAACGTTCATTCTGTCCTGAATGAAATATCTATGGGCCCTGAGACTTTTCTGCTCAGCGTAAGATAAAAGACAGGCCAGACATATTCCCCTTTTAGTGTCTCTGTTCTTTGGTATGTCTGAATATTTGCTGAATTTAAAAAAATGATATTTTAAAAGGATTGAAGCCAGGTGCAGTGGTTCATGCTTATAATCCCAGCACGTCGGAAAGCTGAAGCAGATGGATCGCTTGAGCTCAGGAGTTTGAGACCAGCCTGGCCAAAATGGTGAAACACCCGTCTCCACTAAAAGCACACAAAAAATTAGCGGGGCATGGTAGTGGACGCCTGTAATCCCAGCTACTCAGGAGGCTGAGGCAGGAGGATGAACCTGGGTTCAAGGGTGAACCCGGGAGGGTTAGGTTGCAGTGAGCTTGGGTGACAGAACAAGACTCTGTATCGAAAGGAAAAAAAAAAAGTATATTGAGACCTACATAAAACAGTACTATTTTCAATTGTATTTAGTTTTTGTTGAAAGTTCAGAAGACTTGCTGCTGCTCCATTTAACTGATTTATGTTGTTAAAAAATTGTTGACCCTTGGAGAAACATACTAACTATTCTTTACATCTGATATTTATATGTAGAGGTATATTTTCTGTAGAAAAGAATCTAGCAAGGATTCTAGATTCCTTGAATTGGCCAGAGAAGAAGGTGAAAAATCCAACACATATACATCTAAACAATTGGGCCATTCTATCTCCCTCAAATTTTGCTGACATGAAGTACAATGAATATAGGAAATTGCCCACTAAATGTGGCAACATGGAAATCAATGTCAGAACATTCTGACAAATGATAAAGGAAACAGTTATGGCTTATTCCTTGAATAATGTTTTACAAAAAAGAGAATTGTTTCAAGATCCACTGCAGAACTGGAGAGCTTGGCCATAGATAGGTAGGGCCGTTATTCCTTTCCAGCAAGTGGAAAACCACGGTTTCTGGGTACACTTAGAGTGAGAGATTTAATGGTATCAAGATGAGCCATTCCCTTTGTTTGCTTCTTTTTCCCTAATGAAATAAATCAAGGACATTTCTTATAGGTATGCAATGAAGAAGTTGTGATGGTAATGTAAAGAGAACATTCACTACAACAGTCCTTTCTGAAATTGGGAGATTGCTTTGACTAGGGAAAATGAGTAGGCTTGTTTACCTTGCTGAGTTGCAGTGGTAAATTTAGGTTGTTATTAGTCTGAATGGTTGGCATTCAACTTTGAACTGCTCAGGAACAGACATCAGGTAAGTGGAATTAGCGTTCAAGGAAACTGTGACAGAGAGTGGGAGAGAAGGGCATTGAAGTTGTGTGTAAAAGAATAAATATTTTTTAGAAGCCTCAAAATCCTAGATTAATAATAAGGAATGTGGAGGCATGAGGGAGATAATCCGTGAGTAGTTGAGAGAGTCAATGGATTGGAGGTCTTTGTTGGAGCAAATATTTTCTAGAAATGTGCCCTTGAATAAATTTTAGCATTCCATTTTAATTATCTATTGACTCTTTGCATTCTTTCCATCTTGCTCTAGAGATTACATTGTGCATTGTCAACATTCAGTCTACTTAAAGTTACTATTATACTACTTTACATAAAATAAAAGAGGTTGAAACAAAATAGTTGCTGCTTTCTCACCATTTGTGTGGTGTGTGTGTGTAATCATTGTGATATAGAGTTATAATTTTTTCCAACAATTGTGTATTATTTAAATAAATTTAGAGAGGAAAATGTATATTTAAAAATATTTGCCTACATGTTTGCCATGTCTGCTGCTCCTTCTTCTTCCCTACACATCTAAGTGTCCATCTGGTGTCATTACTGTGTTGCTAATGGACTTCTTTTAGTATTTCTAGAAGTATAGGTCAGTTGGTTAAAAAAAAAAAGTTTCTCCAATTTTATTTAAAAATAATATTTTCCCTTACCTTTTGAAGATTATTACCTCTGGATTAAGAGAGTATTTGTTATGTTTTCAGAGGTTTAAAGATATTCTTATATTCTCTTCTAGTCTCCTGTGATTCTGATGGGACATTCTGTATGTAATATATTATTTTTTTCTCTTGCTGATCTCAATATTTTTTTGTTATTTTTGGTCATTAGTAAATTGACTATTATATGTCTAAGAGCAGTTTTCTATTTATCTTTCTTGAAATTTGGTTAGAAAGTTTATGGTTTCCACCAAATTTAGTACATTTTTAGTCATCAATCATTCAAATATTTTTGCCACATTTTATTTTTCCAGAACCTTCAGTGATATTGTCTCAATTTTCACTGCAGTTGTCCTCATTTTTATTTTCAATGTTTTATTTTTATCTTTCCTTTACATCAAATGATGTTCATCGTTCTTCTAATTCACCGACTGTATTTTAACCATTTTTCTTGTCTGAACCTAAGGTTATTTAGGAAATTTTACGTCTCAGACATTGCAAATTTCAGTTCTAGAATGTGTATTCTTTTGTTCCATCACTTTGTTGAGATTGCTCATCTGTTCCACAATCAGATACAAAGACTTTGCTCTAAGGTTTTCTATGTTAATTGCAAGAATCTGGATCTTCTTGCAGTTGGCTTCCATCAAAAGCCTTCTACCTCAGTTCCAGACTTACTATAGTTTGTGAGATGTGCTAGAAATGCAGAGCTACCATTCTAAAAGTCCTTCTGGAAAGCAGTGTCCTCGGATATTTACTTATACATAGCCTAACTCACTCAGTGTTGGAGAGTTGGTGAGTTTAAGGGTTTGGGTAAATAGGTGAAGACTGGTATTCTTGAACATATATAAGGGAAGGTTTTTATTTGCTCTGAGGGTTTGGAAGAGTTAAATAAGCAAGGCTTATTATAGTTTCCTTCATCTACATTTTTATCCAACATTTATAATTTCGAAAATGCACTGCTATAATTTCTCAGTGACTGACTCCATGACATCAGAATTATGATCACATTGACTAAGTAGCTAAAGCATATGAATTCTTAAGCAACAAAGAGTTGTTTTGATCTAATTGCCTTTCGTAGGAGAGAAGGGAGGACTTTGTAGGAGAAACATTGTTTTCAAATAATCCCAAAGTGATTTTTTTTGAGAAAGTTATTTACTGATATATATAATATGAATGGCTTTAAAAGTACATTTAAGGGCACGTTTTGATGATAAATACTTAAGTAGATAAAGTATAAGTAGTTAGTTTGCCTACTTTGGCTGTTGGCATTTTCCTTGGGAACTTTGCAAACTTGTCTTTAAAAAATTAGAAAAAAAAGAGAAAGAGATTTCCATACTTTTTTCTTTCAAACTTAAATACTATAAAAATTAAAGACACAAAGGCCGGGCGCGGTGGCTCAAGCCTGTAATCCCAGCACTTTGGGAGGCCGAGGCGGGCGGATCACGAGGTCAGGAGATCGAGACCATCCTGGCTAACTCGGTGAAACCCCGTCTCTACTAAAAATACAAAAAACTAGCCGGGCGAGGTGGCGGGCGCCTGTAGTCCCAGCTACTCGGGAGGCTGAGGCAGGAGAATGGCGTGAACCCGGGAGGCGGAGCTTGCAGTGAGCTGAGATCCGGCCACTGCACTCCAGCCTGGGTGACAGAGCAAGACTCCGTCTCAAAAAAAAAAAAATTAAAGACACAAACACATACATGAACACACAGACACACACACACACACACGTATGTAAACACAGAAAGAGACTTATTACACATTTGATTTCCTTATTACCACTCAAGTACTAAATATATTAAATAACACAGTCATAATTTCATAATTTAGATGTTAATTTTATTGAAATTTATGAATAAATTTGAATAATACAGTTAAATTTTGATAAATTTACCCCAAACTTTATATAATATATAAATATGTATATAACTGTTGGCTTTTAATAGGCTACATATTGATTGATATATGTAAAAAAGTATTTTTATATAAATGTTTGTAAAAAGCAGGACAAGTCCCTTATATTAAAAATAAATTAGAAAATATGAATTAAATTTAACCCTAGAATTGTTTAATTGATGAAATAAAACAATGTTCAAAACTTTAAAATCATTTTAATTTCTCTCAGTGTGATTTACATATGTGTTTCTAATTAAAACTAGGTATGTCTACATATAGTAATATCATATATGTTTTGTATTATAATGAATAAACATTTATGGCATTAATTATAACCCAGTGAATTTTCTTTCATCTGAAAAATGTTGGTCCTATAGTTCTCAATATTATTCTTCCAAATTAAGCTATAATGAAGAAACGTTAGCTACTGAAGGTATAAGAGAACATACAGCTTCTCTATAGAAAGGAAGTGCAAAAAGATCAGAGAACATACCCTAGAAAGTAATCCCCTTTGAGCACATTTTTTTTAAGTATAGGCAAAAGAAAGAATTTCATGGGAATAATTATTCTACTTCATACTAAAAGTTCAAGGTTTTGATTATTAGAGTCTCTTGGTTGTGAGGCACATTCATTTTTATTTTCTGTATACAATTTTATGTTAACCTCTAAAATCCTACTCATCTAAGAATAACCTGAAGAGATACTGACCCAAAGAGAACAAGGGCTTTCTTTAAATAACTATATTTAAAGTCTATGCCTTATCATTAATGACTGAGATAACAAAAGCTATAATCTGTGATGTCACCTAGTTATTTTTATTTGCAGTTCTAGGATCTTCCATTTGTGCAGTGTCATAAGTTCTGCCATTTCTTTTAAATTGCCTTTAACTCTCAACCTCCTCACCCCTGCTTGCAAACCCCAGCCTTTAGGCCTTCTCATAAGCTATCATGCAGGTTGTACTTGCCACTTGAGTCTAGACATTGCCACCTTGCTGACCTGCTCTCAGTTGCTTTTTTATATGTGATAACAGCACCGGAATCATCATCAGAATTATTTATCCTTTTTCGCTCCTGATGCATATATGGAAAAGAAGGGTGCGTAAGGTGACAATTTATTCATATGAAATATAGGAAGAATTTTGCCTTTTTCTGTGATAAGTTATTTGTAGCAAATATATATTTCCTCTTTCCCACATGACTTTCAGAGTAAAGCAACTTCCTTCTGCAGCAAAATGAACGACTTACAAACACTTTCTGACATTCTGGTTTAGTGTATGTCTTATAACTTTGACTGGTTTTGGCTTTGATTGAGAGCACATATTTTGCAAAGTATTTCACAGTGGGTAGGTTCCCAGAGAGATTCCACTCATTACCCTAAATTACTCAAATGTAACTTGCAATAGGAAGCTGAGCTGACTTCTTAGCAATACTGAGGTGCCTCTCATTTTGTGTTTGTGTGATGCTCTGTGGCTATCTCCTACTTCAATTCTCCCATCATCGTAAGTGTTTGTTGACATGTTGTTGCTTTCAGTATACTGCGCTAACCCAGAGGAAGATTATGTTGCCTATTATTCTTGTCTATCTGTGTCTCTTCGTATATGAATTCAGAAAATCAAGACCTTTATTCCTCTCCTGAAGTATCACATGAAAATACATTCTGAGAGGAAAAATAGTTACTTATATATTTGTGCAAGAAGTTTTTAAATAATGTATGGAAAGCTAAATTCTGTATCATGTCAACATATATAATTGAAATATCATGAAAATCTCTTATTTGCAAATTCAATCTTATCAGTATGAATATTTACAAATACATTTTGGGTATCCAAAAAAAAGGCTATGTGGTATTGGAAAAGACATTCTGGTTTTAAACAACAGCAACAACAAACAAGTAGCAGAGAATCCTAAAGAATGGAGGACTGCTTGTCAATGTAGTTGTTAAGTAAAATTTATAGGACTCCACTGTTTTGAGCTGAGCTTCTACTCCAGACCTCAACAAACCAAGGAAAAATGCAGCCACTCATGCTAAAATTCCATGTACGTAACTGAAACTAAATTGTTTATCTAACCTTCCTAGAAAAAGGAATAAGAGATCGTAGCCATATATCCAAACAGACTAGTTTTAGCCTTCCTGCTAAGGAAGTTCTCTCTGTTTTTACCACTACCAAAAAAGCAAACTGAAGTCATCTAACTGAAACATAAAAACTGCTTTTTGTATTATGCTCTTTCTTTGTTCCCACTAAAGCTATTATATAAAAATCAACTGTTATGCTATACCTAGTGGAGAACATTTTCTGTAACTTTCTTTGAGACTCTGCCCAATTCATGAATTGCTGATAGAAACCAATTTGCTTTTTAAAACTAATTCTTTTGTAATTTTATCTTTTGACAGTTTTACATGCATAAAAGTGACTACTCTTCATTATAATGATACATGAAACATTAAGATGCAGTAAAATAATCTTGTTGATATGGTTTGGTTAATTGAGATTATTTATTATTTGATCCCCAAGACTGTTGTGGTTGGTTTAGTGGGGGCTTAAAATTAATTACTCCTATTTAGCAGGTAAAGATAGAAAGCTGAGTGGGAATAAAAGCATGCCCATCTAATATTAATGTATTTGGTAGTCATTATATAGGTCATGATTGATTGGTAGCACTTTTAAACTTTATAATAAAAAGGATATTTTATAACATATAAGCTTTTGATAGCACTTAAGTGTTTTCTGAATATACTTTGGGAGGGAGGTAAGTAAGTTAAGAAAAAGGGGCAACATTAACTTATCATTTTACCAAAATGCTTTGGCAAGATAAAGATGACATTTAATACTAAGGGGTACATCATCTGAAAAATAGTAGATATGAAAGAATAAAATGTAGAAGAATACATAGAATTTTTATGTTGGTCATTTCTTGAAATTGGGTTAAGAAATATTTTTTAATTTACAACACCATGAGCACAAAAATCAAAGGAACAATAGATAAACTCAATTACATAAAAATTAAAAACTTGTATACTGCCAGGAATACCACCAGGAAAGTGAAAAGACAGCCCAGGGAATGAGAAAAACAATTTGCAAATCATCTATCTGACAAGTATCTAGTGCCTGAAAGATATAAACACCTTACAGCCCAATAACAGCAAGACAACCCATTTGAAAAATGACAAAGGATTTAAACAGATATTAATCCAAAAGAAATACAGACAAATGGCCAATAATCACATGAACAGATGCTCAATATTATTAACCATGAGTTTTATGGGAATCAAAAAACACTGTAAAAGATGAATTCACATCTACCAGGATGATAAAATTTAAAAAGCCAGCAATAACATCAATAAAATGTGTTGGTGAGGTTGTGGAAAAGTTGGAATATTCATACATTACTGGAGGGCATATAAAATGGCACAACTGTTTTGAAAAATAACGTATTGTTTTTAAAATGTTAAACACAGATTTACCTTATGACCCAGTAATTTCATTTCAAAATATATACCCAAAAGTAATGGTAACATTTGACCATACAAAAACTTTTATGAGTGTTAATAGCATAGTTTTTCATAATCTCCAAAAAAATGAAAGAACCCAATATCCTATCAAATCCCCATCAAGTGACGAATGGATACATAAAATGTGGCACATCTACACAATGAAATATTATTTAGGGGGAAAAACAGAATAAGATACTAATATATGTTTTTTAGATCTATCTATATAGATATTATCTATATATATTATCTATATAGATATCTATATAAATATTAAATGAAATAAACCCATAACAAAAGATCACATATTGCTTGATTCCATTTATATGTAATGCCCCAAATAGGTAAATCCATATAGATAGTGAATATTTAAGTGGTTGTCAAGGGCTGAACTGGGTGATCAATTTAGCATGGAATGACTGGTAATTGGTATGTCATTTATTTTAGGTAATGGAGACATTTTCTAAAATTAGATTTTGATGATTGTTTTGCAACTAAAAGAATATGCTAAAAATATTAGATTGCATAATTTGAATGGACAATTGTATGATATATGTGGTATACATCAATAAAGCTCTTTAAAAATAAGTGAGATGTTAAGAAGCTTTGAAGAAACACCAGCTGTCAGAAAAATACAAGATTGAAACTGATTATAGATAAACAAAGCTCTTTCAAAGTATTAATGTTTTCTATTAATGTTTCCAATGTTTCCTAAATAATCAACACTAAGTTTTCCTTAAATTTTAAATTATTTTTATTTTTCTGCAATTAAATAAATAGGATTTATTCTTAAGGGTTGTTTATATTTCCAAATAAAATCCATATACATTTGCTAGGCAATAGCCAAAATTATGAACTCTATTAAAGGCTCCTTTCAACCTAATATAGGATAAAAAGGGTCTGAGAATGTTCTTAAAAAAACTCAGCCACTTCACTGTTTTCACTTCTCTGTTTCAAAAACCAAATAATGTATGGAGGCAGGATGAGACAGAGAGTCCAGCATTATTGTCTGCTCAGAAGGTTAAATACACAGCCCAACCACACATCTTTCCTATCTCTTTGCCTAGATTTTGTCAAAATATCCTCAAGTCTATGCTTAAATAAACATTACTTTCTCATGGAAGCCACCCATAATTCCCCAGAAGAGTGTAATTTCCTTAAATGTGCCCTGGTACATATTTTCTACTTTGTAGAACTTTGAGATAGATACATATATATATATATATATATATATATATATATATATATATATATAGTTAGTTAAATTCAAACTGGTCATAAACTATTTCCAATGTTTATGTTTCCCAATACAGATTACAAGCCCTACGATGAACTGGCTGCATCACCAGAATGTATATCAGTGTGTCATCAGCAACCAGCACATCACCTGGAATATGGGAGGCAGAATTTTAGAAAAAGAGAGAAATGTATAAAACTCATCTTATTCTATAACAAGAGAAAAAAATCTCATTTCACTAAAACCATTGCCAATGTGTTATTACCATGATATCTCATATCATACACAGTAAGAATTACAGTATAATTTTCAATATAAATGAAATTATATGTCCTTAGAGCAGCTGACTAGGTTTTCTGTTTGTTGTTTCATAATATTTGTCCCCTTGCTTATCTTTTTCTGGGAATACATACTCATTCCTTACAACTAAGTACATTTTAAGTTTCAGCAAAAGAAATTTCAGGGTATATTTTAAACATTTAGTCTAAGCTCTCATAGTATTTTCAATTCAAAGTGATGATGGAAACTGCATTTCCACCCTGCATCTCCACACCTAGTGTCTGCCTAGAATTTTCCAGGTACCACAGTTTCTATTAATAATATTACTGTCTTAATGAGCACTGTGATCTACTTGGTTTATAAGCTCATTTTATATATATATATATATATATATGTAATATTAAATTAGACATGATAAAAAAGAAAACATACCAAAAAATTGAAAAAAAAATCATCACTATAGAAAAGCAAAACCAATCTGAAGATCAGGAAATCAACACGCATAAACACAAAACAAATACGTGAATGTTAGAAATGGGCAAGCAGTTGATGATATTTGTTGTTTATTTCTTGTGACTGTTTGGGAAAACTATATCTAAACATACAATTTTGAATCCTAAATTCTGTTGTAGGACTTTCTCCTTAGTTCAGCTAAAAGCCGGGTTCCTGTCACACGACCCTGAAAGATTAGGCTTGCAGACACTTTGAATGCTGAGAAGGATAGGGTCTATTGGGTGAAAAGGAAAAAAAAAAAAAAAAAAGCAGGGGGGAAACAGAGACTCTCAGCAAAGCAAGAGTCCTGCTAGTAGGTTTCCCACCTCACAGACGGAATCCCAGGTTACCACCCCAGAACAGGAGAAACCAAGCTCCTCCCACTGCAAAATATGCTAACTTCCGAGGCTCCACCCCTTTCTCCCAGTGCGCAGGTCAGTTGGAGTTGGCTGCCTCAATTCCTCACCTCATTTTCTCCACTGACTTCTACTGCCTCTCTGCTCCCACTGCAGACTCATTATTGCCAAACTCATATCAATCAGTTGTTGCTAGGGTAAAATTATCAAAGGGTAAATATACAGTTTGTTACCAAGGTATTTGGGGGTGTGAACGTGGTTGCTGTTAAAAATGTGTGGATATTCCTGGAGTAATAATGACAATCTCAAGCACATCCATCAGCTACGAATTCAAAAGCAACCAGACTATTTAATTACTGGATGACAAGGTGATGGAAGTGTTTACTCAGGATGATGTTTTGGATGATGAGAATCAAACATTTTTAAATTCATTCTCCAGCAGGCTTTGATCCAGCTTATCCTCTTTCTTTCCAAGTAGAAGTAAATTATGAATCAAGTCAGTACACAGTCCATGCTAACTACAATAGAATAATATTAATCTTAGGGACGTGCATACCACTCAGTCATGTCAAACTAAAATACCACTTGGCTATCTTTTTTACCTAGAGTGGGGTCATGTATTTCGATTCTATTAAACTTCTGTCATATGTTCCCAAACTGGGGAAGGCACCAAAGTGTGCCTTAGCTTTAATTTCAGATAAAACTACCCTCCATCTGCTTAATGCCAGGAATCTTTGAAATCTCTAGGAAGGTTAGATGCTCTTTCAAGCCTGCGTAAAATAATACTATCCCTTTAAGAAGTCATTTTTCACAGACCTGAATCTCCCAGGGAGATTTTTTTTTCTACCAACATTTAATATACTTTAAAATTGGCTTTCTTTAACTGAGCTTTCTTTAATTGTACAAAACAAGGCACCATGAAGACAAAAGTGGACCATGCGTAGTCATATGTGGCTTGTATTGATTTTGAGTCATGGGGAAGATAAATACACGACACCTTTGCTTCTCTCTTATAGTACCAATGCAATTGCATTCCAGAAGGTCTGAAATGAGTTTTAATTTCCAAGTATGCCTTTCCAAATAAACTTTTAAACTGAGATGCAGAGCTTAAACCAAAACAAAACAAAACAAAACAAAAAAATCTCCTTCAAAAAATTATAGGTACCTATTCTTACTATTATTTATAACTAAGTTTACTTTCCTTCCTCCTTTTATTATGTTAGGTAGGACATCAATTATGAAACATTTTGTGTAAAATTATTCACATTTGTAAAAGAATAAACAACTCTTTCCTATTTGATGGGACAGTTAGCTGGAGAAGGCAACTTAATTTTTAGACTTCATATAGCATAAGCTTATCCCCTTATGTGATAAACTCATCTAAATATTATAATTCAGAAGGGAGTGGAGCTGTAAAATGAGTGTGCATTACTGAAATGAGTGACATATGATTTATTATAAATCTATGTTTAATATTTTATTCCTTTTTTTTGCATACTTACCAGATGCTAGGGACATTTTTTAGGTACTGGCTATATACATCCACCATATACATTGTAATTTAATTAGGGAAACAATAATCATGTATGAAGGTATATAGACACAAATATAGATATCAATAAATACATAGATATAGCTAGAAATAAGTTTAGCAATACATGTAGAAGGAAATACGGATATAGGCACTACAGATATAGATATAAATATGACAATGAATATAGATTGACATAAAATAGAGACATGATTGTAGATAACATTAGTGAAAAGAGCAATAAATCAGTCTAAGAGGCTGGAGAAACATGGTGGCTAGTTGACAGTTTTCTTTTTTGTAACTAACTTTTTTTTCTTCAAATATAAAGTTAGGTGTTGCAAAGGTAAATAAATTATTAAACATAATTCCTGAAAAATAGTTTAAAATATCAAATAAAAAATATTTTTTTTAAATATACATTCATTCTGTTCTTTCAAAATGTGCAAAAAAATATGTTTCCTAAAGTAATAGTGCCTATTTTGACTTTCAATTCTTAGTGCTTTATTTTCCATTATGTTTGTTTATATTTTATGCCTCTGCTTGTTTCCAAGTCATAGGAACTTTTTGACTTTTAAGTTTCGTATGTTTTTAATCCTATATCACACTTAGTTTAGCACTGACCACAAGTTTTATATTCAAGAAATAGCTGATGAATTTATTCAAAATGATTTTAATTAAATCCGAAAGTTTCCTTACTTGACATGTTGGGGAAAACAATGACAGTAAACTTCAAAAATGCCACATATCAAGTTTATCAGTTATGTAAAATATCATTTTATGGAAGTATTGAGGAGATTGTACATTTAGAACTAATTTTAAGCCATCACTTTAGATATGCCTGAGTTTATTTCTGAAAATATGTGGAGAATTTAGGGTAATGTCATAAGTCATCCTGAAAAATAGGTGGGAAAGCTTGGCCTTGAATTGCCTGCTTATTAATTGAGGATCTCAGATCCTTTCTTGGGCTTTATGCTGTGCAAACCAGAGAAGTAAAGACATGAAGAACCAAGAAATGCTAGTGACGATAATATTAATGAGGGAGAAAGCAACTGAGTCATATATTGTTAATATGTTTACTATTCAAAATGTAAAAGGTAGGGCACAATTATTTAGCATGTATTCCTTCATAGGCTGACACTGGAAAAGTGAAATGTCCACAAATTAAGAACCTGCTTGTTACTGGAAACTAACAAGCATGAACAATATGTATTAAAAGCAGACAGAGATGCAGGATAACCCAGAGTTGATAGAAATAAATATATATATGCGCACAGGTTTTTAATATGTTAGTTATTAAATATGTCAGAGATATTATTTATTTTGCTTACTATTTTTTATGTATTTGAGGACAGTAAATATAAACAGGTAAAATAAATGAAAATTCATACTTTCAATTTTGTTTTAAAATTAAGTTGTATATAAAACATGTCTGGTTCAACAATTTTTGAAAAATATTTTAATTTGTATTAATATTTAGGAAAAATATAGAGAGCTATGGTAAGTACCTCTGCTTTTTCTTTTCAAAAACTGACCTTGCTTTTACTAGACACAAATTTATACTTTAGTGTTGCTTTTATTTTGAGTACTATAACAATAATATTGATTCAACATCTTGCTCAGGAGGTTCAACTTTCTTCCCTAAGTGGAGGCAGTGATAGAGCAAGTTACCCTGCAGTAATCAGAAAGTAGTGGATTTACAGAGGGGAGGAAAGAAAAGGACTACAGTCGGAAGATAATGGACTTGAGATAGCTGCAAATACCACAATTTGTCACCACCTTCATTTCTATTCTCGACTTATATTTTGTCTCTCAGATCTCTAAGGCAATTTTAGTGACATGTTCAAGAAGTAAAATTGTAATGAAATCGAAAGCAAGGAAAGAACAAAACAGACAAAAAGTACAGACATCCTGTTTGACATAAATCGTGAATTTGATGTAACCATCATTTTCATGTGAATAAATGGCTAATGCATCATTGCATTTTTGAAGTATTACATATGAGCAATTATGGAACAGAATTACACGAACACAAATTATTTTATAGCAGATCTACAGGTGGCATCAGTGGACCTTAATATCTGTCAGCGATCTATATATTGTACTATTTAAATTGTTTGCTAAATAGTATTTTTTGTGAACATGAAACAGATGACAGATCTCCAGTAAGAGAAAACAACTCTATAATGTTAAAAAACAGCATTTTGAAATGATTGTAATGAAGGAAATGTATGCTTCATCAGTTTAAAAGAAATTAATACTTATATCAAGAACGTTTACGTTGCATAGGACAGACTCTCTCATTTCAGAATATAATCCATGTCAAAAATACTGAATCACAATCATTATCATATGTATAATGAATACTTCAGAGAAATTATTTAAAGTAATTGGATATAGAGCAGCATAATTTCTAAGTAATTATTTGAAACTAAGTGTAATATGACAAAGATAAATGATACTTTTCAAATAGCTTAGAAATGATACTATTCTTCCCAACTTAAAATGCGTAAACTATCTAGTTTGAATAAAGCATAGTAGATACTTAAAGAAAATTCTTAATCCCTCAGGTGACTCACCCTTTTAGCCTGAATCTCAAACTCCACGATGTGTCTCCTTCAGGCTTTTCCCTGTATCCTGTATTCATCGAGTCTGATATACAGGGCTTCTCCATCCTGTTCGTTCATGTATTTATTTAATAAAAATTATGAGAAAACTCATGTTCCTAAGATCATGTCAGACTCATAATATAATATAAAATAAGCTACCACCGTTGACTTTAAGCTCCTATGGTCTGATAAATATCTGAAAGTACATCAATGGTCTTAAATTATTGTTTTCTTTTGTTTATTTTTATTACCATTGCTATTCTAATAGTTAAATACAAAGAAGCCTAAACCATGCCTTGAAATCAGTGGGGCAGGAGTCAAATAGGATTGAGGAGAGTGGAGAAATTTTGTACTGGTGTTTAAAAGGTATGGGAGGGGGATGAAAAATTAAAAGCAATTATAGATTGATCCAATGTAGATTTATTTAGAAAGGACTTGCAAATGATTTCTTAATTTTATAATTTGCATTTATTTGATTACTAGTGTGAAATTGGTATGAAATCAATTAGCTCATATGTGCTTGATAAATGTGAAAATTATGTCAGAATAGCTAGGAAGCATGTTGAAAACCAGTCTTCTCCAGACAGGATAAGTCAGCATAAGGGCAATAGATTTATTACATTCAACAAGACAGAAACTGCACAGGGAACAGGGGCATTTTTCACTTTATTTTATGAAAAATAATACCTGCACGTGAAATTCCTCTTCAAAATGATGCACCCATGCCTTGTTGGTCTGGTGTTTGCTGCCTTCAGTGTCTGCTTTTAATCACAGCCCCCATCTTCAAGCCTCACTTCCATTAGCCTTGTCCCAGGGCTCCAAGAAAAGTCTTGCCTTATTGGTCACTTGATTGCTTTGTTTAGTTCTGATACCTGCTGTAGCACTCTTCATCTTCTAGGAGAAGTTCAAGTCACTTCCCCGTGTACCAATTATTGCTCTTGTTGTTGGCAGTGTTTTGGTGGAAAATTTTCATAGGTGTTTAGTGTTTCAAGTTTTCCACTCGAAAGCTGTTTTCCCATAGGCTTTGGGGTCCAAACAATTGCAGGTTATGTCTGAATTGAAAACAGTGGCTCAGTTGATGAATTGTGGCCATTTAGATCCGCATTCAAATATGATTTTGAAAGTATCTGCAACTTGCAATTCCACAGACTGAAGCTTATGAGAAAGCCCTTTGGGTATCACCACTCTGCAACAATATTTGGGATTTTGGACCAGAAATTCCCAAGCACAATGATGTGACACATGCCATATTGGACTGTTATTGGGCATTAATTAAAACTGCTCCTATGACTGAAAGAGATAAAAGAGTCTAGAAACTTAACATATGCTAATGACTTGGGTACTATAAGAGAAGCACTCACTGAGAAAGGTGGTGTCCAACAGAGTCCCACAATAAAATGGAAATGGTGTATACAGGGATATGCTGTGGGAGGGATACAATGAGGCTCTCATTGTGTACATGAGATTCAGGCTAATTTCTCCACTCTCCTCAATCCTCTTATTTGTCTCCTGCCCCACTGACTTCAAGGCATTGTCTAGGCTTCTTCGTATTTAACTATTAGAATAGCAATGGTAATACTAATAAACAACAACAAAAAAAACACAATAATTTAAGACCATTGATGTACTTTCTCTCAGATATTTATCAGACCATAGGAGCTTAAAGTCAATGGTGGTAGCTTATTTTATATTGACATTGGAACGATTTGTGGACCTGCGAGAACTTATTGATGCTGGGCAAGTGAGTTCCAACATGGGGGCTTAGCTTAAGGAGGTTCTTGGCTTCACCTGGGAAAGAATTCAAGAACAAGTCAGCGGAGAAAGAAAGTAGCTTTATTGAGGTGGCAGTGTTACAGCTCTGTGAATGCTCCTGCAGAGCAGCTACTCCACAAGCAGTGTGCTGAGAGTAGCAGCTGAGGTGCAGTTCTGTAGTCACATTGACACCTACTTTTAATTACATGCAAATTAAGGGGTGGGTTACTCAGAAACTTCTAGAAAAAGCGTGGTAGCTGCCAGATCATTGTCATGGCAATGACAAACTGACATGGTACTAGAGGGCATGTCTTATGGTGAGGTTCTTTCAACTCTTCCCTTTTTCAACCAGTCTTCAATCCGGTCCAGAGTCGAGTCTTGAATCTTACCTCACTATTGCCACATTGCTTTTCAATCTCAAAGTTTCAGTTTATGAAGTTTAGTAATTTTTTTCAAGGAATTTATTTTACAGCAGAAATGTCAGAATCTTTAGTGTAGGATTTTTACATAAATATAGACTTGACATCATAATATACTCTTCTTCACTTTATTGTACTTCAAAATATGCTTTCTCAAAAAACATTCTCTTTTATCATCTCCAAGTTAACCCTCAAATTCTGTCCTTTGCTATAACCCACTATTATATTTCTTTTCAGTTTATATGTAGATATATTTGTGTGTGTGTGTGTGTGTGTATTTCCTTTTAGTTATATAATGTGATTCAGAAGGTAATACAAAAAATAAGTTTAATATCTTTCAGGGGAGTTTGTAATGCCACTTGCAGCAATTGATAGCACTTTGTTCCATCTCAGAAACTCCTGTGGGTTTCTTATATTTAATCCTCTTCCCATATTTCACACCTCTTTATCCATGAAACCAGCCAGTCTGTAAATTGTTCAAGATACAATTTCAGGACCTCAGATAAATGAGGAAGTAAGCCATCTATTAATTCATTTATTCAAAAAACATTTCCTGTGTTAGATGTCGGAAAAGCTAAGGAGATTTAAATATAAAAGAAAGAAAACACATATTACCAACAATATTGACATATGAATTGTTACAAACATAAGGTGAATTGCAGACATTAAAATCAATTTCAACTGCTTGAGTAATCTAGCATTCTGTGAGATATCGAGGCTTACAAACTACTCTCTTTTTTTTTCTCTCAACCTGACACATGCACTTTTGGCAATTAATATTTGCTATGATTCTTTACTTTAAAAATTTTTATTTGTACAAAAATATTTAAAGAGCTTGACCAAGAGTTCACCTTTTCTTTCATAGGCAATTTGAAAAAGTAAATAGAGGTTTTCCTATAATCGATATAATTTTAATTAATTTAATTTTCTTGCAAATCCAACTGCTTTGATATATTCGGTTAGAATTATAATGATCCAGCCAGAACTGCAGAAATGCTAAAAGCAGTTAGATGCTATTGATTGTCCAATTCATCCTGCCACACTGACAAGAGAGGGATATTTGGGGGAAAAAAACAATTCTTTGAGGATTAGACAAACTCTTCTGTTTGGGGGGGAAAAAAAAGAGTCATTCTACTATATAATGGCTATGTGACTTTCCACAAATGTAAACAGGACTTCTCAATGTATGTAATTTCCAATCTGACAAAAATTTTCTCGACATCAATTCTTTATTTCTTTTCTTTCTTTTTTGTTTCTTTCTTTCTTTTTTATTTTTATTGTTTTTTTTTTTTTTTTTTTTTTTTTTTTAGACAGAGTTTCACTCTTGTCACCCAGGCTGGAGTGCAATGGTGCAGTCTCAGCTGACTGCAGCCTCCGTCTCCTGGAGGGTTCAAGCAATTCTGCCTCAGCTTCCCAAGTGGCTGGGATTACAGGTACCCACCAACACAGCCGGCTAATTTTCGTATTTTCTAAAATTCTATTCTTTTATCCACTAAATAAATACACAGTTGTCCCCCCTTACTTGTAGGTTCACTTTCTGCAGCTTCCATTACCCACAGTCAACCTCGGTTTGAGAATGTTAAATAAAAATGTCCAGAAATGAACAATTCATAAGTTCCACTTGCAAGTTTGAGCCTTTCAACTTGAAATCTTGCAATTCCACTCCATCCCATCCAGGACGTGAACCAGCTCTTTGTCCAGGATACTCACAATGTCTATGCGACTCGCCCCTTTGTCGCTTATTAGCAATCTTGGTTATCAGATCAATAGAACAGTATAGTGTGTTCTTGGTACCCACAGGGGATTGGTTCCAAGATCTGCTGTAGGTAACAAAATTCGAATACATTCAAGTCACTGGTGTAAAATGCTATAGTATCTGTACATAACCTATACACCTTCTCTTATGCACTTCAGTTCATCTCAACATTACTTATAATACCTTCCTGTTTAGCTGCTTAAAACTTCTAGTTACTGCCAGAAAGCAATTCAGCCAATGATTTACATATATTTTTATTCTTTCTTTTTTATATATTGTAATGCAGTAAAATACCATTAATCTGGATTATATTACATTATGACTCAAACTAACTTAAAGTTTGTTTTATGGACTTCCTTCTTTTAAAACATAGATAATTATGTGCCAGACATATTGATTTGAAAATACAATAAAAATACAATATTTTTGCTTTCACACCTTTTTTAAAACTGTTTACTAAATTTCCCAATGTAATTTTTTAAACAAGAATTTCAGTTAAAAACAGAAAGTAATACTGATTTACACTCAAAATACCACACAATTCACTTATTTAAAGTATACAATGCAAAGCTTTTTAGTAAATTCTCAAGGAAGTGCAAACATCACCAAAATTTAATTTTAGAACAATTTTGTTCTACAACAAGAAATGCTATTCCAGTTGACGGTACACCCCACTCCTCCAGAAACTCATTTCCAGTCTAGGCAACCACTAATCTCTGTAAGTCTGCCTGTTCCAAGCATTTTATATAAATGGAACCAGATAAGTCTTTTGTAACTTGCTTCTCTCACTTAGCATAATGTTTCCAAAATTTATTCATGTTGCTTTTTTTATCTTTATTGCTGAATAATATTCCATTATGTGGTCATGCCACAAATGTATTTATCTATTAATCACTTTATTATGAAATGTGCTGATATCATTTTTCTTGTAATGTTTTTGTTGTGGACACATTTTTTCATTTCTCTTGAGTATACCTGGATGTAGCATTGCTGCATTTTATGATAGCCCTATGTTTAACACATCGAGAAACTGATGAATTGGTTTATTTCCCTCCCTCCCTTTCTTCTCCTCCTTCTCCTTCTCCTTCTCCTTCTCCTTCTCCTTCTTCTCCTCCCCTTCCCTTCCCTTCCCCTCCTCTCCCCTCCCCTCCCCTCCCCTTCCCTTCCCTTCCCTTCCTTGCTTGATAGGGTCTTGCTGTGTCACCGCGGCTGGACTGCAGTGGTACAAACATAACTCACTGCAGCCTGGACCTCCTGGGCTGAAGCCACCCTCCTGCCTCAGCCTCCTGTGTAGCTGGATCATCACACCTGACTATCTTTTTTGATTTTTTGTAAAGGCAGTGTCTCACTTTATTGCCCAGTATTTTTTTTTTTTTTTTCAGAGACAGAGTCTCATCCTTTGCCCAGGCTGGAGTGCAGTGGCACGGTCTCAGCTCACTGCAACCTCCCCATCCCAGGTTCAAGCAATTCTCATGCCTCAGCCACCCGAGCACCTTGGATTACAGGCATGTGCCACCACACCTGGCTATTTTTAGTAGAGACTAGGTTTTGCCATGTTGCCCAGGGTGGTCTCGAACTGCTGAGCTCAGGCAGTCAGCCCGCCACGGCCTCCCAAAGTGCTAGGATTACAGGCATGACCCACCGTGACTGGCCAGTTGCCCAGTCTGATGAAATGTTTTCTAAAGCAGCCATACCACTTTAAATTTCTTGCCACCACTTGGTTTTGTGTGTCTTTTCTATTATAACCATCATCGTGAGTGTGAAGTAGTTTCTCATTGTGGTTTTGATTTGCACGTCCTTAATAGCTATTAATTTTGAGCATTCTTAATTTACTTGCTGTCCTTTTGCAAATCTTCTTTGATGCAATGTCTATTTAAATTCTGTACCAGTTTTAACTAGGTATTTGCTTTTATTATTGAGGCATCAGAGTTCTTATGTCTTCAGGATGTAAGTCCCTTTTCAGATGTATGACTGGCAAATATTTTCACCATCCTGTAGACCTGCAGATTGTCTTTTCACTTTCTTGACAGTATCCTTTGAAACACAAACATTCTGCATTTTGATGCAGTCTAATTAATCAACTTTTTTTCTTTTTTGTTTGTGCTTTTGGTGTCATAACTAAGAAACGGTTACTTAATTCCAAATTACAAATATTTACTCTTGTGTTTTCATCATAAGTTTTATAGTTTTAGCTTGTATCCATTTTAAAGGAATTTTTGAATATGGTGTTGGCGGGACGCGGATGCCACTTCGTTCTTTGCACGTGGATTTCCAGTTGTCTCAGCACCTTTTGTCCAAAAGACTCTTCTCTGTTGAACTGTTTAGCAGACTTGCCCCATATTATTTTCCCTAAATATAAGAGGTTATTCCTGGACTCTCAAATTCATTCTATCTATCTATCTATCTATCTATCTATCTATCTATATATCATCTATCTTTATACCAGTATTGCACAGTCTTTATCACTGTAGGTTTGTAGTAAATTTAAAAATAGAGAGATGTGAATCCTCCAATTTTGTTCATATTCAAGTTGTTTTGGTTATTCCACGTCTCCTGCATTTCCCAGTGGAGTTTTGCAAAGGTTTGTAATTCTGCAGACTAGCCAGTTTGAATTTTGGTAGGAATTATGTTAAATCTGTACACCAATATGGGGAATATTGCCATCTTAAAAATATTAAATATTTCACTTGTGAATATGGGTGTCTTTCCAAGTCTTTAAATTTTCTTTAGTGTCTTTTAACAATGATATACAGTTTCCAATATACAAATATTATTATTTTGTTAAATTTAAAACTTCTGCATTTTTAAGCTATTGGAAGTGGAAATGTTTTCTTTAATTATTTTTGAGGCCATTTATTACCGATATATAAGAAGCCTTATGTATGGTTCGAGGAACGCTTTCTCGTCTGTCATTCTTCCTTCTCTGATTGTTTTTGAGTGGGTGGAGTCTTGTACATACAAACAGTTCTCTGGGCCCTTAAAGGTAACTGTACTCCCATAAGTGAAGTTTTTTGCTGACATTAATTTAGAGATGAATGACAAAATAAGTCTTGCATTCTCGCTATGAAATAATCACTATTTTTATTTTGCTCAGTAAGACCTCATATTGTTGATCTCTGTGTTTCTATTTCATGTATTAATATATTGATTTGTAGAATAGCTATATTGTTATAACAAGTTGTGTGCTTGTGTCTATTTTAGATATATATAGAGATAGGTTAGGCATAGATATGCAGCTAACTAGAGTAAATCATTTCATTTGATATGTTAACATATATATATAGAGGACATGTAGTTATTTTTATTTTCTGTTTTCAGTAGGAGACATTGTATTAGTCTGTTCTCATGCTGCTAATGAAGACATACCCAAGACTGGCTAATTTATAAAGGAAAGAGGGTTAATGGACTCACAGTTCCACATGACTGTAGAGGCTTCACAAACATGGCAGTAAATGAAAAAAGAACTAAGGGACGTCTTACATGGAGGCAGGCAAGAGAGAGTGTGTGCAGGGGAACTCCTCTTTTTTTTTTTTTTTTTTTTTTTTTTGAGACGGAGTCTCGCTGTGTCTCCCAGGCTAGAGTGCAGTGGCGTGATCTCGGCTCACTGCAAGCTCCGCCTCCCGGGTTCACGCCATTCTCCGGCCTCAGCCTCCCAAGTAGCTGAGACTACAGGCGCCCGCCACCACGCCCGGCTAGTTTTTTGTATTTTTTTTTTTTTTTTTTTTTTTAGTAGAGACGGGGTTTCACCATGTTAGCCAGGATAGTCTCGATCTCCTGACCTCGTGATCCACCCGCCTTGGCCTCCCAAAGTGCTGGGATTACAGGCTTGAGCCACTGCGCCCGGCCGAACTCCTCTTTTTAAAGCCATCAGATCTCGCAAGACTTACTCACTATCATGAGAACAGCATAGGAAAGATCTGCCCCCAAGATTCCATCACCTCCAACTAGGTCCCTCCCAGGAATTACGGGATCTACAATTCAAGATGAGATATGGGTGGGGGCACAGCATCAGACAATAAACTTGTAATGAATAATGATGTCAGTTTCAAACCTGTTCAACAATTTTATTTATTTCATTATCTTAACCTATGCCTACTTTTGTACTACTTTTAACTATTACAAGTCATATGAGGGTGACAGGAATATTTAATGCCTGGTACAACAGAGAAAGTAGAAGAAATAAAAGATTAAGAGTCAAAACAGTTGTTCTAAAAATACCTGCCATGCTGTGTATTGTCATACTGTTTTCACATTCAGTCTTACCTGATGAAGATAAACAAGAACAATCTGATTTAAGCATAATTGAAAAAATAGAGTTTAATCAATCAAGTGAGACCAATTTTCAAGCTATGTGGATGATTACACCACAATACACTCTAATTTTTTTGCTTTTCGTGAATAACTTTTCTTTAACAACCTAGTTATTTCTTCTCTGTATTTACACTGATAGATATTTATCAACATTACAAAGTGCTAATTGTAATGAAACAATAATTAAAACCATCTGTTACTAGCAGAGGCAAAGACAGATGGTTAGTTGGGACAAAGTAGCCCTGAAAAACACTCTTATATAGAAAAATACAGTATGATAAAAAAAATTGATAAAATAAAATTACTATGAAAAAAAGTTACATTCAAACAAAGGGTTGAAATGTTTCATTAAAAATGAGAGAATTAATAGATTTTGTACACACTCTTCAGAACATTGACAAATAAATAGCTGAAGAATTAATTGATTAGACTAAAAAAAATAGGAATTATATCACCATAAGATGATAAAATTGCCAAACATAAAACTAAATACTAGTAACCTGAATAAAGCATCATTTTCTAAAATTAATATAAATACAAGAAACACAAAGTAATAGATAAAAGTTATCTGCATCCATATAAATAATACATTATATTTTCCTCTAAATTTGCTATAACAACAAAAATGACAAAACAGAGAAAATGTGTATAATAAATGTGTACATTTTTCCAATTAGCTAACAACTTATAAGGAAAAGTAAAGATTGATAACAAAAACATTTAGCTTACAAATAAAATTTAGTAATGGAAAATAAGCATTTAAAATAATTTTGACTCAAAAATATCTCCAGAAATGGGAATATATTATCAAGATGAAATTTGCCCATTTAGTTAAGAAATTATTGAAAAAAAGAATAATGCCCAATATTTATACGATTGTCTCTCATACAACGTTATAAATTGATATATTGTCTTAGAATATGCATCAAGATTTATAAAAAAATACCATTTTTATAAGGTAATTGATAGCATGAAAATTGTTCAAAGAATGATAGTATGTTGAATGCCAACATTCCAGTCTTAACTTTAATAATGGAAAAAGTAGGTAATCATAAATTTGCATGCAGCCATTCCAATGAAAATTATGACTTCCTATTAATCACATAGTGGCAATGACAAAGATAATAAAATAAATAGCTATACTGTGACTAAAAAAATAAACTAAGAAATAAATGGAAGTATGTGCCTTGAAAGATTTGAAATACATTTTTGACATAGTGAGTCTTACACTTCTTAACACAATTTAGCATAATGAATCCAGTAATATATTGCAAGAACAATGAATAGTGACCAAATGTGTTTTACCTCTGGAATGCAAGATTGATTCAACATTTGAAATTTAATCAACGTAATATATCATATTAATAGACAAAAAATACCACAATGGCATGCTATTACACACCTATTTGAATCCCTAAAATTAAAAAGTTAAACCATACTTAATGTTCAGGAGTACATGAAGTATATTAAGGCTCATACACTGCTGATAAAAATGTAAAATGGCAAAATCTGTTTGAAAAATAGTTTTATACTTTATTAGAACATTAAACATATACCTACCATGTGATCTAGCTATTTCCTGCCTAGGTTTTTACTCAAGAGAAGTGAAAAGCACATATCTATACAAAAAGCAATGAACAAATATCCACAGCAATTTTATTAGAGGTAGCCAAAACAGGAAAGAACACAAATACCTCTTAATAGATAAATGGTTAAACAAAACTAGACAATGACATATTAGCTACTGATATATACAACCACAAGTATGCATCTCAAATAAATTTTCTGAGTGGAAAAAAAGACAGTAATTCTCTCCCCATCCCCCACCGAAGCACTTCTAGTATGACTTCATTTACATAAAATTTTAAGAAATGCAAATTAACCTGTAGGGAAAGATAGCTTATCTGTGTTTTTTGTGCCTAGGAGTTTAGGAGCTACTGAACATGATTACATTTGGGGCACAAGATAATTTGGTCATGGGAATATATTCATTACCTTGAATGTTGTTTCATGGATTGTGTATGTATGTGTAAATATATATATGTGTGTGTGTATATATATATACAACTATATATACATATATATGCATGCTTGTGTGTGTGTGTATGTATATGTACATATACATTGTTCAAAGAATAAAAGTATGTTGAATGTCAACATTCCAGTCTTAACTAATAATGGAAAAAGTAGGTAATCATAAATTTGCATGCAGCCATTCAAATGAAAATTATGACTTCCTATTAATCACATAGTGGCAATGACAAAGATAATAAAATAAATAGCCATACTGTGATTAAAAAATAAACTAAGAAATAAATGGAAGTATGTGTCTTGAAAGATTTTAAATACATTTTTGACATAGTGAGCCTTACACTTCTTAACACAATTTTAGCATAATGAATCCAGTAATATATTGCAAGAACAATGAATAGTGACCAAATGTGTTTTAACTCTGGAATGCAAGATTGATTCAACATTTGAAATTTAATCAATGTAATATATCATATTAATAGACAAAAAATACCACAATGACATGCCATTACACATCTATTTGAATACCTAAAGTTAAAAAGTTAAACCATACTTAATGTTTATGTATGTATAATGTTAATATGTATATATACACACACCATACAAGCATGCATATATATGTATATTTAGTTGTACATGGTAAGTATTTCCAGTTTACTGCATGTCAATTATACCATGGTTCAAAGAAAAATTCAAAGAACAGCCAAGGATATTATTGGCATTTCATTCATCAATGTGTCCCTAGATTGTGAACTCCTTCTGTCTAGAGGCAGGCTAGGGAGTGAACAAAGCCTCATGCCTTTTCTAGTTCCCAAAAGGTAAGTAGCACTCTATTCTGATTTCGTGCTCTTAAAGTAAACTTGCTGAGTTCTATGGGGTATGGAGCCCTAGCGGATCCCTTAAATTTGCATAGGACCCATAACACATATTAAGGTTAGTAAAAGACAGGAAGTCTTGGGAAAGACTAATGTCTACTGCCAAACTCGACACTACTTCTCTAAAGTGAAGGGAAAAAATAATAATGAGCATTTGGCCTGTTCCTCTCCCAACCCTATTTCCTCCTATGTGGAAATTACAATTTCGACAAGATTGTTTTTAATTAATATGACAGAAATACTTAGAAAAACTCTCAGGACTTGAGCTCAGAGCTGGAGATTTTTTCTTGCTAGTATTCTACATTTACAGCCTGGGAGGCAGAGAGATGGTTGGGACTGGTACTGCTGAAAAATATTATATAGAAAAATGGACTATTATAAAGAGGAGTGAACTAAAATTTCTGAGACAAAAAATTCTTATTTAATATAAGGATAAGGATGATGACCAATTGCAACTGCTTCCTGCTGACAAGGGGTGCTCTTTTGGTAACAGCCGTCAGATATCACTCAGAGGCCTATCTAAGGGTCCCTGATAAAAGGGGGCCATTATTTGAGGCTCTGGTTGCATGACCATTTGGAATTCGATAGCCTGAAGGCAAGAAGAGCCAAACCGGGTTATTAGAAGACATGTATTAAAAAGAAGCAAAAGTGGGGTGGGATAAGGACAGCTCAAAAATCCCCAGGCTATGGGCATGCTCAGATAACTGATGGCTATAGTCACACTTGCTAAGATTTGGGTGCATGGGGCATGGCTTTGATTAGCTCCCTTGGTTTTATTTTCCCAAAAAAGAAACCTCTAGGTTATGGACACCCTATTTACTCCCATCACCTGGCAGAATTTGGAGAATAATTGCCCAGAACTAGAATATTAATCCAGATTTTGGCATTATGCATCCCTTTTGTATCTTCTGAACTGTAGCTGGAGATCACTCTTTGGTTTACAGGAATAAACAGGGTTACTCCAAAACGTAGGCAAAAAAAATTAAAAACAACTACTGGGGCTATAATTTAATGACAAATGTATGATACGTTTGGAAACATAATTTATCTCTCTCCAGTCCTCATTTTTGTTAAAAGCAAATACCGATAGGACTGAGTTGTTTGCAAAATCAATGTTGGTCTTCTATTCAGTCTGATTATTCACATAAAGTATAGCAAGAATAATTATTTTTACAAAGGCTTTTAAAATTGGCTTTGATTGAACTCTGTTCCACAAGGAATCTCAGATAGGACTTTTTAAAGCCGAACACAGGCATGAGTTTGTACCCTCAAATATCTATGAATTGGGTGAATTCAATATAACTACTGAACAGTTCTCAAAGGCCAAAGAAGCAGTTTACGACCTTAAAACATTTAGCAAACCTAGTATCTGACCTGCATAATTTATACTATCTATTTACATTTTAATGGCATCTGCATTTTACCAATAATCTTTAAGACTGCTTTTATTTTTCAAATATTATGGTCATATGAACTTAAAGCCATTACAGCTTTTACTTTTCCTTCAAAAAAATTTCATCAGTGTGCTTATTTTTAAGCCAATTAATTCAAGCTCTTTTTTTATAGGTACACACAACACATATATGACTACATGGACAAACAGAAGAAGATCTAGTAGCTATAAGACTTTTCTTTTGCCAATCTCCTAATTGGATTATTGGCCTCCAGGTGGGACCCTTTAAGAGCAGGGCTAGGAAAGCATGCAGTTTCTAGGGACTAATAAACAGGTACAGCTGTAAAACAAAAACAGCTTTTGAGAAGGACCTCTTTGCCTCTAATTTCTGGGGTTGCATAAGGAAAACAGAGGTTTCTTCCAGATAGAATCCATGGAGCCTTTTCTGTTTTTCCCAAGGAGACCCAGCCCATCAGAAATTATCTTTGAGCCTCACATGCATGCATTAATAGTGGCAATACTACGTGGAGAAAAGCAATTCAGTTGACTGAGAGAAAAAACTATTTTCAGAAAAATTAAAAAAAAAAAGATCCAAGAAGACAAAAACATAAAAGCCTTTAAAATATAGTTATAACTTGGATATCCACTTTTAATAAGCTGGGCACTCTTTAAGAAATTCCTTTTAAATCCCTTATTACCTGACTTTAGTCGTGCCAAGCATTCAATATTGCTGGCTTTGAACTTTATCAAACGTGACCTAGCAGGTGAACCCAACAAGCCTCAATTAAGAGACACAAAGCACACAAGATTGGCTAAAGCTTAATATCAACCTCATAAATTCTTTCATTAATCAAAATTTTAGTGCCAGGTGTGATGGTTCATGCCTGTAATCCCAGCAGTTTGGGATGCCAAAGCGGGTGGATCACTTGAGGTCAGGAGTTCAAGACCAGCCTGGCCAACAATGTGAAAGCCCATCTCTACTAAAAATACACAAATTAGCAGGGTGTGGTGGCATGCACCTGTAATTCCAGCTACTCAGGAGCCTGAGCAGGAGAATTGCTTGAACCCAGGAAGTGGAGATTTCACTATACTCCAATCTGGGTGACAGACTAAAACTTCATCTCAAAAAAAAAAAAAAAATCTTTACAGAGAAAATAAACAGTTATCCTTATCATTCCTTTAACTGCTTTGCACAAGGAGAGGGAGGTCCAAAGTCCAACTGGTGACAAATTTTTTACCCTTTTTCCAGCATGTCAAGCTTCTGGGTTCCCTTATGCTGATCTAAATTCTAAGCCAACCAGTTTAAGGTTTGGGAAATTAACTTCTCTCAGTTTGGAAAATGCATCTGAGGGAAGTGTCCTGTAATTTGGGTACAAAATTACCCATCTGTAAGACAGGACAGAGAAGGAAAAAGGAAAAACTAATGCATTTTTTTTCAAAGGAGCTTCAGGGTTAAGGATGCATTTGAAAAGGGGACAGACTGAAGATGAATGGCTACTCATCTAGAAAGAAGGGAGCCAGATATCCCTCATTCCTTTTTCTTCCTAGCAAATACCTGGGGAATGAGAGGCAGAAAAGGAAAAAGTGTCCTCGTTTCTTCTTTTGACCTTATATCCCTGAGTCCTAGTGACCTGGACAGGGTGACTCTCATGGTTGCCAGTGTGGCTTTCACCCATGCTAACAGGGGTCCTAGTGGGTAGATTATCTGCCCTTACCCATGCGCTGTCTTTCCCCCTCCTGTCAGTAGCCTTCGAAGTCCCTAAACCTCATTTATGCCATGGATATTAGCACATCCTCTTCCATGAAATGGGAAGCTTGGCTTAATTTGCAGGAATTAGTCAGCTCACCTGCACTGTGTCTTTTAACTTCCATTATTCATCTGCCTCTGGATCCCTCAGATCTAGTTTTCTTTTTCTAGGGCTTCGGCCTGAGACTTGGAATTGAGTTTGGGACAAAAGAGCTGCCTCAGGGAGGTGCATAGACTCATTGACCCCCAAGTGCCCCTTGCCAGACTGGTTGTTGCCTCCTTATCATATAGGCTGAATGCTAAGGTGAAGCTGTGGAATTGAGTCCTCAAACAAGGGAGGGAAAAAGGGTTTCCTGTGAATTGGGGTCCTGGTCCTTTCAAGAAAAAAACTCTCACATAAAAGTTAACTCCCAACAGCCACGAGAAAAGAAAAACAAAAACAAAAAAAGAAACAAAAAAAAACCTTAATTGTGGGTCGGGAGAGTGTCTAGGAGAAGAACCTCTTATTCTTATGCAAATGGATTTCTACAACAGAGAGAGAAACTTTTAATTGCTATCACACCAAGCAGGACCCCTTTGGCCAGGGGGAAGACTCTGTGGATGTGTTGTGGGGAACACAGGCCAGCGAGTCTTGAGCCCTCGAGGCCTGAGCCCTTGAGCCTGCTTGGGGACCTGGGAAGTGGCTGTGACTCATTCCCACCTTGTATGGCCATTGGACACCACACTCACATGTGGCAGACATGACCATGTGCCCCAACCAGGAGGGAAAGGGAGAAGCTGTCACTCATACTTCTGTCCTGCTAGAGCACCTATGGACATTGGGGTGAGGGTGGAACACCTCCATAGTTTAAAAGAAAAGATAGGTGTCATTACAGCGCCCCCCAGAGGAAGGAAAATGCCATAGAAAAGACTGGGTTGAACCTAGGCAACATTCCAAACACCTGAGAGCAATGGCGGGTGGGGGGACGTTTCCCTTGCCTTCAGAAAAAGTCTGAAGGTGAGAAAGGTCAGAAACAAAAGGGAAAGAGATCTTTGGATCTGTATTTTACTCATCCTTCCTCGTGTCCTCTTATGGGCTGCCAAAATGAAGCAGAATTTTTTGCTCCTTAGTTCAGCTACATCCAGGTTCTTATCTCAACCAGTAAAAATTAGGCGTGCAGACACATTGAAGGGTGAGGAGGATGGACTTTATTAAGCAAAAGGCAAGTTCTCAGCAAAGAGAGGGATCCTGCAAAATGATTTCCACTTCACAATACCAGGGCTCCCATACACGAGCTTAAAGGGCCAGATTCTTCCCCACCATAAGGCACAAATTCCTGGTGGCTCCACCCAGTTCCTCCAGTGTGTATGTGGGCCCTTGATCTGAGCCACTCCACACTGATTTATTTCCCTTACTGCACATGCATTAAGGGATGGAAGTTTTCACTCTGCACATGTTTAGACAAGCCCCCTGTGCAATGACCAGGATGGTCGGAGGTTCTCTAGGCAACCTCCCCTATCTGCCTAGCATCTGTCTGTCTCCTACCTCTATCACTATTATTATTGACTCAAGTGTATTTTAACTGCATGTCTTATAAGTAAAATAATTGTGTATTTAAGTGACATAATTTAGTAATGTATAGTGATTTTTAAATTGATTTTCTGGCCAGGTGCGGTGGCTCACGCCTGTAATCCCAGCACTTTGGGAGGCCAAGGCGAGCAGATCACGAGGTCAGGAGATTGAGACCAGACTGGCCAACATGGTGAAAGCCTGTCTTTACCAAAATACAAAAAATTAGCTGGGCGTGGTGGTGGGTGCCTGTAATCCCAACTACTTGGGAGGCTGAGGCAGGAGAATTGCGTGCACCTGGGAGGTGGAAGTTGCAGTGAGCCATGATTGCACCACTGCACTCCAGCCTGGTGAGAGAGCAAGACTCCGTCCCAAAAATAATAATAATAAAATACAAATAAATTTATTTTTATAAATCTTGTAAAATTTAACTACACTGAGACCATTTTGGTTAGTTGTAAATTTAAATTTCTTGGAAACTAATAAAATTACAATTATATCATACTTTATTTAAAAAACATTTGGCATTTAATTTATAATATATATACAAATTTGTAGAATATGTGAATTAGTAACATAAATATATGCATAAATAATGATATCCCTACAGTTATGCAATAAAATAGCAAAGTAAAAATTACTCACGTTTTATTTCATTTTTCAAAATTGGTTATGATATGTAAATTTTAACATTCACATAATATAATCCTGCAGAAGATAGTTATAAAATCTAACTATTTAAACTAGACAAAATAATCTAATCTTAATAGAATGAGAAAATATAATTATATGGAAATATTAATATTTGAAAGATGAAATACTTAATAATTCTTATACTTAATACTTAATAATTCTTTTCACTTAAAAAATTGAATTTCTGGCCGGGCACGGTGGCTCAAGCCTGTAATCCCAGCACTTTGGGAGGCCGAGACGGGCGGATCACGAGGTCAGGAGATCGAGACCATCCTGGCTAACACGGTGAAACCCCGTCTCTACTAAAAATACAAAAAACTAGCCGGGCGAGGTGGCGGGCGCCTGTAGTCCCAGCTACTCCGGAGGCTGAGGCAGGAGAATGGCGTAAACCCGGGAGGCGGAGCTTGCAGTGAGCTGAGATCTGGCCACTGCACTCCAGCCCAGGCTACAGAGCAAGACTCCGTCTCAAAAAAAAAAAAAAAAAATTGAATTTCTACTCCAAATGGCAAAATACATTTCTTATTTTGGGAAAGTATTTTTTTTTCATTTATGGATTATGTGGAGAAATTATAATAGCATTCAAGGGGAATCTTTCATCTTTCTGCTACCATAGACCCAACTAGAAAAGCACTGAATAGACAAATACAAACAACAACAAAAAGAGACAACATGTTTTTTAAAACTATCAGAATGAAGCAATGAGAAAGCAATGCATAGCATTCAGTCTCAACTATTTAATCATTGTGCACATATCTTAGAGCTGTCCATTCCAATTGCCCATGAGCTTCTCAACAAATGCAGTAGCTCTACTATTTATCATACTTCTACAGTGCAGAAATCTCTCTTTTTTAAGCCAACACATTTGCCATGTTATTAAAAACATAATTCTTTTAAAAATAACAAATTAGGCAAAGCATTCAACTCTCACGAAATTTTTTCGGTCTCTTCTGTTGTGATATTTTTCACTTAAGTGTAAGTATAATATTAGTATTTAGATTCTACGTTTAAATTTAAAACCAACATGTAATAGTCCTGGAAAGAATTCAAAATTTGTACTAAATAAGCATAGCAAATCACAGTGCTTAAATAGAGGGGACAGGTAATTTGTCATTTAATATTTAATGACTCTCCATTACATCATATAGAATACAAGTGTATGTATATGTGTATATATACACAAATATATATCACAAATTATATGATAAAATTTGATGTGAGGGCTTTATATAAATAACACAACTCAACATGTAATTATAGTGAGGAAGTTGGGGAAGAGAAAAGTGGACATTGTGACAATAAATGAAGAAAATATAGGTAAATGTATATAATCAAGAATAAATGTAAAGTTTTGAGACTCTATTATGTTCTGTCCACTGATTAGAACAAAATGATTTTTATGGTTTAATACACATAATTACAACACATATTCAATGACTATCATATTTTATTCTAATTTTTTAAATTTTTATATTATTTTATTTTTTATTTTTTTTGAGACAGGATCTCACTCTGTTACCCAGGCTGGAATACAGTGGTGCGATCTTGGCTCACTGCAACCTTGACCTCCTTGGCTCAAATGATCCTCCCATCTCAACCTCCCAAGTAGCTGGGATTACAGGTGCATACTACCATAACCAACTAATTTTTTATTTGTATTTATTTTGTAGAAAAGGGGTTTTGCCATGTTGCCCAGGCTGGTCTCAAACTCCTGAGTTCAAGGGATCCACCCACCTCAGCCTCGCAAAGAGCTGGGGTTACAGATGAGAGCCACCACGCCCAGCCTAAATGTTTTTTTAAAGACATCACAGAATCACTTAATGATACATGCATTCCGTCCTAAGTTACCATTTAGTGGCTCAGATCTGTGATTTGCATACTCAATATCACAAAAATATTAGATGAAAAACTACCATAGCCACTGAGCAAGTTATTCAGAAGTTTAACTTCTGTATTCTATTTAAACAATATGGTTTTCTCCTTTCCTGTGTGCAATTCCCTAGAAGAGTTCGTTTTTATTTGAAAAAATACGATTTTTTAAAGGAAGCCAAATACAACTTCCAAAGGGGTAGAGCAAATATTAAGGGAGGTTAGCTACTTTCAGTGAGATTTTTAGAGGTATTTGCAAGGGGTGTTTGGCAAGACACCCAATGTGTGATCAAGAAAAGGGAAACAACTAAATAGGAGACAGACCTATTAAATGATGAATTTTCTGAATGACCTACATAGACACATTGTAGCATCCTAAAAAATATGAGTTAAGTTGTTGGCTTTTATAACACTTTTTATGACCGATTTACATGCTTTAAAAAACAAGAAACTAAAAACCCGAGTGCATAGTTATGTTTGGATTTTGAAAGTGGAATTCCACACAGTTGGGTTTCATATCATAATGACATGAAAATTAAATAGAACCTCATCAATTGTATCATTGCTCTGTGATGAAATGCACATCCTTAATTACACTTGCTGTGGGCTATGCCTTACACTTGCAAAACAAGGGCCACAAATCTATTTCTATGGCTGCATTGTTTTGAGCCTTAGTTCTGTGCTCACATTGATAACGGTGCTGTCTGAGAACAGGAAGTCCTCTTCCTCTGCTGCTGCCTGGAATTGCTCTAATTTGTTCTGGTAATGGGCGCCAGATGTCAGAGTATAAAAAGAAGCTGGAACAGGCAAAAAGATTGCCACTCTGACCTTCTATTGAATTCCAAAGCTCTTGCCCTTTTTTGTCTTCTGTGAAAATCAAATATTCACAAACATGTAGAATGAAGCGGGGCAAACAGCTTCCCTTCTGTGGAAGCCGTCACAGGGAAGAGAGATAGCTGCTTGGCACTTCCCTGGAATGAGGACATCTGCTACTGTTCTCTAAGCTGTGTTTTGATGGGGGAGGGTAGAGAGAAAGAGAAAGGAGGAAAGAAAAGAACCTGTAACCTCCACATTCACAGAGTCATCTTCTTTGCAATGACTGCTACTGCTTCAAAACTGCTTTCCCCCCAACTGGGTATTTGGTATCTCACTTTAGTAAAGATGAAGCATAGGTGTGAGGTTTTGTTTTTCTCTTTTATTTTTTTTTCTGTAACTACAGGGCTAAAAATGTATTTGCTTGTATAATGCATATCTAATTTATTGCATTTGTCACTCCATTTGTCTCGTTAAAATAGGTTTAAATCTCAAAAATATGCTCAGAGTAAATCAAAGTGAAAACAGTCAGATGTCTGCTGCTATTGATAAGAACACAAATTGATGATAAAGTCTATCAGCTAGTACAGGATTTTCCTGTCTGTGCATTTAAATTTCATTTTTATTAACTGATTTCCTACAGGATCACAGGCTTCTGGGCAACTCTTTTTCTATTTGTAATGACATTTATATTCCAAAAAATTTTAAGTGATTATGTTTCCTTGGTTCTGTTTCTAAGTGGTAAGCTTGCAGCAGGCATATTTATCTTGTTTTTTAAAGCATGTAAATCGGTCATAAAAAGTGTTATAAAAGTGTTAAAGGTACAGTCACAGGAAAAAATAGCATCCTTTACTAAGGAAATGAATGCTTTTTGTTCAGGAAGAGTAAGAAATTGTAGAAAACAGGAATTAATTATTTATTTTGTTTACCAACTCTTTGCCATCCAGGCAGCATATAATAAAATTTGAACAGGTAGATAAAGATATAAAATTATTTTATAGTTGTAGTTATTCACTATCTGCCTCACAATGCTGAGAATGATAAAATTTAAGGTCAGTAGGAAACTTAAGGTTTTCTCAAGGATCACTGTCCATAAAATACACAAGTCCCACTGCACACGTCTTTGTAATTAGGGTAATCACACTGTGGGATTTTTTTGTTTGGTTGATTTTTGTTTTGTTTTATAACAGTATTAACATTTTGTTTTTAAAGTAGTTTTAGGTTCACAAAAAAATGAGTGGGAAGTAAAGGAAATTCCCATAACAGTCCCCAACCTACACACACACACACACATACACATACACACACACACGCACACACACTCCATTATTAATATCCCCACCAGAGTAGTACACTTGTTACAACAGATTAACTTACATTGACACATCATAATCACCCAGAGTCTATAGCTGACACAAGGTTTCACTCTTGGTACTGTATGTTCTATGAGTTGGGACAAGTGTGTAATACCATGTACCCATCACTGTAATATCATCCAGAATTGTTTAATTGCCCTGAAGATCTTCTCCACTCTGTCTATTCACGTCTCTCTCTCTCCTAACCCCTGACAACTGAGGATCTTCCTGCTGTCTTCATAGTATTGTTTTTTCTGGAATATCTTATTGTTGGAATCATAAAATATAGCCTTTTGAAATTGTCTTCTTTTACTTACTAATATACATTAGTAAGTAAAAGAAGGTTTCTCCACCCCTTTTCATGACTTGATTGCTCATTTCTTTCAAGTGCTGAATATTCCATTTTCCAGATGTACCATGGTTTACGTATCCATTCACCCATTGAAGGATATCTTGGATGCATCCATGTTTTGATAATTATGAATAAAGCTGCTGTAAACATCCTTGTGCAAGGTTTTGTGTGGACATAATTTTTCAACACCTTTCAATAAATACCAAGAAATGCAATTGCTGGATGGTATCGCTATGTTTGGTTTTGTAAGAAACCACCGAACTGTCTTCCAGTGTGTCTGTACCATTCTGCATTCCCATCAGCAGTGAATGGGAGTTCCAGCTTCCACATGTGCTTGCCAAGCATGTGGTGGTGTCAGTGTTCTGCATTTGGGCCATTCTAACAGGCGTATGGTGGAATTGCATAGATGTTTTAATTTGCCTGATGATATATGATGAAGAATATATCTTTTCTTATGCTTTTTTGCATCTATGACTATCCCGTGTCGATTCTTGGACCAGATGGAGAACCCACCTTCCCCATTTGGCGCACTTTCCTCTGATTGATCCCCACTCTTCACCAATTTTACATATAGCTACCATTTCCTCATGGTACGTTTTTTGGTGAGGTTTCTGTTAAGCTCTTGGTCCATTTTTTTGGTTTATATTGTTGAATTTTAATAGTTCTTTGCATGTTTAAAATAACTAATCTTTATATGTCTTGAAAATATTTTCTCCCAGAACTCAGTTATTTTCTTTTTACAATTTCTTTTCCAAAATGTCAGAAGTTCAAGTATGTCTTACATTTTCCTACGATTTTAAATAATTTTGTAAGGCGATTTTATTTTTGTTCTGTGCTAATTTCTTCTAGTTAGGATTTCCTTGAGAATGACAAATATTCAAGAAATAAGCTCTAAATAAAGACATTGGAAACTTCCAGAAAACTCAATATTTATAGTTGGCATCCCTAATTCTACTCATTGATGATGCATATGTAAATGTCAGTTGACTTATTCAGTGCATCCCACAGTGTCCAACAGCATGTTCTGGAGTTTGTTCAGCACTTACTGGAGAACGCTGACCTATGTATAGGCTGCAGATGTAGTGACAGGGCCCCAGCAGAGACAGCAGCAAAGGAGTCTTCAAAGCTGATGTTTCTTTTTGTGTGTGTCAGTTTTAGGATCATGTGTAACTTACTTGACCTTTTGAAACTTTTCTCCTCTATGAAACAGGATTAATATTTCCTATTTTGTAAATATCCCATAAGGCATATTTGAGAGCACACCCAGAAAATAGTAGATATTCTAATAGGTTTTATTGGAATGCATTGTTTTATTTCATTGCATAAGATTAGAAATGTCAAAGAGTTCAGTAAATTTACACTACTAATTTTTTAAGATGTTTAAATTTTACTGGTTGCTAATGTTACATATATAATTTTGCATTGTTTTTGTTTGTTTTTTATAGACAGGGTCTCTCTTTGTTTCCCAGGTCTGTCTAGAAGTCCTGGCCACAAAAGATCCTCCTGCCTCAGCCTTCCAAAATGCTGGTATTACAAACAGAAGCCACTATGCCTGGCCTGGCATATATAATTATTTACAAGTGCTTCCACAGTGTTACACCAAACAGTAAACTTTAGACTCTGGGTTAACTACAAAAATCACCTAACATAGCTATCTGGACACATTCCTTGAAATTATAGCCAGGCTCAGTGGCTCATACCTGTAATCCCAGCAGTTTGGGAGGCTGAGGGAGACAGATCACTTGAGGCCAGGAGTTCAAAACCAGTCATGGCAACATGGCAAAACCCTGTCTCTACCAAAAATACAAGAAATTAGCCAGATGTGGTGGTGCGCACCTGTGGTCCCAGCTACTCTGGAGGCTGAGGTGGGAGGAGTAGGCTCAGTTGAGCCTGTGGGGCAGAAGCTGCAGTGAACTGAGATCGCACCACTGCACCCCAGCCTGGGCCACAGAGTGAGAACCTGTTTCTCTCTCTCTCTCACACACAGACACACACACACAAATCGCTTGAAAACGGAAAAGGAAAATGTTAACAGCTGTCTTACACTTATCACAGGATATACTGCTATCAAATAACAAATGTAAATCTTAAATTTAAAATAATGTAATAATTTGTATATTTCATGGAAATGTTAATTTTATAAAGTGTTTTTGTACGGTTTATTTATTGTGGATGACAGAGATCATGCAGCAAATTGTTCAGGTGTCATGCAGTTAAATCTCATAGAGAATTTTTTTTTCCAAAGTAATCAATAGATAATGATAATTATTTTCGGCATTAAAACATTCCCTAGCTAACCTGCACTGAACAATTGATGGAGGCAGGAAGCAAACAGATGCCTAGGCAGATAGGGGGAGGTCCCTGGTGAAATCCGACCGTGAAGCCAGAAACTGTCCCATGTCAATTCTTGGACAAGATAGAGAACCCACCTTCCCATTTGGTGCACTTTCCTCTGATTGATCCCCACCCTTCACCTATTTTACATATAGCTACCATTTCCTAATTGGTTTTCTATACTGTTATGCTCACTTCTGAGTGCTGACTTTGCTTGGACCTTTTTTGCATACTCACAAGCCAATCAGCACACGTTCCCTATTCTGAGCCCATAAACAACCCTGGGCTCACCCATATTGGGAAACTGTCTTGTCTTCGGGTAGGAGATCCACCCTTCCCACCTCCTCTTTTTGCTGAGAGCTTTCCTTTCACGTAATAAATTCTACTCCACTCACTCTCTGGTGTCCACGTGCCTAATTATTCCTGGTCATGAGACAAGTACCTGGACTTGCTGAGCTAAGGAGTAAAAATCCCACATCCCAATTGCCTTTTTTTTTTTTACATAATACTTTTTAAAATCATGCTTCTCATTGCCCTTTAATGTCTTGTTTCAGTCTTCCATTTTCTTTCCTGAAGAAGGAAGTATTTTTAGGATATGAAGACTTTCTCTAAACCAACACTCATACAGAAATATTTTCTACTGCAACATGATGGAAGAAACCTCCACCATCAAGTAAAGGCTTTTTTCTCATCTTGGAAGCCTTCATTATCATATATGTTAACATTATAGAATGCTACAGTAATCTATTAACATTTACTAATAATAGATTTATAGTCAACTTGAATAAGGCATTTTTATATAATCAGGAAATAATTTAGCACTGCCTTTTGGCAATCATTTTGAGTCTAAACAAAAACATGATTTTGTTGGAAGATGTGAATCATATGCTTACACTTTATGACTACTCAAATAGACAAATAATATAGGTAACCTAATAATAATACCCTTTCTCACCATCACCCTAGAAATAAATCCAGGAAGGGGCATGTGAAAGTTGAATTATTTTTTAGAAGTTTCTAGATTGAGTTCTATGAAAAAAAAAAAAAAACTTTCTTGTAAGAATATTATAAGGTCCACATGAATATTATTTATGGCGATATTCGCTCACCTTATCATGCACACCAAAATACATGAGCCTATCTGCAACAAAAGAAAATAGAGCCAGTGTCCACAGAAACAGAGATGAAATGACAGGTATCTCATTCTCAAAATGAGGCTAACTGCAACTCTGTCTTCCACTATGAACAAATAATTACTTAATCTTATCCTAGGGGGTTTCAGTCACCAGCAAAGGAAATCCTAATTAGTACATTTGTATATGAGAAATTCCACAGGATGCTTGGATAAACAAATATAAAATATAGAATCTGCCTTCCAAGTGTTATGAGTTAATTAGAGAGACAGTTCGAATAAAGGTTGATTGTCAGTTAATCAGTCTTTGTGTAAGAGATGAGAAACCTTTCCCACTGGTTCAGAGGGTGTAGATAAAGTCTTGAGACAGTCAGGAGCCTTCATGGAAGTTGTGGGATTTGATTTAATCTGAGATGAGGGAGAAGTATTAATATTGGGTAAAACAAGAGAATCATCTTTCTCCTGAAGTCGAGACACTAAGAAGTATATTCTGATAATAATATAGAGGGATTTGGAATGCTTCCCAAGGAAGCCATGATAAACTAAGCATCTGCTATAAGGAAAGCTTGAAATAAAGAAAAACACATATTAATGTATAAAGTATTGAAGTCACAGGTTACTTTCTTAGAAAAGATAGGGCTTCTGTGGGTTACCAAGGCTTCTGCACAGTCAAAAGAGCTGCTGTATTCACTTTAACCCCAAAAGACAGAAAAAAGAAGACTAACTTTTGAAAGACACTGAATATTGAGGCTGTTGGACAATCTTGGCTCCCCCTGAATAAGCGTATGTAGTTCAAGTTTGCTTTAATAAGGGGCATTCACGATCACCATTGTGCAAAGCCAGACTGCAGGGCAGTAGCCAATATCCATTGATTAAAACAGCCTAATCAGGACAGAAGAACTCAGGTGGAACCAGACAGGTGGGACTCAGCATATGGGAATGGGACAACACAAACAGATTAGCCCTTTTGTTTTGTTAATCAAACCTTAATAATAATGTTTACTCTGGTGAATTGCAGAGATTTCAAACAAATCACTTCAACTCATGTCTGTCATTTTAAACAAGAGATTCTTTGCTGTATTTTATCTCAAAGAGATGCAACTATAATTTTAAAATATCAAATGCTATGCATAGTATATTTCCATTTATAAATTTGTGCATTTATTGATATGTATGCATATATAAATTAGGTATGGAAATGCACAGATAAAATCTGAAAGTCAATAAAAATATTAGGAGTAGTTATCTATGAGTAGTGGGATTAGGAGTTATTAGGATAAATGTTTAATACATATACATGATGTGTGTGTATATATATATCTTATACTTACAATCAGAAAATATTTTCAGGTAAATTTTAGTACATATATATGTGTGTGTATATATATATACTTATAATCAGAAAATATTAATTTTTAAACCTGAAAACATAATTGATCCTTTTGTAAATATAGCTATAATTAGTGCTGTGCACTCTGGCATCTTGGGTTTCATTCACCCATAGTTAATTTTTTTATATAATTATAGAGTAGGAGTTTTCCAGCAACTCACAATAACCTGTTGCAAACTCTGGTATGCTGCCTAGTTCTTAGTAGGTTCCCTATAAATATCACCGGCATCTAGACCCAAATCAAACTATAGTTTCAGATCTAACAAGTTGTTTTTTCTCAACCTTAGGTTCATTGCTTTAGATTGCATAATAAAAATTGGTGCATCCAAAATACATAGAACCCATTTATCTTTTCTGTGTTACTTCACGCAAAATCATTGCTGCCAGTCCTCTCTGCAGCAGTGATTGACATCTGGAACAGGCTTTCTCTATCTTTCTGCATTATTGGAGATGCCATTTCAAATCTCATCTGAAACCATATCTTTTTCTTCGACTTCTATTACTTTATTCCATAATTGTATTATTTAACTCTGTCAAATGCACTGGGATACAGCTTTCTATAAAAGTGGCTTGCATAAAAATGCAATGCAGTAGCTGACTATTTTGAAATTAATTTTGTAGAAATCACTGCCCCCAGGTTAGAAATATTTTTGTTAATTGCTGTTCCTCAATCTAGCTATATAAACCAAGGCAAATTGTTTTAAAAGATGGAACAAAAAAATACTGGAAGAGTGAAAAGATACTTTTCTTAATTTAAACATATTCTGAACATAATATTATGTCAATGTGTCTATGCTTCTGGGCACCTAAACCAAAAGTATATCTCGTACTTAAAAATAGATACTCTAAATCTGGAGTGGGAACTCTTAGTTTTGAGAGAAAAGCACAGATAATATTCTAATCTCGTATTTCTTTAATTGTTATTTCTACCAGATTGTATGAATTTCATCCAAGATAAAGACATTTTTTTCAAATCATTTACTAACGTGGAAATAAACAAAAATGACCCAAATGAGAAACCAACAGAAAAATCAAACAAAGCTGATTCATTTAGATTTTGCTCCAGCAAAGGAGTCAGCCACTATCCTCTGCCTGTGGAAAAAACTCAAAGGCAAGTAGAGGGATGGGAAGGTTTTATAGCAAAAAAAGGGAGATGGCAGTCGTGGCCGCTGTGTGGAAGAGGATTGGAACGTATGGGGAAGCTGGGGTGGGCTACCAAGAAGTGGGGCATCCTCTGTTACTCTTCTAAGAACATATTTGACTTTCTCTGGTTGTTCCTAAGTAGGAAGCAGGGGGAATTATTGGGAAAGCTGTAAGCCACTAACCAAGCTCTGATTCTTCTGGGCCGATCGCTGTGGAGGCCGTTTGGCTTCCTGACTGATAGATGCAGAGACTGAGTCAACGTTTCCTTGGCTTACATGGCCTGACTACTATCCACTGGTATATTTAGTCTTTCAGTAAAAAGAAAATAATTTATAAACAGGTCAACTAATTAAATAAAATGTCAGCCATAATGATTATAGAAAGTTTTTCTTAAGATAGCTAGTGTAGTGCAAATTTGAAGAAAACATAACAACTAGCAAAATAAAAGGAACTGGATCATAAATGGAACACATTGTTGATGTGAATAGTGTTTGCACACTGGGAAACAAGAAAGATCACGGCACATGAATAAACAGAAATGTCCCAGGGTCAAATTAACAGTCATTCAGATTTGTCCAGGAGGGGTTCGCTGAGGTTGTCTGCTACTAGATCACACAGACGTCTTTTTAAAAGGAAGGCTCATCTATGGTGAAGGCTGTGAATGTTTTCCTCAGATTACAGAGTAGCTAAGGCATAGGAGAGATTTGATTCTTTTTTTCTTTTCAAGAGATAATTCTTTTATTTTTTATTGGAAGGGGAGTATAAACAGAAAACACTTAAACCTCTTGCAGATACTTTAATGAACTGTAAAGGACTAAACTATTAGCAGAGAGAAAGGGGGGAAATGGATTAGAATAGTGTCCCTCAGACACTGCTGTGAATGTGTTGCAGATGTTAAAATGTAGGTTTTGCTTGGGCAGGCCTGTGGAAGCATCCTGAGATGATGCATTTCTAAGGAGATCCCTCATGATCTGAGGGATCTGAGGTTGATGAGCCCTGATGATGTGGGTTAACAACTAAACTTTGATCCATGAGCAACAAAGGAAAAGAGAAATACTTCTCTAGGTGATATTAAACTCTTGAAACAAAAACTTTGCAACACCACTTTGTATCTTGAAACAAAATCCATTAATGAAATAATTTACCAAAACATGTAAAAAAAAAAGTCAATCAATAAAGTGACCTAAAAGTAATCATAAAAAGGATAAATAAAAGGCATTTATGAAAAATATAAATTTCAGGCCAGGCGTGGTGGCTTATGCCTGTAATCTTAGCACTTTGGGAGGCGAAGGCAAGTGGAACGTTCAAACGTTCGAGACCAGCCTGGGCAACATGACAAAACCCTATCTCTATAAAAAAAATACAGAAAAATTAGCTGGGTGTGGTGGACTAGACACACCTCTAGTCCCAGCCACTTGGGGAGCTGATGCAGGAGGATTGATCCCAGGAGGTTGAGGCTGCAGTAAGCTGAAATAGCACCACTGTACTCCAGCCTATATGACAAAGTGATTCTCTCTCTCTCTCTTTTTCTGTATAAATATGTATGTAATATATATATATATAAATTTAAATATGAAAATATTCAAATATGACCATACTTAAAGACATAGAATCATTTCACCTGAACCTAAATTTAGTGTACTTATCAGTTACAGATGCATACAGAATCAAGCACGTTGCTTTAACAACCTGTGGTGTTTCTGTTGTTAACATATTTCTATGAAATATTAAAACTTTTTGAGAATGTTCTGAATGAAAAAATTATCACCTTACCTCAGTTTACACAGGGTTTGTATTAAATACTACTGAAGTGCATATATATACAGTCAGGCTTCACTGAATGAGGGGGATACCTTCTGAGAATTGTGTCTTTCTATGATTTTTGTTGTTGTGTGAGCATCGAAGAGTATACTTACACAAACCTAGATGGTGTAGCTTACTGCACACTTATGTTATATGGTAGAGCCTATTGCTTCCAGGACACAAACCTATATAGCATGTTACTGTACTGAATTCTGTAGGCAATTGTAAACAATGGTATTTATGTAACTAAACATACTTGACCATTAAAAACGTACATAAAAATATGGTTACATAAAAGATTTAAAACGGTAGACTTGTGTACTATACTCACCGTGAATGGAGCTTACAGGACTGAAAGTTGCTCTGGGTGACACAGGGAGTGGGTGGTGAGTGGATGTAAAGGCCTAGGACATTACTGTACACTACTGTAGACTGTAGAAGTACTATAAAGTGAGGCTACACTAAATTTATTCTTAAAAAGTTTTCTTCCTTAATAAATTAACCTTAGCTTACTGTAACTTTTTTACTTTGTAAACTTTTTAAATTTTGTTTAACTTGATTCCTTTTAGCTTAAAACACAAACACATTGTACAGCTATGCAAAACTATTTTTTTATTTGTATTCTTTCTTTTATTTTAAATTTACTGAATTTTTACTTTTTAAACTTTTTTTTGTGTGTGTGTCAAATACTAGGACACAAACACAGAAATTAGCACATTAATCTAGGCCTACACAGAGTTAGATAATCAACGTCACTCTCTTCGACCTCCACATCTTGTCACACTGGATGGTCTTTTGGAGCAATAACAGGCTTAGAGCTGTCATCACCTGTGATAACAATGCCTTCTTCTGGGAATCTCTCCTGAAGGTCCTGCCTACATAGAAGGAATGTACCCTAAAATAATGATAAGAGGTATATAGTAAATACATAATCCAATAACATAATCATAACAATGTAGCATTGATGGAGGCTGAGAAGTCCCAAGATAGCCCGTGTGCAAGCTGGAGAAGCAGGGGAGACAGTAGCACGGCTCAGTCCAAGTCTGAAGGCCTCAGAACCAAAGAAACTGATGGTGCAACTCTCAGGCCTAGAACTTGAAAAATGGGAGAACTGGTGTTGAGTCCTGGAGTCCATGAATCCAAAGACCCCAGAACCTGGACTTCTGACATCTGAAGGCTGGAGAAGAAGGGCATCCCAGCTTTGGAAGACAGAAAGCAAGAATTCTCTCCTCCTCTGCCTTTTGGCCTCACTCAGGCCTGCAGCTGATTGGGTAGTGCCTGCCGACATTGAGGGCAGATCTTCCCCACTCAGTCCACCTGCCCCCAAGCTAATCTTCTCCAGAAACGTTCTCACAGACACCACCTGGGGCAGCGCAGTCATTCCAATCCAAAGAGGTAGCACCCGGCTTTCTCCTTCAGAAGAAGAGGCATGAGCTCAGGGCCTGCTGAAGCATTGAGAATTTTGCTTTTACTTATGAAGTTACGTAACTTTTTCCAGATAAATATTTTTCTTTCTACATATAAAATCTATTAATTTTATTATTAAAAATATATACATTTTGACAGAAACATTTGTCAGCTCCAGGTAACCTACAATTCACTCAGAAAGTGAAAAGATATTTGACGATTTAAAGATTTCTAGATTTTTTTTCTGTTTTCGTACTTACGAAGGTGTATAACAATATAGTTTGCAAAGGGCTAATATAAAACTGTGCATATTATTATGAAAAATATTTTAACTTTGAAAGGAAAATATTTGATGTGTGCAACAAAATGCATATTTTTAAAATTTATTAAAAAAGACAACAAAATTAGCATCCATTAATTTATCACACAAATTAAGAAAGTATATAATGAATTTTCAATGTGAAATCCTTTTAATTATTTTAGCAACCACATTGTTTAGAATTCTCAAATAGTTTTTTAGCACATATTTTATTCATGAGAAATACGATTTTTGCTATATACAAATATTGCACCTTTTGTAAATGCTATCATTCTGCATCCTGCTTTTTCAAATCAATATTAAATATATAAGATTCAGCAAATTTGATTTGTGAATGGGGGCATTTGTTCCCTGCTGCAAAGTATCCCATCATATTATCTACAGGTCGCTTTATTTAAATTTGAAATATTTATTGCCACTTCTCATTCTCAGCTTTTCCCCATTTTTATTGTTTTCATAACCCTGTAACATTTCATATAATTAATATATTTATTATGTTGATTTTTAAAATTTTCTTTATATTCTCATAAAAGTGTAAGTCTCACTAAAGCAGGTATTTTTATTTTGTTTACTGATAATTTCAAACATCAAGAATTTTGTTTGACACTATGTGAGTTTAATATATATATTTTGAATGAATTAACAAATATAGCATTCTTTTATATTAAGAAAAGTTAGGATGATTTTCTTGTATGGATATTTAATATACAGTAGTACGTATATACTCCAATCACAGTATTTCCATGCAGAGTTTCCATGCAGATCTGATGATTCTTCTGATAGTGATCATCATTCTAATGATATGTACCAGGTCTGTCTACTGGTACACATGGATAGGAATTTACTGCAGTGTATACATTGGTTCATAGCATTAAGCAAAATTGATTCTAGATATTTATTCAAGGTAATGGAAATGGACTTACTGACTTAATGAATTAGGTATTGAAGAAACTGAGAGTAAATAGGGATGACTTGAACCTCTTGGCCTAAACAATCAGAAGAGAGCAGTTGTCGTTAATTGAGATGGGGAAGAAGTTTGGGAGCTGTGATTAAGAGCTTAATAATGCAAATGTTATATTTGAAATGGCTCTTGGAGAAATAGCTAGAGAGGTCAAGTAGCTGGTTGTATACATAATGTTTAAATTCCAAGAAAAAAGTTTAGTCTGGAGACATAAATACTATAATCATCAGCATATATATGGTACTTAGGGACACAACTCTAGAATAGATCAACAGGCAAGTAGATCAATATGATACTATATTAATGGCTGATACCTGAGACCCCTTAATGATGGTCAGGATAACAAAGGGAGCTGGCAAATTAGAATGAAAAGTAGTGGCCAGAGAGGTAGGAGAAAAGCCAGCGAGGGGGGAGTCCTGGATGCTCAGTAAGATAGGAAGCAAACTCATCAGCTGTAAGTGGAGATGGAGGAGGAGGGCTTGAGTATTTGAGGAGACAGAAGAATGGGTGGGAATATAGCTGGATTTAGAGTATGATTCATGAATATCATGAATGGTCTTCTTGGAACTCTGGTGATGGATTTAATTTGAGATCAGTCAGCATAGTTGCAAATGTTTTCTTCAGATTTACTTGGAGGTTTGTAAAAACTTGGACAGAATTAGACTTACACTGAGTGGGAGTTTGCAGGTGAGTAGGAATATGAGGCATTTGCTGATGCTGAAGAGCTTGATGCATAAGTGGTAGAAAGGATAAAGGAAATGGGGATTAAGTAGCAAAGCTGTTAGGACAGGAATGCACAGAGATACAGTGAGATGGACAGCACAGGAGGAGAAATATAAAATGCTAGTCTTTTTAGTGTTAAAGAAACAGGAAGAAAGATCAAAAAGCAGGAGGTAGTAACTAAGATTCTGAGTATGGGGGTAGGGAGTAGAGATTAGAGTACTGTTGTGTTCTTTAATTCTAAGATTTAATTTTGTCATTGCCATTTCAAAACTTTCTTTATGATCAGAGTTAACTTATTTCAACAGAAGGCAATCTTGTTTCAGAAGGCTAAATAATAATTGTAGAGTGTGCCGGACAGAGGGCAGGACAGGGCCACACAGAGCAAGCAATCTTTACACCTAGGAATGGTGCGTTAAATAAGTTAATTTTCTTTTTTTTTTTTTTTTTTTTTTTTTTGAGACGGAGTCTCGCTGTGTCTCCCAGGCTGGAGTGCAGTGGCTTGATCTCGGCTCACTGCAAGCTCCGCCTCCCGGGTTCACGCCATTCTCCCGCCTCAGCCTCCCAAGTAGCTGAGACTACAGGCGCCCGCCACCACGTCCGGCTAGTTTTTTGTATTTTTAGTAGAGACGGGGTTTCACCATGTTAGCCAGGATAGTCTCGATCTCCTGACCTCGTGATCCACCCGCCTCGGCCTCCCAAAGTGCTGGGATTACAGGCTTGAGCCACCGCGCCCGGCCTAATTTTCTTATAAGCTACTTGCCAATGCCTTTCTTTGTTTTTACTTTTTTATATATTTTTTGAAACACAGTCTCACATTGTCACTCAGGCTGGAGTGGAGCTCAGCTCACTGCAACCTCTGCCTCCCAGACTCAAGCAGTCCTCCCACCTCAGCCTCCCCAGTAGCTTGGGCTACAGGCACAGACCACCACTCCTGGCTAATCTTTGTGGTTTTAGTAGAGAGAGTTTTTCACTGTGTTGCCCAAGCTGTTCTCAAACTCCTGGCTTCAAGTTATCTGCCTGCCTAGGCATCCCAAAGTCCTGGGATTATAGGCGTGAGCCACTGTGCAGTGCTTTCTTTATGGTGTTAGCTTGATTGTGGATATTATACCTTTAGAATTGGAAAACTGAAAGTGGAAAAAGAAAAACAAAACAAACAGTGATTCACAAACATACTCAATGTTGAGATAATGGAATCCTCGGAAATAAATAGAAAAATTAAGCTTCACAACATTTCATACAAATGTAGTACTCTTAACTATTTATCTATGAAATACACTTTAGAGATCCGCTGTGGCCTGCATATAAATGATTCCTAGAAAAGTAGGGTGCTGGGAGCATGCAAGATCCAGGGAGAATGTGGGTTCTGAATATCAATGAGCTGCTGACTTACAGGTAACCTGAGTTTTTCTAAATCTTAGTTTTTGTTTTTCTCTTTATGAACAATTACATTTAGTTTAGCACTCTGTGGAGTTAAAAATGAATACATTTTGATGAGTTACAACTCATCAAAACCAGACTGACTTAGATGAATATAATTATACATCTTGCTTAAATATGTTTTAAATTATTTTATCTGGATATCAAGTCCACAGTCTTTCTGAATGTTTAAAAACATGCTCACTGCCAAAAAATGCGAAAATATCAATTTAAAAGTTTCAAGGAAGAAACAATATTTTTCAAAATGAAGCCACTTTTTTATGTGTCTGAAAATAATGACAATATCCAGGAGAGAAAGATCTCAAAATTTCCAAAAGCACACATTTTTCTCCATTTTAAAGATCTAATATAAATCTCAGCCTGATTTATAATTTTATGTTGTATATACTGATGATTATGAACAATTTCACAGAACGTCAAGAAAAAGATACAGCTGTCTTTGATACATTTTTCCAATCAACGTTTTATTGAAGTGGTTTTCCCTTTCAATGTCAAACATTAAAATAGCAATTAAATTACAACGGACATCTAATTTTATTATGATTAAGTACTCACACAGTTTTAGTCTTGAATAGAGTAATGTTGTTCCCACACCAGATTTAGAATCACCGGAGAAATAAGAGTTTTTCACAAACATCTCTCTGTTTAACATTATTACAAGAGCAGTTTAAAAAGTTGAACATGGCTCTGCAAATCAGAGCAGGAGAAAGATACATACCTGTGAACGGAGAGTTCTGCAGAGGCTTCTTATAAAGGAAACATTTTAACTAAAATCTCAAGGCTATGCAAGAAGTAGACGTTACAAATATGTGTACTTAAGCGTGTTGGCTCACGCCTATAATCTCAGCATTTTGGGAGGCCTAGGTGGGTGCATCACTTGAGGTCAAGAGTTTGAGGTCAGCCTGACCAACATGGTGAAACCCCATCTCTACTAAAAATACAAAAATTAGCCAGGTGTGGTGGTGCACACCTGTAGTTAGGCGAGCTAATAAAATGAAATCAATTAATATTTTGCCAGTTAAGAACGATTTGCCTGTAGAAATCTGAGGGTTATGGAAATATATCTGTTTTTTATCATTATGTTTTAAAATACCTTGAAGAATTTCATTTTTCTCTGTATCCTTTCCCTATGAATGTGTTTTTGAGAGGAGACTCCAGTGATGGAGAGATGTCAATGGATATAACATATATCTTAAAGAAAGTATTCCTTGTATTGTTAAAATGTATCTCTGCAAATGTAAATTAAAATGTTCACTTATGAACATCAAGAGCTGCTCAGGAGGCTGAGGCAGGAGAGTCACTTGAACCAAGGAGGCAGATTTCAGTGAGCCAAGATTGAAGCACTGCACTCCAGTCTGGGCAACAGAGTGAAACTCTGTCTTAAAAAATAAATAAAATAAATAAAAATTTTAAAAATCATATGTGTTCTTGAAGGGTGGTAAGGGACAAGAAAGATGTACGTGTAAGAAACAAACATTCCAGGCTAATGTAAATTGACGTAAAATTACTAGGTCTTGGGGAAAAAGTTGGGCATTTTAAAGAAACTCATAAAAGGCAGGACAAGAATATAGTGAACTCACTAGGAAGTGGCATTCAGTGAAGTGAACATGGCCAGAAAGGTAGGGGAGTAGAGCGGATGCTATTTTTGCTTTTAGTCCAAAACAGAAAGACAATAAAGCTTGTAAGACAGATCATGGCAGTGTGAGAAAGAAACAAAAGAGAAAGCATGGAGATATGTTTGGAAGCTATTAATAATTGTGAAATGAGAATTGTGAACGATGTGAAATGAGAGTGACTTGGATTAGAAACAGGCAGCAGAGTTACGGGGTATAATAGGCAAGCTAATAAAACCATGTTCTTCAAAAACAAAGCCACAGAATATTTGTTCAACATTAATGACAATGGGTTAAATGAAACAACATTTTCTATTAATCAAATTGTGTTAATCTTTACATTCAAAATAAGAGATGTTTTCCGTGTACTGATTCTAGCGTAACATTTTCCCCTACTTGGAACTTGTCTTTTATTTCCATTTCCTGTCACGTATAAAGAGTGTTAGTTGTTCAACTCATCAAAACCAGACTGACTTGGATGAATATAATTATACATCTTGCTTAAATATGTTCTAAATTATTTTATCTGGATATCAAGTCTACAAAATATGTCTTATAATTGTGCAGTTCTTTTTCACTTCAGTTTTATTTAGAATGTTCTAAACCAGATATACTCTTGAGAAGTTTACAGTGTTTAAAATTCAGGTAAAGAAATAAATTATTTTTGTAAGTATTTATCACTTCACAAGACATTATTATGTTTTAGAATGGCAAATATTTTTATTTACATGTGCATAAGTTATAATTCTATAGAGCATATTAAAATGAAATACGAAGCACAGGAAAGCTATGAGTAAGGTGACATAAGACAACTGGTTTCAGGGTCTGGGTAACATTAGCTAGTCGTACTTTAAAATCCAACTTGAAGAAAGTACTATAGGAAACTGGAAGAACTAGAGGTAGTTCTGATGATGAATTTATCTTTACTTTTATTTCATGTTATTGCTGTTAACTGTGGCAGAATTGAAATCAATTAATATTTTGCCAGTTAGGAATGATTTGCCTGTAGAAATCTGAGGGTAATGAAAATACATCTCTGTTTTTCATCATTATGTTTTAAAATACCTTGAAGAATTTCATTTTTCTGTCTCCTTTCCCTCTGAATGTGTTTTTGAGAGGACACTCCAGTGATGGAGAGATGTCAATGGATATGACATATATCTTAAAGAAAGTATTACTTGTATTGTTAAAAATGTATCTCTGCAAATGTAAATTAAAATGTTTACTTATGAACATCAAGCATATTTATAATTTTATGGCTGATGATTTGGATAAAAAGAATAAAACTTTTGTAAATTAACTGCAAATTTAAATTTCAAGAAAATTACAATTTTCTCTCCAGTTGCATAAATTTCACCAATTCATATTTGTAAAGCTAATAGCAACAGTAATTTATATGGTAATGACAATTGTTCCATTGATATATTAACATTAAAAAAGATTAAACTTTACAAAAATAGTTTGCTATTCATGTGGTGACATCTAAATTATTAACATTCCATAGTAACTTGCCTGGTCTTGCATTAAAGTACTATATTCTAAAATTTTATCATGTAAATTTTTATGCTTTAGTACCAAGGTTAACGTATAAGATTTTTAAATTTATTTAGTTAAGGCCAGCTTAAATATTTGAATAATTATATATTTTTAAGTTATGAGACATTGGAAATATAATTATTTCAGGCTAGCTGCTTCTTGCTAAATGTAGATGTCCAAAAAGTGTTATTGAAAAAACAAGAGAGGAGATTAGATACATACATTAGAACATTCCAAATAAAACTGAAATTAAAATAACCAAAAAATTATAAGACATATTTTGTGAGCCAAGTATCCAGATAAAATAATTTTAAACATATTTTAGCAAGATTTATAATTATATTCATCTAAGACAGTCTAGTTTTAATGAGTTAAACAACTAACACTATAAGTTTTGACAAAATGTACATCACATTATCATAATTATTAGAGCCCAACAAATAGCTTAATTATATATATTCAGTAAGTGTTTTGGTCCATATTCTAAATCTCTGGTCAAAGGGGATTTCAATGCACCTCACACTGTGACATGTAAATTAATCATTTGAGACTATATATATAGATTTTTTTTAACTCTTAAAATAACTGAAGTGCATGCAAAAAATAAGCAACAACTTGAAAAGACTTAAGTTGAATCTAGAAAGTTGAGTAAACCCAAAATTAATTTGCTTAAAATTCAGACAAAATAGCAAATGCTTGTCTCAACACACACACACACACGTGCATGTGTACACACACACGCACACACAGACAACCTGAGAAATAAGACACTAATTTAATAGAAAACTCAAGAAAAAAGACCCACAGAATTGGGAAGATGTAAACCAAAATGCAAGGACACAGAACAAAGACTACCGGAAGCCAATAAAAGACCTAACAAACAAACAAACACAGAAACCCCAAAGTGTCAGGGTGAGCAAGACTGCTAGAAAATCAGTGAGCATTCCTTATAACAGAGGGGTCCACGCCAAAGATGATGATGGATTGCCGATTCTCTCCTCCCTTCCTAGGAATCCAATTAAGTTCATGAAAGACTTTTCCATCCTGACTTACATACCCCTTACCTGCTTTTTCGTATTTTCCACCCTGTTTGTTACCCATGCTTGAGATTATTTTTTTTTCTGACTTACTTTCTCCTTTTTTGTTTTTTTTCCTTCAGCTGTGTCAAATCCATTATTATCTACCTAACTTCTCAATTTCAGTTATTATATTTATTCATTGTATAATTTCTAATTAATGCTGTTTTATATGGGTTTGATTTTTCTGATGAAATTCTCTATTTTGTCATACATTTTATCCAATTTATTAAGTACAACTTCTTTAAGTCCATTTGTAATAATATAAATAAATAGATTAGCTCTGGGTTTGTTTCTACTGATGTTTTGTAAAACTTTTTTTAATTGAATATTCTATTGAATGCCAGACCTTTATATATGAAAAATTCATAAAGCCTCTGGATGTAGTTATATTCCTTCAGGGTGGAGTTGTCTGATGTGCAGTTGGAGTAGGGACAAATCTTCTCAATCTATTTAGGGACTAAAATTATTCCAGTCTAATATGTAGTTTTTGTCTAGATTCACCTTTGATTCACCTTCACACCGATGTAGACCTTTTGGAGAATAAACAGAGAATCTGTGATAATAAGCAGGGTCCATCTTCCTTAGAAGATTATTGATTCAAATTTTAATTTTTCCAACACTTTAAAATGAACAATTTTCCTTTAATTTTCAGCTGCTTTTCTGCCTGCCTTTCTTCCTATATAACTTAATCTGAAATGCCTCAACACAGCTGATATAGTTAGGCTTTGTGTCCCCACCTAAATCTCATCTTTAATTGTAATCCCCACAATCCCTGCATGTCAAGGAAGAGACCAGGTGGAGCTAATTGAATCCTGGGGGTGGTTTCCCCCATGCTGTTCTCATGATAGTGAGTGAGTTCTCACGAGATCTGATGGTTTTATAAGAGGCTCTTCCACCTTTGCTCAGCACTTCTCCTTCCTGCTGCCTTGTGAGGAAAGTGTCTTGCTTCCCCTTCACCTTCTGCCATGATCGTAAGTTACCTGAGGCCTCTCCAGTCATGCTGAACTTTAAGCCAATTAAACCTCTTTCCTTTATAAATTACCCAGCCTTGGGTAGTTCTTTATGCATTGTGGAAATGGACTAATACAAATGCCTTATAGCAAGATAAAATTTCCAGACCTCTCTCTTCTCCATGTTCTTGGCCTTTCAAGCAGCAGTGTTTGCCATTACATCCTATGATATCTCTGAAAGCTTTGCTGGTTTCTCTGCTTCTTGGCTATCTGAGTCTGACTTCTTAGATTCTCACCTATGCCCAACTACTAGACAATACCCAGAGGGGGAAAAGATATGCAGAATGCTAGACCCTCTTCAGTAAGCCCTTCTTCTTTCCGTCTCTCCAAAATCTTGATCTTTCAAGGCTTAGATGCCTTCCCTGACGTTTGTGTTTACTTGACTATTTTGTGTAGGTTCCATCGTGGTTACTGAAGGAAGATGAAAATGTTACAAGTTACTCTATCAGAGCCAGTGTTACCTTAGACCAAAGTAATTATTGCCTGTTTTTACTAAGAAAGGCAATCCTTCTTTTGTATTTTGAAGCAAATTAAATAGAAATACAAAATCAAATTATAGTAACTCAAAATAATCTTTTAAATGTAATACACATTTTTATGTGAATATATCATCAATATCTGCTGCTTCCAAACTGCTAGGATTGATGAGATTAGAAAGCAAACAGGCAGCCCTTATTCCCAACAAAGTTTAAAATGAAACAACGTGAAGTGAGTTGACAGACTGTCAGTTGGGTTTTCATCAACACACACAGTTTCACCTGTGTGTCAATGAATGTAATTGATAAAAAGTTAGAAAAATCATTTTGAATAAGTTTTCTGCAACTTTACCCATTTTAGATGGTCCATAAATATCAACTACCTATCAATCAGAAACTCCTTTGTAATGCCTTATTAAAATGAAGGAAGCCACATCTGCATATGTGAAGAGGGCTGCGATTTTAACTTTCATTCAATGTCAATTTAATTTCAGTATCCTTCCCACACCCAGTTTATGGTTTGTACAAATTACAACATTGATGGGTTTGCTAGGGTAATGGTGATGATCAGTCATTAATTCCCCAGAGCGTATCATATTTGCTGAATACATGGTATAGGAAAGGTCACATTGAATTCATCTATTTTACGCTTCTGAAAATAAACCAGCACCACTAACCTGCTATAATAGGGGAAGTACACAGAGCAAAACTATGAGCATGCTATCATTATGAATATATTCACATTTTCTATAACTTATCACAATTAGTTTGCAATTAGATAAATCCATAAAATATGTTGCTATTAAATTTTGATAATTAAAAAAGTAAGAGAAAAGCAAAAAACATTGGCTAATAAAGTTTTCTTTGTATTAGAATATGTTCATACACTTTAGTAAGAGGGAGGAAGTGACCTGTCTCTTGGGCTTTCAATCCCAACAAAGAAGGAGTCATGCTGCTTTCATAGAATTGCTAGAATTCTCTACAGGTCAGGGTCTCAACAGCATGTACATTGCAAAGCTCTAATCTATTGCAACTCAGGAATTTAGGTGGTCCTTGTTAGCTAAAAGGTAGGGTTGGTCTAAGCTCAACAAAGAAAGTTTGTAATGGAACAATCACATTAAAATGTCCTAAATACATGATTCAACATCATTCTTGCTGGAGGTCCTAAGTGCACTCTCCTTTCCCCTAGTGATTAATTAGTGAAATTAATGTTCTTATCTCCTGCTCAGGACTGAAGTATGCAACCTTGGGATTACACTGTTTCTCATATTAGAAATTTCAGTCTTGGCCTCCTCACCTAAAAATGAGTCTTTAAGAATTTTCTAAAAGTAATACTAAATTCCAACCCCAATTTTTCAGGAACATAAACTTTATTAGAGGCAAGCAAATGAAGACACAATAGAAGACCTCTTTTAGTTATGCATGATATAGCTTCAAACTGTATTCATCTGTGACTTGGCTATGTCATGTTGGTGTCTGTGTGGTGATAGTGACAACTAATATTCCCTTTGCTGTTGTCGATCTTAGTTCATCATTACTTGCCCTGACGTCTTCCTTAATGTGTTAAAGCAGATGGTTAAATCGATTCAGCACTCTTCTGCTGGTATTCATGCAGTGTCATCATGGATAACTATTTTGGAGATTAGGTTTTTACTGGCCATGGGTACTGAAAGTGAGCAATTCTTAGGCTGCTACTTTGCAATGGTACAGTTTAGTTTTGTATTCATGTTGTTTCATCGCACGTTCCGCTCCGCTTTTGATGCCTAACACAATAAAGCCGTCCATTGCTCATAACCAGGAACAAAATAACAGATAGAGACACTTATACGGATGTCTCTTTCAGAAGCAAAGGGTGATGCAGAAGCAAGGAGAATTGTCAGGACTTCAAACCGTGTAAACCAACAGGGTCAGGCAGATTGAAAAAAGTAATTGAGGCTGGGGGTGTTGACTCACGCCTATAATCCCAGCACTGTGGGAGGCCAAGGTGGGAAGATCACCTGAAGCCAGGAGTTGGAGACCAGCCTAGGCAGCATAGCAAGATCCATCTCTTAAAAAAAAAAAAAAAAAAAAAGCCAGACGTGGTGGTACGCGCTTGTAGTTCCAGCTATTCGGTAGACTGAAGCAGGAGGATTGTATGAACCTGGCGGGGATATAGGCTACAGTGAGTCATGATCTCGCCACTGCACTCCAACCTTGGTGACAGAGCAAGATCCATTTCAAAAAAAAGAAGAAGAAGAAAAAAAAAAAAAAAACCAATTGAAATTGTGCCTAGGTTTAAGAGCAAATAGCAAGTAATACAAGTAGAAAAACAATTTGTCTCAGAAGACTCTAGGTGGGGTACGGTCACTTATACTCTAGGTCCTACTTTTAAGTCTGTGATCAGGTATGGAGGATCAGACTCTGGAGTGTGTGGTTAGAGGAAATCAGTGCTTGCTTCTAGGTTTTTTAGATTCGACCAAAGCAGCTTTTAGTGAAGGGCTAAAATAGGGAGACAATACCCACTGGGGTCCTCTATCCAAAGTCCCATGGACACAACATATTCCTGTGAGTTCTGTGTTCCTGTGGGGTGATTATTTGTCTGGGAACAGGTTGTCTGACTCACATGTATTCTTATCAGTCCTCAGCTAAAGATACATGGGACCCTCAGTTATGATATTGGGGCAATCATAGAGCTTACGTCATGTTTTCCTCTCTCTTCAGGATCATTGTCTTGTGTAACCTGATGTTCCGTATCTGAACATTATTGTTTCATAGATTTTGTCCTTTGATTTTAGTTGTTTCAGATATTATAATAAATCCAGATCCTATTATTTCATCTTGGAAAATGCCCGAGAACAGTTTAACATTTATTTTGGCTATAAAAGCATTTAAATCTTGTATTTTTCCAAATTTTAACAATCTACATTATAAATATATCCAAGAACATGTCATTATAATTTGTTTGAGAAAGAAAATGTAAATGTTATCCAAAGGATAATGTATCATGTTCATTTTAGGTTCATTCTTCTTTGCTTTTGAAATATATAAATAAATACACAATTATTGACTAATATTACTTTCTTCTTTGTATTACACATAACATAAACATTTAAAATTACAATGTAAATCATGTATCTAAATCAAATTGGAACATAAAACAATGAGATAGTCCAAAACCACACATTCCTTAATCTCTTAAAATAGATATAAAATGAAATACCAATAATTGGAGGCATATATTTTATATGTTTTGTTTACATAAATCACAATTCCATATTCATCACTGCAATGTCTCTGTGTTAATTTCTACCGAAACCAAACCCTTTTTTGAAACCTATATTCTTCACTTTACTTGCATAAATTTAGTTTGCTTCTCTGTATGATTTTTAATATTCTATATTTTCTTTCTGAATTTACTCCTCAATAGTAGTTTATCTTTCATTAAAGATTCCACTTCCTTCTTGAAAATTATGTAGTAATGTATTATATATGTAGGCATTTTGAAAGTTCATTCTAAGAACAAAGAGAACAGTACTAATTGCTCAAATATTTACCTTTTTTTATTTGTAAAAAAGTGTCTCATCCTTAGCATAATACACAAATACAATTTCTTTTGTAACATTTTTCTGTTCAAAGACACATCAATTTAGAATGCAAATCTCTTTGTAAATAGGGTATTTGAATTACCAGTTTGCCTTTATACTGAACGTTTTTTGTTTATTGAAGAAGATGGATTAAAGGGAAGAATAATACACCTCTTATCTAATTATACATGCACACATGACATTAGGAGGAAGATGAGACATCTCATCCTCTATCTTAGAGCCATTAAGTCTTCACCAAGAGTGATAGTGCCCCTCAGAGTACATTTGCAATTCTTGGAGCTTTTTTTTTTTTTTTTCCTCACCTGGGGAAGAGAGGGTGCCACTTCCATGTGTGGATACTGGCCAGAGATGCTGCAAAGCAGGAAAAAAATGTACACAAGACAACTGCCTTCAACAGAAAATTGCCCATTTCCAAATGGCAAACTGTGTCAAAGCTGAGAACCCTGGCTTCGAAGAAATAATTATTAGTTTCCAATTTATCAGATATATGATATAAGGAATAACTACTGCTTGTATGTAAGTTATAGTTTTATACATGCATTTATAATCCGTTAATTGAAAAATTTATCTTAGCCTTTGAAGGAAGCATCATATTGGCCTTTTAACACTGAGGAAATATGAGAAACTGCATGCCAATAAATTGAACACTTACTCTTTGAGTAACACAAACTATCAACCGATAAAATGAATAATTGGAATTGTCCTATATCTATTAGAGAAACATAATTCTTAGTTTAAGAACTTCCAAAAAAATGCCAGTGCTATATGGTTTCACAAACAAATTCCGTAATCAAATAATACAGAAATAATCCTGATTCTACACAATTCTTTGCTGAATTTTGAAGAGAGTCAAATACTTCACTCATTTTATCTAATCATTGTAACATTGTTATAATTCAGTTTTGCTTTTCCACATCTTCTCAACATTTTTTAAAACTTCTCTTTCTAAATTGCAGTCTCAATCTTTTAAAGAAGTTTATGGTTCCTATTTACTCATTGGAAAAAATTAGCGACAAGGCTATAGTGAGTCGAAGAAGATTACCTGCCAAATTAAACTCACAACCTGATAAAATCTAGGGCAAAATAGTGTAGTTTAACATAATGATAATAACTTATTTAAATAGAGACATTCTACGTGATCAATATTTCACCATTTTTGTCATGTAGTATGTGCAACTGATATTTTAATCCTTCAGCTTCCAGCTTAATTTACAATTAGATAATTTACATTTATATTTTCTTATGTAAAACACACAGTAAAAAACTTTCCATCTTTCCCATTTTTATTACCTGTTCAAACTATAGTTGCAGCAATAAGGTTAAAGATAAAATACTGAAACCCAAAACTGCATATCTCTTGGTTAAAATCAAGCAGCTAATTTCAGAAAATCCTGTACTAGACTTATCTCCTTATATAACCTGAACCAAATATTATGACAACATTAATACAAACAAGAGCAACATCCACAATTTCACTTTCTTGATTTGTGAAAATTTGGTAAAACCTAAGTAATTGTAAGACATTTCATTTGTTTCTGATACTTGATGAAGTTGACTCCTGACTGCCTATTTGATATTGTCCAATGTAAGCACATATGTATTCAATTAAATTCTCATGTATTCAAATTAAATCAATATCTGAAAAAATATTTTAGAATTCTGCCCACCACATACACCCATTCAAAGTTGGCGTGCTGGTGGTAAAGCAAAGACACAGAGGCCAATAAGGTTTTTGAGACATTAGCACCGCCAACATATCCGCTTTCCTGGATCAAAATACACTGTGACTACTTAAGTCTTAAAATGTCCCTTTGGTCTCCAGGTGACTAAATGTACAGGATTGCATATTCCTTTCCAATAATTGATTAAAAAAAAAAAAAAAAGAAACTTCCAGAAGGTGATGCCAACAGCTATGGGGAAAAATTGAATGATGTTCCCTCCTAGGGAGCAGAATCAATGCCTAACTCAGGAGCATTTTCTATTTCCAGGGAAAGGATACTTGCCATGCCTGGGTGGGAAAGTTCAGAATTGCTGCCTATCAGTGACTGCTCTAATCTACCTAGTATTCTATTCCTTCCAAATCAAAGAGCATATTGTGGGCTCTGTTCCCATTCTATCATTGCATGTTTCAGTTTTAGGAAAACTAGTCATTCTAATATATAGGTCTCTAGATCAAGAGTAGCCACATCTAGATATGGAAAAAATAAAACAGATATCAATCAGAGTTCCTGGAATTTGAGCTAGAATGCAGTGACTGGAGGAGAATTTTGTGTTGTCCCCAAGAGGAATGAGTGAGTCTGCAGGTAGTAAGGAGACGAGTTGAATGTTTGGAAGACATAGGCTGATCATTGGGACTGCCCCCCTAATGTTGCTGGCTCTCCTTTTAGGAACCTAACATTATTTCACTGCCCTGTTCCAATGAAAGGCCATAAAATGTGAGAAGAAGTGACATTTGTCAGGCCTAGATGGAAATTTAAAGAAACAGTGAACAACCCATCCACTTTTCTTTCTCTGGGTCTTTACAACAGGCATGAATTCATTATAGTATCTGCCCTGTTGGCTTTAGTCCTGGAATGTGTGACACAAAACAGAGTCCTAACCTTTCTTTACCACCTGTAGGTTGTGAATAAATAATCATTGTCTTTAAGCCACCAAGGCTCTGTTGAACACAAACACACAGATACACACATGCACACACACACACACAAACACACACACATATTTTAAACACATTTAACCACAGTCTGGTTTAGTCTATTTTGATACTACCGTTGACTGTAACTCACTTAACATAGGAAAACAAAATTATGTAGCACTATTTTTCACGTTCATTAATTTAGGCATTAGTTATAAGGCTAACAATAACTATGTATGCCTTCTCAATTATCATTACATGTAAACAAAATTGTTAACATGGGATTCAGTTTTTTTGGCTCAATATTGAAAAAAATAGAGTGAAGGCAAAACTTTGTTATAAAAAGAAGCAAAGCCTAGTATATTTTGGATCCTAGTGCAAACAAGCATCCCAGTTCCCCTGTAGGACAATATAACATTACAAAAATGCCAAAGTAATACATTTTGCATACTTTCCCCCCTGTGACAATGTTGTTTTTAGACACAGAAACTACCTAAATAGTGTATTTTTCATTTAAGAGTGTTTCTCAGTGAGGAGCAATCAGTGAGGCAATTGTTATCTTGTTTCAAGAAATACCTGCCAAGAGAGTACAGAACAAAAAATATAGCTTGCATGGTAACTATCAATTTTATTGGTGAAAAAAGCAACTACTATTCTCTGGTTTAGGTTAGAAATACTTTTGCTGCAGATTTTCTTTACATAAAAGTATTCTTGGGATTTTTTAGAAGATGTTTAAAGTGGAAAAAAAAAAAGTAACTGCTTGGACATAAGCCAATCTTTAGAAGAAGTAAGTTGCTTCCTCCTAGGAACTGGATTTATTATTTGTTATACATAGCGAAAGCAAAATTTGCTGAGACAGATCAAACATTTGAGTGGTGACATTAAATTTAGTATATTGAGATACTACCAGCTTTGTAATTAAAATGATTTTGTGTATTTTTCAATAAAATAATATGACAAATAATATTTTAATTGACCAGATTTTTAACATTAAAAGCTCTTCAAGTGATTTTTGATTTGGTATGTATTTATAATGATTACATGTGAATGAGATTGGGATAAGAATGTAATTATATCTCAGATTTCAGTTTTTGCATAAACTAAACATCAATTTCATTTGAATACTAATGAAAAATGTTCTACAGTGTTTATACATTCAAAATAATTTTCTGAAGAATTATTTTATTTCTAGTTTTGCATATTCACATCATATGTAACATTAATATGGAAATACTTGAAAACAATCACAGAATGTCAGAAAGCCTCAACATGCATCATGTTGGATAACCCCATAACATTTCCCAGCGGGAGTGCTCAAATGGCCCCCTGCCAAGTTTATATTAATAGTGTCACAGTTTCTTATATAGAGCTTCCTTTTCCACATATTTTAAGTTTTCATATTTTGATATTTATTGAGTATCTTGAAGTCATTAGGGCAATTTAATTCTTTGGGACATCCAACCAAGTGAAGTTCCCCTTGCCTATGTATAGAGCTCAAGTCCAAACTTTCCAACAAATGAATTGAGACATTCATTTGTACTTGCAGAAACTTGGTTATGTATACCTGTGTGAAGTGCATTGCCATCATATTAGCATGAAGTACAAGTTAAGTTGATAGAAGTACCGTTGATTGTAGAGAGAGTCCTTTTTAACAATACTTGCTAAGAAACAAAATTAAGATAAATATACAACTGCATCATAGACAAAAACTCAGAAATGAAAGAGCTCAATGAGAAGTGGAAGAAATATAGGGTGGCCTAATTAGGACAATCTAAGTGTTTACCATCCTAAGGTTTAAGGAAAATACCAAGTGTTTTAGATCTTTGATGTTTATCATTCTTAACTTTTAATTCCATACTAAAATCACTCTTTAAGCAAAGACATATTCATGGTATATGCATCTATAGTTTTAGTCTTAATCAGGCTTAAGAAGACACAACCGTTATTGTACTATTCCCCTTATGCTCAGCAGAGAAGCAGAGATAAGCCAGTTGCGACCCTAGAGTGCTGGGTGAAAAGGGATGGCAGAGATAGCAAAGATAATAGTGGAAGAACCGCTCTCCTGGTGAAGCATTCAGGAGACCGTATGCGTAAGACAGACAATGACGAGAATGCATTCTGATCATCCATTTCTTAGCCCATGATGTTTGAATTACAAGTGGAATGGTGGCAAAATACATGACTGACTTTTACAAAAATGGACCAACAATAGTACTTGATGTTCAACATTCAATTTCAGTCACTATATATTTTTGATAAGGCAAAGAAAACAAAACAGACAAAAGTCAGCCTTCTACAGACGTTGTGGGGGTATGGTTATTTTGGTGCCCATGAGAATTCCCTGTTTGGCAGACCTGCTATGGGGAGCATAGTTGACAGCCCAGAGAACATCCCTCTGGTCTCGATCTACCACCATAGATTTCCAAGTTCATAATTTCCCCGAGTTGCTCCCAGCCAAAGATTGACCATGACAGGGTTATTAGTGCCAGTCCATCTCAATGGGACATGAGACTACCCTTACAGAGTGTTTGGACTCACATAATTCCCACAAGCTCAACCAAACTTTACCAGAATGGTGTGGCAATTTTAGATCTATCTTGTCTTTCTTTTTTCCCACTACCTTTTCAGAAGCATCCAGTTTGAGTTTTTAATCTGACTATTCTCCCTGTCTACTTCTCATTCCATATATTTACGCTTTCCAAGCACATTCCTCAATAAACTTTTTGTGCTTATAATCTCATCTTGGGGTCTGTCTGCCTCTTGGGAGATGGCAACCCACACAATTATGTATATTCTCAGCAAGAACTTGATAGGATCCACTTTCTTGTTTATTGCTGATCGTCAATTCCATATATTAGTATAGATAAGTATACTATACTAATAAGTTATTTATAATTTTACTATAAGTTTATAATATTACTTATACTATAAGTAATATTAGTATAGATAAAAGCAGATTATCTGGCATGTAATCAATTCTTTTGCCATTATATACTGCATTATACACCGTGTGATCCATGTATGTTACCTTCTTTAATCAATACTCAAATGCTGTCTGGTGGTTAACTTTTGAAATACCAGTTTGGAAATATTTACTTTAGACATCCTTCATCAGTATTTGAAACATTCTAAATAGGAGCTCACAATTTTGAGGTGATCATGAACTGTGCATCAAATATTGCTATCTAAACCTTCATGGGAGGGTTCATTTATTAGCATGACAAAATTAGTTATGTTTCAATGGTTCATTAAGTTGGAAATGAATTACATTTAAGAACTGTAGTTGGCTGGAAGGTATATATAGATATGTTGACCCTTGTATTGACAAGAATATGATTGTTGTTAGCCCAGAAATGCAATGCCTTTTCAGAGCTATGCCACTTTTGTAATAACTTTTAGTCCCATGCATCATGATGCCAAACTTAATGGAAGTGTCTCTCCTTATTTTACTATATTATTTCCTAATTTTGCATTAAATTATAATTGAGTTTTCATGGCTGTATATTTTTCAAGTTGTCACATGGCTTGCAAGAGGAAAAGTATGTGATGCAGATGGAAGAGTAAATTCAAATGCCCTGAGGCAGCAGATGGAAGAGTAAATTCAAATGCCCTGAGGAAGAGTAAATTCAAATGCCCTGAGGGTGCCTGTAGTTGTGACAACAGCAAGGAAAAGTGGAGTTAGAGAGAACTGAGCAAACAAGAGTGTCATGTCTAAGGAGAATATGGTGTTTACTTGGATTGCAGGTTTTCGTTGGTCAAAAATTGTTGGAATTAGGTAACTTAATTTTTCAAAATTGTGAGCTAGAAAGATACTAGGTTGGTGTAAAAATAATTGTGATTTTTGCCATTAAAAGTAATGGTAAAGACCACAATAACTTTTGCACCAACCTAATAAAAGATTATTTTTGAAAACAAGATTCTAACAATGATAATAGTTGTTGGTAATGGCAAATTCTAGCACATGATACACAGCTGACATAAAGTGGAGAAGACTATTGGAGGAAAGGATTTCGATGCACAAAGGTTGTGTTAGGGCCTGGCTCAGTGGTTCATGCCTATAATCCCAGGAGTTTGGGAGGCTGAGGCAGGCAGATCACTTGAGGTCAGGAGTTTGAGAACAGCATGGCCAACATGGGGAAAACTTGTTTCTACTAAAAATGCAAAAATTAGCCGTGATAGTGGTGCACACCTGTAATCCCAGCTACTTGGATGGCTAAGGCAGGAGAATCACCTGAACCTAGGAGGTGGAGGTTGCTGAGATCGTGCCACTGCACTCCAGTTTGGGTGACAGAGCAAGACTCTTTTTCAAAAAAAGAGAGAAAGAAAGAAAGAGAGAGAGAAAGAAAGAAAGAGAGAAAGAGAGGGAAAGAAAGGAAAAGAGAGAGAGAAAAAGAAAGAAAGAAAAGAAAGAAAAAGAAAGAAAGAAAAGAAAAGAAAGAAAAGAAATGAAAGAAAGAAAGAAAGAGGCTGGGCGCGGTGGCTCACGCCTGTAATCCCAGCACTTTGGGAGGCTGAGGCGGGCGGATCACGAGGTCAGGAGATGGAGAGCATCCTGGCTAACACAGTGAAACCCCGTCTCTACTAAAAATGCAAAAAATTAGCCGGGTGAGGTGGCAGGCACCTGTAGTCCCAGCTACTCGGGAGGCTGAGGCAGGAGAATGGTGTGAACCCGGGAGGCGGAGCTTGCAGTGAGCCGAGATCTTGCCACTGCACTCCAGCCTGGGCGACTGAGCAAGACTCCGTCTCAAAAAAAAAAAAAAAGAAAGAAAAAAGAGAGAGAGAGAAAAGAAAGAGAGGAAAGAAAGAAAGAAAGAAAGAAAGAAAGAAAGAAAGAAAGAAAGAAAGAAAGAAAGAAAGAAAGAAAGAAAGAAAGAAAGAGAAAGGGAAAGAAAGAGAGAAAGAGAGGAAGGGAGGGAGGGAAGGAAGGAAGGAAGAAGGAAGGAAAGAAAATTAGAAGACTCTTTTCTTTCAGAGACCTAGAAAGTCTTGTTGGAGACAATAGTGGATGGTATAGTAAAAAGTTAAAATCTTAAACATCTAAGGGAGAGTGACCCAGATCCTGTAGATGACTGTATCAAGGAGCCCTGCATGGTACAGTCTTGGGGCTACACTGGCCGTGAGGAGCAAGAAGCAAGCCTTTTTACTTTGAGCTTCTCACTTCTAGAGGCATGAGAAGAAGAAAGAAACTTGAAAGGCTGCTTGTGAAGTAGTATGGTTAGGGAGAATTAAGTTTGTTTAAAACAAGAAACCAAATAAAATACTCACAAATGATGGTTTGGGTACAAGGTGTTAGAAGATAAGGAAAAAAAATTAAAAATATATTTAAAAATAAATTATGGTTTGGGGAATTTTGCTCATAAGTGACTCTGAGTCCATGGAAGATGCTGAAAAGGCAGAGCTCTGTGGTGATAAAAGTCAGGTAATAGGAATGCCCTGGGAGTCTTAGGGTTCTTGTGATATAAGCAGGTTTGAATCACATATCTGAGGTTGGACTGATGACCCCTAGGCAGACAGTGGTGCTGAGGTTGTCAGTGCTGTGAGAGGGAAATGGGAGGCCCCGGGTCTTTCCAGGGAAGGCAAGCATTCTGGGATGCCAGTGATATTGTGCAGAGCCAATGGTACTGTGGAGACTGAAGGAGGCACCATCACCTAGAGTATGAGATATTTAAGGGCTTTCTCCTAGGTCTTGTTATTGGAGGCATAGAATCTGGATTAGGTGTAGTCTTATTCAAATATCTCTTCCCTTCTCTTCTCATGGAAGAACATTTATAAAACATAACCTCATAAAGTTTTTAAACAAATTGGCTTAAGTCAATTTGCAGCGTCATCCAATTTTTCATAGTACTGGCAGGCAAAACGTTTGCTTTTAGCCAAGGAAAAAGCGACAATTTGTCAGCATGAATAAGGTACCTGTAACAATTTTGTTTATATTATAGAGTCAAATATTCATGGCAATCCTATCCATTTTACTGATAACAAATACAATGAGTTGCCTTTAATCACACATCTTACATACAGAAGAGCCAAAGTTGAGATGTGGTTATAACATATTCCAAAGCTCTTCCCCTCTGTCATACCATATTTCAGAGAGTGGTTAATTCCCCACTAGTCATTTCTTCAGCTGTGCTTCTACCTACTGGTTTTAATTTTAAATAGACAAAAAGCTCATTGCATGATCTTAGTGATCAAAAAAGGCATAAATATATTCTGAAGAGATTTCTGATCTGCAGACCCATAGGCTAATACATTTTTGTTATTTATTTGTTTGTTTGTTTGTTTGTTTAGAGACAGAGTGTCTCTGTGGCCCAGGCTGGAGTGCAGTGGCGCGATCTCGGCTCACTGCAAGCTCCGCCTCCCGGGTTCCTGCCATTCTCCTGCCTCGGTCTCCCGAGTAGCTGGGACTACAGGCACTGCCACCACGCCCGGCTAATTTTTTTGTATTTTTAGTAGAGACGGGGTTTCGCCGTGTTAGCCAGGATGGTCTTGATCTCCTGACCTCGGGATCGGCCCCCCTCGGCCTCCCAAAGTGCTGGGATTACTGGCGTGAGCCGCCGTGCCCGGCCGATCTTCTCCCAGTTTCTGTGGGTCTGGAATCCAGGCATGATTGGACCGGAAGCTCTGCTTGAGAGTCTCTCAGAGAGCCACTGTTGAGGTATTGGCTGGTGTCTTAGTCCATTCAGCTGCTATAACAAAATACATGAGCATGGGCAGTTTACAAACAATGGAAATGTATTTCTCACAGTTCAGGAGGCTGAAAGCCCAGCACCAAGGCACTTGCAGCCTCCATGTCTGGCAAGGTCTGCTTTCTGCCTCCTGGATGGTGGCCTGTTGCTACATCCTCCTGAGGGGATGAACGCTGTGTACTCACATGGCTGAGGGGAAGCAAGAAGCAAACTCATCCTCTCAAGCCCTTTCATAAGGGTACCAATCTATTTACAAGGGTTCAATCTTAAGCCACTTTCATGGCTCAGCCATTTTTTAAAGACTCCACCTTTCAATACTATTGCATTGGAGATTAATTTGCAACATGAATTTTGGAGGGGACACAAATATTCAAACCATAACAGCTGGGGTTCCACTAGCAATGTGGACTGTATGAAACTGTTTGAGTACAACATTTCATTAGACATGTGAAGTCAGTTTTAGTTGAAGTTATAAGAATGCTAAAATTAGAGGATTTCGCCTCATTTGAAGGCTTGATTAGGGGGAAATTCCCTTCCAAGGGGGCTCTCATTGTTGTAGGTAGGATGCATGTGCTCAAGGACTGTTGGACTAAGGGCTTTAGTTCTTTACTAGTAGGTTTCCAGAGGCATGACTCAAATCTGACCACATAGACTCTCCATCACACTTACCAGAACATGCAACGAGAAAAGCCAAAAAAAAAAAAAGGTCAAGCCAGAGAATGAGTGCTAGCAAAAGGAAATGACAGTCTTTTGAAACATAGTAATTAAAGTGGTATTCCATCACCTTTCTGCTATTTAATTAACTAGACTTAAATTACTATGTCCAGCCTACACACAATGAGAAAAGATTATATAAAACTGCGAATACCAAAATGTAGAGTTGCACTTGAATGCTGTCTGGGGTTATCATCAAGGTACACATATTCACGGATCATTTACTACACACAATGCACTGTGTGAGCTAACATATTGGCTTCTTGAGTCCAAAGAATGTAAAATCTAGTTAGATATATAAAAAGACAGGTCACAATAAAACAAAACAAGTGATAATGCCACAGAACGAATATAAAACATAGTTCCATTACATCAAAAATCTCCTTTTATTGAAAAGTCGATGAGGAGAATTGGCTATAATAATTGCAATGAAAATATAATAATAATAATAGTAATAATGATTTACCAAGTAAGTTAGGGGTCACATACAAGGTCAATATTCTAAATTTTGTGCCATGCTCAATGGCCGCATCAAAGAGCCTGGAGAGTTTTACAGTTCTGTAAACCAACTCAAAATGTACATATCTATCAAAATAGCAGATAATATTTACTAGTCAAATAATGTTTTAAGATAAGTTCTTAAAGCATTGTTAAGATGCCCAACCCTGTCCAACTCAGAATACCACATTTAAACCTCTTTTTATTTAGGAGTTCCAGAGTCTCTGCAATATTTGCAAATGAAGGGAATGGGCAGTTCAGAATGATAAACTTCCTAAAATGTTGTAGTAAATGAAAAGTATTGGTGGGCTCTAATTTTCCTATTTACATAAATTTTTAGTTCTTGATTTAGGCATGTAATGTGTAGAAGAATGCAACTTCGCTTCTATATTGCCTTAAATATGTTCAACACCTGAACCACATAAATAAAAATGAATCAACTAAGAAAGTAAAAGATCACCTTCAATACAATTGGAAAAGACAAATATTACGTTAACAAACTCAACTAGCAATCTGAACTGTATGAAACTGAATCCAACATTTCATTAGAGATTTGAAGTTAGTTTTAGTTGAAGTAATACGAATGCTAAAATTAGAGGATTTAGCAAGATCAAATCATTCACAGTAGAGGGTATCATAGAAGTATGATTTAAAATGAAAATTCTCCAGGTTTCATAAGAGCAATTTTCAGCTATATGTTCCAAATATAACCTGTTGCCATCTCCTGCAGCATGGCTTATTCTGGTGCTAGATGCAGGTGTGCATGAAACCAGTGTGAAATTTGTTAGCAAAGGCAAAGTAGTTATTACGAGCAGAAGAATCTCTTGGGCAAGGGCTTATTCACTACAGCTTTCCACTCTTCTTAAATCTTTTATGACTGACACTAATTTTCTTGGGCATTCAAAACACTTCCTAAATGATCTCACCTCAGTGCACAGGGGCTACATGAAATAGTTTCAGATCCAGGAACAGTTTTCTCATGATAGGTAAGCCAATGATACTTCAGAGGAAAATATGAATGTCAGGAACCATAGGACAGTTATAAATCTTTGGGGTAAGACAGATGAGATTTGAAATCTGTTGCTTACTTCAATGTACCAGCACTGTGATTTTGGTCAATTTATTAACCCATCAAAATTTCAAATCCACTGTTGGGGTCCGTGTGTTTCCTAAACAAAGGAATGAACACACAAGACAACACAAGACAAGACAAACATGGCGGCCGCCTCGAATGGCGCTCTCTGCTTTATTTTATACAGTCGTTTGTGGAATGTAGCCAAGTCACAAGACACGTTGTTTTTCTGACCTTTCCCTGACTTTCTGAATTTTCAAGATGTTTACACATAAACAAGCCCCCAACACCCTGCTTCGTTTGCAAGAGCAGGACTTATTGGGAACGCCTCATTTGCGAGCACGTAGTCCTCTACATCCACATAGGAAAAATGGGAGAAAATATGTATGATAAGAGAGGGTGTGACTATTTAATGGACATTTGGGTTGGTTTCAAGTCTTTGCTATTGAGAATAGTGCCGTAATATTCTAATGATCTTCCTCTGAACGTTTTATCGTCAATTAATCACCCCACCTGTGTCAGTTATAATATTTGTGTTTAGAAATTTTCTATCTCAATCCTTACTATATACTTGTTTTAGTATAGTATAAACAAGTATACTTAGTATATACTTGTTTAGTATAGTATATCTTTAGAAAAAGAATATTCCCTGCCCAAATTTAAACTTTCCTCATCCCAAATGAATTTTAGTCTATTAAGTTAAAATGTTTTGTTTTAAATCTTGGTAATGTTGTCTATCAAAATGTAAGTGCCACCAATGGATGGATGATTTAAAAACACTGAGTATTTGAAGTGCCTTATGTACATCATATAAACTAAGTACGTCGTGAATATAGCAGCCTCTGGTACCTCTGGTGTATTTAGCATATTATCATCCTAGGGTCTTACGGATTTTTTCATGTCTTCATATCTATGTTCAGAACATATTCATAGTTTACTTCCTTTTTCTAACATGTTAGGTCTCATAAGTTACTACTTTATCATATTTTACTTCCTCTGTAACTTATGCTTGAGTCATAAGCTAACTGCTCAACCTAGTTTTATCTACCATTCTGACTTATTTTCTTATATTTGAAAATTGACTTTCATGGATATTCTCATGAAACATAGATTCCATAATTTCTCAGAAAATAAAGATAATTCCAATACTGTGTCTCCTCTGTTTTCTTTCAATAGTTTTTTTTTTTTTCTATTTCTTTCATAAAACTTTTTAAGGTGGAAGTAATAAAAACGATTGTTTTGAAGCCCTATTGCTATATTGGAGACTATGATTTTGGCTAAGTAAACAGAAATAATGAAATTTTCAAGAACCTTCAGGGAAGTTAGCATGCTAGGTACACTGAATCACACATTCAACAAATATTGGCTTAAGTCCTACAATCCAAAGATATGGCCAAGGTACTGCAGAAGAGAAAAAATGAATTAGATTCTCTCTCCAAGTTCTCTGCTCCAAGTGGCAGCGGCATTGCTATGAATTAACTACGTGATTTCCACTTCCTAGGCATACAGGGAGACTACATTTTTCAGCCTCTACCTCAATTATTTTGGGGTCAAATGACCAAACATAGACTAATACATTGTAAGTGAAATGATACGAGCCACTTCCAGGGCTGGATGATAAAAAATACTCTGCATTGCTATCTACTTTCTCCTTCTCTTATGTCAAAAACAAGTCCCTTAAGTTTTACAGAAGGTGAAGATGCAAAAGGGAAGCATCCTGGATTTTCAAGACAAAGCTTGGAGGAGAGCTGCTTAGGGGAGCTGTGGGATGAGCAAGAAATAAAACCTCTTTCATTTAGCATAGCCTCATGTTGTGTACAATTACTGATAGACATTCCAATGCCACATAGAAATTTATGTGCAAAAATCCAATGCAGAGTCAGTGCCGGGAAACTGGGATAGGGAAATTGCTCTTCAAGATGAGAATCAGATAAGGAAACACAGAAAAGATGTCATTTAGCAGTTTATTTGACAGATTTGGACACATAGTGAAAGTATCAGAATTGTGGTTTGTAAAAGTAATCTTATACCCTGAGGATGAGCTACATAATTTGTGCAACCCCGTGGAAAATGAAAATTCAAAGATTATTAAAAATTTAAGGATGCCTACAGCAAAGTATTATATTAAGTGTGGGGTCCTTCTAAGAACAGGCCCCTTTGGGACTGCATAGGGAACATGCTCATGGAGAAGCAAGAGGAAATGGAAATATAATGTGTTTACGTGGAGTTGCAGCTAAGGGTAATGCGCGTAGTTAGAAACTGCTTACAATTTTCAGAAAACAAACAGTATTTATTAATAAGAAATTCATTGATAAGCCAGTCAGGATGGAGGCTATGGCTGCCAATATGGAAACCAGTATCTATACATAAATGTTTACTTAATACTGGTGCAAAACATGTGGTTTTGACCCATACATATACTTTCTCCCTACAGTGGGAATAAAATCCATGGGTTTATTACAATGAAAATAAGAAAAACCACATGCTGCCTATACAAAATAGAACCTACAATTTCTGTTTATTTTATTTTTGGCATTAAATTATTTAGTTAACCAACTGACTGCTGAAATTCATTTTCATTATTGTTCCCCCGAGTGTCTCAAATACAGTACTGAAAATGAAATTTACTCCTGTTCCTGAGTATCCCAGCCATATTCTAGTAAACTGTAAATTTTGTAAAACCTATAAGCAGGTGAGAGTTAATCAGAGGAATTAGATCGATTCTTTGCAACGTCCTAAAGATAGCCTGGTGCCTTAGATCAAAGTGTTTCTTAGTACTGCAGTGGGTGGGAATCAGTGTGGCTAGTAATTTGAACAGACAGAATCCACTTCCACTAACAAAGCAAAATATTGAAGTGTTTTCATATCTGCAACAGTTTCCTTTGTGTTTTACAAAAGAACATTTAATTAATTTTTTGTCTTCTTTTTTTCCTAATATTGCCAAATTGTGTTAATCCTGAATAATGCAAGAAGTTAAAGATATAACTTGAGGTAAAATAAACATCTAGTTCTTCCATATATCCTCAATTGATCACAAAAATAAATATAAGGTTAAACATAGAAATTGATAAATGAACAATTCAGTATAGAGGAAGCATGCTTTGGGCAGAGAAAAACATTATAAATATTAATATTTGCTAGTGCCACTCTGAAAAGTCTTACATTAGCATGCGATCCCTTCTTGCTACATTTCAATTCAAAATGTACTTAGAATATATTTTTTGTGTGTGTACTTGTCATGATGTTATTTCCTTCTCAATCATGAAAGCACTCTCATTCTTTGATAGTACTGTGGTAGAATGTTCATAAAATATACAGAAGCAGAAGGGCAGAATTATTTCCTTGATTTTCCCCCAAAGCTTTGTGACATGTAAAACTAAAAGTCCCAGAAGTCTTGCACTTTAGTAAGAATACATTCCAAGAAACAGTAACAGTGATGCTTTTTTCCAGCATTTTGCAATATTCTTGAAAATAAATTGATAGAATAGTCATAATAGGTGAAATGGTAGTTCTTTTTAGTCTCTTTATTACTAAATTTGGAAAGTCAACTTGCATACAAAAGCCCTTATAGTGATACAGGTTTTTCTACTCTCCAATAGCCTCCAATACAGAATATATATTCACCAAAATTGACAACACAGTATTATGTTTTGGTAAGTGATACTGAGGTGTATGATTTGCTTTCTTAATGTCGATTACAAGAAATTGTGAAACTGAAGGCTATATCTTTCTTTAATCAGGATTTTGAATTTACCAGGACATTAGCTATATTCCTTTTGTGGTTAATTAGGAAAAATCAGCATTTTCTGTCCCTCTTCCACTCAGTTTTATTCTTCAAGATTTTTGGACATTGCTTTTGATATAATTTGACTGTGTCCCCACCCAAATCTCATCTTGAATTGTAGCTCCCATAATTCCCACATGTTGAGGGAGGGACAGAGTGGGAGATAATTGAATCAAGGTGGCTGTTTCTTCCATACTGTTCTCATAGTAGTGAATGAGTTTCATGAGATCTGATGACTTTATAAAGGGGTTTCCCCTTTCAGTTGGTTCTCACTTTCTCTTGTCTGCCACCATGTAATATATACCTGCCACCCTGTAATATATACCTTCCACCATGATTGTGAGGCCTCCTCAGTCACGTGGAACTGTGAGTCCACTAAACCTCTTTTTCTTTATAAATTGCCCAGTCTCTGGTATGTCTTTATCAGCAGTGTGAGAACAGACTAATACAGATTTTTCACTGTTTTTTTTTTTAATTACAGCAGCATGTTATCCTTTGCTATATTTGAAAAAACAAGGGATGCTTTCTTATCTCAATGTATCCTCCTCTCTACTTCCAGTGGCTTATACTTGTAATCCATTGTAAAAATGCAAGTACTCCAGGGAGAATTACTACAAAAGTGAAATAATTTATGTAATTATTTTCTTTGAAAGGAGAGGATATATAAAGCATTAAAAAGCTGGGTGAGAGCAGTTATATTAAAAACCTAAGGAAATGCTCAGAAAGTGTTAGAAAAAGAGCCACTGCCATCAACTGACTGAACAAGACCAGGGCCAGATGGTATGCTCATATTCTTATTTCAGGTAGGATAGAGCTAGAATTTGCATTATTAAATAAAAGCAAGTCTGGACTTAGATAAGAAATGATTGTTTAGAAGTCTATCACAATAGGAAGAATGCTCTGAGCTCGGATATCTTCTGTTGTCTCCAAATTAAACAGAAAATAGCCTTTTTAAAAAGTGGGGGAAGGAGGGGATAAGTGAAGATCAACAGAAATGGTTAAGGGAAAGTTGGACAACCAAGAGGAAATGATCAGTGGGAACTGGCAGGAAAAGCATCACTCTGTGGGAAGCTGAGTCCCAGGAGAAGCTGACCAAGAGGGTACGTTCCACTTTGCAGCGCTTGTTCATGCTTGGGGGCAGGCAGAAATCAGCCACCTGTGGGGAGGAGAGAAGCCTTCTGAAGCATGCTCAAGGCATGAGCAGTGGTGAATCCTTAGTCAATGCTATCGCATTATTTTAACAAATGATTGTTTTTGATTGAAGAAAATGAAATGTTATGAATTATGAACACAGACACACTACCCACGCTTAGCCGCTGTTTAAAAATGGAGACTTTGGCTCCTTTCAGATCTCCAGTCCTAATAAGGAGAGTTTGGCTTTCAGCTAATTTGGAAATATTTTACATGCTACTATTGTATCAGCTGTAGTGTCTTCATCTATTATTTTCTTCTTTTCTGATTTTGGTTTGCTACATTATTGCGGGAAGTCAGGGACCCCGAAACAGAGGGACCCACTAAAGCCGCGGCAGAAGAACATAAATTGTGAAGATTTCATGGACATTTATTAGTTCTCCAAAGTAATACTTTTATAATTTCTTACACCTGTCTTTACTGTAATCTCTGAACATGAATTGTGAAGATTTCATGGACACTTATCACTTCCCCAATCAATACCCTTGTGTTTTCCTATGCCTGTCTTTACTTTAATCTCTTAATCCCATCATCTTCTTCGTAAACTGAGGAGGATGTATGTCGCCTCAGGACCCTGTGATTGTATCAACTGCACAAGTTGTTTGTAGAGCTTGTGTGTTTGAACAATATGAAACCTGGGCATCTTAAAAAAAGAACAGGATAACAGCGAAGTTCAGGGAACAAGAGAGTTAACTTTGAACTGGCCACCGGTGAGCCAGATGGAACAGAGCTATATTTCTCCTCTTTCATAAGCAAATAGGAGAAATATCGCTGAATTCTTTTTCTCAGCAAGGAACATCTCTGAGAAAGAGAATGTGCCCTGAGGGTAGGCCTATAGACGGGCCCTTTTAAGGCGTCCTGTCTTTTATGGTCCAAGCCCAAGGCATGAAATAAGCCCCGGCCTCCAATAGTGCTCCCAGGCTTTTTGGGACGAGGAAAATTGCCACCTAATCAATTGTGGTCAGACAGGTTACCTTCTCTCAAACCCTGTTTCCTGATAAGATGTTATCAATGACAATGCGTGCCCGAAACTTCATTAGCAATTTTAATTTCGCCTCATCCTGTGGTCCTGTGATCTCGCCCTGCCTCTATTTGCTTTGTGATATTTTATTACCTTGTGAAGTACGTGATCTCTGTGACCCACACCCTATTCGTGCACTCCCTCCCCTTTTAAAATCGATAATAAAAAGTTGCTGGTTTTAAGGCTCGGGGAACATCACGGATCCTGCCGACATGTGATGTCTCCCTCGAACACCCAGCTTTAAATTTCTCTCTCTTGTGCTCTTTCCCTTTATTTCTCAACCCAGTCTAGACACTTAGGAAATAGAAAAGAACCCACGTTAAACACCAGGAGCGGGTTCTCCCGATACTACATAACCTAATCTTCAGCCGCACGTGGTGTGTTTTGTGGAGGAAAGTGTTAAAACAACAAAAAGCACCAAAAAACTTAACTTACTTTTTTGATGCTTATGATAAGGACTGGAATTGTAATTTGACAGCACAGTACTGTACACAAGTGTCATACGCTACCAAGGGGGCTGCATTCAGAGAATTTTATTACGACCGTGCCTCCAGGGTACTTAGTGCACAACCTGAGAAATTGTATAGAGCATTTTGGCTCTATCTATAGCTACCTTAAGGGATATTGTGTTTAAAGCAACAAATTAGTTTCAGATTTGACTATAGGATTAAATCATTGTTATTATTATTCCACAGCCTACATATGTTTTTAAGATCTGTATCCAGATTTTTCTTCTATCTGATCATTCGTAAAGACAGTTACTTGTAGGGAAACCTATAACTGTTCTATTCACTCTTACTTCCTCCTGCGCATAACTCCTTAATCACCCCCTGTAAAACCTCCAAAGGTAGTAGATTAAGATTGTAGATACAGTGATCAAACTTGAATTCTGAGTCTATCATCTGTGTACGCAACGAACCTTGAGGAAGTTACTTAACTTCTCTAACCTATAACTTCTCAATTTTAACATGGAAAAAATGTATCTACCTAATGGAGCTGTTATTAGAATTAGTTCAAATATATCATGAAAGGAACTAACAAGAGTATCTGAAGTAGATAAATATTAGGTTATATATGTCAGCTTATATCGTTTAGTACTTATACAAATATAAGCAAATTTTAAGTGCCAGACTCACAGTACTGTCAAGATTAAACAATAAGGCAAATATCCTGCAGGTAACAATTCTAAATTATAGTATATAGAGAAAATACAAGACTATGATATGTGTATATGTGTGAGTCCAGTTTTATTATTATTTATATGTAAACCATGTAAAGTATGTATATAATATATGTGTAGATGGTGCAATTATTTCAAGTTATTAATGTGCAACATATTAGAAAGTATTTTTAAATGAACAATAATCAACAACATATCCATATTTATTGGCTGCCACTAAAGCTGTATTTAGAGGAAAAATTATATACCTTTAAGAAGCTTTATCCCCAAAAATGGGAATCCAAGCCCAAAGTAATTTGAGAACAGTAAATAATAATAACAATGAAAGTTAATGAAATCTTAATACAAACAACAGAGCAAACAAATGTGTTTTTCTTAAGATTTTTAAGATAAATGAACCTCTATTATGAAAGACAGAGTGGTATCAAAGCAAATAATAAATAAGTCGTATTAATATCAAAGAAGAAAAGGAAATGCCATTATCAATTCTGGAGACAGTAAATGGATAATAACCAAGTCTTATGAAAAATCGTGTGCCTATAAATTCAACAAATGAACCAGATTCCTCAAAATACATAAATTATTCAGTCTAATGCCAATAGTAACAACAAATATGAATTGCCTAATCTCTAATAACATTTTTCTTAATTCAAAATCTGCTCCCCTCAAAAAAAATTCACAGCAATCCTTTCATATCAGTGATGTTTAGCAAACATTCGGGGTTGAATTGCATCAAGCATAGACAAAGTTTTCACGAAAATAGAGAATATATAATCAGTTGTCAACCCGTGTTATGAGGTCAGTATTACTCTGACATCCATGCATGAAAAAATAGTACCAGAAAACTATATGGCATTAACAGACAAAAGTACTTAACAAAATATTACCAAATTAAATCTTCCAATATATAGTCTTAGCCCATAATCAATAAATGAGACTTGTCCTAGGTCTGCACAGTTAGTATTACATTGGAAAAAAATCAAAGTAGCTCATCAGATTAATAGAATAAAGGAGAATAAACATTTGATAATTTCAGTAGATACAGGAAAAGTATCTGACAAATTCCAATATCCATTCATGGTAAAAACTCTTAACACACTCGCAATTATAGGGAACATTTTCAACTAATTATGAAAAGCTGAATGCTTTCCCCTTAGTGACACAGCAAGAATGTTCACTCTTACCCTCATTTTCCACATTGTACTGAAGATTCTATACAATACAGTAGTCTCAGAAAAGAAGTATTCAATGATTTGAAAGGAAAAAGCAAAATTCTGTACTCACAGACATCACTTGCATAGGAAATCCTAACACATTGCTTAGTGAATCATCTTCACTATGATTAAAAAGTGAATTCAGCAACATTCCAAAATGCAATGTTAGAGCAATATAGAAATTATAGAAGAAGTTAGCAAAATATATTCATGACCAAACCACAAAACATTGCTGAGAGAAATTGAAGAAGTTCAAATACATGGAAGTTTATACCATTTTTCCAGGTTGGAAGATTCAATGTTGCTATGCTGTCAATTACTCCCATTATTGGTTATATATTTAATGATATTTCTTCCTTAAATACTATCCCTTTTTCTTCCCATATCTTCTATTGTATTCTCTTCTCTCTTCACATCCAAAATCTACTACCCTCAACTGTCCTATTTTATTCCATTTCTTGTTGAATGGTGTAACTCTTCTCAAAATTGGCCAACCCAGAAGCCCGTGGGGGAAAAAAAAAAATCTCGTTCTCCTTCTAATTACCTGCAGTTAGTCAGTAAATCTTGGATAATAATAAATTATCCAATTAAATAATAAATATGTTGATAATTTTCCAAATTAAATAATAAATATGTTGACAAGCTACTTTAAACTCCTTTGCCAATATCTTTGCTTATGCCTTTTTATCCCTTTGGCTTGAGTATTAGTATACTAGACTCATATTTGAATAACTTGCCTTTGTTCTTGAACCTCAATCCTTTTCAATATTTCCAAAATGATTTTCCTGAAATTTGAATCTAGTAAAATTATATCCTCCCTAAAAACTCTGATGGATTCGAACCATCCTGTTCTTGTTTTGTTTATGTTTTCGTGATTAACTCCAGATACTTCTCAACATCTGCTGTAAAATGCAAATGTGCCAGTTTATTGGGCATTCTATTAAGATGTCTTTATACATCATGATATTGCACACATAGCTCCTTTTCTTGATGCAAGTAGGCCTGCTTCATCATCAAGCACAATATAACCACCAACCTTTAATGGAATGCTTTCCTGACTACTTTATACCTCCACCTGCAAAATATCAGTAGCTTAAGTCACACTCTCCTGTGCTCTTTTATATCATAGCACTTATCAGAGTAGTGAATATGCAGGGTCTATTAGCTAAAAGCTGCTGTGATTGCTGTAGGTAGGGATTTTGTTAGTTTGTTTGTTTTACATACTCTCTAGTGTGCTGCAACCCATGAACTTGGTACCTTTTTTTTGAGACGGAGTCTCGCTCTGTTGCCAGTACATAGTGTTATGCCCAGACCGTTTATTCCCCGAAGAAGACCACCAGAGTCCAGAGTCAAAGCTAAGCAGCAAGGATCTTTATTACAGGTTCGAACCTGGAACTCTCCCTCGCTCGTGAAACGAGATGGGCAGGAGAGCTCCCCCACTCAGCTCCGAACAATGTTATATAGTCTAAGAAAAGTGGGCATAGAGTTATTATACAAATCAGATATATGATTGGCTAGTGTTTGAACAAGGCGATTTGGCTAACTATGATTGGTTCCTGCCATTTCTGATATTTTGGTTCAAACTTTGAGGCGGGAGAGCAGGTTTATGGCAGCAAGAGTTTATCTTACTTAAACACATCTTGTGACCTTGCCTCAGAACTTACAAAATCTCTGGTATGTGCAAAACAAAATCTCTGGTACGTGCAGAAAACCAGCTACTCACAGAACTTACGAAATCTCTGGTATGTGCAAAGATTAGAGAGCAGAACAAGGGTGTAGCGGGTGGGGGGCGGGTACACATCTATCTTTGTGTCCTTTCATTTCCCCCTTCTCATAAGTAACTGGATGTCCAATCTTGGATTTCCAGAGTCTTATAATATAGCCTCGCTTTCTGGGTGCAGGAGAGGCTGGTGATGGCTACGGAGGACCATTAGTTGGATGGTATTAAACCTTTCTCTGACAAATTGTAAAATTTTATTTACCACACAGGGGCCTATAGTGAATAGAAGTAGTAAAGACATTAGGGGGCCTAAACGGGGTGCCAGAAGGGAAAACATTGAAGAGCTCCACCAATTGTTAGCGGCTGTAGTGAATTGTTGCTTTTTCATTTCTAAGCTTAGTTCGTGTAGGCGTTGGACTCTTTCCTCAACTAACCCTGACTCATTTATATAGAAACAGCATTCTTCTTTGAGGAACATACAGGTACCTCCTTTCTCAGCCGTGAGTAAGTCTAAGGCTCTGCGGTTTTGAAGGGTGACCTGTGCTAGGGAGGTGAGCTGCCGCTGAAGGGAGGCTAGGGAATAGGCGGAGTCTTCCATAGCAACAGAGAACTGTTGTAACAGCTTGTCGTTTTCTATCATGGAGTGTTGTAGGGCCCCTCCTGCTAACCCCGCTGCGACGACAGAGGTGGTTAAGGATATTCCGGCAATTAGTGGTAGAAAAACTGCTCGTCTATGTCGCGCAGTTTTAGTTGGGGCGGTCCCTGCCCAGCCTATGAACTCTGCCGGGGTTAGCAGTGTCAGTCGGGGAACTAGGGTAACAGGGATACACAACTGTCCGTCAGAGATGCTTTTGGACAGAGTTTTTAACAGAGTCATATTACACCAGAAGAACACACCAGGGGGACCATATATGGGACTATTAGGGTATGTAGCCGATTGGTTACAGAGGCTGTTGCTAAATGCCGAATAACAATAGGGGTATTTCTCTTGGTATGGGTCACGGTACAGGGCCACATCGGGTATCGTGACTATCGATGAGTTAAAACCTGTATAGTTTGTGGGAGGGGAGGATAGAGGAACAGCCGTTAATGGTGGTCTTCCTAGGGTTGCACACATAAAGCAAGAGGACAGGTCGCCTAAACCAGTGAGGTTGGCGAATGCTAGCCCTTCCCGTAATAGAGTTAGCCAGGAGAAGGGCTGCAAGTCTTGTGATAGCTTGGTTTCTTGCCTGTGGATTTGTGTGTGGATTAAGGGTTGAATCTGGACTAGACTTCTCCACAGATATAAATGGCTACTGGGCCAGGTACTAGTTGATGAGTAATATACTCCCCCATGTTGTGGGGTTGTCCACCGAGAGTCCCATGGGTCTCTAATTATCCAAGTGTAAGTGACGGGAGACTCAGTTTTGTAAAAATACCACCCTTGTCGTTCTCTCCAGTATCGGACAGAGTGCGTCTTACAGTAGCTATATGGGCAACCTGCACTCTGGTGCCACCAATAATTTTTACAATTATATTCAGTTTGATCATATTCAAAACAGATCATGGGTATTGCTGGTTGGGCAATCTGGAACCTAGTGAAATTGAGGTAAACTATAGTATTACACCCTGAGGGGGGGCAGTCTGCGCTAGCTAGCAGTTTACCCGCTTGGGGGGTTTCCCCGGGGTGAGTTTTGTTCTCATAGAGCCAGAACCTCCAGACATAGGGATTAGACGGCGCAGCAGTGAGGAGAGTCAGATGCATAAGGCATAAAAGCATAGGTAAGCTAGACATGGTTACGGCTATGGGGATGACGGCGCAGGGTTAGCTTTAAGGGATTGTTCTTAGCTTTGTCTACAGTCCATGTAACCGGTGCTCCAGACGGCTCGAGAAGGTCGGATGTTGGGTCCACTGGTTTGACGTGTGTGTAGTGGATCCACGAAGCGATGCCTTCTACTTTGAGAGCGGTGGGAGTAGTCAGGAGTACTTGCAGTGGTCCTTTCCACCTGGGTTGAAGAGTTTCTTGCCGGTGGCGCTTGACTAGGACCCAGTCTCCCGGCTGGAATGGATGAGGCGTCGGCGGAGGTCCTGCCTCGTACAGTTCTCGTAGTCTGGGCCAAATTTCCTGGTGAATTTTCTGTAAGGCTTGTAAGGAGAACAGGAGCTCAGAGACATTTTCAGTTTCAGGTTTGAGTAAGTCATCTTTTAGACTGGGGACCAGGGGTGGGGGTCTGCCATACATGATTTCATATGGTGTGAGGCCTAGTCTGTAAGGGGTATTTCGGGCCCGGAACAGAGCGTAGGGGAGAAGTACTACCCAATTAGCGCCAGTCTCCATGGTCAATTTAGTTAAGGTCTCCTTCAGAGTCCGATTCATCCTTTCTACCTGTCCTGAGCTTTGGGGCCTATAAGCACAATGTAATTTCCAATTTGCCCCCAGAATGGAAGCCAAATCCTGACTTACCTTAGCAACGAAGGCTGGTCCATTGTCTGACCCTATTTGGACGGGAAAGCCATACCTGGGGAGGATTTCTTCCAAAATTTTCTTTGCTACAACCTGAGCAGTTTCTCTCTTAGTTGGGAACGCTTCTGTCCATCCTGAAAAAGTATCTACAAAGACAAGTAAGTACTGATACCCATATTTTCCAGGCTTTACCTCAGTAAAGTCTATTTCCCAATAGATACCAGGCCTAGTTCCTCTACACCTAATTCCTGCGGTGGTCTGGGTTTGGGGGCAAGCGTTGTTTAGTTGGCAGGCTTTGCAATTTGTTGTGACATCGCTGGCCAGTTCAGCTATGCGCCTGATTCTAAACTTGGCATGCCTGATTAAGTCCATCATTCGCCGGGCACCCAGGTGGGTTGTCCGGTGGATATGTTCCAACACCTGCCGTCCTAATTTTTCTGGTAGGATGGTTTGGTCATTTATATCAGTCCACCACCCATTTTTAACCTGTTTTAGGGGAAGCGTGTTCATCCATTCGCGATCCTGTTCGGTATAGTCGGGAAAACATGGCAAATTTCGCGGGCCAGGATCGGGGAGCTGGAGCGCGAGGAGCTGACTGGGAGCTTTTGCTATGCTCCTTGCGGTTTGGTCGGCTAAGAAGTTGCCTCGAGCAATTGGCGTAGTTGGTTTCTGATGCCCAGGGCAATGTACGATAGCCAATTTCTTTGGTTTCCACAAAGCAGTTAATAGAGCTAGGATCTCTTGCTTGTTTTTTATTTCTTTGCCTTCGGCTGTTAATAGTCCCCTTTCTCTGTAGATGGCCCCATGTATGTGCGCAGTAGCGAAAGCATAGCGGCTATCCGTGTATACTGTTAGTTTTTTCTCTGCCCCTAGGGTGAGGGCCTGTGTAAGGGCTATCAGTTTGGCTCTTTGGGCCGATGTCCCTGGAGGCAAGGGTTCCGCCCAGATTACCTCAGTCTCTGACGTTACAGCCGCTCCTGCATACCGCTGGCCTCGGTGGACGTAGCTGCTGCCATCAGTGAACCAGGTGAGTTCTGTGTCGGGGAGCGGACGATCTTGCAGGTCCTCCCGCACCCCATGCACCTGAGCCAGTATCTCAGTGCACTCATGGGACGGGGCGTCCAAGTCTGGATTTGGCAGCAGTGAAGCAGGGTTTAAAGAGGTTGGGGGCAGAAAAGTTATTCTGAGGGGGTTTAACAGCAGTCCTTGATAGTGGGTGAGCCGGGCGTTACTCATCCATCGGTCCGGCGGCTGCCGGAGGACGCCTTCAATGGCATGCAGGGTTATAATGCGCAACTCTTGCCCCATGATAAGTTTATCAGCGTCTCGGACCATTAGGGCGGTCGCCACGATTATCCGGAGGCAGGGTGGCCAGCCAGCAGCCACTGAATCTAATTTTTTTGACAAATAGGCAACTGGCCTCTGCCAGGGGCCTAGGTACTGTGTTAACACGGCTTTTGCAACACCCTTACTTTCATCCACGTATAAGTGGAAGGGCTTGGAGACATCAGGGAGGCCCAGCGCGGGGGCTGATAACAAGGCAGTTTTGATTTGCTGAAAGGCCAGCTCAGCCTCTTCCGTCCAATTGAAGGGCTGCCGTTCCTTTGTTGCCTGGTATAGGGGCTTGGCTAACTCAGCAAATCCGGGTATCCATAACCTACAGAACCCTGCCGACCCCAGGAATTCTCTCACTTGCCGTGTTGACTGGGGTCTAGGGATGCGTAGGACTGTTTCCTTTCGGGCTTTGGTTAGCCAGCGTTGCCCCCCTTTTAATAGGTACCCCAGATAAGTTACCTCCGACTTGCAGATCTGAGCCTTCGTTGCTGAGGCTCGGTAGCCTAGCTCCCCCAGAGTCTTCAGGAGGTCCTCAGTCCCTTGAACACAAGTTTCCGGGGACCTGGCCGCTATTAAGAGATCATCAACATATTGCAAAAGAGTTATTTCAGGGTGTTGCCGCCGGTACTCACCCAGATCTTCATGAAGGGCTTCATCGAACAGGGTTGGCGAGTTCTTGAACCCTTGTGGCAGTCTGGTCCATGTTAGCTGACCGTTGATGCCCCTCTCAGGATCCGTCCATTGAAATGCAAAGAGTTCTTGACTTTTGGGAGCCAGAGGAAGGCTGAAGAAAGCGTCTTTTAGATCAAGAACGGTATACCACTGTTTTTTGGGATGTAAGGCACTCAGAAGGGTGTATGGATTGGGCACAGTGGGATGTATGTCCATGACCCTTTTATTAACTTCTCTTAAATCCTGTACTGGCCTGTAGTCCGTACTGTTGGGTTTACGAACAGGTAACAGTGGAGTATTCCAGGATGAGTGGCAAGCCCGTAGGACTCCCTGGTCTAGGAGTCGGCGGATATGGGGCGTAATTCCTTCTCTTGCCTCCAGGGGCATAGGATATTGCCGAACCCGAACCAGGTCCGTCCCTGGCTTAACTTCCACAAATATGGCAGGTCGATGTTTAGCTAGCCCCAAGCCCCCAGTTTCTGCCCACGCTTCAGGGAAACGCTGGAGCCAAGAGTCAATTCCCTGATCGGGGGGCTTTTGCTCTTGATGGAGTCGGTACTCATCTTCTAAGGTGACAGTCAGGATAGATATTGGCCTGTTTTGGGAATCAGTTATCTTGGGCCCTTCTGGCTCAAAGTGGATTTGGGCCCCCATCTTTGTCAGCAAGTCCCTCCCTAGTAGAGGGCAGGGGCTCTCTGGGATAACTAGGAAGGAATGGGAGACTTTTCCTGTTCCTAAGTCTACAGTCCTCTGGGTTGTCCAGGGGTATTTTTTGATGCCTGTGGCCCCGTGCACCCAGGATGTTTTCTTAGACATTTTTCCAATTGGTTTGGTTAGGACTGAGCGTTCCGCCCCAGTATCGACCAAGAAGCGAACTGGGGACCCCTCCACTTGCAAAGTTACCCTGGGTTCGGGGAGGGGGTCCAAACCCCGTCCTCCCTAGTCAGAGTCCTGGGTAACGAGTACGGAGGTAGGGTTAGCTGGTCTCCGTTTCTTTGGGCAGTCTTTAATCCAGTGGCCACGTTCCTTGCAATAAGCACACTGATCTTTTTCTAATCCTTGCCTAGGGCCTTGCTTTTTCTGCTTTCTGTTTTGGCCATTTCCTGCCTGGGGGAAAGCTGCTACTAAGACTTTGGTCATTTCTTTGGTTGCCTTGAACTGTTTTTCTTCTGGAGTATCCCTATTATTATAAACTCGCTGGGCCATCTGAAGGAGGTCCTGAATCTGCTTTCCCTCTAAACCTTCTAATTTCTGGAGTTTTCTTTTAATATCTGGTGTTGCCTGGTTTACAAAGGACATTACTACCGCTGCCTGATTTTCCGGTGCTTCCGGGTCCATAGGGGTAAACTGTCTGAAGGCTTCCATTAATCTCTCTAAATACACAGCGGGGCTTTCTGTCTTACCTTGTAACACAGAATATACTTTAGCCAAATTGGTGGGCTTGCGAGCTGCAGCCCGGAGACCCACCATTAGAGTCTGGCGATAAATGAGCAGTCGTCCCCTACCTTCTGCCGTGTTGTAGTCCCATCTGGGCCGGGTCAAAGGGAAAGCCGCATTAATGAGGTCAGGATTTGCAGTTGGCTGGCCGTCATCTCCTGGAACCAGTTTTCTGGCCTCAACTTGGATTCTTTCCCGCTCCTCTGTTGTGAACAGGATTCGGAGGAGCTGTTGACAGTCATCCCAGGTCGGCTGGTGAGTAAACATGACACTGTCTAACAACGAGGTTAGATCTTTGGGATTATCTGAGAACCGAGCATTTTGGGACTTCCAATTGTATAAATCACTGGTGGAAAAAGGCCAATACATGAGACGGGAGAGCCCGGTATCATCGAGCGATCCTATTTCTCTGAGAGGCAGGGCTACGGTGGAGTCAGGGAGTCGGGAAGCTTGGTCCCGCTGTAGGCGGCCTCGCGTTCGGCCAGCCGGCCCCCCCGGGTTACTTTCGCTCTCGGCTGCTTCCGCTTCTCGGTTTCCCTCTACGGAAGCACCACCCTGGGGGACTGGGTCCTGCGGGATAAGGTGCAGATATGGTGGGGGAAATGTGGGTTCTAACGTTAGGGGGTCCTGGCTGTCCGGCAGCACAGGGGCCGAGGGAGCAGAGGGAGTCTTTTGTCTTGTAGGTCGCGTTACTAGGACTTTGCAGGGCTCAGGGATGAATGGAGTTATCCAGGGTGGTGGGTTTTCCACAAGATCCTGCCACACTAGAATATAAGGAATTTGATCAGGATGTCCTGACTGCCCTGGCAGGAAAATCTTAGTTTTTACCTTAGTAATAATAGAGAGACAGAAAGTTCCTTCGGAGGGCCACCCTACGCCGAAAGAGGGCCACTCCGAACGGCAGAAAGTAACTAGCTTTCCCTTCTTTAGTTCTACGCTTAAGTTATGCCCCCGAGCCTTCACATCCTTAAAATTGGTAACAAGGAGTGAGAGCGGCATGCTCTGGTTGTTGCCCATCTTTGGACTGCTCCTACAAAGAGAAGGGGGCACGAAAATGAGTGTGAAGCAGAGGGGAGTATCCGACAGGTCCGGTCCTGGAAGGGGAAGAAAAGGTTTTATGTTTCGTTTTGGGCTTACACTTAACACTTAACAAAAACGGACAGACAGTAATAACGATGAGCATTCGCGAGCGCGTGTCGGACTTCCGACCTGAGTCAGATGGGGCAACCAAGGATGGAGGCCCCCAGATGGGCACTGGGGAACGTCTCCCACCAGTCCCGAGTGGCTGTCTTCTAGCGCGTCCGCCAAGACCGTGCCACTTACAGAACAGACCAATACAGATTACAGATTACGGATTTCGTGAAATTTCAGGGAGACAGACAGAGACAAAGACAGAGACAGTGACAAAGCCGGCTTACCTACAGATTAAGATCCGTTGACTTGGGGGTCTGGTGGGCTTGGGGGAAATCCCAGACGAGCCCCCATTTGTTATGCCCAGACCGTTTATTCCCCGAAGAAGACCACTAGAGTCCAGAGTCAAAGCTAAGCAGCAAGGATCTTTATTACAGGTTCGAACCTGGAACTCTCCCTCGCTCGTGAAACGAGACGGGCAGGAGAGCTCCCCCACTCAGCTCCGAACAATGTTATATAGTCTAAGAAAAGTGGGCATAGAGTTATTATACAAATCAGATATATGATTGGCTAGTGTTTGAACAAGGCGATTTGGCTAACTATGATTGGTTCCTGCCATTTCTGATATTTTGGTTCAAACTTTGAGGCGGGAGAGCAGGTTTATGGCAGCAAGAGTTTATCTTACTTAAACACGTCTTGTGACCTTGCCTCAGAACTTACAAAATCTCTGGTATGTGCAAAACAAAATCTCTGGTACGTGCAGAAAACCAGGTACTCACAGAACTTACGAAATCTCTGGTATGTGCAAAGATTAGAGAGCAGAACAAGGGTGTAGCGGGTGGGGGGCGGGTACACATCTATCTTTGTGTCCTTTCAGTTCTCCTTCTAATTACCTGCAGTTAGTCAGTAAATCTTGGATAATAATAAATTATCCAATTAAATAATAAATATGTTGATAATTTTCCAAATTAAATAATAAATATGTTGACAAGCTACTTTAAACTCCTTTGCCAATATCTTTGCTTATGCCTTTTTATCCCTTTGGCTTGAGTATTAGTATACTAGACTCATATTTGAATAACTTGCCTTTGTTCTTGAACCTCAATCCTTTTCAATATTTCCAAAATGATTTTCCTGAAATTTGAATCTAGTAAAATTACATCCTCCCTAAAAACTCTGATGGATTTGAACCATCCTGTTCTTGTTTTGTTTATGTTTTCGTGATTAACTCCAGATACTTCTCAACATCTGCTGTAAAATGCAAATGTGCCAGTTTATTGGGCATTCTATTAAGATGTCTTTATACATCATGATATTGCACACATAGCTCCTTTTCTTGATGCAAGTAGGCCTGCTTCATCATCAAGCACAATATAACCACCAACCTTTTATGGAATGCTTTCCTGACTACTTTATACCTCCACCTGCAAAATATCAGTAGCTTAAGTCACACTCTCCTGTGCTCTTTTATATCATAGCACTTATCAGAGTAGTGAATATGCAGGGTCTATTAGCTAAAAGCTGCTGTGATTGCTGTAGGTAGGGATTTTGTTAGTTTGTTTGTTTTACATACTCTCTAGTGTGCTGCAACCCATGAACTTGGTACCTTTTTTTTGAGACGGAGTCTCGCTCTGTTGCCAGTACATAGCAGAGCTCAATAAACATTCTGTGAATAAATAAATGTAGAGGGTAGTTGTAAGTTTCTCTTGAATTCCTGAATATAAGATAGGGTGATAGAATGTAAATTATGGAAGCTTGAAATCTGGCTGCAAAATGTACTAACTGCATGACAGTATCTGCATTTTTTTCCTTATGACTTATTTGAGGAGGAAAAAAAAAGACAACCAGCAAATATCATGATGCCGGGCAATTCTATATTCCCTAAAAGGGTCACAACATTCTCTGTCTTACTGCTTCTGAAGAGAATGCCCTAGAGAATTACAATTTCTTGCACGCAACACTGTCTACTTCATTTGCCACAGAAAAATTGGACAAGAGGTGTGAATCCAAAATATAAGTGACTATAAGATTATTACTTAGGTTGAATATTATACATAAGTGACCATAAGATTATTAATTAAGAGTAATCAATTACTGTTATTACTGATGATAAACATCATATTACTACTGATGTTCATAGAACACTTTGTGTTCTTAAAAGTTTTAAGAGTAAAATAGCAAGAAAATAAGGCAGTTTGTAGTGGAAGTTAAATCTGTGACAAAGAATGTATAGGTATAGCAATCCGCCTTAAGTAAGACAAATTATAATTAAGTAGCAACTCTGAGGGAAAGAAAACCATACACAAAACAATGTGATCATAAAGCCTTGTATTAAGTAGAAATAGAGAAGGTACAGAGAGAGTAGTGAAGCTACTATTGTAGTCCTAGAGTCAAAACTCTGAACTCCTACACTGACATCTCTAAATCTGCTATAACCATGCAATGATTCTTCTTCCTTATTTCCACGAAACCATGCTTGAGCATAACCACAATGAATCAGTTTTACTTGCACTTAGACTAGCCTAACCAATTAATACCTGCTTTATAAGTTTGAGATAATCAAGAAGATGAATGCTGATTGCTAATTTTTTTCAACAGCTCTTATAATGTCTACCCTTTCCTCCATCATGGCCCCTGACATTCTATTCTCTACCCATGAACTAGATTGGTACCTTTTTTGTTTTTTGTTTTTTTTCTCTTTTTTTTTTGAGACGGAGTCTCACTCTGTCACCAGGCTGGAGTGCAGTGGCACGATCTCGGCTCACTGCAACCTCTGCCTCCCGGGTTCAAGTGATTCTCCTGCCTTAGCCTCCAGAGTAGTTGGGACTACAGGCGCGTGCTACCACTCCCGGCTAATTTTTTGTATTCACCATGTTGGCCATGATGGTCTCGATCTCTTGACCGCATGATCCGCCTGCCTCAGCCTCCCAAAGTGCTGGGATTACAGGCGTGAGCCACCGCGCCCAACCGGTTTGTACCTTTAAATCTAAGTTAAATCACAACTTCATCTGCCTCAAACTCTTCAGTTGCTTTCCATCTGACTATTTATTAAAGGCAAATAACCAAAAATTACCAGCAAGGCCTTAAACAATCTGCTTGTGTGTACACACATACTCTCCACACTTACACATACACACTCACACACACATACCTCATCTTCTATTCTCCACCTGTCCACACTCCAGCCATAATGGACTCTGATGTTCTATCATCAAATGGTAGCTACTTAATACCAGAATTATGAAATTGTTGATGAAATTTTTAAAAGAAGTATTTTTTTAATGTAAATTTTCTTCAGTAAAGAGGAAGTGTGTTTTGTGAGAAAAATATTGGATTTGGTATCAAAAATCTTCTGTGGCTTCAAGAGCTTGCTTTACAATTTGTCTCTGATGTTTACTGAAATATAAAAGGGGACCAACAACAACGGGGCAGAAATTTTCAAGGATTAAGTGAGAAAATGCATGTACAACTTCTACCATAGCACAGGCGTTTCATATGTGCTACAAAATGGAGTAACAAAAAGCTACGAAAAGCTTTCCATTTCATCTGCAAAACACGCTTCCTGATATTCAGATTATTGGAACCGAACTGTCAATTCCCTCCTGGGCAGGGGTCGCCGCGAAGGATCACCGACACAAGATTCACAGCAGAGAGTTATTTATTACTAGCGCGCTAGGGTCCCAAGCTCTAAGTTGGCCCTGGGACCCCGACTGCTTGTTACAGGCTGTTTATATAGGCAAACACAAGTTCAAACACAGCTTAGGGCGCGAAATTCAAACAAAGCTTAAGGCGCAAAATGATTGGGTCTAGCTATGGCCTGAGCAAGGTGTCTTATGCTAATTGGTTAGAGCAGGACCTTATGAGGTTTTTTCCTGGAGTTGTTGATTCCGGGAACTTCGAGGCAGGGTGGGACCCCCGGAATTGGCAGGGTGGGACCCCATGAGGTTGTTACCCGGAATTGGCAGGGTGGGACCTTATCAGGGTGGGTCCTTATCGAGGCAGGGTGGGACTCTATCCAGAGCCACCTGGTGTTAATTTTTTCTATATGAGGCCTAGTTTCATTCCCTCCTCTTTTTGTGTCAGAGGCTCAATCTTGAGCCTCTTCTTCAGTCCTGAGGGTCTGGTATTGTTGGGTCAGAACCATAGCATGTACTATGTTTAATCTATTTTTAATAAGGGTGAGTAAGCGGTTGAGTATGCATGGCCCGAAAGTCAGGATGAGCGTGAGCAGGATGAGGGGTCCTAAGATGGTGGAGATTAGGGTGCTAAGCCAAGGGGATTGGTTGTACCAATTTTCAAACCAATTTTGCTGAGGTTCTCTCTCTTTTTTTCTCTTGTCTAATCTTTCTCTCAGTTTTGCCATAGAATCTTTAACTACTCCTGAATGATCTGCATAAAAACAACATTGCTCTTTCAGGGCTGCACAGAGCCCGCCCTCTTTCAGAAAGACAATTTCTAGTCCTCGTCGGTTTTGTAATACAACTTCAGACAGAGAAGTCAAGGACTCTTCAAATTTTGTGATGGATTGTTCTATGGCTCTAAGGTCTTCATCTATGGCTACTCTAAGTTGTTGCAGATGATGGTTACCATGCACTAGGGCTGCTGTCCCGGTCCTAACTCCAGCCGCTACCCCAATTCCTAACATTACGGTGAGGGTGAGGGAGATAGGTTCTCTCTTTGGTCTAGTATGAGTTTTTTGCTCATACCGGAGATCAAAGGAGTCTCCAGAGTGATAGTATACTCGGGGAACAACTTGTACCAACACGCAATAGTGGGTGTCACTGCTAAAAACGGCTGTGGATATACAGGGGGTGAGCCCAGTGTTGCAAGCCCACCAGTCCGTCTCGGAGGGGACCAAATAGTGATTGGAGCTGGGTACTGTCAAGGTTACATTACAAAGATGCTGATGACTAGGGGGCACCTGGCCTATGCAGGTTCCTGACCCAGAAACTTCAGCCAGGGTTAGTTTTCTTTGTTGTTCCCATGCGCATCCAGTAGGATTGGCGGAGTTAGTGAAATTATTAGTGGAGGCGATGCCTTCATAGTAAGGGGGGCCTGTTGCCAGACATAGCCAGCAAGAGGATGTAAATTCTGGCTTTGTCTGGTTTAAAGCGAAGTAGGAGCCCTTTATGAGATTTAGGAGCCTGTCACCTATTCCCAGGTCAAGGGGCCCGCGGATGACGTTTTGGGCTGAGGGTGTGTATTTAGAGGAGGTGGAGATTAGAGGCGGGGAAGTGCTTTTAGGAGCTCTTGGTTGGGGCTCTCTTGGTGCAGGAACCAGGGGCTTCCTTGTTTCTGATAAAACTTGGTTTGGTCCTACTGCGACAGGGGCTGTGATAGGGTTGACTATTAATTTGATTTGGATAGGGATTCCATACAGTGGCTTTTGGTATAAATATAGGCCCCATATTAACCCGGATATCCAACGGTTATCAGATTTTGCTGCATCTTCAAACTTGATGCGGACCAGATTACAAGTTTTTGAATATCGGGTTCTGGTGCAGCGCTGGACAAAGGACATGGTTATGTACCAGGGTTTCGTGGCCCATTTCCATTCTCCATCATTAGTAGTTATACAGGACCAACTAGCGCAAAACAGGGCATCTATTTCTCCACAAGTTTTTCTCATTTCTCCTGTCCTGAATCCGGGACAGGCATAGAACCCGTTCCGGCTTACAGACACTCTTCTAGCCTGTTTTCTCCATTCTCCTCCTTCCATGTCATCTATCTTTGCTATTTTGTCTAGGTTGAAATAGAGGTCAGGGAACCAAGTCCCCATAGGAGCAATTTTTGAGGTTTTATCTAAGACTTCATGAGTACTAAAATCAATTACCTGCCAGGTCAGGTTATATGGCCGGTGGGGATTATTACTGTCAGCAACGCAGGGAAGGAGGGCTAGTAATAAGCAAGGGGCTAGATACGAGAGAGTCTTATCTTGAGCGGGTCCTCGGAGCGTCGGAGTCTCCATGTCTTAGTTGGAGTTGGTCCGGGCGTCCCTGGAGCAGCCTTGGCGTGGGATGCGTGGATCCAAGTGGAGATTCCGTCAACCTTTATGGCTGTGGGCGTGGTCAGGAGAACAATGTAGGGTCCTTTCCACCGAGGCTCCAGTCCTTGAGTGCGATGCCGTCTAACGTAGACAGAGTCTCCCACCTGGAAGGGGTGACTGGTCTGTGGATGTCCTGGTTGGTACAGTTCTGCCAAGGGGGCCCAGATTTGGGCCTGTACTGCTTGGAGTCCTTTTAGCCGGGCCTGTAGGTCAGTCTTAGGATCGGAGGGGGAGAAGGAATTAAGCAAGGTTGACAAAGGGGGAGGTCCTCCGTAGAGGATTTCATATGGAGTGAGCCCAAAACGGTTAGGCGTATTCCGGGCCCTTAACAGAGCTAAGGATAGGAGGCGTCTCCAATCTTTTAAACCAGTCTCTAAGGTCAATTTAGTAAGGGTCTCTTTTATTGTTCTATTCATTCTTTCTACCTGTCCTGAGCTCTGGGGTCTATAGGCACAATGTAATTTCCAATTAATCCCCAATATCCTGGCGAGCCCCTGACTTACCTGAGAAACGAAGGCCGGCCCGTTATCTGACCCAATTACCTTGGGAAGTCCGAATCTAGGAAAGATTTCTTCTAAAATTTTCTTGGCTACTATGTGTGCCGTTTCTTGCCGGGTGGGGTAGGCTTCTACCCATCCTGAAAAGTACTTACACCAGTAAGTACTTATATCCAGCATAGTGAGGTTTTACTTCAGTGAAGTCTATTTCCCAATAAACTCCTGGGCGGTTACCACGAGTTCGTTTCCCTTCTGGCACTCGGGTAGCCCCAGCGTTTACCTGCTGACAGACCTTACAGGCAGATGTCACTTGTTCTACCAGGGTACTTGCCCTTGGGATTAGAAAGTCAGTTTTTTCAATCAGTAATTTTAGCTTTCGATTACTTAAGTGTGTCCAGGCATGCATCTGCTGGATCATTGCCAGGGCCTCCTTTTGGGGAAGGACTATTTTCCCTCCTTTTTCCCAGTTTCTAGTGTCTTTGTTTTCTATAGCCCCTATGGCCTTTGCTTCTTCCTGGTCTTCTGGGGTATAAGTATGTTCAATAGTTATGTGGCTAGTTTCGTCAGGTTCTGTGGCTAGGGTCAGTACTTCCGCCATGGCGGCTTGCCTGGCTACTTGGTCAGCCTGTCTGTTTCCTACTGCGACTGGATCCTGTCCTTTCTGATGCCCAGGGCAGTGAATTATAGCCACTTCTTGAGGAAGAAAAAGGGCTTTTAATAAGGCAATTATTTCAGCTTTGTTCTTGATTTCCTTTCCTTCTGAGGTTAGGAGACCTCTTCTTTCATAGATACTTCCATGAGTATGAGCCGTTGCAAAGGCATACCGGCTATCAGTATAAATGTTAGCTTTCTTTCCCTTGGACAGCTCTAGGGCCTTGGTTAGTGCTATTAACTCAGCCTTCTGTGCAGACGTGCCAGGAGGTAGTGATTGTGCCCAAATGGTGTTGTGGCCATCTACTACCGCCGCTCCCGCCCTCCGGGTACCTGAGTCAAGGTAACTGCTGCCGTCTGTGTACCAGGTGTGATCCGCGTCTGGGAGTTCTTGGTCTTTAAGGTCTTCCTGTGTTCCATGGGTCTCAGCCAGTACTTGCCGATAATCGTGTGGGCTTGGTTGGTCTTCCGGTACCGGCAGCAGCGTAGCAGGGTTTAGGGTGACCGGAGGGCCAAACTGGACGCGGTCTGTGTCCAGTAGGAGGGCCTGGTAGTGGGTTAGGCATGCATTGGTTATCCACCGGTCCGGGGGCTGCCGCACTATGGCCTCTAGAGCATGTGGGGTAATAACAGTCAGTGGCTGCCCAAGGGTTAACTTAGCAGAGTCCTTGACCAGCATAGCGGTGGCTGCCATGATACGAAGACACGGGGGCCAGCCGGCCGCCACAGGGTCCAGCTTTTTAGACAGGTATGCTACCGGTCTTTTCCAAGGCCCTAATTTTTGGGTCAAGACCCCTTTGGCAATCCCTCGCCTCTTGTCCAGGAAGAGGGTAAAGGGCTTTGAGGTGTCCGGTAACCCAAGGGCCGGGGCAGACAGGAGTGCTTGTTTTAGTGCCTCAAAAGCCAATTGATGCTCTGTCTGCCAGGTGAAAGGGGTGCTCTCCTTGGTGAGTGCATAAAGGGGGGCGGCCAGTTCAGCAAAACCGGGTATCCACAAGCGACAGAACCCAGCAGTTCCTAAGAATTCACGTACCTCCCTGGGATTTCGTGGTGGTGGAAGGTGAGCCACTGTCTCTATGCGCCCAGGGGTGAGCCACCTTTTCCCTTCATTCAGGATATACCCCAGATATGTTACCTTGGTCTGACAGAGCTGTGCCTTCTTGGCGGATGCCCGGTATCCTTTTTCACCCAGTGCCTGGAGTAGATGCCTGGTACCTTGTATACAGATTTCCTTTGTAGGAGCAGCCAAGAGGAGGTCATCCACATACTGGAGTAGAGTCACTTCTGGATTTTGGGTCCGGAAGTCGGTCAGGTCTCGATGAAGAGCCTCATCGAAGAGAGTGGGAGAGTTCTTGAATCCTTGGGGAAGCCGGGTCCAGGTCAATTGGCCCAAAATTCCTTTCTCAGGATCCTTCCACTCAAAGGCAAAGAGTTCTTGGCTTTGGGGGGCCAGAGGTAAACAGAAGAAAGCATCTTTTAAATCTAATACTGTATACCAGTTATAGCCTGGTTTTAAGGTGCTGAGTAAGTTGTAAGGATTGGGAACCGTGGGATGGATGTCCATGGTTCTTTTGTTAATTTCTCTCAAGTCTTGGACGGGCCTGTAATCCTGAGTACCAGGCTTTTTTACTGGCAGAAGAGGAGTGTTCCAGGGTGAGCGACAAGGTCGCAACACTCCGAGTTCTAGAAATTTGTTAATGTGCTGCCGAATTCCTATATGAGCCTCTCGGCTCATGGGATATTGCTTGATAGACACGGGCACCGCCGTGGGCTTTAAATCAATTATGATTGGGGCTTGATACTTAGCTAGCCCGAGTCCTCCCGTTTCCGCCCAAGCTTGGGGAAAGTCTTGCAACCAAACATCGGGGAGGCTAGTGATGACCGGAGCGTCAAAAAGCCGATGCTCATCTTGCAGAGACACAGTTAAAATTTGGATGAGCTGACCGTCCCGATCTAATACTTGGGCCCCAGTCTCGGAGAAGTGGATTTGGGCTCCGAGCTTGGTCAGAAGATCTCGCCCTAGGAGGGGGTAGGGGCATTCAGGTACCACCAAGAAGGAATGTGTCACCATTCCTTGTCCAAGATTAACTGTCCGGTGGTTAGTCCACTTGTGCAATTTTCCCCCTGTTGCCCCCTGGACCCAGGATGTGCGGGAAGACAGGGGCCCGTCTGCCTTTGTCAAAACTGAATGTTGGGCCCCTGTGTCCACCAAGAAGGTGGTGGGATGCCCCCCTACAGAGAGAGTTAGCCGGGGCTCGGGGGGGGCTCCAGAGCCTTGACACCCCTATTCGCTATCTTCACCTAGGGTGAGGACGGCGGCAGGTTTCTTTTGGTCTTTAGGACGCTTGGGGCAATCTTTAATCCAATGTCCCTGTTCTTTGCAGTAGGCACACTGGTCTTTTTCCACTTTTGGCCGCCTCCGCTTCTCTCCCTCTCTCCCTGGTCCTTTCTCTCTTACAACTGCCGCCAGGATTTTTGTTAAATGCTTATCCCTCACTCGGTCCCTACGATCCTCTCGCTCCATCTGTTCCTTTGCTAACCTGGCTTCCTTTTCCTCAGGGGTTTCTCTCTTATTATACACTTTTTCTGCCTCCCTAACCAATTCCTGTAATCCATAGGTTTGGATTCCATCTAGCCTTTGGAGTTTTCCTTTTATATCTAATGCAGCTTGGTCTATGAATGCCATAGCTACGGTAGCCTTATGTTCTAGGGCCTCTGGATCGAATGGGGTATACATTTGGAACCCTTCCAGAAGCATTTCCATGAAGGCTGCCGGGCTTTCATCCCTTTCCTGAGTTATGGTCCTTACCTTGGCCAAATTTGTGGGGCGCTTTCCTGCCCCTTTGAGACCCGCCAACAGAGCCTGGCGATAGATTCGGAGACTCTCCCTACCTGGTGCCGTTTCATAGTCCCAGTCTGGGCGGGTGAGGGGAAATCCCTCGTCTATTTCATTGGGAAGTTGGGTTGGGAGGCCTCCTGGTCCTGGCACATTTTTCCGGGCCTCCAGGAGGACTCGCTGCCTTTCTTCAGTGGTTAGGAGGACCTGCAAGAGTTGCTGGCAATCATCCCAAGTGGGCTGGTGAGTGAGGAGAATGGATTCTATCAACGAGGTTAGGGCCTGGGGGTCTTGGGAAAAGGAAGGGTTATGGGTTTTCCAGTTGTAGAGGTCAGAGGCAGAGAAGGGCTAGTACTGGACCGTGCGATTGACAGTATGGAGGGGAAAAAGGGAGGATTGCCAAGTGGAAGGGCCATCTGGGTCCTCAGTCCGCCACAAGCGGAGACGTGGAGGTGTTGGTGGCGGCGTCCGAGGGGTGAGCTTGGGCGGGGCTGGAGAAGGAGACGGGGTGGAGGGAGGGGCTGAGGGAGAAGTTGGAGAAAGGGTAGGGGCCGAGGGAGAAGTTGGAGAAAGGGTAGGGGCCGAGGCGGTAGAGGAAAGAGCTGGGGACAAGACAGGGGGCAAGGGTGAAGCGTAAGGTGGAGGTCCCAGAAGGGGGTTCTGAGGTGGAGGAGGCAGGGGGTCAAGAAGGAGGAGATCCCTCTGGGGTTCATCTGGGAGGACTGGCTTAGGCGGGTCCGGATTCCGATTCTTTGGGGCTTCTAAGGCAAGGAGGGTAGATTGGGATGGGGAAGGGGAGTGGAGGAAGGGTTTCACCCAAGAGGGAGGATTTCGGACCAGATCCTCCCAAATAATTATGTAGGCCACCTGGTCCTGGTGTCCGAGTGGCCCAGGATCCATCACTTTTGCTTTAACCTGCAAGATAATTGAGAGGTTAAATGTTCCGTCCCGGGGCCATTCCCCCTGGAGGGTTGGCCATTCGGACGAGCAGAATGTTTTCCATCGTCCCTTACGGACTTCTACAGAGAGGTGGTGGGCTCGAGCCCGGACGTCAGGGAAGTGAGTCAGGGTTAGAGACAAAGGAGTCATCAACGTCTGTCCCATTTCGTCCACGTATAACAAGGACAAAACGAAAGTAACAAAAATAAAGACCAGACAAGTAAGGAGAAGCCGCGCGGCCAGAGAGTGGCGCCACAAGATCACAAAATATTCAGACGGCAGGGGCGGCCTGCCTACAGATTTGAAGAGGCTGACTGAGTCGTCAGCCTTCTCCCAGACTACCGCCAGGGCGTCCCCGGGGCATAAGTGGGAAGGTGCCGGACACGTCTGTCCCCCTTCCCCACTTAATTCAGAAGGAGTACTCCCCAGAGTTCAGAGTTAGCCGGCAAGACAGACAGAACAAAACGAAAGTACCTGGTGGGTCTGTTCAGTCAGCAGTCCGTGGCCCGGGCCAGATAGGTCTCCGCCGGATGGGTCGGGGGTCCTCGGACGACCCCACTTCCCGGCCAACGCACCAAATGTTGGAACCGAACTGTCGATTCCCTCCTGGGCAGGGGTCGCCGCGAAGGATCACCGACACGAGATTCACAGCAGAGAGTTATTTATTACTAGCGCGCTAGGGTCCCAAGCTCTAAGTTGGCCCTGGGACCCCGACTGCTTGTTACAGGCTGTTTATATAGGCAAACACAAGTTCAAACACAGCTTAGGGCACGAAATTCAAACAAAGCTTAAGGCGCAAAATGATTGGGTCTAGCTATGGCCTGAGCAAGGTGTCTTATGCTAATTGGTTAGAGCAGGACCTTATGAGGTTTTTTCCTGGAGTTGTTGATTCCGGGAACTTCGAGGCAGGGTGGGACCCCATGAGGTTGTTTCCCGGAATTGGCAGGGTGGGACCTTATCAGGGTGGGTCCTTATCGAGGCAGGGTGGGACTCTATCCAGAGCCACCTGGTGTTAATTTTTTCTATATGAGGCCTAGTTTCTAAGTTTTATGAGGCCTAGTTTCAAGACCAGTCTGAACTTGCACACTTTTGCTCTCAACCATACAAGTACGTGTCACCAAGGGGTCAGTTATGTTTGTTTGCAAAACTAACCATGTCACTGTTTGTTATAGAAAATGTTGACTTTATAAAATATAACAAATAAAATATTTTGTTACAAAATATAACTAAAAGGTACAAAGCATTATTTTTCTATATACGCTAAGATGAACTTTATAGAAATGCATGTTAAAAACAAGCTGCCAAAAGTGCTGTTAAAGGGCATGGATGAAAATTTTTTTAATTACATCCTAAGAAAATGAACAACCGGCCGGGCGCGGTGGCTCAAGCCTGTAATCCCAGCACTTTGGGAGGCCGAGATGGGCGGATCACGAGGTCAGGAGATCGAGACCATCCTGGCTAACACGGTGAAACCCCGTCTCTACTAAAAAATACAAAAAACTAGCTGGGCGCGGTGGTGGGTGCCTGTAGTCCCAATTACTTGGGAGGCTGAGGCAGGAGAATGGCGTGAACCCGGGAGGCAGAGCTTGCAGTGAGCTGAGATCTGGCCACTGCACTCCAGCCTGGGCGGCAGAGCGAGACTCCGTCTCAAAAAAAAAAAAAAAAAAAAAAAAGAACAACCTTTATTACAAAATAGGCCAAAGACCTGAACCGACACCTCACCAAAGAAGATATACATATAGCAAATAAGTATATGAGAAAATGTTCAAAATTATATATCATTAGGGAATTACAACAAGGAAATACCACTATATGCCTATTAAATAACCAAAACCCAAAACACTGACAACACCAAATGCTGTCAAGAATATAGAGAAATTGGAACTCTGTATCACTGCTGATGGAAAGTAATACAGCCACTTCGGAAGACTGATTGTTTCTTGCAAAATTAAGTGTTATCATACCATACAATCCAGCACCTTAACTTCTTGATATTTACCTAAAGAAGTGGAAAATTCAAGCCCACACAAAATCGTGCATATGGATATTACAACTTTATTCATAATTGCCAAACCCTGGAAGCAACCAAAATGTCTTTCAACAGGTGAATGGATAAATAAACTGTAGTAAATCCAAGTAGTAGAATATTTTTCAATGCTAAAACATGAGCTTATGAAAAGACATGGAGAAGCCTTAATTGCATATAAGTAAGTGAAAGAAGCCAATCTGGAAAGACTACATAGTGTATGATTCCATCTATGACAATCTGGTAAATGTGTGACTATGGAGACAGCATAAAGATCAGTTGTAGAGGACTACGTGCCGTTCCCGATAAGTCCTGCTCTTGCAAAGGAAGCAGGGCGTTCCCCATAAGTCCTGCTCTTGCAAATGAAGCACGGCGTTCCTTCCCTGTAAACAGGGAGGACAAAGGAGCCAGCTGCAAACAGCAGACCCTGGGGGCTTGTTTATGTGTAAACATCTTGAAAATCCAGAAAGTCAGGGAAAGGTCAGAAAAACAACAATGTGTCTTGTGACTTGGCAACATTCCACAAATGACTGTATAAAATAAAGCAGATAGCGCCATTCAAGGCGGCCGCCGTGTTTGTCTTGTCTTGTGTTGTCTTGTGTGTTCATTCCTCTGTTTAGGAAACACGCGGACCCCAACATCAGTGGTTGCCAGGGGTTAATAGAAGGGAGGGAAGAATAAAGGAGACAGAGGATTTTAGGGCAGTAAAACTATTCTGTATACTATAGTCGTGAATACATGTTGATATGGTTTGGCTGTGTCCCCACCCAAATCTCATCTCAAATTTCCACCTGTTGTGGGAGGGACCTGGTGGGAGTTGATTGGATCGTGGGAATGGGTCATTGCCATGCTGTTCTCATGATAGTTAATAAATCTTATGATATCTGATGGTTTTAAAAATGGGAGTTTCTCTATACAAGCCCCCCCTTTTTTTTCCTGCCACCATCCAAGTAAAATGTAAATTGCTCCTCCTTGCCTTCCGCTGTGATTGTGAGGTTTCCCCAGTCACATGCAACTGTGAATTCTCCATTAAACCTCTTTCCTTTGTAAATTGCCCAGTCTCAGGTATGTCTTTTTCAGTAGTGTGAAAAATGCACTAATACACGTGTCATTGTACATTTATCAGAAACCAGAGAATGTATGAAACCAAGAGTGAACCCAAAGATGAACTATGTACTTTGTTGATAATGATATGTCAATGTAGGTTCATGAATTGTAACAAATATATGACATTAGTGTTGGATGTTGATAGTAAAGAAAGTGGAGTTAGGGGGAAGTGCAGGAGGTATGTGGGAACTCTCAGTATCTTTCACTCATTTTTACTGTAAACATAGATAGCTTTAAAAAATAAAGTCTATTAACAAATGAGGATTTCACACCAAGGTTACTTCACATTATTTACATTTATTCTTCATTCTTAACAAACAAACAGGAAAACATAGATACATGATGAATGAGCTTTGTGAAAGAATATGCAGAATCCCTTTCTGAAGAAAATATCTTAAGCGCCTGCACGAAAAGTTAACATGCATGTATATATTTTAACTAAATATAAAATATTAAAATATCTTTTAAAAAATCTTAATTTTTAATTAAATCCTATTAATTAATTGACTCATTGTAGACAAGATAACATAGAACAAGATGATTTCTGTTACATAGATTTGTGTTTGTGTATTTATGTGTGTTTTTCTACATGTATTTTATAGATCACATATATAATTTAACTTTCAAGTAAACTATGCTAAAATATTAACTAAAGGTAACTACATCAACCCATAAGTTGGTAAACTTTTCCCATAAATGGCTTTTGCAGACCAAAAGTGTTTTTTAGACCAAGGTTTTGTAGACCAAGAGTGTTTTTCCCAATTAGTTTGCTATGGTAGCACAAAAGCAGTCACAGACAACAGGTAGGCAGATCAGAATGACTGGGGTCTAAGAAACTTTTTTATGAAAACAGAAGGCTTGGTGAATTTGGGCATGTGAGCCTTAGTTTGCATACCCTGATGTGAATAAAGATTGTAATTTATTTAACATTAAAACATTAATAATTCAAAATTAATTATTTCCAATAATTTAAATATATCCTATTTAAGTAGGATTTTTCTTTTCATAGATATATGCAACATATTCCATAGAATACAGAAATGTTTCAGAGACATGATTATATTTCAGGGCACTTTAGCAATATTCAGGAGATTATAGTACAGTTCATAAAAATAATGTTGTGTTCTAGAATTTTCCCATGATCTGATGTTTTTAAAGATTTTCAGCTTTTATTTTAGATACAGTGGGTACTTGTGTGGGATTATTACATGGGTGTATTGGACCCTGATATTGAGCGTAATACAAAACATGTAGACTTTCAACCCTTCCCGAAACCAAACTTCCCCCTCTAGAAGTCCGCAGTTTCTGTTGTTCCCATGTTTGTGTTCAAGTGTTTAGCTCCCACTTATATGTGAGAACACACAGTATTTGGTTTTCTGTTCCTACATTAATTTTCTTAGAATGATGTCCTCTAGTTTCATTGACATTGTTGAAAAATGCATTTTATTCTTTTTATGACTGTGTAATATTCCGCAGGGTATGTGTACATTTTCTTTATCAAATCCAGCACTTACAGGCACCTAGGCTGATTCCCCGTCTCTGCTATTGTGAATAAAGTGGCGATGAACATACATAAGTGCATGTGTCTTCTTGGAAAACTGATCTAAATTTCTTTGGATATATACCCAGTAATAGGATTGCTGTTAATTCCTTTGTGAATTCTCCAAACTGCTTTCCATAGTGGCTGAACTAATTTGCATTCCTATCAACTGTGTGTAAACATTTCCTTTTCTCTGCAGCCTCACTAGCATCATCAGGCTGCAAATTTCTCAAACTTTTGTGCTCTGCTTCCTCTTGAATACTTTGCCAGAAATTTCTTCTGCCAGATACCCTGATTTATCACTCTGAAGTTCAAAGTTCCACAGACCTCTAGGGCAGGGGCAAAATGCTGCCGGTCTGTTGCATTGCAAGGGTGCCCTTTACTCCAGTTCCCAACAAGTTCCTTATCTCCTTCTGAGACTACCTCAGCCTGTTCTTCATTCTGCAAATTACTATCAGCATTTTGGTCAAAGCCATTCAACAAATTTCTAGGAAGTTCCAAAGTTTACCACATCTTCCTGTTTTTGGAGCCCTCCAGAGTGTTCCAACCTCTGCCTGTTACGCAGTTCTAGAGTCACATTCACATTTTTCAGGTATCCTTAGAGCAGCACCCAACTCTACTGGTACCAATTTATTGTATTAATCCATTCTCATGCTGCTTTATGAACATATTCAAGACTGGGTAATTTATAAAGGAAAGAGGTTTACTTGATTCCACAGGGCTGGGGAGGTCTCAGGAAACTTAAAATCATGGCAGAACGGGAAGCAAACACATCCTTCTTTATATGATGGCAGGAAGGAGTAGTGCCCAGCAAAATGGGGGAAAACCCATTATAAAACCATCAGATCTTAGGAGAACTCACTCCCTATCATGAGAACAGCAGCAAGGGGGTGACTGCCACCATGATTCATTCAATTACGTCCTGCTGAGTCCCTCCTATGATACACAGGGATTATGGGAACTGCAATTCAAGATGAGATTTCGGTGTGCACACAGCCAAACTGTCACTAATAGATTCTGGATATTAGACCTTTGTCAAATGCATAGTTTGTAAATATTTTCTCCAACAGTATTTTTGATATATTTTATGTTTGATACTATTTACAATAGTATAGTATTTTTGATATCTTTTACATTCCTCAATGGCAACTATAACCTCTTTTATATATAATATGTCCTCTACATGTGCTTTTGTTTGTTTGTTTGTTTGTTTGAGATGGATCCTTGCTCTGTCTCCAGACTAGAGTGCAGTGGCATGATCTCAGCTCACTACAACCTCTGCCTCCTGGGTTTAAATGATTATCCTGCCTCAGCCTCCCAAGTAGCTGGGACTGCAGGTGCATGCCACCAGGCCCAGTTAACTTTTTGTATTTTCAGTAGAGATGGCGTTTCACCGTGTTAACCAGGATGATCTCTATCTCCTGACCTCATGATCCACCCACCTCAGCCTCCCAAAGTGCTGGGATTACAGGAGTGAGCCACTGTGCCCAGCCTACATGTGCTTTTTATAATAACAAATCTATATGGGACCATTTCACAGCATGATTACATTAGCTACTACATTTGCTTTTTGCAGAAACCTTAACAAATAAACAAGGATTATTATTCTCTTTTAGGAAATCTGAATACCAAGGTTCAGAAAGTTTAAATAATTTACTTGGAATAAAAGTTACCAAGTGACAAGGCTAGTACTATATTCATATTTACACTTTCTGCTGCATTCTGTTTTTTGAAGTAAGCCTAAAATAATATTGGATTATGAATGTGTTTTTACTTTACATAATATTTTATGAGCTAGGTCTGCATAATCTTATTTTATCACTTATAATTGTACATTGTTTTGATTTATATCACCTTGATCCCTTACTTATTGTGGCTATTTACCTAATTGCCATATATATTGCCTATGTCCTTGACAGAGAATTACAGCTTTGTTCAGGTATCTAATAGTCTTATGCTTCCTGAAGGCTAGAATTCTCTATGGAATTATTATGAATATTTTCTAAGCTTTTCCAGCTGTGCTGATCTTTGTCTTTTTCTAGAAGTAGTTGTGTAAAGGACCCTAAAACGTAAGTTGTCCATGAAGATGCAAGCAGTGTCTATTTTAGAGTTTCCATTCTCAAAAAGATAATAAGGATGACTCATATTCTTTTCGTTAACTTTTTGTGTGAGAAAAGGATAATTGAAACTATCACAGAGATTCAGTGATGTTGATGGGACTAAGTAAAATACTGAGGATGGCAGAGCAGAAAGTGGAAAGGAAGGAGGACTAAATCACATCAGTGTACTGAAGAGCCCTAACTTTAGATATCTTGACACATGTGATGATAAACTTTGTTCTAGCGTAAGTCTTCTCTGGGGTGGTTATCTATTGCCTATTGCCAAAAATTCCCTAACTGATATACTTGTGAACACAATACAGGAATATAACACATTGGATATTGTTCAAAATACGATTGTATAACTATAGCCTAATTTATGCTTGCTTTTCTTTTTATGATCCCTAAAAATATTAAATAGTTATTGGTCGACCAAAGTGCATTGAAAATTATTTTTAGGTAACATATATAGGCTTTTAAATTTATATTTGATTTTATATTTGAAAAAAGACTTGAGTTATTATTTTACCTTAACCAAACTGGTTGTCAGTCTTCACTCTGAGATTTTTGCAGTGTTTTATAGTCTATTTCTGTTAACATGTCTGGTATGGTCTGAGATTATCATATATCACACACACCAGTTTTCTTAGAAAGAAGAAAAGCATATTACAAGTAGATTAGAATTTTTAAAGAACTAAGAAAATAACTAAATTTTTGTCTTGAACATCTCTTATTTATAAATAATGTTTCATATATAATTTATAGTTGCTTCATCTTTAGCGAAAGAGGAAAAGGCTAAGAATCGCTTTTGCAGGGGGCAGGAAAAAAATAGCAGAACTCTTGTTAATCTTGCAGGGATGGGTGAGGACCTCACTAGAAGACTTGAAGGACTCAAAACATTGTCCATTTCTTAGGCCTTTTTTCAAATTCAGAAGCTTTTCAGGATGAGAAGCTTCAAAGCTAAAGAATGTTTTTTCATAGTTTTGCTGCTATAATGAATCAAATATGTATCATCCAGAAATGAACAATGGGAAGTACCTACGTGGACAATTCAGCAGCTCAATCTTTAATGATTAGTCATTAGCCTAACTACCTAGCAGTAAAAAAAAAAAAAGAAAAAAAGGCATAAAACCTAAAGAAGATAATAGCATCCCAATCACCTACATTTTCTTAATATAAATGTACAGTTTATAACAAATAGTTACTTATAATGTTAAAAAAATTATAGGATTGAAAAATACAGACAAAACAAACAGATCTATATGAGCTAGATATTGACATTAGAAGACAAATGGAATGTACCATCCAGAAAGAGTGCCGTCATCTGATTTACAACAAAAGTAACTTTGCAGTTTTTGGAAGAATTATGGTATTTTCAATGAAAGTTGCTAGGTCAATTAGCTATTTATATGAGAGAAAAAATAATGTTACCTTCTTACACATAGTACATTATTGTCAAAAACAAATTCCAGAAGGATTCAAATTTAAACAAAAAATAAAGGTAGCTTCTAGCAGTCATGTATATGTAGACACACATGTATACATATACACGTGCACATTCCCATTTGTTAACTCTTGGTAAGATGAGATTCTGAATAAGGTACAGGAAGCAATAACCATAAAAATAAGTAAGTAAACAAACAATACATATACATTGGACTAACTATATTAAATATTTTAATGTCCTTAGAAGCCATCACAAAACATTGAAAAAGCAAGGCAACAAGGCTGTGAGAAGATTCTTGCAATGCATTTTTTCAACAATAGTGATAATATCTAGAATACTTAGAGATCTACAAAACAAAAATAAAAAGCAAAAAAGTCAATAAAAAATGTGCAGAATCTTTATTAAGCAAATTTGTATGATATACCAATGGCCAATAAACATATGAAAGGTTGCTCATTTACATTAGCTAGGTCACAAAATCTAAATCACAATGACAATAAGATACTAGTGTCCATACACAAAAAGACTAAAATAAAATTATAGAGGATGCTATATTTTGGTGAGGATGTAGAACAATTGAAACTATGATGCACTGAAAATTGGAATATATTTTTAGGACAACTTCTAAAATTGTTTGGCAGTTTTAACCAAGTTAAAAACACACCTATCTCATAAAAAATCCACTTCTACAATATATACCAAGAAAATGGAATGATTATATCCATGAAAAGTATATACTGGAATCCAAGCAGAGAGTTCTGAAGCTCTTATCATAGTTACTGATTTATTTTTGAAATAGATGTCATAAGGTTGAAACATAGGTTCACTTTCGAAACAAGGTAGGCTTTGTTGGTAAGAAATTAAATGAAGGCTGGCAGCTTCATGAAAGCAAGAAGATCAACAAGAAATTAGCTAGTTGATTGGTAATAAGCAGGTAAAGTCACAGCTAAGAAAATTCCTCTTAGGGTTAAGAAAACCTCAAAGCCTGGCCATCTCAGATAATCCTGCACAGCGACTGGAATTTAATGGAGTAAGACTATAGAACAATTCATTTCCAAGAGCTTAGTGGAAAGCAATAGCACAGTCAGCAGACAGTTAGCAGAGCCTAAGAGCTGGGTGTATTATCAAAAGAGGCAGACAGGTTAATAGAGAGTTCAAGGAAATAAACAGCCAAGAGGAGCTGTGCTATGAGTGACATCAGACTCTTCCTGTTGTAGGGAAATAACTTTCACTAAGTAATCCAACCTAGTAACTAAGTAAACAAGCCAAAAGAAAAAAAAAAAAGAGTGGAAGATTGGTATGAAGAATTGCTACCACGTATTATCTAGATGGTCCAAGTTTTAGCACAAAACCAATAAACATGCCTAAAAATAGGAAAGTGTGAAAAGTACCTGGGAAGGAAAGACAAAACAGGTGACAGAAACTGCCAGTGACAGGGACTGTATGGTGGAATTAGCAGACACACAAAGATTTCAAGACAGCCGTTAAAAAGATATTCAAAGAAGTAATGACAATGAATCTTAAAAAGTAAAGGAAGGTACAGTGACGATGTCTTACCAAATAGTGAATATCATTAACGAGAGAGCAATTGTTTGTTTAAAAAAAGAACCAAATGGAAACTCTGGACTTAAGATCTACAAAAAATGAATAAAATATTTATTAGTGTTCCTCAAGAGTAGATGTGGGCTGTAAGAAATAAAAATCCATAAACTTGAAAAGAGAAGAACCAAAATTATGCAATCTCAAAAGCAGAGAGAAAAATAAAAAGAAACGAACAGAGCCTCAGAGAAATGTGGCTCCCCCACAACGCAAAGCAATGTATGTAAATGGGAATATCAAAGGAAGAGGAGACAACAATTAGGCTGAAAAATATTTGAAGCAATGAAGACTGAAAAATCCCTAATTGGAAAAAATAAATAACATGAATATATACCAACAAGAAACTCTGAGAATTCCACTAGCAAAGAAATTCAGCCATGGCACACTATAGGAAAAACACTGAAAGTTAATAAAGCCGAAATCTTGAAAGCACGAGACAGCCATGACTCACCAATGACAAAGGAACCCCAATAAGAATAACATGTGCTTTCTTACAAAAAATAATAGAGATAAGAGGTAGTGACATATTCAAAGTACAGACAGAAAAATAAAATTAAAAAGCAGCCAAACCAGAATATTATATCCAGTAATACTATTAAAACATGAAATACTGACCTTCTCCAATAATTGAGACAAAATTGAAAAAAATTAACAGATAATTGACAAAAGTTCAGAGAATCTGTTACATTGTATAAGGAAGTCTAAAGAAACTTTTTAGTCTGAAAGCAAGTGATCCCATACAATAATTTCAATCCACATGAAAACAATAATCATGAGTAAAATTAATTGTATTATTATTAAGATATTACTAATGTATGTCACATCACCTTCAGTTTCTTCTACTGGTTCATCAGGCTTTCAGGGTACAAAATCTATATAAAAAATCAACTGTATATGTATATACTAACAAGAAACAATTAGAAAGTAAAATTAAGACATGATTTTCCATAGAATGCCATAAAAATAAAATATTATTTATATTTTAACATATAACATTTATACTCTAAAAGCTATACTTTAGAGTATAAATATATGTCAAAAAATTAAAGCAGACCTAAATAAATCTAAAGGTATTTTATGTTTATGATTTGGGACATACTATTTTTAAGACGACAATACTCAGCATACTGATTTACAGAAACAGTAAAATCCCTATTAAAATACCAGATGGCTTCTTTGCCTAAATTGAGAAGATGATTTTAAATTCAAAAGAAAATTTAATAGGCCCAAACAATATTCAAAAATGAAGAATAAATTTGGAGGCATTACATTTCTGGAATTCAAACTTCACAAAAATGGAGACAGTGTGGTACTGAAATAATGACATATTGAAATCAATGGGCTAGAATTGAGGATCTGTTAAAAAATCCCTTAAATTTGTACTTAATTAATTTTCTAAAAGGCAACAAAAACAATTCAATGGGGTAAGGATAAGTTTTTCAACAAATGATGCTGAACAACTGGATTAACTTTTACTAAAGAGTGAAGGTGGGCCTCAATTGCAAAAGTTTCAGAAAACTTAATTCAAATGGATCTTAGACCTAAATATATGAGCTAAAAGCATAAAAACTATAAAAGTATTATATTAGAGTAAATATTTGCCACCTGGAGTTAGGCAAGGGGTTTTTAAGTATGATAATAAAAGCACAAGACTAAGAAAACAAACAAACAAAAATAGAAACATTGGATAATACCATCAAAATTAGTAAGTTTTGCCTGCAAACGACATTATGAAGAAAGTGAAAATTAAAACCTAGGGTAAAATATTTACAAGTGATATATCTCATTGGGGACTTAAATCTAAAATATATAAAGAATTCTTGATAAGAAAAAGAAAATTTATCTAATTAAATACAGCGGTTAAGTATCTGAATAGACATGTATCTAGAAGACAAATTGCCAATAAGAATATAAAAAGATGCTCAACATCTTAGTTCTTAGAGTAAAGCAACTTGAAAAGACAATGAGATACCACCACATGTCCACTAGGATGGCTATAATAAAAAGATGAATAATAATGTTTTACAAAGGTTATGGAGAAATTGAAACACTCAAGCTGTGCTGGCAGGAATAAAAAATGATACAACCATTAAATTTTGAAAATATTCTGGCAAGTCATTAAAAGTTTAAACATAGATTTATCATATGACCCATCAACTGTACTCCTAGGTATAGCATATGGCTATACCAACACCATTTATTGAACAGGAAGTGCTTTTCCCATTGCTCATTTTTGTCAACTTTGTGTTAGATCAGATGGCTGTAGTGTGTGGCTTTATTTCTGGGTTCTCCATTCTGCTCCATTGGTCTATTTGTCTGTTTTTGTACCAGCGCCGTGACGTTTTGATTACTGTAGCCTTCTAGTACAGTGTGAAATCAGGTGATATGACACCTCTGGCTTTTTACTATTATTATTATTACTTAGGATATTCAGGTTATTTTGGGATTCATATTAAACTTACAATTTTTTTCCAATTCTCTAAAAAAATTGAAAGTTTAATAGGAATAGCATTTAATCAGTAGATTGTTTCGAGACGTATGGCCATTTTAATGATATTGATTCTTCAAATCAATGAGCACTAAGCGTTTTTTGTTTTTTGGTTTTTTTTTTTTCATTTTGTTTACGTCATCTCTGATTTCCTTTGGTAGTGTTTTATGATTGCCCTTGTACAGATCTTTTACCTCCTTGATTAGATGTATTCCTAGGTATTTAATTATTTTGAGGCTACTGTAAATGGGATTGCATTTATAATTTGGCTCTCAGCTTGAACGTTATTGGTGTGTAAAATACTACTGATTTTTATACATTGATTTTGTATCCTTAAACTTTACTTAAGTCATTATCAGTTTCAGGAGCCTTTTGGTAGAATCTTTAGGGCTTTCTAAGTATGGAATTTTATTGTTAGAGAAGACAGTTTTGCTTCTTCTTTGCCTGTTAGTATACCTTTTAATTCTTTCTCTGGCCTGATTGCTTTTGCAAGGACTTCCAGTACTATGTAGAGTAGGAGCAGTGAGAATGGGTATTGTTGTCTTGTTCAAGTTCTCAAGGGCAGTGCTCCCAGCGTTGTCCACTTAGTATGATGCTGGATATGGGTTTGTCATAGGTGACTTATATTATTGTTTAAATGTATTTTCTTTTTTTTTTTTTTTAATTTATTTATTATTATTATACTTTAAGTTGTAGGGTACATGTGCATAACGTGCAGGTTTGTTACATATGTATACTTGTGCCATGTTGGTGTGCTGCACCCATCAACTCGTCATTTACATCAGGTATAACTCCCAATGCAATCCCTCCCCCCTCCCCCCTCCCCATGATAGGCCCCTGTGTGTGATGTTCCCCTTCCTGAGTCCAAGTGATCTTATTGTTCAGTTCCCACCTATGAGTGAGAACATGCGGTGTTTGGTTTTCTGTTCTTGTGATAGTTTGCTAAGAATGATGGTTTCCAGCTGCATCCATGTCCCTACAAAGGACGCAAACTCATCCTTTTTGATGGCTGCATAGTATTCCATGGTGTATATGTGCCACATTTTCTTAATCCAATCTGTCACTGATGGACATTTGGGTTGATTCCAAGTCTTTGCTATTGTGAATAGTGCTGCAATAAACATACGTGTGCATGTGTCTTTATAGCAGCATAATTTATAATCCTTTGGGTATATACCCAGTAATGGGATGGCTGGGTCATATGGTACATCTAGTTCTAGATCCTTGAGGAATCGCCATACTGTTTTCCATAATGGTTGAACTAGTTTACAATCCCACCAACAGTGTAAAAGTGTTCCTATTTCTCCACATCCTCTCCAGCACCTGTTGTTTCCTGACTTTTTAATGATCGCCGTTCTAACTGGTGTGAGATGGTATCTCATTGTGGTTTTGATTTGCATTTCTCTGATGGCCAGTGATGATGAGCATTTTTTCATGTGTCTGTTGGCTGTATGAATGTCTTTTTCTTAAATGTATTTTCATTTGATGTCTACTATGTTGAGGGTTTTCATCATGCTGGATTTTATCAAAGACTGGAGGGATGCTGGATTTTATCAAAGACGTTTTCCACATCTATTGAGAAAATCATGGGTTTTTTTTTGTTTTTAATTCTGTTTATGTGCTGAATCACATTTAGTGATTTTCATGTGTTGACCTGTCCTTTCATCTCAGGAATGAAGCCTGCTCAATCCTGCCTAATTAACTTTTTGATGTGCTATCACATTTTATTTACTAGTATTTTGTTGAGAATTTTTCTCTCTAGGTTCATCAGAGATATTAACCTGTAGTTTTATTTTTTAGTGGGGGGTCTTTGCTGAGTTTTAGTATTATGGTTATGCTGGTTTTATAGATTAGTTAGAAAGGGGTCAATACTCAATTTTTTGAAGTTGGTTCAGTAGAATTGATACTCACTCTTCTTCGTACATCTGGTAGATTGTACATCTGGTGCATTGGCTGTGAATTCATCTGATCTGAGTCTTTTCTTGGTTAGTGGTTTACTGCTTCCATTTCATAATTTGATATTTGTCTAGTCAGGTTTATTTTTCTTCCTGATTTAATATTGGAAGGCTATATGTTTCCAAAATTTGTCCACGTCCTCTTGATTTTCTAGGCTTTTGTGCATAGAGGTGTAAATAATCACATCTGTGGACCTTTTGTATTTCTGTGTGATGAGTTGTGATGCCACCTCTGTCATTTCTGATCTTGCATATTTGGATCTTTTTTTCTTTTTCTTCATTAACCTGTCTGTTGATCTTGTTTATTCCTTCTAAAAAACCATCTTTTGGTTGCATTGGTTTTTTGTATGGATTTTTGTGTCTCAATTTCATTCTGTTCCACTCCAATTTTATTTATTTCTTTGTTCTACTATCTTTGATATATTTTATTTTGTAAATTATTTTTTCTTTATTTTTGTCAGGCTAGGTTAGTTTAAAAAACTGATCTTCAAGCTCTGGAATTCTTTGTTTTGCTTGGTCCAGTCTATTTAGAGAGCTCTCATTATATTTTAAAATTCCGTAAGTTAATTTTTCACTTCCAGAAGCTCTGAATGATTTTTTATGATGCTTTTCTCTTCCTTTATTTCCTGGATTTCTTTAGAAGTTTCTTTGTATTGATCTTCAACGTTGTCTTAGATCTCATAGAGCTTCCTTGCAATTCACGCTTTGAATTATTTCTCTGTCATTTCAGAGTTTCCATTTTGTTTATAAACCCTTTCTAGCGAGCTAGTGTGATTCTTTGGTAGTGTCACTACATTCAAGTTTTTCATGGTTGCAGAATTATTTCACTGGTTTCCTTCCTCTGAAGATACTAGCACTTCAATTTTTGTAATTATTTTCTGTGTGGGTAAGATTTTTTCCTTTCCTTTCTATATAATATTATTTGATGCGGTTTTTTTTTCTTTTTTCTTTTTCTCTTTCTCTAGGGGATGTGACTGAAGATAATGTTGGGTAGGGTATTTTGGCTTCGCTTTTGCCCTATGGACCTCTTTTGAAACCCAGTAAATGGCACTTATATGTAAGAGCCGACTGCTGCCAATGTGGCTGGGTTTATAGTTGATCCTTGTTTACCAGGTGAAGGTCTCTGTTGCCTCAGTCAGTGGGATGATCAGTGCAGTGCACAGTGGTCTGAGTTCCCTGCTCAGCTCCCAGGTGGTGGGGCATAAGGTGAGCAGAACTGGGCTGGGCAGGCCCGCCTACAGGTCCCCCGGGATCACGCACTAGCATTAGCACTGAGAGAGAATCCAGTGGGTGACCACCAAGCACCCAAGGTGTGCCTAGATGTGGAGCTGGGAAAACTCCTTGGCCCCAAGTCCACTGCACCAGCAGGTGGCGGACAGCCTAAACTCCTAATCTAGGAGATTGGGTGCTCTCGGTGTCTGGAGATATGCCTGGGTATGAAGTGCAAAGGGCTCCACTGCACCACAATCTCTGTACAGCACGGGCAGGGCAACTTATGCTGGTAATCCAAAGGAAAAGGTGTTCTGGCTGCCTCGAGATATATTTGGGCATGGAGTGGAAAGGGAACAGCTATACCATGATCTCTGTGCAGTAAGGATTGGACACCTCAGGCTACCACTCTGGGCAAGCAGGTGCTCTGAACACCTGGAGATCTGCCTGGGTGTGGAGGGAAGAGGGCCCCGCTTCACCACAATGTCTGAGATCTCGCTAGGCATCAAGCAGAGAAGGCCCCGCTGCACCACAATCTCTGCACAGGGTGGGGTGGCTCAGGCTGTTGGTCGAGGTGAGTGGATGCTCCAAATGCCTGGAGATCTGCTTAGGTGTGGAATGGAGCGGGTGCCCTTGCTCCAGGATATTTTTATCAGCTGGACAATGTCATGGGGACTGTTTACCTGCATCCTACTCCTGGGAATCTGGGGTGTTCTTCACGGTACCAGTGGATTCCCATTCATGAATACTTCTTAAATTAAAGCTAAATAATTCATCTTTATGAACTATTTTGGTATTTCCAAGTGGCTGAGGCATGCTAAAAGCCTCTAGTCCACCACCTTGGGGTAAAAAAGGTAATTCATTTTAATTACATTAGTGAGTTAATAAGTTGGCAGCAATATTGGAATTGCTATAGTGCTATACTGTGTTAGGACATTTTCTTCTTCTCTTTTAAACGGTAGTTTTCTAGGGTCAAGAAAAATAATTATATTAATACTAAAAACATAATGAAAATATAAATAATATTGAGTATTGTATTTGGTAGTTAAATTTTTTTATCAAATGACAATTAGATAATGCATTTTGGTCAAATTAATTTTAGTGGATTTGAATTATATGTCACTAATAATTAAGACAATATATTCATTTAAGTTTTAAGGCAATTTGGTAGGTAATTTGTACATGGTTATGTGTGATATCTATATATGTCACATTGGCTCTTCTTCCTTAAGTATTATTTCAATTTTAAGAACAGCCACAACAATCGGTTTTTAAATTTTCATTCATTGAAAAGATGCTTACATTTTGTACTCAAAATAACTGCTGACATGTTTTTAAACAGGATGTTTCAATAAGCAGTAAACAAGCCATCTGGCTCTGACGACTTTCTATAAAGCTTTGGTATGATACTGCTGAAAAGATAAGTGTTTTGGATATGGAGAAACAGAGTGTTCAGATTTAGGGCCCTGGGAAAAGTTACTGAACTTCACTGAATTTCATTCTCCATATTTATAAAATAATAAGAAGAAATGAATAACTTTCTGGGTATTGGTAATTGTTTAAATGGGATAGAATATGCAAAATTTTATAAAATATTGTCTATCACTTAGGTTTTAACACATTCAACTCATAATTTAAGAGAGAGACAAGTGAGTGACACAGTTTGAGGCAGATGTCAAACACTAATTTCATCAGCTATGGCTAAGCATAGCTTTTACACATCCCAATCATGGCTGCTGAGAGCTAATATCTGGTGATGAAAAGAATAGTGATCAGGTCCTCCCAAAAAATTATTCATGGCAAGACAGAAAAATTGGAAAATATAAAGGAAGTCTAACTTCTCTTTACATGGTAATCATTCTACATATTCTTACATCTAAGGAATTTGAGTTCAATGTATTTCTATTAATGAATTTTGCTAGCTTGATAAGACCATTGACATTTATTAAATAGCTTGCTAGAAAACATGTTTTCCACATGAACTGCTTTCAAGACAGTTCTTTATATTTCTCTCTCATAATTAATTTTCTTTATATAAAATGAGAAAATCACATTTTATTATCTGAAAATTAGTGTTTCGAGGTATGATCTTCTCCAAAATCCTACTCTATTAGGATTTATCCAGAGACAAGGATAACATGAAAATGGTTTTAACTGAAATCAAACTTTATAATGCCTCTCTGGGTCAGCTCAACATTGGGAGTTGTTACCCTGAAACTTTTTACTTTTTATTTTAATTTTTTATTTATTTTTGTGTGTGTGTGAGACAGAGTCTCACTCTGTTGCCTAGGCTGGAGTGCAGTGGTGCGATCTCGGCTCACTGAAACTTCCACCTCCTGGGTTCAAGCAATTATCTGCCTCAGTCTCCCAAGTCGCTGGGATTACAGGCGCCCACCATCACACCCAGCTAATTTTTGTATTTTTAGCAGAGACAAGGTTTCACTATTTTGGCCAGACTTGTCTTGAACTCTTGACCTCCAGGTGATCCACCCGCCTTGGCCTCCCAAAATGCTGGGATTACAGGCATGAGCTACCACGCCTGGCCAATTTTTTTTTCCTATTCTCACTTTAATATTGTCTGCAAAATATATAGATTTATAGTTTTGGGTTATCAATTTTAATACCCTGTTTTAAAGATATGCAAATAACTTTTATCCTGTTTTGTGTTTGTAAGATAAAAATATATGCATTCAAAAAAACAGATCTGTGCTATATGACAGCTCTATGCTAGCTTTCTGATGACTAGCAAGTCATATAGCACTAAATTACCTTAGAAAGTCCAACTGAATGCAGCAATACCCAAGATAGATTTAAGGACAAATTCCTGCCTTTCTTTATGTCCATGAGGTAATAAAATATTAAGGGAAACTTAATTAATATCTCATGTACAGTAGACAAGACAATGAAAGGAAAAGTACAATGATTGAAGGGCTTATTTACTTGCCTTCTTGTTATCGGTGAAACATCAGTAAATTTTAATATGCTAAATTATTTTAAAAATTATTGGTTTATCATCACAGATAATAAAATAATTGGAAGTAAGTGACATTATAGTTTTAAAAATTTATTTTAAGATTGATTTGTTTTACTCCGTTTTTATTTTTGTTGTTTGCTCTGAGTTACCCAGGTCCTGGAACAGGTCAGAACTTTGTAGTCTTAGGGCCAGGTCACTTAAAGAAGTCTTTCTAAAACATTAAATACCAGGCCAGGCACAGTGGCTCACGCCTGTAATCCAAGCACTCTGGGAGGCCGAAGCAGGTGGATCACCTGAGGTTGGGAGTTCAAGACCAGCCTGACCAACATGGAGAAACTCCATCTCTACTAAAAATACGAAATTAGCTGGGTGTGGTGGCTCATGCCTGTAATACCAACAACTCAGGAGATTGAAGCAGGAGAATCTCTTGAACCTGTGAGGTGAAGGTTGTGGTGAGCAGAGATGGTGCCACTGCACTCCAGCCTTCACAACAAGAGTGAAACACACACACACACAAAACACCAATAATATTTTATCATTAAAAATAACCACCACATAAGCCACTGAAAGTTTGAGTTATTTTCTCAAATACTGTGTAGTTGTTATTAAGGTAGCCCTCCATGTCAGTGCCCATGGAATGACCTCAGTCTTTTTATTTGCATCTTAGGCTCCCACAGTATGGGCAAAACATAAATGCATATATTATATTTCCTTATTGATAGGCATTTTAATTATGACTCGATCCTCTATATTAATAAAATGCTGGAATAAATGTGTTTTTACATAGGGTTTATAATAGATTTTATTTCTATAGGAAAGTTTAGTGAAATTTTTACTGTCCAATTGTCTTCCACAAAACTTTTTCATCACCACTATGACAGAAGTGTATATTTACTCCCTTGGCAACAAAAAATATTGTCAATCTTTGTAATTTTTAGAAGGAACTTGAAATAAAATTACTAGTTACTGTTTTTAATTCAAATTACTATAATTTGTGTTGAAGGTATATTAATATGTTTATTGGAGATCGTTGTTCAATTTTGCTACTATTTTCTTCTGATTTTCTTATTTGGGTGTAATTACAGATGACAGATGCAATTTTGGCTGGTCTGTGTATTTTTGTTGTTGTTTTTTCAGACACTTGTCTTTTAAGTTAATGGTTTCTATTTATTTTGCCATTTTAAATTTCTCTATAGTAAAAAATATAACATTGCATATCTTTTTTTATTATTATCCTTTAAGTTCTGGGATACATGTGCAGAATGTGCAGGTTTGTTACATATGTATACATGTGCCGTGGTGGTTTGCTGCACCCATCAACTCCTCATCTAGGTTTTAAGCCCCTCATGCAGGGATAGCATTAGGATAAATAAAAAAACATTGCTTATCTTTATAGTACCTGTCATCTGTGTCAGTCCTAGATATCATATCTCATATCCAGTATTTTTAAAATATGAACTCATATTTTCTTCACACTTTTATTTATTTTTATTTAATGTTATATGCCTGAATTTTCTCTGCTATTATATAAAGCAGAAATTTAAATGCATTTTTCTCCATATAGATTTCTGCCATTATTTTTCAAACATCGTTTATTAAATGACCAAACTATGCTATAATAAGAAATTTGATCTTCCCTCCAGTTTCTGACACAGAGTTTCTAAAACACTTGTAACTTCCTGTACAATAAAGAGGAAAGCTTCTTTTGTTATACTATTTGGTCTCAGTCCTGACTTCCCTACAAAAGATCTTCTAGGATGCATGAAGGAGGGCTGAATAATGAGTCCAATTACCAATGGTCAGTGATTTTATATAGTGAAACCTTCATAAAGCTTATATAGTGAAACCTTCATAAAACCCTATAAATGATGGGGTTCAGAGAGCTTCTAGGTGATTGCATACATATACTGGGAGGGGGGTTCCCTAAAACTCCAAGGGAACAGAAATTTCTGTGCTCAAGACTCTTCCATAATTTATAATATGTATCTGTTCCTCTGGCTGTTCATCTGTATTCATTAATAAACGAGTAATAGTAAATAAAGTGTTTCCCTGAGTTGTTTGAGCCATGATAGCAAATTATTGAACATGAAGAGTAGGTTGTGGGAATCTGTGATTTGCAGCTAAGTTGGTCATAAGTATGTGAGGCCCAGGACTGGCGATTTACAGTTTTAAGTGGAGACTGTCTTGTGGGACTGAGACCTTTACTTGTGAGTCTGAAGCTAATTCCATATAGATAGTGTCAAAATTAAATGGAATTCTTGGACCCTCATTTGGTATTCTCAGTTGGAAAAAAAAATTAGTTGTTGGTGTGAAAAAATTTGGTGTAAGAAATTGTGAGTATAGAAAATGTTCTTCCTATTACTAACCATTCCCTAGTTATTTGAAACACCAATTTTGTCATATCTTGTATTTCACACATGCATAAATCTGTTTCCAGCCTCCTTATTCTTTCTGTTGCTCCCTCTTCTCTATTGCTATTGCATTAATGCAGTGACGTTTGATAGTTTAGTTACTCCTCTTATCTCTTTTCAATTAATAATAATTAATTTGTTTTATGTTTTGACAGATTTTTCTTATGTGTCTTGCTTTAGATAACAAAAACAAATGATAAAATGCTTGGGAACTTCAGCTACCTCAGTGAAGTTGGTTACAAATACATAATCTCAAGTTAGCTTATCAAGCTCTAGATCCCAAATTTATCACCAAACTAAATTTAGGTATACAACCTGGACACGATAAATGTCCCTACAATGGGACTAATAAGGTAGAGCAGCTCATTCAAATTAAATTTCTTAACAGTGAGTTTTAGCAGAACTCAATCTGCCTTTAAGACAGTTTCATCGTGCTATGAAAGTTTGCCGAAATGGTACCTACATGAACTACCTTTTGTATTAGTAAAATTGTGAAAAGTAACAAAAGGAGAAACCAAGTAATATGTAAAAATATGTTGAACTTTTCTCTGGGGGGAAGCATATATTAGCTATTTTTATTAGGTATGATTATTATGTTAACAAATTTATTTATTCATTCATTTTTAATGTCAAAAATTGTATAACTATGGCATAAAACATGTTTTGATATATGTAAGCATTGTGAAATAGCTAAGTCAAGCTAATCAACATGGATTACTTCACCTACCTATTTTTTTTGTGGCGAGAATGTAAAAATTCTAATAATATATACAATATATTATTTTTAACTATAGTTACCGTAACATGTAATACATATCTTGAGGATATTCCACCTTTGTAAATGAATAAAAAAAAATGACCAACATCTCCCAAATCCCCCCACCTCAAACCTCTGATAGCCACCATTGTATGCTGCCTCTGTGTTTGACGTTTTTAGATTCCACATTTTTAGATTCCTCATTATATCCTGTGATTTAATGATATTTTAGGATATTTGTTATTCTGTGCATGGCATGTTTCACTTAACATAGTGTCCCCTAGGCTCATTCATGTTGTTGCCAACACGTTGTCCATGTTGACAGGATTTTGTTTAAGGTTGAATATTATCCCATTATGTATGTATAATGCATCTTCTTTATGCTTTTGTCAATTGATGGACACTTAGGTTTTTTCTATACCTTTATTACTGTGAATAATGTTGCAGTGAACATGGGAGTGCAGCTATCTCCTCCACATACTGATTTGTTGCTTCTTTGGCTATTGACACAGTACTAGGTTTGCTGACTATATGTTATTTCTATTTTTAGTTATTTGAGGAACTTCCATACTGCAATCTATAATGACTGAGTTAATTTACTTTCACACCAAAAGTGTGCAAAAGTTCCCTTTTCTCCACATCCTCACCGACACTTTTTATCTTTTGTATTTTTTCATGGCCAATCTAACCTAACCCAATCTAGGTCTGAGGTAATACTTCATTGTGCTATTAACTTGCATCTTCCTGATGATTAGTGATATTGAGCTTTTTTTTTTTTTTTCATATGCCTGTTGACCAACACCATGTTCATAGATGAGAAGAGTTAATATTGTTAAAATATTCATATTACCCAAAGTAATTTACAGATTCAATATATTCCCTATTAAAATTTCAAAGATATATTTCAGAGAAATTGAAAGAACCCCCAAATTTGAATGGAACCAAAAAAGACCCTGAATAACTAAATCAATCTTGAGAACAAAAGAGAAAAGCTGGAGGCATCATCCTACCTGATCTCAAAATCCATTATAAAGGTACAGTAATCAAAACAGCATGGTATGAGCATAAACACAGACTCATAGACTGATGGAACATAATAGAGAGCCCAGAAATTAATCCACACATTAACAGTTAATTGAATCTCAACAACTATTTCAAAAACACATAATGGGTAAGATAGTCTTTTCAATGAATGTTGATGAGAAAACTAAATATCCACATGCAGAAAAATGAAATTAGACATTATACAAAAATCAACTCAAAATGAATTAGAGACTTAGACATAGACCTGAAACTCTAAAACTAGAAGAAAAGCTCAATAAGATTGGTTTGATATGTATATATATATGGGGTGGTGTGTAATATATACATAGATACAAATATATATACACTCATACATACACATAGTTTTACAATAATGTGGAGTAAAAATAGTTTGAAACACTGTTTATTTAATATATTAATACTGCATTATTCTCTACTTTTGATTTAAATCAATTATTTTAATTTTAATGTATTATTTTAATGCATTATTTAAATATATTGTTTTGATTTAAATCTATTATTTTACTGGAAATATGATTTTCATCTTTCTACCAACTACTACTATCTTTATTATTACCATTAAGCATAGCAACAATAGCAATTATTATTTAGTAGTAATAATAATATAGAAGTTATTTGTCAAGAACAGTACAAAGTAACTCCCTTACATTACTACAATAACCCTGTGATTTCTCAAGTCTCAATAACAATTTATTTAAATAAAAATTTACTTTATGTAATACATTAGACTAGGGATTATAATGATATAAACACAAGATGCTGGTCAACCATGTGTAGTCAAACAAATGGTTGGTCAGAGTCTTGTCTTTGCATCATTTTGAGTCATAGAGCAATGCATTCCATAAACATAATAGGTGATGATAGATTATAGAGAAATAGATAGATAGATATAGATAGATAGATAGATAGATGATACATGATAGATAACTTCACATCTTTTATAATCTTACAATTCTAAATGATGCCAGAGAGAATGTTTATAATGCTGATGTGTATGATCTATAAATTTAATAAGTAACCAAAATTTCATAAAAACATGGAAACTCTTCCAGAAATTAAATGTTCATATTAATACTGTTCTGTGAAAGAAAAAGTAAAATTTAATCTACAGTTTCAGAGAGGTTGGTGCCTAGGTGAGATGTTTCTAATAAAGTCTGGTAATATAAACAGAAAACATGGCTGACATACCTCTACATGTTTATGTCTGAACTTAAGTATTTGGAGTTGTTTGTGTATTGACAATTAGTAAATTATTTTTCTAATGAGCATATTTGTTATTTGTGGATTTATTCATTGCTAGTTACTATAATGGATTTCTTCTATCATGGAGATTATATTGCAACTTGGCAAATATATAAGTCTAAATATATATAAAAATATAAATATTTCTTCAATATAGTGCTCTGGGAAAAAGTCTTCTGAGAAAATAAAATAAAAACAAAACAACTTTGGGAGGCCAAGGCGGGCGGATCACGAGGTCAGGAGATCGAGACCATCCTGGCTAACATGGTGAAACCCCGTCTCTACTAAAAATACAAAAAATTAGCCGGGCATAGTGGCAGGTGCCTGTAGTCCCAGTTACTCGGGAGGCTGAGGCAGGAGAATGGCGTGAACCCAGGAGGCATAGCTTGCAGTGAGCCGAGATCACCCCACTGCACTCCAGCCTGGGTGACAGTGAGACTCCGTCAAAAAAAAAAAAAAAAAAAAAAAGGAAAAAAAAAAGAATAAAATGAATACAAAAATAAGAAAATAAGGATATATATGAGACAATAAATTTTTTTATTATATTAGACAAGTGGCTACTGTAACTAGAATTTAAAAGATAAATCTCCAAACCATACAAACTGTTGCCATATTCAAGACAATATTTCTTTACTCTGAGCAAAGTCTGTGTAATTTTGACACAAAGTGTTTTAGCATGGTTAGAAGTATATAGATTAGTGAGTATTTTGTTTATTGTTTCTTCTATCATTGTGCATTTTTTTATTTCCCCATATTTATCATTGTGATATATGTTCAATGTTAAAAACAGAATGGAAAACACAGCAAATTGGACTGTTGGAAAAGAATATCATTTAATGGCAATCCATGGAGAAAATTATTATTTTTATTTTCAGCATTTTAAAAGCTATTTTACATGAATATCTAAAGTGAACACTGGACATCTAGTTGGTTATCAACTAGATTCAACCACTCCACTCTAATTCATTTGGGGAAATGAATCTGTTTTTCTACCAACTAATTCTTTCTCTCAAGTTCAGGAATGACAATTATTTTGAGCTTTTCTTGTTGCCATTCTTTGTTCATACAAGAACAAGTGATCGTTTTGATGAATAAGACGAAAGTGCCAGTGTTTTTGAGGGCTTTGAGGAGAAGCTGGAGAACCAAACAGAGCCCAAGAACCTAGATAACTGACTGCAGGAGGAAGCCACTGGATCAACTAACACTTAACCCTACTTTCTTTCTCTATGCATACATTGAATTTCTTCATTATTCTATTCATTTTTGGATTTGATTTTGTTTGATTTTGCTATCTGCTTGCTAATCAATAGATTTCCCACTGATATGGTGGTAGCATACAGTAAATACCTGTTTTAAATGTTTCTGTATTAACATATTATAAGCTTTTACCAAAACAACTTTAATATATTTTTAAGAACTAAAATGCTTCCAGACCATGTGAGAAGGATGTAGTCCTTAGATTCTGCTATCCTGATCACACCTGATTGGACAAGGCCTAAATATCCAATTGAAGGCACATGTATAGCCTATGATATACAGTAGATAGACTTAAACTTTCTGAACGTCCATTTTCAAGGGATAGACCAGAGCTTGCATAACATTTGACTTTCTATTTCTGCCTGCTCAGTTAGTTAGACTCATACTTCATTAGCCAGTCTTGTCTGCAGTTAGTCATTAGATATACATTTCTTAATCAACTGGTTTAAAAAATTGATGGCTCTGAATTTTAATATTTGAATTCAAATTTTTATTTAGAGTAACTCAATAAAATCCTGACTTCTGCAACTTCAAGCTCTGCTCCTTAGCCTGCTGGCAGGTGATAACTGTGGAATTCCCCCAGACTGCATGTGAAAATAGACCAGAATGTCACTGTACAGCTATAAAACACCACTTGTGTTTCAGGAATTCTCCATCCTGCCACATGTTTACTGCTGTGGGGACCTCAGATAACTCTGAGTATGATAACCCTGGCTCACACATGGATAGTAGTGTATTTAATTTTGAGCCTCTGTTCTTATACAGTCATGTTTCACTTACTATGCATTACCCCCATACATGAAAAAAGTCATATATATATAAAATGTTATAAAGAAAATGATGTAGAAGTAATCTCTAAGCTTATCTGATGACCAGTCCCATAAGTACTGCCAAGTCTGCATTCTTGGTTGTGGCATAGCGGATGAAACTTGCTGGATCCTAGGCTATCGGCTGTTCACCTTATAGCCTCTTCCAGGAAGGGCATGCATTTCTTAAGTAATTCACAGTAACTGGTGCCTGTACGTGTTTGATAATAGATGATCTGTTTAATAAAATCAGTTTGCTGTTAATGATACTCTACATAAAACATGTAGCTTCACACTGCACCTTCTTTAGACAATTGAATCCTGTCTCAGTGTGGTTTCTATACTTCTCATTGCTCTTTGTTGGTACTGTCATAATCAGGACAGCAAATGCTGACCCACCTTTGCTCCCTTAGGCTCTAAAATAAGCCCTTGGGACGTCATGTTTACAGGTGCACTGAGGCTATACACTGTGGTTGCAATCCTAAGTGCAGCTAGATATTTTATAAACATCAAGGTATAAATTGGCGTCTCATAAAATGTTAGATTCTTACAGAAATCCTAGATTAGGTCATAGATAAAATAGTGAATTATGTAAATAAATATTTTAAACAGGTATCTCCACCTTTTTTGATACTGTAAAAAATATGAAGGGGAAAATATATAAGAATACTTCAGAGGTTCTTTGTAAAATTTATTTTTTTCCCTATTTACTAACATCTTGAAACACCTAGAAATGTTTTTTTTCAACCTGAAAAAAAACTTTCCACATTACCCTGTTCCTGCTATCCACAGATCTGTTCTCCCAGGTTCATCTCTTCAATATTTATTCATAAATTATTGATTCCTCCTAACATTCACAACCTCATAGGAGGTGCATTTGTGCATGTGTGTGCATGAATATGTATGTGTATGTGTGTGCACATGTGCATGTGTGTATATGTGTGTACTTGTGTATCCTAATTACTTTACTGCCCATATAGCTTTTGCCATTTCTTTCCTCAAAAAATAAGAGAAAGTGAAAAAACTAAGAAGATAGTGACCAAAATATCTATCAGAATTAATAGGGTGTTTGAATAATCCTGATCCACATAGAATTTTTTTTAAATAGGTATAATTTAAGAAATTTTTAATATTTTAATGTTTCTCTAGTTTGTTGCAAAAATGATTTTTAACTAAATAACAGCTTGAGTAAACAGCATAGGGAATACATATGTATTTTATATTAAATAACAATAGCTTATATCAAAATCTAATTATAAACATGAATAAAATAAAACAAAACATTTTAGGTAATAATAAACCAAGGAAAAGAAAAGGACTTATTCAAATTTAGACATTGCTCTCTCATTATGTATTTTACTTGATTTCTGAGGAGAACTGATCGAATTAAGAAATAGCCAGAAGGCATAGACACACAGTGGACAATCATTTCTCTTTTTAGTAAGTTTTGTGTCTGCTTTAAATTGATAATTTGTTTCATCAGCTAATCCCCAAACAGAGGGCATGTCCTCTCTACTTACAAAATTCTTGTACATAAGTTGAATTCTGTCTTTATCAACTCAGGCCAATAAGTACTTTTTTTTTTGCTTGTTGTTAGGGAAAAAAAAAAAAAAGATAATCAGCTCATACTACTTGCTTAGCTGTCTGCATTTTAATTCCAGACTATGAACGAGCATCAGAGTGACCTTATGATATTTTGCACAAAAGCCTCAGTGTTTAAAAAGCCTCAGTATGACTCTACTCAGAGAACCCAAAATAGCATTCAGTAAGCAGTGACATACTGACAGTGTTGTGGTACTAAAAGCACACGCGTCTGTAATTCCAGGCAATGGGGCACATCGAGAGTTTGCTGAGAAGACTGTGAAGCAAAAAGAAGAAAGTTTTTCCTACGCTTCCTCATGTGTCCAACACGAAGTCTGCTGTTCAGTTTTCACAGAACTCCTAGAAGTTGAAGTTACAAAGGTAAGACTGTGGTAATCAGGTATATTATAAACTACTTGCATCATCTTTAATGAGTCAATAGGTCAAAAAATACTTAAGTTGTTGCTAGGAAAATATTCTAAAAATATTATGGAAAATATTTATATAGGAAATAGGGAAAATATTCTAAAAATTTTAAAAGCATGATGTGTAGTGAACTTTCTCAAAACAAATATTTGTGAGAACAATTCTCTGTCTCTGTAATATAGATTGTTGGGGTGGGGGGGAAGTTACACCTATGTTAGGGTATTTAAAACTTCTCCAGTTTCTTAGAAGAAATGAATCAATCTTTCTTTGCATGTCTTTCTTTCTTTGCACATTTTTCTTTGTTCAGGGTTTTATTTATTATCTATCGTGTATTTACCATGTATATCAGGTAATATGAACACTAGAGTTGTCATCCTTAAGTATATGAAGAAAAAAATATTTATATACAGAATAAATATGAAAAAGTTTATATTATAATAATTCCAATAAAATTAAAATATTAGCATTAATATGAATAAAAACACATATACGTCTAAATTTGTACACACATATTAATTTGCCTATATGTATTATAACATTTATACATAACACAAAGGGTAATTTCTCAAATATGAAAGATAGTATAAATTAAGAAAAGTGTAAATTAAGAAAATGGATACTGTAAAAGACATATGTCTCAAATCTAATTTGGTACATGTAATTTTAATTGAATTAATATTTATGATAAAATATTTCAGAATAAGTTTACCAAAGGGATTTAATAAATCTATTAAATATAAAAACACATGAAATATTTAGCAACAAAAAATACCTAAATAAAGTGGCAAAGGCTTTCTTCAGATTATGTCAATTTATATTTTAGCTCTATTAATTCATTTGTTGAATTAATACATCTGTAAGAAAGACATTATTTAGATAAAATATTTGAAAATTTAGTAATATATATTTATGTTTTAGATGTAGTTACAATATTAAGTAACATTACATGCATTAATATATTCTTTTTTTCAAATTCTTAATATTGTAATTATCAGCAGCATGCATACTTACTATAATTTTTAATTTGAAAGAATTTAAATTTCAATGTAATGTGAACATTTATATTGACCAAATAAAGTAACTAACAAATTTATTTTTAAAAGGAATAAGCATTTCATTATTGTCTATAGTTATCCAAAATTTTTAAGCAATCAATTTATGTCATTTAGAAACCACCAGCTCTCCTTTTCTTTACATATGTTTTCCACTTCACCAAGTCTTTCTAGAAGTGAATGAAATGCTTGTATCATTATATAAATATCCAATTTTTACGGTCTCACACATTAGTAAATTATTCATGCTCCAGTGAAATATTTAAAATTTTAGGCACACACATCTGCATATATCTAAAAGCATATGTCTTCTACTTATATTTTTTTTGGGGTGTGTTTTTCACTTTGGAATGTTTGTAAGGTACATTTCCTCAAGAAACATAAAAACACATTTTGATGACATTATAATAAATTGAAGATGCTTTAAAATGATGTGCAGAGATGCCTCCTATGCATTCTTAAGGAACCAGATCCATCTTTCAGGAATTTCTCATAACAGAGCTACATATAATCTGATACATGATCATCTATAACTTAATATAAACTGACCATTTTTGCCATGCATGATCTTAGCATGTACTCTTAAATATATGTTTAAAACATTATATAGCAGTATTCAGCATGGTAGTGAGTAGTCATGCAATAGGAACAAATATGTTACACTGTTTACAAGGAGATATTGATCTTTCTATATACCTTCTTTTACATGAGAATGTATTGCTCCTAACCAAAAGTTTGAGAACCATGCTGGTGAATAAGAATTTGTTGTCACGATGATTTCCTTTAACATCCATGATCTTCTATCACCTGTATCTTTGCTTTGGTGAAACAGATTGAGGTTGAAACATAACTAAGTATGGAACCTAACAATAATCCCTCAGGAATCCTTTCTGTCAATGGTGAAGACAGCCCCTGATTTACAAAATGGGTGTCTTTGCAAAAGATGTTTGCCACTTTAAAATCAAATCAAAACAAAACAAGATAAACTGTACCCTTAAAGAGTTTTTTTTTTCTTTTTTTACCTACTCTCACCACCTTTCAATTGAGAGAATACAGCTAAATGTTCTAAAACCTGTCAAAATGTGTAACAAATCAATTTCCTTTTCAAGTGATGCCTACCCTCTTGAATATTCTGATACGATTCATTAAGAGAATGCTTGTCTGACTTTAAAACATGTTCTAGAATACATACTTTTGTCAAAATTTGTCACATTAATTATTCAATAATTATATTCAGAATCATCAAAGTATGTCTTAAGATTAAAGCAAAACATCGTTTTTAGAAATCCTGCTTTGGCACAACAAGTGAAATTTGAAATGTTGTTTTAGGACCGTGGCTTTTCAACATACCAGAGCAATAGATCCACAGTTTAGCTGTTTTTTAATTGTAAGAAGTTTCATGATAAATGAAATTTGCAAATTTGCAAGATATTGTATTAAAGTGGGGATAATTTTGGCACATCAGTCATTTCTTAAAGTAACCTAGGCATTTTATCTGTGTGCAAAATTTAGAAATGTCATTCCTGTGGAAATGAGCAAACCATAAATATATCACAGAAAAGTCACTGTTTTTCTGCCTTTAAGTTGCTTTATAGTTAAATTGTGTCAGAGAAATTGCCATCTATTTTATTCCTAAAAAGGTCTAATGGAGAATATATGACTTTCTTTGATGAAGAGATAATACTACTAAACATAAAGATAAACATAAAATGTAACTATAATAATAATAAAGGCAAAGAGAAAAGGTATAGATACATCTCTGAATTTTCAAGAGAGTAGTGTCATTTGTCACTAAGCAAATACTTCTTGACAGTGCTTGAAATTGCTCTTGAACTGGTAAAGCAAAATATAACTCTTTCCCCATAGTATTGGATGAGAAATAAATGGGCTACAATATCACTCGTCAGGTGGATATAAATCCCCTTCTTCTAAATAAGACTTTTCTTTGGGGGATTATGTAAGACATTGGTTGCTTTTTGATTGTTTTCTCTCTTTTATCAAATACTTATAGAATAACCCAACTCTGTAGGCATATGAGGATTTGACTTCAAATTTATTGGTTAATAATAAATAAGCATATTTATGTTTTCATACACATATGTGTACCTGGCTACACATTTCTCTATTAACAGATAATTTTGATATTTCTTTGATATTTGATATTTCTTTGATATTTCAAGACCACATGAATTATTTATAAAACTTTAATGTCATTTTATACAAGGTGGATTTAATAAAACCACTTATATGAAATCTAAAGTATTTTTAAAGATATAGAGCATTGTCATTTTGTATGTGTGTGTGTGTGTGTGTTTTTAAACCAGTGTTTAAAACACACAATTCTTAACTCATAAATACGATTTTTATGAGATTATAATTATGTCATTGGGAATTTTTTTGTGTATAAAAAAGGAAAAACAATAGACTTTTACAAGGATGAGTTAAATATTAAAAATCTCAGCAAGACACTACTTAACTGACTCTTAAACATTATGAAACAAAATATTAGAACATTAGGGTTGCCAGATTTTTAAAAAATAAAGGAAGGAATTTTTTTATATAAAACTTCATCTCTTTCAGCAGCATATACTGGCTGTCTGTATACTTATTAACAATTTGGAGCAGCTTCAGAGTCCACATAATTTAAAATTTAAGGAATAAAGACACATTTATTTATTCGATAATCCCAGTCATGCATTTAGATTATACTAAATGCTGTTACATTTAAGTACTAAAAGAAAGTATGTTTATTCTATCTGGAAACAATTTCAAGGGATTTACAAATGTAAGATATCCTATCTTTGTTTTTAAATCCAGCTTGTAATATGAATTAACTGTATTCACGACTGTTTCATAAACATTCATGACTGTTTTCCTTCCTTAAGTTGAGACATATTTTTAACCCATTACATACAACCCTCGGAGGTATACTTTACTGTCTTCTGTGTTTAAAAAACTCAAAACACTTCTGATTTGTTTTATGCCATACACATTTTTATTTATAATTAAGGTGATATACTCAAATTTCTCATTTTGGGAATTAAACAGTAGGAATTTATCCTATATTCATGCCATTCATGTTAAAACAATTTATTAATCTCTTTATAGGATATTTTCAATATTTATTTTTTATTGAAAATGAACAATTTATAATATAATAAATTTATGAGACATAAACTGATGTTAGAATTCATAAAAACAATGTGGAATGATTAAATCAGGCTAGTTAATATATCCATCACCTCAAATATTTAACACTTTTTTTGTGGTAAGAACAGTTGAACTTTGGTTTCGTAGGAATTTTGAAATGCACAATTCTCTACTATTAGCTGTATTCACCACACTGTCTAATAGAACCCCTTCCGAAACATGAAACATACTCCTCCTGTCTGAGATTTGATCTTCATTTCCTCATCTGCCCCAACCCCCAGCCTCTGTAAATACCAGTCTACTTTATACCTCTATGAGTTCCATTGTTTTAGATTCTACATAAAGGTGACAAAATGTGGTATTTCTCTTTCTGTGCTTGGCTAAATATTACATAGTCATTCTTAATATACAGCTAAGAGCAGACAATAAAAAACAGTGTCTGCAAAATATATACAATAATAGCATTAAACATTGGCTAACCTAGTCCATCTGGCATCACAATATGTTCACAATACCTTTCCATGATTAAATATTCTGAATAAACTCAACAAAATTAAGTTTTAAAAATATGAATTTATTTTAAGTTAATATACAGAAAACACAAAATAATAAACATAAAACAAGTGATACCAGTTTTTACATTATAGACTTTATGAAAGAGAGACTAAAACATTCAATTTTATATTATACAATTTGAAACTAAAATAATTCTTATCTCAAGAGGTTGAATTCCAAAATGTTTTGTATCAAAGTAATAATATATTCTTATTTACCTTTTATAACATGTCTTTGAAGGGCATTTTCCATTTTAGTATCTGATATTTTATTATAACTTTGATTAAATTTTTTTTTCTGACTCTGAGTTTCAGGGGGTACATATGCTGGCTTGTTACATGTGTAAATTGCATGTTGCTGTGGTTTGGTGTACAAATTATGTCATCACCCAGGTAGTGATAAGACTACCTGACAGACAGTTTTTTGATTCTCACCCTCTTCTCACCCCACCCTGAAGTAAGCACCAGTGTCTATTACTCTGGTATCCATGTGTACTCAATGTTTAGTTTCCCACTTATAAGTGAGAACATGCAGTATTTGGTTTTGTGTTCTTGTATTAGTTTGCTTAGGATAATGGCCTCTAGTTCCATCCTATTGGGGCAAAGGACATGATTCCATTTTTTATGGCTATATAGTATTCCATTGTGTAAATGTGTCAAATTTCTTTATTCTGTCCATTGTTCATGAGCATCTAGGTTGATTCCATGTCTTTCCTATTGTGAAAAGTGCTGTGATGAACATATTTGTGCATATGTCTTTATGGTAGAACTATATATTCCTTCGAATATATAGTTAATAATCCACTACTAGGATTGCCAAGTTGAATGGTAGTAATATAAACCACTACTAGGGTTGCAGAATTGAATGGTAGTTCTAAGATCTTTGAGATAACTCCAAACTGCTTTTCACAGTGGCTGAACTAATTTACATTCACATCTGCAATGTATTAGAATTCTCTTTTCTATGCAAATTTGCCAGTGTCTGTTATATTCTGACATAATAATAGCCATTCTGACTGGTGTGAGATGGTATCTCATTGTGGCCTTGATTTGCATTTCTCTAATGATTAGTGGTATTCAGAATTTTTTAATAGGCTTGTTGGCTGTGTGCATGTCTTCTTTTGAGAAACCTCTGTTCATATCCTTTGCCCATTTTTAAATGAGGTTGTTTTTTGCTTGCTGATTTGTTTAAGTACCTTATAGATTCTGGATTTGTCAGATGCATAGTTTGCAAATATTTTCTCCGATTCTGTGTGTTATCTGTTTGCTTTGTTGATAGTTTCTTCTGCTGTGCAGAAGCTCTTTAGTTTGATTAGGTCCTACATGTCAATTTTAATTTTTGTTCCTATCACTTTTGGAGTCTGTTATGAAATCTTTGCCAGGGCCTATGTCCAGAATAGTATTTCCTAGGTTTTCTCCTAGGGTGTTTATGGTTGTAGGATTTACATTTAAATATTTAATCTGTACTGATTTTTTTATATGGTGGAAGGAAGGGGTCCAGTTTAAATCCTCTGCACATGCCTAGCCAGTTATACCACCACCATTATTTAAAAGGAGTCCTTTTCCCCATTGCTTATTATGGATGGCTTTGTTGAAGATCAGATGGTTGTGGATATGTGGCCTCTATGTTCTCTAACTGGTTCGATAGGTTTATGAGTATATTTTTGTACCAGTACCATACTGTTTTAGTTACTGTAGCCTTGTAGTACACTTTTAAGTCAGGTAGTGTGATTCCTGCAGCTTTTTTTTTTTTTTTTCCTTAGGATTGCTTTGGCTATTTTTGATCTTTTGTGGTTCTATGTGAATATTAGTATGATTTTTTTTTTAATTTTGTGAAGAATGTCAGTGGTAGTTTGATAGAAATAGCATTGAAACTGTAAATTTCTTGAGGATTATGATCATTTTAACAATATTGATTAATCCTATCCATGAGCATGGAATGTTTTTTCATTTGTCTGTGTCCTCTGATTTTCAGTAAGTTTTGTAGTTCTCATTATAGAGATCTTTCACCTCCCTGACTAGCTGTATTCCTAGGTATTTTATTCTACTTGTTGCTATTTGAGTGGGATTGTGGTCTCGATTTGGCTCTCAGTATGGATGTTATCAGTATATAGAAATGTTACTGATTTTTGTACCTTCATATTGTATCCCAAAACTTTGCTGAAATTTTAATGAGATTTAGGAACCTCTGGGCAGACTTTTCTAGGTATAGAACCATATTATCTGTGCAGAGAGATATTTTGACATTATCTCTTCCTATGGTTTGCCTTTTAATTCTTTATCTTGCCTTATTCCTCTGATTAGGACTTCCAAAACTATGTTAAATAGGAGTGGTGAAAATCGGCATCCTTGTCTTGTTCCAGTTCTCAAGGGGAATGTTTCCAGTTCTTGCCCATTCTGTATGATGCTTGCTGTGAATTCGTCATAGATGGCTCTTATTATTTTTTCAGGTATGTCCATTATATGCCTTCCTTTTTCAGGGTTTTTAAGATGAAGAAATATTGAATTTTATCAAAAGCTTTTCTGTGTGTATAGACATGATCATGTGATATTTGTTTCTGGTTCTGCTTATGTTATGAATCACATTTATTTACATATGTTAAACCAATCTTGCATCCCAGGAAAAAAGTTAATTTCATCATGGTGGATTAAATTTGATATGTTGCTGTATTTGGTTTGTTACTATTTTGTTGAAGACTTTTGAATCTATGTTCAACAGGATATTGGCCTGAAGTTTTCTTCTGCTGTTGAGTCTCTGACAGATTTTGGTATTAGAATGAGGCTCGTCTTATAGAACGAGTTAGAAAGGAGTCCATCCTCCTCAAATCTTTGAAATCGTTTCAGTAAAATTAGTACTCCCTCTTCTTTATAATAGCTGGTATAATTTGGCTGTGAATTCGTCACATTCAGGGCTTTTTCTGTTGGGTAGGTTTTTTTATTACTGATTCAATTTTGGAACTCACTATTGATCTGTTCAGTGTTTCAATTTCTTCCTGATTCAATCTTGGGTGGTTGTAAGTTTCCAGGAATTTATCAGTTTATTCTAGATTTTCACTATGTGTGCACGGAGTCTCTGAGGGTGTTGTGGATATGCAGCCTCTATGTTTTTTGTATTTCTGTGGGGCCAGTGGTAATGTCCTCTATGTTGTTTATATTTCTGTGGGGCCAGTGGTAATGTCCCCTTGGACATTTCCAGTTGTCTTTCTTTTTTTTCCCTCTGTTAGTCTTCTAGTAGTCTACTAATCTTATTTATTCACTCAAAGAGCAACTTCGGTTTTGTTGATGTTATGTGTGTTTTTCATGTCTCCTTTTCTTTCAGTTCGGCTAGCTTTTTTTTTAATGCTAGCTCTGGGGTTTGTTTGCCCTTGTTTTTGTATTTCCTCTAGGTGTGATGTTCGGTTATTAAGTAAAGATCTTTCTAACTTTTTGATGTGGGCATTTAAGACTAATAAACTTTCCTCTTAACACTGCTTTATCAGTGTTCCAGATATTCTGGTATGTTGTGTCTACATTTTCATTACTTTCAAAGAACTTCTTCCTTTCTGCCTTAATTTCATTGTTTACCTGAGGGTCATTCAGGAGCAGTTTGTTTAATTTTCATGTAACTGTATAGTTTTGAGTGATTTTCTTAGTATTTATTTTATTGTTATTGTACTGTGTTCCAAGATTGTGATTCATATGACTTTGGGCTTTTTGAATATGTGAGAACTGCTTTATGGCCAAGTGTGTGGTTGATTTTAGAGCATGTGCCATGTGTGCATAAGAAGAATGTATATTCTACTGTTGTTTAATGGAGTTCTCTGTAGATATCTGTTAGTTTCATTTGGTAAAGTGTCAAGTTTAGGTTCTGAATATCTTTATTAGTTTTCTAACTCATTACTGTGTCTGATACTGTCATTGGGGTGATAAAGTCTCCCAGTTATGATTGTGTGGTTATCTAAGTTTTTTCGTAAGTCTTCAATACCTTGCTTTATAAATCTTGGTGCTCCAATGTTGGGTGCATATATATTTAGTATAATTAAGTCTTCTGGTTGAATTGAACTCTTTATTATTATGTAATGCCATTCTTTGTCCTTTTTGACAATTGTCTGTTTTGTCTGAAAGAAGAATAGTAGCTCCTGCTCTTTCTTGTTTTCTATTTGCTTGATAGATCTTTCTCCATTCCTCTACTTTGAGCCTGTGGGTGTCATTGTGTGTAAAATAGATATTTTTAATTCAACATACAGTTGGGTCTTAAAAAAGTGGGACATTTAGCCCATTTTCATTCAATACAGTATCTATATTTTTTTTTTAAAAAAAAAGAACCTCATTAACTCCAAACCTCTCATTGCTATCATCCCAAATCTCTTTTCCCTCTCTCAGCAACTTATTTGAAAAACTACTTTGAATTGTGGAACTTCATTCTCAACCTCCAGTTACCCTTCAATTCGTTATTTCTGTTTCCTGAGATTCACTCTTAAAACTTCTCTTAGCTATTCAACAAATTGTATATTTTTCTTAATTGAAGGCTGATATAAAAGACCAAATTTGGAAACTTATGGTATACATTAGTGGTAGAAATAAGCAGAATTATTCCTTAAGTTGTGCTCTCTTTCAGTGACAAACTAGAAAATATATATATGTTTGTGTTCGTCTGTTAACACTAGTTTATTTTTTAATACAACATGATGTAGAACTCTACTGTCTTGACATCCTGAGGTTTTTCGACTACTAAGTTCTTCTACTATGCACGTCTCCAAATATCTTTGCCATAATCCTGTCCAACATCTTTAAACAATTAAGAGAACTTATATGTCAAAAAGTACTCAGCTCACCTCAGCAATTAGGTTTTAAGTTTAGACATAATAAATAATACATCAATAATTTTTTTGTATAAGAACATTTTATATACCAATTTATTTCTTTAAGATAGAGTCACAGATGTGAGATTGAAAATGAAATGGCTTTCAGTATTTAACACTCCAGAAACATTATTGGTTACTTTCAAAAATACAATTCCTATTTATTTTTTGGTATTATAAAAAATTTATAACAAGAATTTATGAACTAAGGCCAATAAGTGTATGGAAAAAAATGTTCAACATCACTAATCATCAGGGAAATGTAAATCAAAATCACAATGAGATATTTTTCACCCCAGTTAGAATGTCCATTATCAAAAAGTTAAAAAAAAAATACTGTTGTCTATGTGGAGAAAATGGAACTCCTTCATTGTTGGTGAGAAGGTACATTAGTGCAGCCATTATGAAAAACAGCATGAAGGTTTCTCCAAAAACTAAAAATAGAACTAGATAGAACTAGTATATGATTCAGCAATCTCACTACTGGGTATTTATTGAAATGAAAGAACATCAGTATATCGAAAATATATCTGCACTCCAGTGTGTATTGCAACACCATTTACAATAGCCAATATATGGAAGAAAACTAAGTGTCCTTCAAGAAATAAAAGAATAACTAAAACGTGGTGTATATACACAATGAAATACTATTCAGCTATAGAAAAGAATGAAATTCTATCAGTCACAGCAACATGGATGAACCTAGAGTGCATTACTTTAAGTGAAATAGGTCAGGCACAGAAAGATAAATACTACAAGTTCTAACTCTTATGCGAAAGCTAAAATAAAATTGAGCTAACAGAAGTAGAGTGTAGAATTATGATTATTAGAGAAAGGAAATAATGGAAGAAGAGGAGATGGGGAAAGACTGTTTAATAGATATAAAATTATCGCTAAAGAAAAGGAACAAATTCTGGTTTTCTATAGCACTGCACAGTGAATATAGTTAACAATAATTTAATGCATACTTTTTAAAAAGCTAAGAGAGGATCAGAATGTTCACAACACACACACACAAAGATAAATGTTTGTGATTGTTGTACTAATTATCCTGATTTTTTCATTACACATTGAATACATGTATTAAAATATCACTCTGTATCCCAGCAATATGTACAATTATTTGTTCATATTTGAATATGTACAAAATAAAGATTTTAAAATTATCATGAATTAAGAACTTGGAGGTAATAGAAGGTAAATGAATTTACTTGAAAGATTTAAGACATAGAATTGATCATAGTTCATCTCTAGTCAGGCTTCATGCTCAAATGTATGTATATGGGAGGTTAGCTGAAGGAAACGTCAGAGAATAACATTTTATTCAAGTGTGAGCTTTCGAGAGGATGCTGATTTCATTAAGGGAAAGAAGGAACATAATGATTAGGTGCAAGAGTGAATAGAAAGTAAGAATTTCAGTATGCACTTTGAAATACCTTGTGGAAAGTAATTCTGTAGGTCTGGAGATTAGAAAAGAGATAAATATGGGTTGTTTAGACTGCTTTATGATGCTTCAGTAGGCAGGTATTCACTGAAGCCACGTAATCTGAAGATACTATGTCCAGAATGTGCAAAATGTGTCTTCAAAATAGAACCCCAAGATTTAATTTTCCTCAAATGTCAATATGACTTTCCAAGAATGTTTTTTCCATTAAAATAAATAGGAAAGTAGGTAAACAGATTTCAACTTGTAAGTTGCTAGATTATCAATGTTTTCCAAAATCTGTATTCAGATGTGACAGTGACAATATATGGTAAGAATTTTAACCTTCTGATAATTAAAATTCTATCTAAACTCTCTTAGTTTTTATAAGTATTTATGATAGATTTGTACTCTTGTCTACTGCCAAATCTGAAAATTTTACAAAATAAAAATTGTGCACACTAACCTTGGCTGTATACAGATAAAATCGTTTGTAAATGACTGTAGCAAATATTTCCCATTTTCAGTCATTCTAACTAGGAAGGAGCCCTTTCCTGCATGGCTTCAATAGCAGTTATACTGAGAGCTGCTCCGATGATTCTTGTAGCAATGGGTGATTACCAGTGATTATCTTATGCACTCCAGGAACTGATTAATAAGCATTTACTTAAAGAAGTCAGACATTATAAGTATTTAAATCACATGTTTGTGTGACATAAGGACCTTTATTAAACATTTGATATATTCTAACTACAGTTTCAGTTATTTTAATGTGATTTATCCAGAAGATCTAGAGATTACATTTATTAAATCATCTTGCAGTTGAAGATACTCAATCTGAAAGTGTTTAAGTATCTTGACTAGTCTCATGAAACTATCATATCATCGAGGTACAAATCATTACATTTTATACAGATTCTACTTACCGGTCAACATTGACTTAATGTTGTAAAATGAGAACTTAAAAAGTAACACATAAAAAAAAATCACTGCTGATTATCCTCTTGAAGAAGAAAGGGAAAATGATAGACCCCAAACAGGATTAGGTGGAAGATGCAGACCCACAAAATCCAACATAGTTATGCCATGCTCCTTCATCTTACAGGGAAGTCTGCAAGGAAGTGTTTATATAACACAGCAGGCTCACCATGCTTTTAACTGAACTATGGGAAAATATGAGAAATTTCATTTATATGTATGCTTTACTTCATTCTTTTGCATTTAAATTTTGAGTACATTTTAGCAAATACTTTACATAGTGATAACAGTTGTGTTTGTGAATCATTAGTACATAAATTCATATACAAATATTGGGGCTCACCTGCAGTATTTTTTTCTGATAGGAGAGTAAATTATGAAAAGTTTGAAAATACTGTTCTATAAATAAGTGTCAGCCAACTTCTACATGCATTTTCTTTTCAAAAAAAAAGAAGATATAGATATTCCAGAAAATAGCTTCTGCAAAGACATTGGTTAAAGGTAACAACTCTAAAGAAAGCAAAATCCTTTGTCTTAATTCCAATCCCGCCAATTACTTTATAGCTAAGACAAGTTACTTAACTTTAATATGCCCAGTATCTGCATTTATAAAATAGCAACAATAATAGAACATATACTATAGAATTACTGTAAGAGAACTCAATTAAGGAATGCCGTTATCTTTGCTTAGTAATCATCACAGAGTAAACACTCAATATGGTTGACAAGATGATGATGGTGATGATATTTCATGAAAATATTTGCCTTCAAGTCATCTTTGAGGCTTGTTAAAAAAATACCCAGCTCATCAATCAGTAGCTGTGGAGTGGGATTATCTGTTTTGTCAAGCTTTTGAAACGATTCTGTGTACAATAATATATGGAAACAATTTCCCTGAAATTGAGGGATCAAACTAACCCTTATTTGTCTATATATTTATTTAAATATTGAGGTATTCTCCACATTCACAGTAAAAATTTAAACTAAATATAATGAAATCTAACAAATAAAATAATAATAATTTTGTCACATTTGTTCATTTGTTAAAATAATAATTACTGCTATTGTCAAATAAAGTGCTTTTGCAGGGTTGGATCAAATGATTTTTATATTTCACTCAGTTCATGTGAATCAGATATGTGTGGTTCTGTGATATATTAATTTTTAGATTTTTGTACTGATTCTACACAACACAAACACGTATATACACATAACAAAGGCAAATTAATGAAGTGCTTGACTTTAGTTTTCTTTTTCCATTCACTAAGGATTGCATGTTTTATAAAATCATGTTTATATTATGCCTTTTCATAACAAAATAATACTTTCCATACCATTTGGCAGTGGTGCTTACTAAGTATTATTTTTGACAGTAGAGTAAATTTGTAGATATTATAGTTATAGAAAGATGTGCTGAAAGCACAATTGATAATTGGAGAAAGGAACATTTGGATGATATGTTTGTCTAGGTATTATGTAGCTACTATCACAACATCCGCAAAAACTGTCAAATTGAGTACAACGGTTTATTTACTATAGTAAGCAGTGGCTAAAAAGATTTTCAACAAGTGCAAAGTGAAACTATATCTTCATAATGAAAGCAAAAGAAAAAAGAAATAAATACTGTTAGAAATTCTTGGAAAAATGAAATACATTGTTGGTTCGAAGAAAAATATGTAATCCTTTGTGTTGTCTTTACATATATATATTCATTCAATTTGTCAAATATTATTTATGTGATGAATATGGTTAACTAATATAATATTTGATCATTATTCTGAACAATGTTTTAGGAAAAAATAGTCTTTGCATAATTTTATGACTTTGGAATTTCCCACTCTACATATATGGTAACTGATGGTTTTGTTAAACCATAAAGATTTATTTGAAGGTTCATGAAATTTTCAACCTACCTTACTCATCAACCTTTAAAGATTTTTATTTTTACTTTTTAAATTTTTTCTTGTGTTGTTATTATTGTCGGAAGTGGGAAGCATTATTTGTTTACTCTCTGCTTTCTGAAAAGCTGTTAATTCATTAATCATCAAAAGAAGCCTGGGACGTATGATTTCCTAATCAGTAGTTAGTGGTGTATCTGCATATATTCCACTTTAGTCTTCAAACTGCAACTTTAAGTGAAACACTGTGTAATAAAACCAATTTTATCAGAGGCTAATTGAGATAAACGAGAGTTTAGTCTCTATTACATATTTCTGGTAACAAAAACTTCACTAAACTTACAAATAAGGACCAAAACATTTCTAATATTAAACACTGAAATAAATGTGAGCTGTATATATATATGATTAGTAAAAACAAATAACATCATTGTTTACCCAATTTTGGGTGAATCAGTGAGTGACTAGCAGTTGTAGTGGTGATGGGTTAAATCAAGAAACAAACGTTTGCAAAACAAAGATTGTCCCCATCACCTCCAGCCACCATGAAGTTCAAACACAAGAATTTGCAAATATACAGCTGGCTCGATGAGCTCTTTCCTACTCAGCGTAGTTTATTGTCTTGCATTTGTATGATGATCGTGTACTTTGCAAATCTTCATTTTATGATAATTTGTATTCGTGCATTTTCCAACCTGGTTATTCCAGTTCAGGGCTGTGGGTGGCAGGAGCCTATCCCAGCAACTCAGTTAGATTGGTGGGAACCAGCCCTGGACAGGGTGTCATCTCATTGCAGGCTCACCCTCACATAGTCACAGTCACTCAGACTGGTACCTTGTAGATGAACAAGCAACCCAATGTGTGTAGCTTTGGAAAGTGGGAAGTGACTGGAGTACCCAGAGTAATCCCATGCAGACATGGGGGGAATGTGCAGACTCAACACAGATAGTGGCTCTGGCAGGGAATCAACTTTTTTCTCATCAAAATTACAACAAAATGACATTGAACAAAATGTCATTTTTTGAGGAGCTGTTGTACAAGCTCACCTTGATCTTTCTTCTCTTTTGAAATGAATATAATTTTACTATATCATTGAATTATGAGACAAATTACTAGGAGAACGAATGAGTACCATTATGGCATTAGAGACATAGTTGATTTTGTTAGTCTGGGAGCTAGACTATTACAGTAATCAATTAACTTTCCATTTCTCAGCAACCTCCTACCACAAACATTGGGTGGGAGTTAGTGGGGGGAGTATATCAAAGTTTCACAGTCACTCAGTGACCCAGGCTTGCTAGAGGCTCCACCATCCTTCAACTACTGATTGCCAAATTAGTAAGCAATAAAGGTGAGACAATTATTCGTAGGCCTTTGAGTGTGTCAGTTCGAAAACGGTGTACATCACTTTTACTCATATCTTGTTAGAAAAACCGTTCATGTAACTTTGTGCAATTGCAAGAGAGATGTTGGTAAATGTTGATATGCCTACCACAGTGACCAAAACATTTTACATTTTAGTTCTTTTTTAAAATTTATTTTATATACCAGTCATAGCCATTTCATCAGATTAGTCATTCAGAAGTTAGGGACAGTTTATGAAATCTTAAAAAACTGAACCTAAACTTTTCTTAGAGTGATGGAATAAAAGGAAGAATATCATGATAGCAATCGCAGTTCCTTCTGAGTCTGGAGTAACCAGCTCCAGTTAGCATTGTCATTTGTAATTTTGAAGGTATCTTAACCTCTGCATTTCCCAACTCTCATTTGACACTCCTAACGCAGGCAATTTATTTTGACATTTAAATGGTCATTAAGTTTTGTCAATTCTGTCTCCATGTAATTATTGATTTTCTTACTTATATTGTCCTTTGCTGAGGAGCAGGATTAGTCAGAGCACTGGGATGAAATATCACCTTCAAGAGGGCAATAGAAGGTCATGGATCCAGGGTGTTTGATGGAGAAACAGAACAATTATTTCAATGTCCTGGTAACGCAGGTGCTTCTAAGGCACTGACTAGAAGATCCAAATAATTTCTTTAAAGACTAAAATCATATTGTAACTAACTAATACAATTAATATGTTAATATAAGATAAAAATAGATTAAATAAAAGGGTAGACATGGAAGTGGGAATAAAGACAATAGGTAATACGGGTTCCAAAAGATATTCCAGCCAGAACAGTTCAAGGAGGGGATTTATTTTTTCTTAACATTGTTCTAATATTATTTTTCTTGCTTCTGTGTTTAACTACACAGACAAGATTTAAATAAATTCACAAAAATACAGAGTACCTTTTTGAAATGAGCATTGAGACAATGTTGGTATCATTTTTTAAGAGACTTCACGGCATACTTTAAAATCTGCCACTAATTCTCCGTGTTACTGCTCTATGTGGTATTACAGAGGTGCTTTTGGAAGGAAGGGGGACTGTTTATAGACACTTCGTGGCTTCTTTTTTTTTTTTTCCTTTTTATAAAGAATGTCTAGAATTAGAAGAAAGATAGGTGAATATTCTCTAACTACTTCCCTTGTTTTAATATTGCCACTCCAGGCCCCAAGAGCCATGTGTTCCTATTTGTTTCACATAAAGGCTTTATAGTATTCACTCGCTTCATGTGTTCACTTCCCAAGAGGAGAGGTTAGATGTGTGTTTTAAATTGATGAAGAGAAACTCTTAGTCTTATTTTTCAGTAACATTTTCAAAACCTTTAAGTCTTCTGTTTTTGTTTGTTTTGGGAAAGCTTTGGAACTCTCTGATCACCACAAATTCTAAGTCTATGATATATCATTTTGGCCAACCCTACTCAATAGCTTTCTAAAAATGGAGACATTATATTAATTGCCATCTGTTTTTCTCTATGAGAAGCTGGGCTTAGTTGAGCTCAATATTTCAGCTTTCCATGAGCTTTCCAGAATACATTATATTTTTACAAGTTTTCACAGATGGAATAATTAGCTTTATGTAACCAAGAAGAGGTCATAGAAAAGACAATTTCTAGTTAGATTCAGTTTCAAACTGCATAAGTGCATAGATTATAATATTTTTTCATCCCTTAAGCCGTAATTAGTCTTCTTTGAAAACATAACTGTTCTAAGTCACACTGGGATCATTTTCAGCTCATATATGCCCATGCAATATCATGTATTGCTTCAAGCATGATAATATGTATCTGTCATAGTCACTTAACCATGCTTAGAAAAAAAATAATGACATTCAAATAATTTGAAAATGCAAGTGGAACATATACATCAGGGAAAACATATACTAAAGTATTTTTGCAATAGTCATTTACAAAGCTGTTTTATGTGTGTATATTTTTAGCTGAAATGAAAATAGCTGAATATTTCAACCTTGAGAAATACAGAAATCACTAGATGCTTATTATTCACCTGTCAATAGCTATTTTTGTGTAGCTCACTAAAAACATTTAACTCTTAATACGTGCCAGACAGTATTTTGGATGCCGCAACTCATTTCATCAATAACACAAACCTTGAGAGACATAATAATTACTCTCAATTTTCACATGAGACAACTGAGACAACCAGAGGTTGAGCTATTCATCCAAGGTGATGGAACTAGCAGGTGTTGGTGTTGAGTTAGTTATTCAGCCATCCTTGCTCCACGTGTGCTGCTCTTAACTCCAGCGAACTGCCTTTAGAACATTCCATCAAACAATTTGGGAAAATAGCCCAAAAATTAGTAGAGAATGGCTTTCTTGATCTTTACTATGGTGCGAAATAACATGTGTTTATACAAAATCAACTTATATTGTATTATATAATTATGTATATATACTAATTTTGAAAATAAAGCATGCAAATACACATGGGGAAAATTTTAATTTGTTTACAATTCCCTGATTCAAAGATGATTTCCATCTGAATTTTGGGGCATAGTCTTCCAGGACTTCTTTCCTGCATTTGTCTACAACTTTTTTCCTTCAGTTAAATAAATTATATTGTGTGTATTCCGTCTCTTTATTTCACTTGACAAAATGGTTTTATGGCACCAAATTTAATGGCTGCCGAGTAACAATGTGTTGATATAAATTTTTTAATGTTTGTATTCAACGGTTGGTTCTTTGTTCAACTGTGAGACCAATTTTATGTACCTCCTCCCAATGAATGGATTTAGGCTACTGAGAGTGTTCACAGTGCTTTTTAACTGTACATGAAAACTGAAAATAAAGACAGGCATATGAGAGGTTATCTTCTGAAATAAAGGGATAATAGAATACCTGTTTAGATGTTAGAAGTAAAACACCGTTTTATTTTTCTGTATTATATCTTGTCATAAGAACATTAAGAGAAAAACAGATTTTAGAAAAACCTGAAAATATTGTACAGGTTTGACTGCAAACACACAGGAAAGTAATATAGCCTGTGTTCATGTGATGGTTAGGTTACAATCAGACTGCATAATGTTTCATGATATATTTGTACCACATTTCTTATCCAGTCTGTCACTGATGAGCAGTGAGGTTGATCCCATGTCTTTGCTATTGTGAATAGTGCTGTAATGAGTATTTGTGTACCTTTATGGTATGTATATTCATGTGTGCATGAGTGAAAATTCATGTGTCATTATGATAGAATTATTTGTATTGATTTGTGTATATACCCAGTCGTGAGATTGCTGGGCTGAATGATAGTCCTGTCTTCAGCTCTTTGAGAAATTGCCATACTGCTTTCCACATAATGACGTAAATGAAATAATGTAAATACTAATTTATACTCCCACCGACAGTGTAAGTGTACCCTTTTCTCTTCAACCTCACCAGCATCTGTTATTTTTGAGTTTTTAGTAATAGCCATTCTGAGTGGTGTAAGATAGTATCTCATTGTGCTTTTGATTTGTATTTCTCTAATGATCAGGGAGATTGAGCTTTTTGTCATGTGCTTGTTGCCCATGTGTATGTCTTCTTTAGAAAAGTGTCTGTTCAAGTACTTTGCCCACTTTTTAATGAGGTTGTTTTGTCTTGTAAATTTTTGTAAGTTCCTTGTAGATGTGGGATATCAGACCTTTGTCAGATGCATAGATAGCAAATATTTTCTCTCATTCTGTAGTTTTCCTGTTTAGTCCGTTAATAGTTTATTTTGCTGTGCAGGGATTCTTAAGCACAATTAGATTCCACTTGTCATTTTTTCCTTTTGTTGTGATTGCTTTTGGTGTCTTTGTCATAAAATCTTTGCCTGTTGCTATGTCCAGAATGGTATTGCCTAGGTTGTCTTCCAGGGTTTTTATAGTTTGGGGTTTTATGTTTAAATCTTTAATCCACTTTGAATTGATTTTTGTATGTGGTGTAAAGAAAGGGTCCAGTTTCAATCCTTTGTATATTGCTAGTCAGTTACCCAACACCATTTATTGAATAGAGTCTTCTCCCCATTGCTTGTTTTTGTCAACTTTGTAAAAGATTAGATGGTTGTAGGTGTGCAGTCTTACTTCTGAGCTCTGTATTCTGTTTCATTGGTCTACATGATTTGTGAAAACATAGATGTAGCTGGAGACCATTATCCTTAGCAAACTCACTCAGGAGCAGGCAACCAAATATCACACGTCCTCACTTATAAGTGGGAGCTAAATGGTGAAAACTCATTAACATAAATAAGGGAACTACAAACACTGGGCCCTACCTGAAGGAGGAGGGTGTAAGGAGGGATAAGAGCAGAACAAAACAACTATTGGGTACTAGGCTTAGTACCTGAGTAATAAAATAATCTGTACAACAAACTCCTGTAACGTGAGTTTTCCTATATAACAAACGTGCAAATGTACCTCCAAACACAAAAGTTAAAAAAAGAAAATCGTGTTTTTATTCCTATTTTTCTCACGTGAGCCCTATAAATTTCAGATTCCCTTCATTTCATTCTGTTCCTGTCACTATGTTGTTTTAAACAAAGAATATATTTATCAATACTTATATGTCTGATGTTTATTTTTGTGTAACACTGAGAGCACCAAAGACCCATACAAAAGTACAATAAATTTTTAAAAATCAGCCTGCAAAGATGGTAAAGACATAATTAAGATCTATACTGATAAAGGTGTTTTAGGCAAATCTTTAATACAGGAACATACAAATATTTACCCTTGACAAATAAGGGCAAATCATGTTTTGATAGTTTGTGGAGGGGAAGAAAAAGTGAAATACTGTATCTAAAAACATGAAATTTCACCAGCATTTATTTAACCAATTGGAATCTATCTCTTTTCATTTTAGAACTTTTGCACACTCAGGCTTAATATTGTCAGTGCTTAGCACTTCACATATACTGCCCATTAATCCATAGTCCTCTACCACTGCTCCTGAATAAAGTTCATGACGTTCAGCCCAGAAATGAAATGGCACTTGTTGCTGTATATCTTAGGACTTCACAGCAATAGTGAATGTGGAAGGCTGTGCAATGTCACAGAGGGCATCAGAGGCTCCAATATAGGTATTCTAACTCTACATTGCTGTAGCTGTCCCTGAGAGCTTTTTTTCATGACAGTAAATATGCAAATTATATGCTTAATGAGAGTTCATAAATAAAACAGAGGATGATCTTTCACATTTTAGTACTATGGAATGAATGTTCAGAGAAAGAATTGGCACATGGGTTATTACAATTTTTGGCCCCAAAATATTGCTTCCTTTTCACATATGTATGCAAACTATATCCACTCACATTTCTTTATATTTCGTACTAGTGGTTCTGAGAAAGCCATTTCAAAGTCTTTTTATGTATAGTGTCATTCTCTGAAGCTGCCAAGTTTCCCCTGATTTTTTAAGAGATCACAAACAGGATTAAGTTTCTATATTTATCCCATCCACATTTCCCAGCTTCAACTTATATCCTCCCTCACACAGCCACCAAATCCATCATTCTGACTTATTTTTTTTTACTTGACCTCAAGAATCTTTAGAACAAGGGGAAAAATGTATACTAAGAGGAGATAATAGAAAACATTTTATTTTGTCATTTGAAGAATGGTCCAAATGTTAAAATGTAATTTATAGATCTTTATTCCATGTAAACAAAGTGAACCATCAGCTATAGATGTCACAGTGTTAGACATGTATGCATTTTTTTCTTCCATTCAGTAAAGCACAGTGTATGTTATACACTTAATGTATTTAAGATCAGTTGTAGCACTAGTTATGAATACATTTGTTTACAGGATAGGTCACTTAAAATTACTGAATGTAAGTCCCAGCATGTGTGATGTAGTTAACACATTACATAAAATATTGTATTAGGGTTCTTTAGAGGTGCAATACTAATATTATATATGCACATGTGAAAGGGAGTTTATTAGGAGAATTAACTCACATGGATACAAGGTGAAGTCCCATGATAGGCCCTCTGCAAGCTGAGGACGTAGGAAGCCAGTAGTAGCTCAATCCGAGTCCCAAAGTCTCAAAAGCAGGGGGGCCAGCAGCGCAGCCTTCAGTGGCCAAAAACCTGAGAGCCCCCTGGCAAACCACTTTGAGTCCAAAGGCCGAAGAATTTAAAGTCTGATATCCAAGAGTAGGACGCATCCAGCACAGGAGGAAGATGAAAGCCAGTCAGCAAGCCAGCTTCTCCCACCTTCTTCCACCTGCTTTGTTCTAGCCATGCTGGCAGCTGATTGGATGGTGCCCAACCACAACCAAGGTGACTCTTCTCCCAGTCCACTGACTCAAATGTTAATCTCCTCTGGCAACGCCCTCACAGACACACCCAGAAACAATACTTTACCAGCTATCTAGGGATCCTTCAACCCAATCAAGTTGACACCTGATATTAATCATCACAAATATACTTTCAATTTTACTTGGACATAATATATTATAATAATGTTATTTAAATATTATTGTAATTGGTATCTAATATTGTGCTAATATAAATGAAATTTTATTTTTAAATATATTTTACAACTTTGAAAATAAATATGGATTAATATTTCCAAGTATTAGCAATAAGAGAAAAAATATAAACACACTAACATAAGACATAGTATTAGCATTTCTTTATATGGAAATGTTATGTAGGTTTTTTAGTATATTCCTCTGATTGGAAAATATAAACAAGATTGCAAATGCAGGGCAAAATGTCACTGCTGGTTTATCCAGGGCCCATTTCAGGCGAGAGCATTTTTTCTTATTTGCTTGGTTTCAGCCCAGAGTGTTTCTCAGTCTAGCAATGCTGACAGCTGCCACCAGTCTTCAGTCAGAAGTGGAACATTATTTGAAATGCTTTTCACTTCCGCCGAAATGTATGACCATTATAGAAAGTTTGGAATATAGAAGAGTATAAACAAAGCCACAATATTTCATTATTGAGATATAATTACGACTACCCTTCATTTTTCTTGTGTATTTTATATAAAGGGGTTCAAATTAAAGGGCTTTTTCCTTCAAATTATAAATGATGATTTTTAACTTTAAATTTAATTGAGAAATATTTTAATCATATATTTAGTGGAGAAAAAATAGCACTTGGTAGAAAAGTCACCCAGATGTCATGAGTGTTATTTTTTGTCATATTTACTTTAAACTGTTTTCGAGGGAGGAGAATGTTGCAGAAATTTCTAAGCTTCACCTTTTAGACAAATTTCACTTATTTCAATCATGGTAATTACCGTGACAAATTTTGTCAGTTTTCTCTGCCTAGACTTACAAAGTTATCTAATTGCTTTATGCTAAGAGTATTACGGGACATTGCCTTGTAATTGTGAAACACTTATATAATTAGTATCATACAGTATCCTAATTTAAACATTCTTTTTTCAATGAATCCAATTTATACTTGCTTCCCAGTGGACAAATGTGAATATTTCTCTAGGTATAAAATAGTAAAATATAACTGCTACTTTATATACACATTGTAAAATTTATTGCTTTTGGCCAAATCGTTCTCCAAAATAGTGTCCAAATTTTCAATTTTATGAGTGTTCTATAGATCTGCTTTCTATACATTGTCATCAATAGCTGGTATTAAAATAATTACTTATTGATTACATAATTACATATTGATTTAAAAGTACAATATTGCTGTATATTTTTGTTGTTGTTTTATTACGTATATTTTAAGCATAAGTGGATAATAAAAGTACAACTATCCAAATACTCATGACCCAAATTCAACAATTATCATCATTTTACCACAATGATTTTGCCTATCCTCCCATTTTTTTGAAATATTTTAAAGAAAATATACTTTTTCTTGACACATCCTGTCATTTCTAATACCAATATGCTTCAAGTATACATGACTAAAAATAGGACATGTTTTTATATAACAAGAAGGAAACGTTCAATGACCAACAAAATTGGCAATACTTTCTCATTATCATCTGTTGCTCATCTCTACATTAGTATTATTATACCTTATGCAGTAAGTATTATACCTTATACAGACTAATTTTTTATAAATCCATAAAAATGCAAATATAAAAACAGTTTTGTAAAGTCATGACCCAAACAATGCCCACATTTTACACTAGTTCTACAATATCTTAAATCTTTCTCAATCTAGAACAATATCTTTCCTATACTCTTTCTTTTTTTGATGTATCAAATAAACTAGATCAATTTTGTGGTAGATCAATGCTTTTTAAAATTTATTGTATATTCAGACCTTGTGGTAAGTGTGATAAAATGCAGACTCAAAGTTGGTACCTGTGAAGAAGCTCAAGATGTGGCATTTGTAGTGAGATGTTCCTATTCCATAGATTACACTGTGGGTAGCAAATCTGTAGAAAGACACAATTTGGGTTTAAATGATTGGTTCTTTTTACTTTGTTTACTTTGTTTCCCATTTAGTTTGTTCTTTTATTACAGGTTAATTTCCTGTAACTTGAAAATTAGCTTTCAACTTTTTTTGGTAAAATAATTTATAGGCTATGTTCTTTATAAAGGTCATATCATAACACATCAGAAGCATCTAGTATCTGTTGTTCCGCAGTTAGTTGTCTAATTTGTTTCTAAAGGTTTTGACAAGTCAAGATTTTTAACAACATTAATGAAGTATAATTGGCACAATAATCTGCATATACTCAAGTTGAATTGAATGTTTGACATATATCTGCTTCTGAGACTGTCATCACAATGCAGATAACAAGCACACTCATCACTACCTTCAGAAGTCTCCTCGTGTCCCTTCATCATCCTTCCCTCCCATCCTCATTTTCCCGCAGTTCTTAGTCTGATTTCAGTCACTGTGATTGTTTTAAATTTTCTAAAATCAGATGCAAAAGGAAACATACAATCTGAATTTGTTGGCAGGCTTGTTTTATTCATTATTCTTTTGAGATATTACTGTATCAGTAGTTCATTTCTTTTCACTGCTGAGTATCATTACATTGCATAGACATATTACACTTTCTTAGTACATTGACTTGTTGAAAGACATTTTACTTTTTCCAGTTTTTGTCTGTTACAAATAAACCTGCTCTGATATTCAGGTAAGCATCTTCATATGGAAATATTAATTTTATTTGTCTTAGGTAGATATCTAGATAGATATCCTAGATATGTACCTAATATCTAGAATGGCTGGATCTTATGGTAGGCATATGTTTAACTTTGTAACAAATTGCCAAATTGTTTTCTAAATACTCATGCGATTTTACATTCACACTAGCAGTTTTTGAGAGGTACAGTTGCTCTATATTCTCTTCAATACTTGATATGGTCAATCTTTTAATTATATTCATTCTAGTAAGAATTTACTGGTATCTAATTGTAGTTTTAATCTGCATTTACCTGTTGAAACTGAAGATGTTGATTATCTTTTTTTAAACTTATTTTACATGTCAACTCTTTGTGATATGTCTCTTTAAATATTTTGCTTATTTAAAAAATTGTGGTGACTTTTTGTTTCCAAGTTTTGAAAGTCCTTGTACATTCTGGATGCAAGATATATAATTAACGAATACTCGCCCCGTCTGTGACTTGTCTTCTCATTTAATTATCATCTGAGGTAGACCACATAATGGCTCTCAGAGATATCAAGGTCTTCACTCCTAAAACCAAGACTGTGACCTCTGTAGATAAATATGAGATTCAGTTAATGGTCTTTAGATAGGAAAATTATCCTGGATTCTCCAAGATGACTTTGAAGGCAATTATAAGTGTCATTATAAAAGGGAGAAGAGGTAAATTTGACACAACAGACAAAGAGAAGCCAATGTGAAGATAGAGTAGAGAGAAATTTGAAGATGCTTTGCTGCTGGCCTAGAGGAGGGACATGAACCAAGGTACGCAAGGAATAGAATACACTTTGAGAAGCTGGAAAATGTAAGGAAATAGATGCTCCTCTAGAGACTCGATGGAAGAACGACCTTTCTGGCACCGTGGTTCCAGTCCAGTGAAATTCATTTTAAACATCTCCCCTGTAGAACTGTAAGACAATAAATGTGTATCATTTTAAGCACTGAGTTGTGGGAATTCTTTACAGTAGCCATGGGATCAGATACAGAGATTATCTCAATTTTGATACGGTCCAGTTTATCAGTTTTTAACACGTGCGCTCTTGATATTGTTGTAAGAAATCTTTGCCAAAGAAATTACAAGTATTTCATCTAAATTTGTATTCACTTTTTGTGAGCTTGTGCACGGTAAAGTATGGATCAAAGTATCTTTTTCTCAAGTGAATACTCAGGTGTTTTAGCACAAAGACTGTTATTTCTCTATTGATTTGCTTTTTGAACTTTTTCAAAAATCAGTTGATTACATAAATGTAGGTGTATTTGTGCACTTTGTGGTGTATTCTACTAAATTATTTGTTGATCCAATACTTTATAATGATTACTGTAGCATTATGTCTTAAAGTCAGATGGCATAGTCTTCCAAATTTCCTCTTCTTTTAAAATGTTCCTTAAGTTATTCTAAGCCCAATGCTTTTGCATATATAATTATAGAATAAGCATGCAAGTTTTATAAAAATACCTGTTTGAATTTTTATTTTATGTTTTAATTTTAATTTAGCTGTATTTTTAAAATTGTGTTTATACAACACTTTGGAGAGAATTGACGTTTTGAACCATTTTGAGTTTTCTGGTCCAGTATCATAATAAATATCTCCAATTATATTGATTTTTCTTGATCCCTCTTAGCAGTATTTTATAGTGTTCAATAGAGAGGTATTGCATATTTTTTGGTAGAGTTATGTCACAATCTTTGAATTCTTTACATTATCATAAAATGTACTGTTGTATAAATTTTAAATTTTGATTATGCATTGCTAGTAAATAGAAATATAATCGATTTTAATATTGACCTTGTATCATCCAACCCTGCTAAAATTACCTGTACATTTTACCAGTATTTTTATAGATTTCATAAGATTTTCTATATGTGTAATTATGCCCTGTATAAATAAACATATTTTTATTTTATCTTTTTAATCTAGATGCTTCTAATTTCTTATTTCATTGGATAGAATTTTCAGTATAATGTTGAATAGAAATAAATCAATTTGCATTATAGATTTGTCTGTTTCTTCTTGTAATGCAATAAGGTTTTATTTCATCTTTTATTTCATCTATTTTGAGGCATTGTTATTAAGTGTATAAACATTTAGAATAGTTGTGCCCTGTTAATGAATTGACATAATTCTTATAAAATGATACTGTTTTAGATTATAAAATGCCATTATCTTTTATAATTATGAAATGACATTGTTTATCACTTATAATTATGAAATTTATTATTATGAAATGATATTGTTTATCAGTGCTAATATTCTTTGCCCCAAAATCTACATTATCTAATATTATGGCCATTGTAGCTTTCTTTTGACTAGAGTTAGCAAGATATGTGTTTTTCATTCTTTAAATTCTTACCTACTGAACCTTTATATTTTAAATCATTTCTAAAGACATATTGTTGAGTCTTTTTAAAAATCTAATAATCTTTATGTCATACTTTGTTTTTTATCCCATTCATATTTAGTGTGATTATTATGATGATTAATATTAAACATACCACTTTGTTACTTGTATGTTTTTTTCACCTGTCTTTTGCTCGCTTTTTTCTTTTATTTCTTCTTTGGATTGAGTATTCTTTAGGCTTCAGTTTTATCTATTTTGTAGCCTGCAGTAAATTCTGTTACTTTATTTTAGTAGTTGCTTTAGGTTTATTGTACGCATATGTACCCTTATTGTAATCTATTTTAAGTTATATCATACCACTTTATATATGGTTTATAGAGCTTAAAATAGCATATTCCTAACCTTTATGCTATTAATTTCATACATTTTACTTCTGCAAATGATGTATGCCCCACAATCCTTGTTATTATGTTTGCTTTAACAGCCAATTTTCCTTTAATGCTAATAAAATTTAAAAAGGTCTTCCTATTTACTGATAGACCTTCCATTTCTGGTGATTCTATTTTTGCATAGATCCAGATTTCTTTCTAGGATTATTTTATTTATTCTTGAAGGACTTCTTTAATCATTTATTGTATTGTAGTTCCCCTTGTGTGCTGATGCTGTACAGCAAAAAGAGTCTTCATCCCACTTTCCTTTACCGAAGATTAGGAATATGGCTTTGGGGTAACAAATGTGATTTGTTCAGGCCTGGCTATAGGCAGCTATAAAGACTTGACCTGGCAGTACAGTACTCACTGCGAAAACATTCCCTTGTCACACCAGATTTGATGCACAACCAGTGCACTGCACTGGCTGGAGGGAGTTGCAGTCAAGGGGACTGCCCCTTCTGTTAGGTCACGCTCTTCTGTGTTTACATTCCTAGCCCCAGGGTTAAAGTGTAAGAGGGCTTTATCTGTGGCCTTGGACAGAGCTCTTTCTCAAGCATTTCTGATGAGATTTCTCATCTGATGCATTTCTCAAGCATCCCCTTATTGACTAAAGTGGGTGAAACCTTGAAGACCGTTTCCTACTCTGACAATGTACTTAGTACTTTTTCACTCTCAACACTCCCCTTGCACTCCCCTGACCCCAGAGTCCATAAAATTGACTTAGTTGCTTGTAGCACTACCATTATAATGGAGTGATCCACACGTCTGTGCTTATCCTCTGATTCAATTAGAGTGTTGTTCCATGGAGGAAATGGAAAAAGGAGATGCAACAATTTCTTTGGTTTTAACTTCTTGCTTATACCATTGCAGTAAGTGTCTAAAGGCTTACCTCTTTAACTTTTTACTTGTTCTTTGAATTAGCTTCTCCAATACCTGACAGCTCAGTTTCTTCTCTTTCAATTCAGCTGATCTCTTTATAAAAATCACTGTAGTTGTTTGAGAAAATCTCACTTAAATTGATTTCTTTTCATTTTCAATACTTTAAAAATGTTTCTGCACTGTCATTTGGCATGTACTGTTTGAGATGAGGCATCTGCTATCAACTTCATCTTTGTTATTCTGTATATAACATGTCGTTGACTACCTTTCAGATTTTCTCATTATTAATGGTTTTGAGTAATTTAATCATGATGTGCCTTGGTATAATATTTTTTAATATCTGCACTTAAGTTTTGTTAAGCATTTTGCATGTATGAGTTTCTAAATTTCATTGGTTCTAGAAACTGCAATTGTACATAAATAAGAATATTTGAAATTGTCTCACAACTCAATGATAGTTTGTTCATTTTTAATTTTTTAACTTTTTCTCATTATGTTTTTTCAGATGATTTATACTTCTGTCTTCAATCTGTCTTTTTTCTCAGCGTGAATAATATGCCATTAATCATGCAGTGTATTTCATCACAAACGTTGTAGCATTATTCTCTAAAAGTTTAATCTTTATTTTATTTTCAGTTTTTCTACTTAACACGTTCAAACTTTCTTCTGGTTTCTTGAACATATATTTTGTATCCTAGTCTACTAAAGATGTCATGCAATGGGAATTGGCTATGAATATGTTTGATGAATATTTTATATTACATCTAATCAAGCCCCTAAACATTTATTTAAAACATGGAGGATAAAGAAACATGCTGAATCACACAACAGTGATACAATTATCAAAATTCAGACTATGTGAAACTCTATAGGACAAATAACCTTGACTCTTCAGCATATAAATGAAAAGAAAAACTAGAAACAGAGAGAGGAAATCTGTAGACCAAATGAGACTTGAGAAATGTATCAAAAAACTGTATTGTGTGAACATATTTAAGTCTTAATTCAAAGACAAAGATTTTTAATTTGAACACTATGAATATTTTGTTATATTAAAAACTTTTTCTTAATTTTAAACTTTGACTTTGATTTTTAAGGGTGTGTACACACACTTATGTAGCATTTATACTTGTGTATGTATGTGTGTGTGTGTCTTCAATGGTTAAAATGATATGAATTTGAAATTGGTTTTAATATTAAAAAGTGAGCATGAATAGAGATGACACAATATTGACCATATGTTGGTAATTACTGAAGCAGGGTAATGATACCTAGGTATTCATTACACTATTTTATATATCTTTATATGTATCAAAATACCATAATATAAAGTTCACAAAAATTATACTCACTGAAACACAGCCAGCTAACTTCATATCAGTGTTGGTGATAATTTGCCAAACTTATAAAAAGTATCTTTCTCATGAATAATATTGTACCAGTTCCAAATATTGTTATTCATCAGCTACCGCAAATACATATTTTAGCAATTTCTAAAGCGCAGATTTATCTGAATTTCAAATACGTAACATAAAGATAAATTTCACCTTTTTCACCTCAGCTGAATTTCTCTATGACCTTCATTAAGTAAACTTTTAACAAGGAGTACATCTGCTTAAAGGGAGTACACCGGGACCACAGAATCCCTGTGTACTTTCTTAATTAGGTGTTTTTTTAACAACTCTTCTTAACACGAGCCAAAGACCTAAAAAATCTCTAAGGAGTCATTCAAAAATACATGCAGAAGATTCAAAACATAATCATGCAGAAAAAGTCCTAACATGAACTCTGGCTTTTGTGTTGATTATATTATATTAAACTCCATTGTGAAGCTTACAAAATTATTTTTTCTTCATGGAAGCCAAGGAAATACATCAAATTTGGCTGGATGTAGATGTTGGAAATGCAAAACTATTAAATTACATGTAAGGATTAGAATTACCCATCATAAAGAGACAGCCTTGGTCAATGGAAAGTTTAAATGTAAAACTCAGTAGGCAGAGTCTTTTGTTTTAGTATTTAAATAATAGAAGATACATCTCATATCATTCTTAAATATTATAAACATTCACCCATTCTTACCCAGGCACTATAATTTTATATTTATTGTCTTAAGATGATTTTTTTGTTAAGCTGATAAACACTTCTTCCCCATATCTTTGAAATTTAAAAAGAGTAAATATCTTGCACAAGCTTTCTACTTAGTGTTTTATAGCATCAGTATAACTGATTATTGAATTCACCAGTTTTAAGCTGAATTGCCATTTTGTCTATTTAATTACTACATAAAACATCATAATTTGGGAAATTGGTTGAGGAAGCTTATGTCTATCAAATATAAAGAGGAAAAATACTTTTTTTCCTCCTGGATTGACTGTTGCTTTAATAAGATAGTTTGAGTTTTACTGAGAAAGAATGGAGAAAGTAAGCAAGTCAAATTAAAAGGAAGTCTATTTCAATGTCAGCTGTCAATCAAGGAGACTCCCAGAGCAATCTTTCAACCTTCAGGCAGATTTATGACTGCAGTTTAAAACTAGCAGTGCCTGAGTGGAAATTTATAATTATTCTAATCAAATTATTACTGAGCTATAAAATATAATTAGCCAGCTTAATTGGAAGATAAATTAAAGGTATATTTTTATTCCATTTTTGACATATGCAGAAGTTGTAACCTGTCTTTAGTAATTATGTGAGAAAATGTTATTTTAAAATGTCAAATGTTGTTTTGTTTCTGACGCTTTAGGTATATAGAAGATACACAGGAGCAAAAACAGATTATAAAAGAAAGCAAGATTTTTGTTTGTGACATCCTGTTTCTCTGAAGAGTAACAGTTGGAATCAAGAGTCAACACAATGAATTGTTATTTACTGCTGCCTTTTATGTTGGGAATTCCTCTCCTATGGCCTTGTCTTGGAGCAACAGAAAACTCTCAAACAAAGAAAGTCCAGCAGCCAGTAGGATCTCATCTGAGAGTGAAGCGTGGCTGGGTGTGGAACCAATTTTTTGTACCAGAGGAAATGAATACGACTAGTCATCACGTTGGCCGGGTACTTATTTATTTAAAATGTTACAGTAAATAGCACAACAATGTAAATAAATATGTTGGAGAAGTTTGGAGATTTGATGAGTTCCACATTTTGACAGTGAAACCACTGAAAAGCTTCAAACATCACATCAATAATTGTTTCAGATTTGCAAGCACCTAAAACATACACTAAAATCTTGAAGAGGGATAGCTCTGGTTTTTAAATTTCACGTTAGTATCCCTTAGGAAAATGCAGCCCTCACTTTCAACATCTGGAAACTTGATGGTGTTATTTTTGGTAATGGATCTAAGCCGTCACAGTGAGACAAATATCATTTACCAACAGTATTTAGCCTGATTTTCTATTACACTAAGTAGCTGTTGATTTACCCCTCATTCATTTTTAATGAAGCAGGTTAATACCATATTCTTTTACAATTAAGTAGCTTCAGGAGCCTACACACTTCAATTGATTAGTAAAGTAAAAGGAATATTATGTTCACTTTCTTAAAAGAATATATTTTAAGAACAATTCCTTAATGAGACAAAGCAAATTCTATTTATGTTTTTGGTTTGTATTTCATTATTTGATTTCCTTTAAACAAAGGTGATTACAGTATCATGTCCTTTTCCACAAGGCTTTTTCTCTAGATAAATGAACTGAAATAAGTTTAACTGCTAATTAACTGGCACTAAAATTTAATTGGGCCCAAAGGGTGAAGCACTCAAAATTTATTAACTCTCTTTTTCTAGCCCTTTCAGGAGAGCTGCAGTGTTAGCATGGTATCTGGATTCCACAGAACTTCACCTATGTTATCAGCCAAATGTATATGAGTACATTCAACCAAAACCTTAGATTAGGATTTTAGGCAAGTATTTCCAAACGTGTAGGGAGGAGGGTGTATTGTGAACACACACACACACACACACACACACACGTTATAAGTAATATTTCTCACCCCCTTTTATTTTTGACTCGAACTGCAGGTAAATAGTATGCACATTTGGCACTAACAAGGTCCACAGTTAGGTGCTGACTCGGTAACTGAGTCTCTGGATACCTTTACAGTAGACTGCACAGAGCACCAAAAGCTGTCCCATCACTGAATGGGGTGACAGGCTAAAATCAGCTGTTGACTTTTAGTAAATAAGGTATTGTAGGGCAGTGCATCAGTGTAATTGGAACACAGGCTACCTCTGGGGCTGTCTCATTTTCTAGTTTGTTTGTTTCTACGCCCCACATGAATCTCTGGTTACCTCCTTTCTCACAGTGATTGGTTTTGCTTATTTTTCCACTCTATACAAATATTTATGAAACTACTCTGAAAAATGGTTTTCTGCTACACGAATTCATCAAACATTAAAACAAGCAGATCACTGATTCCAAAAAGAACAATAATGAATGTTTAGGTGCTTGTCAAAAGAGTTAGTAAATATACAATTTAGCTGATGTGTTCAAGATAACTCTCTTTGATCCATTTGTTTGAAAAACGATTAAGATTGGGAAGTACAATTAAGTGAAAATTTGAAGTGATGTGTGTTTAGCAATCGATAGTAGCAGCCTAATTAGGAAAATACTTTTTGAATAGAAGTATAGAAAATTGTATAATACTAGAAGCCATTTGATTGAAATGTGTTTAACATATGCATTTTGTGACACTAAAAGGCAAGTGTTCAAGTAAGCTTTTTCGTTTTTCCTTAAATCTGGGTCTTAAAAATGTCAATCTCACTTGTCTTTGAAAATTACATGGCACATATACTTGCAATATATTTATTTATTACTAAACTTAATTTATCTTCATTATAATATCAAATAAATTATCAAACCATATTGAAATGATATCATTTAAAAAATATGAGCCATACATTGCTCACTTGATATATTGATTTGATTGCACAATTATTTTCCTCAATTTATTACATCATTGAATAAAGAATTTCTTTTATGAATAATTAAGAACTACCAAATTAAAAGAGGTATTAGCAGAAAGACAATCTGGATGTTATTTTTTTCAATTTGTTTTGTTACATGGCATTGATATTCGGCACATTGTTGAAATTCAAAATTAGTTACTAATACCTTTAGCTTTTCTCCACAACCACATAGAAAGTGTATTAATTTATCCAGAAGAAGAAATTATAACTTGAGCCATCAGAAAAACCATGAATTTGTTTGCAACTGATTTCATGGTTATCTTTGTAAACTTGCAGAGGAACTCTTACTTTGAATAAGAGCATTTTCATAAATGGTGAATCAAGAAAATGTGTATTCACAATCAGGGAACCATGACATACTTTTCCTAGGTACAAATAATTTAGATATGAAAAGCTATACCATCATTTTAACTATATCAGAATTAGACTGTTTTTTTGTTACAGATAAATTAAAAATTCTAAATAATACCTCAACAGTATGAATGATGAACAAATTTACTTTGCTTTTGAAAATACGGAAATGAGTGCACAGGCTGAAAGTGTGTATTTGATAATTAGGTAGAATAGATTGAGAAGAAAGTTTTATACTTTCTGGCTAAAACCCAAGGGCTAAAGAACATGTAACTGAGTTGTTGTCAGTGGAGAATCTGAAATGTGACAGCCTCATAGAAGATTTGATAGCCTCATGGTGTAAATCCTAAATCTACACTATGATCATGTGACTCTGAAAAAAGTTTGTAAAACAAAATCTCACTTTTCTTCTCTATAGAAAAATTGATCATATCAATAATATGTATTTCATAATATTGATATGAGAATTAATTGAGAACACTAATAAAAAGCAATTTATAGATTTTATGACAAATAATAAGTAACTAAAGAACAGTCAAGATTATTTTTATCTTTATGAACCCTAATTTTCATCCTAATATTTTCTTGTTTCCATGCATTTCCAGCCAAGAGACAGAACATCAGTGTTTAGATGTCACCAAATTATCTTTCTATCTGTCTCTAGGACCCAGTCTAGTATAAATATTTGAGAGTATGGTTTTAGTGACTGATTATTTAATTGTAAATCAAAATTGGACCAACTATGTTGTGCATAACTTACAAAAGAAGCTTTACTGTCCAATTAGTATTGTTTCTGTTAAGAATAATGAAATTTGTATAGTTCTTTATACTAAATATTCACTCTCCCCTCTCCCTGGTGATAGATTTTAATCTTGACATTTAATATTTTACCCCATTTAATGTAATATGGAAACAATATAAAATCATTAACTTGGAGAATAATTAACGTACATAAAAAGAAAATATTTTGATTTGCCCATTTCAGATGTTTGGAAACTAAATGATCCCTCTTTCCATTTGCAGCTAAGATCTGATTTAGACAATGGAAACAATTCTTTCCAGTACAAGCTTTTGGGAGCTGGAGCTGGAAGTACTTTTATCATTGATGAAAGAACAGGTGACATATATGCCATACAGAAGCTTGATAGAGAGGAGCGATCCCTCTACATCTTAAGAGCCCAGGTAATAGACATCACTACTGGAAGGGCTGTGGAACCTGAGTCTGAGTTTGTCATCAAAGTTTCGGATATCAATGACAATGAACCAAAATTCCTAGATGAACCTTATGAGGCCATTGTACCAGAGATGTCTCCAGAAGGTATTGCATATTAATTTACATCAAAGATATGTTAACAATGAAAGCAGGTTTAAAATTTCAAGGATATGTTTTGAAGTAGATGATTTAAGGTTCTATACTAGAACTTCCTTCTACAAATATGTTTAAGTAAAATATTTGAAAAATTAGACTGTGCATCAAAATTTTGAAAAAATGATACTACACATTAATGTTATTAAAATACCTCAATCTTCACAGGAGTAAAAGAAGTTTAGACATGTTCATTTGAGCAATTCATAAATTTTTTAGCTTGTTCATTTACTAGGTTCTTAAGTACAAGAATTTCTTTTTCAAAACAAAATATATTTTTGTATTTCATAAAAGCAAATAAGCTAATCCTGCAAGATATGCATATAAAAATAGGAAAAGTGAATTTATTAGACTCTACTGTGTATATCAAAACCATGAAAAAAAACCACTAAGACAAAAGCAAGTGGTTGAACCCCTGTGCATGGCTGCATTTATTTGAAGATACTTTTCAAAACCCAGTGTTGTTGCTGTTAATATTTTAAATATAATGCACTTAGGAGAAATGGTTTCCATAAGATATGAGAGTTGACTGTCTTGGAAATTAGAACTGTCTTTCCAGTAAAGGGGAAATTGTGATTATGCAAAACTTCTCTCAGTCATTCACTCAAAAAATTTTTGTAGCACAATATAATGGCATGTTTAATTTAAAAATGTACTTAACAGTGACAAATAAATGTGATTTGATAATGGCCATTTTAAATTGTGGTAACATGTTTGTAACTACTTTACCTCATTACTTGATTCATTAGTCAATGATTTCAAAAATACGTATTTCATCATAAAATTTCCTGATTCTTCATTTTTAACATTCCAGGTAGGAATTTAAATATGTATTTCTACATTGTTTGGAACATAGGTCTTTAAATACAGCAGAAACAAATTTGCCTGTGTAATATATATATCAAGACAAATTATTATTGGATGTAAATAGCAGTTTAAATTCCTCTGTTTTGGTAGCAAGGCAAAGAATCAGTTCATATTCCTCCTCCCGCTCCTCCTCCTCCTTCTCCCCCTTCTACTCCTTTCCCTTACTGCCCTCCCCTCTGTCTCCTTATTCCCGCTCTTCCTCCTTCCTCCCTCTGCTTCTTCCTTTTCTTCCTCCACAGCTGCTGCTGCTGCTTCTGCTTCTTCCTCTTCCTCTTCCCCTTCCCCTCCCCCTCCCCCTCCCTCTCCCCCTTCGTCGTCGTTGTCGTCGTCTTCTTCTTCTTCTTCTTCTTCTTCTTCTTCTTCTTCTTCTTCTTCTTCTTCTTCTTCTTCTTCCTCCTCCTCCTCCTTCTCCTCCTCCTCCTCCTCCTCCTCCTCCTCTTCTTCTTCTCCTAGCATTTATTACGGACCTAACATGCTAGGAATCTTCCTTTGAAACTATAGATAAAATTGTAAAGGAGATAAAGGAGTTACCTGCTAATATGAAACATATTTCAGTTATATACAAATAAGAAATAGTTATTTTAATTAAAGGAGGTAATATATGATCATGTATAGTATAAAAGTGTTATGTATGGGTGAGGTATGATGATTATTAATTGTCTGGAGGAAATGGGACATTTTAGGAGGTGATATTTGAGGTGAATTATACAAAGAGGCCATCCATGCCACATTCTAGGAAAAGAGAATCCATAGCAGAGTGCTCAGGACTGCATATATCAACATGGGAATCATCGACATACAGCACGCATGTCAGGCATGACAATGAATGAGATCCCTTTGGCAGAGAGTGTAGCTGGAGAAGAGAAAAGCATCCAGGCTGACTTGACTGTTAAGCAAAAAGCAGTTGGCAAGCAAATTAGATGAGTGGGATTGGCGAGTTTTGTAGGAAGAAGGGAAAGATATGAGAAAAAAATGTTCCAAAAGAAGAGATCCCTTAACCATGTGGAATGCTGCTGTGAGGCTAAGATTAAGGCAGTGTTGACTTTTGATTTGGTGAGTTGAAGACTCCTGGTTTTTTGATAAGTACGGTGGTTTAATTTGTGCCATTACAGTATGCTGAAGACTGTTGTATGGCATAAAAGGAAGAATAAGAGGAAGTAATGATTTAAGCCAAGTCTAAAAGGTGTTATGCCACAGGGAGAAAATGAAATGTGAGACGCTAGGTAGAAAAAGATGAAGGTCAAGAGGATTTTTTGCTTGTTTACAACTATTCAATTGTTTTTTTAAGAAAGGAAAATGAACAGCACAGTTATATACTATGGGGAATGATCCCAGAGAATAATATTTTTTGAAGCAAAATAAAAGGGATATAACCTCTATAAAATTGTTCTTGAAAAAAAAAAAAAAAAAAGAAAGGGTCATGGAATCCATTGTACTTATAGAAGGGACAGATTATAGATTAACATATTTGTTCATAACAAATCAGTTAATAAACATTTCTATTTTATCAGTGAAGCATAACACGAAGGCAGTAATTGAGAGCGCATGGGTAAAATTTTAGTTAGATAAGAGGAGCTACAAAACAGCCCTTTTACAGAGTTGGGTAGTGAGCCCGCAAGAGAATTATTGGTATCATGGTATCAGTGCAGCCCCACTGTAGGTGTTCAGAGGGATTGCAAAAGATGGTTTGGTCTATGCAATATCTGGCAACTACAAATCTCTTTGTGCATTGCAATTTGAGATATACGTACAAATTTTATTTTCAGTTTGTGTAATCAGTACATACTGTGTGAATGCCAGTTAGGGTCCAGGCTGTGTATGAAATCATGCAAGAACTAAAAGCACTTTGTATACCTTTGCATGAGAGGGAGAGGCCAACTGAGTGATGGTCAGCTGCTATTAGAAATGTTATATAATATGGAAATAGGGGAATATTTCTATTGCTTTGCCAACCTTCTAGCAATGGTTTCCTTCTGAAGCATTCATGCATTTTTGTTGACTGTGAAGTAAATAAATCAATTAATAAAATTATATGTGATTTATCTTTTTTCTCAATCTCAATATTAAATTAATGTATACTGTGGATTATATTACCTAAATATAACTTTAATTCTTCGTTATCTTCCTATATCCACAGCTTAAGTTTTTGAATATTGACCTTAATTCCAAATTTCCTAGCCAGCTACTTTATTCTTCAAAACAACTATTGCAAACATTTTACTATTTCTTTTTCTTACATGTATTTCTGTGGTATTCAAGTGAACTGCCTATTACTATATCTGAATCTGCACTTGAACTCAGAATTTGGTTTGAATTACTGAAAGGAATCCATATTTCATTATGTCATGAGATAAAATCAAGAAAATTATTAACAACTTGTTGCTTATTAAACACACATTTATTTACAAATAATGATGGACTTTTACTGACGGCATTTATATTTGAAATGCAATTACTTTCAAACTAGAACTTTCAAGTAGAATTGAGATAAGACATTATGTTTTCCCACTTGTCATTTTGGATTTGCAAAGTTATTATTTTTCTGCCATACAAAAATATAAGATTTATTAGACCACACGTAATAGAATGACTGAGGTTTGGAAGGATTGAATAAATAAATGAATGGGTACCTGGGTGGACAAAAATGCTAAATAAGAGATTAGAATAGTTTAGCCTGTAAATAGAAGATATCAGGAGATGTGTAATTCAGGGAAAGCATTCTGAAATTGTATCTGAATAGCCAGTCTATCATGTATACAATCTTCATTTCAATAATTGTTGCTAGTTTTACGTAAAACCTTATAATGTCAAAGAAAAGAAGGGGCATTTAAAATACATGTAATATTCTACTTAATAAACAGTTAAGACAAAGCACAGTCGGGTAACTTACCTTCTGCAAGTCCTGTACAAAATCCTGCTAAAAGTGAAACATGCTTTAGCCAGTTACATTACGTGGAAAATAGCCATAATAAATAAATATTGATGTTGTATACATTATGAATGATTATTAGTGTTAATACACTTTATTTGTTTATATGTTTGTGTATGTGCAAATGTAAAAGGAATATTTAAAACCTCACTTCTTTAAAATTTAGTTTCACATATTTCTGCCTAAAAAAGCAAGGAAGATACATTGTCTAGTAAAAATATTCTCTATCCACTCTCTTTGGAGCTTTTCCAAATAAATATCCTCCACCAAATTTTTCATAGCTGTGGTCACTTAGGGCATCATTTTAATATTAGCAAGTGTCCAACATTCTTCACACTTGCAATGACCATTTACTTTTATTTTCAAAACCAGATGCTTTTGAAAATGAATGAGGATAACTAATGAGTAAGAGTCTGTTTACCTTACTATTTAAGGAAGCTTATTATGGCATTTCAGATTTTAAATTCAAATATAGTAGGTTATAATGATCTCTGTAATTATTATACTTAAAATTATTATTTTAAGTTGCATTTTTTGGAAGAGCATACAGAAAATTTAATATTCTTCATCATCAATATGACACAATATGTCATAAAGGAGAAGTTTTATAGAAATATTAAATTCACCTTAATCTTTGTATTTAAAATCTATACAAATTTAATTTCAGTTAATTCTCAGGAAAATAAAAATCACTAATTTTAAAAATTTATCACATTTGAAAATTAGATTCCATAAATCTCTTGCCTTTGGGCACATGTGTTGAACATGATTGAGGCTGGGATGAATTTCTCTTCTTATTCTTCTGAATATATTATTGTTTGATTTCTTAAACACAGTCTAATTTGTTTTACTTAAATTCCATGAACTCAGATTATAAAAAGTAGAGGTGTCAAAAATACAGCACGAAAATAATAAAAATGACCTAGTTTTTAGGTGACTATGAACAGAAAAATAAAAAATTTGAAGAATGCTTTGCCCAGTTAAGATGACAAGTGGGAAAATATTATCTGTTTCTTGAGTTTCATCTCGAGACTTTAGGTTGTAGAGTAATTGCAACTCAAGTATAAATGCAGCAAGAATGGGTCAATCAGTACTGGTAGAAAAATAATTATCCTTGTACTAATAAAATTAGTTCCCAATGTGAAGCAGTGAGCAGATACACCTATAAAATTATTATGTCATGTATTTGATCATTTGATCACCTATTCATCTTGTACCTGTTTTATTGTTGCAGAAATTACTGATGCAGAGTGTGGATCGCTATAATATTATTTGATTTGCATTGCTTTACAGTTGACAATTTTACAACCCAATATCTCAATAAATTTGTTTCAGATTAATCAAAGTATACTTGTACTAAAACTGGATGTAAAAATAGCTTTTCCATTACATTTTTATCTACATTGTAAGAAAAGAATGGTGAGTCTTCTTACTATTGAATTCAAAGCCAATAAAATATAACATACTAAAGTAAATGTCATTTTGAAATCTACAGCTGAAATCTTAGCATTCAAACACTATACTGTACTGTGGCAACTGTACTTTAGCATTCCATAATAAATGTAAGCTTTAATTATAAAATGCCCTTGCCACAGGTTGCTAATTTCTCTATTGCCTACATAATATCTAAATTAGTCTGCATGTGAAAATTTTTCACTTTTTATGAGTTTTTGTTTGTATGCCTCCCGTAATCCCCAGTGGATAAAACATTCTATGTGATACAGGGGAGGACATCATTCAATAAAGATTTGTAAGCCATGTTAAACATCTGCATGAGAATAGTTAATTCCTCAGGATAACTCCTGGTTAATAATAAAACTTACATAACTCAGCAGAGACGGAGTCACACTGCCTTTACCTCAGGTTTTACTCACTGATGGCAGAATACATCTGCTGTTTGGATAAATTATTATTGATGCTTCCATTAATGCTCTCAATCTTTAAATTTTCTATGTAGTTTTATACAGGTTAGCACCTTAAAACATTACCAGAATGCTTCATTTCACACACACACACACAAATATTATCTTCTGTTAAGATGCTATTATCACACTAAAATTTTCTGTCATAAAAATGAAAAATATACCAGTAAATGCAATTTCTAGAGACAACCAAACTAACACTTTCCTTTCAAGCATGTGGTACAAGTTTACATCCTGTGTCACCTACGTCAGTGGTCCCCAACAACCAGGCCACAGACTGGTACTTGTCCGTGGCCTCTTAGGAGCCAGGCTGCACAGCAGGAGGTGAGCAGCAAGGAAAAGAGCTAAGCCCTATTTGTATTTACAGCCGCTCCCCGTGGCTTGCATTACCACCCAAGCTCCTCCTCCTGTCAGATCAGTGGCAGGATTAGATTCTTATAGGAGTGCAAATCCTATTGTGAACTGCACAGGTGAGGAAGCTAGGTTGTATGTTCCTTATGAAAATCTAATGCTTAATGATCTGTCACTGTCTCCCATCGCTGCCAGATGGGACTATCTAGCTGCAGGAAACCAAGCTCAGGGACCCCCACTAATTCCTCATTACGGTGAGTTGTGTAGTTATTTTATTATGTATTACAATGTAGTAATAGTAGAAATAAAGTGCACAATAACTGTAATGCACTTCAACCATCTCCAGACCATCCCCATGCTCACTCCCCACTCTGACCATGGAAAAATTGTCTTCCACGATACTGGTCGCTGGTGCCAAAAACGTGAATGACCACTGACCTATATTACAATAAGTTTCTGCAAATACTGTGACTGATAAAATAAGCAAAGCCAAATATTATGCTGAACTTATTTTTATAAAGACCTTTTGCAATGAAAAGTTGCCAAGATTCAGAAACTAGCTAGAAATACATAATTAATGTTTTAAATTTGCAATCATGAAAAGTCTCTCCACAGTAATACAAACAATGTCAACTATCCACACAACAATGGAACCCAAGATGATTACAGTAATAATTATATTTGTATGTTTATTATCAGAATAAGTGAACTGATAAGCTACTCTAATTAAAATACGATTCTAAGAGAATTTTTTTTTCTAAGTACACTTTTGTTCACTTAGAATGGATACAAACTACAAGTCGTTTTGATTATTTGCATTTCCAAATACCACCGCCACCTCTGATCCAGCCACAGTGACCAAACTCAGGGTTGCATGCTGAACTTTGGACCCTTCAGTCCCCCAAAAAAGCATTTTCTCACTCTCTGTTTGCATTTGTTGCTAATTTGATTACAAGGATCTCATTAATTTAAACTTTTCAGAGTTCCCATCATTTGGTAGTTATCCAATTCTGCTTACCAGATGGTGTATTAGGGGGAAATAATAGGACTTAAGGCTGTGGCAATTCAATGTACACAATTCGTGCTACATTATTTCCATTTTGTGTGCTATCTTAGTGGTCATTTTATATTGTCACTGTTGTTTTAAGGTAGAGTGAGGGATCAGATCTCCAGTTTTACCCAAGACAGTTCTGCTTTACTCCTATTTTTCTGTCATCATGTCTTAGAATCATTTGTCCCAGATTTCCTGTTTTTCAAAATGACTATTATTAAGTCATTAAAATAAGCTAGAGTGAATTTTGCAAACATTTGCTTTGTACTTGTAGCTTCTTCCATGGAGTGTGAGAAACAATGTGTCCAACAAATGAGCAAAAAATAAACTCTTAAGACTTAGTTAAATCTGAAAGGAGAACAGGGATAACATAAGGCACTGTATGATAAAATAGTTAAACTAAGAAACTCATTAAATGATGTAAATACTGATGAAGAATATTCTTCTGGTTCTATATTTAATGTTAAAATCTTTTCTAAAAAGAAAGAATTTAATTTTTGATTCACTAATGTAGTGAGATCCACTCTGCAGGTATTAATGCTCTCAGAATAAAATGTTCATCAAATGAATGAAGAGAGGCAAAGAGGTTAGAAATAAATGACCTGTACCATGCTTCACGTTCCTATCAGATAATGCACCCTAAATATGCTACCCTACTTCAGTAGAGTAAGAACAATCAATCCATCCTGGGTAGAGGAACAAAAAATATGTTTAACAAATTGAAAAAGAGATTTGGGCATTGAGAAAAATATAAAATTCGCCAGGCCTAAATATATGTTTTCCATAAATATTATATACATATATTTGCCCTGATTCTGAAATTTTTGCTTTTTCCCCTCTATTTTTCTTTTTTTCTGAAAGTTTTATTATTCTAATATTTATATTCTTATGTTTCTTATTATTTGCCTTTCACATTTGGATCTACCATCTGTTTTAAATTGATATTTGTGAATGGTTTAAAGCAGGTGCCAAATTTTATATCCCAAAATTGGTGTTAGATGGACAGATAAATGGAGATATCAAACTGACCCTACAGAATTTACTGAAAAGTTTCCCTGGTGTCCATCTCTGCCACCTTCTCATGAAAGGGTTCCCTATATTTGTATAATCTTATCTCTGATTCTCTAGTTGACTCTACTAGCTATTCATTGCTCCAGGGCAAATATTATTGTCTGAACTACTGTAGTTTTGTCCTAGGCGTTTGCTCCTTATTAATGCAACTCCTATAGGTATTCTTCTTCAATAAAATTGCATTGCAGAAGTTGCAGTGTTCAGACCACGCCATTGCACTCCAGCCAGGGCAACAGAGTGAGACTTCATCTCAAAAAAAAAAGACAAAAACAAAACAAAGCAAACAAACAAACATAAAATGCCTTGGCCATGCTTGGTCCTTGTTTTTCCATACAAATTTTATTTATTTTTTAATTGTCTTTCCAAGTTAACCATTTATACAATCTACTAGGATTTTGATTGAGACAGCTTTTAAGCTGTGTATCTTTTTTATTTTTAAGTAGTCATCTAATTCCTAAATCCAGTATTTTCATCTGTTTACTTGTGCCATTAATTTATCTTTAGTTGTTTTACAGAGGTTATGATTTTTGTTTTAATATTCCTGAATATTTTATTTCCTTTTCATATATATTATATATTTAACTAAAATAAGTTTCATGAATATAGATACCAGAGTGTGTATATATATATATACATATATTTTAAAAATTCACTTTTATATATCCTTTGTGTTCCTGTTGACTTGTTAAATTTATGAATTTAATATTTTTCTGTAATTATATGCATATTTTATTTGATTTTCTACCAAAAATATTATTGATTTTAATTATTTAATTTTATTTATTCTTTTCCAATATTTATTTATCTACCTGTCTATAAATGTGTTAGAACTGCATGGTATTGCCTCATTGCATTGTCTAGAAAGTTCAATACAATGCTGAAAAAAAAAATAGTGACAGAAAAACATTTTTTTCCTTTTATTATTGCAGAGGAAAAGTTTTAACACTTCACAATTAAATATAATTACTGTCAAGTCTTAAAAGCATTCATTATCAGATTCAGAACGTTTCCTTTCATTCTTAATTTTTAAAAAGTTTTTATTGCAAATGAAAGTGGATTTTTAGATGTACTTTATTATGTTTTTGTAAATTTTTCTCCTTATATATATAAAAAATTGAAATATATTTTCCATGGAAATACAATTTTAAAAGTTTCAAGAGGATACAGATATGGCCTTTATAAACAGTGGTTCTTATGTAGAATAGTAGTCATAATATTTCAGAGCACAACAGCAATTCATAGTGGGTTGATTTTAGGAAATGGGATGACCGGGAATGGGAGCCACATTTCTCATCAACCAGAGGCAGAGTGATTCTGACAGTAAACAGTAATCAGGACATGACGGAAGTAATTACGTAAGCCTAGAAATCCTCCAGTACCTGAAAAGAGCATTGTGGTGGTATTCATTATGACTTAAACATGACACAGTGCTGATATTACAGACAAATGCTGAAATACTTACATATGTTCTTATAAAAATTATGTAGGAATTAAACATTCATTGTCTAAACCAACAAGTATTGGTTAACCTATATTTAACTAGGAAAGGAGCACTATAAGACAATTGATCATTTCCACTGAAAGACGCTTTATTGGTTTCATAGTAATGTTTTCAATTTTATGTGGACTATAATCTAATTCCTAACTACAGGTGAATGTACAAATTGATTCGCTTACAAATAACAAGTCTTCATAAAAATATAAATATTTACTATTGTGTTAAATATTTTTATATTGCTTTCTGCTTTTATATTTAATTATTATTATGATCTATTTATGTTACTTGACTATTTCTTGAGGATTTCTGCAGAATATAACTTACTGATTAGGAAAACATACAGGCTTAATTCTCTTTTAAAAAAATAGAAACTATCTAAGAGGATTTAAAATTGCTTAAACTGTATTTTATAAATCGTGGTGTCAATAATAACTGAAAGAGGAAAAAGAAAGTAGGAAATAGCTAAATAAAATAAAACAAAGATAATTAGGTCCTGTAAAAATCAAACATTGCTAAGATTCATCTAAATTTTACAGCCAACATTTCCAAGGCATGAGTAAAAATTAAGAGAAAAACTACAAGCACTAAATATTTGGAAATACTGCTGCATATATTTGTCCTCTTAATTTAGATATATATGTTATATATAATATATTATATTATATCTAATTATATGTAGCAAAGTATATCTAATTTATATCTAATATATATAGCAAAGTCCTTTGGTAAGGATTATCAATTATATATAATATATAAAGCAAAAAACAATTATATGTAATATATAATTTACAAATTATATATTATATATAAATTAAGAGGGCAAATACATATATACACACACCCATATATATATTAGATACAGATATATAATTAGTTACAGATTTATGTCTGTCGGCCAGACTGGAGTGCAATGGTGCGATCTCTGAATGCTGCAATCTCTGCAAGGCAGTTTTATTGAAGAAGAATACTTACAGGAGTTGCTCTAATAAGGAGCAAAGGCCTAGGACAAAACTACAGTAGTTCAGAGAATAATATTTGCCCTGCAGTAATGAATAGCTAGTGGAGCCAACTAGAGAATCAGAGATAAGATTATACAAATATAGGGAACCCTTTCATGAGAAGGTGGCAGAGCTAAACATCAGGGAACCTTTTCAGTAAATGTGCATCTATACACACACACACACACACACATATGTGTGTGTATATACACGTGTGTGTGTGTGTATATATATATGCACATTTGTGTATATACACATTGTGTATATATATACACACACACAATTACTTAGATCTACGTGTGTGTGTGTGTATATATATATGCCTCTATATACACATAAGCATCTTCTCACACACACAAATGTAAGGAATGAATCGCTTAATACTCACTGATAGTCCTTACCAAAAAGTAAACATTTCTAAAACATTGTTGAGTTAATCCAATTCTATAGCCTTGGTTCTTTTAAAATGCCACAAGGTTCATAAGAAAGAATAGTAAATATTTCCCCAGAAATTAAAATTCCCATCAAATTCATATATGAGTGGTATTCTGAATATTTATAATATCACAGTTTTTATCCACTAAAATTTCTAAGACTTTGACATTTTAGATTTTCTACACACTCAGATAAATTATTTTGTGTAATCTATTAACAGGCTACATTAGATTTCCCACTTAGCAGAGAACAAGAGAAAAATGTTGAAGAAGTATCTTTTGGTTACAAGTAAATGAAGCATCAGTAAAAAATGTTCACTTGCTCTGGCGTGTCACTGCCTCTTTACTCTCTATGGGTCAGATCAAGAGAAGACCTGGGAGAACAGGTGTACAGTAGGTTACTGAGTAGGCACAATAATCCAGGTGTGTGTAAGGAGTACACACTGGCATCAGATACAAAGGGAAATCAAGAGAAATGAGAGGTTTTTCCATGTCTTTGCTATTGTGAATAAGTCTGCAGTGAACATGGGAGTGCAGATATATTTGCTAGTGGTGTATTTCATTTTCTTTAAATAAATACCCAGTAGTGGGATTGCTGGGTGATATAATAGTTCTATTGTTAATTTCTTTAGGAACCACCATATTGTTTTCCATTATAGCTACATGAATCTACATTCTCACGTACAGTGCACAAGTGTTCCCTTTTCTCTATACTCTCACCAACACTTGCTATCTCTTGTCTTTTTAATAATAAACATCCTAAGAAGTGTGAAGTGATATTTCATAGTGGTTTTTATTTGCATTTTCATGATGATTAGTGATGTTGAGAACCCATTCATATAACCATTGGCCATTTATTTGTATGTGTCTTCATTGGAGATATGGCTATTCTGGTTCTTTGCCAATTATTTAATCTGGTTATTTGACTTTTTGCTGTTGAGTTGTATGAGTTCTTTTAAATAAATCCCTTATCAGATAGAGGAATAAATAAAGAAACTGTGTTATATATTTATAAAGGAATATTATTAAGTATTGTCAAGGAAGAAAATCTTGCCATTTGCCACAACATGGATGAGTCTGGTGGACATTATGCTACGTGAAATAAGCCAGACGCAGAATAAAAATATTGCATGATCTTACTTATATGTGGAATCTTTAAAAAAGTTCAATGTACAAAGATAGAGAATAAAATAACACGTCGGGGGTATGAGGAGGGAGGAAATGGAGAGATGTAAGTCAAAGAATACAAAGTAACAGATATGTAAGATAAATCTAGAAATCTAATGTACAACATGAGGACTATAGTTAATAACATTGTATTATATTTGAGATTTGCGATGGGTGAGTAGATTATACTTGCTCTTTCCGTGCACACACAAAAATGAGTAACTTTGTGAGATGATGGATATAATTTGCTTCACTATAGTAACCACATTAATATCTATATGCATAACATATTACATACCTTGAATATATAAAATAAAATTTATTTTATAGAAAAAGTGTGCTAAAAAAACTGGACTGGAGAAAAGAACCTCACTGTATGACATATTTCTGTCACCAAAGTGTGAGGTCATCTTTTGTAAGTCATTGCATTTTCTGGACTTCTTTGTTCTCATTTGTATAGTACTAGCTTAAGGGCTCTAAAGACTTATATTTCTAAAATGTATGTTAGTCAACTCTACAAATGTTATGATTTTGATGATGGTGTCTGAAACCAAAGATAGGAAATATAGTTCTAGAAACCAGGCATGGGAACCCCTTATGGAAAGAAATGATAAAGGATTATAATGAGGAAATGTGGTAGAAGTAAGTGGATCGGTGCATAGAAGGATAGTTAAAGGAACAAGTCTTGCCAAATATAGATCAATGAAAGTGATGGTCCCTATGAACTATTTTGTTGGAACAACTTTTCAAAATTACTAAATAAATTCACTTTAAAATATCTGAAACTACTAAGTGTGTACAAGTTGAGTGGTTGAAGGAATTGAATAAGTTTTGGAAAAGAGAGGCAAAGAGTTTTCTTCTCATGCATTTTATTGTTCTTGATTTTGAATCAAATAAAAGTATTACCCATTAAAATTATATGAATAAGAAGAAATTCTACTTCAATAAAATATGCTGTATGATATTAAAACAAATATTAAACAGCATTATAAAATGTTAAGACAAAATGGCAAAGCATATATACTACTTAGGACCACAGGGAAAGCTTCATGTTGGTGAAGTATAGAATGGATTCCTATTAGAGTGTATCAGTTTATAAAATTGGGCTGTGATGAGAAAATTCATGATGCCAGCTGCAAACAAAACCACAGAAGCTATTTAATTTTGTGTCATTCGTGTTGCCATTCTTATTGACACAGTACATAGTGTTTCAACAAATACATATTTCCAACAAGATCCATGACATTCAATTCCATGTTTACAGAAAGATACTTTGAAAGCTCAATATTTTTAAATAAATATATATTTTTTAAATTTGAGCACTAGACTGGGTGCAGTGGCTCAAACCTGTAATCCCAGCACTTTGGGAGGCCGAGACGGGAGGATCACGAGGTCAGGAGATCGAGACCATCTTGGCTAACATGGTGAAACCCCGTCTCTACTAAAAATATACATATATATGAAAAACTAGCTGGGCGAGGTGGTGGGCACCTGTAGTCCCCGCTACTTGGGAGGCTGAGGAAGGAGAATGGCATAAACCTGGGAGGCGGAGCTTGCAGTGAGCTGAGATCTGGTCACTGCACTCCAGCCTGGGCGACAGAGTGAGACTCTGTCTCAAAAAAAAAAAAAAATCTGAGCAATAATTTTAAATGTATAAATAATTATTCCATATGATTTCATTTCTTGTTACTGAATTTTAATGAGAATGCTTATGTTATCAATATCTGCAAGGTTTTACTTGCTTTTTAAAAAATTCAAAGCAAGTAGGTATATTAGAGAAGAGAATTAAAGGAGCTAAATAATCATGCCCATCCTCATCCTCAACTGCATCCTCTTTCAAGCTTAATTCAATAATCGTTGTAAATATTTATCAACCTTCTCCAATTTGTTTAAGGTACATACTACACTCTAGTTTTTGGTGAAAAGCATTTCCAAGTTCCTTTTGATTTCTCCACTAATAATACACCTTGGAAAAGTTTATGATTTACAAATTACACATTACAGTGAATTGTTTAATAGCTACATTTTATTAGGCCACCAATCTATATGTTGAAAATTCCATATTGCATATGGGGATTAGGAATATTTTATATTAAAAGTTATATTCTTTTGCCTGAAAAAAATAAAAAACAACAAAAAAAATACATTACTTTTACAGTTAAGAACAAGGAGGTGAATTGAGCTTTCATTTTGTAACAACGTCTTGCTTGGTAAAGAAAGACCGCTTCATAGAACTGAATTCATCCTGAATAAGAGAACAGTCTTAATTTACTGTATTATGTTCTCTTTAGGAACATTAGTCATCCAGGTGACAGCAAGTGATGCTGATGACCCTTCAAGTGGTAATAATGCTCGTCTCCTCTACAGCTTATTACAAGGCCAGCCATATTTTTCTGTTGAACCAACAACAGGTATTTATGAATGAAACAAGCAAAGTTTAACATGATTCTAAAGAAGGCAATTGTCAGCAAAAATTATCTGCTTAGAAACATGTTTCACAGTAGACCTGATATGCCAATACATAAAAAGATTGCAATTCCTAAGCATTTAATTACTTTTAGTCTTTTAGCTGGTATTTCTAAGGTTAGGAAATTGGATTTTCCATGTCCGTAGCACAAATTACTTGCATATGTGGTATAAATCATATGTAAGGATTCCTTTAAGTGAATTAGAAAAAGAGACAAGCAACCCAATTTAGAAATAGAGGGAAAACGCTTTTATAAGCAAGTGACAAAGAACAATATACAAAAGCCAGTAAGCATATTAAAAATGCTCAGCCTCATTAGTCATCAGGGAATACAAACTAAAACCACAATGAAATACAGCTGCATACCCCTACAGAATGACTGAGATTAAGTCTGAGTATGAAGCTAAGTGTACAAATTGTTATGAGACATTCACCTAAAAATAATTCTGTATTTTACATATTTCTGATTTACATGAATACAATATGTGATTCTTTTTCTGCATTGCTTTACCAATTTGCATTAATCAATTAAATATAAAATAAGTAGAACACACGCTTTTATTTTTTCTTTAAATAATCATATGACCGTAATTCATTAAACAAATCTTAATTGTTGTGTTCAAAACAAATATTAGGCCCGTATAATTTTTTTTTCCTTTAGGAGTTTATAGTCTCCTCTGATTTAAAAAAAAGTATATAACTAATCATCCAAGAACGTGAGAAGTGCCAAAGAAGTAAAATTCTATGGTTTTTGATACAAGGAAAATATTATTTCCAGCTTATATCAAAACCTTTAAAGAATTAAAGTATTGTGTTCGATCTTTAAACATTTCTTATTTATTCACTCAGTAAATACTGAATGTCTCAGCCCTTTTCAGTTAAGGTTTCTTTAGAGAATCTGATCCTAAAAAATATTATTTGAGTGACTGTGTTCTTAATTCTCTCAAGAATGTACATGGCCTTTATTTTTTCAGATGCATGGAAGGAAAATTATTGTATTATATGCAACGAATGCCTCAAAACATTAGACTTTAATTCCTTCCCACATTCAGGTCTCAAAAGGCTGAATATGTACCAAGTGTTATACAACTTGCTAGATTTATAAAGGTACAAAGTTGCAAAATTAAAATGAAATATAATAGTAACAAAAACAAAATACACTCACGGACTCTTCTTTCTTGGAACTTGCAGATAGACATGAAACATGAATAGTGATGCACACATACATTCCACTGTGGGTAATTATGAAGTAAAACCAAAAAGTTCCAGTGGGAGAAAACAAGTGAGGCTTACTTTATATTTTGTGGTCAAGGCAGAATGCACTGAAATCAGAATTTTGGCTGAGCCTGTAGACAAGGAAGGGAAAGCGGAAGATGATTCCAAGGCATGGGAAAAATTAGGGAAATTCCTGGGGTGGGAAAGAGTTGAAACTCTTAGAATAACAGGACACCAGTGTGGAGAAACACAGCAGAGAGAAGAAAGGGAGGTGTCTAGAGTACAAACACATGCTGGGGCATACCGGGCCTTCGTGACCATTTTTTCTTTCCACTTTGCACACTGACTTTTTAAATATACTGAGTAGGGTAGCTAAACTATAACTTGCGTTGCTGGAGAAGAGTTGGTATGGACAGCAACAAACATGGATCAAATTACTGAAAGCATAAGTTCTGAAGTGCATAAGATCCAGAAATACATATTCTTTATTCAGTCTAAAGGCTGAGAGGAAAAGTTGAAAGCTAAGTAGGCGCAGTTAATGGGGAACAAAGACTCCTACGTCCTTCTCCCTTGAGTCACATACAGGGAGATGCTAGCAGCACTTGCGCAACATATTCAATGCTTTCCACTGGGATTCAGATAATTGGTTACATGTGTGAAACACTTAGTCCCCAACTAAAATCCCCTCGTGTTATGGTCTCATTTATCTTTTAAAAATACATACAACCATTTTTTAAAAAAATTATATTACATTAAATTTAATCCAATATATCAAAAATACTGCCATTGCAACAAATAATCAATACAGAACTATGGAGATAGTTCACATTTTTTCTTCTCAGTCTTTGAAATCAGGTGTGCCTTTTATACTCATATGTCAATTTTTTTTCACAAATTCATTGTATTTTTTTTAAATTTACTTTTATTTTAGGGTCAGGGAGTAAATGTGCAAGTTTGTTATGTGGGTAAATTCTGTGATGCTGAGGGTTGGGGTAGTAATGATCCCGTCACAGACAGGTAGTGAACATACTACCTGATCAGAAGTTTTTCAACTATCTCCCTCCCTCCTTCCTTCCCCTCTCTAGTAGACCTGAGTGTCTATGGTTTCCATCTCTATGTCCATAAATATCACAATTTGTATTGAATATTTTGTCCGTGATATATTTGGGTATTGGCTATTATCTATTTTTTGTGAATGTCTATGTGTTTCCCAAATCTTTAGAAATGTTGAGTCCTCTCCTGTGAACCTGTCTTAAGACTTTCTTAGGTTCTTCTCAGTGATAATTAATTTATACTAAATAATCTTATAGAAGTTAAGCATTTATTGCAATATATATCATTAATTATCTTGAGTTTGAATATATCATATACATGTATATACACACACACAGACACACACACGCATATAAAATAACTGTGGGTCAACAACCAGGTTTTCTTCAGATCTCATAATTCTAAGCAGGCTTCAAAATAATAAGGGCATGATATTTATTTCATAAATTTGGTATTATAATTTACAAATTTATCAATAATATACTAACTTCAGAGTTTCGGGGACAAAGTTAATTGTAGCAAGCCGATATTATGTTAGAGAAGATAGCAGAAAATAGTTTAAAGTAAAAAACAAGACATTCTTTTTTTTTTCTACCTGTGGATTATCTTAACATAGTATTTTATTAAGGGCCTACCAGTGTTCCTAGTATTGTTCCTAGTATTGTGATGATCACTCTAGACTCCAGGCAGTGTTGATGTTTAATTTATTATTATTATTTTTCTCCAGGGAAGTCTCTGTCACATTGTCGTGGTTCAACATACAGCAAAATCATGTATAGTGCAGTGGTTAAGAAATTAACTAGAACTTCGTCATGATTAATAATGAAATAATTGGAATTTTATTACATTTTTAAAGGAGTCATAAGAATATCTTCTAAAATGGATAGAGAACTGCAAGATGAGTATTGGGTAATCATTCAAGCCAAGGACATGATTGGTCAGCCAGGAGCGTTGTCTGGAACAACGAGTGTATTAATTAAACTTTCAGATGTTAATGACAATAAGCCTATATTTAAAGAAAGTAAGTAAAAAGCATTCTAATTCTTCATTATAATATAAATATAAGTGTGTTAAATAGAAGTAGATTTTATTGTTTTCATTCTAAAAATACTACATTAACACTGAAATTATATAAAATAAATTTGCCAATTGTTCTGGTATGATTATTCTAATTCATGTTGAAAGTTAAATATAAATGAAAGAATAATGTGTTAGTTTCTATTCCTGCTGTAATAAATTGCCACAAACTTCGTGGCTTAAAACAAATGTATTATGGGTTTCACTGGGTTATGATCAAAGGATTCCGGGAGGCATTTCTCGCTGTAGGATCTAGGGGAGTATTCACTTCCTCGTTAATTAAGGGTTAGCAGAATTCAGTTTACAATATTTGTAGAGTTAAGGTCTCTGTTTTCTTCATGGCTGTAAGTTGGGAGACATCCTTAATTCCTGAAGGCCTCTTTATGGTTCTTGATTTAGCCCACACATCCCGGAAGCAGCAAGGAGTGCCACATACTTCACACACTGACAACTCTCTAACCCACACATTTGCCTCTTCTACTTTTAAGCACTCATGTAATTAGACTGAATGGATAAAGCAGGATAATATTCCCATCTCAAGGTCAGCTAATTAGCAACCTGAATTCCATCTGCAACCTTAATTCCCTTTTGCCACTTTCGGTAACATATTTACGGGTTCAGGGGAATTCGGACACAGATATCTTTATGGGGTCCTTCTTCTGCAAACCATAGATAATCATTTAAAAATGACTTTTTGTATTTCTTTTTACTTTATAGCCAGAATAGGCCACACCTGCTCTAATAATTTAAGCAATTACTACAAGCTAAATATAAGCACATAGTATGCTTCATAAAATTTTCTTATGCAATTGTTGGAGGAATTTCTTTTCTAGGAAATTTATTTTTTAGGTTATACAGTTTTAGCTACAGAAATACATTTATAAGCACTTCCAGAAAGCAGAAGTAATTATCATGCTAGGAAGAAAATTTAATTATCATGGAACAAAGAAAGGAACCAATAAAAAATTATACCATAGCATGATTTCTTAGTTGTTGTTTATAGACAGAAACAAAACTATCTTTTGATTACTTTTTTTCTTATCCTTTTCTGTACCTTGCCCCCATTCCTCAAAGTCAAGTGAAATCATGTCATTTTTAATGGCCCAAGTGAAGTATTACTTTCACTGACTTCCTTCTGGTAGTTGAGTCCATGAATAAGCACAGGACGTTGGCATCATACAAATTTGCTTTTAAACCTTGAATTTTCCATTCATTAAGTGTACAGACTTGAGAATACTGTTAATGTGTGTGTGCACACACAAATGCCCACACTTAAATAATACAGACACTACTGAGTATAGCCAACACATGCAAGGTTATCAGATCTTTTGATTTTTCAATAAATATCACAAATCTCAATTTTTTATTTCTGCCCTATCTCACCATTTTAAATTTGGTCATATTAAAAAATTACCACTGTTATATGGGTTGAGAAAACAGTTCCTCTGTGGATGGACTATAGGCAAAGGGGTCAGAGTTTACACCTTCATCTGTCTCTATGTAGTGTAATGTATGATGTGTGTGACTGTCCACAACATTAATGTGGCCTCTGAAGGCAAGAGGAGAATGTCAAGTTAAATATGAAATATCCAGAACTTTATAAAATAATTGGTGTATAATATGTGGGAAATAGTGACTGGATTTATTCAATAAATTTGGTCTAAATTTTATGCAGATGATGATTAAATAGAAGATTCCCAAAGAACTTGTTGCAATAAAATATCCTGAAGCTTCTACTCCCTTTCTCAGTTTCCCTCTGATTTTTCTCAACTTTGATATTAAAATATTTTAAATAAATTAGAATTTTAAAATATGTTTTAAAATTGTCTTCGTTACTCGAATCTGAATATGAGATGATGGTATTACTCTTAGTACTTTCACTCAAATACGAGTGTGGGTGAATCTGATACTGGCCTCCTTACTCTTGTCCACACGATTTTCCCCTGTGGGAATCCCATTACCCTCCTCTCAATTTAAATACTCAATACCTATACCCAGTGTTGTGGGCAACACTCTCTACTCTCCCAGTTAAAGGCATCTCTCAAACATCCCTCTCCCTTGTGTTAACAGCGTCCTCTGCTGGTTCATATCTGTCATATCCAAACATACTTCTTATTCTTGTTTCTCACATCCTAAAACAAAACAAAACAAAAACACTTTCATGCCTTCACTTCCATACTCAGCTAAAGATGCTTTGTATTTCTCCTTTCTCATTAGATAATATTTCTTAAAAATGTTGTGAATACTTATTGTTTTCAATTAATGACCTCAAAATCTCAGAACTTACTCCATTTGAGCTACATCCACACTACTTGACCAAACTGATCTGATCATTTCTATCAATAACCTAAATGGAAGTAAATGCAATGTCAATTCTCAGTTATAACACTTGATTTATTGGAAGAATTTGACATAATTGATCAACCTCTCCTTGAAAACCTTAATGTTCCATTCTCATTAGCTTTTTCTTCTATCTTACTAGTCCCTGTTTTTTCATTCTTTGCCTTTTCTTCTTCTATATATACTTTAAACTTTAGAATATCTGTGAGTCAAATACTCATTCCTTTATGATCTTAACCAGACACATGGCTTTACATACCACCTCTGTACTGACAAGCTCGTATTAAATATACATCTCCAGACTGAACTTCTCCCATGAACTTCACAAGAGTACATCTGTCTACTCATCTTCATATATTTTATATTTATATATATATTTTATATATATATATGAAGGGTTTCAGAAGAGGGGGCAGCTGGAATCAGGAGCTCAGTTAAGTGTGTGTTAGTTTTTAAATGTGTATTATATATAATATATATGTGTATTACATATAAATGTATATCATATATTATATAATATATAAATATTTCTATATAACATAACAATATATAATAGATTTATATATAAGATACATTCACTATATATCATGGATATAACATATAATATACATATGTAATATATAATGCAAATATACTATACATGTATAATACACATTTAAAACCTAACATACTCTGAGCTCCTGATATACACACACACACACACACACACACACATTACACATTTAAAACCTGACATACACTTAACCCAGCTGCTGATTCCAGCAGCCCCCTCCTCTGAACCCCCTCTTCCTACAGATTTTCCCATCACAGGTACTCAAACATCCAGGTTTCGTATTTTTCAAGCCAAAATCTTGCTTATTCAATATAAACACGACTGTTGTGAAGAATTAGTGATCCCACTCAGATTATGGTGGGCATATTCAAGTCAACTATAATTTTTCACTCAGCCTGAATTGATGACCTCCACAATTCTGATAGCTCCTGGCTTTCAACATTCTGTGAGCAAATGCACATACACACAACGCACACATACACATACACACCCACACACATACCCTCTTCCTTCCCTGCATAAAGAATTGAAGCTACTTTTTCTACGTTTCTTTTTCTCAGAGTGAAAATTTAATTATCTGCAGATGCTGTTTTCTCTGCCTTAGAAAATATCCAAAACATGAACACTTCTCACCAACTACATCTCTAGCACCTTGGCTCATGCCACCATCTTATTTTGTCTCTGTTAGTACAATAGGCTCTCATCTAGTCTCTCTGCTTACACCATTGTTCTCCTTTAGTTTATTTTCATCACAGCTTTATAATCTTGTTAAAATGCACATCTGATCATATCACTTGAAGGTCTTCCCATCTCCCTCACAGATGTAAAAGTCCTTAGGTTGAATATCACCTAAATAGTCCTAATGGTCTGAAGTAATCTGCCATTGTCCAGTCTTGTCTCATTACCTCTTGAAACCTTAGTGTTTCTATCTGCCCCTTTGCTTACTAAGAAGCCAACACCAGGCAACTGTCCTCCTCTCTTTTCCCAGAACACTCCAGACTTGCTGGCTTTTCCTCTTCTTGAAATTATTTTTCCCCAGATATTCATTTCCTTTCTTCAATTCTTATCCAAAAGTCAAATCTACAGTGAATACTTTATACCTTATCATTAATTTTAAACTATTCCACCAGAATACTACCTTCATATATACCAGTAGCTCTTATTTATTGTCTGTTTTATCATCAAAAATATGAGCTGATGGTGGCAGCTTTTATATATATATATAGTCACCTGTTCTAGCCCCAGCCTCTAGGACAGGGCCTTGTAAAAATTGTGTTCAAAAAAATAATTTTTGAAAGTATGGAAAATTGTATAGACAAAATATTGACTGAGGAAAATACTTCAGTTCTTTTTCATTTTGAAGGCCAATAGTTTAATATCAGCTCAATAACATTTAAGTTTTAAACATTCGCTTTCACGTTCATGGCAATGTCATTGTTTTCTGCAGATTAATGTCTTAGTGATTTTTAATTTTCCAATAGCATAGACAATTCTTTTAATTTTTCTATAATGTAAAAAGTACTACTACATAGTCAATCTTCAACATCTGCTCTAAAAAAGTAGTAAAATATTAGCACTTTAAAAATAACATTTATCCCACTTAAATATTAAAGTCTCAAATGCAGTCTTTGAAGTGACTGCCTCCTCCATGCTTCTAAACGAAATAGGAATTCCTTTAAAGAAGAATTTTATTATATGTGCATCTTTTTTAGAATTCTAAGGAGTTTCATTTTTTAAAATATTGCATGTTTGCTGATGCCGCTTGACACGAATAATGTCATATATTGACATGGATGAAAATGCAATTGCAAATAATAATTTAAAAATAGTGTAGTTCTATATCAGTTTCATTCAAGTTACTCCTGAAAAATAAAAAAAAAATCCCAGCAATTTATAGTTATATTTATGTTTTTAAAATACATCTGCAATTATTTTCTCAGAACCAAATCAACTAGGTCATCTTTGACTACAAAATATTTTTTCTATTACATTCATTTACCAACTCTTTTCAATCTGTATTTCCTTGCATTTCCTCTATAGCTAATGTAATGCAGGCTCAGACCCTCAGAAGCTCTCAGAATCAAACTGTTTTTCTTGGAACTCAGCTATTTGCATGCAGACTCTCCCACCTTTATTCCACATGTATATTCATTCAGTAACTTCAGGTATCAGGAATGTTAGAGTAAAATTGAAAGTTATTTCTGTCGAATTTAATTTAGTATGATTGAAGGTTACAATAAAAAATAAAACATGAACACTGAGGTGACACGCATGTAAATAGAAGTAATATTGGTGATAGACTTTCCTAAGATATATTTGAGAGATGATGATAGATGCTCAAATGAGATATTAGAAAGTATTTATATTTCAAAAAAAAGGGAAAGAGACTATATATGGGGGCAGAGAGAGAGGAAGGTGGAAGGAAGGAAGGAAGGAAAGAGGGAAGGAAGGAAGGAAGGAAGGAAGGAAGGAATAAAAAGAAAAAAGAGAAAGAAAAAAAGATTAAGAACAAGTAACTGGGAAAGGTAGGTATGGGATTCCCTAGAGATCATAAATAAAGAATGCTATAATTGCAAGTTTTCCATGTTAAGTATTTATCCAAAATATCTCAAATTTTGTTTTTAAAGGTTTATACCGCCTGACGGTCTCTGAATCTGCACCCACTGGGACTTCTATAGGAACAATCATGGCATATGATAATGACATAGGAGAGAATGCAGAAATGGATTACAGCATTGAAGAGGATGATTCACAGACATTTGACATTATTACTAATCATGAAACTCAAGAAGGAATAGTTATATTAAAAAAGGTAGACATGTTAAAATTATTTGCCTTGCAGAATAATGCAAAATTAAAACATATCCTATTTTGTGTAACTGGTTAATTTTTAACTCATTAAATAATTGAAATGAGAACCTGTAATTTCTATTTTATGGAGAAAAGGATTTTAGGGATGATACAGTTATTACAGAGCTTTTTGAATTATATGCAGAACACTGTTTTAATTCTATTAAAAGAAAACTTTTTGGAAAATATCTTAAATACTAGGAAATTAATTCTCAGTTTCAGTAGATGTTTATGCCCTCAAAAGTATAATGTTATCTCCAAACTAAAATAGGTAACTGACAATATACACACAGATGTGTTATGCCTGATTAACAATTATATCAGAGAGATCCATGTACATAAAAAGAAAAATCTAACTGAAAGGCCACTGAGACTTACTTTAACAGGTAAAACTTTTTTTCTAAGTAGTATCTTGGGTTATTAAAGCCATTTCTTCTGTGTACACTGTATTTCTTTGCAGAAAGTGAATTTTGAGCACCAGAACCACTATGGTATTAGAGCAAAAGTTAAAAACCATCATGTTGATGAGCAGCTCATGAAATACCACACTGAAGCTTCCACCACTTTCATTAAGATCCAGGTGGAAGATGTTGATGAGCCTCCTCTTTTCCTCCTTCCGTATTACATATTTGAAATTTTTGAAGAAACCCCACAAGGATCATTTGTAGGCGTGGTGTCTGCCACAGACCCAGACAATAGGAAATCTCCTATCAGGTATGTCTGTAAGGTCAGTTTTGCATTAATAAATAAGTAAATATAAATTAGATTAAAAATAAAATTGCTTTCTTTTTTTTTTTTTATTTTTATTAAGAGGGAGTCTCACTCTGTTGTCTAGGCTGGAGTGCAGTGGTGCAATCTCGGCTTACTGCCACCTCTGCTTCCCAGATTCAAGCGATTCTTCTGCCTCAGCCTTCCTAGTGGCTGGGACTACAGGCATGCACCACCACGCCCGGCTAATTTTTGTGTTTTTAGTAGAGACGGGGTTTCATCATATTGTCCAGGCTGGTCTCCAACTCCTGACCTCGTGATCCACCCGCCTTTGCCCCCCAAAATGGTGGCATTACAGGTGTGAGCCACCGCGCCTAGCCTGCATGCAAATTTAAACAAGGTTATATCTGTATCTACATTTCTGTATGTCATACTTAATTTGTAACAATTTAAATAAAATAGGGAACCGCAATGTCAGTTAAGATGCAGTAAAATTGGTGATTTCAAACACGTACAAGAAAGAGGCAATTACCAATTAAAATTCAGTGCATTATAATTCCCTCTTAATTGGGGAAAGGAGATAAGAGAAAAAAAAAATTATTTTTTTAAATCCCCAATTAGAGCTGAAACAAAGCTGATCAAAATGTGGCCTATTTAAGGCTGGGGGCGGTGGTTCACACCTGTATTCCCAGCACTTTAGAAGGCCGAGGCGGGCGGATCACAAGGCCGGGAGATCAAGACCATCCTGGCTAACATGGTGAAACCCCGTCTCTACTAAAAATACAAAAAAACTAGCCGGGCGAGGTGGCGGCGCCTGTAGTCCCAGCTACTCGGGAGGCTGAGGCAGGAGAATGGTGGGAACCCAGGAGGCGGAGCTTGCATTGAGCTAAGATCCGGCCATTGCACTCTAGACTGGGAGACAGAGCGAGACTCCGTCTCAACAACAACAACAACAACAAGTGGCTTATTTAAATATTATTTACTTCAAATGATATTCAGAAATTGGGAAAACTTTTATAGCAGTGGTCCTCAAGCTTTCTGCCGCCAGGAACCAGTTCGGTGGAAGACAATTTTTCCATGGTTGGTGGGGTGAGGGGGAATGATTTCAGAATAAAACTGTTCTGCCTCAGATTATCTGGCCTTAGATTCTCATAAGGAGCTCTGTACCTAGATCCATCACATACACAGTTCACAGCAGGGTTCATGCTCCCATGACAATCTAATGCTGCCCCTGATATGAGAGGAGGGGGAGCTCAGACAGTAAGGCTGGCTCGCCTGCCCTCACCTCGTGCTGTGCAGCCAGATTCCCGACAGGCCAAGGACAGGTAGCAGTTCATGGCCTGGGAGTTGGGAACCTGTGTTTTACAGGATACCACTCAAAGGAGTTCAAAGGGTTAGAAATCTATTCTTGTATTACAATTAAACGAATATTTGCCACCTATTAAAATAGTCTGTTATTTTCAGTTACTATGTTATAATTTATTTTCCTTTGTTTTATTTTTTGTGTGTTTGTTTGTTTTAGTATTTGAGGTATAGTCTGGTTGGGCATAAAAAACCAAAACTTGTTACATAATTATTTTTCTAACACCTTTCCTTATTCATCTATTTTCCATAAACCTTCATGTATTAATTAAGATGCCGGCTACTGCTTGGCTCTGTGAAGGTCTTGCAGTAGCTCAATGAAATGGCTCAATTTAATTTTTGATACCAAGAAATGTTCCCACTTTTCTATTATAGTTCATTTCATAAAATGTTGCCTTCTGATATGCATATATAGTTCTTAATTAGTCATAGAGATTTTAGTAATTGTGTAAGTGCATATCAATTATTTAAAAAATATATCTATATACCTATTCATTTTTCTTCAGGGAACACTAAATAATATGGAATGTTAAAAAATGCTTTGATGATTAAGATATTCAATATGTTATCATTTATAATAATAAAGTATTGAAAACAATTTTAGGAATACAAGTGAATAAACTATAATTTATCATGCTTGAGATGCATAGATAATAACATTGCATATATTTTAAAGCACAATAATACACAGTGAAGAACTGCATGCTTACTACATGTGAAAATGCTACATATATATGAAGAAAAACATAAGGTGCAACCAAATCTTAAGAGGTTTTGTATTTTATAGTATCACCATTGGTGTCTACTTACTTCAGTATGAAAATATTTTAGCTAATGATTTTCACTTTTATACTGGCAATTATTACTTTTTAAAATAACTTGTATCCATTAAAAAATACATTTTAATGATTTCACAGATGTTTTTTCATTTAAAAGTGGCTTTAAATAATATTGCTTTTTGTACATATGTTAGGATCACTGAGGATACAGCAGTTTTTGTTGTTGATATTGTTGATATTTTTTCCATATGATATAGCTTGATTTAACAAACATTCAAAATACATCATAAAAACAAAATCAGATGCATATGAAAATATCCACTTCAGCACATTTCAGGAGCCCTTCTTTTTGGGTTTCTTTGTTTATTTCCTTTTTTCTTTGTAAGCAAAAGATCCCCAAAATGTTTGAACATAAAATGCAAAATGATTTCAATTTGAGTTTTAATTTGATAATATCTCTTCTTTAATACTCACTGCATGGTAAGAGCTATGAAAACCAGAAGAAATATTAGGACACTGTATTTTAGCCTTAGGGATGTTTCTTTGTTTTGGGAGAAACACTAACACATATTAAACATAGTAAATTAGCCCCAATTCATTAAACTCATATTAGTTTTTCCTACTGAGTAAGAATCACCTGCTGTTTCTGTAAAGGATGGAAATTCCCAAACTCAGTTTCATCAAGTCTTGGGTGGGAAAAATAAACTGGTTTAACAAAATATTAGTGCTGTAGTTGAGGTCGTAAAAGCTTGAGAAGCAAGATCTACCTTTATATGAATTATAGTAACTAACCATATGTCAATTAAAAAAAAATGGGGCACAGAAATGATGGAAAATGTGATATTTAGATTTGAAAGTGAGATGATAGAATTGTTTTAAGGAGCCTAGTGTGGTAAAAATTAGAGGAGCCCAAACAATCTATAATAAAATTTCTACCATAAAATTATTAAGAACTTCATAAGAAATTATTCTTAATTTTTTTATTTTATCACTAAGGCTATGTATCATTTCAGAGGACTAAATGTTTATGTCCCTCAAAATTCATATTTGAAATCTGAAACACCAATGAAATGGTATTAGAATGTGGGTCCCATATTTGAAATCCTAAATCTCAATGAAATTGTATTAGGTGGGTACAAGAAGGTGGGTCCTATAGGCATCAAGTCATATGAGTAGAGCCCTAATGAATGGGATTAGTGCCCTTGCAAAGGGGAACCCAGATAGCTCTCTCAGCCTCTCCCTGCCTGTAAGGACACAGAAGTCAGCAGTCTACAACGGAAAGAGGGCTCTTGTCAGAAGCCAATCATGCTGGCATCATAATCTCATACTTCCAGCCTCTAGAAATGTGACAAATAAATATCAGTTGTTTATAAGCTGCCCAGTCTATGGTAATTTTTAATAGCTGTCTGTGATGACTAAAAATTACCTAACTCATTTGGACTTCAGATACAGGGATTACTCTTTTCCTATCAATGGGTATGATTCACTTTTTGGACATTATTGAAGTTTCCTTTTAAATTAAGCCTAAAGTCAAATTTTGAAATATTTTGTAAGTATGAGAAAGATAGCGTATTCTTTCCTGTTAAAAAAAAAAAAGAGCAAATAAAACCCAAAGCAAACAGAAAAAAAAGGAAATAAAAAGATTAGATCACAAGCAGTGAAATTGAAAGCATTGGAGTAATATAATGAAACCAATAGCAGATTCTTTCAAAATATTGCTAAAGTTTATTAATCTCTATCGAGAAAGACCAAGGGACATACAGAGAAAGAGAAGACAAAAATTACTATTATCAGAAGTGAAAAATGGAGCACACATACTGATCCCACAGACATTAAAAAGATTATAGGGCTACTTTGAACAATTCTATGCCCATACATTTAGATGAAGTTCTTGAGAGAATCCACTAAATTTATATTAAAAGATAAATAACCTTAGCATACACACACACATATATATTTACAAACAACCATATATATACAACCACATAAATATGTACACATACACATGCGTACACACAAGCATATATATATATCACCAAAAAGTCAGTTAAAAACCTTCACAAAAACAAAGAACAGTTCTAGTAAAAATTGATGCCACTGATAAATTCTACCATATGTTACAAGCAAACAAAACTACAGATCAAGATCCCTCATAAACAAATATAAAAATTATTTACAAATAATTGTAACTTCAGCTATTTGTGAAAAGGAAAGTATATCCCTATCAACTGGAGTGCACCCAGGAATACAAGGATGCGTCCATATTATAAAATATTTTCATGTAAATTACCATGTTGACAGATTAAAAAAGAAAAGTCATATATCATCTCAATAGACAAAGAAAAAAACATTTGACAATATTCAAAATTAATTTATTGTAAAAACTATCAGCACAATATGAATAGAAGGGAAGATTCTTAAACAGATACAGAGTATCTACAAAAGAATGCTGCCAATATTATACTCAATTATGGAATATTATGCGCTTTTTCCTTAAGATTGGAAACAAGGTAGCAATGTATTCTTTCACCAGTCCAAATCTATAATATTGGAAGTCCTGGCCATGCAATAAGTGAGAAAAAGAAATAAAAACATACAAGCTGGAGAGAAATAATGTCGTTTTCTTTATTTGCAGATGGCTTGATTATTGTCTAGATAATTCCATAAAATTCACAAAAATGCCCAGTAATAAGTGAGTTTATCAAGGTAGAAAGATACAAGATTATTATAAATTAAACATATACTGAATAACACCCAGCAATCCTACTCCCAGTCATTTACCCAGGAAAAAAGGAAACTTTGTGTTTTGGGTTGAGTTGTGTCCTAAAGATACAAGTTGAGTCCTAACATCCAGTACACTCGAATGTGGCCTTGTTAAGAAATAGAGTGATTTTGGAGGTAAATAGTTAAGATAAGGTCATACCTGAGCAGGTATGTTTTTAATCCAAAATGACTGGTGTCGCTATAAGAAGGTAGACACTGGGAGAGGACTGCCATGTGACAACTGAAGCAGAGATCAGAGCAATGCATCTACAAGCGGAAGAATAGCAAGGACTGCCAGAAATCACTGGAAGCTAGAAACGAGATGGAAGGATTCACCCCTACAGGCTTCAAAGGAAGCATGACCCTGTTGATGCTTTGATTTTGATAACTCTCATAGAGTTAATTTATTGTTTTCAGCCACCCAGCTTGTGGTGTTTTGTTGCAGCAGGCCTAGAAAACATACTCACTTATTTTGACATGAAAACCTGTATGCAGGCATTTATGGCAGCTGTATACATGACCTCCAAAAACTGGAATTGACTCAAATGTCCTTCAAGAGGTGAATGGATTTTAAAAAAATAAACAAACAAAAATAAACAAAGCCTGTGGTACCTAAACTAAAAAGATACGACAAAGGAAAGGAGGATGATAAAATTGTTCTGCGTCATTACGTGATGGCAGACACATGACTATTCATTTGTCCAAGTTCACAGAATTCTTCATGATATAGAGTAAAATACTAATTAGTGTAAACTCTGGCAAAAAAATCAAACAGAACTTTGGAGATATTCCTAAAATGAAGGCAAAGTACTGCAAGTGTACTTTATTATATTATAGACAAATAACATCAAACGGAGAGGAATTAGGAAAATACAACCTAAGTAATTTTGGAAGAGGGTATTTCAACTCAAAATATAGAGACCAAAAAAGTTGCTGTTCAGAAGAAATGTACTCTACATACTGAGTATATTTTTTTACGTGGTTACTATTTAGGGATTGCAGTGTTACTCTGCGTGTATATTGGGATTGAACACATAAGTAAATATATTATAGATAAGAAGAGTAAGATTCATTATTGTCAAAGGAAATGGTTACAAATAAAAAAATGAGAAAAGTTACATGAAGGTGTGGCACTGGATTAAAATCTGAGGTATGATACACTAATGCCTTCTTAGTATATATACAGACAGAAGGAATTATGTGGAAATAAATATAGATGTGTTTGTATGCATGAGTATACATACATATATTTCCTGCTGATGTCTGCTCAAAGCACCTACATACAATGAAACTCAAGAAGCAATGGAAACTCTTAATACCTAGATCTTGCTTTCTAATGCTGCTCTCCAATCAAAGATACTGCAACTCATCTGATAACTAGAATCCAGAGTTGTTGTAAGGAAAAGACAAGATTATCCTGGAGCATCTTGTGGTTCCAGAAAGAAAGTATTCAAAAATGTTAACACTACTCATCTATGGATACTGAAAATTAGTGGATAAATGTTTGAGGAGAAACCAGAACATTTTAAAATAGTTTCCTGAGATCTTTATGAATTACAAAAGAAAAAAATAGCAACTTACCCCAGAGAAATGGGGTCATCATCACCTAATCGAGTGCTCAATGTTAATATCGCCATTCATGAGATATGATAAACGTCATGTTCCCCTGATATGATAGCCTGAGAAAGTATATCATGTCTGTGTTATTCCTGCCAAAAATATGTAACCTTAGTCTAATCATGAGAAAGCATCAGACAAACCGAGAGACACTCTATCAAATAATTGACCAATACTCTTCAATAGCATCAAGGTCTTGAGAGACAAGAACATTGAGGAATTGTGGAGGAGACTAAGGACACAGGAAAATGAAAGACAATATTGGATTCTAGATTAGATTGTGAAAGAAAAAGAATAAGAGTGGAAAAAACTGTGAAATCCAACTGTAGTTTGTAGTTTGATTAATTACATTATAGCGATTAATTTATTAATACGATTAAAGTTTTATATAAGATTTTAACATTAGAAAAAGCTGAGTGAAGAGCATGTAGAAATCCTGTGTGCTATTTTTGCAATATTTCTGTAAGTCCAAAATTATTTTAAAATGTTTTTAATTGGATTAGTGGGAAAATTCTAAATTTTTAATTTTGCTGAGGTGATGATGGAACATATCTAAGTAAGGCAGCTGTTTACATATTTATGAATTTTCTGATGTTTGTCTCCCTAGTTTTAAAAATGGGAAAAATATGTATGTATTTTACATATATGTAAAATTTAACTAAAATTTACCTCAAAGCCAAACAAATTTTGTCCAGTGAAGGTGGAGTGGGGGAGAAAAATTTACATAACGAGAATTTGTGTTTCTAAAAATGGTTAAGAAAAATGATACATATTACACATCATTGCTTATATCACATCCTAGAAGGCTACATATATTTTTATTTCTGTTTTAATTAATTAACGAGACCTGAACCAATTATTGTTTATGTGGCTCTTCTTCCTAAATTCTAACAGTTGCGCATTAAACTATTAAAGACTATAACATCCTATCAAACTTTAAATGGGCTTTATGTGCAATGACATTTTACAGAAATAGGATTAGATGTTTAATTCAAAATAACAACTGTTAAAACACTGTATAATTTTGTCAACAAATCTATTATGTGTGAAATGCAACCACTTCAGGATATTTAGGGAAAATACTTATAAATATTTTAAATGGGGGTACAGTTAAAACTGAACTCCTCTAAACCTTAATTATTTGTAATTTCTATTGAATCCTTATCTGAATACCAATCTACAAAGTAGTATAATGTTTTTGGAAACTTTTGAACTCAAAATTAAAATATTCTCATCTTTGCCGTATAATTATGGCAAACTTCATTGATATCAAAGTCTTCAGGAATATACATGCAATGATAAACCATTATTGAACCCTAGTTATTATTACTCTTTAATTTTTATTATTAATTATTTCCATGTAGATGAGATATGCTGAGTATTTCAAAGTCTTCTTTCATTGTGGAGGTGGAGGTCATTTTTCATTTTTTTTTTTTTTAATGGGAGAACTTTGTAACTTGGCTTTCTTCGATGCACAATCAATCTAAAAGCACATTAGAACTACTATATTTTACTTTTGTTTTACATGTGTATATATATAAAACATACATATTATATGAAAAATATATAATATATAATAAATACATATGATGTAATATATCACATATACATACATACATAGATATATAATATCATATATAATAAAACATATGTGTATTGTATATTACATATATGTTACATATGTTATAAAATATGTAATGTGTTATAAAATGTAAAATATATGTCATATATAATGTATTGTATATATGTTTTACATTATATATATATATAAAATCTTTTGGATTCCTGATTCCAGATTCCAGATTTCAGAAGTCTTTCAGATTTCTCAAAAGAATTAAAAGTCTATCTACTATATAGACTTTACCCTTTATCAAATTTACTTTTTAAACAAACAAAAACATTTGTTAAATATCAAGTCAAGTAATTGTAGTAAAATGAACAGATTCGCAAGCAACACCTGTGACGTAGGAAAGAGATCAATACTAGTGTAGGCTGAAGATGTATTTTAATTTATTTCATAGAAAAAAAAATTCACAATCATTAATTTTTACCCCACTTATTTGCATTTCTCTTCATTTCCCAAATGGCTTTTGACATTATTTTAAAGTCATTAATCTATTAACATTCTTTTTTGACATGAGAATGAGTGACATGTGTTTACAGTTAGCATCCATCAATTGAAATCTAAAGTCAGGTTACATTTTTTTTTTTTTCTATCTCCACTGAGTTGATCTTAAATGCAGGAATAAACTATTTTAAAAGTTGTTCAGTATTATATATTGGCTATGTAGGGCATGCACTGAATAAGACATCTTATTGCTTAAAGACTATTATGTAACATTGTTATGTAGACAGAATAAAAACATTAAAGTATACTTTCTTTTTGGTTCAGGTATTCTATTACTAGGAGCAAAGTGTTCAATATCGATGATAATGGTACAATCACTACAACTAACTCACTGGATCGGGAAATCAGTGCTTGGTACAACCTAAGTATTACAGCCACAGAAAAATGTAAGTACTCATTTGAAATCCAATACAGCTGTTTGCATATTTCGTAAATAATTACACAATTTCTATACATGGAGACAAGGCTGCCTTAAAATGCTGTTGGAATTATTTAAATGACATTCAATGTAAATGTGTGTACTTGTGTATTTTATTAGTTTTATTAACATCTGCTTTCCTTTACTACTATTCCAGCTTATTTATATGCTTATCACTAAATACCTTCTAAACTGTTATTTTCTAATTATAACAGTAAATAGTTTTTCATACAAGCATAAATTGAGGAAACCACAAAATATAAGTGAAATTCACCTGAAATTCTGCTTGTTTATTTAGGCAGATGGTTTCGTTTTCGGTTTGTAAATTATTCTGATTTACCACTTAGATATTGTCCTTAAAATTATGAACCAGTGATTCATGCAATTATATTGTTTAAAGCTTAAAGAAATAAATATAACACAATATAAAATATCAAAGTCATTTCCATGACTTAATCAATAGATTTAAAATTGTAAAGTATTAAAATTGTGAACAGAAAATATTCTCAGATGCATCTTTTCTTATAGCTGATTTTACATAGAATTTTAATGATCGTGGTTCCTTTCTTCACTCTTTGTTGAGGCGGGAAGCATATATTTCTGTTTTCCTTACTTTGTTAGGCAGATGGCAGGTGATATGGTGGAGTGGAAGGCATCTCTGCGTGTTTTTTGCGATACAATGAACAGTTCTATGGAAACACTGTAGGAGAGCTGGAATCTGGGTTTTCAAGGTTCCATTTAACTAAACCATAAAAGGAAGCAAATGTTACAATGGAATAAATGCCCGCTGCACTAGAGGAAATGTCAAGGCTTCTCATGTCAGAAAACGCAAAGATGTTTATTTTAAATGCAGCTTTTATTCATTGCTTATTTCTGAGAACAATTTTTTTTTTCATTTTAAGGAAAAACTTGTTGGAACGAGAGTTTATAACACTGGATAACAAATTTTCATTTTTTTTCTTTCTCTAATATTTTTAAAAGTTCTACATCATTAAGCCCATTTTAGATCTATTTGGGGAAAATATGCGTAACTGCCATTTTTTTACTACCGTGAAATCAATACTGAACCAAAAATGATTAGGCTTGACCATTTAAGCTTCAATAGCAATATAAACAAACCACCTAACCAGTGGAAAACAGGGCATTACATACAACTGTTTTACAAATCACCTGGCTGCATCTGCTAACTCCCTTGAAAAGCGTTCACCATAACAATTATACTGATTATAGAAAAGAGATGTTCCGTTTGAACATTTTTTTTCCCAGCAAATGAAGTTTGTTGTGCTTAGTCTCTTTTCTGGAAAGCTTCCCCAATTAAGCACAATGCTATTTATCAGTATGCCAGCTAAGTGAATAAAACTACTAACTATTTTAAAGTGAAGCTGTGAAGTTTTATATTCATTTTGTACAGTAATACCAAAGATTTAATTTGAACTTAATTTCAAGCAAAGTTTAGGAACACAAAGATAAAAACATTAAATGAATTTCTTATTAATTTTCTGTCAGTTTATTCACAACTGAATTATGTTATACAATTTAATTACTGAAGCAAAAAGATATTCTGTGATGATGTATGTGCTAAAACCATAACAAATATGAACCTTAATTTTCTGATTAATTTCTTCTTGAAATATTTAGAAATATCTTTTCATTTTTAAATGTTCCATTAATCTATTTTCATCCTAAATGTCACACAGTAGAGAAAAGTCTCAAAAGGATAAATACTAATGGTTGCTGTATTTCTTAAAGTCCATGTGTGTATGTGTATGTGTGTAATAAATCCTAGAAATTTTAATTTTTAATTAATTGAAAATTACAATTTCTATCTTAATTGTAACTGTTATTGTTGGGAAAATACAAATACAAGCAAAATCTCATCTCAGGCCAGAAAACCTCTCCTCAAAGGTAGAACAGAGATAAACATTTTATTACTGGAAAACATTAAAACGCAATGTGATGTGCATCATAGGAAATCTAAGAGATTGCCAAAATGGAAAGAAATCTCACCTTTTTAAGTAGTCGAGCAGATACAATCCATTATACACATGTTCTCAAGTTAAACGTTATCCAGACGTTCAAGGATGAGGACTTAGCACTATTTGTCACATAGAATTCATTCTATCTTCACTGAGTAGTTGGAGTGACCGCCCGTGTTTGCTAAGTGGTTTTATCCAAAGGACAACTTAACTTTTCATGTCTTTATGACAAGAGGTAGTTCTGCAACTTAGAACAAGATCGTTGCTAAAATGGGTCTCCTATCCTTCCACAAAAACTAGGATATAGGGATGCCATATTCCTTGAAGATTACATTTCAAAGAGATGGTCACCATTACTTGAGAAATACAATCCTGGATCCTAAAGCTTCCAGGAAACTTACTGAACTTTTGAAAGATTTCCATACACTTCAAAAAGACAAAGAAAAAACTTACATACAAAGCTTTTTCCCCCCTCTCTTTCTCTTTCTCTCTCTCGCTCTCTCTGTGTGTGTGTGTGTGTATGAATGCTCTGAGAAAAGGAAGGAAAGAAAAAAGATTTTCTCTTGCTTTCAACAAGAACCAGGCCTCTAATTTTTAATTTGTATTGTTCTTTCAAATTATCATTACAAATAGTACCTGTATTTTCAATAAAAACACTAAGACAAACTAAAGAATCCCACCCCTATACCCTTTAATTATATCCACCTTTCCCATAGCTTTCTTTTTTTTTTTTTTTTTAAGAAAAAGAGAAGCCCTGTGTGATGACTTACGCCTATAATTCCACCACTTTAGGAGGCCAAGGTGGGTGGATAACCTGAAGTCAGGAGTTCACAACCACCGTGGCCAACATGGCAAAACCCTGTCTCTACTAAAAATACAAAAATTAGCCAGTCCTGGTGGCATGTGCCTGTAGTTTCAGCTACTAGGGAGTCTGAGGCAGGAGAATCGCTTAAGCCTAGGAGGCAGAGGTTGCAGTGAGCTGAGATCCTGCCACTGCACAACAGCCTGAGAGAGAGAAAGATTAACAACAATAAAACTACACAATATAATAGCTGCAACTTACTTTTTTCAGTACACAAAATACATGTCTGGTTAGTAGATACAACAAAACAATCCTATTTAATATTCATTGTTCAGTTATGTGCTAAGTAGTCTTAATTGCTTTATGTATATTAACCAATTTATGTAATTGCTTCATGTAATTTATGTAGTTGCTTTATGTATATGTTTAATCTTAACAGCCTATAAGGCAGTTACTACTATCACGCCCATTTTTCAGAATGCCAACTGAGGCATTGTGGTTAAGTATTTTTCTCAAATTGGGAACCAAGATTCCAACTCAAGTCATCCAGTTTTAAGCTCACAATAAAAATGTGTTACATTGACTCACTCTTTTATCTGGCACAGGGTTTCACTCTGTAGCCCAGGCTGGAGTGCAGTAGCCCGATCACAGTTCACTGCTGCCACAATCCCCTGCTCACGCTATTCTCCCACCTCAGCCTCCCAAGTAGCTGAGACTACAATGTACACTACCACACTCAGCTAATATTTTGAATTTTTATTAGAGACGAGGTCTCATTATATTGCTCAGGCTGCTCTAGAACTCCTGAGTTCAAGTTATCCTCCTGCCTTGGCCTTCCAAAGTGCTGGGATTTAGAGGTGTGAGTCACCATGCCTGGTCAGACTCACACATTTTTAATAAATCCACATAATGTCATAGTTCAGCTGTAATTTATTCTCCCCGATTCTTTTTTGTTGTACATTTGAGTCATTTATATAATTTGGATGTGATGCAAATAACTCTGGAATGTATTTAAGTAGATCATTTACTCAAATACTGATACCTTAGACTGTAGCTTAAGTTTAACAGATTGGGTCACAGATATGTGTAGTTTAAATTTCATTATCGATTGCTAGAGTCAGTTTACATTGTTATTTTTCAGCCCTCGTCATCACTGGGTGCTATTTTATCACATACGACACAAATGGCACGGGCTAAACCATCATTCTTCTTACCTGTGGTGAGAGGCTGTGTGAAGATTATGGTAGCGCAACGTGTCCCAACTGCAGGCCATTTGGCTCAACACTTCTGCCGCCAGCTTCAACCAGGGCACATTGACAATGTCTGAACAGTCTGGATTGACACACTGGGGTAGAAGGGATACTGCAGACATTTGGGGAATAGAAGTCATGGATGCCGCTAAGCATCCTACAATGCACAGGAGAATCCCCCAAAACTAGGAATTATCCAGTCTAAAATATTAATAGTGATGGCAGTGAGAAAGTCTGCTATCAGATAAATTGACTTTTCTCTCCTGTAAATTCCTAGTTCATACTTTTTTCTGAAATGTCTTTTTTTAATATCAAATTGAAGGATTTAAATGTTTTAACCACAATTTTTTCTCATTATGTTTTTTGGATTTTTTGGCTCACTTAGAAAATCTTCTCAATTCAATGTTTATATAAAAACTTTATTTAGTTTTTTTTATAACGATTTTACTTTAAAATATATTTAGATTCTAATTATTTGTTTTTAAAAGCTACACTCTAAATTTCAGTGGTTCACAGAATTGATTGTTATTTTTGTTATAGCACTGCAGCTATAATCTTACACAAGTAATTTAACTGTAATTTTTGAAACTAAATGGTTTATCAACTTTTTTATCAGTAAAATTGGGGAGGATAATAATCCATTTATTGATCAAGATTAAATGAGTTAATACAAAACTTTAAATGATTCCTGGACTCTTGCAAGCTCTCCATATACCCTTATTTTACTTTATCTTTTTACTACTTTTTCTCATCACTTATTACAGCCCATGGCAAGCACAATGCACCCAATAAATATTGCTTGGTTTGAATATATTAGCACAGAATTTTTTTCTAGGATCTATTGCTGATAAATAGGTGAATCATATAGATATCCTGTCCTCAGATTGCTTTTTTCAAGTAAAATAAAAATGTACCATATAGCCTCTAATGTAATTTTAATGATGTATCTTCTAAAGACATATTAAAATGTTAGATTTTTATTATATATATTCAAATTGCAGACAATATAGAGCAGATCTCTTCGATCCCAGTGTATGTGCAAGTTCTTAATATCAATGATCATGCTCCTGAGTTCTCTCAATACTATGAGAGTTATGTTTGTGAAAATGCAGGCTCTGGTCAGGTAAGGACTCATTATAAATTACAACGTCTAAACTATATATCATTGTTTCATAATATGTAATTATTTCATATATTATACAATATTGTTATATAATACATATCATTAACATCTTTAATATTCATATATTATAATTTATATAATTGTAATTCTATATTACATATACAAATTATATATAAATTAATTTTTATAATATATAATTTTTGTTATGCATTCATCTTATTTTAAAACATCAAAAAATTAATTTTATCCTATTTATATTAATTACATGCTTTTATGTTGTGAGCTTTTTATTTTATTTTATTTTATTTTTAATTTTTTTCTTTTAATTTTTAAAAACATGCAAATTTCAAGTTTTCTACTTTCAAATTCCTCAAATGTTTTTAAAAATCTGCTAACGATAGTGATTCAGTAGTTTACTTTTATAGTATATTTATTATTCAGTAGTTCATTTATACTTTGTCAAACAATTAAGAAAAAAATTCTATAGGTTACATAGTCACGTTTAAGTTTCTTTTTATTTTTTTATTCTTCATGCAGGTACAGGTAAAATGAAATATAAGCATAAACATATGGAGGGAAAATATGCCAAAATGTTTTTTCATAGGATTTAATCACTATACCAGGTATAGCAACACAAATAAAACTGAGTCTTATACAAATTACTAGATATGTAAACATTTATGAGAACATACTCATTTTGAAATACATTATCATTACTTCACAATTTATTTCTTTCACACACTTTCTTATCTGCTGCTCACTGTTTTATTTGTAAAATGTGAAACTTAAATTAGAATGTTATTTGTGTACTTCTAAGCTCCAGTACATAATAAACTAACATAATTATGAGGTTTCTTAGAGCACATAGAAGACTATTAAATACCACAGGCTGTTTTTCTTTAAAAAATGTCCAATAATGTTCAAAAATTTTACAGTCTAGTGTTCATGATACTAAATAGGTATACAGACACTATCAACTCAGTTATTCTAAGTAGCTTTGAATTTATCAACAAAGCTAGTCAGGGACCATTTGGAGTTTACAAAAGCAGAAATTATATTTCTCTTTCAATAAATGTTAGTAACCAAAGTTATATTTGATGTTCAATTTCCTACTATGCTGAGGAATAGGCATATCTTAAGAGATAGGTACATCTTAACTTTTACTGATTATTAAACTGCAACATGGTGAAAATTGTCAGTATTTCTTGAAATGATTGTGAATTTCATTAAGCTATGTGTGTTTTTGAATATGATTTCACTGGAAATAATGATCAAATCTTGCCTATAAATATTTTCCAAAATGTTTTTGAAAGCAGTAATAAAATTGTTAAAAATATACAAATAACTTTAAAAATTTAAAGCACTCATTTCTAATGGGTTAGAACCCAAGGATTTGGGGACAGTAAAAGGTGGATATAAAAACTTCAGAGGCTCTCTATTGTGTTGCACTTTCCCTAGAACTAAAATTGAACTGTTTTAGAAATGTATGGACATACAGTATAGGGTAGAAGAGATCACAAAAACAGAATGAACGTGAACTTGGACCCATGGCTCCTCCAGAAATTTGGCTTAGACATTTTTCTTCAAACCTGGTGCTATAAGTAGATTATATATTTAGAAATTGGATGTATCTAATATTCTCAAGAATTTCAAACACATCTGGTTACTTAGACACATTGACCAATATAACAAGCAACTTTAAAATAATAACATGTAAATCTAATAAATGATACTTTCAATGTGGCATGCCAGTTTTCTTAAAATACAAATAATTTTTGACATGATGAATTTTATAATTTTCTAATAAATGTATATTAAATTTACATATTAGATGTAACATATTTCTAGAATTATTATAAATAAAATTATGGTTTATATTTATGATTATATTTCATATTTCGAGTACTAGTATAGTAAATTATTTCATTCATTTCATGTACATGTGAAGTGTACATATGAATGTATTTAGATTATCCATTGATTAGATAGCCTGTTTTTAAACTTTAAAAAAAATAGGCTTAATTTACTGTATCTTCTATACACCTATTTCTGTAAATGTCCCATGTGGTAAGTATGTTAACTGAACAAAGTTTTGTGTTATATATATATATATATATTTTGTTTGTTTGTTTTTTGTTTTTTTTTTTTTGAGCTGGAGCTTCACTCGTTACCCAGGTTCAAGTGCCGTGGCATGATCTTGGCTTACTGCAACCTCCCTGTCCCAAGTTCAAGCGATTCTCCTGTCTCAGCCTCCCGAGTAGCTGAGTTTACAGGCAAACACCACCATACCTGGCTAATTTTTTTCGTATTTTTAGTAGAGATGGGTTTTTGCCATGTTGGGCAGGCTGGTCTCAAACTCCTGATCTCGTGATCCACCTGCCTCGGCCTCCCAAAGTGATAGGATTACAGGCGTGCACCACCACTCCTGGCCGTTTCTGTTTAACATTTTTGTATTTTCCTCAATATATAACTAGATTTATGACAGCAGAGACTCTTGGTGATTTTATCCATAGTTATATATGTATGCACATACAGTGATTATAATATGAAAAGTATTCAATTCTATGCTTTCAGAAAAATATATTTTACATGCAACCTGGAAAAACAATTTTACATGTTTTGTAAATATGATAAAATAAGCAAAAATGACAATACTAACCATATGGATATAGTTCAAAAAAGAATTAGTAAGTAGTATTTGTTAGTTATACTAAAAAACTCAATATATATATATGTATATGTGAGTGCACCAATATATAATAGATATTTTAAAATTTTTATTTGTAATTCATTCAATTTTTAAGTTGCCATACACATATACATACATACATATATATACACACACACACACAAACACACCCCTATATATATATACACACACTGGGATTACAAGCTGGGATTACAGGCGCCCACCACACCCAGCTAATTTTTCATAGTTTTAGTAGAGATGGGTTTTCACCATGTTAGCCAGGATGGTCTCGATCTCCTGACCTTGTGATCCTCCTGCCTCGGCCTTCCAAAGTGCTGGGAGTGAGTCACTGCACCTGGCCCTCATTTACTCTTAAGCAATACACAGTACACAGCTTTCCAATGATAGCTGAGTGCATCTTTTTGAATTTGATGGATTTGCCTCTTTTACCCTTTGAGAAAAATGAGCAAGATAGCAAAATAAGTGTTTTTCTTTTTATGTATTCTTTAAATTTTTGGTTTTTGTTTCTTTGTTAGGTTTTGTTCCCATGTTTTTGAAAGGGAAAGTGGTCTTTTTATTTTTTGAGACGGAGTTTCGCTGTCGCCCAGGCTGGAGTGCAGTAGCGTGATCTCGGCTCACTGCAAGCTCCGCCTCCCGGGTTCACGCCATTCTCCTGCCTCAGCCTCCCGAGTAGCTGGGACTACAGGCACCGCCACCTCGCCCGGCTAGTTTTTTGTATTTTTAGTAGAGATGGGGTTTCACCGTGTTAGCCAGGATGGTCTCGATCTCCTGACCTCGTGATCCGCCCGCCTCGGCCTCCTAAAGTGCTGGGATTACAGGCGTGAGTCACCGCGCCCGGCCAGCAAAGTGATTCTTTAGAGAGGATTGAATAAACGTTTGTTTTCTAGTGTTAAGTTCCTGGCATCGTATGGGCTGATTGGTATTCTTGATTATTGTCTAAAAATCACATGTATAGGAAGCCATGAGGTTTAATTCAAATATGTTTCCCTTTATGTGAGAATGAAACATCAAAAACAACAAGCTAAAATAACGAAAAGATTACACAGCGCAATAGCTGAAGATCTCTATCACTGATCCACACTTCCCCGATTAGATGATAATATCCTAACCATGCTGAATACTAATCTCCTCATTTCAAAAATAATAATACAACTTCTGCTCTATAATCTCTATCTTCTAAGGATTTTGTAAAGATAAAAAACAAATAAGAAAGTAAGTAAAAGAGGACTATGTCAAAGTAGTTTTGTCAATATTAACAGTGACAGTTAAGGGTCATGTCATACATTACAAGTTCTTAACATGGGGTTCATTCTCTTCTAAAGAGATTTGAATGAGCTATACGGTGTCTGTGTACACTTGATATTGTACAGAAACAACATTGTCAATGTCTGTTGGAGATGAGGGTGGAGCAGGTTAATAATGTTGTTCATCAGATGTTTAAGGAAGTCAAATTAACAGAGTAAAACACAAAAGTTAAGAACTCCAATATAAACGTAGTATAGAGGTTGATTTTTTTGTTTTGTCATCATATGCGTGTGATATTAATAATGTACTACAGGTACATAAGATGTAAACATTGGTTTCGCTGAATGAAGGGTTTGAGAGACTCCATGCACAAGTTTTACATTTTCTTATGAATCTATAATCATTTCAAAATGCAGGGTTTTTTTTTTTAAAAAAAAGTCATTAGACTGGAATTAAAGAAAATGAAATAATGTAAGGAAAAAAGAAAAGAGGATTAAAACAATGATTCTTAATATTACTGAGAATATGTCACAGAGAAGCTTCTAAGGAATATTTTTGGTCAAGATATTTGTATAATTGAGTTTCAATTAATTTTCATGTTATTTAAACTTTCCTAAAAATATAGAAAGTTAATAATGCTTTGAAATCTATAAATATTTTACGTATCAAGTCAAAGGAACTAAATGATACACATAAAAATTATATACACAAACTTTTCATTTGATACTAAGAAACCCTTAGATAAAATTAAACGTAGGTAGGACACAGTGGCTCACGCCTGTAATCCCAGCACTTTGGGAGGCCTAGGCAGGAGGATCACCCGAGTTCAGAAGTTCGAGACCAGCCTGGCCAACATGGTGAAACACCATCTCTACTGAAAATACAAAAATTAGTTGGGCGTAGTGGTGGGCACCTGTAATCCCAGCTACTCAGGAGGCTGAGGCAGGAGAATCTCCTGAACCTGGGAGGAAGAGGTTGTAGTGAGCCGAGATTACACCATTGCACTCAAGCCTGAGTGACAAGAGTGAAACTCCGTCTCAAAAATAAATAAATAAATAATAAGAATAATAAACCTAAATTCCAGGTAATAAATATGACTTCAAAAGGCACACATAATACATATAATAATGATAAAATATTATAGTCCTAGATAGATAATCAAAACTTTATGTAATATTGAAACTGATAGGGTAATATAATTTAAAACAGTAATGAGAAATCAATGCCTTCTCTTACACTATTATTTATTGGAGTTCTAAAGCTGAATTTCGTACAATATATAAAGTACATGTAAAAAAAAGTCACTGAAAAGAAAAATTATTTGAAAATATAAGGTTATGTAATGCAGTGCTTCCAAATAAATGGTAGAATTGTAAATTTTCCTGTAGCCACATTTAAAAATATAAAAAACACCCAGATTATGTTCATTTTAATAATATTTATTTGGTATAATACATCCAAAATATCATCTTCACATATTTTTAATTAAAATCATTAACAGAATATTTAATATTTTATATGTATTTTTAATTTATGAAGATGATTCTTGTCTAATTTCCCACATGCTCAAACAGCTAGAGAAAATGACAGGTAAAAAGATGTCTTATATCTGTCTTCTTTGGATAGATAATAAATTAATCATATAAAATAAAAATGCGATGGTAGTCACACTCTACTCTGGAGGAATCCAAACATTTATTCAAATACCTATGTGGGTAAACAAAATGTTTGGTTTTGTTCTTAATGTGTAAGTGGCTGGGGTGGGGAAGAGAAGGAGAGAATTTTCAGCAATTTGCAAAATATTAATATAATAAATGAGCTGACATCAGGGTAATTTGCCTTGGCTAGGTGGTGCAAATAGTTACCATTTTTCAAATCAATGAGTGCCATTATCTTGACGGATATTAAATGTCTTTTTTGGAGGTAAAGTATAACATCGAAAATTTTCAGATTCACTCATATCAATATTTTGTCTAAAGACATTTACCTTGTCTCCATGTAAAAATTTTCTTTTTCCTAAATTTCAGTGGTTGCATTTTGTGATCTTTGATTCTCTTCCTTTCACTTTTGTGTCCAAAAGTTTTCCTCAACTCATTATTTCGTCTTTTACCCACTTCTTCCTCTCGACTACAGTTCATATCCAAATAACTGTATCTCTGCCTGCTTTTTCTATTTTAAGCTATGTGTCCGACTAACCTGAGAAAACAACTCAGATGTCCCATGGTTAACACCAAATTTGCTCCCAAGCCTTCCCTTTTTTCAGTATCCCCAGGAAAATTATTATAATATCAAGTTTTGCAAGAAAAAAAAAAACATGGACATCATTTTTAATTAATTATAGTCTTTACTCTCCGTATCCAATCAATCATTTGGTTCTGTTGATCCCATCTCCTACATATGCCTTGAATGTATCAGTTTCTCTCTATCATCATTCTTTCTACCCTAATAGGGACCTATCTTCTCTTCTGGAGTGAACCTGACCTAAGCAGGTCTGCAGGGGGATTTTCCTGTAAAATCAAACTTTGCTTCATCCAATCTCACAGCACATATGCAGCAATGTATCAGTTTTATATATCAATTATATTTATTAGGTAAGTCTGTAGTCATGCAGTTTCAGGATAACCAGATTTTACTGGATGGAAAATAGTGAGGAGAATATATAGCCCTTTTGAAAATGGTGAAAAAACATTACTTTGGTGACATCTTCTGGAGTTCAGCATACCCTTGCTCCAAATCATTGCGGCAAATTTAGGCAAATTTTGGGACCCAGGAGCTGTATCTTTATTTGAAACATACTGTACCATCCTCAATTTATGAACACTGCTCAGTAATTTCTGTATTGTTTCTCATTAAAAATAACACAATCCATAATTGTGACTGTTAGTGTTTTTTTTTTTTTTTTGTATATCACATAAAGAAATTTTGATTACCAAGCAGTTGTTCATTAGGATAATGACAATAGCTTGTGGGCTAGATTCTCCATTTCCAGACTTACATTAAGGATGTCCTCAGCAGGAGCATTCTAAAATGCAATCCTTTGCCTGGAACCATGTGATCCCAAATAAAAGTAATAATCATGTCATTTCCAAATTAGAGCCTGGGAGTGTCCCTCAGTAGAATGTCGAAACTCTTTAATATGTCCATGATGTATCCCCGCTCACTTCCACAGTATGATCTTCAAATTTCCGCATAGATACAAGGTTCTCTGACCCTCCCCCCCGCAATGTTTAAGTATTAAGTATTTTAGGTGGTTATAACTTTTATTATGTAATTTATGTAATCTGTACTTCCTCAATACTTTTTAAGTTTGCAATTCTGCTTGATCTTCTACACCACTGGAATGTGAACAGTGGTGACAGAGACTAACTTTATTCATAATTGTACCACCAGGGCATAGGATTGCTTGGCATACTGTAAGTACTAATGAAATACATCTTAAATGGATACATCTAAGATACTAATGAGATATTTTACAATTTAATATTTTGTGTATACATGCTGATTTTATGTGAATTTTAAAAATATATTTGGAATATTAACTTTAAAAGGAAAATTAGAAAATACATACTGAGATAAAAATCTAGGAATGCGTATTTTTCAACTGAATATAGATTTCTACAAGTTAATGGCAAAACAATTACGATATATATGACATTTAAATATATATGATGTAATTTTGTGAAAAGTCCTTTTAGAAAACTTAGAGTATCCCCAGTTCTATCCAGGTCTAAAATATTATACTATAATGACCTTTTCAACATTTTTCTTCTCATGTTTTGCTAAACAGAAAAAGACAACAAACTTACTACAATCTAGACTTTCTTTTGGTTCTAACTCTATTAGTGTATTATTTTGTACTTTGCCTGTTTGAACAGATGTTCAACAACTTTTTTGAGTTTTCTAGATTTATTTTGTCAAAACAGGTGTAATTTAAAATCATTTACTCATTAGAGTAATATAAAACATGATGGTCTCATATCTATGTTTGTGTAATAATTTCTTGGCAATGGGAAACAATTTGCATCTTTAGCCTAATATAAGGTATGCCTACCTAGAATAACTACATAAGCAACTCAGATAAGATTTTAAGAAAATCTTTCCAGATATTCATTTATTACAACTTCAAATTTTTGTTTAACATTTTTCTATTGAGAAGCATTTTTTTATAGTTTATTAAGTGCATTTCAAGGAATTGATGACATATATAAATTAATATTCAGTATCTGTATATTGATTTAGAGTTCATGATTCAATTTATAGTTTATAATCTTGTTCAACAATTTATTGATTGACTAATCCTGGAAGTAGGTTTCATTGTGACTTGCCATGAAGATAAGGAAACAGACACAAATGTATTGCTTGCTCCAAATCATTGTGTACAAGTGTTGCATCTTAAACTAGCTGTCCATTAATTACATGTTTAATGAGAATCATCTCTTTGGTTTGAGGAATGTGAGTACTGGGCTGATTTTTGACTCGGGATAATTAATCTGGAATGTTATTTTAGTAAACTGGCCCATGCGTGACTTTTTCTTAAAAGAAGACATAGTGCATAATGATTAATAGCAAATGATTCTCTTTATTCTCCTGATTATCTTCAAAGTCAAATAGTGATTATAGTCTCATAAAATAACTAAATTGGAACTTATGAAACTTCCAATAATTGGCCATCTTTAACCTCCAAAATATTAATTTCATATATTTATACCTAATTATGATATCTTTGCCTTCACTAATTTTTCATGATATTCTTTGCTTAGGATCATACTTTTTTCATCAATTCATATTTTTATTCAAGTATTAGCTCATTGGCTGCACTCTACCCTAGAATATCTTCCCTTTCTCCCATATCAAAACACATCATTTTCTCCTATTTTTAACCATTATTTTTGGTCCTTATCCTATAAAATTATATTGCTTATTTCTCTGTCACTATCTTTTATGAGACATATTTTTACTTGCTTTTGGGATTCCATGTTTTTTATGGTATCATTTTGTATGCAAATCTGGTAGGACAAGAACAAGTCTAGGGTATAAACAGTATGTCCTAGAGTGCTACACTTACTACTCATATTTCATTTTGACTATGACATCAGCTTACATTCTAATTTTGGCCCAGCCAATTTACTTACCTAAGACATTTAGCTTATATGAAACTTAATATAAACCTTTATACCATAGGAACAATAATACAATTTATTCCAAAGGACCATTGTGAAGATTAAGATAATGTATAGAACAGATCCTGGCCCATAGGTAACTTCTTATAATTTTAGTTACTTTTGGATTCTTGGGGCTTACACAATATATTTCCATTGTAGCTTTCGATGCACTGTAAATAGATGATTGAATGTATTGCATCAGAAATAAATTGGCCAAAATTCTACCTGGAGAGCAAAAAGAATATTAAAAATCTGTACTTTCGGCGAGGCACAGTGGCTCATTCCTGTAATCCCAGCACTTTGGGAGGCCGAGTCAGGTGGATCACGAGGTCAGGAGATCGAGACTAACATAGTTAAACAGTGTCTTTACTAAAAATACAAAAAAAAAAAAAAAAAATTAGGCATGCGTGGTGGCAGGCACCTGTAGTCCCAGCTACTCGGGAGGCTGAGTTAGGAGAATGGCATAAACCCGGCAGGCGGAGCTTGCAGTGAGCCAAGATCGTGCCAATGCACTACAGCCTGGGTGACAGAGTGAGACTCCGTCTCAAAAAAAAAAAAAAAAGAAAAAAAAATCTGAGCTTTCTTTCAGAATTAACCGTAATTTGGAGTTATTTTCCTTTTCTCTTTTCCCAGTCTCTCAAGCCATGGCTGTTCTTGGTATATACTTTTACCTTTTAATTTATGTTTACTCCTTTCATAAATGTATAAGGTCAGCGATAGGTCCCAGATAATAATTTTAGCCAATGCAACAGATAGAAGTTTTTCTCAGAATTTTATTTTAAAATGAAAATGAAAACCTTTTCATTGTTATATTTAAAGGAAAAATAAATATCCTCCGTCAAGACTTATGAGCACATTAATGTGGTCCCTTTGTTAGAGATATGTGTTTATTTTTACGTGTACCTGTTCAAGGTAAATTCAGTAAAATTCATAATACTTGATATATGACTGATTTTATGTCAGTGTCTTCCTATTTTTATAAAACAATTATGAAAGCCAGTAAAACATATCTTATAGGAAGCCCAACTTACAGAGCAAATATAAGTGAAGACTTGTTCATTTGAAAGGGGGAGGCTGTTGAAATCCTGCTCATTCAGTTTCCTATACCTATGTATAAGATATTTTGATTTATTAAAAGTCTTTTGAAATATATACAGTGTATCTCCAGTCTTCTTTAGTCTTCATCCCCCAAAGGGAGACATTTGCAACATTTAGTCAGATGCTGATGTTTAATACAGAACATCAGGTAGTAAAATACAATATTCCTTAACTGAACACTGTAACCACATATGCCAGCAAGATAAACATGAATTATATACTTTGTTATCAATATGACTTCAGTTAATATGCATATAAAGATATTCATATGCCTATTATTAACAATATCCAGTACACCATGGTATGCAAAAACTCAACAAGAGATTATTTTCACGAGTAACACATAATAGACATAGGAACACATAATAGTTTGTTGTGTGACAAACTTTCTGACAAGCCAAGACTGACAATCCTGAAAATGAACCCTGAAGGTTAAGTATTAGTATTTTTATTTTTCAAGGTTAAAAACTTGTAAATGGCAAAGCCAGGATTCAGAATATTGGGTTTCCAAGCCTCTGCCCTCTACTCAGCCTGTACAAAATCCTATGATATTCTAACATGAAGGCTTTACCTTAACACAAATCAATATCCACATGTATAATTATAAGCATGGGTTGAATAAAATGTGTTTTGCTACGTTACTTAATTAACACTAAATGATTATTATTTATTAGTAATGTGTTATGAGTTAAACAGAAATCAATGTGGAGAAGTAATATACAGATCGTATTGGTTTCCTAATGTTCTTTATGCCTGTGAAGACATATCTATTTTTTTGAAGTATAACATAAATCTGGATTTGCCATCTTGCATCTAAGGCTATTTTTGTTTGACATATTGTCAAAAGCACTTTAATTCTAGAAAATTCAAAACAATAACTTCTATAATGAATTTACTTTAATTTCCACAATTAATCACAATCTCACTATGTGATCTTGACAGCATATCTTTTTCGACAATAATGAACTACTTGACTGACACATTCATGTCTTGAAAGAAGAAAATTAATTGAGAATGGAATTGTTCATATCTGCATTACTTCACTGTTTTATGATCTGAGATATAGAGATGAACTTATTTGATGTAAAACACTTTCCTATAATCATTATGGGTCAAAGGAAATCATGTACATTGCCCCTACATTTTAAATGCTTTATTTCCTCAATCAATTAAAAATCTCATTACTTTAGCAAATAGTTTAGTAAGCCAGTAACTCTACCACAGTTTTGCTCTCAGTAAAAACAGGAAATAGACAACTTTAGCAAATCATAACGTCTGACATTCAGATAAAGGAAAAATTAAGAAGGAAGAAAGAGTGAAATGTAGGCTGGGAGGGTGTGAGTAATACAAAAGAAATGCTTTGGAGACTTCTAACGAACTTAGAGTTTGGAATCCACCTGATCCATCAACAAGAATTTATTATGTAATATTACAACACCCTTTGAAAAAAGGCAGTGAACATATTTTCAACTTGAGAAAAATACTTTACTATTCTCCACGGATTTGACAGCTATTTTCTGCAATGTCCCTATTGATTGTAATAAAGCAATGTGAATAAAAGCTAATAATAATAACAGCAGTGATCTTCTTCCTGAATCCAAACAACAACAAAAATCTATCCCCCTTTTTTTTCAGGTAATTCAGACTATCAGTGCAGTGGATAGAGATGAATCCATAGAAGAGCACCATTTTTACTTTAATCTATCTGTAGAAGACACTAACTCTTCAAGTTTTACAATCATAGACAATCAAGGTAACGTCATTCACTTATAATGAGTTTTGATACATTTTTGTGACTCATGTTAGACTTTAATGGAATTTATGGCATTGATTTTTATACTGTTCTTGCAACATAATAATGTTTGGAATTCAAGCAAGAGAGTAACAATGAAAATGGAAAACAAAACTCAGTGTTAAGTTCTAAAAATATTAGCTCCATTTCTCACCGCATTTCTTCAAAGTAGAAACACTTTGTAAAGTTATCAATGGCTGTAAGCTCTTGTAAAGTCTGAATAACCCTGCAAATATAATTGCAGTTCTGTCCCACGGCTCCTTTCATGTTCTCGTCTAACTCAGACTTCAATCTATGACTGAGGAAGAAAACGACATTTATTTGAGTTACAGTCATGTTTGCTTGATTGATTCCAAAATATTTATGGTCATCAATTAGGAGCTCAGAATATATGAAATTGGGTTAATACAGTTCTTATTCCTTCAAAACTAAATAACTTTTATCAATCTAAGGATTAAGTGTTCAAAGAATTTTATGTAGGGGCAGAATTTATTTTCCCTTTCGGTAGAGGCGGATTAACTGTATAAAGAGCCGCGCTGCTGCTTTTTCATGAGCTTCAGTGAGAGATATTTTTGTCATTATAAGGACTACTATTTTAATTTTTTTATACCTCAAAGTTATGAAACACAGTTGATTTATTACTCAAGTATCTGTAACCAAATACCTGCAGTTCTCCTTACAGCTGAGGTTAAGCTTTGTTCCAGAAGAGACCTGTCACAGGAGAGCAAATGCAACACATTTCTGTCTGTTTTGCCCTCGTCCCATTCCCCCGTGGAGGAAAATCAAATACATTTCAGCCAAAAACCACAAATATCTCTTTCAAGCTCTTTGAGAAATCTCCAAACTGCTTTCCCCAAAATTTAGCCCTGTGACGAACTCTTAGATTCAGGGGATACATGTATTATTATTATTATTTTTTTGATGTTGCGAACTTCAACCTTTTTTTTTTTTTTTTAAATTTATTTATTATTATTATACTTTAAGTTGTAGGGTACCTGTGCATAACGTGCAGGTTTGTTACATATGTATACTTGTGCCATGTTGCTGTGCTGCACCCATCAACTCATCATTTACATCAGGTATAACTCCCAATGCAATCCCTCCCCCCTCCCCCCTCCCCCCTCCCCATGATAGGCCCCGGTGTGTGATGTTCCCCTTCCTGAGTCCGAGTGATCTCATTGTTCAGTTCCCACCTATGAGTGAGAACATGCGGTGTTTGGTTTTCTGTTCTTGTGATAGTTTGCTAAGAATGATGGTTTCCAGCTGCATCCAAGGCCCTACAAAGGACTCAAACTAATCCTTTTTTATGGCTGCATAGTATTCCATGGTGTATATGTGCCACATTTTCTTAATCCAATCTGTCACTGATGGACATTTGGGTTGATTCCAAGTCTTTGCTATTGTGAATAGTGCCACAATAAACATACGAGTGCATGTGTCTTTATAGCAGCATAATTTATAATCCTTTGGGTATATACCCAGTAATGCGATGGCTGGGTCATATGGTACATCTAGCTCTAGATCCTTGAGGAATCGCCATACTGTTTTCCATAATGGTTGAACTAGTTTACAATCCCACCAACAGTGTAAAAGTGTTCCTATTTCTCCACATCCTCTCCAGCACCTGTTGTTTCCTGACTTTTTAATGATCGCCATTCTAACTGGTGTGAGATGGTATCTCATTGTGGTTTTAATTTGCATTTCTCTGATGGCCAGTGATGATGAGCATTTTTTCATGTGTCTGTTGGCTGTATGAATGTCTTCTTTTGAGAAATGTCTGTTCATATCCTTTGCCCACTTTTTGATGGGGTTGTTTGTTTTTTTCTTGTAAATTTGTTTGAGTTCTTTGTAGGTTCTGGATATTAGCCCTTTGTCAGATGAGTAGATTGCAAAAATTTTCTCCCATTCTGTAGGTTGCCTGTTCACTCTGATGGTAGTTTCTTTTGCTGTGCAGAAGCTCTTTAGTTTAATGAGATCCCATTTGTCAATTTTGGCTTTTGCTGCCGTTGCTTTTGGTGTTTTAGACATGAAGTCTTTGCCCATGCCTATGTCCTGAATGGTACTACCTAGGTTTTCCTCTAGGATTTTTATGGTATTAGGTCTAACATTTAAGTCTCTAATCCACCTTGAATTAATTTTCGTATAAGGAGTAAGGAAAGGATCCAGTTTCAGCTTTCTACTTATGGCTAGCCAATTTTCCCAGCACCATTTATTAAATAGGGAATCCTTTCCCCATTTCTTGTTTCTCTCAGGTTTGTCAAAGATCAAATGGCTGTAGATGTGTGGTATTATTTCTGAGGACTCTGTTCTGTTCCATTGGTCTATATCTCTGTTTTGGTACCAGTACCATGCTGTTTTGGTTACTGTAGCCTTGTAGTATAGTTTGAAGTCAGGTAGCGTGATGCCTCCAGCTTTGTTCTTTTGACTTAGGATTGTCTTGGAGATGCGGGCTCTTTTTTGGTTCCATCTGAACTTTAAAGCAGTTTTTTCCAATTCTGTGAAGAAACTCATTGGTAGCTTGATGGGGATGGCATTGAATCTATAAATTACCTTGGGCAGTATGGCCATTTTCACGATATTGATTCTTCCTATCCATGAGCATGGTATGTTCTTCCATTTGTTTGTGTCCTCTTTTATTTCACTGAGCAGTGGTTTGTAGTTCTCCTTGAAGAGGTCCTTTACATCCCTTGTAAGTTGGATTCCTAGGTATTTTATTCTCTTTGAAGCAATTGTGAATGGAAGTTCATTCCTGATTTGGCTCTCTGTTTGTCTGTTACTGGTGTATAAGAATGCTTGTGATTTTTGCACATTAATTTTGTATCCTGAGACTTTGCTGAAGTTGCTTATCAGCTTAAGGAGATTTTGGGCTGAGACAATGGGGTTTTCTAAATATACAATCATGTCATCTGCAAACAGGGACAGTTTGACTTCTTCTTTTCCTAACTGAATACCTTGATTTCTTTCTCTTGCCTAATTGCCCTAGCCAGAACTTCCAACACTATGTTGAATAGGAGTGGTGAGAGAGGGCATCCCTGTCTTGTGCCAGTTTTCAAAGGGAATTTTTCCAGTTTTTGCCCATTCAGTATGATATTGGCTGTGGGTTTTTCATAAATAGCTCTTATTATTTTGAGGTACGTTCCATCAATACCGAATTTATTGAGCGTTTTTTAGCATGAAGGGCTGTTGAATTTTGTCAAAAGCCTTTTCTGCATCAATTGAGATAATCATGTGGTTCTTGTCTTTGGTTCTGTTTATATGCTGGATTATGTTTATTGATTTGCGAATGTTGAACCAGCCTTGCATCCCAGGGATGAAGCCCACTTGATCATGGTGGATAAGCTTTTGGATGTGTTGCTGAATCCGGTTTGCCAGTATTTTATTGAGGATTTTTGCATCGATGTTCATCAGGGATATTGGTCTAAAATTCTCTTTTTTTGTTGTGTCTCTGCCAGGCTTTGGTATCAGGATGATGTTGGCCTCATAAAATGAGTTAGGGAGGATTCCCTCTTTTTCTATTGATTGGAATAGTTTCAGAAGGAATGGTACCAACTCCTCCTTGTACCTCTGGTAGAATTCAGCTGTGAATCCATCTGGTCCTGGACTTTTTTTGGTTGGTAGGCTATTAATTATTGCCTCAATTTCAGAGCCTGCTGTTGGTCTATTCAGGGATTCAACTTCTTCCTGGTTTAGTCTTGGAAGAGTGTAAGTATCCAGGAAATTATCCATTTCTTCTAGATTTTCCAGTTTATTTGCGTAGAGGTGTTTATAGTATTCTTTGATGGTAGTTTGTATTTCTGTGGGGTCGGTGGTGATATCCCCTTTATCATTTTTAATTGCGTCGATTTGATTCTTCTCTCTTTTCTTCTTTATTAGTCTGGCTACTGGTCTGTCAATTTTGTTGATCTTTTCAAAAAACCAACTCCTGGATTCATTGATTTTTTGTAGGGTTTTTTGTGTCTCTATCTCCTTCAGTTCTGCTCTGATCTTAGTTATTTCTTGCCTTCTGCTAGCTTTCGAATGTGTTTGCTCTTGCTTCTCTAGTTCTTTTAATTGTGATTTTAGAGTGTCAATTTTAGATCTTTCCTGCTTTGTCTTGTGGGCATTTAGTGCTATAAATTTCCCTCTACACACTGCTTTAAATGTGTCCCAGAGATTCTGGTATGTTGTATCTTTGTTCTCATTGGTTTCAAAGAACATCTTTATTTCTGCCTTCATTTCGTTATGTACCCAGTAGTCATTCAGGAGCAGGTTGTTCAGTTTCCATGTAGTTGAGCGGTTTTGATTGAGTTTCTTAGTCCTGAGTTCTAGTTTCATTGCACTGTGGTCTGAGAGACAGTTTGCTATAATTTCTGTTCTTGTACATTTGCTGAGGAGTGCTTTACTTCCAATTACGTGGTCGATTTTGGAGTAAGTATGATGTGGTGCTGAGAAGAATGTATATTCTGTTGATTTGGGGTGGAGAGTTCTATAGATGTCTATTAGGTCTGCTTGCTGCAGAGATGAGTTCAATTCCCGGATATCTTTGTTAACTTTCTGTCTCGTTGATCTGTCTAATGTTGACAGTGGAGTGTTGAAGTCTCCCATTATTATTGTATGGGAGTCTAAGTCTCTTTGTAAGTCTCTAAGGACTTGCTTGATGAATCTGGGTGCTCCTGTATTGGGTGCATATATATTTAGGATAGTTAGCTCTTCCTGTTGAATTGATCCCTTTACCATTATGTAATGGCCTTCTTTGTCTCTTTTGATCTTTGATGGTTTAAAGTCTGTTTTATCAGAGACTAGTATTGCAACCCCTGCTTTTTTTTGTTCTCCATTTGCTTGGTAAATCTTCCTCCATCCCTTTATTTTGAGCCTATGTATGTCTCTGCATGTGAGATGGGTCTCCTGAATACAGCAGACTGATGGGTCTTGACTCTTTATCCAGTTTGCCAGTCTGTGTCTTTTAATTGGAGCATTTAGTCCATTTACATTTAAGGTTAAGATTGTTATGTGTGAACTTGATCCTGCCATTATGATATTAACTGGTTATTTTGCTCGTTAGTTGATGCAGTTTCTTCCTAGCCTCGATGGTCTTTACATTTTGGCATGTTTTTGCAATGGCTGGTACCGGTTGTTCCTTTCCATGTTGAGTGCTTCCTTCAGGGTCTCTTGTAAGGCAGGCCTAGTGGTGACAAAATCTCTAAGCATTTGCTTATCTGTAAAGGATTTTATTTCTCCTTCACTTATGAAACTTAGTTTGGCTGGATATGAAATTCTGGGTTTAAAATTCTTTTCTTTAAGAATGTTGAATATTGGCCCCCACTCTCTTCTGGCTTGTAGAGTTTCTGCTGAGAGATCTGCTGTTAGTCTGATGGGCTTCCCTTTGTGGGTAACCCGACCTTTCTCTCTGGCTGCCCTTAAGATTTTTTCCTTCATTTCAACTTTGGTGAATCTGGCAATTATGTGTCTTGGAGTTGCTCTTCTCGAGGAGTATCTTTGTGGCGTTCTCTGTATTTCCTGGATTTGAATGTTGGCCTGCCCTACTAGGTTGGGGAAGTTCTCCTGGATGATATCCTGAAGAGTGTTTTCCAACTTGGTTCCATTTTCCCCCTCACTTTCAGGCACCCCAGTCAGACGTAGATTTGGTCTTTTTACATAATCCCATACTTCTTGCAGGCTTTGTTCATTTCTTTTTCTCCTTTTTTCTTTTGGTTTCTCTTCTCGCTTCATTTCATTCATTTGATCCTCAATCGCAGATACTCTTTCTTCCAGTTGATCGAGTCGGTTACTGAAGCTTGTGCATTTGTCATGTATTTCTCGTGTCATGGTTTTCATCTCTTTCATTTCGTTTAGGACCTTCTCTGCATTAATTACTCTAGCCATCAATTCTTCCACTTTTTTTTCAAGATTTTTAGTTCCTTTGCGCTGGGTACGTAATTCCTCCTTTAGCTCTGAGAAATTTGATGGACTGAAGCCTTCTTCTCTCATCTCGTCAAAGTCATTCTCCGTGCAGCTTTGATCCATTGCTGGCGATGAGCTGTGCTCCTTTGCTGGGGGAGATGCGCTCTTATTTTTTGAATTTTCAGCTTTTCTGCCCTGCTTTTTCCCCATCTTTGTGGTTTTATCTGCCTCTGGTCTTTGATGATGGTGATGTACTGATGGGGTTTTGGTGTAGGTGTCCTTCCTTTTTGATAGTTTTCCTTCTAACAGTCAGGACCCTCAGCTGTAGGTCTGTTGGAGATTGCTTGAGGTCCACTCCAGACCCTGTTTGCCTGGGTATCAGCAGCAGAGGCTGCAGAAGATAGAATATTTCTGAACAGCGAGTGTACCTGTCTGATTCTTGCTTTGGAAGCTTCCTCTCAGGGGTGTACTCCACCCTGTGAGGTGTGGGGTGTCAGACTGCCCCTAGTGGGGGATGTCTCCCAGTTAGGCTACTCAGGGGTCAGGGACCCACTTGAGCAGGGAGTCTGTCCCTTCTCAGATCTCAACCTCCGTGTTGGGAGATCCACTGCTCTCTTCAAAGCTGTCAGACAGAGTCGTTTGCGTCTGCAGAGGTGTCTGCTGCGTTTGTTTAGTTTACTGTGCCCTGTCCCCAGAGGTGGAGTCTACAGAGACAGGCAGGTTTCCTTGAGCTGCTGTGAGCTCCACCCAGTTCGAGCTTCCCAGCAGCTTTGTTTACCTACTTAAGCCTCAGCAATGGCGGGCGCCCCTCCCCCAGCCTCGCTGCTGCCTTGCCGGTAGATCACAGACTGCTGTGCTAGCAATGAGGGAGGCTCCGTGGGTGTGGGACCCTCCCGGCCAGGTGTGGGATATGATCTCCTGGTGTGCCTGTTTGCTTAAAGTGCAGTATTGGGGTGGGAGTTACCCGATTTTCCAGGTGTTGTGTGTCTCAGTTCCCCTGGCTAGGAAAAGGGACTCCCTTCCCCCTTGCCCTTCCCAGGTGAGGCAATGCCTCGCCCTGCTTCAGCTCTCACTGGTCGGGCTGCAGCAGCTGACCAGCACCGATCGTCCGGCACTCCCCAGTGAGATGAACCCAGTACCTCAGTTGAAAATGCAGAAATCACCGGTCTTCTGTGTCGCTCGCGCTGGGAGTTGGAGACTGGAGCTGCTCCTATTCGGCCATCTTGCTCCGCCCCCCCGAACTTCAACCTTTTTAAAAAATATTTTTATTATTTTACTTTTAAGTTAAAAATTGTATTTTTAAATACATATATATTAATATAAATGAGTCTAAGCTGGAATTTTTAAATATATATATTTATATACATAGATATTTTTATATAGAGATTCATTTATATTAATATAAAATAAATTACTGAGGTGAAATAAATATGTTGAAGCATACAAAATTGATTTGGTTTAACGTTTGTTGTCACAAGTAATTTAATAAAATACATATTTAAAAAGTGTCAACTGTCTCTTAACCCTTAGATCTGCCTAGCAAATAAAATCACATGGACTTTATAGACTTTAAGGGTTTCATAGTGAATTGTCTTTAAAAAGGTGATTTGGGAAATGTCCTACTTAAGCATGCATTTCAAAAGGCTTTTATTTATTTTCCTTTTACTGCTATTGTCTTCTAAAATTTGTCTGATGACTACAGAAAACATTTTGAGGGATGGTAAAAAAGAAGGAAAGGGAAAATACAGTTCTGAGGTACAAGAAATTATAATGACAAAAGTTATTTATAATATTTTGGGATTCACAGAAGAGTAATTGTATATATTTGAAGTGCTTATTGTTTGTTTTCATGAATTTTTTGAATGGACTTTCTAGGTACATGAATCAGTCTGACTAAGTATAATGATTTTCAGTATTTTAAATACAAATAGATTAATAACATCAATGTGATATGAAATATCCTAATAGGATCTTGTCTACCAAGTGAAATTATTTTGTCTAATTAGAAAATATAGTATTTGAGATCATCTACTTTGACAGATAACTTTGAACGTCTTGTATATTCCCTGAATTTGTACAAATAATGGGTCCCAAGTATTAGAAAATAGACTGTGTTATATGTAATTAACACAAATAAAGCCAGCTCTATCAGCATATATTTCATATTAGTAGTTCCTATAAATTATTGATATCTGATTAAAAAGCTATTTTCTGTGTTACACATATGTTTTATATACATGTCAAAGAGATTTTGGAATTGGTTTAAGTAATTCAATAATAACATAAATACTTTAAATAATCAACTAAATAATTAAGTAGTATCAACTCAATATTTAATAATATTAAATATTAATTTTACTACATAATTTAAATAATTCATCTGATTACATAATTAGGGTTTAGGTGATGTCAAAACACTAATAATTTAGTGTGGATGTTTTAATTGTCTTCTCATCAGAAATTTCCTCTTCCTTTTATTTGAACTTACTTGATCGTATCTCTATACTATTGTCCCCAGTACATGTGACTATTACATACCAATTTCTCTTATGTAGTTGAAAAAATTATGCACATGGATTTTTGTTTTAGATAACACAGCTGTCATTTTGACTAATAGAACTGGTTTTAACCTTCAAGAAGAGCCCATCTTCTACATCTCCATCTTAATTGCCGACAATGGAATCCCGTCACTTACAAGTACAAACACCCTTACCATCCATGTCTGTGACTGTGATGACAGTGGGAGCACACAGACCTGCCAGTACCAGGAGCTTATGCTTTCCATGGGATTCAAGACAGAAGTCATCATTGCTATTCTCATTTGCATTATGGTAATATTTGGTAGGTAGAAGTCATCATTCCTATTCTCATTTGCATTATGATAATATTTGGTAGGTACTGCTGAACTGAACATTACTCATTTATTTAAAATAACAGGATAAATACATAAAATAGTTAATTCTATTATAGCATTATAATGTGGGTTTGTGTATATGTTTGTTGCTCCTCTGAATGTAGTATAATTCTTAAATCAAGTGGAGTAAAGAAGTGGATAAATATGTGATCTTTGAATTGTATGAGTATGTGAGTGTGTATGTACACATCTGTTTATGCATGGTCTTGACACATATACAATGTAACAATATAAAATATGTAAAAGTTAGTGATAACAACAGTGAGCTTCTCTTGAGTGCTTATTGTACTCCAGGAGACAGTGTTCAGTGTTTTATATGCACGTTGCAATTCGAACCTCACAATAACCTTATTAAGCAGTAACTAATATCACCTACATTTTATAGATGAAGGAATAGAAATTCCAAAAGCTATGTGCTTTATGAAGGGTCACGCAGCTAGAAAATGATGTGCTAAGATTCCATGACCACAATACACTGTTATGCAATGCTGTACTGCAGCTGACTAGAGCCCAAGGTGCATTTAAAAAAAAAAAAAAAGGACAGTAAAATCTACTCTCTTAGCAATTTTCGAGTATAAAATACCTTATTATTAACTATGGTTACCATGCTGTAAGATCTCTCGAATTTATTCCTAACATCTAACTGAAACTTTGTGTCTTTTGACCAATGTCTCTTCATTCTCTCACCCGCTCTCCTGCTACTACCATTCTACTCTCTACTTATATAAGCTATTTATTTATTTTTTTTTTTAGATTTGTCAAAGTGACATCATGCAGCATTTGTCTTTCTGTGCCTGGCTTCTTTCACTTAGTATAGTGTTATCTAGTTTTATCTACGTTGTTGTAAATGACAGAACTTCTTTCTTGTTTAAAGCTAAATAGTATTCACTGTGTTTATATACCACATTTTCCTTATCCATTAATTCACTGATGGACACTTAGCTTCCATCAATTCCATAGCTTGGCTATCGTGAATAATGCTGTAATGAACACGGAAGTGTGGATATCTATCTCTTCAACATACCAATTTTATTTGTAAGTATTTAAGGTGATGAATATATTAAATTGATTTAATCATTCCACAATGTATACACATATCAGACATCACATTGTGTACCATAAATGTAGGTTTTTATTTGTAAATTAAAACTAAAAATAATCCAAAAGTCTTTTTGTGAATTAAAAGGACAGTAAATGTTAGAAATGAGGAATGTATAAGAGAGCGTCTTTTTAAATCCAAGTACAGAAAAGAAAGAAATCCCAGTAAAAGAGCTCTATTAGTTTTTGTTTGCTTGTTTTTTTCCATTGCTTTCACTGTTTCTATAAGCAGATAATTTATATTCATTTCACAGATGAGGCAGCTGAACCCCAAAAGTTCTTAATCAGGCTTTCAGGACTATAAAATATTCATCTAGCATAACCTTTTCCTTTTTTCAATGCCAAAATATATAATCTAAACTCTGCTCTTACCTCCCTCAAAACTTCAGACCAAAAGCCAATGAAACTACACTGAATAGTGAGAGCAAATATATCAGACATTTTCTGAAATGCCAAACTGACCACTCAAACTGGAATGGGATACGTTTCAGGACCTGCCTTGTCTTCGCTGAACTTACCTTTCTCAAGGCTTCAAAACCCATCCATTCCTCATTTACCACCTACCATTACCATTGTTTAGGACCTAGCTTCAGTTTTTAAAATTGTTTTTAATGATCTTTGATTATGAAGCTGAATTCATAGCTACACAGCTAGATCCAGAAGCAAAAATAAATAGTAAACGCATAGTTTGAGGGGACTGCAAATACTGAGCTACCTATAGATAGAGACTTAAACCAAGCCCCGAAAACCTAGAAACAAACAAGGGGCAGCTTCATAGTTACAAATGTGAGTAAAATTTAGCAGGTGGGAGCTATGGGTCAACTATTATCATAGTGATTTCCTTTGAATGTTTTATAAATGTTTATCTCCAGTTCAGATCAGAAAAGTGTTTATTAGACTCCTTTCTATTTCAACCATATATATCATGTGAGTTCTAAAGTACAATACCTGAATGCAAACGTGGTGACCTTATTTATTTTAGATATTTTAAATGCAAGTTTTATATAAATACTATATAACAACCATATTTCTCTTTGTGATACTATTCATAACATGACTTCATGTGTGTTTCATATCCTACATGTAAAATTCTGAACAGGTGCATAAGATCCTAGGTGGGGGCTTAGTTATCCTTGATACCCACACACAAAGACACACACACACATGACACACACACACACAAAGACACACACACACATTTTAATTTAAAATTACAGCAAAAGTGTTCTGAATTTTTTCTGTTTCTACATGATATTAAAATTATCTTATGGAATAAATAATAATTATAGACAAATGTGTTATGATTCAAATGCATGATAGTTTAGAATTTCTGAAATTTATGTGGTATCACAGAGCACAGGCTCTGACCCAACTTTCTACTTTTGTCTTTCTTTATTTTATTGTATTTATAATTGATACAAATTGGCCATATCTATGGGGTACATGTGTGTTGTTTCAATACTTGTATATATTGCATAATGCTCAAGTCAGCATAATTAGCATATTTGTCACTTGAAACATTTAGCCTTTCTTTGTGATGATAACATCCAAATTTATCTCTTCTACCTATTTTGAAATAAATTATTAGCTACAGTCACCCTACGGTATAATAGAACACCAGAACTTATTCCTCCTGTCCCACTGTAACTTTGTACCAATTGAGTAACCTCTCTTCATCCCCACTCCCCTGACTACTCTACAAGTCTTGGTACCTACCATTGTATTCTCTACTTCTATGAAATCAACTTTTTTAGATTTCACGTATAAGTGAGATCAAGCAGTGCTTTTCTTTCTGTGCCTAGCTTATTTTACTTAACATGATGTCTGGCAGGTTCATCTATGTTGCTGTAAATGACTTCACTGTTGGTGGCTGAACAGTATCCCATTGTGTCTCTCAACTAGCTGTGTCATTCTAGCGATGTCATTTAACATCTGTGTGCTTCACTTTTCTCATCTATAATAGGATATAATAATATAATGGCTTTCACAAGAATAAAATCAATCAATAAATATAAAGCTTTTAGAAGAACGCCTGATGTATGCTTCATAGTCAATATATATTAATTTAGAAAATAATTATGCCACAGAATTTTGCTTCAGTAAGGAATATCAAACTGTTCTGTTGTTCTGAACTACTATTAATATGAAGCATTGGCTACTAAAGTTGACAAATGCATTCAGGTTGCAAACTTTTATCATTCTACTTTATTCTATTTTAATATTTGAGAAAAAATAGATTTTGAATGTTAAATTGTTCATCATCTAAAATAGTTCACTATATTTTTATGGTTTTCTTTGTCTCTAAGTCATCAGCCAGAAAAATCGTGATACATTCTTTTGTAATTTGCAAGTCCCTTTGGCAAATTTTCAATAACAAATGTATCTTTTCTTATAATCATAAAGTTTAAGCACTCATCTTGAGCTTGAAATGAGAGCAAAGACTGTAATGTTTATAATATTCTTTATTGTTTATTGATATTCCGATATGCTTTCCTCATCAGGGTTTATTTTTTTGACTTTGGGTTTAAAACAACGGAGAAAACAGATTCTATTTCCTGAGAAAAGTGAAGATTTCAGAGAGAATATATTCCGATATGATGACGAAGGGGGTGGAGAAGAAGATACAGAGGCCTTTGACGTAGCAGCGCTGAGGAGTAGCACCATAATGCGGGAACGCAAGACTCGGAAAACCACCAGCGCTGAGATCAGGAGCCTATACAGGCAGTCTTTGCAAGTTGGCCCCGACAGTGCCATATTCAGAAAGTTCATCCTGGAAAAGCTCGAAGAAGCTGATACTGATCCGTGTGCCCCTCCTTTTGATTCCCTCCAGACCTACGCTTTTGAGGGAACAGGGTCATTAGCTGGATCCCTGAGCTCCTTAGAATCAGCTGTCTCTGATCAGGATGAAAGCTATGATTACCTTAACGAGTTGGGACCTCGCTTTAAAAGATTAGCATGCATGTTTGGTTCTGCAGTGCAGTCAAATAATTAGGGCTTCTTACCATCAACATTTTTGAAAGTACTAATGTATATTTGAACCAAAGGGTAGTCTTAAAGAGTTTTGTGCCCTGGCTCTATGGCAGGGAAAGCCCTAGTCTATAGAGTTTTCTGATTTCCCTGGAGTAAATACCCCATGGTTATTTTAAGCTACCTACATGCTGTCATTGAACAGACGTGGGGAGAAACGTAAACAATCAACTCACAGGCATCAATACAACCAGATACGAAGTAAAATAATTTAGGAAGATATTACAAGTAGGTGAGAGGACATAAGATGTAGTCAATCCTTGTGCAATTATGTCATTATTTACTTAGGAAAGAGTAAAAATACCAAACGAGAAAATTTAAAGGAGCCAAAATTTGAAAGTCAAATAGAAATGTACAAATCGAGATAAAATTTACATTTCTATCATATTGACATGAAAATTGAAAGTGTATAGTCAGAGAAATTCTCATGAATTATTCCATGAAGTATTGTTTCCTTTATTTGAAAAAGAATGCTAGGTAATCTTGGTAGAAAACTTGAAAGTATGATAAACAACAGATGGAGGAATCCATGAAAAATAGACGAGAAAAAGTAAATAAGGTTTTCTGGGGTTCACAGAAATTTTGTATGAATAAAAGCCTTATAAAGCCAGCTCTAGCATATGACTAAAATATTCCTCTACTATTTTTCAATGTCATCTAATGCAAATGCTCAAATTTTTTAGCTGGTTAATGTGAGAAAGGCACTGAATTAAGATATTTTAGTGTTATTTTATTTACCCAATTTTCATCTTTCACAGAGTAAGAATAAAATGTTTATGTGGTTAAGTTCCTGATACTATATAGAGATAGACTTTAAAATGTTAACACCTAGGATAATGTGGGTGATTACATAAATGTTTAAAACATTTACCTTATATGGAAAGCAGATTTCTGACTAAGATACCATGATTCATTCTAGTTTGATATTTTTAAACCTTTGCCAAGAGCACTCTTTAAAACTGATTTCAAATTTGAACAGATACTTGGTATATATTAATCAGAGTTATATAGTATAAATTTGTATTATTTTTGATATTACAACTTTGTATTAAAAAGGAAAATATATTTAGGAGTTTGTCATATATTTTTTCATAAACAACCCAAACCACATTCTTATGTCAAAATACAATAGCAAAATATAAGTCAATATTTACTCATAATTAAATGAAAACTTTATGAAACTGGTGGAAAGTGTGGAAAATTTTAAGTAAATTTTTATCTCTACTAAAAATTATGTAGACAACTTAAAAAAATACTGGATTCAAACTTTAGTTACTATACACTCTAAATATTATGATCAACTGAACTGACCGTTACCATTCATGGAATAAAGCATGATACAATTCTCAATATTTCCTTTTCTGTTAAGACCTTGGAATATGACTGATGCTTCAGTGTCATTTTTTTATTACTGAATATAAAATTAGGTGCAATAGTTACATTTATTGTAGCCTTAAGAAGGAAATCAATGCTAAGCTGTTGGGCATAAAGCTTTATGGTAACATTAGATAACAAGATAATAAAACACTTTAATTTTAATCTTCCTTTTAAGAATTATCTTTATTATTCTATCCAAATCAAGGCAGGCTTCAAAATTTATAGCTTGAACAGGAAGAAAGTAGTGAATACAAAATTCTTAAAATTGGTTCATATGATCATTTTTTGTTAATAGCATGTGAGACTAAGCTGAACCAAATTGGCCATAAGTGTTAAATCAAATAATTTGAGTAATTTTGAACTATTGGTGGAGTAGTTAAATGGTTATAATATATTTTCTTGGTACTTTGAAATTTAAACATCTATGTCATGTAATAAAGAAAGTTTTTCATAAATCTGAAATAGGCACCATTAAGTTGATGAGAAAAATATTATCATTTCACAAAAGCTTGAGAAAACCAGATTTGAAGTAAAATAATTTAGGAAGATATTACAAGTAGATGAGAGGACATAAGATTTAGTCAATCCTTACGCAATGATACCATTATTTACTTAGGAAAGAGTGAAAATACCAAACAAGAGAAAATTTAAAGGAGCCAAAATTTGCAAGTCAAATAGAAAAGTACAAATCGAGAGAACATTTACGTTTCTATCATATTGACATGAAAATTGAAAGTGTATAGTCAGAGAAATTCTCATGAATTATTCCATGAAGTATTGTTTCCTTTATTTAAAAAAGAATGCTAGGTAATCTTGGTAGAAAACTAAAAAGTATGATAAATAACAGATGGAGGAATCCATGAAAAATAGATGAGAAAAATTAAATAAGGTTTTCTGGGGATCACAGAAATTTTGTATGAATAAAAGCCTTATAAACAATGAATACATTTGGATAAACAACTCATTAAAATGTACATTAATGGATTTCCTGTACAAATGGTTTTAATACTTGTGTCCAGTGGCGCTAAAAAGATATATTAAAATAGATCCTGGTTGAGTTGATGATAAGATTATCATCAATCATAGGATACACAGGAAAAGCACAAACATGATTGCACATCTGTTTGGTAGTCTAAAATATGTTCCTTTTAACCACATCAAAAGATATTATCTGATTCTAATAGGGAAGTTGCAACTTCCTAGAAATTATACTTTGTATTATTTTCAGTAATTATTTTATGTTTTTGCATCACATGAGTGTTGCAAGAACACAGCTCGTAAGCTAAAGGCATTATATTAAGTAAGAATTTATTTTTGTAAATTTTAATAAAGTCTAAATTAATGCAAAATATTTATGAAAATAGCACAGCTTCACATTACTACCCACAGTACTTAAATATCTCCCTCAGTTGACTCACAGCTTTGTATGTAAGCTTTAAATTGTTAATGGTAAAAATAAGAAAATTAAGACTAGTGAACTACTAGTTGTTCACTCAGTGCATGTACTTGAGCCTGACAGACCTTTGTTTAGTTGCTTTCAGTTAAAGGAATGTATAATATTTGTTAAACTGCTTCATCTTTCCAGACCTCACTTTGTAATCTGTAAGATAAGGTCCAATCAACCTATTTTGCATGAGTGTTATGAAGAATTAATAATAAGATATGCAAAACCAGCAGCACCAATAGTGCCTGACAAAATATAACTGCTCAATAAATAACAGTGAATTACTATAATAACAGCTGATGTTATTCTGTTGGAAGACATGGTCTGTTTCTTTTCCAACTCTGAGTGATCTCAACAGCTTCACGGCACATTGAAAATAAAAATCGACTTCCTCACCTTCCCCATAGGCCATGGACTTTCCCACCCCTACTTACTTCTGCAGTTTCTCCTCTTTCCTCTCTCCACCTCAGTTACTAAAGCAATCTTCCTTCAAACACTTCTATTTTCCATTACCTCACTTCATGCAGGTCGGTGATCAGCTGCAACTTCCTGAGAAAGACCACTGCCACTTCCGGTGCCCCTGGCTTTGTCTTACTTTGTATTAAATTACTTAACTACCTGGTATTAGTGTTGTCTTTATTGCTTATTAGAATGTAACCCTTAATGGGCAAGAAATTGTCAGGCTTGTTCATTTATCATTGTGTAAGAATGTTTCCAGCACATAGAAAGTGAACAATGAATATTTCTAGAATGAATGTAGTAATGAATCCAATCTATTTTACTTAGTCACTTGTAGAAATTCTTTTGGTTTCCATTGACTATTTTTATAGAATATTAATATGGAATTAATGTATTATTTTCCAAAATGGGTTAGTACTGAGTAGTTATTAGATACAGTAAAATTTGTCAAAATCTTTCTAAAAATTACATAACTTTGGCATTTATCTTGCTTGAACTCATTGATATATCTGGAGGAAAAAATAGTTGATGAAGTTATACTATTCAGTCAAAACAGGTTATTTAGTGATGGCCATAGAAAATCTCATATTAATAAATTTTCACAAAGTGTAAGAAATATGAAATCATGTGCTATGCATAAGAATCCTACTTCACATTTTAAAGTACAACTTGGTAACAGATACATAACAGAGCGCTCAGGGCTACTCATAACCTACAAGGTGGCTTCAATACTTTTTATAGTCTGTGGTATGTGATAGCAAAAGATAGACAGGGAGACTAAGTAGACAGATAAATGGAGGAAAGGAATATGTGACTTTTTACATATTCATTTCTGTCTGTCTATATGGAAATTGTGATTTCCTGAAAGAAGAGAGACCAGCATCTCAATCGCAAGTAGTTCCTTGAGACCTATTAGAAATTTTTGCTGTCCTTTTTTCCTAAAGAGCTCTGTAGATGACTGGCCGATCCATCTGAAATAGCAGGAACGGGAGAGGGTAGTAACTGGGAAGTGCCATTCGTAGCCTTTGACAGGGTGAAGCTGAATGAGTCATAGCTTAAGGGACTGCAGTTGTAGAAATTTTGCACAGATGGAGGTGAGACGGAGCTTAAGATAGTCATCCAAAAAATACATTACATGGGTCAAGGAACAATAGAGATCTCGCGTCCTTGAGATATGTCTCTGAATTGTCCATGCATGTGCCCCATGATAGAAGACCAGCCTTCAGATGCCTGCGGTCACAGAGGTCACTGGCTGTGAGGTTAGGATGGCACCAACATGTTTACCGTGCCCCCTTTTCCTCATCTCTTCCTTCCTACCCAGACCTCAGAGGATCAGAAGCAACAGAGGTCTTCTCCTCTGGGAGAGGATAGGAGATAGATCTTATACTGGATGTGAGGTTAAGGTCTTCTAGTAAATAGCACAGATTTTAAAAGATATTTAAAAGTCAAATTGTCCCTCTTTGCAGATGACATGATTGTATATTTAGAAAACCCCATTGTCTCAGCCCAAAATCTCCTTAAGCTCATAAGCAACTTCAGCAAAGTCTCAGGATACAAAATTAACGTGCAAAAATCACAAGCATTCTTATACACCAGTAACAGACAAACAGAGAGCCAAATCAGGAATGAACTTCCATTCACAATTGCTTCAAAGAGAATAAAATACCTAGGAATCCAACTTACAAGAGATGTAAAGGACCTCTTCAAGGAGAACTACAAACCACTGCTCAGTGAAATCAAAGAGGACACAAACAAATGGAAGAACATACCATGCTCATGGATAGGAAGAATCAATATCGTGAAAATGGCCATACTGCCCAAGATTATTTACAGATTCAATGCCATCCCTATCAAGCTACCAATGAGTTTCTTCACAGAATTGGAAAAAACTGCTTTAAAGTTCAGATGGAACCAAAAAAGAGCCCGCATCTCCAAGACAATCCTAAGTCAAAAGAACAAAGCTGGAGGCATCACGCTACCTGACTTCAAACTATACTACAAGGCTACAGTAACCGAAACACCATGGGACTAGTACCAAAACAGAGATATAGACCAATGGAACAGAACAGAGTCCTCAGAAATAATACCACACATCTACAGCCATCTGATCTTTGACAAACCTGAGAGAAACAAGAAATGGGGAAAGGATTCCCTATTTAATAAATGGTGCTGGGAAAATTGGCTAGCCATAAGTAGAAAGCTGAAACTGGATCCTTTCCTTACTCCTTATATGAAAATTAATTCAAGGTGGATTAGAGACTTAAATGTTAGACCTAATACCATAAAAACCCTAGAGGAAAACCTAGGTAGTACCATTCAGGACATAGGCATGGGCAAAGACTTCATGTCTAAAACACCAAAAGCAACGGAAGCAAAAGCCAAAATTGACAAATGGGATCTCATTAAACTAAAGAGCTTCTGCACAGCAAAAGAAACTACCATCAGAGTGAACAGGCAACCTACAGAATGGGAGAAAAGTTTTGCAATCTACTCATCTGACAAAGGGCTAATATCCAGAACCTACAAAGAACTCAAACAAATTTACAAGAAAAAAACAACCCCATCAAAAAGTGGGCAAAGGATATGAACAGACATTTCTCAAAAGAAGACATTCATACAGCCAACAGACACATGAAAAAATGCTCATCATCACTGGCCATCAGAGAAATGCAAATCAAAACCACAATGAGATACCATCTCACACCAGTTAGAATGGCGATCATTAAAAAGTCAGGAAACAACAGGTGCTGGAGAGGATGTGGAGAAATAGGAACACTTTTACACTGTTGGTGAGATTGTAAACTAGTTCAACCATTATGGAAAACAGTATGGCGATTCCTCAAGGATCTAGAACTAGAAGTACCATATGACCCAGCCATCCCATTACTGGGTATATACCCAAAGGATTATAAATCATGCTGCTATAAAGACACATGCACACGTATGTTTATTGCGGCACTATTCACAATAGCAAAGACTTGGAATCAACCCAGATGTCCATCAGTGACAGACTGAATTAAGAAAATGTGGCACATATACACCATGGAATACTATGCAGCCATCAAAAAGGATGAGTTTGTGTCCTTTGTAGGGACATGGATGCAGCTGGAAACCATCATTCTCAGCAAACTATCGCAAGAACAGAAAACCAAACACCGCATGTTCTCACTCATAGGTGGGAACTGAACAATGAGATCACTTGGACTCAGGAAGGGGAACATCACACACCGGGGCCTATCACGGGGAGCAGGGAGGGGGGAGGGATTGCATTGGGAGTTATACCTGATGTAAATGACGAGTTGATGGGTGCTGACGAGTTGATGGGTGCAGCACAGCAACATGGCACAAGTATACATATGTAACAAACCTGCACGTTATGCACATGTACCCTAGAACTTAAAGTATAATAATAATAATTAAAAAAAAAAAAGAAAGTGACAAGAAGCTGTGGAAACTGTCTGATATTTGGCCAAAGTGGGCATCGGAAAAAATGTCTCAAACTGAATTAATTTTCATGATAATTCCCAACAAATTACATAGTAATAGGCTGGAAACATAATAAATCAATTTGACATTTCATGTACTTTAAATAATAATATGAAATTCCCCTTTTAAATATAAACCATAAGCTAACTATACAAAGAAAATATAATTTGTAGTGTCCTTACAACATCTGAGAGCATATTTAAAAAGTTTACACAGCTTTATGTCAAGCAGTTCCTTTGTATTTATTCATTTTAATATTTAAAATATACATTCTATTGACTTCCACAGTGCTAAGTGATTTATCTCAGCTACAAATAAGGTTCGGCATGAAAACTACAATATTTTTATGATTATATAGAGGTAGACATCAACACCATGTTTTACCTATAAAAGGGAGAGAAGTCGATGGATAGTATTCACATGTGGTAATGTTAAACATTTCCGTAATATTACCTAGTTGGTATGCTAGTGAAAGTAAGTGGTCTATGAAGTTTATTTTAATTAACTTTTTGTTGCTAACATTCTTTACCGTGTAACCTTGAGTAAGTTATTTAGAATCTTTTCTCTTGATACCTTCATCTGTACAATGGAGGTATTAAGAATACATAAGTCATAGGATTGTTGTGGGAACTAACTGAAATAATATTAAAGAATGAAGAATATTTCCAAATGTATAGCAAACACTTGACATTTTTACCGGTTGTTATTATTATCAAAATAAGAATCATTATATTGTTAATTTTACCTTTAGGAAGGTTTATAGACCTATCTGTTTTACTTAAGTATGAGAATTAATATGGAGAAGAAGAAAGAAGAAACTGAATTAAATCAGGGCAATAGTTATCTTCCTGTTACTTACTGCCTCCTCACCCTGACCCTCCCAGGGTAATTTTCTAATACCAAAGGAAGAAATTAATTGCTTAACTTATGCATTATGTATGAGGCGCTCCGATGAAAATTAATCATTCTCCGGCATTTATTTTGGGGAAAAAAATGCTGGAAAGTTAAGTAGTAACCAACTTTTTTTTGTGGCAGTGTTCCCTAGGTATAGGTATTTCAGGAGAAATCCTGTTGAAAAAGAGGGGTTGATTTATCTCAATTTATAAGTAATAGAGAAGAAAAATATATTCCCATATTATTTTAGAACTACATAGAAGAAAAAAAGGAACATACTGATAGCACTAACAGATAGCTTTTCAAACATGCTGTTAATACCTAAGATCTGATGACCATAGTTGTAATTTTATACTAAGAAGTAAAAATTAAATTACAAGCAGATTGTCACCTCTGAAAATACAAGATGAAAAGCTGCACCCTTGACATCCCTATCTGCTTTCCCCTGTCCTCGTGCTTTTTAAAAATAAAAATTCAGGTTACATTCCCATATGTTCTCTGATGAGTACGTTTTTATCATCTACCCTTTGCATATTTGAGCCAGTCTTAGGTCTCAGGCAAGTTGTAGGCAATTGTCCAGCTAAAACTGACACCTCAGTTTTCAGAAACATTTTTCTTATCCCAGATGACCTCTATGTTATTCTGGAAGCTTCCTTGGTAGAACTGATTATCTACTTTCAACTCTATATAAAACATATGTATTAACACTTGACATACTCAATTGATATAGAGAGAATTTCACCAATAATTTTAAAATATTTTAAGTTTTACTAATTGTAAAAGTAAAATTAAAGGTTGATATATCATACAGTATATATATATTTATTCACAGTATGTTTATTATTAAATTAATTTGTCCCATTAATACAGTTTTCAACAGCAAAAATCTCTCTTTTTTATAACATATTATCTACACCCATGCTTGTTACTTTATTTACTTTTTTGCACGAAGACCAGAAAAGGAAATTTGTACAAAAGGACATATTAGGAAAATGTGTGAACTGAGAAAATTCTAAGTTTTTCTCATGCTTGTGTTGTCAACCCAAATATTAAGTAAATAACAAGGCGCAGACTATTTGCTAGCAGCATCTACTATACTAGTAGCATCTACTGAGTCTCTCTAATATGAGTACTATGTAATAAACCCCAAATAAAATCTTAAATTAATCATCTGTGTCCCAGCTGACAAAGTAATAATGAGAAACACTTGGAGGTGGAGTCAGAAAATGGTGCCAGGGTGAGAGGTCAGTGCTCAGATGAGACTGGGTGCTGAGCTCAGCTCCCATTCACACGTTGCAAAGGTATAGCTGCTATTAACTGGTCCTCGTGGAGTTGCACTGCAACTCAAAAAGAAGTTTTCTTAATACGAGGACTTTTGTTTTTTCAGTTTTTAATTAATATACCAAACAAATCTATTATAAATCTCTCTCTGTCTCTCTGTCTCTCTCTGGTCTTATTCTAAGTGTTTTTAAGGTACTATTTCATTTAATGAGGTGGGTATGGTTATTACTCCCAGGATACTGATAAGGAAACCAACACACAAAGAGTCTTTGTTTTGTGCCCGAGGTCGTACACCTAACAGTGGCAGAGTTGAAGCTTAAATCCAGGCCAGTAAGTTCTAGATTCCAGGCTTTTGTCCATTACAGCATACTGGCTGTCTGTCCATTTACAGCATACTGGCTGTCCATTTACAGCATACTGGCTGTCCTGCCCTTGACACGTGGAGATTATGGGGATTACGGTTCAAGATGAGATTTTGGGTGGGGACACAGTGAAACTATAACAATTGTCATGACTCAAAATTAACATGCCAAAAAGCATGTCAATCACTCACTTTTAAAAGAATATGTATGCATGGTTACAACCTGTCAGACTTAGGTGTTGATTTTCTTAAATTCATAGTTTTTAGAAAAGATTTGCACATATACAAGCAGTAAATCATGACTGGTTCTCAGAATTTAGTATGTCTTCTAAAGCAGTTCTTTTGAAGCCTAAATAAAACAGAGTTCTCCCAGAAGTAAGCTGGTCTTATTACTTTAGAAAAACTGTAATACACTATGTATGTCATTATATAAGGAATATATGTATATATATGAATAAACTATATTATATTTTTTTATTTATAAAACTTAAATCCAGGCAAACAAGTTCTAGATTCCAGGTTTTTGTCCATTACAGCATAATGACTATCCATTTGCACCACCTCATTCAGTTAGTAACATAGGGGCTTTTATTACATATGGTTGCCGATGATTTTTTTCCATTACTTTAGATGTTAATACTGTATAAATATTATATATTCACATAGATGAATTAAGGAGGTGAATGGCATTCTTTTTTACAAAAATAAATCCATCTGTCCATTTTTTATGTCACTACTAAGTCTGGGTTTCTATTATTAGGTTATATGTCATATATTGTATTTATTATTATTATTATGTTATTCATTATTGGTGCCAATCAACCACAGAACTAACACACTCAGAATATCCAAAAGTAGAGAAAAAAATTGTGTGTGTATATATATATATTTACCTATAAAAGGGAGAGAAGTCGATGGATAGTATTCACATGTGGTAATGTGTATATATATATATACACACACTTTTTTTTTTTCTGTAAGTATGAGCAGTACAGATTTCTAAACTAGGTAGGGGAAGGTGTTAGCCTGTTTAGGCTGCTATAACAAAATGCCATAAACTGGGTAGCTTTTAAACAACAGACATTTATTTCTCACAGCCTGGAGGTTGGGAAATTCAAGATCAAGGTACTGGCAGATTCAATATCTGGTGAGGTCCCACTTCCTGGCTCATGGATGGTACTTTCTAGCTGTGTTCTCACATGGTATAAGGAGGAAAGCAGCTCTCTTGGGCCTGTTTTCTAACGGAACTAATCCCATTCATGAGAACTTCACCTTTGTGAACGAATCACTTCTGAGAGAACCCCACCTCCTAATACCATCACATTGATAGTTAGGGTTCAACAGAGGAATTTTGTGAGGACACAAATATTCAGACCACAGGAGAAAGCAAATATATCAGTAGCAAAGATGAAAATACATATCACAGAATATTCCTAATACAGTCTTCAATTTTATATAATATGCTCCCTATATAGTGCACACTAGGACAATTTTCTTGTCCTAATAGATGAAGATGTTTTGTCAGCATCCTAAAAGGCCTATCATACATGTTATTTTCATTTCCAGTGATTGAAACACATAATTCTTCAAAGAATCTTTTTGATGTAGTATTTAAAACCTATTAAATTTCTGTTTCTAATATTTATGAATTTATAAGAGAACTGGCTGAAAGACCTAGACAGAGCCAACAGTTTGTAAAAACTTGATGGATGAAGATAAGATTTACATTATTTTATTATGAGTAATATAATTATAATACCAACACTTGAATTTTTAATGTAGTTTCAATATTTACACACTATGATAAATGAACTTGTGTCCCTTTTTTAAGGTAAATAAAAAATGTATGCGTTTCTTTTGGGCAGAGGAAGCAAGATTTGTTCTTGCTGTTGTTTCGAGCTACATTGTGGTGTTAAAAGTTATATTTCTTTTATATATCAACTTTATTCTCTCATATAATAGGCTTTTGTTTGTTGACATTACCATGCTGATAATGCTTGGAAAATATAAGAATGGTGCTTATGTTATTAAAAACTAAACTACAAAGAAACAATTTGCCCAATTACTTGTCTGAATAGTAAATATCTGGAAAAGTAAATATAAAGTAAAATGCAAACCAGAGTATAGTCTGGTTAAGACCACGTGAAAATATTATTCATCAGTCCAGTACTATTCAAATGATGGCCAAGAGAATATATTTAGTAATGGTTTATTGGTTATTTTAAGTATATAAATTAATTTTTACGAAGAAAATTGCAGAAGTAATGCATAGTTTCAGGACTATTATCACTCTTAATGGTCCCAATTACAGGATAACAGGCTAAGAATATCTTGATGTCTCTGAAAACTTTTCTTGTCTTCTCAAATGTAAAAATTTTAAATGTTATTATATTGTGTGAAAAAGATGTGGCATGCTCATGGTGTTGTGTAGTACTCATTTGCCTTCCATGATATGGCCTTAGGCTGCCTCTTAGGTCTTGTTGCTAACAAGTTTTCCACAAATCACCTTACATCCTGATAATACCAAATATATTGCAACTGTACAAATAGACTATGATTACATAATTTTCAAGATGCTCTCTTTTGAAGGAACAGCATTCATTCCTTAATCAACATGATCATCATTTACTTGTTCTTGATAATGGGAGCAAATATTAAATACTTTGGGCAGTTATTTACAGTTTGCACCTTGGAAGTGAATGGAAATTCCATCCATGTTCAATAGGGTTTGTGTGCATCCAAGTTATCAGATTTATTATATATTCTCTTATTCTAAATGTACTGTTTTCTTATATCTCTCATCATTAGACTATGAGAGATTTTACTACATGGACGTTTTAAAAATCATTTTTTACTTAAATTTCTGCTAAAACACCAGCAACCTAGTAGACTATCTCTGTCTCATATATGTGTGTGCATATATATATTGCGTAAATGATAATATATTATTTATGTAAATAAATATTTATGTATATGTAAATACATATATTTATATGTTTATGTAATATGCATTTTGTATGTATAATACATATATTAATTAATATATATTAGAGTATATAATATATAAAATATATAGTAGTTATTGTATATAATATATACACTGTCTAATATCTATAATATATATTATTTATAATACAAGTTATATATAATACATATATGTATTTTATATATAAACATATACACACATAAAGAGAATTCAAAATGTTTATGGAAAATGGAATTAAGGTATAAGAATAAAAATATGAACCTTATTTCTCAGTGTAATCTACATCAAGTTCAAGACATATTGTAAGCTATGATACCATTTAGTCCATTCCTAAAGAAGTGAGAGTCCTGATAATTTATGTCAATGCAATATTTTTCATATTATTAACTGGAGAAAAATCAGCGCCCTTTAAGGATCTTTTTTAAAAATAGAGAAAGGAAATGAAGTTAGAAGTAGCCAAATTGGGGCTGTACAGTGGATGCTTCACGATTTCCCATCAAAATACTTGCAAAATTGATCTTGTTTGATAAGAGGAATGGGCAAGAACATTGTCATGGTGGAGGAATCTCAGGTGAGGCTTCCTTAGATTTTTTATGCAAAAGCTGTGGGTAAATTTCTCAAAACATTCTCATAACAAAGAGATGTTATTGTTGTTTGGACCTGCAGAAAGTCAACAACAAAATGCCTTGAGCATCCCCAAAAGCCTGTTGCCGTGACCTGTGCTTTTGAACAGTCCACTTTTGCTTTGACTGGACCACTTCAAAGCCCCTGCCTTAATTGTGCTTTGTGGTAGGGATCATACTGGTAGAGCCATGTTTCATCTCTTGTTACAACTCTTTGAAGAAATGCTTCTGAATCTGGATGCCTCTTGTTTAAAATTTCCTTTGAAAACTCTGCTCCTCTCTGCAGCGGATTTGGGTGCAACGTTTGGTATCCACAGAGTCTAAAGTATGTCCACCTTTAATTTTTCAGTCGTGTAAGTTGTGTAAGTTTAACTAATTGAGATGCCTATGGTGTTAGTAATTGTTTCTACTGTTAGTCTTCTGTCCTCTTCAACTAGAGCATGACAAAAATTCATCATTTCCTCCCAAATCAATGTGGATGGTCTGCTACTGCAGGCTTCATCTCCAACATGCCTGATCCCTTCTTGAAATGAAGTATCCATTTGCAAGCTGCTGATTTCTTTGGGGCACTGTCTTTGTAACCTTTTTATAAAGTACACTAGTCCATTTTCATGCTGCTGATAAAGACATATCCAAGATTGGGCAATTGGCAAAAGAAAGAGGTTTATTGAATTTACAGTTCCATGTGGCTTGGGAGGCCTCCCAATCATGGCAAAAGGTGAAAGTCACATCTCACACGACAGCAGACAAAAGAAGAGAGTTTGTGCAGGAAAATGAACACTTAAAATAACAATCAGATCTCATGAGGCTCACTCACTACCACAATAACTGCATAGAAAAGACCTGCCCCTGCGATTCAATTACCTCCCGCCTAGATCCTCCCACAAAACGTGGGAATTCAAGATGAGATGTGCGTGGGGATATAGGCAAACCATATCATCAAGCATCAGTGATTTTACTGTTTTTCCACCCAAGCTTCACCATAATGTTGATGTTTGTGCTTGCTTTAATTTAAGCAGCATTCACGTTGTTCTGATAGGTGCTCTTTCAAACTGATTTCTATCCTTCCTAGTGCCTCAAACTAGATCCTGTTTAGACATGTTACAATAAGCTACTGTGGGTTTATTTTGGTGTACAAATTTTAAATTCATACATAGTTTTTCTATAATATACATTTTCCATGAATTTTGTAAAACTCTTTTGTGTGCATTTATGTGTATGTGTGTGTATATATATATGTAAACACACACATATATACACACATAACATATATTCATGTTCCGTGGTTTTATGTGTGTATATATATGTGTGTACATATATACACAGTTAAAATCTATATAGATATATATACATATATGTATATATACACAAATGCTTTTATGTATATATACATGTATAAACAAAAGTTTTTTATATATATGTATACACACACATAGAAGCACACAGCACACACACGTACACATACATAGACACTAACATTTTCAAAATAATGGATGAAACAAGAATGTATGTTTGTGTGTGTGTGTATTTCTATTCTTCAGAGTATAAAAATGTATTTTTTGGATAATTCTCTGTATGTGATGATCACCTTAGTTGATCAGAGAAATAGTCAACTGACACAAAAGAAAAGTTGAAGGAAATTTCAGCTATAGTAATAAAAGTGCAAATAAAGAATTAGCCTACCAAAATACAATTCTTGAGCCCTTTGGAAAATGATGGACTTGTGTAAAACTGGATAAGCAGCCAGATATGGTGGCTCATGCCTGTAATCCCAGCACTTTGGGAGGTGGAGATGGGAGCATTGCTTGAGCTCAGGAGTTTGAGACCAGCCTGGGCAACTTGGTGAAATCCCATCTCCACAAAAATAAAATAAAAATGTAATAAAAAAATTAAAAAGAATCGTTAAGCATTTCAAATTTTCCATGTAATCTGTAACCTATAAAGGCTGAGTAAAGTCTAATTTATTACTATATCATAGTTAAAGCACACTCAGGAACTAATATTTAAAGGTGTTTCAAACATACAGATTGAAACTTTAGCACCCCAAGGGACAGAGACAGGGAGAAGAATAAAGAATCATATCGTACTGTCCTTACTCCCTCTGAGATAAAACTCTAGGAAATGCTAAATGAAGGAGAGGAGTTCCATGCCTCTGCTTTCTATGTGAAACTCTGGGAGGGGTCTGCCACCCATATGACCAAATCCTTAATGGGCTTCTAAATCCAAAGAAAGACAATATTGCATGGCAAACATACAGAGGGCCTGAGCTGGTGGTTCTGACTCTCTCTTTGGCTTCCAAATGCTTTGAAAGTATTCCATGCATTCCCTCATGTTCCACAAGAAAATCGTAATGCAGATGGCAGTGCTGCATGAATAAATGGTGGGATGGTTGATGTTCTATAACCTTGTCTGGATTAAGGGATTCCCAGATAGCTGGTAAAACATTATTTCTATTTTGGCTGTGTCTGGAAGAGATTAGCATTTGAATCAGTAGACTGAGTAAAGAAGTTCCACCTTCACCAAGGTAAGAGGGCATCATCCAGTCTGGTGAGGGCCTGATTAGAACAAAGACATAGAGAAAATGGGAATTTTCTCTCTCCTTGAGCTGGGATGTTGTCTGTCTGCTCTTGCCCTCAGACATTGGAGGTTCTGGCTCTGAGGGCTTTAGACACCAGGACTTATTCCAGTGCTTACTCCCCTGGCCCCAGTATCAGTCAGGCCTTCAAACTCAAACTGAATTACTCCACCGGCTTTCCTGGTTTTTCAGTTGGTAGATGATAGATCTTGGTACTTCTTGACTTCCATAATTACATAAGCCAATTCCCATCTCACACACACACACACGCACACGCACACACACACGCTATTTCTCTGGAGAACACTAATACAAATGGCCTCAGTGAGTATGTAGTGTGCTGGCTGGTGACCAGGTCAGATATTCAACAGGACTCATGCCCTAACATTAGAACACTCTCAGTGTCAGTGGGAACTGAAGTGAAGCTGATTCACCTTCAGATACTGGCCAGCACATACCCCGTGACCAGGAAGTCAGGAGACAGTACAGCAAAGGGGAAGTATAAATACAATGCGACCTCCTATTGCTGCAACAGGGAATGAGTTACTGGAAAACTGCTGAGGTGATATTTAAGAAAAATAGCTGAACTAAAAGAAATAATGAAGCTCTATTCTTTAATTTTGCACATCTAAATTATAACCCATTTTATTTTGGACCTTCAAGCATATATTTTCAAATATGGCATTGATTTTAAGGTGGCTAACTTACGACAATACCAGTCAACTTAATTGGTGTTTTTCCCTGGAAATTCCATATTTTAAAATGTCTTGTGATTCAATTTAGGGTCCATGCAAATCTCTGAAATAATAAACATGTAAAGAGCAAAAACAAGAAAAAACACATCAGGAGTTGCATAGCTAGATACATCTTCAAAGGACAAATATGGCTAAGTGTCTGCTTTCTAGTCTATGGTGGAAAGCAAGTAATGTAAAATCCTTTCTTGGGAATATTTTTGGAGAAAACATCACAGCATGGCGACAGTTATCAGCATTGTATCATTACTGTGATACTAAGTAATTAAAATGTCTTCTCCCTACTGCTGAAATGCAGCTTGACCCTGGTCTGGCAAAGGCAGAGTAGACAAGGCACCTGCATGATTTTCCCCAGCAGGGGGGTGCATTCTACCTGTTTTTGCTTAGGTGGACACACATGGGCCTTTCTGTAGTTTGTGCTGAGACAAGCATTACTATTACCAGCTCAGATGAAGAGAATGTGATTTAATAGGTATAGAGAAGTAGCATCATTCCACACAGAATTTTATATCACATTAATTTAAATGCTAAATTTCTTATGGCTTTCATTTTTTATGTTATTTGTTTGCAATATTGGTCAAAAACAATTGACAGTTTTATTAAAACGTGTAGTGATAACTAGCACTGAGAGTCATAATTAGGCTTTTATGAGTGAATCATGTTAGCCTATTTAGTGAGTATTCCAGATTGCAGAAGAGTGTCTGCCATTGTGAATTATCTACTACCTATTATGTGCTCTCTTTTCCTGATAAAACTGGTTGCACAAAGCCTGTGGAACCTTGGGGTTTGAGCTCAAAGAGCATTGTGGGGGCAGAGCTGTCCATTCCATGCTGGCTCTTGTTTGGCCACATGCTGCAGTATTCGAAAAGCCAAATGCTGCTTTCTATGGTATGTACACTCATCCCTGAGGCAGATTGCAGTCCCAAATTTCCATTCCTTAATCATTTCTACTTATTTTTATACTCTACATAGCATTAAGTAAATCAGAGTATTCCATTATGACTTCTAATTGCTTTTCCTTAAGGTGAAATGCTTAAATGTATTAAATATGTTAAACACGCCAGCAGTCCCACTGAGAGACATAAGAATCTCAACATCATCATCACCTTTATAAAGCAATTCCATATGCTTCTCTTCTTCCAGGCAGCTCCTTAATTCAAGTAGAAATGTTCCGATATGTGGCTTTGACAATTAGCCTTTGCCTTAAGACATTGCCCCAGATTTGAGAAGATCAGAATAATAATGAATTTTTAGATAACATACCTATACTGTTTTGCATTAATAATAAAAGAATCAAGAGATAATGGCTTGGAATACTCAAATAATAGGTAGATATTCTCTGGAGTATGATGGTGTATAGTTGGCTTTCTTAATATTTTCAAAAGTTAAGTCTCATATAGTTAAGTGACTATTAAACCACTTTGTAAAACAATATGTCTCCAAAGTGTCCCTCAACTACCGAAAGTAATATGATGAAAATGCAAACTTTAGAAAATTTTTTGTTACTCAAGTTTCAAAATTCCTTTTTAATATCATGAAATTGCTATAAAATGTGATATCGACCTGATTCCTATATGGTTTCATATTTTAGGATGATTTGGTCCTAACATAGGAAGTTGTGAGATAAACACACAAATACATGAATACACAAACACACAGACATTTTAACAGATTCCTGTATGGTTTCATATTTTAGGATGATCCCTGTATGGTTTCATATTTTAGGATGATCCCTGTATGGTTTCATATTTTAGGATGATCCCTGTATGGTTTCATATTTTAGGATGATCCCTATAAGGTTTCATATTTTAGGATGATCCCTGTATAGTTTCATATTTTAGGATGATTCCTGTATAGTTTCATATTTTAGGATGATTCCTATATGGTTTCATATTTTAGGATGATTTGGTTCTAATACAGGAAGTTGTGAGATAAACACACAAATACATAATCGCACAAACACACAGACATTTTAACAGTATTTTCCATTTTCTCAGCACAACTCTATGAGGTAATTAAATTTCTGTATGTGCATATGTGTATACCATAATGGGAAGAAATCACACCATAAGATGGAGACTTCACTCTGACAGATTCTCATCCCAACCTCCTAATTCAAATAAGGCCAGTACTCATATTCAAGTTTCATTTATTCATCCAATTAGTGCATATTTGTTAAGTACCATTTACATGCCAAGCACTTCAGTAGATGCTGAGAAAACAAACAAGAAAACACAAAACCTTTTCATTACCAAAAAACTATATTCAAAAGATGGGTGTGCATCAAAACATTGTTCACAGTGGGAATGTTTTTAGAGGTAAATATAAAGTGGGTTAGGAAAATCAAGGAGCGAACCTCTCAATGGCTACTCAATCCCAGTGGGGGAACCAGCAGAGCTGTGTGGTGGGAAAAAGCTTAATGAGGAGCTTAGGAGTCGGTCATTGACATGATCTTTGCAGACATGATACTGTGCCTCATGCATATTTACCTACTCCATGGTGGAATTCCTGCGGATGTTAGAACCTTGTTCAGCTTGCGGGTAAATGAGGATTGCCTCAAAGGTAGGCCAAACCTACAGGCAGTGAATCTCATTTACGGGGCTATAAGTTGATGGCAAAGCAAATGCAAAAACTAATGGCAGGAAGCTTGGTTACATGATAAGGACAGAGGACACTGCGCTACACCACCCTACGGGTGCCATTCACTTTGCAGAGAAGGTTGTATAGTATTTGACATGAAACAACTCCAACCACAAATGTTTACCTCCCAAGAAAATTTTACTATGTTTAATTTTAAAAAACAATTTTAGATTTACAGAAAAGTTGTTAATAGTACATAATTCCCAAACCCACATACAATACACTCAGTTTCCCTAACGTTAATATTTTACAATAGTATAGTACATTTATTACAATTAATGAACCACTACTGATACTTTAGTATCAAAGTCCATACTTTATTCAGACTTCCTTAGATCATAACTGGTTTTTTTTTATTCTTTTTGTTGTTGTTGTTCAATTTATCTGTATCTAATGTCATTCCTGTTCCAGGACACCCTGTTACTTTCGGTGTTTAAGTCTTATTGGGATCCACTTGGCTGTGACAGTTTCTCAGGGCTTTATTGTTTTATGACTTTGACAGTTTTGAATAGTACTGATAAGGTATTTTGTAGAAATACTGGGATTTGACTAATGATTTTCTAAAGATTACGATAGGCTAATAGGTGTTTGAGAGGAAGAACACAGAAGTAAAGTGCCATTTTCGTCATATCACTTCAAAACTACATACTATCAACATGGTTTCTCACGGCCAATGTGACCTTGATTACCTAGCTAAGATAGAGGTTGTTATATTTCTCCACTCTCAAATTAGTCTTTTTTCTCCTTTTTCATATATTAGTCTTTGGAAGTAAGTAACTATGTGCAGCCCCCACTTAAGATGTGGGGAATTGTGCTTCCTCTCATTGAGAGCAGAGTACCCACATATTTTTTTTAGATTTCATTTGCAAGGGATATTTATTTGTCTTCCTCATTTCTTTAGTTATTCAATCATTTATTAATATCAGTATGAACTCATGAATATATACTTGATATTTTGGGGTTATAATCCAGTAATTGTTTATTCTGCTGCTCAAATTGTTCCAGCTTTGGCCATTGAAACTCCTGTATCTCAATGTTATACCCTCATGATTGTGTGTAAGATGTGTGTGTGTCAACATTAAGTGTACAGAATTAATACTGATATTTCTAACTCCAGTTCACTAGCTCATGGATGATTCTAGCCTTCTACACTTGCTATCTTTAAGCTTTACTCCAACAGTGAGAAACCTGATTTCTAATATCTGCCATCTATCATATCAGGATTGTTAGCCAGTCCCCTTGTTGGACAAAACTTTATCACCTAGATAACAGGGCTTACGGTTTCCTTTCACCTTTATTTTTACAGAATCCACTCATTTCCAAAATTACTTAGGTCAGCAACTTTCCCCCTCAGTGATATTTTTCATTCATTTGTAACAAGTTACATTGTTTTGTCATTATTTATAAAAATAAATATTTTTTTAAAATTATACTTTAAGTTCTAGGGTACATGTGCACAACGTGCAGATTTGTTACATACGTATACATGAGCCATGTTGGTATGCTGCACCCATTAACTCGTCATTTACATTAGGTATATCTCCTAATGCTAACCATCCCCCCTCCCCACTCCCCACAATAGGACCCCGTGTGCAATGTTCCCCTTCCTGTGTCCAAGTGATCTCATTGTTCAATTCCCACCTATGAGTGAGAACATGCAGTATTTGATTTTCTGTTCTTGCGATAGTTTGCTGAGAATGATGGTTTCCAGCTGCATCCATGTCCCTACAAAGGACACGAACTCATCCTTTTTTATGGCTGCATAGTATTCCATGGTGTATATGTGCCACATTTTCTTAATCTAGTCTGTCACTGATGGACATTTGGGTTGATTCCAAATCTTTGCTATTGTGAATAGTGCTGCAATAAACATACGTGTGCATGTGTCTTTATAGCAGCATGACTTATAATCCTTTGGGTATATCCCCAGTAATGGGATGGCTGGGTCGAATGGTATTTCTAGTTCTAGATCCTTGAGGAATCGCCATACTGTTTTCCACAATTGTTGAACTAGTTTACAGTCCCACCAACAGTGTAAAAGTGTTCCTATTTCTCCACATCCTCTCCAGCACCTGTTGTTTCCTGATTTTTTAATGATTGCCATTCTAACTGGTGTGAGATGGTATCTCATTGTGGTTTTAATTTGCATTTCTCTGATGACCAGTGATGATGGGCATTTTTTCATGTGTCTGTTGGCTGTATGAATGTCTTCTTTTGAGAAATGTCTGTTCATATCCTTTGCCCACTTTTTGATGGGGTTGTTTGGTTTTTTCTTCTAAATTTGATTGAGTTCTTTATAGGTTCTGGATATTAGCCCTTTGTCAGATGAGTAGATTGCAAAAATTTTCTCCCATTCTGTAGGTTGCCTGTTCACTCTGATGGTAGTTTCTTTTGCTGTGCAGAAGCTCTTTATTTTAAATAGATCCCATTTGTAAATTTCGGCTTTTGTTGCCGTTGCTTTTGGTGTTTTAGACATGAAGTCCTTGCCCATGTCTATGTCCTGAATGGTATTACCTAGATTTTCTTCTAGGGTTTTTATGGTTTTAGGTCTAACATTTAAGTGTCTAATCCATCTTGAGTTAATTTTCATATAAGGAGTAAGGAAAGGATCCAGTTTCAGCTTTCTACTTATGGCTAGCCAATTTTCCCAGCACCATTTATTAAATAGGGAATCCTTTCCCCATTTCTTGTTTCTCTCAGGTTTGTCAAAGATCAGATGGCTGTAGATGGGTGGTATTATTTCTGAGGTCTCTGTTCTGTTCCATTGGTCTATATCTCAGTCTTGGTACCAGTACCATGCTGTTTTGGTTACTGTAGCCTTGTAGTATAGTTTGAAGCCAGGTAGCATGATGCCTCCAGCTTTGTTCTTTTGGCTTACGATTGTTTTGGAGATGCAGGGTCTTTTTTGGTTCCATATGAACTTTAAAGCAGTTTTTTCCAATTCTGTGAAGAAAGTCATTGGTAGCTTAATGGGGATGGCATTGAATCTATAAATAACCTTGGGCAGTATGGCCATTTTCACAATATTGATTCTTCCTATCCATGAGCACGTTATGTTCTTCCATTTGTTTGTGTCCTCTTTTACTTCACTGAGTAGTGGTTTGTAGTTCTCCTTGAAGAGGTCGTTTACATCCCTTATAAGTTGGATTCCTAGGTATTTTATTCTCTTTGAAGCTACTGTGAATGGGAGTTCATTCATGATTTTGCTCTTTGTTTGTCTCTTACTGGTGTATAAGAATGCTTGTGATTTTTACACATTGATTTTGTATCCTGAGACTTTGCTGAAGTTGCTTATCAACTTAAGGAGATTTTGGCATCACAATGAAAATAACTAGAGAAGCAAGAGCAAACACATTCAAAAGCTAGCAGAAGGAGCAATAACTAAGATCAGAGCAGAACTGAAGGAGATAGAGACACAAAAGACCCTTCAAAAAACCAATGAATCCAGGAGTTGGTTTTTTGAAAAGATCAACAAAATTGATAGACCGCTAGCTAGACTAATAAAGAAGAGAAGAGAGAATAATCAAATAGACTCAATAAAAAATGATAAGGGGGATATCACCACTGACCTCACAAAAATACAAACTACCATCAGAGAATACTATAAACACCTCTACACAAATAAAATAGAAAACCTAGAAGAAATGGATAATTTCCTGGACACTTACACTCTCCCAAGACTAAACCAGGAAGAAGTTGAATCCCTGAATAGACCAATAGCAGGCTCTGAAATTGAGGCAATAATTAATAGCCTACCAAGCAAAACAATCCAGGACCAGACGGATTCACAGCCGAATTCTACCAGAGGTACAAGGAGGAGTTGGTACCATTCTTTCTGAAACGATTCCAATCAAAATAAATGTTTTTATTTACCTATATTAAATTTCATATTGTGGTATAAAATTCAATGATATTGGGCAAGTGACTAGTGTCAGGTGTACTCAACTACAGTATCATATTTAGTAGTTTTATTTTCCTGAAACATTCCCTGTGCTTTACCTATTCAACTTACCTTCCCCTCCACCAAAAACTTGAAAGCCATTGATCATTTTACTTTGTCTATACTTTTGTCTTTTCTAGAATGTTATATAATTTGAATCAGACAATATGTAGCTTTTGTAGTTGAGAAGGTTTGGCTGTGTCCTCACCCAAATTATGTGTCAAGGGCAGGGCCAGGTGGAGCTAATTGAATGGTGGGGTTGGTTTTCCCCATACCATTCTCATGATAGTGAATAAGTGTCAGGAGATCTGATAGTTTTGTAAATGGGAGTCCTCCTGCACAAGTTATCTTGCCTGCTGCCATGTTAAGACATGACTTTGCTCATCCATTGCCTTCTGCCATGATTGTGATGCCTCCCCAGCCATGTGGAACTGTGAGCCCACAAAACCTCTTTTTCTTTATACATTACCTGGTCTTGGGCAGCTTGAGAACAGACTAAAACGGTAGTCTAGCTTCTTTAACTTAGCAATGTACACTTAAGTTGCCTCCATCGTTTCATGGCTTGAATGCTGATTTCTTTTATAGCCGAATACTAATTCACTACATGAATGTGCCACATTTTGTGGATCTGTTCACCCACTGAAGGACATTTTGGTTGCTTCCCTTTTTCGCAATTATAAATAAAGCCAATATAAACATTTCTGTGTGAATTTTTGTGTGATCATACATTTTTAAATCAGTCAGATAAATACCTAGGAACAAAATTGATTGATCATAGAGTAAAACTGTATTTAGCTTACTAAGAAGATGCCAAATAGTCTTCCAAAGTGAATATACCATTTTGTTTCTTTTTTAACTTTTTTCTTTTAAAGTAAAACAGTGGGGGTGGAGAAGAAACAAAAAGGAGGGAGCATTTTGAATTCATATCAACAATGAATGAGAGTTACCCTTACTCTACGTCTTCATAAGCACTTTGTATTGAGAATTTTTGGATTTTCGCCATTCTAATAGGTGTGTAGTTATATCTCATTATTAATTCAGTTTGTGTTTCCCAATAATGAATTATGACATTCTTGTCATATGCTTATTTGCCATCTGTATAGCTTCTTAGGTGAGATATCTATTCAGAATGTTTTCTCATAATTTAATTGGGTTGTTTTTCATATTATGGAGTTTTAAGAGTTATTTGTATATTTTGGATAGAAAAACTTTATCAGATATAATTCTCAAATATTTTTTCCTGGCTTGTGGTTTTCTTTTAATTCTCTTAGCAGTGCCTTTTACAGGGTGGAATATTTTATTTTAATAAGAGATAACCTTTATTTATTTATTTATTTTTACTTCATAGCTCATGCTTTTGGCATCTCATCTAGAAATCATTAAAAAACCAAAACATATAGATTTTTATATAATATTTTTTCCTCAAAATTTTATAGTTTTAGGTATTATATTTGGGTGTATCATCCATTTTGTGGTAATTTTTGTGACTGGTGTAATGTCTGTCTAGGTTTGTATTATTATTTTCTTGCTTGCATACACCAAATTGTTTCAATACCATTTGCTGAAAAGAATACTATTTCTTTATTGAATTCACTTTGATACTTAATCAAGTATTAGTTGACTGTATTTGTTTGGGTTTGCATCTGGGCTGGCAATTCTGTTCCATTTTTCCATGACAGTACCATGATTTCTTGATAACCATAGCTTTAAAACAAGACTTGAAACTTAGTAGTGGGAATCCTTCATAGATTCATTTTCTTCAGTATGTGTGGGCTATTGTAGATCTTTTGCTTTCCGTAGAAAATTTAGAGTAGTTTGTCTATATCTACCGAGTAGTTTTCTTGGGTTTGTATTGAAATCGTATTCAATCTAAAGATCAAGTTGGAGAGAATTGACAACAAGGTTGACTTCCATTCCATGAACAAAAAATATCTGTCTACTTATTTACTTATTTAGATCTCCTTGTATTTATTTTATCAGAATTTTGTAGATTTCCATAGATTTTTTATTTTCTAAAGATTCTTGTTATGGGTTTCAATTTTTTGGTTGTTAGTATAAATGCAAATGCATTTCAATTTTGATTTCTGATGGTTTATTATTGATATATAAGAAACCAATTGACTTTGGTATGTTAACCTTGTATCCTGAAGCCTTGCTATACTTTCTTAATTGTTTCAGGTTTTTCCTTGTTTGTTTTCACCTGCCTATGATTTTCTAAATATGCAGTCATGTAATCAGCAAACAAAAAACAAACAAATACATTATTTCTTCTTTCCCAATCTGTACACCTTTCATTTGATTTTCTTGTGTAATCACAGTAGCTATGAATTCCAGTATTATGTCGAATGGGAATGGTGAGAGGAAATACCTTTGCCTTTCCCCAATTAGTGTAAAAAGTCCAGTTTCTCAGCATTACATATGTTGTTAGCTATAAAGCTTTTATGATATACTCCAACAAGCTAACAAATTTTTTTCCTCTATGTTTTGCTAAGAGTTTTTTTTTTTTTTTTTTTGAAATCATGAATGGGGTTGGATTTTGTAAAGCACTTCTTCAGCAACAATTGATATAGTGGTTTTCCTTTTTAAACTTGTTTATGTGGTAGAAGACATTTATTGATTTTCTAAGGTTGAACTAGCCTACTATAGTTGGAAAAACTGACTAGTAATGGAATATAATACCATTATACAGTCATCCCTGGACATCTGTGGGGGATTGGTTTCATGACTGCCCCATACCCAAATCCATGCCCACTCAAGTCCCACATCCAGCTCTTTGTATATGTGGGTTTCTCATCCATTGAATATTATATTTGTGATTTGCATTTGGTTGCAGATTTGGAATCCTCTGATATGAAAGGCAGACTATATTTATTGCAAAAACTGTGCATGTAAGTGGAATCATACAGTTCAACCTCGTGTTGTTTGGGTGTCAACTGTACCTTGTTTTGCTAATACAGTTGTCTTTCAGTATCCATGAGGGATATATAAGTTCCTTTTATAAAATGGTGCAGTATTTGCAAATAATTAGAAATTCATTGATGAGAATAAGCATCAATAAGTAGCCCTGGGAAGTTTTAAAAGTGTTAATACTTGGTTATAAAATTTGATAAATCAATCATAGACATATGAATATAAACAAACAAAAAACTTAAAACCTCCTTATGTGCTAAATAAGGCATATGTAGGAAAATGATTCTCCTTGGTTCATTTATGTTTCTGCATACTTTGTAGCAGAAGCATTGATTCTTTTCTGTTCTGAATTATCCTTTTAAAGATGTGTTATTGCACATTCTTGGAAGACAGAGATTGTGTTTCAGTCAAGAGCAAAGATTGAGTTTGTAGTCTTACAAGGTAAGATAGCATCTCCCATTGGCGGAAAAGATAGTCATGCTTACTGTCTAATACAAAAGATTCAAATTTCCTAAACTAAAACTGAGTTCTTAAATTCAGATTTCATTTTCTGAAATGCAATCCCATGAATGTGTAGGTGTCATTTAGAGCATTATGTCCCTGAGAAATTATGGTGGGGAATAGGCACAAATTCTGACACTGTTGTTACTACTTTTATGATGAGTAATGAAGGCTGTTGTTTCTGACCTTGGAATCTTGTGTCCTCAGCTGGTGTTTGTAAGATTGTGACAGACTAATTTGTTGGCTGGCAAGAGAGTAAAATCACAGCATAATAAGACAATGAAGAACCTTGTAAAATCAATTAGTTTTTAAAAGTTAAACTATGTGATATGTTTTAACTTGTGTAAACAACATTTAATGCTATATTGATATGGTTTGACTGTGTCCCCACCCAAATCTCATCTTGAATTGTAGCTCCCAATTGTTGTGGGAGGGACCCAGTGGGAGGTAATTGACTCATGGGGGTGGGTCTTTCCTGTGCTGTTCTTGTGATAGTGAATAACTCACATGAGATCTGATGGTTTTATAAGGGGAGTTTTCCTGCACAACCTCTATTCTCTTGTCTGCCACCATGTGAGACATGTCTTTCACCTTCTGCCATGATTGTGAGGCCTCCCCAGCCACGTAGAATTGTGAGTCCATTAAACCTCTTTCTTTTGTAAATTGCTCAGACTTGGGTATGTCTTTGTCAATAGTGTGAAATGGACTAACGTATACACACATATGGCCAGGCGCAGTGGCTCACACCTGTAATCCCAGCACTTTGGGAGGCCAAGGCAGGCAGATCACGAGGTCAGAAGATCGAGACCATCCTGGCTAACAGAGTGAAACCCCGTCTCCACTAAAAATACAAAAAAAAAAAAAAAAATAGCTGGATGTCATGGCAGGTGCCTGTAGTCCCAGTTACTTGGGAGACTGAGGCAGGAGACTGGAGTGAACCTGGGAGGCAGAGCTCCACAGCCTGGGTGACAGAGCGAGGCTGTCTCAAACAAAAACAAAAACCAAACAAAACATATACACACATATATATGTACATACATGTGCTAGTACAACCTAGATTCTATTGAATTAACTAAGAAAACAACACAATTCTTAACTTTTTATTATTTTTTCATTAAAAATTTGTTTTTTCTTTTCTTATTTTCTTAGAATTAATGAGTGGCTCAGCGAAGACTCCCAAATTTTTTGATCATAATATACACTCTAAAATTTAAATCACTATGGCCATCTTCCTAAGTGATATGTTTTCTCTAATACATTTAAATCTGATCTAAAAAATGACCATTATAAGTATGGTTATATATAAATTTATTTAAAATAATTACACTATTAATAAAGAAGAGACAACAACGCAAAACATGCATAATTCTTAGGATAATGTACACTCTTTTGGCCTGACTTTTATAGGCTTCCATTAATGCTGTGTTGTAATTTGAAATTGTTTGTGGCCCTTGTGAATTCCAGGGCAGCAAAACTTTTTTTAAAAAGAGTCAGATATTACATATTTAAGGCGTGCTATGTATGTGGTCTCTATGGAAATTATAAAACCCTGCTTTGTAGTATAACAGAACCATACATGATACATAATTAATAGGCATGGTTATGGTCCAATAAATCCTTATTGATAAAATCAGATAGCTGGCCCACCAGCCATAGTTCTCTAACCCCTGAGATATTATTTGGAAATACAATACACCTACGTATATAGTTTGGAGCTCTAGTCTTTTAAATAATGATTTATTTTCAACGTCCTGAGAATTAAACAGTATGATACAGAGTTTGCCTTGATTATGCTCTGGAGGATGGGTTCTGGTGCTGACTATCAGTTACAGGCAGGTAATTTAAACCCCCTACTTCAGATTTTTCATGTGCAAAATCAATTACAGGAAGATCTATCTGAAAGAGGAGGTTAGAAAGGAGAAAAACCAATTAGGTTTTCATAACCTGCTTATTCATATTTTAATATCTTTCTATGAATTCATTAAAAACATCTGCTTAATAAACCTGGGATGTTTTTGAAGATCAAATTAGAAAATGTACCTTAAAGTATATTATAAACGATGATACTTAATATGTAAATTTTTATTATTATTATAACTAGTAAGTGTATTATGTTCCTTATATCTAGATAAGTGCTATCTGACCCTCTGATTAGGTATAGTCCCATAGCCCGATGGACAATCAATCAACAGATCAATTGATCAACAATGCTATTTTTATCCTTGCTTCTCTGGTATTTTCACTTCTTAAAGAAGATGCTTCATTACTACTGGTTTTTCAGTCTGCTTTGCTTTAACTTGGCTTGGTTAAAGGAAGACTACATGACTTTGAAATAACCTAGATTTTTAGCATATAACTCCACATTTCACCCATAATTTCTCCCAGTGCAACCATTCCTTTGAATGGACACTTTCAGTAGAGTGATTATCATATACAGTACTTCTTATAAGATACAGATCTTCTTTAAGTAGTGGCCATCCCTGTCATTTCTTTAAAGCAAAAGCCTGTAGATCATTTTTCTTATATAATTTAACAGTGAAGTGGGTTTAATGCTTTACTAAAGAATTATGAGAATTTTTCTAAAACATGAATTTGTCAGGATATAACTATGGTGTCTTTATGGGCAATTTTATTTTGAAACATAGTCCAGTGTGAAATCAGTCTACTTGACTTTAAAATTAAACTAAGAAAGCATATTCTGAAATAATTTTAAAGCACTGTCTCTATCTGCATGCCCTTTTTCTGAAACTAGAAAATGCATCAAGAGGTACATTTAGAAACAGGATTAAATGTAAGTCACTTCACTTTCAGAGTCCCATAGTGACACTTTGCAGGACACATGAAGATACAGTGGTTATTTGTCTTTTTTATCACTGGTTGGCTTAGATTTTTTATTCATATCTGTTACTCCTTTCTGAATTGATCCTAATTGATCATGCCAAAAAGTTATCTCTTTAATAATCACAGAACATAATACAAAGCTGGGTGCTTAATAAGTGATCAATGAAATCATAAATTTGGCTCTTAGGATAGGTATAAATTATCCTTGCTAAATTCACTTATCCAAAAAGAGGAATGGCTACAACTGTGCTAAGAGAGACCATTGCTCTTTCTGGGTCATAGATGCCTTCTATTTCAAGATAATAAGAATTAAATGAACTGCAGCAGCCTGAATGTTATCATGCATTTATGGTGCATGAATTTACACCAACATTATTTTTATAGAGCCTATGTCAAACTTGGGAAAAATGTTCCAAGCAAGTGAAAGTTTCTCTATGACTTCTTACAAATTAACTAAAGATTTGGATTTTACAAGTGTCCAGAAAAAAACTGGCCCCCAAAAAATTACAAGATGAAGAGAATCTTTAACAGTATACAATGTATTCTTTCAATTTCTCAGATTTATTACATTTGATAATATGATGACATATCTTCTACAATTTAATTGAAGTCGTGGACAATTTGAAAACATAAAATTTCACATTAGTCTTATATCAAAGATCATTAGTATCACACCTTATCAACTGGAAATTCCATTTAAGGACTTCCATTAACATGTAATACACTTTGTAAGAACACTATCACAGAGCCCATATTTCTCAGAGGTATCTACAAAAATATAAGAAATACCGTGAAGGGTTTTATTGTTCTTAAAATCCAGATGCATTATTTCCTAACTCTATTTCCTAATCTAATATTTGATAAACATAAATTACAGGGTATAGTAATGTATACATTGAAGTTTGATTTTTATCACTCTTGGGTAAGTCAAATGAGATAAAATTTAATTTAGAAAATTAAATGCATAAAAATTATTAGAAGATTCAATTTTAAAAAGTCTAGGAGAAAGTTTACTACATAGTTTCCATTCGGTTATCAGGGATTAGAAAGCTATCAGATTTGCAGGAAAATGTCTGTGATCACAGATGTCTATAGCACTTGACAGGAAATTTATAGAAAAAAATAACAAAACCTCAAAGGTACAGAATATTGCTTCCTTTGATGCCCATGGTCTGCTTACCATTACTGGAATAATCAGCTTTGTTTTATAATCTTTCACCTTCCAGAACTCACAGAACTTCCTCGTTTGGTAGAGTTAAAATTAAAATAATGAGACTGGAGGGGAAGTTCAGCCCATTTCTCCCATCAAACAGTCAGCAAGAAAAATAGAAACTACTCTTTCCTGAAGATAGGTGTTTAATATAGGAAATGATACACCAAAAAAATCCTTTAGAATGCTGGAGAGGTCATGGTAAAAAAAAATATTGCTAGGTCTCAAATTCATTCTTTGATTTTAAAAAAATCATTAATTTGCAAGAATACAAGAAAACTTCTGACACTAATCTCAACTGCCTATGTCACCAAACAGGGAAATTTTCAGGGAAATACTAAAGAGCTGCACAAATTAATATCTGCCAAAAACCATGCACATGCGTGAGGCTATTGAGGAAAACTGATGGGTTTTTCTTCTCTTCTGCCTTCCAAATTGGCTTTATTTCTCTGTCTTTCAAACTTTTCACCAGCAAAACTTAACCAGAAACTTGCTGGCAATGCTTCCTGTCCCTAAGATATCAGGAAGTGCTAACAGACGATGGGCACGATTGTTGGTTGAAATATATCATTTTCTCTGTTTGTTGTCACACACATTCAATCCATTATCAAGTTCTGTTGAGTCTACTTCTTAAACAGATCTCAAATTTATTAAATTGTCTCCATGTCTATCTTTATTATCCAATTACAAGCCAACATTCTTTCTTACAGGGACTATTGCAATGACTGTTAACTGGTCTCTAAATACTTCTAATACTAGATTTGTCTCCCTCACAGTTGCTCAGCTGCCAAAGTCATTGTTCTGAAGTGCTTATTGCAATATGTCATGCCACTACCTAAATTACTTTACGTCTTACTATGCATTCAAATAATATCAAACTCTTCAGGATAGTTCCAGCAATAAAGAAAACAGCATTCATTAAGTAGTTACTATGTGCAAGAAATATACCATGCACTATCTATTTGGTATCTCATTGAAGTATTAGAAATACCATGGGAGGTGGATATATTTATTATGTCCGTTTTATCAATAATGAATTAAAACAAAAAGTGATAAACAACGAATGGCCACTCAGTAAGTTAATATGAAAACTTGTGATGGTCTGTGCAGCTAGCACAGACCTGAGCTAGTTACTGGTCATTCATCCAAATTCATTCTCTTCTCTCACTCACAATGTTCCAGACCCAATTGATTACTTTTATTTCTTTGAGCATACTGGTGTCTATCTTGATATATTGCCTTGAACGTGTTATATCTAATCTGTGAAATAGTTTCCTGCTATTATTTGTAGAACTTGTTCTTCAAGTCCTGATTTAAATACCTCCCAAGATAAGACTTTTAAGACTATTCTATTTATAGATTTTTTTAACCATTATTTTCTGTATATCTTTAAAAAACATTTCTATACTTGTCAAAAATTTAATTATATATTCTATTGGTAACTCATTTTCTGTTCCTCTGGATGAATTCTAAGTTGCATAATCTGTTTCTAAAACACCAGCAATTTTGTATCTTGACCAACGTTTTGTTCAATGTGGTCACTCAGTAAACATGAATGAACAAATGGAGATCTCAGCTGCTCAAGTTTGAAAATTATACACAATTTACAAAAGCAACTATCAAGTCATTCTTAGCGTTACACTAATGTTCTACGTCGAATGCTCCAATTTCTCCAACAACTGCTCTTCTCAAGAAATGAAACAGGTTTGTCTATTTTCTGACAGTTATTCAAATTTAGCCACAAAACATTCTATTCACCTATTCATGAATGGTAGATTATGGAGCGCTTCCTGGTCCCAACCAGGTGAATTTAATAGTTCAAACATGGTGGGGAGGACCAACTCTGGAATGGCCTATATGACAGCTGCTAGGAAGATGTGACTGATGTGACTATTGAACACTTGAAATAAGGCTAGTCTGGATTGAAAAGTTGTACAAATGTAATATACACAACACAGGATTTCCAAGACCTTATGTGAAAATAAAACAATATACAGTATAATATCAATAATTTTATACTGATGCATGTTGAAATGATAATATATGGTACATACTGAGTTAAGTAAAATATAGTACTGCATTAATTTTACTTGCTTATTTTAAAAATCATAGCTTATATATCTGAAATCGGTGTCTTGTCATATAATTCTGTTAGCCAGTTCTGGAACAGCTTGTTCCAAAGGTTGTCAGTTCTATTAAGTTCTTTCTCTGCATTTATTTTTCCTAAATTGAGACATTTGCTGAAGTTAATTACCCTAAACAAGTGACCCCCAGCAGATAACAACTCAACACAATCTATGACACTGAAGAATTTGTATGTGGCTTCAAGAGCTACCTCAGGCATGCCACAACCTCGCCACATTTGGTTTTGTTTTGTTTATTTCCTTAGGAAATGTTTTGTTCCACATAAAAGTTTAACTCTTTACCTCCCATCAACTGAGTTCTCATGTTCAGAAATCATTTGATGTTGACGTGTATCATATCCATTCTACGCCTATGGAGGATATAACAATATGTTCAATTGGAAAATGGAAAAGTAACCTGATGGATTTATCTCATCTCAACAGTATGTCGTTTTGATATAAAATATTTAATTAGTTTTTGTATAGTCATTCCTCTACCCACAGCATTTTGTTTTGTATTGCTTTGCTTTAAGCCAGGTATTACAATTACTATCCTGCTACATTTGGTAATTTTTGTAGACAGTCATTTTTAAAAATAAGGTACAAATAACATATTTATTATTTTGCCCCAGCAGCATATTTCAGGAATTTTATCTGAAATAAAAATAGACATACCAGTATGAAAAGATATGAACATACGTAACGGGTGTATTTTGACATTATTTCAAAGTGTTACACATTGCAGTATTCTCAATGCTATTTACGTGAGATGATACCATACTGCTGGGTAACTCCATTATTTTTTTACTTATCAAAATGCTGCATATATCCATCACAATCAATGCACATTTACTAAAATCTGCACAGTATAAATGTACAATTGTTTATTCAACTCTTATCTCAGATTTTCAATTGTTTCTTGATAATAGTATGCACCAACTTGGCTAAGCTATGGCATCCAATAACTTGTTCAAAGACCTGTTTAGATGATGCTTTTTCTGGAAGTATTTTTTACATGTAATTAATATTTAAATCAGTAGACTTTTAATAAAGCAGATTACTCATCATAATATGGATGAGACTCATCCCATCAGTTGAAGCCCTTAAGAGCAAAGATGGAAGTTTCCCGAAAGAAGAAGGAATTTGGCTTCAAGACTACATTAGATCTTATCTGAATTTCCAGCTGGCTGGCTTGTACTACATATTTTGAACTTGCTAATGGCCAATCTTATGAGCCAGTTCCTTAAAATAATAATTTTCAAAAAGACTCTCTCCATTTCTCTCTCTTGCTGTCTCTCTCCACACACAAACACACACACACACACACACACACTCTTAATGTTGATTCTGTTTTTAATTTTTTTGGGGGGAATCCCAACTAATATTGCTATTCATTATTATCTCTATAATTTTAAATATATGTCTTAGTTTCTTGAGGTGGGGCATGAATTTTGGATAGTTTCACCCAGAGTTGTCATAAGGTATGACAAAAAGTTTTCATAATTATATTTAGGTTTTAGAACTATTATTTCAACTGTAATAAATAAAACATGCTATATTTTATGGGGCGAGATCTAAAGATCAGTTAGTTTGACACGTTAAAGGAAGAGTGATGTTGTTCATTATAGGAAGACCATATGGGGTGTTCAGAAATGAGATATATAACTTTCCTTTTTTTACATGAAAATAATTATTTCTAGTGACTTTTTTTTTTTAATTCAGTTTCACTCTGTTGTCTAAACTGGAATGCAGTGGTGCCATCTCAGCACGCTGCAACCTCTGCCTCCCAGGTTCAAGCGATTCTCCTGCTTCAGCCTCTCGAGTTGTTGGGATTACAGGCGTGCACCACAACACCCAGCTAATTTTTGTATTTTTTAGTAGAGACGGGGTTTCACCATGTTGGTCAGGATGGTCTCAAACTCCTGACCTCAGGCGATCAGCCCACCTTGACCTCCCAAACTTCTGGGATTATAGGTGCGAGCTACCGCACTGGGTCTATAGTGACACATTTTAAGGTATGATCAAAATAGTGAGCGGTTACAGAGGAGAAGATGAATTATCTGTAGGAATACTTACATATCCCTAATGAAGACTGGATTTTTTTCAGAGAAAGATGTGACCAAAAAATGAGGACAATGAACAGAAAATTGTTAGGCAATAGTAATGGGAGGAGTCAGATGTAAATATATCAAATTCCAAATTCACAAATGAACCTAGTATAACAGCAATGTGAAAGATAGTAAGCAGCATATGTAGTAGGGTACTGCCAGAGAAACAGAAGTGCTATCCTTACCCACGAGTTAGGTTCCAATGACATTCAGTAAGGAAAAAAGAAGCCTTCCTCAACAGCTTGATTCTAGAGCTGATTTTCATGTGAGACAGTTGTTAAACACCGTCTGCAGACTCTTTATGGATGACTTAAATACACTATACCATGTGCCATCATTATGGATCACATGGGTGAATTTTGAAATCGATGTTGAATAAATATTGGATAAATGAATAAATCAATAAACTTATACTGCCACAAGTTTATCCATTTTAATCTATTAATTGTATTAAGTTATCTCTTTGATTTTTTAATATTCCTTTTATAATTTAGTAATATCATTATTGTACAAATGACTGAAAGGATTTGAAAGTGGCCTGACTTTGGAAACCCTCTCAAATAGGTACCCAGTAAGTACCTGGTAGCTATTCACATTTAAATTGGATTTTAAATATGTAATGAGAATCTACAAGAATTTTATGAATGATTTAGCTAACTTGGAGGATTCCTGATATCTTAAGAAAGTATAGATATTGAAATGATTTACTCTAATTAATAGTTATGCACATGCACAGTAATGTGTAAAAATGCCCCTGTTAAAATATGAAATCAATCGTTACAAATTTCTGAAATTTAAATTCCTTATGCTTGAGAATAGTAACTTTGATTATACAAAATGTAAGCCATAAACAAAATTAACAAATATGTTTCTCAACCTTCAGTAAGATTTTTTTTTATGATGGAAATTGAAAGCACATAGTAGAATCTGAGTGTGAAAACAGCTCAAAGATTTCCATCTGTGTGATTTTGAGTAAATCTGAGCTTCTCTCTGCCTTTGTTTTCTCATAGGCTGAATGGTGCTAATAATAAAATTATTTTTCAGTGACTTAAAGTATATAAAGACATTCAGATAGATCCTGGAACATAGTAGTGTCTTACTGAGTATTAGTTATTTTATGTAGTTTTAAAAATAAAGTATATTTAAATTCACCTATACCATTAGTATATTTGTGTCCATCATAGGATTGTTGTATCTAAGGGACTATAAATCTCAAATTTATTTAACAAGAAATTTTGTTCCATAAACATTAGTAGATTTAAACTAAGAATTAATGGAGTCCAAGAACTTGAAGGGATGCATTCAGTTTTAATCACTTACAATGCTCACCAAAATTAGTAAGCCCACATTAAGCCAATAATCATCATGTTTCTAGTGAAAATAATATTAATATAAAGAATGGGAGACTGGCCAGGTGTGGTGGCTCATGCCTGTAATCCCAGCATTTTGGGAGGCCAAGGCGGGTGGATCACCTAAGGTCAGGAGTTCAAGACCAGCCTGGGCAACACGGTGAAACCCAGTCTCTACCGAAAATACAAAAAATTAGCTGGGCGTGGAAGTGTGTGCCTGTAGTCCCAGCTACTCAGGAGGCTGAGGCAGGAGAATCGTGTGAACCTGGAAGGCGGAGGTTGCAGTGAGCTGAGATCGTGTCACTGCACTCCAGCATGGGCGATAGAGCAAGACTCTGCCTCAAAAAAAAAAAAAAAAAAAAAAAAAAGAATGAGAGACATGCAAATAAATAGGGGAAGGAGGAATTAGAAACACACGAGGAAAGCATAAAATATATACTATTTCATTTTCACATCCTTAAAGTACTTCTTTTAGCTACAAAGTTATTTAATATAAAACTTTCTTAAGAACTTGTTTGTACCAGTACTATGCTGTTTTGTTTACTGTAGCCTTGTAGTATAGTTTGAAGTCAGGTAGCGTAATGCCTCCAGCTTTGTTCTTTTTGCTTAGAATTGCATTAGCTATTCTGGCTCCTTTTTGTTTCCCTCTGAATTTTAAAATAGTTTTTTTTGTTTTTTTTGTTTTTCCTGGTTCTGTGCAGAATGTCAATGGTAGTTTACTAGAAATAGCATTAGCTGGGCGCAGTGGCTCAAGCCTGTAATCCCAGCACTTTGGAAGGCCGAGATGGGTGGATCACGAGGTCAGGACATCGAGACCATCCTGGCTAACACGGTGAAACCCCGTCTCTACTAAAAAATACAAAAAACTAGCCGGGCGAGGTGGCAAGTGCCTGTAGTCCCAGCTACTCGGGAGGCTGAGGCAGGAGAATGGCGTAAACCCGGGAGGCGGAGCTTGCAGTGAGCCGAGATCCGCCCACTGTACTCCAGCCTGGGAGTCAGAGCGAGACTGTCTCAGAAAGAAAAAGAAAAAGAAAAAGAAAAAGAAATCGCTCTGGGCAGTTTGGCAATTTTAACATGAACAGAAAACCAAATACCTCATGTTCTCACTTATAAGTGGTGGCTAAATGATGAGAACACATGGATACATAAAGGGAAGCAACACACACTGGGGCCAGTGAAAGGCGGAGAGTGGGAGGATGGAGAGGATCAGGAAAAATAACCAATGGGCACTAGGCTTAATACCTGAGTGCTGAAATAATCTTTACAACAAACCCTCGTGACACAAGTTTACCTATGCAACAAATCTGCACATGTATTCCTGAACTTAAAATAAAAGTTAAAAAAAGAAGTTTTTAATATAAAACAGCTAAATAAAGAGAATAACTTTTTAGAAAAATGTGTTTACTAAGGTATAAACACTGCCAACTTGCAATTATTGTTCTTTGTCTCAAATTTACTTGCCAAGATGCCGAAAGGCTTCCAAAGTTTCAACTGTGCCAAATATTTATAAATGCAAGGGACAACACTATTAACGATTCTCTCTCTTTTAATTGTGAATAATAGAGTCAAATACTTGTCGCAAAGACCAACATGTGAAATTTGGATTTAGGAATTTTTAGTAGCAGAGTAATAATTGTCAGAATACCATTATTTTAAAACTTTGAAAGTGAGTGAATAAAAATGAAAATAGTCACATAATATTCAAAAAGACACATTCAGCCGTGTGGGATGAGGGTACATTCTTTTGCATGTGAAGCTCCTTGCACACTTAGAAATCCTTATTTCCTATCATATCCCCACCTTCCTCTCCCATCTATGGCTAATTTTTACGTTTGCAAATTAAGTAGCTCTCTTTTTCCAGTCATTCCTCAGATACTTGTGTTAGATCCTCACTCTGGCTCTCTATGATTGAATTGCTGTTATATCTTTCCAAGATGTGCTGCACAAAATTAAACATGTAATACAGTTATAATCTCACATGTGTAAGGCAAAAAATGCTAATAGCCTTATTCCAATAAAAAGACGAAGACAGACAAAGATTATTTTAAGTATTTTTTTAGGGTAAGATCTTACTGTCATTTCCCTTGAGCATTAAGCCAGTGAAAGCATTATGCATTGTTATCAGCTTAAGGCAGATGCATCAATTCATTTTAGAGCCATGATTAGAGGAAGTTAGAGTCATTCATATGACTTTGCTTACTTTGTTTTATCATAAATCTTATTTGATAATTTTGCTTTATATTTCAATTACTCTAGACTACTTTTCCTCTGAAAATCTTCAAAGTTTCCTCATTGCAAGTACATTATAAAAAAGATAAAATGGAGTATCTGTCATAATAAGTATCTTTACTTGCAAATGATATAATAGCTTATGTAGAAAATCTTGTGAAATGTATTTTTAAAATGGAAATAATAAACAAGTTTGGTAAAGCTACAAAATTTGAGATTAATATGCAAAGCAACTATATTTCATATACAGTAATGAACAAATGGAAATAGAAAACAACATTTACATTAGTATCAAAAATATAAAACACTAAGGGAAAATTTTCACAAAAGATGTGAAACAACTGTAGACTGCAAAATACAACTAGTGCTGGAAAAAAATAAAAATAAAATAAATAATTGGAGAGACATACCTTTTTCTTGGGTTGCAGAGCAATACCATCAATGTGTCAAATATGAAATCATTAATATTATATATTTGATGGCATAATACATAATTTGCTTAATTTGTACTCAGGGACCAAGTTGCCTTCTCATTATTTATCAATAAGAAAATTGTGAATTCTGACACAAGTTATTCATGTTAAAAGTATATGTCTATCAAAATTTTAAAGAGCAGAATTTGGAATTCTGGGCTTTGATAACGTTTTCATCTCTTCAAACATTATTCCAGAAATTCATGATCCATTCATGCTTGACTGTTTTATTCCAGGTGTTTCATTTTTCTACAGAAGTATCAAGAATTTGTAGGTTTTCACAGATTTTTTAAAAAGTTTAATCTTGTTTTATCTTATAATCTAAGAAGAGAATATACTTTCTTTTTTTAAATATATAATTGTATAACAAGAGTATTCTTTTTTTTATATATACTTTAAGTTCTAGGGTACCTGTGGATAACGTGCAGGTTTGTTACATATGTACACCTGTGCCATGTTGGTGTGCTGCACCCATCAACTCGTCAGCACCCATCAACTCGTCATTTACATCAGGTATAACTCCCAATGCAATCCCTCCCCCCTCCCCCCAAGAATATACTTTCAAGTTGATATGATATATGCAATTTCCTCTTTCTTCCTTCTTTCCTTCCTTTCTCTATCCTTTCTTTATCAAATGCTACAACTTCTCAGTGAAAAAAAGCGAAAAAAAAAGAACCTCGTTTATTCCCTCCAAAATATGAACATATTTTGTGTGTGTGTGTGGTTCATTCCTACTGTTTAAGCCTTTTTATAAAAAAAAAAATTCTTAACCAGTACTGAGGAATACCAATAGTGACAACATGCTGTATCTTCCAGTTAGAACACTTTTACTTCTGTGAAATATTACTAATGTAAATGATCATGTGAAAAACTGGAATTTTCCGACTACAGAAGATATCATTTGGAGAAACAAATATTCAAATTTATGCTTAGGAATGAAAAAATGACAACTAAACTTAAGGATTTAGGCTAACACAATATTTCCTTCAGATACAACCTGTTAGAAATCATAGTAGTTTAAAAATGTTTGATGTGTTTTTTAGAGTCCAGAAATCATTGGGAAATGATAAGACAGACAAGTTTCTCCATGATTTTTTTAAAGCTCGGAATTGAGCCTGAGTATAGAAAGACAGTACATATATCATTGATACACAAAAATAATCCTTAATGATATCATTTTTCTGTTATATTTATTTCTTCATTAAGCAATGCTCTGGTCTATAATGCAGAATTCATGATGATTTTCTCCCAGGACATGGTGCAAAGTATTACATTTTAAAAATCCCATTCAAAATTAATAAAATTTTTTTTGTGTGAAATAGTTTGGTATTTTAGTTCAATATGTCAGTCCCTTTTGCTTCTTTAAATAGAATAAATTAAACTGTGTATATGTGGATCACACTAAAGGTCAATTTCTGCAGATCATAGAGCAGATATTTCAATTTATTACCTCATGATAAAAGAAAGTGAAACAAGAGAGCTTTTTGGTACGCTTGCTTAATTCCTTTTACTCAGAATTTTAATCCTGATTCCCCTGACATTTAGTTCAATGTTCATATCCTTCTGTTTTCTACTATATTAACTTCCGTCATCCAGAGCAACAAAATTCCTGTGCTAATTGCAAGAAAATGACTAGACAATTATTAATACTAGCTCCTCAATACACCTACTTGATTGCATCCCACACATAAGCAAATAGAAAACTGAAGACATCCACGTATTAGTATACTTTTCTAAAATTTTTAGTCACGGAGTTTATTATTTATAAGTGAATTTTAATCTTATTCATTAGGGTAAATACTTCCAAATGATGAGATTTGCATTGACTTACATTCCCTCAAATGATAAAATTACTTACTGAAAGAGTACATTTTGTTTCTTGAAGACCAATTCCAATGCCTCCTCCAAAACAAAGATTATCTAGAAAACACATTTTAATATAAGCTTAAAACAAGGCAAGTCAACTTAAATGAATGTGAAAACTTTCAGGCAATTGCAGTTTGGTTTGTTTAGTGAGCATGAGTCCAGAGCAGCTGTGCCAATGTTTATTTTGCAGCTCACATAAAAGCAAGAGAAAATTGACATTTTTGAGAGTTCCAGGTGATTTTTCTATAGCATTAATATTTTGAGCTTTGGTTTGTTCTGCTCTTTTTTGCTTTGATAGCATGTTTGGGATGAGCTAAAAGTTACATTATTTTCTTGATACATATGACTAATAAAATATGACTGGAAGAGAAAATAGTTTTGAAAATCCTCTTCAAAAATTGTTATACTGTCTTGGTTGTATTTATAATGTCACCATATTCTTACAGGCCATATTCTGCTTTTAATGATTACTCTTTCACAACTTCCTCATTTAATCTTTTATACCATAAAGATATAGACAAATGATAGATAGATAGATACTGCTATAAAATTTATTTTTAAAATCCTGTGATACATAGAATCACTGATTTAACTCCCTTGCTTCTGAAAAATCTCCATTGAATGATAATAGTGAGAATTTTTAAGAGGTGACTACAGAAAGAAAACAAAACTGTCAATGAGAACAGTAAAACATTGTCAAAATCTAGAAAGCATATCTAATCTAGAAAGCACAAGAAAGTGGAATGTAAACTGATGGTGGAGAAAGCCAAGGTGCTACCTGATTTGCACAATAAAACTTGCAAAGGCTAAGGAATGAATGGCCTCAGATTTACCTGAAAGGCCAAAGTGTGGCAGCAATAATGAAGATAAGGTGAATATGAATATCTATGAAAGAAGAATCTAGAACTTCAGACCATTTGCCCCATTCTGCACCCTGAGGCCCTTCTCTTCACCCTGTCTGAAGGCTGCCAGGGATGGAGGAGAGAAATGGTACCATACTGCACACAAAGCATGAAGTAGAGATCTACTAGGACACAGTGTACATGTGTGCAGTCTGGGCCCTGCAAAAATGTAACCTGCAGAACAAAAAAGGGACTACAGAAGTCAGGGAATTCCACATTGCTTTGCTCATAGGCCTATGTTTGCACAAACACGGTGTCCTGTTTCTAATGCAAACATTGTGCAGTATAAGGTGATAGCTGCAAAAACCACATACTAAATATTGGGATTTCATATTCTCATTATCCACTTTCCAGCAAAATGAATACTGAGACCCAGGTGTATAAATCCATTAAGAAGAGTGAAAGTTTCTTTTGGAGGCAAAATTTTTATTAAAAAAAGTTTTACAACAAAACCCCAAGCAAACTAACAAAAGCATTGTTTCTGTACAAACGCATACATCTATAATTTAAGGGAAAAAGAGAAACGAGTAATCAGCAATTATTTAGACACAACCTCACAACATTGATACTGTTCATTCCCACACTTCTCATGAACATCAATCAGTAAAACACCAGAGCTCTTGGTTTATGTACTGCATTAATTTCATTTCATGTACTTTGCAGAATTTCCTGCTCTTGTAAGAGTTATTCTTGCCTGGTGGCCCAAAGACCAAAGAGAAAAGTCTTATGGAAATTGTGTGTGTGTGTGTGTGTGTTGTGTGTGTGTTGTGTGTGTGCGCGCGCGTGCGCGCATGTGTGTAATTGTATTATGTTGCCTTATTTTACACCGATTTCATTAAGAATGAGTAAAATTCAAATTGTGTGAGGTTATGTGTAGTTGTTTATTTTCCCAAATGTAATTAATAAATTACCCAGTCATGGTGAAGGCTGTTATTCACTAATGATTAGAACCACCAATTGTGTGATAATTAGAAATAAATTTAAAGAAAACTACTTAACACATGTGAGAGAGAAAAGATATCTAGTGACAAAGAAAATTTCTCATGTATTTTATGTTTCTTACTTTTTCCTGAATTGTGTTTACTTTATATATTGAGTTTAAAATATTGTCCTGTCTTATTCCCAAAGTCTTTTCTGAACTTCATATTTTGTATAGAGAATAAAGGAAGAAAACCTGTGTTAAATAGAAGCTCTTTCTCTGACTTAACAGATAAATGACTCTGTTTTCTCGATAAAAATGATACTCATAGATGGTATTCATGGCTCAGTGCTCAAGTACTATGCCTTCCGGTGTATATATTCAGTAATTCATTGTATTTTTGCTCCAAAACCTTATGCTAGCTGCAGTTTTAATCACAGCATAATTAAATTAAATATTAATTGGGTCAATGGAAATAGAGTTTTTTTCCTGTGCAGAACTATCTGCATGCTTAGTAATAACTCACTAAATGTAAATTATTTTAAAACATTTGTGTAAAATTAGATGTGGGAGAGTGCTAGGGTCTGAATGTTTGTATCTCTCCCAAATTGATATGTTGAAATCCTAACTCTCAAGGTGATGATCTTAGGAGGGTATTAAGAGGCAGAGTCCTCATGAGTTTATGCCCATTTTTATAAAAGAGACCCCTGCCAGGTGTGGTGGCTCACACCTGTAATCTCAGCACTTTGGGAGGCCCAGGAGCACAACACTTGTGCTCAAGAGTTCCAGACCAGCCTGGACAACATGGCAAAACCCTGTCTTTACAAAAAAACACAGAAATTAGCTGCTTGTGGTGGCATGGGCCTGTAGTCACAGCTACTCAGGAGGCTGAGGTGGGAGGATTGCTTGAGCCTGTGAGGCAGACGTTGCCGTGAGCTGAGATCAGACCACTATATTGGGTGGCCTGGGTGACAGAGCCAGACCCTATCTCAAAAAAGAAAAAAAAAACAAAAAACAAAAATGAGGCCCCAGGGAGCTGCCTCATCCTCTTCTACCAGGTGAGGACACAGCAAGAAGATCTCAAGGGAACGAGGTCTCACCAATCTGCTAGTACCTTGATCTGGACTTCCCAGCCTCCAGAACCATAAGAAATAAATTTATATTGTTTATAAGTTACCTAGTTTAGAATATTTTGTTACAGCAGCCCCAATGCTCTAAAAGAGATAATGTTGTAAGTTTTGTTGTGGTGATCTTAGAGGAACTGATACAAATCTAGAATTATTTTGTAAATAGTTTTCTTGAAACTGACTTATTGCTGTGTTTAAAAAGAGAAAGATAAATTTTGGCTATTGTGTTAATAGTATTGTTTTAAAAATGGAAACATTGCTCAGTTTCAACAAAAGGAGCCAAATATTTTAGATTTCAACAAAATATAGTAAAATAATTGTGATCCCAATTTTAAAGTCCCCTTTTTTACATAGGATAAGAAAACTCTTTTTATATTTTGAAAACACCAGATTTGGCAATACTTGTTTGCACAAATGTTTCTCTTTAGGCATAAGGATTTAGATATCTCTTGAGGAGTGTAAGATGTTGGCATAAAGTTTTACTACAGCTTTACAGATTTGGCTTTTGTTAAGTATTTCCCCAATGCATATAGAGAGACATGTATATAGGGAGATGAAGAAGGCATTTTAGTCCTTGGCAAATAAAATAGTTGATGTCCGACTTCATGGTTTTTGTCAGCTCTTTGTATCATCCCAATTAGAAAGTAAACTATTATACATTGAGATTTGTTTTCAGCCCAATAATATCGGGCAATATTTTTAATGAAATTGCTACTTCAGTATTTCCTCATTTGTAAGATTTTCTTCATAAAATTGTAGCTGATTATTTTTTCCCATCAGTCCCAACTCTGTGTCTGGAAATATAAGTGTCAAGTGGTAGACAAATCACCTTAAAATTGATAATTATCTCCTTAGCAGTACAGGTGTAAATTCAGAAAAATATATTTTGGGTAACTTCATGTAGCATATTTTGCCTAAAAGTTCATAAAATGCTTTTTGAAAGCAATAAAATAATATTTATTATCAGTAAATTATTTTGCATTATTATGTACTGTATCTTGGATAAAAGGAAATCTTTGGGTCTTTTTTGCAAGATGGATCCAAAGGATTTATTTGAAGAGTTTTTCAAATTTCATATGTGAAAAATTTTGTCCACAGTTTTCTTTACAGAAAATAAAATTTGGCGTAAGGGAAATACTGGGCTAAAATCAATTACTCTAAAGATAACCCAGGAAACAAAAGTTGCTATTTGGACCTAGCTCATACCAGGGATTGGAGGATTCCTAGCTCTAGTATGGCTGAGTAAAATCCTGTTTAAACCTATACTGTGACAAACAATGACAATTAATCCTGTACAATTATGAAAATAAAAAAAAAAAACCTGAAAGTACTGAAAGAGAACAAATAAGTCAGGAACTGAAGGGATTTTTCTTAGTCTGTTTTGCTACAAAAATACCACAGACCAAGTAATTTGTAAAGAACACAGCTGTATTAGCTCTTGGTTGTGGAGTCTTGAAGTCTAAGAGGTTGGCACTGGCATCTGGTAGGGGCGTTTCTGCTGTGCCATAACATGGTGGAGCATCACATGTTGAGAATGCAAGAGTAATAGACCCAGAGAAAGCTCACTTTTATAACAAAGCTACTTCCATGGTAACAAACCCACTCTTCTGATAGCAACATTAATCCATTTGTGAGGACAGTGCTCTCATTAATCCATTAATCTACTCAGGAGGCAGAGTCAATATTATTCCATTCATGAGGGCAGAGAGATTAAATTTCCAACACATGAGCCTTTGGGGAACACATTCAAACCATAGCAGGAGATAACACTTGGAAGAAGAAAATAGCACATGTGAGTTTCTGAGTTTGTTAGACATATCACCATGCAGGAAAACCCGCAGGTGTGCTGAGGTGGTGGTGGTGGGCTTCTAGGTCTCTGATAGAAAACTCACAATAATACTTACATGGAGAACAAAAGGAGATGGTTCAGAGCAACCATGGCCACTGAGACATGAAAGGAAAAACTCCAGGAAGGTAAGAACCAGAGAAGCAGGGGTATAATTGTACCACAAATCATTGGATTACGGCTGAATCACACATGCATAGTAAAGGACCTAAGTAGTTCACCTAAAACTAGAATAATTCCAGTGGAATGAAATGCCATTCATTGCAGAAGGAAGAATTTTGAACTTTTATTTCAGCTAAGTTCTATAGCTACTTTAAAACATAGCTTTTATTGGAGGAATATAACAAGTCTATTCCCAATGTCCAGGGAAAAATCCAAAATTCTTCTACATACAAAGAAACAGAAGTATATAAGAAAAGATCATCAGTGGTGACCAACATAGAGATGCTTCTGATGCTGTAATAACAGAGAAGGGTGTTTTACAGAGAATGAGATGATACTCAAAGATTTAAAGAAAGTCATGTTTCTCATGAATGAAAAGTAGGTTATCTTAGGAATGAATAAGAAATAATATAATAGACCCAAAATAAAAAGTTTAGACCCAAAAAAATAATTCAAAATAACATAAAAATTACTTCATTAGCCTAAGATCAAAATGGATAAAGAGAAGGCAAGAGTAAAGTACTTGAAAATGAATCAGCAGAAAATAAATGTAGAAAAAAACAATCAAGAAGGATAAACAAAGCTTCAAAAGCACAAGAGACAAGAAAAAAATAAACACATATAGAATTATAATTCAGATAAAAAGGAAAGACTAAAATATTTGACAAAATAATGGTACTGAATTTCCATATTTGCTGAGAAACATAAATTTACAAGTCAAGAGTTACAATAAATCACAAGAATAGGTTGAAAAATCAAACAAATAACAATAAAAAATTCCTAGACACCAAAAACATTCATTCATACGCTAAAACAAAAGAAAATATCCTAAACCAGCCAAAAATAAATTATGCATTGCATAAGTAAAAAGGAACAGTAATTTGAAAGACTGATGATCTAGGTAAAATAAGTCTTAAGAAATTACATGTTGTTTTATTTCATTAAGTTATATTTGCAAATGAATAAAATTACAGTGATAGAGAACAGATTAGTCATTGCTATGTCTTAAAAGAGAGGGAAGCATGTGACTACAAATAGGGAGAAGGAGATAACTCTTTTGGGGGCAAGTTAATATTTCTGATCCTGGTGATTACATAAATATATGCATGTGTTAAAATCTGTAGAACTCTATAACAAAATGTCAAATTTATGGCAGGTTAATTAAAGAAAAAAAAACCCTCTAGATTGTCAAAATGGATATATAACTCTTCGTTGTCTGCAGAAATATTTATAAATATACAGAATTTGAAAGAAGTCAGCTAGTATATCATGAAGCCATAAGCATAAAAAGACTAAGTCCCTCTTAAAATACCAGGGAAAGAAACTTCACAAAGATTAATGCTACATGTAACAAGGTATATTCTATAATGGTAAAAGTGCCAAAATATCTAGAAATGGAAAACAATTCTAATTGTACACATGCCTGATAAAAGAGACTTAAAATACATGAAGCAAAATGTAACAGATTAAAATGAAAAAAAAAGGAGATGATTTCAGAGTCTTAGTTACGATTTTAATATCCGTCCCTACATAAAAACCCTAAACATTAGTACCAACCACCTTGACATAATTGATATTTTAAAACATAACACTAAAAATATTGCAGTATGCAAGTTCTTTGCAAGTTTATGTATTTCATTCCCCAACATTATTCATATGCTACTCCATCTTTGGCTAATGATACCTGTCCTTAATTCCTTTTTAAAAACTTGATATCATACAGATTATGCCCTTGGGCCACAATGGAATTCAATTAGAAATCAATAAGAATACGATAACAAGAAAAAACAACAACAGCAAAATATATGGAAATTATACAAGATACTTCTAAATAGCCCATAAGTCAAAAATACTTGTCTAGTCTGTTCTTGCATTGCTATAAAGAAATACCTGAGACTGGGTAATTTATAGAGAAAAGAGGTTTAATTGGTTCAGGGTTCTGAAGGCTATACTGGAAGCATAGTGTCATCATCTTCTGTGGAGGCCTCAGAAAGCTTACCATCATGGCAGAAAGCAAAGAGGGAGCAGGCAAATCACATGTTGAAAGCAGAAGCAAGAGCGTGAGCGGGGAGGTGTTATGCAATTTTAATCAGATCTCATGAGAACTCACTCACTATCATTAGGACAGTACCAAGGGGGATGATGCGAAACCATTCACAAGAATCCCACCCCCATAATCCAATGACTTCCACCAGGTTCCACCTCCAACACTGGGGATTACATTTCAATATGAGATTTGGTCAAGAATACATATCCAAATTATTTGATAGTTTAGAAAATATTTCCAAGTGTATGGTAAAGAAACTACAACATTTCAAAATAAATCAGATGCATAATCTATAGCAGCGCTTAGAGGAAACTGTATAGGTTATGTGCTTAATTGAAACAAAACAAAGGCCTAAGATCAATAGCCTTAGGTTACACTTTTAAAAGTTTAAATTAAAAATAACAAAATAGAAGACAATGAAAAGCATGAAGCTAAGTGTGCCAATAGATTAGTTCAAACCAAAAAATACACCCATGCAACTGAAACTCCTTTCAAGACACAGAATACTATCATCACTCAAGGAAGCTTTCTCAGATTTCTTCTCTGTCAAAAACCAGAAGCAACCATATCTTTCTCTGAATTTCCCACCATCAATTAGTTTTTCTACATTTAGAACTTCATAAAAATGGAATGATAAAATCACACTTGATATTTAATGTTTCATTCACTGAGCATATGACTTTGAAAATCATCCACTGAAATGTACATTAGTAGTTTACTCCCATTTATCTTTTAGTTGTATTAAATTTCTTGACAATATCACAGTTAAATATACTCTAATTGATGAGCAAAATGAACTGTTTCAACTTTTACCTGTTACAAATTTTTAAAAACACACATATATGCATATGTATAAATAAAATATATACACACATACATGTATATGGGGACATAACTTAGAAATAAAATTATGAATTTGCTGGGTTATAGGGCAAATTTGTATCTACTTTATGCCTAAAAAATTTCAGATTTTTTCTTCTAAGATGGTTTTAACACTTGATATTCCTCTTCAACAAAAGATGGGTACTTTATTTGTTCTATCTTTGCCACTATCAGTTGTTCTCTGTCTGATTATATAAGCCATTCTGGTGGGTATGTTTCTGTGTAGTGATATATTTTTGTGAGATTAATTTGATTTTCCCTGATGACAAATGAGGTTGAATATGTGAATGCGCATATTAGTGATCTGTATCTTTATGAAGTGTCTGTGTTGTCCCATACTTTTTATTTGATTGTTTTTATTACTGAGTTGTAGGTGTTTAAAAAATACATTGTTAGACCAGCCTAGCCAACATGGTGAAACCATGTCTCTACTAAAAATACAAAATTTAGCCAAGCGTGGTGGCGGGCACCTGTATTCCCAGCTACTCGAGAGGCTGAGGTAGGAGAATTGCGTGGTCCTGGGAGGTGGAGGTTGCAGTAAGCCGAGATCATGCCACTGCACTCCAGCCTGGGCAAAAGAGCGAGACTCCATCTCAAAAATAAATAAATATATATATATATGATATAATATATATTTATATAGAGAATATATGTATATTCTATATGTATATATGTTCTGAAAATGTTTTCTTCCAGTAAATGACTTCACTAATTATGTTCTTAATTATGTTATCTGATTAACAAATGTTTTTAATTTTAAAGAGATCTATGTTACGATTGTTAGCTTGTATGTTTGCTTTGGTCTTTTATTGTGTTTCTCTTCGTGTCTAATGCATGAAACCTGTACTTACCCCATGTCATAAAAATAGTCCCCTATATTTTCTTTAAAATGTTTCATAATTTTAGCTTTTATGCATGGATCTATGATCTAACTTGAATTAGTTATTGTTTACAGCATGATGTAAGAGTTGAGATTAATTAATACCCAGTTGTTTCAGCTTCCTTTGTTTAAAAAGGTTGTCCTGTTAATATTGAATTGTTTTGTCATTGTCAAGATACACATAACATTTTAATTTTGCTAAGAAGCTACTCTTCCAATGCACTCAGCACACAAAAAAATCACACTATAAATTTATTTCATAAACATATGTAACCATATTTTGTCAATATATAATTTAATGAATAATTTTAAAAATTAAAGGTGCTGTGAGCATTTCATTTAAAAAAGATTCAAATAGCCATCTCAATGTGGAATGATTTCTGAGCTCTCTATCATTTGACTGCTTCTTCCATCTAGTAATCTGAAAATTACCAGGTTAAATTACCTTGCTTCTCTTGTTAAAGAGTTTCTTAGATATCCATATTCTATTTAATTTCCATATAAGTTTTAGAAACAGTTTTACAATTTCAGTAAATTAGACTACGGGGATTGTGTTTGGAATTGCATCATATATAAAACTCAGATTAGAGACAATTGATATCTTAACAAATTTGTCTGCCTAGTGAAGGATACTTTTTAGCTTTGTAATTAAGCATCTGAACCTATACATTTCCCTCCAAAATCAGCTTTAGCATCATTCTGGCATTTTTGAAATGTTGAATATTAATTATTCTGTATTTCAAAATATTTGCTGATTTCTCTTTTGACCCAGATATTATTTACAAACACATTTAATTTCCAAATATTTTAAATTTGTATAGACACATTATTGATTTCTAATTTAATTTGATTTTGGTCAGAGAGCTCAAAAGTGTGTTATATTGATTCATGAGCTGTTTTCTAGTTTGTAGTTTCCCATGAGACACACTTTCTTTCATGATTGATCTCTTCTACGAGTCATAAACAAACAGCAAAAATAAAGCAGAAAATTATTTGAGTTCATAAAGACAAAATTATAAGTCAAAGGAAGGTAACATTCTACCCCCCACTGTGCTTTTTAGACAATGGCCATTTATCATAATAAATAAATTTTTCCTAGTCTTGTAACAAATGATTGGTGTCTAAATCCCAGCAAATATAAGAATCTTCAAGATAATCAGGCATCAAAACACAAATGAGATTACTGATTACTTGAAACTCCACAGTGTCACAGTCACCTAGTGTTATGCCCCTAACAAAATACAATGGCAGCTGTATAAATGACAGAACCGGACTTCACAAAGAAACAGAAATAATGTCAAATAAAAATAAATAAATGCATAAAGGCATATATAAATAAAGAATTGAGAGGAACAGCAGGGCTAGAAGCACCCTGGCAGCAGGGAAACACTGCCCCATAGAGTACTTGCCTGTGAAATTCTATTCTGGGCATCTTGCTGGAACTTCCATCTGTGAAATGATAGCTCTTAGGCAAATGCATTAAGATGAAAAGAACATTCACCTAAAATATTTTGTAAGGGTGTCTAGAATAATTGAGTTTCCAAGAAAAAAAAAAAAAAAAAAGCAAGAGGAACTGGATGAAAAAATAAACACACAGAATTGCCAAGCTCTATTTTTGATAGAAAGTAGTTTTCTCATATGTTTATTGTAACTGTAAGTGATATTACATACTTGCAGATATCAATATTGCAGTGTCCAGGACGCTGTTATTTTCTCTTAGGAAGTCTGCAGCTAACAACAACAACAAACCACATATTTTCATTCATTTTTGGTCTTGGTATTAAGTGTATTAAGTGTTGGTATTAAGTGTCAGACAGGCTGGTCCTGCTTTTTTAAAGTTTATCACTGTATATATATATCACAGTTAAATATACTCTAATTGATGTGTTTTTTTGTTTTTTTTTTTACCTGATCACAGAATGTGGTGTGCTTAACCACAGTGGCATCGGGGCCAGGTGTCAGGTTTCTTTTTTTCTTTTTTAATTACTTCTAGAGCTTTTTCACTGAACCGAGGTAGAAAATAAGGAATTTTAAAACATAAATAAAGGCATGAGTTCATATTGCTATAGCTATCCAATTAAAACTATTGAATTATAGATTGAAATGTATCTCGTATGCTAACAATATGAAAATAATTGATTATATAATCGAGAATATATATTTTCTTGATTACATAAAGAAAATAAGAACTTTTTCTTATTTTTACAAATAAGAATTTAAATATTTTAAATTCTTAAAATATTTTTAGGAATGCAATAAAATTTTTCTAACTTTCACAAAATAAGAATTTAAATATTTTAACAAATGTCAATAATTTTCTTTTATTTTTGAGAATATTTTATTTCAATGTAATGTCAATATATTTAATACTGAGGTCTTGTGAAATAATTGTTTTTCCCAATATAATTATATCACATACTTGATAGAAAGTTATTTATTTTTTTAATTTCATTAAAATATTAAAGGAGTCCAAAACCAAACTATGTATTATACACATTGTTGTCTCTGCATTTTCTTTCCTTGGCAATTTTTATTCCACAAAGATTTATATTAGATTCGGTTCAGATTTTTTATTACATTTGATTTGTGTTTTCATTTTTTTCCTTGTGATGTGTGTGTGTGTATCTCCTTACACAAAATATAACATGTCATGAGCACCTCCTCATCTTACTATTTACAGTTTAACTATCCTTTAACACCACTTGAGTCCTTGAGAACACCAATTGCCACTTGTCATTTTGAGACAAATTCTTCATTGCTTTTACAGCAGCACAGCATTCAAGAATAGTAATTCTTGGTCGGGCGCGGTGGTTCACGCCTGTAATCCTAGCACTTTGGGGGGCCTAGGTGGGCGGATCACGAGGTCAGGAGATCGAGACCATCCTGGCTAACACGGTGAAACCCCATCTCTACTAAAAATACAAAAGATTAGCCGGACGTGGTGGCGGGCGCCTGTAGTCCCAGCTGCTCCGGAGACTGAGGCAGGAGAATGTGTGAACCCGGGAGGCGGAACTGGCAATGAACAGGGATCATGCCACTGCACTCCAGCCTGGGAGACAGAGCAAGACTTCATCTCAAAGAAACAAAAGAATAGTAATTCTCCAGAATGTGTGTAATCAGTCTTTACTGATAGGCATTTAGGCTTTTCAGTCATTAGCTATTACCATGGTAAGTGATTTTATGCAACTGTTCTTCTGTGTTTGTGGCAGTATGTTATTAGTTCTTCATTTAATAGAAGATGAATTGATGTCAATATAAAATATTTAATTTCTTTAAAATCTTTGAAATTTACCATAGCAGACGTTGTATCACCCTGCATTCTCACCTATAATGCATAAGAGTGATGGTTTCTTTCCAGTCTATCAATCTATCTTCAAACTTTAGAATTGTTGTCAAGGGTATATTTCTGATATATTATCTCATTTCATATTTATTTGCATTTCTATTATCATGAGAAGTAAAATTTATTTGATCTTTTTCATGTTTAAAGAAAATTTTATTTTTAAAATTTTAATTTTAATTGATGAATTATAATTGTATATATTTATGAGGTACAATTTGATGTTCTGATATATGCATATATGTCAAATATATATATACACACACATTTTGAAATGATTACATCAAGCTAACAGTATATCCACTACCTCACATATTTATTGTGTTGTGAGAACATTTAAATTACACTCTTTTAGCGATTTTTGATATTTTAACTTTGTTCATATTCATGGGGTACATGGAAATTTTGTTGCATGCATAGAATGTGTAATAATCAAGTCAGGGTATTTAGAATCTCTATCCCTCAAGTATTTATCACTTCTATGTGTTGAGTACATTTCAAATTATTTTTTCTACCTATTTTAAAAGAACAATACATTACTGCTAACTGTAGTCACCCTACTCTTCTATCAAAGATTAGAGCTTATTTATTCTATCTAACTCTTTACCTCCTACCCCATAACCCACCCATACACCCATCCCAGTCTCTGGTATCTATCATTAGAATCTCTACCCTCACATGATCAACTTTTTTAGCTTCCACATATGAATGAGAACATGCAATATTTGCCTTTTAGTTCCTGGCTTATATCACTCAACATAATGACTTCCATTTCCATTCATATTGCTGCAAATGATTGATTTCATTCTTTATGGCCAAAAAGTATCCCATTGTGTATTAACACCCATTCAGCTGTTGATGCATACTTAGGTTGGTTTAATATCTTTGTTACCATGCATAGTGCTACAATAAACATAAGAGTGCATGTATCCCTTCGATACATTGATCTATTTTTATTTGGATGCATAGCCAGTCATGAGATTGCTTGATCATATGATAATTCTATGTTTAGGCTTTTTAAAACAAGAAGCTTTATTATACTTTAAGTTCTGGGGTATATGTACAGAATGTGCAGTTTTGTTACATAGGTATACATGTGCCATGGTGGTTTGCTGCACCCATGGCTTTTAAAAAAAATCTGCATACTGTTTGCTATAGTGGCTGTACTGATTTACAGTCCACCAACAGCATATAAAAGTTGAGTTTTCTCCACATCCTTGACAACAGCTGTTATTTTTTTGTCTTTTTTAAAATAGCCATTCTAACTGATAGAAGATGATGTCTCATTGTGGTTTTAATTTGCATTTTTTTGATAATTAGTGATGTTGAGAATTATTTCATGTAAGTGGCCATTTGTATGTCTTCTTTTCTAAATATGATACACCACATCAAAAAACATAAAATCATCTCAATATATGCAGAAAAATGATAAAATTCAACATTGCTTTATTATAAAAACTCTTAAACTAAGCATAGAAAGAACATACCTCAAAATTTAAAAGTCCATATGATGCATGAACAGTCAACATCACACCGAATGGGGAAAGTTGAAAGCCTCTCCTCTAAGAACTAGAATAAGACTAGGGGGTTCATTTTCATCACTCCTATTCAACATAGTACTGGAAGTGATAGCGAAAGTATCCAGGCAAGAGAAAAGAAACAAAATCAACATACAAAATTAGTAGCATTTCTTTACATCAATAATTAAATGACCAAAAAAGAAATCAAGGAAGTAGTCCCATTTACAATAGTTACCAGGAAAAAAAATATATATACCTAGGAATAAGTTTATGGAGGTGAAATCTCTCTACATGGAAAACCACAAAACACTGATGAAAATAACTGTCGAGGACACAAACAAATGAAAAGACATTCCTGTTCATGGTTTGGAAAAACTAATATCCTTAAAATGCCCATACTGCTAAAAGCAATCTACAAATTCAGCACAGTCACAATCATAATATCAATGTGATTTTTTACAGAAAGAAAAAATTCTAAAATCTGTATGGCAAAAAAATGAGACAGAATATGAAAAGTAATCATGAACAAAGGAACAAAACTGGAGGCATCACATTATGTAACTTCCAAATATATTATAAGTCCATAGTAACCAAAATAACATGGTATTGGTATAAAAGCAGATGCATAGACCAGTGGAACAGGATAGATAACCAAGAAAGAAATCCAAATATTTACAGCCAACTAATTTTTGACAAAGCTGTTAAGAATATACATTGGGGAAAGGAAACTCACTTCAAAAATGGTGCTGGCAAAACTGAATAACCGTATGCAGAACAGTGACTGGATCCTTATCTCTCGTTATATAAATAAATCAGCCTAAACATAAGATACAAAACGGTAAAACTACTGAAAGATAATAGATACAGGAAAAAATCTTTAGGACATTATTCTAGGCAAGAATTTTATGGTCAGGACCTCAAAAGCACAGGCAACAAAGCCAAAAACAGACAAATGGGGCTGCATTAACTAAAAAGCTTCTGGACAGCAGAAGAAACATTAAACAGAGTGAAGTAACAACCCGTTGAAGTGGAGAAAGTATTTGCAAATTACTTATCCAACAGGAGAGTGACATTCAGAACGCACGAGGAACTCAAACAACTCAACAGTTAAAATGACAACAAATAATAATCCCATTAAAAATGGGCAAAGGACATGAATAGAAGTTTCTTATAGGAATTTTAAAATATACAATATATTATTATTAATTGTGGTCACTGTGCTGCACAATGCATCTCAAAAATTAATTTTTCCTCTAAAATGGAAACTTTGTACTCTGATCAACCTTCCCATTCCTCATGCCACTTCCCATCCCTGCCTAGTCTCTGGTAACCACCATTATACTCTTTACTTCTATAAGTTTAAGAGGTTTGGTTTTGTTTTGTTTTTCTTTTTTTTTTTTTTTTTGATCCCATTCACATATAAGTGATATCATGTTGTATTGTTTTTCTATGCCTGGCTTATTTCACTTATCATAATATCTTATAGATTTATCTACATTGTTGAAAATGGTATTTCCTTTTTAAGACTGTATAGTACTCCATCATGCATGTACACCACATTTTCTTTATCTTATTAGCTATTGATGAACAGTTAGGTTGATTTCATATCTAGGATTTTACGAATAATGCTGTAATGAACATGGGTGTGCAGATATATGTCTTCAAAATGCTGATTTCATCTCCATTGACTATATACCCAGAATTTTGGATGCTGGATCATGTGGTAATTACATTTCAATTCTCTGAGGAAGCGTCATGCTATTTTCCAAATGGCTGTACTAACTTATATCCCCTCAACAGTACACGAGAGTTCTTTTTTCCCACATCCTCACCAACACTTGTCTTTCATTTTTTTCATAACAACTATTCTAACAGGTATGAGGTGGTAGATCATTGTGGTTTAAGTTTGCATTTCTCTGATTATTATTTATGTTGAGCACTTTTTTACTAAACCCATTGGCCATTTCTTTACCTTGTTTTAAGCAATATCTATTCAGGTTATTGTTATCGAATTGAATTCTCTCTATATTTTGGATATTATTCCCTTATCAAATTTACAGTTTGCAAATATTTTCTCTCAGTCTGTGGGTTGTCTGTTCACTTGGTTGATTATTTCCTTTGTTGTACAGAAGATTTTACTTTGATGAAATTACATATTTCTATTTTTGTCTTTCTTGCCTGTGCATCCAGGGTCATATCCAAACAATTACTGCCCAGATTAATGCCATGTAGGTTCTCCACTGTTTCTTCAAGTTTGTCTTTATATCCATTTTGAGACATCTTGAATTTAATTTTCAGTTTTTATTATTGTCCAATTTTCTTTCAGATTATGAGGCTTTTCCCCTTAATTAATGGAGTTATTTTTATTAGGTATCTTAGCTGTTTTTCTGTGATAAAATTTACAAAACTTTTTTCTAGTATTTTACTTTCTTTTTATTTACATTGTCTTACATAAAAAATATTGTTTGTTTTGCATTTTTAATTAAAATTTTCAGTTGTCTACTTTATTTTTTCTTAATGTTGATTGTAGTTAAGAATGCTGTTCCTGTTTCCACATGTTATACTGATATTAGTATGAGTTCATTATATACACATGGATCTCTAGGGCAGATTATTCTTCTTATGAGAGATCAAATATTAGCTTTTTTGGGCAGCATCTGTTAAAATTTCCAGTTTTTCTCATGAATTAGAGTACTATTTTGCTATATTCTCTATCTGATGTTCATTTGAATCTATTTCTGGTTTTTATTTTTGCTTCAATTAGTCTATTTATTCATTCATGTATTATTCTAGTATCAAACTCATGGAATTGCATGCTATTTATAATTTGCTTTAATATGTGAAAGATCTCACCCCCATTTTTCCCACTAGAGTTCCTTATAGAATTTCCCTGGTTAGTTTTTGTTTGTTTGTTTTAGATTTTAATATGAATTGTGAAATCAACCTGCAAAAAACAGTAAAGCCATGTACATTTTTTTAATATTCTGCTGAATGTATAGAACTTAGAATAAAATTACATTTTCATAACATCTAGTCACCTTATCTTAGACTGTATTATTTCCTTCAATATGCTATCTTTATAACATGCAACTGTTAACCCTTCCTTTCTAATTATTTTTACCTCTAATTGCTTACCGTTGAAAACCCAATCAGCTAACCACTGAATGCAATGTAAACAAAAGTGGCGAAAATGGTCATTACTGGTTTGTTTTAGTGGAAGTTTTCACCCATTATATAAGATGTTGACTTTTGAGTTAAGATATGTGTGCATGTGTATATATGCATCTATGTGCATGTGTGTGTATTTATATATACATAAAACTTATACATAAAGTGTATTATATTTTTATTGATTCTTTATACAATCATGGAAGTTCAATTATTAAAATGGTTTTGAATTTAGAAATTATAATGTTTCTTTCCAGTTCTATAAATGTAATGAAATGTATTTTAATAACACAATCAATTTATTACAAAAAATAACTTGCCATTGGGTATATTTTATTATTTTTAATATGCTATGGGATTGTTTTATTTTCATTGATATTCATTAGTGACATTGACCTATATATTTGATCAATTGCTATATTTGTCATACTTTGGTAGGCTCACATAAAAATAATTCGGAAATTTTTCTTCTTTATCTATTCCACAAAATAATTTCAGTGGCATTGCCTTTTCTCATCTTTAAAGTTTTCATAAAATTCCCTTCTGAAAAAAATTAGTTTTGGGTTTTTCACTGGGATTGTCTTTTAAATTGTCTTCTAATTTTTCAAAAAAGCGTATTTATTCACACTTTCTATCTTCTATCTAAAGATTCTAACTAAAGATTACAGTTTCTATCTACAGATTCTATCTAAAGATTACAGAAACTTCTATCTAAAGATTACAGAAACTTCTATCTAAAGATTACAGATAGAATCTATCTACAGATTCTATCTAAAGATTACAGAAACTTCTATCTAAAGATTACAGTTTACAACACATTTTTTCTACAAAACATACATTTCACTATGCTTTTCAAACATAGACAGGGATCTATTTTAAGCTGTCTCTCTGTTTTAAAACGTCTTTGTTCTGTCAATTTCCCTTGCCCATTCTTATTTTATTATTTGTGCTTTTAATTTACTTATTGAATATTAAGTTAGTTAAGATTTTCTCCAGTTTTTCAAAGTCTATTTTAATGTTTAAAATAATTATTTTCAAAAACATGATTACTTTCATCAGAAATATATTAATATATTAATTAACAAATGTAAATATTTTAATTACTTGCAATTATTTCACTCACTTTTATAGTACTTTGCATTTTCATGAATTCATGACATATGTAAATATTTTACATTTTTAAATTTTGAAATATCTAACTTATTTTTAGAACTGCAAACTTCCCAGATTCTAAAAATGAAAAAAAAAAAAAAAAAAGAAAGTATAAAAATTGACTAACCAGACAAATTTTTGTGGGTAGTCAACATATTTCCAAGCAGTTATTACAGTTCTATAAAAAATAAATAATGGAAAATGAGTAATTTTGTCAGGAAGCACCTTATGAAAGAGCATATATTTACATAACATCTATGGTCTTTCCTCATTCATTTATCATTCATTCATATAGTCACTCATTCAAAATGTTTATTGGTTACATAAAGTATCCCAGTTTCCATCATTATTTCATATTATTTTTACATTTTTAAAAAGCTTGTCATGATGCCAAATTTATAAAGTAAATTAGTTTTACAACACTATCTGAGCCATTGTTCAGTATTCAGCCAAACTCATCTTATCTAATATATAATTAGTTTTACACACAAAAAAATGATTCATGGTTAGATTTTTCATCCAAAAGTTGTATTTTTAAAGCAAATTTTGCCAAGCACACAATGTTGCACATTTAGATCTAATATGTCATTGAAAAAGTATTCATCCTCTTGTTCTTATTTTCTTCACTTCTGAGTACACGGTCATAAGAAGATTACTGGAGTTTTTATGGAGTATCTCTTTGAAACATTCTCAACGTATTTTCACAGATGTAGAGCATTTTCTTGACAAGAAACTTTTTTCTTCCTCCTTCTATTTCATCACCTCTATCAATTAAGTAAAATTGTTTCTTTGCTTTGGATGGACTTACTTAAAAGGTCCTGTTTTATCCATAATTAAAATTTTTATATACTCTATGAAAGTAAAACCTCTAGCCACATTCATTTTAAAAGGTTAAAATTTATTATTATTTTTTAAAATTTGGATTCATGAGATTGCTTATGAAAATAGCCATTTAATTAAACCAAAGTCTAGAGTTATTACAAATATAATTTACATAGAATTTCAAAATTTTTTCTTATTCGTTTTATATTTCAATTTAAACTATCAAATACATTGTTTAGAAATAGTTTTCTTCTCTTGCATGCTTCAATTATTATTTAAGGGTCATTCATACAAACATGCTATTCTTCCATTTATGGACATGGTTTCATTAATAAAACTTTGTTTATATAAAAAGAAACAAAACAATATATGTTGTCTTTTGTTTTATTGTTTCTGGTTTTGTGTGTGTGTGTGGTGGGGGGGGGGGTATTTGCTTGTTTGATTTTACTAATTAGAGTCTAGAAGAAGGTGATAGTTTGAGAGAATTAAGGAAATTTTCATTATTTTCCATTCCACTTCCAGATGGCATATACTCATACCTCTTTGTTCCTCCCCTTTCAGTGAAAATAAATATTCCAGAAATAATTCAAAATGCTATCACAAATGACCCTTAAAAAAATCAAAGAATAAATGGAGTGAATAGAGACCTTAGTTCTTTAGTAACTGTGCTGTCTTTCATAAATTTTCTATTTCCTATGTATCCCAGAATCCCAGACTGGGTACCAGAGATGTGTTCATTCCAGACTGCCAACAGTCATCGACAAAACTAAACAGAACAAAACAGTAGAAAAAGTCTATTCTTTCTGTTCTAAGGACCAATAAAGGGGAATCACAGCAGATATCTAGGAGGGAGCCTCATCCTCTGATCCTAGCCCAGGGCAGTGAGTGATGGGATGATCTCCAGCTGGTTGCAATGCCACAGGGTTGTGTCTCACTCCTCAGGAAGCAGTGGCCTGATAGTGTGGGGATAGTAGTAGTCGGGGCACTCTCTCCACCCTGAGGGCAGCAGTAGAATTAGTTCACTACAGCAGCAATAATTGAACTTTTAAAAAATCTACTTTTAAAGAATGGCAAATAAATTCTCCAAACAAAAAAGAATATAAGAAGCCTAGGGATCTCAAAAATTAAAAGAAGCACAACGGAATAAGTAAAAATAGGGTAAATATAAGGGTCCCTCACCCGGTGAGTCTGTTACTTATCTTTGATGGCTGCAGCAAAAATTGGAACAGTATCTGGTGTGGTCAGTGTATGTAGAGGAAATGCTTAAGGAGATCATATTTAGAAATTGAGTAGGGTGGAGGCTGAAATGGAATTAAGTTTCTAATGCTTCACTGAAAGTGATAAAAAACTGATACCAGCAAGCCTGGAAAAGTCGTATAAAACATACCGTAACATCTAGTTCAATCACTAAGAAAAATATACAAAGCAGTATACTCAAACACATTAAAATAAATCAAAATTGAATTTGAAAAAGTCTTCTATAACTGGCATGAGTGCAAGAACAGAGAAACAGAAGAATCAGAAACAGAGGTAACAAAGGGAAAACAAAAAGATACAATGGCAGACTTAATCCCAAATACATAAATAATTACTTTAAATATAAATGACAAAATCACACCAATTAAATTATCATAGAAGTCACATGTACAAGAGTTTTATCAGTGGAGTGACAGAGAATAACAACTAGTTTAATTTAGTATAGGAGAAAATGGGAGGCAAAAAATTGGGACAATGAGTTATGTGCCCCTTTTGAGAAAATTCGTATAAAATAAGAAGTGCAATTTGCAGCTAGCTGAAGGGGATTGGAGTTGAGAATTTTTTAAATGTGCATAAATAACAACATGTTTATGGGAATGTGCAAGTAGACAGGGAATATTTAATGATACTAAAAAGTGATGAAGAAATCACTAGTGCAATATCATTGAGTAGGTAACGGAATGGAATCTAAATGTCAAATGAAAGAATTGCTTTCAGTGAGGAGACTGGAGACAGCTCTTTCATGATAACAAGAGTTAAGTGCAAAATACATTAGCACAGAGGTAGGGAGGTAAATTGGTACAGTATAGGGGTTTACGGAATTTCATTTCTGATAGCTTCTATTTTCTCAGCAAAAAAGCAAATCATCAGCTAAAGCAATAGTGAGGATAAGGTTTTGGAGGTTTTAGGAAAGAGAAGATATGTAAACTAGTTATCTTGGAACATGAAAAAACACATGGGCTAAAATAATAAATTAATTGCCCGGTCCTTATGACGTTAATGAGCATGAATTAAAGTGGCATCATTCTGTATCACAGTATGTTTCCACCAGCATGCATGTCAGCGTGTAGTAATGTAAGATTCAGGTTTGAGGAGTACAACAAAGTAAAAGCACGGCAAAGGAGTTTAGGGCTTATGAAGAAAGTGATCATAATAACTGACTATGGAATTTAAACGAATTAAGGAGAGAGTAAAGCGAGACATGAGGCGTAATAAAAAGATAATAGGGTCATCGGACCAGGCACCAGCAGTAGAAAGATTGTTGGATTTGTAGCACAAGAGGGAAATGCTTAAAGAAAATACAAACAAACAAACAAACTAAAACAGAAAACAGGAGTCAGTAGTGAGCAAGCTGTATATATGAATTTACGATTGAAAAGGTCTAGTAAGGTCTAGGTTGATGTAAGGTGGAAAACAAGGCCAGTGGAGGAAAAGAGGGCAATTTATTGAAAGGGTAATTCATGTGAATATCGACATCACTAAAGAATCCAACAAAAGCATTGTGAAAGAGACAATATGCCAGAAGCCAAAATCACCAGGGATGAAATAATGATGACCAGTGGGGATGAGGAGAGGAGTAGGTGTCTGCAGCTGAGAGTGGCAGTGAATGCTGTAGTCAAGACTTGTCATTCTAAGGGAAAAAGGAGAATAGTCTGGAAGCGACAATAATGAGAAAGAATGTAATGTATCTCACCTCCAAGCACAAAGGTATTAAGCAGGTGGGAAAGAAAAGGAAAACAGCCACTTCTTAAGAGGTCTGCAGGGAAGACACTGTTCTGTTATCAGGGAAAAGTTTCTGAGTTTCTGGAATTGGTTTTCTAATCTGACTGTATGTAAGGACACTTATGCCTTTATCTTTGGTGTAAAAGTGGGCAGTGGTTGTCCGTGGCATAATTTCAATGGACACTCCTAGTTAAACACCTAGAGAAAGAAAACTACTGGTTTCTATATATTTGTCACCTTAGAACATTGTAGTCAAATTAAGGAGTAAAATGGAATTGGCTGGTTGCTCTTAACTTGCTGGAGAAGTAGAGAAAAGAAAAGATGAGCTCAGGGTTTCAAATTCACAGCTAACATTCCACATTAATGACCTGAATGTTTTCATATTTGCCATGAAAGGAATCCTAATCTCCTCCAGTCACAGGGTTGAGATTTCTGAAAACCAAACCCTGAGCCCCATCCTGCCTCTGGCTGAGTTACAAGGCAATTTATTTTCCAACCCTCAGTGTGTATTCTGTTACAGTGAAGGCATCCACTGGGAAGATATGTAATGCTAAAATTTGAATGGAGGCATAGAGACAGACCCCGCTGAAGGGGGCGCCACCAAACCCTGAAATCTGGCTGTCATTTTCTTGCCAGCAGTGGCCCCCCTTCCACCCCTGCCTGAAGAGGTAAACTTTCCTTGACCTGCAGTGGCCTCCCCTGAGGAATTTGCTTACAAAACACTCCTGTTTCTTTTCAGGATTCAACCTAATCCCTTCTCTTTGCTTCTAGACTTAAACTAGACTCAGTAGGTCCCAAAGGATGAAGTATGAAGTGCGGCACACAAGGGGAGTACAGCATATACCAGATTAATTGCATTTTTTTTCAATTTAAACAGAAATCTGGGACATGTGCAGGAATGGATCCTAATAAGTGTGGTGTGATCTAAGAGACTAAAATGGATTCCTCTTTATCAACTAAGGTGGACCCTAAGGTGAAGGAAAAAAAAGTGAAAAAAAAAATGTCAAGAGTTCAGGGCTTGGCTATCATGGCATCTTTCTACATTCCTATGGCTCCAAGAAAAACCAGACTTTTGCTTCATTCTGTAACAAGAGGGTCTATCAGGCAAATTATCAGACCCATCCTAACTCTGATTTGTAATCCAAACCACTACAACTCTTGTTCGGACAGAGGACTGGCCTTACAAACATTTTTTTCTCCTAAGCCATTGCAGCAGAAATGAAGGTAGTTTCAGCAGCTGATAGAGGCTGCGCACAAACTGTCTTTGTGTCCTGTAGTTTACTTTTCAATGTACAGAGCCATATTCCATCTCATTTTAATGCTGAAAACTCCATGCCAAAGGGAAATGAGATGTTTGCCCATTGCCGCTGCACTTGACTTCCCTTATAAATACACCCTCAAAACTTGCTGAATATGTATGTATGCCTCTATTTTGTAAGACAGACCCTGTGAGGCATAAAACTCAACCCATCCTTTCCTTTTTCAAAGAGAGAACACCCACACCAGAGGTTGCCTCTTCCCAGTTAGCAAACTGATATGATCAATAAAGATCTCTTTCCTACTATTTAGCCATTCTGGTGGTCTTTTGGATGAGAGACTTATTGTGTAAGATCTGTTTACCCAAGCCTGGAGTGTCCAAATGCTGCATCTTTTACTATGACCCTGAGAAATAGGGAGGGAGCTCCAGCATCCATGAAAAGCCTTTGTTCACTCCTCTGCAGGTCAAAAATTACAGTGGGAACTGCTACTAGCAAGCTAGGATCACAAAATTCAATGAGCATAATGGAATCCTGGAATGATAAGGTCGAGTGGTAGCACTTAATCACCAATGCCAAGTGTTTTCTGATTATTATCAATCATGAAATCCACCCAGAGAAGTAATCGGAAGTCTGACTTTCAGATAACTGGCATTGGCTAGTTGGTCATAATGTTCTTGGAAAATAGATGGGTGGTCTACTAAATTATTTACTGATCTGTATACACAGAACAATTCTAGGTCTAATAAAAATAAGTAAGCCTTAAATCATCAAAACAAAACCACAAGGCCTCAATTAACACCCAGGCTTGAGCCAATTTACACATTCAGACACCTTGAATGGATGGGAGACTGTATCCTCTTGAGAAAGAACCCTGCTACGCTGCCAAAAATTTTCTAATAAATTTTTCTCCCAGTCTTCCTCAAAGGTGACAATATACTTGGGTGGCTCTGAATTACAGAAAATAATCAGACTTCTCAGGGATATTTTCGACACTAGTTTAGAAGTGAAATTAATTTCTGGAGGCCAAAATGTCACTGTGATCCACCAACCACACTAGGGGCAAATGGAAGTCAAGTAATCAATTGAGTTTTAACTTGAGTCCATCTCACAGTGGTATCAGTGGGTTCCTAGGCTCTTCTTGTACTTATTCATCTAGTTCCAGAATTTATCATTGAAATAATCATACTCTGCAATTGGAAGAATTCTCACATCGGTTCTCTAACCTGTGGAGTGGAAGCTATTTTTATATAAAAGACCAAATGGAAACCACTGGAGTTTCCTCTAATTACAGAAAGCTTAAAACAAATGCAACACAGCACTTCTGGAGGGATTTCAGAGATTATTGCCGTCATTAAGGACTACAGCAAAACAGGATTGTTGATTGTTTATTATAGCTCCATTCTACTTCCAATTTGACCTGTGCAGAAACAGATGGATGTTCGAGGATGACACTATTTATTGCAAACTTAATCAGGCAGTGACTACAATTGCAACTGATTTCTAGGTGGGGTAATATTGCTTGAGAAATTAACACATATCCTGCCTTGTACCTGGTACACAGCTATCTAATCTGGCAAGGGATTTATTTTTCCCTATAACAGTTAATTAAGCCACCAGAAGCAGTTTAATCTCAGCTGGTTTGGCCACCAATTCCTTAACTCTCCAGCTCTAGTACCCGTAAAGCTCTTGATCACTTTTCTCTTTCAAATGACATCACACTGGTCCAATACATTGGTAATTTTATGCAGAAAGCATGAAGCCTTGGGGGTTTCTTTGAATTGGAATTTGGAGACAACCTGTTTCTAATTTGTACATACTTACTCATAAGTCAACTTGGGCTCTTGTAATACAACCATAGACTGGGTGGCACAAAAAAACAAAATTTATTTCTACAAATTCTTAAGACTCAAAGTCTAAGATTAAAAAACCAACAGAGTTGGTGTCTGGTGAGAGTGCTCTTCCTGGCTTTCAGACAAGCAAGTACCATCTTGCTGTATCCTCATATGACCTCTTCTCAGTGCATGAAAATAAAGATACTGTTTGGAACCTATGGCAGATCCCCATAAATTAATCACAGAACCTCAGGATTTTGGAGCAAAACTCTGCCATCCTTTGCACATAATTATTTCCTTTTGAAAACAACTTTTTGCTCCTGAGCCTTGGAAAAGATTTAACACTTAACCATGGGTCACTAAATCACCACGCAACTTGAGTTGCCTGTCATGAACCATTGTTGAAATTACCAAGCCATAATGTTGGATATGAAAAGCATTTCTCTGTCATCAAATGAAAATGGTCAATGTAAGATTGGGCTCATACATGCCCTGAAGGCACAAGTAACTTGCATAGAGTGTATCCTAATTTTCCATGTCTCCTTCACCAACTACATTACCTATCTCTCCTAGCCTACACCCATGCCTCATAAACAGTTGCTGATTAAGGGAAAGAAAACTTGAGGGTATTTTACAGATGGCTCTGGACAATACTTAGAATCTAAGAAAACAGTGATCAGTTGCAGAATTACAGCCTTTTCTTGGACATTCATGGGCAATGATAAGGAAAAAGTGTCTCTCTGGGCAATGCTTCTATTAATGCAACCTGGTTATTCATTGTGCCTGGAAGAAGAGACAAGTATGAGTCTATTTTAATTAATTGACTGTGGTCAAAGATTGCCTGAATGGTCATGGCATGATTGGAAAATTGATGGCAAGGGTGTCTGGGTACGAAGAATGTGGATAGACCTCTCCGAATGGTCAGACACTGTGAAGATATCTGTGTTCCATGTATATGCCCATATAAAGGTGACCTCAGCAGGTGAGGACTTTAGTAATTCAATGGATAGGATGATCAGTGAATAAATGCCATTCAGCCTCTCTGCAGACATTTATGCCATTGTCTGTTAGGCTCATAAAAAAAAAATTCCATTGTGATAGATGTGCAGATTATGCATGGGCTCAGCAACATAGACTTTCACTCCTGAAGGCTAACCTGGCTACCACTCATGCTAATTACCCAATTTGCAGGCAGTAGAGATCAATGATGACTTTTTGATATGACACAACTCCTCTGATTGATGAGCCAGCTACTTGGTGACAAGTTGATTACATTTGACCACCTCTGGTACGGAAGGGGCAACACTTAGTTTTTAATGGAATAGACACTCACTCTGGATATACATTTATCTTCCATGTATGCAATACTTCTGCCATCCATAACTTATATGTTTACTATTTGTGGACTTACGGAATTGTTTATCCACCCTCACAGTCCTCCAAACAAGATTCTTGCTGATCAAAGAACTCACTTCACAGTAAATAAGGTGCATCAATGGACCCATGGAAATAAAATGCATTGCTCCAATTGCCTTGATAGAATGGCAGAATAAGTGGTAGCACCTTGTGGTGCTAGGACAATGTCCTCCAGAATGCTGTACTTTTCTAAAGCAGTGTGACAATATGTCCTGTTTCTCCCATAGGCAGGAACTGTGAGTACATGAATAATGGAGTGGAAATGGAAGTGGCTACACTCATATTATACCTGGTGATCCATTAGAAAACATTTGCTTTCTATCCCCATGACTTTAGTCTCTTTTGAACTAGAGGGCTGACTTCCAAAAGGAGGAATGCCTCCACCAAGAAACACAATGATTTTATTGTACTGGAATAAGTAGCAATCCAGCCACTCTGGCCTCCTCGTTCATCTAAATTAGGCGAAGAGAAAAGTTATTGTACTTGATGGGTGTTTGATCCTGATTATCAAGAGAAAATTGGGCTGCTGCTCCATAATGGAATTGGAGAAAGTACGTCTGGAATACAACAGGTCCCTTAGGGTATCTGCTTGTACTACCATGCTACTGTGTGTGGCAGTGGGACCAGTGAATTTTATTTCCATGAGTCCATTGATGCACCACATTTACTGTGAAGTGAGCTCCTTGATCAGCAAGAATATTGTTTGGAGGAGTATGACGTCGGATAAATTGCATTGGGAGTTATACCTGATGTAAATGACGAGTTGATGGGTGCTGATGAGTTGATGGGTGCAGCACACCAACATGGCACAAGTATACATATGTAACAAACCTGCACGTTATGCACATGTACCCTAGAACTTAAAGTGTAATAATTAAAAGTAAAAAAAAAAAAAGAAAAGAAATTCAACAGGTCCCTTAGGGTATCTCTTAGTACTACCATGCTACCATGTGTGGCAGTGGGACCGATGAATTTTATTTCCATGAGTCCATTGATGCACCTCATTTACTGTGAAGTGAGCTCCTTGATCAGCAAGAATATTGTTTAGAGAACTATGAAGGTGGATAAGAAATTACGTAAGTCCACAAATAGTAAACAATAAGTCATGGATGGCAGAAGTATTCCGTACATGGAAGATAAATGTATATCCAGAGTGACTGTCTATTCCATTAAAAATTAAGCGTTATCCTTTCCATACCAGAGGTGGTCAAATGTAATCAACTTGTCACCAAGTAGCTGTCTGATTAGTCTAGGAAGTTGTGCCATAATAACTCATTGTTCTTTCCTGCCTCCAAGTTAGACAATTCACATGAGTTTGCCAGGTTAGCCTTCAGGAGTGGAAGCCCCTGTTGCTGAGCCCATGCATCATCTCCATATCTAACATTATGGGAAATCATGCTAATCATCCCATGATTAAAGTCAGTGAAAAACCCAAACCCAATTGAGGTTGGACTTACTAATGGGCCAGACCCTTCAGGAATGAAGGTTTTGAAACAACCAAGCAAAGAAGCACCACGAATAAAAGTACCACTGAGGACAAAGGGACAATGGGGTCAGTAGGGGAAGAATATGGTTATAAATACCAAATAGGACCATGTGAACATTTGAATAAACAAGGACTGTAATACTATTCCTTTCTTATTTTCTATTAATATATTTGTATACATATTAACTGAATACTTTTGTTTTCTTCCCTATCATCCCATAGAATCTGGCAAAAAAAAGTATTAATAATAGCAAACTTTACATTGCAGTATTTAGGTTACAGGATATCAAAAGAGAAAAGTTAACATCATCTAGGAATAGGCATTATCTCAAGGAGAAAGAGTTAGCCTGCTTTCAGTTGTACACAGCATACTTGAATCATGTTAAGCAGAAACAGGAGTTTTCTAGCCTCTCTTTGGAGAATGAAATATGGTTTGAAGAGGTATGTATGGAGGTCAAGTTGACAAGAGATTGGATATGATGCTCTTTTTCAGTGTCACGTTGGTTAGTTCAAAGTCCCCATTTTTCAACCAAACACTTCTAGATGTTGGCCACAAAGTAATTTTGTACCGATGATTAAAGTATATAACTGCTTGACTTTACGTAAGATAAATTTTCTAGATAATCCACATAGGCCTGTTTCAATCACCTGAAAGTTCTGAAGAGGAGAACTGAGGCTTCCCTGAAGAAGAAATTCTGACTGTAAACACTGGCTTCTCCTCATGCCCAAGAGTTCCAGCATGCCCTTCCTGACATTCCACCCCACAGATACTGGAATTGCCTCATCAGCTCCCAGAGTCCCATGAACTAATTCTTATTTGTCTCATTCTCTGGTAAATCCCTAACGGATGCATATTTCTATATGAAATTACATAATCAATGTCCTGATCATTTTGGACAAGATTTTCAGACTAGTCCTATAAGAGTTCTGCTTTTATATCCAATTACTTCACAGTGCTAACAGTATCAAGGCTTGAAACATGTATACGTGAAAAGACAGATATATAAAACACAAGCTTTAAATTGTAATATCAGATCATCACTATATAAACAAATAAGTTATGCTAAAGAGAACGTTAAGAAGTTATGAAATGCATTGTGTTAGACAGATGATAAATGGTAAATCTATCTTTCTATATCAACCGTATTTGAACACATAGTTATGAGACAGAGAGAGAATCGCTTTAAGAACTGATTCACATGCTTGTGGATGCTGTTAAGTTCAAACTATACAGGGTAACCTGGCTACCTGCAAACCCAGGAAAGAGTTATTGTTGCAGCTAGAACCCTAGGCCAGTGTGCTGTCTGAGTTCCCTCTTCCTTGCTGGAAGTCACTCTTTGTTCTGTTAAGCCCTTCAACTACTGGATGGCACTCACCTTCATTAAGAAAAGTAATCTTATCACTTGGATTCGGGAAGGGGAACATCACACACCAGGGCCTATCATGGGGAGGGGGGAGGGGGGAGGGATTGCATTGGGAGTTATACCTGATGTAAATGACGAGTTGATGGGTGCTGATGAGTTGATGGGTGCAGCACAGCAACATGGCACAAGTATACATATGTAACAAACCTGCACGTTATGCACATGTACCCTAGAACTTAAAGTATAATAATAATAAAAATAAATAAATAAATAAAAATTAAAAAAAAAAAAAGAAAAGTAATCTTTACTCAAAATCTACTGATTTAAATGTTAGTCACATCTAAAAACTACCTACACAGACAAATCTAGAATAATGTTCTACCACATATCTGGGTACCATGACTTAGCCAATTTGGGACATAAAATTAACCATCACTTAGGGAAATATTTTATTTTCACTGTCATCAGGTCTCTTCAATTTCTCTGGTAATTGTGAAAGAAATTATTTTTAAAAGAAAAGCCATTAAAAATAAAAGAAAGAGAGGTATGAACATGTACAAAGAGAGACAATTGCTTTTGATTTGTAACAGTTACTTAAACTGTCCAGGTCACTTGCGAACAGATGCATTATACTGTAAAATGCTTATCTTTTATGTATTTATCAAATGATAATAAGCTTACAGAATTGTATCAGATTAAAATTTCTCATTTGTAAATTCATTTAAATATTGAAATAAATATTTAAAGTCTTCATTGTTTGACTTCATAAATGATACTTTGTATAAAAATTTGAACTGCTATTATGCTTAGCACAGGCACATTTCAGGAAAAGAGAACAACATAAATTATTCTAGTTTATTTAAGTTACATTAACATTGATTAGGAGCACAAAAATAATAATAAGCAAAAGGTAAAATGAAGAAAACATCTATAAATCTTGGACATGATATTCAGCAGAACTAAATGTGTGAGAAAATACTTTAACATTTGATATTTATTTTTATAAATGAATCTATACCTCTAGGCTCTTTTGAATTTTTCAGTAATTATTACTTGCTCTAAATGAAAGTGTTATATGCATTATTTTACAAATCATTTTAATAAAATGCATATTATATGTTTTCAGTTACTGAATATTTTCAACTGAGCCTCTGCTGCTGATACCCAGGCAAACAGGGTCTGGAGTGGACCTCAAGCAATCTCCAACAGACCTACAGCTGAGGGTCCTGACTGTTAGAAGGAAAACGATCAAACAGGAAGGACACCTACACCAAAACCCCATCAGTACATCACCATCATCAAAGACCAGAGGCAGATAAAACCACAAAGATGGGGAAAAAGCAGGGCAGAAAAGCTGGAAATTCAAAAAATAAGAGCGCATCTCCCCCGGCAAAGGAGCGCAGCTCATCGCCAGCAACGGATCAAATCTGGACGGAGAATGACTTTGACGAGATGAGAGAAGAAGGCTTCAGTCCATCAAATTTCTCAGAGCTAAAGAAGGAATTACGTACCCAGCGCAAAGAAACTAAAAATCTTGAAAAAAAAGTGGAAGAATTGATGGCTAGAGTAATTAATGCAGAGAAGGTCATAAACGAAATGAAAGAGATGAAAACCATGACACGAGAAATACGTGACAAATGCACAAGCTTCAGTAACCGACTCGATCAACTGGAAGAAAGAGTATCTGTGATTGAGGATCAAATGAATGAAATGAAGCGAGAAGAGAAACCAAAAGAAAAAAGAAGAAAAAGAAATGAACAAAGCCTGCAAGAAGTATGGGATTATGTAAAAAGACCAAATCTATGTCTGATTGGGGTGCCTGAAAGTGAGGGGGAAAATGGAACCAAGTTGGAAAACACTCTTCAGGATATCATCCAGGAGAACTTCCCCAACCTAGTAGGGCAGGCCAACATTCAAATCCAGGAAATACAGAGAACGCCACAAAGATACTCCTCGAGAAGAGCAACTCCAAGACACATAATTGCCAGATTCACCAAAGTTGAAATGAAGGAAAAAATCTTAAGGGCAGCCAGAGAGAAAGGTCAGGTTACCCACAAAGGGAAGCCCATCAGACTAACATAAGATCTCTCGGCAGAAACTCTCCAAGCCAGAAGAGAGTGGGGGCCAATATTCAACATTCTTAAAGAAAAGAATTTTAAACCCAGAATTTCATATCCAGCCAAACTAAGTTTCATAAGTGAAGGAGAAATAAAATCCTTTACAGATAAGCAAATGCTTACAGATTTTGTCACCACTAGGCCTGCCTTACAAGAGACCCTGAAGGAAGCACTCAACATGGAAAGGAACAACCGGTACCAGCCATTGCAAAAACATGCCAAAATGTAAAGACCATCGAGGCTAGGAAGAAACTGCATCAACTAACGAGCAAAATAACCAGTTAATATCATAATGGCAGGATCAAGTTCACACATAACAATCTTAACCTTAAATGTAAATGGACTAAATGCTCCAATTAAAAGACACAGACTGGCAAACTGGATAAAGAGTCAAGACCCATCAGTCTGCTGTATTCAGGAGACCCATCTCACACTCCGAGACATACATAGGCTCAAAATAAAGGGATGGAGGAAGATTTACCAAGCAAATGGAGAACAAAAAAAAGCGGGGGTTGCAATACTAGTCTCTGATAAAACAGTCTTTAAACCATCAAAGATCAAAAGAGACAAAGAAGGCCATTACATAATGGTAAAGGGATCAATTCAACAGGAAGAGCTAACTATCCTAAATATATATGCACCCAATACAGGAGCACCCAGATTCATCAAGCAAGTCCTTAGAGACTTACAAAGAGACTTAGACTCCCATACGATAATAATGGGAGACTTCAACACTCCACTGTCAACATTAGACAGATCAACGAGACAGAAAGTTAACAAGGATATCCAGGAATTGAACTCATCTCTGCAGCAAGCAGACCTAATAGACATCTATAGAACTCTCCACCCCAAATCAACAGAATATACATTCTTCTCAGCACCACATCATACTTACTCCAAAATCGAGCACATAATTGGAAGTAAAGCACTCCTCAGCAAATGTACAAGAACAGAAATTATAACAAACTGTCTCTCAGACCACAGTGCAATCAAACTAGAACTCAGGACTAAGAAACTCAATCAAAACCGCTCAACTACATGGAAACTGAACAACCTGCTCCTGAATGACTACTGGGTACATAACGAAATGAAGGCAGAAATAAAGATGTTCTTTGAAACCAATGAGAACAAAGATACAACATACCAGAATCTCTGGGACACATTTAAAGCAGTGTGTAGAGGGAAATTTATAGCACTAAATGCCCACAAGAGAAAGCAGGAAAGATCTAAAATTGACACTCTAACATTGCAATTAAAAGAACTAGAGAAGCAAGAGCAAACACATTCGAAAGCTAGCAGAAGGCAAGAAATAACTAAGATCAGAGCAGAACTGAAGGAGATAGAGACACAAAAAACTCTCCAAAAAGTCAATGAATCCAGAAGTTGGTTTTTTGAAAAGATCAACAAAATTGACAGACCACTAGCAAGACTAATAAAGAAGAAAAGAGAGAAGAATCAAATCGACGCAATTAAAAATGATAAAGGGGATATCACCACCGACCCCACAGAAATACAAACTACCATCAGAGAATACTATAAACACCTCTACGCAAATAAACTGGAAAATCTAGAAGAAATGGATAATTTCCTGGACACTTACACTCTTCCAAGACTAAACCAGGAAGAAGTTGAATCCCTGAAGAGACCAATAGCAGGCTCTGAAATTGAGGCAATAATTAATAGCCTACCAACCAAAAAAAGTCCAGGACCAGATGGATTCACAGCTGAATTCTACCAGAGGTACAAGGAGGAGTTGGTACCATTCCTTCTGAAACTATTCCAATCAATAGAAAAAGAGGGAATCCTCCCTAACTCATTTTATGAGGCCAATATCATCCTGATACCAAAGCCTGGCAGAGACACAACAAAAAAAGAGAATTTTAGACCAATATCCCTGATGAACATCGATGCAAAAATCCTCAATAAAATACTGGCAAACCGGATTCAGCAACACATCCAAAAGCTTATCCACCATGATCAAGTGGGCTTCATCCCTGGGATGCAAGGCTGGTTCAACATTCGCAAATCAATAAACATAATCCAGCATATAAACAGAACCAAAGACAAGAACCACATGATTATCTCAATAGATGCAGAAAAGGCTTTTGACAAAATTCAACAGCCCTTCATGCTAAAAACGCTCAATAAATTCGGTATTGATGGAACGTACCTCAAAATAATAACAGCTATTTATGACAAACCGACAGCCAATATCATACTGAATGGGCAAAAACTGGAAAAATTCCCTTTGAAAACTGGCACAAGACAGGGATGCCCTCTCTCACCACTCCTATTCAACATAGTGTTGGAAGTTCTGGCTAGGGCAATTAGGCAAGAGAAAGAAATCAAGGGTATTCAGTTAGGAAAAGAAGAAGTCAAACTGTCCCTGTTTGCAGATGACATGATTGTATATTTAGAAAACCCCATTGTCTCAGCCCAAAATCTCCTTAAGCTGATAAGCAACTTCAGCAAAGTCTCAGGATACAAAATTAATGTGCAAAAATCACGAGCATTCTTATACACCAGTAACAGACAAACAGAGAGCCAAATCAGGAATGAACTTCCATTCACAATTGCTTCAAAGAGAATCAAATACCTAGGAATCCAACTTACAAGGGATGTAAAGGACCTCTTCAAGGAGAACTACAAACCACTGCTCCGTGAAATCAAAGAGGACGCAAACAAATGGAAGAACATACCATGCTGATGGATAGGAAGAATCAATATCGTGAAAATGGCCATACTGCCCAAGGATTTATAGATTCAATGCCATCCCCATCAAGCTACCAATGAGTTTCTTCATAGAACTGGAAAAAACTGCTTTAAAGTTCATATGGAACCAAAAAAGAGCCCGCATCTCCAAGACAATCCTAAGTCAAAAGAACAAAGCTGGAGGCATCACGCTACCTGACTTCAAACTATACTACAAGGCTACAGTAACCAAAACAGCATGGTACTGGTACCAAAACAGAGATATAGACCAATGGAACAGAACAGAGGCCTCAGAAATAATACCACACATCTACAGCCATCTGATCTTTGACAAACCTGAGAGAAACAAGAAATGGGGAAAGGATTCCCTATTTAATAAATGGTGCTGGGAAAATTGGCTAGCCATAAGTAGAAAGCTGAAACTGGATCCTTTCCTTACTCCTTATACGAAAATTAATTCAAGATGGATTAGAGACTTAAATGTTAGACCTAATACCATAAAAATCCTAGAGGAAAACCTAGGTAGTACCATTCAGGACATAGGCATGGGCAAAGACTTCATGTCTAAAACACCAAAAGCAACGGCAGCAAAAGCCAAAATTGACAAATGGGATCTCATTAAATTAAAGAGCTTCTGCACAGCAAAAGAAACTACCATCAGAGTGAACAGGCAACCTACAGAATGGGAGAAAATTTTTGCAATCTACTCATCTGACAAAGGGCTAATATCCAGAACCTACAAAGAACTCAAACAAATTTACAAGAAAAAAACAAACAACCCCATCAAAAAGTGGGCAAAGGATATGAACAGACATTTCTCAAAAGAAGACATTCATACAGCCAACAGACACATGAAAAAATGCTCATCATCACTGGCCATCAGAGAAATGCAAATCAAAACCACAATGAGATACCATCTCACACCAGTTAGAATGGCGATCATTAAAAAGTCAGGAAACAACAGGTGCTGGAGAGGATGTGGAGAAATAGGAACACTTTTACACTGTTGGTGGGATTGTAAACTAGTTCAACCATTATGGAAAACAATATGGCGATTCCTCAAGGATCTAGAACTAGATGTACCATATGACCCAGCCATCCCATTACTGGGTATATACCCAAAGGATTATAAATTATGCTGCTATAAAGACACATGCACACGTATGTTTATTGCAGCACTATTCACAATAGCAAAGACTTGGAATCAACCCAAATGTCCATCAGTGACAGATTGGATTAAGAAAATGTGGCACATATACACCATGGAATACTATGCAGCCATCAAAAAGGATGAGTTTGCGTCCTTTGTAGGGACATGGATGCAGCTGGAAACCATCATTCTTAGCAAACTATCACAAGAACAGAAAACCAAACACCGCATGTTCTCACTGATAGGTGGGAACTGAACAATGAGATCACTTGGACTCAGGAAGGGGAACATCACACACAGGGGCCTATCATGGGGAGGGGGAAGGGGGGAGGGATTGCATTGGGAGTTATACCTGATGTAAATGATGAGTTGATGGGTGCAGCACACCAACATGGCACAAGTATACATATGTAACAAACCTGCACGTTATGCACATGTACACTACAATTTAAAGTATAATAATAATAAATAAATTTAAAAAAATGCATATTATATGTTTTCAGTTACTGAATATTATGTTAAATATAAACATGAGTTAATTATAACATACAGTGGAGCCAGGTAAAATATTATCTATCAAAATCAAAAGGTAATTGATTAGCATATTGTCTAGATCCTCATGAGGTGCACAAACTTGTCAATATATCTTGCGAGTGGCCATTCCACCTCTGCTTAAACACTTCGATGGTAATGAAAATAAACACAGTACTGAAAGAATTTATCTATTACTTTTTATAACTGTTTATAGTATATTATCGTATCGATACAGAATCCGACTTACTATGATTTCTACCCGTTAGTTTTTATTCTATCATCTAGAGTTTCACTACACATCCAATTTCTTTTTACAAGGGTATTGTTTCAAATTTTTCTTGATAGGCAAAATTTAATTATCATACATAAACTTTTGTTTTCCTCTCAACCTTATTTATATTCTTTATGCCATGTGCTTTGTTATTCCATCATTTATTTGATGTCTGACAGTCAGATTTCAACCTAATATGCCAATAATTACCTCTCAACTCTCAACTTTCTCTTTCTCTATGTATGTATATTTCTCTAGTGTGTATATAATATAAAAGTTATTATATGTAATTATATATAATATATATTATGTGTTCATATGCATATTTAATATCTATAAATTTATTATATTAATTTTTCTATATTATATGTAATATATATAAACTTATATACTCTCTAGTATATATAGAGACATATGTTTATATATACCTAATGTATATATACATTTTTTATATATATACATAAACTCTTTTTATATATGCACACACAAAACTTACCAATCTTGCTTTATTTTATCTTATCAAATGTATTTTACTATGACTTCCACATTTTATATTCAGAAGCCGAGGCCCTGGGAGGATCTATAACATAAGCAAAGTTCACATTCTTTTAGGTGGTATAACTATGAATCAGAGAACCCATAAAATATGAGCTAATATGCATTATTTTAAGCCAACAATGATAACATTGGCTTGTGGGTAGTCATGTATCAGTACTGATTTTTATCTAGGGTTTCTTCGCTGGCCCTATTACTCTACCCTGAAATTGTGAGTGAGACGCTTTGTAAGATAATATAGTTTCTGACGATTTGACCTCCAAATTGCTCCTGGCAACAAATCCAATAATTATTTCAAATTTCTGCTGACATGACTGAAATAGAATACAAAATGGATAGTACGCCAAAGTACTTGCAGTAATTTACTAATATGAATAATTAGAGCTATGGAAAGCATCTTGCAATGGACCATGAGGGTTCTCAAGAAACAGGGGACAGAACTGATGTCTGGATGAGATAAAATATATTAATATGGGTAGGAAGACTCTCCCGTGTTTTAGATTTTAACTTCTCTGTGGCACCAGAAAGCAATAATACACAACTGGGACAATCCCAGAAGCCTGGAAATGGGATGGCCCAGCTTAAATAAAGTGAACATGAAAGAGTTTGGCGAGTATGGAGAAAGCGATTTAAAAAACTCAGAATGTGGTGTGCAAGAATGGGTCTATTGTGTGAGAGGCCTCACAAGATGACTGTTCCTTGAGAAAGCCAAACAGCGTTCCATTCACTGAGCTGACATGAATTTTGCTGGTGAAACACACACTTAATTTTTATTTTAGGTCAGTAATGGCTCTCTTCTGTAAGCCACAACTGACAGTAGGGGATACTAATGTGAAACTGGGCTCCCTATTATCAATGGGGATATTACAATTCTAAAAAAACTGATGCTTTCTTGCAACACTTAACCTTTAGAGACAAGGTGGATACTATAATGATAAAATAGCAATCAGATATTAATAAATCATAATGTTCCAAGGGGTAGAATACACAGAAATTTTCAAGGAATTAAATAGGATATATATATATATATCTCCTTGCAGTTGGACCATGCGGGTTCTCAAGAAACAGGTGACAGACTGATGTCTGGATGAGATAAAATATATTAATATGGGTAGGAAGACTCCCCCGTGTTTTAGATTTTAACTTCTTCTCTGTGGCACCAGATATATATATATATATACACACACACATATACATATATATATGTACATTTTTATATATACACACATACACATATATACATATATGTACATTTTATACACCAAAGTACTTGCAGTAATTTACTAATATGAATAATTAGGGCTATGGAAAGCATCTTGCAATTGGACCATGAGTGTTCTAAAGAAACAGGGGATAGACTGATGTCTGGATGAGATAAAATGTATTAATATGGATAGGAAGACTCCCCCGTGTTTTAGATTTTAACTTCTTCTTTGTAGCACCAGAAGGCAGTAATACACTACTGGTGTACGAATATATATATTTTACTGAGAAAAACTACATGAATATTTCACTTAATAGAAAAGCTTATATCTGCTTTTATTGCCTAATGCAGTATAACAGAGTTATTGTCATTCAAATATTAAAATTAAATGTACAATGAAGACAGAACTGGATCTCATAGAAAAAATAAAACATTTGATAGAATTGCTCTGCATTATTTTAACAGCATAGATCATTATTTGCAGAGATTGGGTGTCATTTTACTTGTGCAGTTTATGAAAAATTGAAGAAATTTAGTGATGTATGTGTAGATTGAGCCACTGCACATTTTTTGCAATAGTCAGAAGGTAAAAGCAACCTAAGTATCTATCAGTGGATGAATGGATAAATAAAATGGAGTATATACATATAATAGATGATTACTCAGCAATAAAAAGAAAGGAAAGGCCAGGTGCAGTGGCTCATGCCTGTAATCCTAGCACTTTGGGAGGCCGAGGCAGGTGGATCCCCTGAGGTCAGGAGTTTGCAACCAACCTGGCGAAGATGGTGAAACCCCTTCTCTACTAAAAATACAAAAATTAGCCAGGAGTGGTCGCAGGCAGGTGATTCCAGCTAATCAGGAGGCTGAGACAGAAGAAACGCTTCAATCTGGGAGGCAGAGGTTGCAGTGAGCAGAGACCGCGCCACTGCATCCCAGCCTAGGAGACAGAGGAAGACTCTGTCTCAAAAAAATGAAAAGAAAGAAAGAAAGAGAGAGAGAGAGAAAGAGAGAGAGAGAGAGAGAGAGAGAAAAAAGAGGAAGGAAGGAAGGAAGGAAGGAAGGAAGGAAGGAAGGAAGGAAGGAAGGAAGGAAGGAAGGAAGGAAGGAAGGAAGGGTGGGTCTGACACACGTTACAACATGAGTTAACCTTGAGAACATTATGCTAAGTGAAATAAGCCAGCCACAAAATGACTAATACTGTATGAATACACTCCTATGAAGTGTATGAACTAATACTGTATGAATGCATTCATATGAAGTGAATCTGGCTACCTGGTCTAGCCAAATTCTTAGGACCACAAAGTAGAATGGTGGTTTCTAGGGAGTGGGTGAAGAGGTGAATTGCGACTATTGTATAATAGAGAGAGTTGCAGTTTTACAAGATAAATAAACTTCTGTGATTGAACGATGGTAATGGTGCACAACTATGTAAATGCACTGAGTGCCACTGAGGTATATATTTTAAAATAATTAAGATAGCAAATTGTATTATGCATTTTACCTCAATTTTTAATTGAAGAGTATAAAGGGATTTATTATTAGACCTCACATACATTCAGTTATTTATTTATTTATTCATTTATTTTTGAGAAAGGGTCTAACTCTGCTGCCCAGGTTGGAGGGCAGTGGCGTGAACTTGGCTCACTGCAACCTCCACCTCCCGGTTCACACGATTCTCCTGCCTCAGCTTCCCAAGTAGCTGGGATTAGACGTGCACGGCCACCATATCCGGCTAATTTTGCCGGGGCGGAATTTTTAGCAGAAATGGAGTTTTACCGTATTGGTCAGCCTCCTGACCTCAAGTGATCCACCTGCTTCGGCCTCCCAAATTGCTGGGAATTATAGGTGTGAGCCACCATGCCTGGCCTTGTTCTTATTTAAACATTAGTTTTTAAATATCTATATTGTGTCAATGATACATGTGTTTTTTTTTTTAGGTTAGCAAACAAATAGACCCATACTTTTGCATGGAGGCTTACCCAATCTAAGTACAGCACATGTATATTATATATATATATACACACACACACACATACATATATATACACACACACACACAGACATGTTGGCATCTACTAAAAATTGCTACAATAATTCATGCACACCTTTAATTTTTACTTCAGATAGTAATTGGCTAGATATAAATTATTAAGACATGAATTCATATATTGTATACATAGTTTTGTAACTCAACATGTGTATGCTTAGCTTCAGTTTGCAGCTTTCTATATCAAAACTGAATGAGAATTTGGAACCATCATTCAAGCGACAATATAAGTGGTTATGACAGGAACAAGTATTATAACACCCAAGAATATTTTCAGTTGATAGCAATTTTAGGTTTATGACTGCGGTAGATGACACAGTGCACTGTCCAGATTCCTCCTTCAAGACTAAGGCATTTGTTCCTTTGGGTGCTAGAAGCATTGGCATCTCAGGGCTCTTCGCCAAGTCATTCTATTGAAATTTCTATCAGCCTTGTCCAAGGTCATGATCCTTCTTGGAATAACTTGCAATCAATATTAGTCGATATAGAAAATATAAAGCCTGATACACTTTGCTTCTTTATATGATGATTTTAAAAATTGTCTTAATTTTAAGACAATTTTAAAATCCCACCTTTACAGGTTCTTGTGGGATTATTTGAAATGTTTGTTGCAACTTCTGGGTTTTCAATGATTTTTCTTCTCAGTCCTACTTCTTTCTTTCATTTCTCCACAGATCATCATCACAAAGGTACATCTCAATAAACTTCCTGAAGAGACCATCTCCAGGTCTTTTTCCTGAAGAACTCAACCAAGACAAAGGTCAATATTATGATCTTCTGTAAGTTTCTGTTACCAGCTGTCCTAACTTCCCAGTATATTATCATAAACATCCAGAAAATTATTTAAAATACTCTTATGAACACTAAAATTTGGTGGAATATTAAAGAAAACTTCTCAAAAGCTGGAGAAAAATTACATAAACTGCAATTTGAAGTAATTTGTTGCCAAGTGCAATTACACACACACAAAAATCAACCAAACAGGCAATAAGAGTATAAAGATAGCCACAGAGGGCTTTGGTTGCAATGCATTGTTTTCTTAAACCAGCCTCCAAAAAGAGGCAGTTGGTCAGAAACTTGGGCAACCCACGGTGTTAGAATTATTTTATAAAGGCATAGTGTCATATTTTTTGTCATCTTAGTTACTTTTCAATTCACTTTTTTAGTTATTTAGAGAGCAAAGGCATTTATTGTTGCTGCATAAATACAGGGAAGCAAGAGGAAGGGAAGCATGATGATATACTGCATTATAAGTTATGTAGTTGAATTCTAGACAAATATTGATGGTAGAGATGGATGTTGGTTCACCAATGTCTCAATCAATCAATCAATCAACACACAAATGGTAACTAAAATTAAGTTTTTATACCAGGTAAAATGATAATGGCATTATTTTATATATGTTTATTGTTTTTCCAAATATTTTGCAGATGTGTAATGAACTGTTTTATTTTCTCTGCAAGTCTGTGTAGACTTGCTCTCTGCAGCTGAGTTATGGATAGTTTATTGAAAAATCAAGAAAAATACTTTTCATAGTTGCTCCCTTATGTACATATTTTAATTTTATTTGAATTTTATTTATGTTGTTAACAGATGCTTGTCTTTAAACGTGGTGATAATAGGATACAGAGTTGACTCTTCTTATCCGCTGGCTCTGCATTCATAGATTCAACTAACTACAGTTTTAAAATAGTTTAAAAATAAAAAAGTAACAATGCAGCAATAAAAATACTTCAAAGAAAAATACAGTAAAAATACTATTTACATAGTACTTACATTGTATTTGGTTTCATAAGCAATCTAGAGGTGATTTAAATTATGCAGGAGGATGTGCATCAATTTTATGTAAATACTACGTCATTTTATATAAGGGACTTGAACATTGTGGATTTTGTAATTCCAAGGGTCTTGAGAGCAGTCTCCCAAGGATACAGAGGGAAGGGGGTACCTGAAAAGGGCGTTATTCCCAGTTTCATTGGAGACTGGAAGCTCTGGCAATCATAGATGGAATATAGTGCTGCATCTTAGCTCATTTTGATTGTCTTAATATTGTCTACAGTATTGCAAGGAGAATGAACTTCAATTCAAGGGTAAAAAAAAAAATAAAGATGGCTTGTCAATTAAGCTGTGATACTAAATTTATCCATGGAGGCTGGATACAGGAGCAATTGCAATATGACTTTTGTTTGCCTGTTTGACTTTTTTTTTTTTTTTTTTTTTTTTTGAGACGGAGTCTCGCTATGTCGCCCAGGGTGGAGTGCAGTGGCCGGATCTCAGCTCAATGCAAGCTCCGCCTCCCGGGTTTTTACGCCATTCTCCTGCCTCAGCCTCCCGAGTAGCCGGGACTACAGGCGCCCACCACCTCGCCCGGCTAGTTTTTTGTATTTTTTAGTAGAGACGGGGTTTCACCGTGTTAGCCAGGATGGTCTCGAACTCCTGACCTCGTGATCCGCCCGTCTCGGCCTCCCAAAGTGCTGGGATTACAGGCTTGAGCCACCGCGCCCAGCCACCTGTTTGACTTTTACCTTACCTTTCATTCAACAAACCAATCACTGTTGAGAGTCACCTAATACAAATGAGAACACCTTGGATTCAAACTAATGTTGAAATATTTTTCTATAAATATTTTCTATAATATAATACAATTTTAAAGAAAATTCAGTTATTAACTCACTCCATGAGCTACTTAGGAACATCACATAAATTATGCAGCTGCAAATTAAATAAAGTCAGAAAATTTACATCTTTTTCTTTGAAAAATAATGTGTTTTTAGAAAGAGAAGTTCTAAAGTGGCCAATTGTACAGTCCCTTCTTATCTTTGGGGATTATATTCCAAGACCATCAGTGGATGCTTGAAGCTGCAGATAGTATCCAATTTATTTCTCTCAGAGCACATTTCTGTTCATGTCTTCCACCAACAAATGTAATGCCTTTTCCATCTTAACTAAACACCTATCACAGACTGTGGCTGTAAATTTTGCAGTTTCAGGTGCAACAAAAAACTAACATACATTTCTTTTTCCTGATTCATAATTCCATAGATAGAAGATCTGTTCTTAAATTAATCCTTAGCAACTTTAGCATATGATTTTTTCCTTTCATTATCAAGTGGACAACTTTCACCTTTTCACTTAAAAGTAACTCTTTATGCTTCTCTTGCCATATCCAAATAGCCAGCATCACTACTCTTGCACTTTGGAGCCATTATTAAGAAAAATGAGGGTTACTTGAACTCAAGCACTGTGCACTGTGACAGTCAGTCTGATCACCAATATGACTGCTAAGTGACTAATGGGCAAGTAGCATGTACAGCATGGATACAATGGAAAAAGTGATGATTCACATCCTGGGCAGGAAATTTCATCACGTTACTCAAAATGACGTGCAATTTAAAACTTATGTATTGTTTACTTCTCAAACTTTCCATATAATATTTTCAGATCCAGGTTGCCCACAAGTAACTAAAACCAAGGCAAGGGAAATCAAAGATAAGGGGTGAACTACTTTGAGTCCAGGAATAGAGGCTTTGTATAAAATGCTCCCAAAGCACTCCAGAGCCTGATTACGACAAGCACCAATACATGGGCCATCTTGGGCATTTCCCAGATAGTCATGAAGGTCTTGTAATAATGATTCAATGATTGATAATAACAATCACATGTTTCTTATCATAAAGTTAAGCGTTTAAACCTGTACATTAAATATGATTTTTATGTGTTAGATCACCCAAATAAATTTGTGAAGAATGCCATCTTTATTCCTCAAGTGTAATATTTTGTTATTTTATTTTGACTAGGAATTTAGAATTACAAAATTGACTATGTGTACATAATAAAATTAGACATGTGGCAATTTTCTATAAACAATCTCATGACTCTAAGTTCCTATATAGGAACCATGATTTAGCATCTCCACAGCATAAAATACTTTTTAAAGGAAATCAGTTAAAAAAAAATGAAATGATTTAACTATAAAATATAAATATAAATATTCAGTAAAACACAACTCTATTGGTTTACCTGAAATTGATGTATGAAGTTAGGCTGGATGCTGTGGCTCATATCTGTAGTCCCTCAACTTTGGAAGGTCAAGGTGAGTGGATCACTTGAGCCCATGAGTTTGAGATTACTCTGGGCAACATGGTGAAACCCTGTCTTTACAAAAAATACAAAAATTACCCAGGCATGGTGGTGCACACCTGTAGTCCCAGTTACTCTGGAGGCTGAGATGGGAGGATCACCTGAGCCCAGAAGGTTGAGGCTGCTGTGAGCCATTGTCATGCCACTGCACTTCAACCTGGCTGACAGAGGGAGACCCTGTTTCAAAAATAATAATAATAATAATAATAATAATATAGATGTATATATACATATATAGTTATATCTTTTGTTCTTTTGAATAGCAATGTTCTCTGTTTATTAAAATAATGATAGAGATATTTTCAAAATGTTTAAAATGACATTTGTCTTTGAAACATTGTCTAGAAAACTAAACTTTAGGTTGATACAGTCCTTAAGTTCCCTTTAGGAACAATGCTATTTAAATCTTTACTTTGGCTTTGATCTAGAATTTTATTTTATTTTATTTTTATTTTTTTTATTTTTATTATTATTTTTTTTTTGAGACGGAGTCTGGCTCTGTCACCCAGGCTGGAGTGCAGTGGCGCGATCTCGGCTCACTGCAAGCTCCGCCTCCCGGGTTTACGCCATTCTCCTGTCTCAGCCTCCCGAGTAGCTGGGACTACAGGCGCCCGCCACCTCGCCCGGCTAGTTTTTTGTATTTTTTAGTAGAGACGGGGTTTCACCGTGTTAGCCAGGATGGTCTCGATCTCCTGACCTCGTGATCCGCCCGTCTCGGCCTCCCAAAGTGCTGGGATTACAGGCTTGAGCCACCGCGCCCGGCCTGATCTAGAATTTTATAATTTCCACATGAGCTATAAATATCATTATCCTATCACATATAGAATACATGGATTCTGTCTATACAAAATATTCAGAGTTTATTCTATGATAATTTCAAGAGACTGAGGATTCCCTATCTTTCTGATTAACCTACTACATTTTGAAAAGCACCTACTTATGTCACAGGATCCTTGGGGTTTCGCTTTGCCAGCCAGAAACCTCTGTGGCCAGTCACCCTTTTGCCCAACTTTTGCTGAGGCCTCCTGGGCCCATTTCACCCACTCAGCCTGGCAGTTTGTGCTTGGCTTGCTCTACTCTCCTGGATCCCAAGACTGCCAAGGGCAAGCCAGGTGCAGAGCAGCGAGGGGTGTGTGACCTAACAAATGTAGAGTCCAGCCACCGTGCACAGGCAGGTACGCTGACTACAGCAGGGTGGGCAACTCAAAGGCAAAGAGAAACTGGGAGTCAGAGTGCAGGGGAATATAGAAGAAGGCATCCTTGAGGTCCAGAACACTGAACCATTCTGCTTCCTCTGATATTTGAGAGAGCAGGGTATAGGGGTTGGGTACAACTGGATATAGAGGAATTACTGCCTCATTGATGAGTCTAAGATCTTGCACTAGTCTCCACTGACCATTTGGTTTCTGTACTCCTAGAATTCGGGTGTTGCAAGGATTGCTGCATTTCCTTACTAAGCCTTGAGCTTTTAAATGTTTAACAATATCCTGTAATCCTTTATAAGCTTCCAGCCTTAAGGGATATTGCGTTTCATAAGGAAAAGTGGTGGGGTCTTTTAGCCTGATTTGGACTTGGTGGGCATTTTTTGTCCTTTCAAATTGTCCTTCCAATGCCCAGACTTCAGGGTTGATTCCCTCCTCAAGCAGCGGACAACAAACGGGTAACTTGTTCCCCATATTCATGTAGATAGTAGCTCCAGCTTTGGCTAATATATCCCTCCCTAATAAGGGTGTGGAATGTTCAGGCATAACAAGAAAGGCATGTGAAAAGAGTAAAGTCTCTCAGTTACAACGGAGGAAGTGGGACAAATACCTGGTTACAGGCTGTCCCAGGATTCCTTGGATGGTAATGGACCTTGAGGACAGTCATCTGGGACAGGAGATTAACACTGTGAAGGCTGCGCCAGTGTCCAGGAGGAAGTCAATTTCCTGGCCCTCAGTGGTTAAATGTACCTGGGGCTCAGGGAAGGTGATGACATAGGCTGGCACTTGCCCGGGGCATCCTCAGTCCTGTTGTTGGATCATCTGGTTGGGGGCTTCTGGCCCAGAGAACCTTTGCCCTCTGGGGCAGTGTGCCTTCCAGTGATTGCCTCGGCATAGCATACATGGACGACGGGGCGGCTTATTTCTCGCTAGACGATCTTTTTTAAGGTGTACTTGTAAACCACACTGAAAACGAGCCCTACCAGGTAATTGGCCTGCTCCATTTTCTGTCCTCTTTAAACCACCAAGGTTTGTTTGTCTGAGGGCCATGACTAAGGCTACAGCCTTTCTCTGATCTTGCTTTTTCTTTTGGGTCTGTTCCTCTTGGTCCCTATTATAGAACACTGAGGTTGCCACGTTTAATAATGCCTCCAGATTCTGTTCAGGGCCCAAGGCTCGCTTTTGTTCCTTCTGGTGGGTTCATGGTCTCACTGACTTCAGGAGTGAAGTCACAGACCTTGCGGTGAGTGTTACAGCTCTTATGGCTGGTGCATCCAGAGTTGTTTGTTCCTCCCAGTGGATTAGTGATCTTGCTGACTTCAGGAGTGAAGCCGCAGACCTTCGCAGTAACTGTTACAGCTCATAAAGGTAGCGCAGACCCAAAGAGTGAGCAGCAGCAAGATTTATTGTGAAGAGCGAAAGAACAAAGCTTCCAAAATGTGGAACGGGACCCAAGTGGGTTGCCGCTGATGGTGGCCAGTTTTTATTCCCTTATTTGGCCCCACCCACGTCCTGCTGATTAGTCCATTTTATAGAGCACTGATTGGTCCATTTTATAGAGTGCTGATTGGTCCATTTTGACAGAGGGCTGATTGGTGCATTTACAAACCTTCAGCTAGACACAGAGCGCTGATTGGTGCATTTTTACAGAGTGCTGATTGGTGCATTTACAATCCTTTAGCTGGACAGAAAAGTTCTCCAAGTCCCCACCCAACCCAGAAGCCCAGCGGGCTTCACCTCTCACAGGGACAAGTGGAAGGTGAGCAAGATGAAGAGTTCCTTTACTGAGTAAGAGAACAGCTCAGAGGAGACCTGCAGTGGGTAATTCCTCTTGGCAGGCAGGTCAGCATGATGTCTGCCTCAGTCTGGCTGAGTCTAGGGATTTTATCAGCTTCAGTGAGGAGGAAGTGCATGCTGACAGGTCTGTGGGCAGCCATGGGCTGGCCTGGAAAAAGCACCATAAGTTCTCACTTTGGTCTGCAGAACTGGCAGCCCAGCCCCCAAGCTTTAGGCCATCCCAGGCCTGAAGATGAGGCTTCACTGGGGACTGGCCCCTTTCCACCTAAGAGCCATCAACCTGCCATCCAGGGCACCCAGGCTATTCATGCCAAGGGGCACCTGCAGACCTGTGCCAAGCTGCACTAAGCACCCCCTCAGCCTCCCTCCTATGCTTATTGGGACCCAAAGTTTGGAGGGGACTAAGGTGGCAGGGGGCTGGTGTGTTAGCACTGCCCCAAGCACACACACACCTGGCCAGGTCACAACAGCACCTAGGTTCAGCCTCAATTTTGCTCCAAAATCGGTGCAGGTACTGGGAGTGGGGAGAGACTCAGGGTACAGGAGCAGGTATTTCTGAGCCTGCAAGGGCAGGGTGTCTTCCTGGTGCCTGAGAGCACAGGAATGCCCCAGTCCAAAGCTATGGCTAGGCTGGGAGGCTGCAGCTGAGCCTGGGAGGTTGGTCTCACCCTTCCAACTTGGAAGGGGGTGGGGCTTCCACCTGTTCCTGGCCCCCGCTGGCTCCCACTGGATCCATGGAGCACAGCCACATCTCCCCTGCTGCCGCTGGCATCTTTGCAGCAGCCACTCCAGATGGGCCACTGCTGCTGTCACTTATAGAGTGTGTTTATTTAAATTGAGCTAAGAACTTTTAACCAAGTGATCAAGATTTTCTTTGGAGGTCCAGAAAGAGCAACATATGTCTCTTTGAATATTGGAAACAGCTGGGACAGCTATTATATTCTCATGAGTCTCTTTTATCCCATAAGCTAATGAGCTGCAAGTCCTCATATGACATGGTAGTGAATTACCACTTCATCTGGACCAATCTTTATTAAACTGCTTTTAATTTGCAGATACTGTTGTTTGCACATATTTTTATTTAAGTTTAGTGTCATAAATAAGTGCTAAATCACTGGTGGCATCATCAAAGCACTGTTAATTTATATAGTTTTCTTCTTTTTAGGTGGTAAAATCTTCCTGACAATTTCACCTAGCCACATTTCTTCACGCCATAACCAAAGTGTTGACACATTCATAGACTATTTCAGACACACTGCTGCATGCTGAGCTTAGAAGGCAAAATCTCTGCCCTCCAGGAATTGTTCTTTGGTGAGAAATACAGAATGAATACACAAGTGAATAACATCTGCATTCATTCTTTTTATCATGGATTTTATCAAGTAATTAATGGAATAATAATATTTGTTGAAATGGTATATGTCCCTTACTAAAAACTAATAATATCTTCAGTACCAAATAAGGAGATTTATCATAGTACAAATTAAGAAAATGAATAGAGGCACAAGAGACTGTTAGCTTTCTAGCAGAAATTTTTCCCCCAACCCTTCATCATGAGCACACAGTTAGACTGCTTTCTTTGGTCTGTCTTGCCCTCAGGTGTGATCATTTGACCAGCCAATGGAAGGTAAGTAGAAGTGTCTCATTTCTGAAGGAGGTATCTTTAAACATATTATATTCACATATCCCTTTCTTTTTGGGATGCTCCTCCCCTGGACATGACAACTAGCCTTCTATCATGTCAATGGTGAGTAAGCTGTGGGAGCACATGGTCCTGAGTCTCTCAATCAACAAATAGAGAAGAGTGCCACACAGACCTAAGATATCTGCCCCGCCTGCAGCATTAGGTGAGAGAGAAATAAACTCCTCACAAGCCACTAGCTTTTCAGTGAATATCTCATGCCACAGCATCTTAGCTTAGTGCACATTCACTAATACAATAGCAAAACAATAAATTTTATGACAAATATGTTAAACAGTAGTTTCATAGACTGGATCCTAGGACCCATGGTTGAAGCAAGCATTAAATGAGAGATCAAGTACAGTTTCTCTAGCACAGGCCTATATTTCTTTTTGCAAACTCAATCATAAACATACACTTTTATTTTGTAAATGTGCCAAGAAATATTCTGTACCAATACTATGGGTACTAAAATGCGAGTGAGTTTCATTTAGCCTAGTGTGAACAACGAAAGCCAAGAGTGTATTTGGCAATTAAGGTGAAAATACATAGTATTTCAATTACATTATACATAAAGTAAAAATAGCAATCCTGACAGTCTTCAGTGGGAAAAGAAATCTAATATATGGATATCATTAAGATTCATACTAGAAAATACAAATACAATAAAAACTTATTAAGGAAGTTTCAACCATTACTTGTCAGCCATTGTTTGTCAATATGTTTTGTCATAGTCCTAAGATTTTTCTGTTCATGCTGTTTGAGGGACTGGCTCCATGATACCACCTTAAAGTGATTGTACTGTAATTGTTCTCTTTATCACTCATGAGATTCAATTTCATGTTTCATCTGCTTCCTCGATTTCCTGTTGCTACATAGTGAAATGTGTTCTGATCTGCTAAAAACTGGATGGATGTCAACCTCACCAAATGCACAGATTTGCAGGATATAATTCATCTATTAAGGGGAAAAAGCTAAAGACTCTAGTAATGGCTTTGTAACTGTAGTATCTCTATACCACTGTAATAAAACTTTGTCAGATAGTTACATGAATGAGTTTATTTTATATTCTAGACTGTGCTGTTTCCTATGTTATGTTCTAAAACAAACTATTTGGTAATATATTAGCTGGTAAGTGATCTATCAGGTGATTTCTTCTAAAGTTTTAGGACGAATTAGTAATAGAGTAATTCATTATATTATCTAATCTCTCTCTCTCTCTCTCTATTTAATTTCAGGTACTTTCGTAAGTATTTAAGACTTAATACTCAAGTATCCCTGTCATAAATGTAGCAGAAAGTTTTAGTAACTTAGTCAAATTCCCAGTTATTAAAAGACAGAATTACACTTTCAAATCAAGCAATTTGACTCCTGAGGCCATTGTTTGAACATTGTTCCAGGTGGTCTCCCAAAGTCATAGTGATTTCGTGCCGCCCCATCATTTCACTTCAAGGGAAATTAAGGCTCATATAAGATACATCATAACTTTTCTAAGAATGCACAACAATTAAATAATGACAGTTCTTATCTTAAAGTATTTTGATAAGTCTCCAATTTCCATAACATAAATTGAAAAGCTAAGTGTTGCCTTATTTAAGCAAAACATTTTAAAAATAGTAATTTTAACAAATAATGTAAGCAAAATACTTATTATCATTTACATAGTGAAATGGACTGTAGGACCTGGGATTGCCATGTAAGTATAATACCAATATTTTCACTGAACCTACCTTACCATAAAATATGAAATCAAGAGGTGTAATAGGTTAAAAGGATTTACAAAAGGAAATCTAGGTACTACTATTTCACACAATGAATCCACAGGAAAGGATTCATTTAAAAGATTTAAACTCATGCATGCTTGTTTATTACTGAATGTCTATTTAGAAAGGACTATCTCAAGATTTAAACAGAATCAGGAAGAAACTATATTACCACCACAAAAAACTATATTAAATTATTTGACATCTACACCGCATGTCTTACTTCTTTCATCTCTTTTCAATGTCTTTTATCCTACCTGGGAAGGGCAGGAGACATCAGATCCACTGCCTAAATAGATTCTAGCCACAGGTAACTAGACATGAACTTGCTTGAAAGCATTTCAGCCTCTTCTGGTGATTCTAATGTAACCTGACAACTTTTCGGAACATTCTACGTTTATTCCACAGGTGAAGGAGCCAAAAAAGTTACAATATTCCCCACTTCTCCAAAATGCATGCCTCTGACTACATACTTATCTCATGATCCCTCTCTGCAAATTAACTGCTTACAACCATGGGTTCAGGGGAAGGACTCTATATGGGACATATGGCTGGTGTTATGATCAGGGTAGCAGAGTTAATTGGCCTACAAGTTTAATAATCCTTGGAGGACATTTTAGCCTCAACTGTTTGCAGCTCTGTTTAGAGTACAGAATTGTAAAAAACATTCTGTTCTTCACCAATTATGTCATTCACCATTTATCAAAGCTGCTAAGCATTCATTCTCAGTAGCCTATTATATTCTATTGTATACATTATGACAAAAAATCTTGTTTTGAAATATTATCTGAGATCAGTATTAAAGTCATTATAATTTTGAAGGTTGAAAATATTTCTCCTTTCAATGTTGAAACTAAATATGCTCTTTCCATTCATTATCAGGTCATTTGCATATATGTCCTTGTTATTCTCACCTTGCAAAAGCAGAATGGACCCTGTGATGGTTAATACTGAGTGTCAACTTGATTGGATTGAAGGATGCAAACTATTAACGCTGGGTGTTTCTGTGAGGGTGTTGCCAAAGGAGATTAACATTTGTGTCAGTGGGCTGGGGAAGGCAGACCCACCTTTAATCTAGATGGACACCGTCTAAACAGCTGTCAGTGAATATAAAGCAGGTAGAAAATCGTGAAAAGGAGAGGCTGGCCTAGGCTCCCACTCTATATCTTTTTTCTGTGCTGGATGCTTCCTGCCCTTGAACATCGGACTCCAACTTCTTCAGTTTTGAGACTCAGATTGGCTCTCCACGCTCCTTAAGCTTGCAGACAGCCTATTATGGGAACTTGTAATCATGTAAACTAATACTTAATAAATTCCCCTTCATATATATTCTACTTAATAAAGTCCCCTTCATATATATTATATATACCATATAATATATTATATATATACCATATAATATATTATATATATACCATATAATATATTATATATATACCATATAATATATTTATATATATATATATATATATATATATATATATATATATATATATCTCCCATTACTTCTGTTCCTCTAGAGAACCACGACTAATACAGACCCTTACTCACAATTTGGTTAGGATGTCAGTACTGATTATGCCACCCCACAGCAAGCCTATATATGAAACAGTTCATTGCATGCATAGTTGAGGTCTTTGTAGGTAGCATGGCAGGCCTCCAAAACGGATCAGAAGTGACCTGAGAGAGCGGAAAGGAACACTGGCTAGAGTTCTTACTATGATTGGGTTAGGTGCTGGCTCAGGGTTCCCACACACAGGCAGGGACTTTTGGGTTGAATTTCCTGCCTGAACTAAAAAAGGGAGAACACAGAGCTTCTTATCAGCTAGTCCCGATGTGGTGCAGACTGGAAAAGGAGAGAGTGAGTTTTAAAACTTTACAGCAGTCAAACATGAGAAAGTGGAGTTGGATCCCTCATTCCTATTCTCTAGCATTTAAAGAATATGCCAGAATTACAAGTACTCTTGATTATATCCCTACCCCTGCCCACAGGGTATGGTAAGTCAAACCTCAGAGTTGCATGTTACAGCACAAAGGGGCATTCTTAATAATTATATACAAATTTGGCCTCCAATGCATCTCCAAATGCTTGGATAGCTGGGCTTCTTTCCATTAGGACTTCACCTACAGGAAGACTTCGAGGAAGCTCACCAGAGCCTGTCACACTGTCCCTGTTACAACCATCTCTCTCTTTACATGTCACTTGCTTATTCTATCTATCTAAAAATGAAGTTTAGGCAGGGGTTAGAAGTAGGGGGTTGGCAGAGAAATGACTCATAAAATTAAAATGGATTCTACCCACACATACTCCCTGTGACATTATCATGATTGGGTGCAACATGTCTCCAAGAACTTACAAATTGTAATACCTGCGTCATTGTAGATGTCTAGGCTTCCGGGGTCCTTCATCATAAGGTGGATACTTATGTCCATGCTGTTTGGCAATACATGAATGGGGTCCTATTCTAATGTCTCTCTGAACCTCCACGATTTTTCCACTGTATTCTCTTAAATTCACAGTCTGTAACTTGTAACATTTCTTTCATTTTTTTCTTCTTTAACTTTTTCAGGGTGAGTTTTATCTTTCTTTCTTTTATTGATCCTAGTCATTTTCTATGACTGTTACTTCTCTTACAGCTTATCAAAAATTCCTGTTTATCTTCCTACATTTCACATCCTATGCTCCACTTACCATTGGAGGAAGGGTGAGTGTGCTACTTGTTCTGTGGTGTTTCCAGGAGACTGTGTGTATTCCCTGCCATCTAAACACACACACACACGCACACACAACAGTATTCAAGTGCATGCAGCCCTACTGTGCCATCTGCTATGCCTCCAAGGAAGAATGTTGCTTGCTGTGTTAAGGATGGCAATTTTTATGAGGTGGAAATTGGCTTGATTTTTTTTAACTTTCTTCTAACTTTTAATGTATTCTTTACTTCATACATATTCTAATAATTAACTTTTTAAACCAAATCAATGTGTTTATATTTTCAAAAATAGTACAAACTAAGGCTAAATGATTAACTATATCGTCCTTGTGTGTGCACTTGAAGCATACTTGGGTGCCATTTTTCATACTGTGTGTTTTGAAGTGACTGTTAATAGGCACAATGAAAATAAAGATTAATTGTTTCAAAACTCACGGAGTCGTCAGAGAATTCACAATTTCTGTTGATTTATTCTTTGTGTTCTTTCTTAAGTACAAACTGTAAGACTTTAGCTATACTTGGAAACTTTTGCTTTTTCTTTATCTTTTATCATGCATTGTATATGGCATGTTTCTATGTCATAGTCTAAGTAGAAAAGGTCAGATATTTTTAAAGGATTTTAAAATTTTAATGTGTTTTGCATAACAATAGAAATACTTCACATGTACAAATGGCTTTAGTGTTGTGATTGACATATGCACAGACTAAAATGTTGAATCTGGGTCTTTTCATCTTTCCTGCACTTACAACATGACGTAAACATGTTTCACACCCGCTAGGAGAGACCCTGGCTTATGTACTGACACTGACTCAGATAAATACACAGCCCCCAACTGCTCTGCTTCAGAAGCCATCAAAGCAATTTTAAAATCAATTTGGTATTTGACAGGGAGCCATTGAAGTTCCCATAGGAAAGCAATGACATGCTGAGGCCACTTAGTGTGAATAAAAATTTGACAGCAGCATTTTGCTGAAGTTGGAAATTCTGCAGCTTTCTTTCCCCCACTAAAAGGCCATTTAAATTGGAACATGATGATGCTCTAACCTAGAGGTTAAAGCAACAAAATCTATTGCCTCAACCTCAGTTGGAATGTGGTCAGTTGATGGTTTATTTTTTAAGACACTGATTAAATTATTGTCAGAGAACTGAAAGTATGATATAAAGGCAAAGGTTGATTCCAAATTTGTTGCCAACGGTTTGGCATAAGTACAAGGACCGGACCACTGCCATTAAATTTAGTAAAGACAGAATGCTTCAGGACATCACATATATCAAGCAGCAATTTTAATTTAACCATTCTGGCATCATTGATGGTATCATTTAACATGTATTGAATAACAATACTAAGACAATGTCTTTCCTTCTACATAATTTTAAAATTTATATCAATTTTATTTAACTTAAGCAACTATATGTTTCATAATCAATATTATCACTTGCACCATTAATCCTACTGAATGGTGGAAATTAACCTTACCTACCTAACCTTAGTAATTCTAGTCTCTTTTGTAAAGGAGACTTCAAAAAATTTGTATTAAAAAAAAAAAGAATTAAAGAAACTATTGACTTTATTTCACAACATAATCTCCATTAAAGTCAGGCATTTTTGTAAGCAATAATACAAGCCATTTAGTCTACCCCTAAAGAACTGAGGGTCCTGGGAATTTAATCATTAACTATGCAGTCAATGCATTCTTTTTAACGGAAAAAAAGTAGGCTCCCCTTAAAGACTGTTTAAGATTGTGAAACAAAAATAAGTCAGAAGGAACCAAATCAGGACTTTAAGGTGGATGCCTAATAATTTCCCATTGAAAATCTGGCAAAACTGCACTTGTTTGATGAAGGAATGGACAGAAGCATTGGCATGGTGGAGAAGGACCCTCTGGTAAAGCTTTCCTGGGCATTTTTCTGCTAAAGTTTTATCAAACTTTCTAAAAACAATCTCATAATAAGCAGATGACTACCAATCATTTTTTTATCTCTATTGTTTTACCTATTCTTAGACTTTCATAAGAATAGAATGATATAATATGTGACTTTTGGGTCTAGCTTTCTCTTAGCATAACATTTTTTAAGGGTTATCCACTTTGTAATATGTATCAGTACTTCATTCATTTGTACGGCTTGATAATACTCCATTGTGTGGATATAACATATTTTGTTTATCCATACATCTGTTGTCAAACATGAGGACTATTTCCACCTTTTAGCTGTACTCAGTAGTGCTGCAATGAATATTTGTGTACAAATATTTGAGCACCTGTTTTCAGTTTATGTGTTGATTAGCCATTTGCATATAATTTTTGGAGAAATGTCCACCAAAGTCCTTTGCTTGTTTTCATATTGGGTTGTCTTTAGGTTGTTGAGTTGTAAAAATTCCTTATATATTCTGTATACTAGATCCTTATTAGATATATGACTGGCAAATATATGTTTTTCTATTTTGTACTTTGTAATCACTTTATTGATGATATCTTTTGATAAACAAAATGATCTTTTGTATTTTAATTTATCTATGTGATCTTTCGTGGTTTGTACTCTTAATGCTGTATCAAAGAAGTCATTGTCAAATCAAGGTCAAGAGGATTTACTCCCATGGTTTTTTATAAGAATACTGTAGTTTTACTTCTTATATTTGGATGTTTATTTTTAAGCTAATTTTTGTTTATGGTGTGAGGTAAGGGTCTCTTTTCATTTACTGACAGGTCAAAATCCAGTTGTTCCAGTAGTATTTATTAAAAAGACTTGTTTCTCCTTGAATGATCTTGGCACCTTTGTTAAAAATAATTGGCTGATCATGGGCACGGCAGCTCATACCTATAATCCCAGCACTTTGGGAGGCTGAGGTGGGTGAATCATGAGGTCAAGAGATCAATACCATTCTGTCCAACATGGTGAAACCCCGTCTCTACTAAAAATACAAAAATTGTTTGGTGAGGTGGTGCAAGCCTATAATCCGAGCTACTCAGGAGGCTGAGGCAGGAGAATCACTTGAACGTGGGAGGCAGAGGTTGCAGTGAGCCAAGATCATGCCACTGCACTCCAGCCTGGCGAGAGAGTGCAACTCCATCTCAAAAAAAAAAAAAAAATTGGCCAAACATACATAGATTTATATGTGGACCCCAATTTTATTATACTAGTCTACTTGCCTGTACTCATGCCATTACAACATTCTTTTGATTATGGTAATTTTTAAAATAATTTTTGATATCAGAATGTATGAGTCCTCCAAATTTGTTCTTTTTCAAGGTTGTTTTGGCTGTTATGGGGCCCTTAAAGTTACATATAAATTTGATAACTAATTTTTCCATTTATGCAAAAATATCACTGGAATATTGACAGAAATTGCATTGAAACTATAGCTCACTATAGTAGTATTGTCATCTAAAAAAAAATCTTTCAATCCATGAACATGAGAAGATGTCTTTTTACTTATTTATGCCTTCTTTAGTCTCTTTCAGCAATGTTTTATAGTTTTCAGTGTACAGATTTTTCACCTACTTAGTTAAGTTTATTCCTTATTATTTATTTTTATAGATGCTATTACAAATTGAATGTTTTAAAATTGTTTCTAAATTGATTTTTGTGTTGAACTTGTATCTTGCTAATTTGCTAAAAGTTTGCATGTGGAATATATATCATTGACCTCCAATCAATAGCTCACAGATACATAAAAACAGCTAAACACACTTCTTAAGAGTAATATCTGCTCTGCTCCTTAAAAGCAGGGAGAAGAGTGCCACACTAGATATCTGGGCTACTTTCTTGAATACCATTACAAAATTAGGAAGGGCACTGAGAAAGGGCAAAAAGTCAATAACACAAACACATATCAAAAAATAATTATAATAAAAATAACAAGCTATCCTAACTTTTAAAAAGTTTTCTTTTAAAATATTTAATGAAGGGGAACATCACACACTGGGGCCTACTATGGGGAGGGGGAGAGGAAGGGATGGCATTGGGAGTTATACCTAATGTAAATGATGAGTTGATGGGTGCTGACGAGTTGATGGGTGCAGCATACCAACATGGCACAAGTATATATATGTAACAAACCTGCACATTGTGCACATGTACCCTAGAACTTAAAGTATAATTTAAAAAAAGAAAATAAATAAAATAAAATAAAATATTTAATGTATACTTATTTGCTGTAAATCTTTTAGTATTTTCCATAATTCAGCTAAAGTTCATTCTGAAAGTTTTTGCTCAAATTTTTGATGCTTCTCTAACAGTACTGGCCTGTACCAGAGCTATACACTCTGCCATTTTCACTGACATCACACCTTTATTTGATTTTTCATATTGATCAAAATCAGTTAATTTTGGATGATGTTAAACAAATAAAAAGATTTTTTTTCTATATTTCCTTTGGTTAATTAAATAAATTCATTTATAAAAAACTGGTCCCACCAAATCATCACAGAGAAAGAGATAGCACAAGTAGTTCCAAGAATCTCAAAAGACAAAAGCAAAATTACCAAGAAGGTTTTGCATAATAATTCCAATACAACTTCTTTACATTTAAGTATGTGTTCAATAGGTGAATCCTAAGGATAGAGGATCTTTTTAGATTCTAACTCTGGAGTTATTAGCATAATATTGGATGACTGTATCTCATAGCAATAACAGAGTGGAAGAGGGGAAGTTGTCTAAAGGAAAGGATGGCACTCAGAAATAAAAATGAAAAGTCTACTATAGTACAGAGGGCTAAGCACAGAAAAATACAGGCTTCAAATAAATCCCCACTCCAACCCAGTAACCTTCTGAATATATGTGCACAATAATATACTATCCTCTGAGCAGAGCTGTAAAGGCATTCCTATTCAATTTTAGAATCTCCTTTGGGAACCTGAGAAATGTGGTCTGTTGCTTAATTACATTCTAAAGGCAACACTACACTAGTCTTGAGATTCAGTTAGTACCTAAAAGCTCATCACAAGCACATGATAGTAATGATGATTTGCAGCATGATCCTTGTATGCCCATACATCATATTCCTTTACAGTGTGAAATAAGTGTTACTACCTCAGATTAGTAGAATTTTCTCCATTCAATACTGAAAAGATTACTTTATTCAAATTTTACTTCCCGAAGTTTGTTGTAAAAGCATGCGTAATAATTTCAAATATTTTTTTGTTGGATATAAACCCGTAATACCAGTATACAGTAGAAAATAAAGTAGAAAATATTATCTTAAAAAATAACTGAGGAAGAGGAAAGTGAATTAAGGATATAATGTCAACCTTTACTTGTAATTTCCCTTCAGAGTATCCAGATTATGACTTAAAATTTGTTGAATTATTCATGCTATTCTCATACTACTTATTTACTATTCCAGTATTCTCTTTATTATAATATATTTTCTTGGAGATTTTACTATTTCTAAACATGGGGCCTAGTAGATTTATTTTTCTTCACTTTTAGTGTACTTCTGTTTAACTATGCTAACAGCAATTCCAAGGGTAAATGTTTTCATTCGTCATACAGAATAAATCAAGAATTTCAGTTTTTATATGTACAAGCTATAGATTTATTATAGGAAGAAAATACATTAACTTCATGATCTTTGGCTTCAATATTTCATGTGAATGCCTTTCTACTGTGGATATTCATAGTCACACATCTCAAAAAAATTGGAAAAAAGGGATGTTATATTCACTTTTACTCTGACTACACATGCCTTACTCCACTCTGATTTTAGAACTGTAGTCATCAGGAACTAGTCACTGTAATGATTACTAAAAAGACAATATAACCAGTATTATTTAAGAATGAAAAATGCATCAGAATTAATTTGTAGGTCCAGTAAAGATTAAATTGGCTATTTCATAATACAAAAATTGTGGCTTTTACTTGTTTATTTACTAATTTCAAATTAATTTTTTACTCAAAATAATTAATATATGTATTTATATATAGTAATAATTATCTAACAAGCTGACATTACAAGTCAATCCACTGAAACAAATATGTAAATTCAACAGTAAGCTAATTAGTCTTCTGTGCATTGGGGAAAATAAATGCCACAAATCTCATGTGTGCTTTGCAAAAGAGATGTAGAATAGGGCATCAATTGGCCTTTAATTAAAGGAAATAATGTCTTCTCTTGTGGTCAGCTTTTAATTTCAGTATCCAACAATGGAAGAATTGTGCAGAGATCATTGGTCATTCCTGTTGTTAAAATATTTATTTATTTATCCCCACAGATGAAACAGTGATGCAACTGTGTCATCAGAACAGAAGAAACTGGTATCAACTCAGTTATATAAATTGAGACATTTAAAGTAATAAACATTTAAAATAATAGTCTTGACAGTATTCAGCTCTTTCCAGAATTACAACTCTTAAGATACTTCAGATGGGAAAGAGAGCTTTAGATATCTGAGGAATAAACCTCAACCTATGAGAGACTCCAGACATGGCGGATATCATTCTGATTAGAAGACTTAATTCTGGAAAAGGATTGGTTGTGGAAGATTTTTCCTTATAATTCTTTTCTTTTCTTTTTCTGTCCCCTCTCTCTCCTACATATCTTGGCCTTTGCAGATCATTTTCTGACCTTTCTTCATCTCTAGTGAGAACAGGAGACTCCAGGCTCAGAGCAGATAAAGCAAGTGTAAGTGAGCTTCTGTCCCCTGACAACCTTTTTCTTAACCCTTTCATGACAAAATTTCCTTCACTTCACAGTGAAAGTGAGTCAAGAAGGGATTCTTATAGGAAGACTCAAAGGAAAAGAAAACAAAAATGTTTCCAAAGGGACAATGATGCCTCATTGCTATGGATAAAGAGGATGCTGTATGAATCCAAGAACAGCCATCTCCATCTGAAGGTACAAGAGTCACCCATCTAATCTCAAGATGTTAGCCTCACAGCTGATGCTATTAGGGAGTAAGCACTATAAATAAATAGAAAAAAATACATAGGGAAATAGCTGCTATAGAAAAGAAGAAAAAAACAGATGAAGAAGGAAAAGAAACTAATGATTTATCACGAAGATAAAAAATGTCCTCATAGAGTTGTAAATTTAAAAGATAATATTGGAAACTTTAACAGGGTTATGAAATCTATAAAATAAGCTAACTGGAAGTGATAAAAGATGACAGACTGAATGCCAAACAGAAGAGCAGGAAACATCTAGAAATATGATAAAAACTTAAGAACATTTGTGATAATGAGAATGAGAAAATTCAACACTTATGAATAAATATCAGTATACAAAGAAGAGAGATGAAAAACAGATTTTCCACTGGATACGAGGAAACAATGAAATCTTCTTTCAAAGTATTAATGAAAATAAAATCAATAATTTTTTAGCAATTATTATAATATTTAAATAAAAGAAAATGGTAAAGAATTTCTTACTCATATGATGGTTTAGAAGGTTTATAAAAAGAAGACCGTCTGAAAACACTCTTTGATGAAGCAGTCCCATAAAAACAGCTGTAATGCTCAAGAATTAAATGATGTATGTAGAGTTAAACAATGATTAATCTATAATACTAAATTTAGTTATTCCTAAAAGAAAAACAAGAACCAAAAAAAGAAATAATAGCAACATTATGCAAAAAGAGTAGGAGAGCAGAGGAAGGAGAAGAGAGGGCTTAGTGTGCTGCAAGACTTGCGTCTTTTGGGCTAGCTGTGTTCTCCAGAGAATCTAGATGCAGTAGTCAAACACTGAGATGATGAGTATAAATTGCACATCCAAGACCAAGTTCAGCTAAGAGGATGGCACGAAAAAGAGAGACTCCGAATGAAAAGCGGAGGAGGGAGAGTATGAGTATACCAGTTGAAATCCAAGACTAACTGCAGCGATGGGGAGTTATCATTTTCTCATAACCTCCCTTTTCTGAGTTTCCCCTTAGAAAGAGGGCCCCACTGGAATCTTGGAGGAGCTTCTCCCTGAATTTCTGTGAAATGGATCCACGTATTGACATTTCACTGGAAGAATTGCAGCAGCCAGGATATCCATGGAAGAAAGAATTTTTCAATCAGCTCTGATTAGTGCAGTCAGTTGGCAGCCGCCACCGGCAGAGATTTTGTGTTGGGTTTAAGAATTGAATTAATTTATTTATTGAGTTCTTCCAAGAGTTCCTTTTCTATCACAAAGCAAAGTTGATTTCTAGAAGCTGGAGCAAAACTAAAGGAGATATGTTCTTTCCTGGTCTATATATCTCTTTTTGCACAAATTGTCCAATATTTCACCATTATGGTTTTTTGTCTTTTTAAAATTGAAAAATAGTATATATATATTAGGTTGACACAAAAGTAATTGCAGTTGCTGCCATTAAAAGTAAAGGCAAAAATCGCAATTACTTTTGTACCAACCCAATATTTATTGTATACAAGATAATGTTTTGAAATATGTTTACATGTAGAATTGCTTAATTGAGCTAATAAACATGCATCAATTCAGAAATACTTATCATATTTTGGTGTTGGGAACACTTAAAATCTGCTCTCAACAATTACTAAGAATATAATATATTGTTATTAAGTATATTCACCATGTTGTACAATAGATCTCATAAACTTCTTCCTCCTGTAACTGAAATTGGGTATTCTTTGACCAATATCTTTCCACTTGTCCCTCCCACCTGCCAGCCCCTGGTAAACACCATTCTGCTCTCTACCTCTATGAGCTCAAATCTTTTTGGATTTCACATGTAAGTAAGATTCTGCGATATTTGTCTTTCTTTTCATGGCTTATTTTATTTAATACTCACCAGGTTTACCCATGATGTCACAAATCACAGGATGACATTTTTATGGCTGAATAGTATTTCATTGCGTATATATGTTACATTTTATTTATCCATTTATTTGTTAATAGGTACTTAGGTTGATTCCCTATCTTGGCTACTGTGAATAATACTACAATGAACATAGGAGCACAACTATCTCTTCAACACACTGATTTCATTTCCTTTGTATATGTACCCAGTGGTGAATCTGCGGGATCATACAATATTTCTACTTATATTATTTGAGGAACCTCCATTCTGTTTTGCACAATGGCTGTATTAATTTAGAATCCCACCAGCAGTGCATAAGGGTTCTATTTTCTCCGTATCCTCACCAAGTACTTTATTGTACTTTCCTTTCATGTTTTTAATAATAGACATTCTAACAGGCTTGAGGTGATATCTTACTGTGTTTTAATTTGCATTTCTCTGATGATTAGTGATTTTGAACCTTTTTCTCATGTCTGTTGGCCATTTTTATGTCTTCTTTTGGGAAATGTCTGTTAAGGTCCTTTGCTCTTTTTTTAATGGGTTGGTATTGTGCTATTGAGTTGTTTGAGTTACCTACATATTTTTGATAATAATCCTTTATGAGATGTTTGGTTTGCAAATGTTAGTTTTACATTCTATAGGTTGTCTTTTCACACTGTCGATTGTTTCATTGGCTGCTCAGAAGCTTTTTTTTTTTAATCTGACATAATCCCATTTGTCTGTTTTTGCTTTTGTTGTGTGTGCTTTTGGGGTCATATCCAAAAAATTGTTGCCCAGACTAATGTTATGAAGGTTTTTTTCTATTTTCTTTTAGTAATTTTACAGTTTCACAACTTATGTTTAAGTCTTTAATACATTTTGAGTTGATTTTTATAGATGGTATAAGATTAGGACCTAATTTTATTCTTCTGTATGTAGATATCCAATTATGTCAACATTATTTGTTGAAGATTGTCCTTTCCCCATCATGTGTTATTGGCATATATGGCAAAATCAATTGACTGTAAATGTGTGAATTTATATCTAGGCTCTCAATTCCATTCTATTAATCTATATGTCTCCTTTTATCTGAGACAGAAAAATATTTTAATTATTATAGCTTAAGTATACCTTGAAGTCAAGTAGTGTGATGCCTGCAGCTTTGTTTTTTCTCTGTTCCATTTGGGACATTTTGTGGTTGCATGCAAATTTCATTTTTTTTTTTCTGTTTCTGTGAAAAACATGTCATTGGAATTTTGATAAGGCTTGCATTGAACCTATAGATTGCTTTGAGTAGTATGGACACTTTACCAATATTAATATATTCAGGCCATGAACATGAATATTTTAAAATTTATGTCTTCATTTTTATCAATGTTTTATGGTTTTCAGTGTACAAGTTTTATACCTCTTTTGTTAAATGTATTTCTAAATATTTTAATTTTTGTAGCTATTGATGGTGGGATTATTTATTGATTTCTTTTTTACTTAGTTCATTATTAGTATATAGAAACCCTACCAATTTTTGTATGTTGTCTTGATATCCAGAAACTTTACTAAATTTGCTTATTAATTCTAAAAGCTTTTTGGTGAATAATTATTTTTTATACATAAGATCATATCATCTGCAAACAAGAACAATTTAACTTATTTTGTTCTTTTGCCTTATTGCTCTGGCTAGGATTTTCAGTACTACATTGAATAGAAGTGATGAGAGTTCCTGATCTTTAGGAGAAAGCTTTCAACTTTTCTCCATTGAGGATTATGTGGGTTTGTCACTTGTATCCTTTATCTTATTGATATTCCTTCTATACCTCTATTCCTTCTATACCTGATTTGTTGAAAGTTTTTATCACAAAATAATGTTGAATGTTGTCAAATGCTTTTTCTGCATCTATTGAGATAACCATGTGGTATTGTCCTTCACTCCATTGATGTAGTATATCACATTTTTTTGGTTTGCATATGTTATACTCCCCTTGCATCTTGGAAATAAATCACACTAGAAAATGTTTGATGATTCTTTTAATGTGCTGTTGAATTCAGTTCACTAGTATTTTGTTAAGGATTTTTGCATCTGTGTTCATCAGAGTTATTAGCTTGTAATTTTCCTCTCTTCTAGTATCATTGTGTGGCTTTGGTATCAGGGTGATGTGGGTGTCATAAACTGAGTTTAGAAATATTTCCTCTTTTCAGTTTTTTGAGAGAGTTTGAGAAGAATCAGTTATTTAAATGTTTGGGAGCAGCGTGAAGCCATCGGTGAACCTGGACTTTTGTTTGATGGGAGACATTTCATTATTGATTCAGTCTTCTTACTCATTATTGGTCTGTTCATATTCTCCATTTTTCATGATTCAGTCAGCTTGTATGTGTATAATAATTTATACATTTCTTCTAGTTTATCCTATTTGTTAATGTATAATTAATCATAATCTTTTATGATTCTTTGTATTTCTCTGATATCAGTTGTAATGTTTTCTCTTTCAATTCTGACTTTATTTATTTGAGCCTTCACCCTCTTTTTCTTAGTCTAGCTAAAGGTTGTTAATTTTGTTTATCTTTTTAAAAATTCTTAGTTTTGTTAATTTTTTCTATTTTTTCTCTAGTGTCTGCTTCATTTATTTCTGTTCTGATCTTTGTTGTTTCTTTCATTTAACTAACTTTGAGCTTAATATTGTTTTCTTTTTTTCTATTTTCTTGAGGAAAAACATAAAGTTGATTATTTACCTTTCTCTTTTTGATGTAAGCATTTATTGTTATAAACTTCCCTCTTTGAACTGCTTTTGCTACATCCCATACATTTTGATATGTTGTGTGGACATTTTCTCTTGTCTCAGGTTACTTTTTAAATTTTACTTTTAATTTCTTCTTTGACACATTGGTTGTTTAGGAGCATATTGTTTAGTTTGCATTTGTCTGGGAATTTTTCAATGTCTGTCAATTTTTCAATGACAAGTGAATGCCATTTTCATGAACCCAGCCCACAATTTCACCTACTGTGAAATAGGTTCTCTACTCTGTTATTTGAGATTTCATGCAAATGTATCAAGCACTCCATTACTGAGACTCTACAAGCTGAAATGTTTGACTTAGAAGGATAAAAGTTGAAATCTAGGGCCCACCAAACATGGATCTGTGGTAACTGAGCTTGATGTTTGGACCCTGGTAGGCTGTATCTTAAATAATTGGTAATCCTTGTTTAACTCTGAATTATAATTGGTAAGCTTAAATTAAGCCCATGCTCAAAGGAATTGACTCAAAACTTTGCATCATCTGACTGCACATACAATTCTAAGTATTGAGAAATATTAATTTATATAGTTCTATGTATTTCCACTATTTTCTTTCAAATAAAATGTCTAGAAAAATTTAAGAGATAATCATGGACTGATAGAAGGCCTGTATGACAATGTTTTATTCATTGTACAGGGTGGTAATTTTAAAGGTATTATATTAACCAATTAGAGTATATTTCTGTGTTTCTGATTTTGTGTTACACTTGTGTTATATATTCTCAATAGTTTTCAAATAATAACAAATTTATTAAAACAAAATGTATCTTTCCAAATGCACACAAAGGATGGTTCGTGAGAATGAATTATATTTTTTCCACACACACAAAAAAATATTCAAATGTTCCTCCAAAGTAGAAATGCCTTCTGCAATGTTATCTTATATCAATAAAATAAAAATAAAACTCAAAACATAAATTTAGAAGGAAGAGGTCATTTTATTTTAAAATTTATTTTAAAACTTTCATGTGAAACAAACAAACAAACAAACAAAAAACAGAAAACTCAGGCACCTAGAAAAATAAAATCAAGTCACATAATTAAAAAAAAAATAATGAAAACATTTCTCATTAGAATCTATGGGTAGAACTAAAGCAGTGCTTAGAAATATATGGCTTGGAACATTTATGTGATTGTGTATGTCATATAGACTTATAGATTAATAGCTTTAAATACTTTTTAACAAAAATAAATGAATTATGTATTTGAAGCAACGCAATGTTTAAGAAAGCTGTCAGAAGTCAGTAGTAAAAAAAGAAGTAAAGATAAAAAAAGTAATTAATGAGCTGCGAAACATAAAATCAGTAAACCGTATATGTAAATATAAAAGTTTGCCCCTAGCGGGAAAGGCCGTAAAAGAGATATATTTTTCAATGATTTAATCTGGAGACACAAGAAGAAAATACAAACACACAAAATAAGAAATAGCAAGTGAGAAATAACAAAGGACATGGAAAGTTTTTTAAAAATAAGAAATTTCAAGTTTGCACAAGTCTATGTAAATGCATATAAAAATCTGGCCTAAAATATAAATTTACCAAACTGACGTAAAATAGGAAAGTTTAAATAGATCAATTCATTGTTTCATTGTTTCTAAGGTGAAACATATCTCCATAGAGGATAAAACAATGAAAAACATGGGAATTAATGGATAAATGTTTCTTTAACAAATATATGTGTGTATATATGTGTATATATAAATGTGTATATATACACACACACTATACACACACACACACACATTCCCAATCCACTGTCTTTTCTGGTCCTATATGCTTTTGAAAATGAAATACAGTTCTACTGTTTGTTTACAGTTTCCCAAATGACGCCCCCAAAAAACAAATAACCAAGTGAATCATTCTCAAGTGCCAGCTCCCAACTGAACCTTCTTCAGCGTCTGGTTTTGGTTCTCATACTCACAGTCATACACAGCATCCAAGGCCATGGTGGTGGGAAAGAGAAGAAAGATTTGTGCTAGAGCAGCAGTATGCCTAAGAGACTCGAAGCTGTTGGAAGAATCCAAGAACAATCACTAGCTGGGAGAGTCAGGTCTGCCCTTTCATCACTAGCACATTGCTTGCCATCTTTACGCCCCATAACTTTTTAACCATGACTCAACATCTGGAATTCATCAATAAATCCGTGACTTAAAACAAAACCAAATAAAGCAAATCTACAAGATAAACTACGTAAGAAGTCAAAGTGGAGAGAGAAATGACAAAATGAACAAAATATTTCTGCTTTCTATCACAACAATGGCCTGTGACTATGTATATTTTAAGCATGCATAGATTGACCATCCTAGTTGAAAAATGATCTTAAACTTTGAGGAAAAAGACATCTATATAAAAATAACACATATACGAAGATAATTTATTTATGAAAAACATAGTGAATTAAAGAGTAGTTTACTGTAGGATGAGGTTCCAAGAATGATTGTCAGAAAAACACAGAGAATTAATTCCCAGAGGGAAATGCTGACTCTTCTATAATTGTGAGACTGGAGAACCAGGAATTCTAACTGCTGACTCAGAATGACACTGTCTTGGTTCCAATTCAGAGAGAAAAAAAGTAGCTGACTTAAGGACCACATTACTTCCACTACCTTTCACACACACCGAAAATTAGATTTTCCTACAGACACCCACAAAATTAGAAAGCACCCATCTCTGTTACCACGACTCCAGCAAAACTAAACACTGTCTCAGTCTCACTTTTATTATTCCAAATCTTCTTATGATGCACCTGCTTGTGGAAGCCAGGTCACATGCACAACAAATGGTGAGTTAGTCTGCAAGAGGAAAAGGAGTTGAACTGCAGTTGAGTGACCCAACAATTATTATATGTCCTGGTCTACCCTTTAGTCAATCTTTATAAAATCATCCCATATTTAAACTTCTAAAATATAACAGTATTGTATCTTCACTTAATGTAAGTACTCATTTAACAACAACAACAACAAAAACAAGCAATCAAATGAAAAACACATTTCAATCCTTCTCCAGAGTAGACACAAGATCTAACTAATCACAGTATTCGTTCTGTGTAATATTACTTGCATCTTAAGCTCAGTGGTTATTTTACTTGCTGTTTCATTGTCTGCAGGGACCGTGGTCTTTGCAGATGTCTCACATAATATTCAAATACTTTCCCACAGCTTGTATTGCTTTGAATATTCATCTTTTGATATATGAAGAAATAAAGGATTGATTATAACAAGTATTTCTTTGATTGATTATAACACATGCCCCTTTTCAATTTTTGTGACAACTCCTTCCAGTGTCAAATTCGTTAAAGAGTCATGCTATCTGCAGTGGAATGTATCTAGTATTTCACAGTTCTTTGGATAACGGGGAATTTTTAAAAAATTCACTTATGCTTTATTCTAAATCATGGTTGTCTTTGTCTCATGGGAGCCTGAGTCTCTATTGCAATGCTTGTTATTTCTCTTTTTTTCTATCAAGGATATGTCCCTAGATTTTATAAAATATATGAAACTGTGCAAGGTTTTTTGGTTATATTTTTCACAATCCAGAGTCATTTGCAAGTACAAGAAAGGGTAATAAGCTCAGTTTTCTGTATGTGGATTTGCTATGGCAGATCATATTATTCTTTATGTACTTCTTCCTAGCATATTATCTTATAGGCTAAGAAATTGGGCCGATTATATTTATTTTGGGTTCAATATTAAGATTTGTTTGATCAATGGAATTGGGAAAGCATTTACAATCTCATAGTTCTGAGCCAAGACCTCAAGAAGTTACTCACATTTCTGTCTATTCTATTGCACTCTATGAACCCCTGTGAAAATAATGTATGCAACTAGCTGCTGTTCAAAGATAGTGCAGAGACAAGTGGAGCAGATGTGAACACAACACAAAGACTAAAGCCAAGACTACTTGGCCCAAGGCCTCAAAGAGAGCCTCTCCATCAAACTTAAAGACAAGTGAAAGAGAAAATAAAACACTCTGGATGTGTTTTGTTATACAATACGATTTTAGCAAAAATGGATGAAGAGAGTTGGCAAAGCAAAATCATGTACTGCACTTTATCTTCATATTAAAGATTTACTTAGGCAGGAAAAGTTTCTGTGTTCCATTTTATACTTACCTGATTACAAATAGCTACCTAGAAGGCATATCAGAAGAAACTATTGTTTGAGAAATTGTCAGTCTCAATAGCATGTTGGAAGAGATAATATTTAAAGCATGTTGTTCATAGTCACAATAATTTTGTCAATAAAATTGAGTCACTTTCTCATAAATCCACTAATAGAGATAGCAATTTTATTTACACAATACATATGTACCAACATGGATTTTCTACCTGTCCAGGGTGGTACTCTGATATTTCAAAGGGTCTAGGTTTGTTGAATAACTAGATTATTCATTAACAAAAATAAGCTGATTCCCAAAGAGATGTACTAGTGAGGACAGTAAGGAAAGCTTGACTTTTTAAAATAAAGTTATTATGTGGGCATATATCCAGCAATTTATTTGTATTGTTTAAGTAGAAATGACCTAAGTCAATCTAAAAACTATTACTGAAAAATTTACAATTTGTTTTGGATTTTTGCTTTCTATTTTTCTAATAGCAATTTCTGTGATTTCTAATTCATTCACCTGTAAAATTGAATTGATTGATATAAGGCAATGCATGCTTTTCTCGATTAGTGGCTATCTTCAGAAGGGAAGATGGATAGATTTAGTAAAGTTCTACTTAGTGAGGTCTTAGGAAACTCAATAAGAATTTGGGAAACTGCAGGGCAGTATGAAACTGCTAATGACAGGTTGAGCAGGCTAACATTCAGACTACTAATTAGTTCTGTGGTATAATATATACGAATTGTCACTTGGCAACTTCAGCCTGGTGAATCATAGTTATTGTAATACAACTCTGTATTTGGTGCCAGTCAAGGTAAACCACTTGAATAAAGGCTTCTGAATCCAGGAAGACATAGCACTGGGACAAATACAAGAAGCAAGTAGGCATTAAACAAAATATGTCTATAATGGCAACAGAAGCAACACAGAGAAATAATACAGAAAATTCCCATGTTATCAGAAAAAAAAAAAGAATATGCCAACATGGAGCCAATAATCTCAAGGAAAAATAGTCAAACAGAAAATCACTATGTTTTACCAGTTTTTTTTTTTCTAATTCCATGATCCACAACCTCCAGTATATTTAATTTTGACTCACTTGGCAAGAAATTGCTGACAGTCAAGACTAAAGGGACTGGATATGTTTTTCATATATATGTATAAGATTTTTTTATTATGCACCGTTAAAGCAATAACTTACAAAGTAGTTATTACTTATACATTATAAGTGACATGATTAGTATATTACTTATAAGTTAAACTTATACAATAATTTATATTTATAATATATAATATAAAACTTGTCACCTTGTATAAGTGTAACTTATAATATAGCTATAACTTTGAATATTATCTAGAATGAGAATAGATGAGAACAATCTGTCAAGTCTTCGGTGGCATGCTGATTTTCTGCAGCTCAAATTAGCATTTTTTGTCAGGACTTTGTCCTTATACTCAATAGCACAAAGGAGATTGCCTCAAGTGACTAAATGGCACATTCTTTACCTAACAAATTGTATAAGTTAATTACTTATGTATACTGCATCTAAACTCTGTGATGATAGGAACATAATAAGCTGGATTGAATCTGGAAGAAATGTGTGATTTGTTTACAAACTTTACTTTGAAAGGAATCCTTACATCACTTTATATAAAGAATATATTACCTCCCTACAAAGAACATGGATATTTTCAGGTAGAGACCTCAAAGCAAATATTTTTTCCAACGTAGATTTCTTAGTGTAATATTTAATTGGTGACCGGTATTTCACACTGGAACAGGGGCTCTGAATTCTAGAAATTCAAGTAGAGATAAGTATAAGATAAAATCGAATTCCTGCACTGTACCACCAGTATTCAAAACTGAGAAGTTCTTTCTTATTTTTAGTTTTCAAGAAGGGTTTTAGAAAGTGGTTGACAAAATCATTTAACACGCTGGATTTTCTACAGTCCTTACTGTTTCTGCTAATATTAGACACTAGGAAGAATAAAATTTCGTGAACCATTTTCAGTTTCATTGACTTGTGCATTTTTGATAGAGTCCCCTTGATCCTGATTGTCTCACGATGTGTTTTTCTTTAAACTTAAGGATATTAAGTTGAAAGGCAAAACATTTGACACTGTATCTTCCCACTTATTTCACTGGCAGACAGTGATCAATCATTTGTCTCAGTCTGTGGAATCTGCATCTCAGTTCTGATCAATAAAGTGATTTAAAATTGCTTTTGAACTCTGGGATAAAGGATAAGGGACAAATATGGCCCTTAATCCTGAAGAACATTTTCAGCGGCTTCAATTCCAAATGGCATTCAAATATGTTAGTTATTCTTCACGTTCATAACAAGTTACCTACACTTTCACCTTTGCTATGTTTACAAGTGCTTATTTTTGTTCAGTCTGACCTACAGGTGATGAATGCAAAAACAAAACAAAACAAAACAAAACGAAAACTGTCTCTGCTAATCTGAGGCTGCCTTTGCAAATTCTTTTCTTTATTATAATCATATTTTAAGTTATGGGATACATGTGCAGAATGTGCAGGTGTGTTACAAAGGTATACATGTGCCATGGTGGTTTGCTGCACCCATCAACCTATCATCTACATTAGGTATTTCTTCTAATGCTATGCCTCCCATAGGCCTCCACCCCCTGGTGTGTGATGTTCCTCTCCCTGTGTCCATGTGTTCTCATTGTTCAACTCCCACTTGTGAGTGAGAACATGTGGTGTTTGGTTTTCTGTTCCTGTGTTAGTTTGCTGAGAATGATGGTTTCCAGCTTCATCTATGTCCCTGCAAAGGACATAAACTCATCATTTTTTATGGCTGCATACTATTCCACAGTATATAAGTACCACATTTTCTTTATCCAGTCTTTAATTGGTGGGCATTTGGGTTGGTTCCAAGTCTTTGCTATTGTGAACAGTGCCACAATAAACATACGTGTGCATGTGTCTTTTTAGTAGAATTGCTTATAAACCTTTGGATATATACCCAGGAATGGGATTGCTGGATCAAATGGTATTTCTGGTTTTAGATCCTTGAGGAATCGCCACACTCTCCTCCATAATGGTTGAACTAATTTATACTACCACCGATAGTGTAAAAGCATTCCTATTTCTCCACGTCCTCTCCACCATCTGTTGTTTCCTGACTTTTTAATGATTGCTGTTCTAACTGGTGTGAGATGCTATCTTATTGTGGTTTGATTTGCATTTCTCTAATGACCAGTGATGATGAGCTTCTTCACATGTGTTTGTTGTCCGCATAAATGTTTTCTTTTGAGAAGTGTCTGTTCGTATCTTTCACCCACTTTTTTTTTTTTCCTGTAAATTTGTTTAAGTTCCTTGTAGATTCTGGATATTAGCCCTTTGTCAGATGGATAAATTGCAAAAATTTTATCCCAATCTGGAGGTTGCCTGTTCACTCTGATGATAGTTTATTTTGCTGTGCAGAAGTTCATTAGTTTAATTAATACCATTTGTCAATTTTGGCTTTTGTTGCCATTGGTTTTGGTGTTTTAGTCATGAAGTCTTTGCCCATGCCTATGTCCTGAGTGGTATTGCCTAGGTTTTCTTCTAGGGGTTTTATGGTTTTAGGTCTTACATTTAAGTCTTTAATCCATCTTGAGTTAATTTTTGTATAAGGTGTAAGGAAAGGGTCCAGTTTCAGTTTTCTGCATATGGCTAGCCATTTTTCCCAACACCATTTATTAAATAGAGAATCCTTTCCCCATTGCTTGTTTTTGTCAGATTTGTCAAAGATGAGATGGTTGTAGATATGTGTCATTATTTCTGAGTCCTGTGTTCTGTTCCTTTGATCTATACATCTGTTTTGATACCAGTACCATGCTGTTTTGGCTACTATAGGCTTTTATTATAGTTTGAAGTCAGGTCGCGTGGTGCCTCCAGCTTTGTTCTTTTTGCTTAGGATTGTCTTGGCTATACTATTTTTATGTATATATTTATAAATACATATATATTTATGTACATATTTCCATATGAAATTTAAAATAGTTTTTTTTCCTAATTCTGTGAAGAAAGTCAATGGTAGCTTGATGGGGATTGCATTTAATCTATAAATTACTTTCCATCTTACATGCAAAGACACACATAGGCTTAAAATAAAAGGATGGAGGAATATTTACCAAGCAAATAGAAAGCAAAAAAAGCAGGGGTTGCAATCCTAGTCTCTGATAAAACAGACTTTAAACCAACAATGATCAAAAAAAGACAAGGAAGGGCATTACATAATGGTAAAGGGATCAATGCAAATTCTTATTTATTTTCAGACTTTTTTTGTTGTTGTTTATTAGGTCAGCCTATGCATACTTTTTATGGCGCTTATCTGCTGGGAAGATAACCCCATATAAGTGGTTAAAATCCTGCCAATCAAGTTTGTAATGGTAACAAATATGGAGAAAATTAAAAGAATCATATTGACTGCCTCTTTTTGTTAACTTTTATTTTAGCTGCAGGGATACACGTGCAGTTTGTCACATAGGTAAACTCATGGCACAGGGGTTTGTTGTACTGATTCTTTCTTCACTCAGCTACTAAGCCTAGTACCCAATAGTTACTTTTTTTCTGATCCTCTCCCTCCTCCCACTCTTTACATTCAAGTAGGCCCCAGTATCTGTTGTTTCCCACTTTGTGTCCAAGTGTTCTCAACATTTAGCTCCCACTTATATGTGAGAACATACGGTATTTAGCTTTCTGTTCCTGCATTAATTTGCTCAGGATGATGGCCTCTAGTTTCATTCATGTTCCTGCAAAATACATGATCTCATTCTTTTTATGGCTGCATAGTATTCCATGGGGTATATGTACCATATTTGCTTTATCCAGTCTACCACTGATAGGCATTTAGATGATTCCATGTCTTTGCTATTGTGAATAGTGTTGCAGTGAATATATTCATGCATGTGTCTTTATGGTAGAATGACTTATATTTCTTTGGGTATAAACACAGAAATAAGATTCTTGTTAAAATGGTAATTCTGTTTTTACTTCTTTGAGTGATTGCCACACTGCTTTCCACAATGGTTGAATTAATTTACACTTCCATCAGTAGTGTGTAAGTGTTCCCTTTTCTCCGCAACCTCACCAGTATCTGCTATTTTTTTACTTTTTAGTAATAACCATTCTGAGTGGTTTGAGATAGAATATCATTGTGGTTTTGACTTGTATTTCTCTAATGATCAATGATACTGAGCTTTTTTCATATGCTTGTTGGCTGAATGTATGTCTTTTGTTGAGAAGTGTCTATTTATGTCCTTTGCCCACCTTTTAATGAGGTTGGTTTTTTTCTTGCAAATTTGCTTAAGTTTCTTATACATGCTGGATATTAAACCTTTGTTGGATGCATAGTTTGCAAAAGTTTTCTCCCATTCTATAGGTTGTCTGTTTATTCTGTTGATAGTTTATCTTACTGTACAGAAGCTCTTGAGCTTAATTAGATTCCATTTGTCAATTTTTGTTTATGTTGCAGTTGCTTTGGTATCTCCGGCATGACATCTTTGTCAGTTCCTATGTCCGGAGTGGTATTACCTAGGTTGTCTTCCAGGGATTTTATAGTTTTGGGTTTTTTGCTTAAGTCTTTAATCCATCTTGAGTTGATGTTTGTGTACGGTGTAAGGAAGGGGTTCATTTTCAATCTTCTGCATATGGTTAGCCAGTTATCCCAACACTGTTTATTTAATGGGGAGTCCTTTAACCGTCGCTTGTTTTAATCAACTTTGTCAAAAATCAGATGGTTGTAGATGCATGGCCTTATTTCTGGGTTCTGTACTGTGTTGCAATGGTCTATGTGTCTGTTTTTGTACCAGCACCATGCTGTTTTAGATACTGTAGCCCTGTAGGATAGTTTCAAGTTGGGTAGCATGATGCCTCCAGTTTAATTCTTTCTGCTTAGGATGGTCTTGGCTATTTGGGCTCTTTTTTTGGTTCCATGTGAATTTTAAAATAGTTCTATTGAATTATGTGAAAAATATCATTGGTACTTTGATAGGAATAGCACCAAGTTTGTAATTTGCTTTGGACCACATGGCCATTTTAATGACATTAATTCTTTCAATCCATGAGCATGTAATTCTTTTCCATTCATTTGTGTCATCTCTGATTTCTTTGAACAGTGTTTTGTGATTAACATTGTAGAAATCTTTCACTTGACTGTTTAGCTGTATTCCTACGTATTTTATTGTTTTGGTGTCAATTGTGAATGGGATTGCATTCCTGATTTGGTTCTCTGATTACCTGTTGTTGGCATATAGAAATACTAGTGATTTTTTTGTATATTGAGTTTGTATCCTGAAACTTTGGTTAAGCTGAAGGAGCTTTCAGATTCCCTGGAAAAAGCAATAATTCTTTCTGAATTTGAATCAGTAATAAATAACTTATCAGCCAACAAAAGCTCAGGATCAGACAGATCCACAGCCAAATTCTACCATACATACAAAGAAGGGCTGGTACCATTCCTACTAAAATTATTCCAGAAAATTGGGGTGCAGGAACTCCTCCCCAAATCATTTTATGAGGCAAGCATCATTCTGATGCCAAAACCTGACAGAGACACCACACTTAAAAAAGAAAACTTCAGGCCATTATCTTTGATAAACATTGACGCAAACTTTCTCAACAAAATACTTACAAATCAAATTTAGTGGCACATCAAAAACCTAATCTACCACTGTCAAGTAGGATTTATCCCTGGGATGCAAGGTTGGTTTAACATATGTCAATCAATTAATGTGATTCATCATACAAACAGAACTAAAGACAGAAATCATATGGTTATCTCAATGGGTGCAGAAAAGGCTTTTGATAAAAGCCTTTTCATCCCTTAACATCCCTTCATGTTAAAAACTGTCAATAAACTAGGTACTGAAGGAAAATACCTAAAAATAATAAGGGTGATCTATGACAAACCCACAGCCAACATCATACTGAATAGGCAAAAGCTGGAAGCATCTCCCTCAAAAACCCGCACAAGACAAGGATGCCCTCTCTCACCACTCTTACTCAACATAGTGTTGGAAATCTTTGCCAGATCAATCAACAAGAGAAAGAAAAAGGAGGCATCCAAATATGAAGAGAGGAAATCAAACTCTTGCTGTTTGCAGATGACATGATTCTATGTCTAGACTCTGTTTCTATTGGAGAATAATCTGAAATGTGACTTTGAACAGTTTTTAATTAAGCAGTTTATGCCCATTTGTGAAACTGTTGGCTGAAACCTCCATCACACTTTCACATTCTGCTGTGTACTCACATCTACACTGAAACTAAACATTTGGGCTCTCATTTCTCAAATGGCCTATGTGTGTGAGGATGAATCTGCAGCAGAGTCGCATGACTCACCACACTGAAAGGTAGGACTGGAGGGATTTGCACACAGGTTTGAGCACTGCCTCAGTTTACAATTCCTACAAAAGGAATTTAGGCTTTAAGTCTGAGTTTAAGATGAATATATATTTTTAGCTTGATTCAATTTTTCTGCAACATATACATGATCAAAACATCATATGCTATCCCACAAATATACAAATATGCGTAATTATTATTTGTTAGTTAATAATAAATCTGAAAATTAAGAAGAAAAATGTAGAGGAAGAGATTATAACTACAAGCTGCCTAAATGCTACAACTTATTATTTTTATGATTGCTTATAATATTTTATGAATTATTAATATTCTTAGATTGTGATTATATTTTTCTTTAACACAGAATATTTTTCATTATGACTAGCTGAACACAATCCAACCAGAGTTTCAGATCAATAACTTTCACTCCCTTGGAGGTGCGTGCATTGACTTAAACCAAGTGCCAAACAATACAAACAGCAGTTTTGTTTTGTTATTATTATGCATGGTATTGCATTGTTGTTAGACCTTGTATGTACATTCTCTATAATTATATGAGAATGAGCAGGTATTTTCTTACACACACCATTCTGTCTTGAGATTTATTGTGTATTTCATGTATTTTAATTAACTCAATTATTCCTTATAAACAATTTTATTTATTTCATAGTTTAATTTGAAATCTTTCTTGCAAAAAGATTTTTACTTTACATCCAAATTATCTTTTCTTGATGATACCATACCCTGTCATGGACTGATATTTGCTTTTGAGTTTTTCTACTTCCAGTCATAGGGGCTTGAGAACAGTTAATGACTTGATAGCTTACCAGCCCTAAACATAGTGCTGAAATATGTTCTCAGTGGCCCTTACACATTACATAATATCTCTTGAAACTCATTTTATTTACAACATGTTCCTAAGTCTGACTGAATGCACAAGTTTGTCAAACACACTATGCCAAATATATAAACTTTTATTTAAAAGAGAATCTCATGGTTGTGGAATCTTATACTAAGTACCATCCATCCTCTTGGATACTTCATTCTGATATCATGGGCTCATTAATTGTGAAGGGACAACTAAAGAATCTGCATATTCAGGTAAGCCATCTGAAGTCTCTGCATTTGTTGCAACAGCATTGCCAATAAAGTCAATTAGTGCCACAATAAATACCAAGATTTCACAAAGTTATCTATGAGAAATCAGGAAACATCTTACAATCAGCAACTTACAATTCTAATTATAATCCTATTTGGTAAATGACATGGCACAAATTACAGTCAGTGGTAATTTGAGTTTGATGAAAAATGGTACATTTTCCTGTAAAGGCAGTGAAGAATATATTTTAGATGATTGCACTAATAAACCACCAAATAAACAGATTTCAGTATGGGATGTATGGTCTATTTGACAGGGAATACTACAAATAGATAAAAGGAAACTTGTTGGGAAGTCTGAACTTTTTGGTGGGATGTAACAGGATTTTCTGCTATAGACTCTAAGGATCTCCCAGGTTTTTAAGCCTGCTCATTTTAGCAGTGTATATTTAGTCAGGTATTTCAAATATGAAAAACTGTGAGTCACATAGCCTGGAAAATAAATCATAATACCAATTTACATAAGAGTTTTTGGCTGAATCATTCATCTTAGTCAAGGAAATGAGCTTCTGTAATATCTCAAACTACATAAGCACCAATATGATCTTGGATGGCATAGATATGTCGTTTCTGACATTTGAAGAATTATCTTAGAGGCACACACACTCAAGGGGTAGTCTGATTTACTTAGAGACTTTCAGATCCAGGCTAGAATAAAGGAAGATGCTTTCTAGAAAAAAAAAAAAAAAAAGATGTACCTGATATAATTGTGTGTTTATATTAGTTTTTAGGAGGAGATCTAGTGAAATTATACTCTATTCCATCAGAAATATTGGTGTAGGAATAACTATGTTAAAATAAACTATAGAAAATGATGGTTGAGAATATTTTGGGGATTTTTGATTTCTGAAATTTGACCATAAGGCAAAGTATGAATGTAAGTAAAAAGGAACTAAGAAGGTCAGGAAGAATGTGTGGGAAGAAAATGGAGGCACATAAATCAATGAAGGAAGACACGCCAAAATTTTTTGAGAGTTTCGTAATCCAAAAGACCAGTACACTCATTCCTAAAATTGAGGCAGTATTATTTCCTCTAGAAATAGGAAGGCATTGAATAAAGAATTACAGGAATTTGCTTAGAGAACACATTACGTTTCTATTTGCTTCTTCCTGGACTCTGCAACTGTGGTTAATGCTGCCGTATAGGATTTCTAAAACCCTGCCCATGCTATCATAATAGCCCAACACCACACATAATAACTAGCTTATCTCTTCTATAATGTGACAAGAGGGCAGTTGGTCCTTCCCCTGAAAGCCTGAGGTACAAAAACATCTTTGCTGCTTATGCCCATTTGTTTCATTGAATCTCCCCTTGAATCCACCTGTTGTCTGAACCATTTGTGCAGAATATCTCTTTCAGAAAGATAGTCTGATTAGAGTAGAGGTGGAACTATTTCTAGCCCAGGTCAAATACCTACTGTTATTATTATATGCAGTGTACAAGTGGTCATGCAAATAATGTAAGCTTTTTCAAAACATGTCACTATTATTGTTTTTTATTCTAGTTAAATTGCTGGCCATGAATGGGGGGTATTAATACATATTTTCAATTATCTTCAACAATTTTAGAAGCTTTATGTTTCAAAATATATTTTTCTTCCTTTAAACAGAGATGTACTTAATTTCTCAGAAATTATTTTTTTCTACAAATTCCATTTTACCTTTTACTGGCTATTCCTTGTTTCCAGTAACTCTTTGGGTTATTAATTTGAATATTATTATATGATCAGGTGGGTGCCTCATTACCCTCAGTTTCAGATTTTCAAAATCACTGGGATTTGGACACTTGTATTTACTGTTATTTTACTACTGTACTTATTTTGATTACAGAGAAATAATTGTAATAAATTTTCAGCTTGTTTTAAATATCCATATATAATTTTTCAGTATTTTGCCATAAATATGTTGAATACCATAAGTTTTGAAAGAAAAGACTGTTGGTTGTATAAACATATTAATGGAGAAATTGAGTTAGAAGCAAAGATATAAATAAGATGTAATCATTGACCAGGTCATAGTAACACACATAGTAAAATTTCATTGAATATTTTTTAAATATCCTTTAGAAAGGAATTTATACCCCTTTGAAGCACAAGTTGAAGATCACTGGTAGAAACTATATTCTATGGTATAACATAAATATTTAGGGACAATATAAAACAGGTAAAAGGAGGATGGTTTAAGTCAAGATATTATGTCCTATTTCTAAAAAAAAAAAAAAGGAAGAAAAATTCTTATTTATATAATGCTACATTCCTTCTAGGCTCAGGTCTACCTTAAAACAAAAATATCCACATGATTATCTTTCTTATTGTTTCCATTTCCTCAATTCCCATTCATCCCTTTATGGATTTTTATTATTATGAAAAATTTCACACGGTTTTCACATAAAACCTGTTTCAGAAACACAATTTACCTTCCCACATAAAAACTACACACTATATATGAAACAAAGATTTTCAAAACAGTGGACAACATGCAACAAGCAACATGAGGACTGTACTTAATAATATTGTATTGAACTTGGAACTTCTGCTAAAAGAGTGGATTTTAGGTGTTCTTGCCACACACGCATACAAATAGGTAACTTTGTGAGATGATGACTATGTTTATTTGCTTGGCTATAGTAATCATTTTGCTATACGTACATCAAAACATCATGTTGCACACCTTAAATGAATACAATAACATGCTGTAAAAGGCAATGAAGTAGACTGATTTCTGAAACAAGGGAAATAGGCTGGATGCGTCCTGTGATTTCCCAGACTAATGTCTTGAGAGTGTTTCTAGGATGTGACATTAGAAGGAAAACAGGGGATAAAAATCCTGGACTCCCTGATTTGAGTGAGTGGAGCCGAGAATCCAAGGAAACAAAAACACCTAGAGTTTACAGCCTACTGCTCATTTTTCAAGATTTGTACATGCTGGTTTTTAAACACAGGCATTATTAACATTGAATTATATTAGGTTACAATAAAATAAAATATTTTGAAACAAAGCCAACAAATTCTCAAAACATCACTTCTAATTATATTCCTACATTTTACCATCACCTATAGTTTGGCAGCTGTTTACATGTATGGAATCCGTATAGTGGAACCCTCACTCAGGCAGCTGGAGAGAGAGAGAGAGCATGAGAGACACAGCAGAAGCCAGTCCCCAGTGTTTGACCTGTGATTCATCAGGAGTGCAACAAAAGTGCGGAAGGCAGGTGGTTGCTGGTTTCCACTCTGGCATATATTTAATGATTTAGCCAAATACCATGCTGTTGTAAGTGACATATTGCTGTTCCCAGCTCTGTTTTTCTGCAGAGACATTAGAGAAGTGAGAGAAAGATATCTCTTTACATATACAATGTGTACTCTTGTGAAGTGCTTTAACAAACAGGCACTGAAAAACAACAAAGCCATTATTTCATTATTGTAAAGTTTGTAACATTGATCATGTAATTAGTACCAGTACTTACCCTAGTTCAACAATTAATAAATTCAGTTCTTACTATCATGGCTACTCCATTACAGACTGAGTGAAGTCTCAGTTTCTGTTCTCAGGAAATAGCTATTACATGGGCTGTTACATATTGGACAATGTCTATTATGTTCTACTAAAGCAGATGTCCAAAATTCATCAGCTATTTTTCCTATGTAGGTGATTCCTAGGGCATACTGGCAATGGTTCAAATTATTTCTGTATCCTTCAGGTCCAAAAATCTCAGTAGAATGTGTGCGTTTAATGTTCTGTTACATTTTCTTGTTCATATTCTGTATTTTTAATCTACATATTCAAGCTAATTCTGCAGGCAACACTTGTTTTAAGGAACATTTTTACTATTTTTTTGATTTGTTCTTTTAATGGGAAAGTACACATAGCCTTATTTAGTTTTACTTTTGCCTGCAATCAATATTTTTAAATTTTCTTCACATAATTTTACTGTAGTCATATTCTAATTAAAATTGTTTATTTCCTCAAGTCTCCTATCCTAAATTCTACTTTTTTTGTACTACTGTCATTTATGGGTTGATTTTTTTTTAATTCCATATTTCTTTCTTCACTTAGGCTGGCTTGCTTTCTATCTGTCTGTTACCATTAATCATTACAAATTTTTATTCTGGGCCAGGGGCAATGGCTTACACCTGTAATCCCAGCAATTTGGTAGGCCGAAGCAGGCAGATCACAAGGTCAGGAGATCGAGACCATCCTGGCTAACATGATAAAAACCCATCTCTACTAAAAATACAAAAAATTAGCTGGGCGTGGTGGCATGTGCCTGTAATGCTGGCTACTCAGGAGGCTGAGGCAGGAGAATCACTTGAACCTGGGAGGCGGAGCCTGAGTGACAGAGTGAGACTCTGTCTAAAAAAAAAAAAAAAAAGAAAAAGAAAATTATTCTGTATTTTGTTCTTAATTTACAAAGAAGCATGTCTTATAACATTTTAAATTTTATTCTGATTTTCCCAGTTATAAAGTGTTCACTTATTTGGTGGCATAGCTATTTGGGAACATTTGTTCTGTGTTTTCTTAATGTCTTTCAGGCTCTATATCAACATTTTTTGCTTATTCCTTTTTTTTTTTTTTTTAACTTCATCCTTTCTCTTTCAGATGTTTAGTCTTTAGAATGGGATTTTCTCCTAATGGGATATTGTGATCATAGAGTCACTGTTGTAAGGAAGGATAGTAGGCTGTTTGAATTTCTGTATATTGTCTTTGAACATATTCTTAACAACCTTCTTTTGGCAGGGTATGTTTAACTGGGTTACAAGAATTTTACCTGGTTTTCATTCCTAAGTTATCTTTCACATTTTATGAGTCATAATTTTCCATTTATTTCTCTTAAGCTCTCCAGAAGCCCTTGTCTTGATTTTTTAAATAAAGAACACTACAGTTGAACATAAAAGACCATGACAAATGTTACAGTTCTGTCATCAATATTTTTGTTACAGACAAATAAGATTTATGTACTCAGTTTGCACCATGGTAAATTGGAAACATAAGTTTTTTGAACCTGAAGAATAGTGACAAAATTATAATGATGTATTTTATTATTTCAATCTTAGAAGTCAAAGAGCACACATTTGCAATGAATAATAATATAACCAATGGTTCATTGGTCAGTTACTCTGAAACAGGCCCAATTCTAGGCACTGGGACAAATAGGAAGATAAGACATGGTCTCTTCACACAACTGAAATTCAGTGAAAGTGTGGGGTGCAGCCTAGAACTTTCTTTGGAGATGCAGGCACTTATCCCTGGCTGCTGTGAGTTACCCACTGCTGATAGTTCACAGCTGAGTCCCTCTCCAGAAACTTCCTTCAGCCAAAAGGAGCCACCTCACACAAGTTTGTAATCCCCTTCCCTGGGAAGTCAGCATCCATTGACTGGTCTCTGGAGAAATTCAAAGGCCCTGACATCTCTGTAGGGGAATTCAGAAAGACTATCCCTCTGCAGAGCTCCAGACAGGTTGCCTTTGTGACAACTGTGTGGTAGTGTAATCACTCCCTCTGCTAAACCCTGCTCTTCTCTTTCTCTTAGAACTGCTTTTCCCAAGAGCACTTACAAATCAACTTCCTGTATGCAAACCTCCATCTCAGAATCTGTTTCTTGGAAACTAAGCTAAAACAGTCTGGGATAAATATCCAGAACCTATAAAGAACTCAATCAAATTAACAAGAAAAAAACAAACAACCCCATCAAAAAGTGGTCAAAGGATTTGAACAGACACTTCTCAAAAGAAGACATTCATACAGTCAACAGACACATGAAAAAATGCTCATCATCACTGGCCATCAGAGAAATGCAAATCAAAACCACAATGAGATACCATCTCACACCAGTTAGAATGGCAATCATTAAAAAATCAGGAAACTACAGGTGCTGGAGAGGATGTGGAGAAATAGGAACACTTTTACAATGTTGGTGGGACTGTAAACTAGTTCAACCATTATGGAAAACAGTGTGGCGATTCCTCAAGGATCTAGAACTAGAAATACCATTCGACCCAGCCATCCCATTACTGGGGAAATACCCAAAGGATTATAAGTCATGCTGCTATAAAGACACATGCACACGCATGTTTATTGCGGCACTGTTCACAATAGCAAAGACTTGGAATCAACCCAAATGTCCATCAGTGAGTCTGGATTAAGAAAATGTGGCACATATACACCATGGAATACTATGCAGCCATAAAAAAGGATGAGTTCATGTCCTTTGTAGGGACGTGGATGCAGCTGGAAACCATCATTCTCAGCAAACGATCGCAAGAACAGAAAATCAAATACCGCATGTTCTCACTCATAAGTGGGAATTGAACAATGAGATCACTTGGACACAGCAAGGGGATCATCACACACCCGGTCCTATTGTGGGGAGGGGTAGAAGGGAGGGATAGCATTAGGAGATATACCTAATGTAAATGACAAGTTAATGGGCGCAGCACACCAACATGGCACATGTATACATATGTAACAAACCTGCACGTTGTGCATGTGTACCCTAGAATTTAAAGTATAATTAAAAAAAAAAAAACACACAGTCTGGGATACATAAAAAAAGGAAGTAGAGATAGGGCAAGGGGAAAGCCATGTGAGTGTACCTAGAATAAAGTAGAGATTGCTCATAGGGCATTGCTCATACATCCAGAAGGATGACTATTGTGACGTCTCATCACAGACAGCACCTGTTCATCTAGAATGAAATGAGTCTCAAGTAATTTGGAAACCTGGATGACAGAAATTCTACTGCTTCTTTTTGTTTGTTTTTGTAAGTAGGGTCAGGTACACAGAAATAGACACATCATAATTAAGCACTGTCATATTCAATCCTCAAACTAGCATTACCCACTTTATTTTACTTGATATTATTTATTAATTATATATTTACTTTACTAATACAATAGACAGACAAGACCCATCATGCAACCCCATGAATTAAAATTAACAGTATTGACTCCCATTGACCCCTCTGACCAGGCAGTCAGTTTCCCTGACTTCATCCCTAATATAACAAATCTGACAAATATGTATGTGTGTGTGTGTGTGTTTGTATTTACCTAAACAAAATATTAATTTTATTTTTAAATTTACTTAAAATTGTAAAGAAAGTTATATTTGATACAGTATTCCATAACTTTTTACAAACTAAACATTGTCTTTCTAAGATTCATTCATATCATAAAATGGACCTGAATTATGTTCAATTTTACTAATGTAAAGTATTGCCTTGTGTGCATGTACCATACTTGACTATCTTCTGCTCAGTGAATATTTAATCTGCCTCCAATTTTCTATCCTAATAACCAACAGTGCTGCAATAGACATTCTTATATGTATCTTCTACTGTACAAATACAAGAGTATTTCTTATGTATATACCTGGATTAGATATGCTTACTTTACAAAATAATGCCAATTTGTTTCCCAAGTTCTCTTACCAAATTTATGCTCCACTAGTAATGTGTATAAATCAATGTGAATTCATATTTTTTTAACACAGGATTCATATCCTTTCAAAGGCTTGGTATTGTCAACCAGCATCATTTTGGGCAATGCGGTATCCATAAGATAATAACTTAGCATCTCAATATAATTTGGAATCAGATTTCTCTAGTTTAAAATTCCCTGGCTTGAGTACCTCTTTTTATGTATATGTGTGTACATATATCAGACTTATATATACACAAAATTTATATATTTACAAAAATGTTATATATATATAAAATTTGGTAAGGTCATTGATGAAGCCATGTTGCACACACAGACATACACAATTCACACCCCTGTAATTGACAGTATTTAACTACATGGGCATTGGAAACAGGTACAGGTTCAATAGAGTTGAATTCTAATTCTTTTACTTTAAGTATGACTTCATCTGTAAAACAATTATAATAATAATTACATACATCACATAGGTTATGTAAGAATCAAATGATATGTGACCAGAAAGTAATGAACATGTCAGCTAGAAAATATAAAATGCTCAAGAAAGTTGTATCATCAATATTTTGATAGGACCCTTTTATCTTTGAATATATGTTATAGATTAAACTTTATGATATATATTTAGTTTTTATTCTCCATCACCTGCATATTAAAAAATGGATGTTTCACTTTTAAAATTAAATATTTTAGCTACTTAAAATTTATTTCCATATTATTTTCTTTAATTCCAACATTTAAGATTTGAAATACCAGTGCTACATTTTAAAGGATACACAGAGTACAGAAGAATGAGTAGTTCTGCTCGGTTTGAAACAGTTTTTTTTTTCCTAAATCTAATTTTGGAAAGATTAAATTGTGGGATATAGGAGGGGAATGAAAATGGCAGAGATTCGCTTCCTTGTGTTTAAGAAACCCATATTCCCTGAGATGCAGGAGAGAATTAGGTCCATTATTTTGCAGCATTACTGAAAATCACTCTATTTCCCCTCTAGGCTTGCTGAGCACAGAAGAATTTGAGGCCATCCAGTTCCTAGATGGCATTACAGATGTAATGTGTTCTATTGTAACCTTTTAGCCTAAAAGAAATCTTATGTTTTCAGTTTCTAACTTATTGCCGGGACTCCAAACCCACAGATGGGTCCAGAGATTTGATATATTTGGATAGACTGCAACGTTTTCCCTTTAAATGCTGAGTTTGTGGTATTGAGTCTCTTCTCCTTAGATCACGCAAACATCAAAAATAGGCATGCCTTGGTACTCTAGGATCTCTGCCCTTTCAGCAATGTATAGATGTTTTGCAGTTTTAAAGAAAATAAAGAGAATTAACATGGTAAATAATCAATAAGAGCTATTAAAATTATTTTTATATTAATTATTCTTAGAGTCTGTTTTCTCATTTTTAAATGAGAATAATCTCTGATAGAGTACCTATGCAGATTAAATGGGGGAAAATGTATACTGAATTCACAATATAAACACAATAACTTAGTTATTATTGTTAATCATTAAATACTACCAATAAATACATTATAAAACTGTTATTTATGATTCCTTATAGAAACAGTTTATATCTTCTGGGTGCTTATAACAACCCTCAACTCTGAAATTCTTAAATTAATATGGGCAAAAACATGGCAGTAATATGCCCATGAATATTTATAGTACCCTTTTATTTTTAACATTTATATTTTGGAAAACCCAAGAATAGAAATAGGCACGATGAAAAAATTGGAAGAGAAAAAATTAAATGAATACATCAAGATAGAACATAATTTGATTCCTGGTGAGCTTTATGTCGTTTCTCATACAATGACATGACAGTGGGGTCAATTACAAAAAAGAGAATAAGGGAGAGAAATAATATTGTTAACTCATATACCTATTCCCAGCATTGTAATTCCAGGTTTGACCTTCCAAACTGTCTCTCAGGTTAATGTGATCTGCCTGATAACCTGCTTTTTATGAAAGCCAGTGGCTTCTTTTTGTGCTTGCTGCTATATTCTCATTGTTCAGTTCCTAACAGGTGGTGATATAAGTTCCTTGAACAAGTGAGTAGCTAAATGGAAGAAAGAACGAATTAGTGAGTAACTGAGCAAGTCAATGGATGAATTAAAATAAATGTGTTGGTGGGAAAAGCTCTTATCTAGGCTAGTAATGTGAAGAGTTTCCTTTCAAACTCAGCCCTAAGACAACAAACACAACAGCAGAAAAAGAAAGTAGTCGTCTCCTTTGCCACAAAAGATCATTCACAGTGTTACAACTATTTGATTTTTTAAGAGTAAATTCATCTTCAAGAAGGAAGTGTGGAAGTGGTCAATGGTGTCTTTGGTTTAAATCCATTTAACATTGGCCGGGCGCGGTGTCTCACGCCTGTAATCCCAGCACTTTGGGAGGCCGAGGCGGGTGAATCACAAGGTCAGGAGATCGAGACCATCCTGCCTAACACGGTGAAACCCCGTCTCTACTAAAAATACAAAAGATTAGCCGGGCATGTTGGCAGGTGCCTGTAGTCCCAGCTACTCGGGAGGCTGAGGCAGGAGAATGGCCTGAACCCGGGAGGCGGAGCTTTCAGTGAGCTGAGATCGCCCCACTGTACTCCAGCCTGGGCGATAGAACGAGACTCTGTCTCAAAAAAAAACAAAACAAACAAACAAACAAAAAATAAATCCATTTAACATTGTCTCCCATTAGCAAACAGATTTCCACTTGTCTACTAAAACTAGTGATTGAAGAATATACTAATATTAATATGTAAAAAAACATGTTTTAAAATCCCAAATACGATTGTTTCAAAGAACACTTGGGTATACTTTACCCTCTGTAACTGTGTTTGAATTTTACATGTTGTTTCCACTTAGGATTGTACTTACTGGTTCCATACAGTAAAGGAAATTGATTGTTGAACAAATATCCTGGGCATAGAAGAAGGTAGACTACACATGAAGGGAAAATATAAAGGTACTTTATATTTTTATTATTGGCCACAACCACAAAATAGTCTCACAAGATGATTGAAATGCAAACCATCAATCATTCTTAGTTCTCATCCTCTTTAATCAATTAAGCATTTGACAATTGATAAACCTCTCTTAAACACACTTTCTTCTATATACTGAATTATGTACATGTTAGGTAATTTGCTAGTAGTTCCTTAGGTAACTGCAGTAGAGCTTTTGTGCCTCAGGACCTTTGCTTGTCCTATAGTTTTTACATGTAATAATCTTCTTCCTTGTATATTGTCACACTCTCCTCTATTATGGCAATCTCTAATTACAGGTCACCTATAGTGAGACCTCTATGTTTGAACTTCTCTTGTACTTTGTTTTTCTATCATATTGAAATTTTTATATTTTGCCTTTGCAGATATTTAGTTTTTGTTTTTCCATATATAATTTTAAGAAGAGCTCCTTAATATGGTTGCCTTTTTGCCTACATCCACACTCAGAAACACAGTAGTTTATATATATAAATATTAAATATGTATTTGTTATCAGATGGCCATATTGTGTCAAAAGTTACATAATACTTGAATTGTTATAATTTTGTATTATCAATAAATAATTGATGTGAGAAGGTAAGTTACATAGTTTGAATAGAAGGAGACAGTATAGAGAAAAATTGGATTATTTACGTTATTTATGAGCTAAATTAATAATTTAAAAAACAGCAATTGAAGAGGTATTTGACAATAGTGAAACATGAAGACAAAATGACATCCTGTAAGAGAAAGGAGATACACAAGCAAAATTCTTACACTCAGGGTAATTATCATCAAGCTATGTCTTATTCCTTTTACAAGACAGAGTGCTAGCTGTTGATAGGAAAAAACACATTGGAAAGATTAGTGAATGCACCATATTGTTAAGATAAACAATATTTAGAAAAAGTCATTGAAAGAAACGAAAGGTTTCTAAAAGTTTCATTTATCAACTTTGAATTATATATTTTTCCCTACTGAATTTCTCATTGTTTTAAATTATATATCATATCTCATATATATATGTAATATATCTCTATCCTTGTCTTTATGTTCCCCCATTGACAATTGGGGTCATGATTGCTAGCAAAAAGAAATGACTTTTATGTACTATTCAGGAGAAAAAAAAATTAATTTTCTTATAATTATTTGCCAGTATAAAAACAATCAAAAGGATCAGTAGGAAACCTCTCAGCAGCAATTAGTGAGATGCATTTTGAATAGCACATTTCTGGGGAGCACCTTTTGGGGCTACTCTCAATCTCCATGTCCCTCAAGATGAATTATAGCACCAGCATATGTGTAATGGAGTGTGAACACAGCATTTCACAAGGCAATCAACACACAACTAGAACAAGCTGGTTTGGAATAAAATTGTAAAATTAGATTGCAGTTGAAACAAAAGTACTACAATTTATTCTGTGTGCAGTTTGAAGACCTAATGACGTGAATCTAGCTCAGCATTTGGACAATCTTGGAAACTGACAGAGGCAAACATTCTATTATTGAGAGGAAATTACAGAAACAATATGCAAGATCAACAGCAATGTGACCGGAAGTGTGTACTGAAGTTTTAGCTGCATCCATTGGAATAAAGAAACCAAGGAAACATGAAAAGGCCTAGAACTGGAAGAAGATTCAACTCTGGAGATAATAGAGTTAGCATACTTTAAAGAAATGATGATGGGTGATAAGTTTTCATTTAAAAATATACTTGATGTCACCGATTATGATTAGGCAGGTAGCCGTGACTGCATAAGCAATGCAGCATTATTTCACACACGTGCGCCATGGATTCAGCAACAGAATAGCTCCTCCTCTTCTCCTCAGACCTTGTTGTTGATATGACTTGGCCTTTTAGAGAATTAACTAACTCATATTGGCTGCATTTTTGTATTTGAGTAGCAGGGTATCATAGTTACATACACATCAGGAACCTCAGGACTGCTGATGTTGTGATAGTTTTTTTTTTTTCTTTCTTTTTTTAAGAAATTTTTCACCTAACACTACCACTGCTTCTTTGAAAGCTGTATAAACAGAGTAAACCAAAAACAGAAAAATGTCATTCTTAAATAAAGTAAGATATTTCCCTCATTATTTTTGCATAGGCACAGCTCAAATGGTTTTATAAAAGGATGAACAAGTATGCCTGAAAAACACACAGACTCAGTGGTTTCAAATATTGGAGTATCGTAGAATGAGGCTTATTTTCAGGAAATAATTCCTAGAATAACTAGAAATTATATGCATATATTTTTCACTTGTTGATTCTCAATTGCTGTAAAAAACATTTATGTTTTGCAATATTAGTATTTAGAGGTTTAAGTAACAAAGCATGTTGCTTTGTTTTATTTACTTGGCTAAAATTTTGGGGATAAATATGTGCATTTTTGAACATTTACTGTCACGTGTTTTAATGGGAGTTTTGGCATATTGAGTAGTATACTGAATCATTATTAAATTAAATTATGTCCAAGTTTAATGATAGAATGTAGATTATGTACTTGTTTAACATGCTTTTTAATTGCAACAAAAAAACAGTGAATTCTAAATCATAATAACTCCTAAATTAGAGTAACAGTCTATGAACTGGCAAGAACTATCCATACTTTACCATGAACACTTTTGAAATAAACACGCACCACGTGACCTACTTAAAATTGGGTCTGGCTCTTTTTGTTCCTTATTCTTTTATCTTTTGGGAAATAATTCTCATACAAAATAGCAATTCAGAGCTAATTAAAAATGACCAGAAATTATTGCAGATTCCTTAATCTTAAATGGTACATTTTTTAAAAATCATAATTTCTATAAATTTTATAATGAAAGAACATCTTTTGATTTTTCACTATTTATCTCTATATATCTCAACAATTGTGATATTCAACTGTTTCATCCATATTGATTGATTCTCTGCAGTGTGCAAATCATTGTGCTATACTTTGATAATTGCTACATTGGTAAGTGAAAGCCCCATCTAGTTTCCTTCAACCTGATACCTTAAATTGTCCTTTCAATCCTATCACTGAAGTTCATTCCTTCACTTTTATGATATAATGCATTTTTCTTTACTTTGACATTTCAAGTCACAAAATTGTGAATACATTAGTCGAATTTCATAGGTAAAAACAAATTTCTGAACCACAGATTATGGTGTACAAAGTTATTAAGGTGAATGAAGGTGTATTCAATGTAAGATTATTATGTCATTCACAATCTGGTTAAAAGAAAACATTTATTTATGTTATAGATGCTTCAGATATCTAAAGCAAGTGTAACTGGGTTTGGGGAATTGGGGAGGGTTGATGTCTAAACTCTTTACTCTGGATAAGCCTGATAACAGGGGGAATATTTACATAAATTTCATAGTGCAGGCACAGACACTGCTCTCTCCAGCTTTTTTCAACTCTCAGATTTACTGGTGATCCAGTTGCCTCTCAAAGTTAGTTTTTGTTAATATTTACCCCAACTGCCCTCTCCAATTGACAGCATACCCGTTTCTTAGAGTCATTTTATGTTTTAACCAGGGGACTGCAGTGCAGCTCATCAGCTTTTCTCCCCACCTAAACTAATCCCCCATTCCTCATTCACAGTCACAATGAAGTTACAATTCCTTCCAGACCAAAGGGCCACAGGGACTCTAGGGTCACCCCAGTCCAGGAAGCCCCCTCCCACTTTACTACACCTATTTAGGGTAAACACTAGTTCAGTGTTGGTTATCTAAAAATATCTTTAATTTGTTTTTAAATTTGAAAGATAATTTCACTTCATATACAATGCCAGATCGATATATAATTTTAATTAGAACATTGAAAATGTTTTCCTCCATTTTTCCAGTTTACATCATTCCTGTGGAAAAGTCTACCCTTAGCATATACCACTTCTTTACAGAAAAGCTCTCATCAATTTCTAGCTGCCTTTCACATCTTCTCTTTGTGCTTTTTACTCTGCAGTGGTATCCTGATCCTTCTAGGTGTTGCTTATATTTCATCTACCCTTCTGCTCATGTGTTGAGCTTTGTTATTATGAATATTAATGTGATTAAAATAAATCAAAATGGAGACGAGGCCTGAAGAATCCCTGAGTTGACGAAGTCAGTTAGGCCTCATAAGTGACTTAAATCTTCTTTGATTTGCAAACACAAGCAAAACTTAACTAGTGCTATTTTTTAATAAATGCATATATTATAGAAAAACAGAAGTTAAATTCAACCAATCAGAAGCAGCCAACAGACTTATATAACTAGGGACTCTCCAATAGAACACACCAAAGAGGACAAATGTATAACTGTAGCCAATCAAATATTTTCTTTGCTCTAATTCTGTGTGTATCAGATAAAAGCCTCTCTCTTGTGTTCCCTTGGTGAAGCTTTCCAACCACTTCTTATTTAAAGCTGCCTAATTCATGAATTGTTTTTTGGTCAAACAAGCCCTTTAACATTTTATTGTTTCTTAGTTTGCTTTGTATAAAAATGATGTTTTTACAATCAATTATTGAATATTCTCATTCACACTTTCTTAAAATATTGCCTCTTCTCTCTCTTTTCACCTTCTGGAATTTAAATATGATATACAAAGTTGTATTATTTTTATTTCCATTTATTTTAATTGTCATTCATATCTTCTATCCTTTCCTCTCTGCCTTTAGGAAAACTTTAGGTTTACTTTCAATTTACTAATTCTTTGTTTAGTTGTGCTTAATTTATTGTTCAAATAATCCAGCATATTTTAAATTCAGCATCTATGTATTCATTTCTAGAAAGTCAATTTGACTGTGCTTAAAAATATACTTGGCTATTTCCAACAACGCTTTCCTTACCTGATAAGATTTCTATGTTTACTTTGTTTTGATCTTGGAGAATTCCTTTTATGCCAGCTCAAAATAAACTAAAATATATACCTTTAAAATATTTTACCAGGTATTTTTATTAATTGAAAATGTGAATATTGACTAGTGTTATTTTGCTTCTATAAGGTTATATAACTTTCATTAATTTTATGTGGTAATATTCCCAAAGATATTTTGCTTCTGTAATGTTGATAAAACAAGATACAAGAATGAAGCTTGCGGATCTGTAACAACAAACTAAGCTCATTCAGAAACTTTCTTAATAATCTCTGTGTAAAGTTGACTGGCCTACGTAATATGGGTATGGGGACTGGGATAGGGCAAAGGTTCAACACTAGTTTTATACTTTTGTGATTCTCTGCATGTGTGCTTGGTCTCCTTCAGGCAGGAAAGTCATTTAATCTTCCCCACAGGATTTGCTCTTATAGGCAGTTTCTTTTCCCCTAGAATGGATGGGATTCAGTCGGACGGGAGAAGGGCTCCCGGGTACAGAATGATGGTCTTCTGGCCATGCATGATTTCATACTTGGATTTTTATTTGAAATTTTTCTATTGAAATCCCCTTTATTCTTGCTCAATAATTGGAATTTTCTGATCTCTTGTGTCTTCCTACAGGAATAAATCTTAGCAGGTATACAGCTTCAGCTAACCTTAATTTTCAGAAATGTACTGAATCAAGAAAGTGGCGATGCCTTTGTGTTTTGAATGATAAAAAGTAGTAAAGCAGAAAAAGAGAAAAACAGTGATCGTCCACGATGAACTTGTATTGGGCCAACAAGCTCTTTTGTTCAGGTTTCCACGCTACGTATTATCAGGACTAGGCTGCTGCCACCTGTAGGTCAAACCAGAGACTGATGTAGACAAAGCAAGGGTGGGCCACAGCATGCTGTGATATTTGGTCAATTTTGTCTAGAAGGACAGAGTGAAAAAGAGTTGTCTTGTATCTCGCCAGAATTTTATTTTGAATTTTTAGTCCAATGTTCCAGTAAGAAACAACATCCTTTGTTGTTCCTTTGTCGTCCAACTACACCATCCCAAAGACCTCTGGGGAAATAATTGGGCTGCTCATGAACAAGATTTACAGGGTTGTGAATCCTGTGACTCCATTTTCCACTATTCAGTCTCTAAATAACTAGATGCTATATGTTTTCAAAGCCATCTCCCTAGAAATGTCTAGAGCTTACATTGGGAAACAAGGAATCGTATCTGGTCATTTGTTTATCATGTTCCATTCCATAAATAACACTCTATTGATTCAACCCATGAGGCAGAGTTTTTCCCTAATTTGGAATGAATAGAAAACGAATAATAAAAATTGATCCATCAGGTAAACACTAAAGAACCACAGTCAGAGTAAGAAATAGTTATTTGAAAAATGGTGTCTTCCATTTTTAATTCAGTAAATTTATTTTGCTTTAGGAGGCAGCCGTGGTACACACTAAGGCATATTTTGGTAAGAGTCTAGGTGCTAAATTGAAGAGAAGCAGAAATTGCAGGGGTTAGGACGGTAGAGTGCAGTAGCAGTCAACCTTGGGTGTAAAATAGAATCACCTGGGGATCTTGACCTGTGTCCTGTCACCAAAGCTGATGGTGCCCTGAAGCAACAACAAAATCCACATCCAATTCAATTTTGGGAAAAATTCCTTTACCTCTCCACACTAACATTCTGGCAAAATGTGCATGCACATTTCCAATTATGAATACAAAGTAAAAATTCCATCCTAAGACACGATTTAGGTGTTGCAAAAATCAGACTGAAAATTTTAAATAACTATGATTAATATGTTAAAGACTCTAATAGAAAAGATATCTAGAATGCAAGAGCAGCTGAGAAATTGCAGCACAGAAATAGAACTGCAGAAAGAACTGAATAGGAATGCTAGAAGAATGACAGAACAGATGAAAAGTGACTCGAATGAAAGGGCCATTCACTAAACATGACACAGCTGAAGAAAGAACCAGTTAGGATAAATAAATAGATATTACTCAACCTGAAACACAAAGAGGAAAACATGAGTTTAAAAAAAGCTGTAAAGCAACAAAAAAATTGAGAGGCTTTAATAACTGTGGAAAATTTTCAGACAATTAAATTTATTTTTAAATGGAATCCTGGAAGCCAAAGATAGTGTGGTAGAAAATAAATTTTAGCATATAGAGTTAAGAAATTTCAAAAAATAATTAATGAAATCAAACCATGGATCCAGGAAGTTAACCAAATTAAAGAAAACAAATATCATCTTACACCTGTGAACGCATGCATGCATGTGCATGCACGTGTGCACACACCACACACACACACACACACACACACACCCCTATACTTAAAATTCGAACTGCTGAATACTAAAGATAAAATCTCAAATGCCGCTTGAAAAGAAAATACATGTTATATGAAAAAGAAATATGTAATGTTTAAGTCATAAGATAATGGATTAACATCTCCAAAATACTAAAACAGCAGCAAAATCACTGCCAAAAAAAGAATTCTATATAGTGAAAATATCTTTCCCCAAAAAGGAGAAAAGTACTTTTTCAGACAAACATAGGAGACAATTCAGTACCAAGACATCTGCACTACAAAATGTTAAAAGAAGAACAGGAAAAAATATATAATACTCAACAGAAATGTGAATCTGCAAAATAAAATAAAGATCAACAGAAATGGTTAAAATAAAGTCTGTGTATTAGTTGGTTTTCACACTGTTATAAAGAAAAAACTACCTGGGACTGAGTAATTTATAAAGGAAAGATATTCAATTGACACACCATTTATACGGCTGGGGAGGCCTCAGGACAGTTACAATCATGTTAGAAGGCAAAGGAGAAGAAACACTTTCTTCACAAGGCACCATAAGACAGAGAGAGAGAGTGAAGGGAGAGGTTCCACTTTGAAACCAACAGATCTCATAAGAACTTCCTATCATGTTAACAGCACGGAGGAAACCACCCCATGATCCAATCACCTCCCACCAGGTCCCTCTGTTGAGACATGGGGATTGAAATTCATGATGAAATTTGGGTGGGGACACAGAGCAAAAGCAGATCATTCTGACCCTGACCCCTCCAAAATATCGTGTTCTGCTCACATTGTAAAATCAATCGTGCCTTTCCAACAGATTCCCCAAAGTCTTAAGTCATTCAGCATTAACTCAAAAGTCCAAGTCCAAAGATTCATCTGAGACAAGTCAAGTCCCTTCTACCTATTAACTTGTAAAAATCAAAAACAACTTAGTTATCTCATAGATACAATAGAGGTACAAGCATTTGGTAAATATCCTTATTTCAAATGGGACAGATTGGCCAAAACAAAGGTGCCATAGGCCCTATGCAAGTACAAAACCCAGCCAGGAAGTCACTAAATCTTAAAGCTCAAAAATCTCCCTTTATTCCATGCCTCACAACCAGGGTGTGTTAGGGGTGGGCTCCCATGGCCTTGGGTGGCTCCTCACCTGTGGCTCTGCATGGCTAGTGTTGAGTGCTTATGGGTTTTCCAGGCACATGGTGATAGTAGTTGGTGGATCAACTTTTCTGGTGTCCATAGAACAATGGCCCTCTTCTCATAGCTTCACTAGGCAGTGCCCCAGTGTTGACTCTGTGTAGGGGTTCCAACCCCACATTTTCCTTCTGCATTACCCTAGCAGAGGGTCTCCATGAGGGCTCCACCCCTGCAGCAGACTTCTGCCTGGACACCAGGCATTTCTATACACCGCCTGAAATCTAGGCAAAGGTTTCCAAACTTCAATTCTTGTCTTCTCTATACCCACAAGCCCAATACCAAATGGAAACCATCAGTGCTTGGGGCTTGCACACTCTGAAGCAATGGCCTAAGCTGTACCCCGGCCCCTTTTAGCCACAGTTGGAACTGGAATGGCTGGGACACAGGGGACCAAGTCTCAAGCTGCACAAGGCAGGGTGATGTTGGGCCCAGCCCACCAAACCAGTTTTCCTTCCTAGGACTCCAGGCCTGTAATAGGAGGGGCTGACATGAAGATCTCTGAAATGGCCTGGAGGTTTTTTCCCCCATTGTCTTGGTGATTAACATTTGGCTCCTTGTTACTAATGCAAATTTCTGCAGCAGGCTTGAATTCCTCCCCAGAAAATATGTTTTTTTCTTATCTACCACATGGTCAGGCTGCAAATTTTCCAAATCTTTATGCTCTGCTTCCTTTTTAAATATGTTCTGATTTCAAACCATTCTTTGTGAACACATATGACTAAATGCTTGCAGAATCAGCCAGGTTACATTTTGAATGCTTTTCTGCTTAGAAATTTCTTCTGTCAGATATCCTAAATCATCTTCCTCATGTTCAAAGTTCCACAGATCTTTCAGGCAGGGGCAAAATGCCATGAGTCTCTTTGCCAAAGCATAGCAAGAGTGACCTTTGCTTCAGTTCCCAGAAAGTTCCTCAACTTTATCTGAGACCACCTCAGCCTCGATTTCATTGTGCATATCACTATCAGCATTTTTATCGAAACCATTTAACAAACTGTTCCCATTACCTCTGCACATTACCCAGTTTCAAAGTTGCTTCCAAATTTTCAGGATCTTTACAGCAGTACCTCATCCTGCTGGTACCGATTTTCTGTATTAGTTCATTTTCATACTACTGTAGAGAACTATCTGAGACTGGGTAATTTATACAGGAAAGAAGTTTAACTGACTCACAGTTCCACATGTCTGGGGAGGCCTCAGGAAAGTAACAATTGTGGTAGGAGACAAAGGAGAAGCAGACAGCTTCTTCATAAGGTGGAAGGAGAAGAGGGAAAGAGAGCACACATGAAGGGGGAAGTTCCACTTTTAAACCATCAGACCTTGTGAGAACTCACTCACTATCACAAGGACACCATTAGGGAAACTGCTGCCATGATCCAAATCCCATCAGGTCCCTTTATTGACATATGGGAATTACAATTCAAGATGAGATTTGGGTGGGACACAGAGCCAGACCAAATCAGTTTGTGTTTCTACATAGCCTGATGTACACTTTAAATAATAACACATACTTAGCTCGCATTTAGCTTTGAGTAAAAACTGGGTGATGACCATTACCTCAACATGCAGTTAGCTGTTTACCATAATCGTTATGAAATTAACCCCTGCAATATTTTTCTTGAATGCTTAGTACCTATTCCTTTGATAAAGTGCCTCTTACAAATTATAAAATAGAAATATAAAAAAAAATATATATTTTATTTTTAATCTTTCTAAATGAAAACTACATATTCAAAGCAAAAATAACAGTTTTTGCAATAAAATGTATGAAAAGTAAAATGTATAACAAGAGCACAAAAAGATGGGAAGAAAACACTGAGAATATATTGTTGCCAAGATTTATGAATTACATATGACAGAGTATAATATCCATTCCAATCTATACTTTAATTACAGAAATATATTGTAAACCCTAGATAAAGGAAATATAATCAAGAAACATCTAGAAAAAGAGAAGGAAAAAAGAAAAAAGTATTTAATAGATAGTATACAGCTATCAAGATAAATTTTAATCCAACTGCTTCAAAAATTGCCTCAATAGCAAATAATCTCCTCATAACCAATTGCATAATGGGTTGTACATTCTACAATTAATAAGTTCCCAAACACTTGACAAATTCCTAATATGTCTGCTTCCAGTTAGTTCCATGTGCTATATCTTGTTTTCTACCATCTCCAGTTTCTTGAAAAGTGTCTAGAATATAATATGTATTCAATAATATTTGATAAGCAAATGAAGGAGTAAGCATATAAATGTTTTAAAGTAAATAAACACCTAATATTGATAAATACTATTAACAATCATTTTTTTTTTAGAATTCACCTGTTAAACATAGGTGAATGATAGATTCTAATTTTGCATATCACTGCACATTAATTAGCATTTGATTGTTACAAAATACACAAAACATTGTGCTTTCATTGGCCCTCAAAAGAATGTATGAGAATGGGGACAAAACCATTACGTTACAGAAGGGGTGATACATGGTTTAAGTGAATTTGTTGGCATATTAATTCTAATTTATTCTGGAAAATGTTTGATTGTTCATAAAAATATTTAAGATATTAATGTGGCATTGAGAGACAAATAGCCATGATGAGTTATGAAGAGAGAGTGTTGAAATAAATTCTCAAAGTGTCATGAAAGCACAATGGAGAAAGACAATACTTCAGAATTCACTTTTATAACATAATGTATGCCTCCATGAAAATCTCTTTTAATGAACTGTGGACATGATACAATCTCACCAGCTGTCTCACTACCTCCCCTCTCCCTAGACTTAATATGCAAAGTGTACATTTCATGTTATTGAATGAACTTTACAAACTAATTATACACATATGTAATTCCTTACCTTGGTCTTTCCGATAAGAGTTGTGATTTGCTCAGTTCAATTTAGACAGTAAAAGCCTGAGCAGACAATTACTTTTCTTAAATCTATCTGCTGCTGTTTGCTTATAAGCCTGAATTAGTTTGAGTTGTACTTATTACATTAAATGTGATTACCTTTATTTTTAACCCTCTCCTGAACTGATGATACATTTATACCACAATCCTTTATTTCTCAACCAATAGAGAACTTTATTATACTGACAAAATATCCTTTAGTGTAGGCTGATAAAACATGCAACCCAAAATAAGCACAATAAAGGCATCTTGTGTTGGAAGAAAAGGATATTGATTTTTGAAAATAATTTTTCATGTAATGCCAATTGCTACAGGGTCTTTCAAAGAAACGTTATAATATAAATAATAAGCACTTGTTAAAGATGTTACTGTGGTCTCCAAATAGTCTTGTGTTGATAGTTTTAGGAAAATTATTTTTTCCAGGCTTAATAGAGATGGTCAAGCGGTTGAGTAGGCAATGAAATATGTTTCTCTAGAGAGAAAGGAGAGTGATCATCAATGTTTGGTTTTTCACAAGTTTGGGGAAAATGCAGCTACCAAATGTGATATGACTTTGCATTTTCTTTTGCTCAGAATATATCTGGGAATTGGGAATTACGCTGGGGAATAAGCTCTTGAGCACATGTTGTAGTGTGGGATAAAGTTCTTACTTGGCCCAGTGATGTTCATTCAACTAGAGATGACTTTGAAGGAGATAGAATACAGGCTAGTGAATTTTTGTGACACACTCATAACCTTTCTGTGAATGTGCTGCCTTTATTTTTTCTATCAAATGAATGCTGATGTTTCAAAAGGTATTATTCATAAATAGAATATAGTTCCATAAGGAGGGGAAAAACTAGCACATAACATACTGACCCACGAGAAATAAAGCCTTGAATCATTTCTCCTTTAACTCCAAAGAAAGCCTATTATTTTTTTATCAGTCACTTTTTCAGAGGATGAAATCACTAGAGTTTCACCATCTATCTCTGTTTCTATTAGCTTGTCAATTTGGTTTGAGTTTTCATCAGAGTGCTATTAACAGCTGGAAGAAAAGTTGTTTCATCCAAACATTCACCAAGGGGCAAAGAGAAAAATCTATTAAAGCTGACATAGGACAGCGTACTTGTTCAAGAAGACACGGAATATTTGTAGGGGAAAGAAAACTTTGTAAACTTGTTAAGATCATCCTCACAAGTATAGGAAATAAGATTCTAGTTAATTGAAAAGGTATTATAATGTAAAAAGAAGGAATAAAAACTCTGTCTATATGTATTATTAACCAAGAAATATTATTATTATTATTATTGAGATGGAGTCTCACCCTGTCACCAAGGCTGCAGTGCAGTGGCACTATCTCGGCTCACTACAACTTTCTCCAGTCAGGCTCAAGGAATTCTCCTGCCTCAGCTTCCCGAGTAGCTGGGACTATAGGCGTGCATCACCACGCCTGGCTAATTTTTGCATTTTTAGTAGAGACAGGGTTTCACCATGTTAGCCGGGCTGGTCTCGAACTCCTGACCTCAAGGGATCCGCCAGCCTCTTCCTTTCAAACTGCTGGGATCACTGTGACTATCCAAGAAATACTATTGATTAAGAAGTTAATGTGGGGTCCCAATGAAAACTGCAATAAAATTTCAACAATTACCAGTGTCATAATTTGGCATATAACAATAATTATACATAATAAAATATATGTATTAAACCTAGGTGAGTGGGTGGGAATAAAAGAAAATAAATTTAGAAAATGCTAGGGCCTTACCACTAGTGATAATTTTTTAAGAATATGTAAAATACTTTCATTTAGTTGAAATAAATAGATAAAATGTTAACCTGTACTAATTTGGCTGATGGCAACACGAGGGTATGCTGTATTATTTTCTGTCTTTTTATATCTATTTTACATATTATATACTTTTATTTAGTACTAAAATAATTGTAAAAACTATTATAAGAGAAATGAAATCTAAATTAATGATGTCATGAAAAATAAATTTGCTAAAGAAAGTCATAATACACATTTCCTTTTATCTGGCTGAATGTAGATTATAAATTATTTTCTATTAGTTGTGAATTTCTAATTAAAATATTAAAAATAAAAATGTGATAAAATGTTATGCTATCATTAAGGATAAATAAATACCTTTACTTCAGTGAGATTAAGGAACTGGCTATATGAAATATAATCAGACAAGAAAATCTGATTCATTTCTACAGAGTGAAATTCATGTGTTCGTTTATTCTGAAACTCATTCATGAGTTTCATTCATTTATATAGAGTTGCATTTTTAAAGATACAAAATCTTGGGTCGAATTGTACATAAATTAATGGATTAGAATTAAATTAAGTACAATTCACAAATAATTAATATTTGGATCAGAAAAACAAGATCCCTATAGGTGAAGTTTTGGTACAATAATGCCAAAAAACATAAACAAGTACTTTTCTTATAAATATTTCTAATTAGAGTTATAATAGAAGTAAAACTAAGATAGCGGTATTAAAATACATCATGTTTTGATCATCTGTTCTTTCACGCAGATATGCATAGAATTTTTCAGATGAATACATTCTTAGGTGTGTATATGTTTTCCTCTAAGTATATTGCGCTCTGCGTCCCATAAGTCAGTTTGACCTACAGGTTGCTACTCCAGTTGTATTAATAAATATTCCTCTGTCAATTGGTATTAGCATCACATGGTGACTGGAAATTGTCCTCAATCACACCTCCACAAAACATCTGGGGTAGAAATCATATATTTCCCAACCCTATTTTAACAGGCTGAGCTGCACTTTTTGATGGAGATGTTTCCATTACTTTTTCTTTGTGTCTACTCTTCAAAACTGAAATTCACTGATCTCTCATGATACATCTATAGAGATTTATCAGATTTCTGAAATCTGAGCAGTTACACATAATAAAATCTCAATCTGCTGTAATGTATCTTCTCATACCTTTTCTTTCAGGAATATTTCATACATGATAGCAAAGTCTTATTCTTCGCCAACATAAACAAACTTCCCAATACATTATCTCTGCACAAAAATGTGTCGCAAGCAATATTTACAATACAGAAATTGTCAATAGCTTGAGCTTGACATTCTCTTGTGGTTCCTTGTATAAATAGTACAATAAAACTACACAGATTTTTTGAAGATTCATAAGATAGCTTTTCAAATTGGAAAAAAAAAACAAGCAATAATGGTTTTACTCAAATATTTGTTCACATCATTAATCTATCTATTGTTTTTATTAGACCTGCAGGAAGAGATAAAAAAGAGGATAACTACATATTGATTTTGTGCTATCTTCAAATACTTCAAATAGTTTCTCTCTCTCTATATATATATATATATTTCAAATAGTTGAAACTATTTGAAGGTAACACAAAATTAATTCAATATGTAGTAATATTGGCCTTACTTAGCACACACAAAACCTGAACATGATAAATTGAAAGATTAATAAAGCTGATGATATAATTATATACCAAAAAATCGTGCCATTGAAGTACAAACACAATTTAAAATTTATAAAATATATTTATAACACATAAATTAAGGACTAATTTCTTTAACATATAAAACATTCTTAGACATTAATAAAAATAAAAGTGTCACAGCCATTTAAAATTAAAGAAAATCACAGAAGTTCACAAAAATAAACAGGCAAATGTACAGAGAATGTGCATGGTAATTCTTTATGTGCATAGTAATTTTGCTTTCTTTATTGGACAAACTCTTTTGCCTTACATTAGTTTCCTCCCCAGGTTCAATATCCCTTTCGGTTTCCAGACTGTAACTGGATAAGTAAAGATACAGGTTATCACCAAAATTTCAAGGTGCCTGGGAAGGTTGAGCTTCAATCCCGTGAGAAATGAAGAACATTAAAAATAAAAGCCACATTCAGTTTTTTCATCAACTTTTGTTGCAGGACCATTGGTTCTTGTAGTAATGACATTAATTTAAGAACATCCTTCAAAGCATACATTATTTTTTCTCAATGATAACATATTCAAAAGTCAAAAGAAAAGTTTTTCTATGGATAAAGTTTGTTGTCTTTCTCCTAGAAATAGCCCACGTTATTATTATAAGAGTGTGTTTGCGCACACATGCATATTTGTATGTATATGCTTTAAGTCAGATCTTTGATTAAAATAATGATAATAGAAACAGGTATTTAAGTTCTTGGGTCATACAAAGAAGCCCATTTTAGTATGAATCCCTATAAACAGACCATAAAAAATAGCTATAAAGTCATTTCCTCCCTCTTGGAAGCACTCTTATTTTTTTCTGTATAATATTTTATGTTTATTATATATTGACAAATGATAGTTGTATATATTTCTAGAGTATAAATACTTGCTTAATTTTGAAAATATGTTCTTTATAATGAATGTCAGGCTGGGCATGGTATCTCATGCCTGTAATTCCAGCAGTTTGTGAGGCCAAGGCAGGAGAATTGCTTGAGCCCAGGAGTTTAAGGTCAGTCTGAGCAACATAGGGAGACCACTGTCTCTAAAAAAAAAATAAAAAAATAAAAATAGCTGAGCATGGTGGTGAGCACCCGTAGTCCCAGCTACTCGGGAGGATGGCTTAAGACCAAGAGGTCAAGGCTGCTGTGATCTATGGTCACAATACTGCTCTGCAGCCTGGGCAACAGAGCAAGATCTCATCTTTAAAAAAACTGCCAGATGAGGCCTGGCGCGGTGGCTAAAGCCTGTAATCCCAGCACTCTGGGAGGCCGAGGCGGGCGGATCACGAGGTCAGGAGATCGAGACCATCCTGGCTAACACGGTGAAACCCCATCTCTACTAAAAAAAAAAAAAAAAAAAAAAAAAAAATACAAAAAACTAGCCGGGCGAGGTGGCGGGCGCCTGTAGTCCCAGCTATTCGGGAGGCTGAGGCAGGAGAATGGCGTAAACCCGGGAGGCGGAGCTTGCAGTGAGCTGAGATCCGGCCACTGCACTCCAGCCCGGGCGACAGAGCGAGACTCCGTCTCAAAAAAAAAAAAAACAAAAAAACAAAACAAAACAAAAAAAAACTGCCAGATGCCATAGAATCATAGAACAAATAAATGCATATTATAAATATATGCATATATCTCTAGAAGTACTTTCAAATTTTTATGATAATTCAGAGACGATTATTTAAAAATACATTGAGTATTTGCTTCCACTACATGACATCATTGAGTAAAATTAATTTTATGTTAAATTTACCATGAAAATATTTTCAATTATTTTTGTAAAATTATCTCTTGGTGATTAAAGTCAGCTTGTTACCTTTTGTTACCTTAATCACCTTGTTACCTTTTGAGAATCAAAATTGATGTTATACTAGCTTTCTTTTTGCAAAACTATTAATATACACTCAATCTGTAATTTATTTTAATTCTACCTCTTAAAAAATTAAAAATGAGAAATACTTGCCACACAGCATCCTCGCAGTTCAGTAAATTTCTGTTAAAAAATATAATCTCAAATGTGGGGTAGAAAGTTTAGAAATTCTGGTACCTTCCATTATTCAGTAACACAGTGACTGATATATTACAGAGAATAGCTTTGGTTGGTCATGAGTGTAAATATATACTCATAATTGAATATGCATGTTTTTACATACTGACATATTGTTATAAAATATGAAGTAAGAATGGTCTATATCAGAAATCATGTGAATAGCATTCTTTTCTTAATAGACATCATAAAGGACTAGTATATTTAATAACAAGAGATAAAATAAATTTTACTCTTTATTCCTACTTGATTCAATGGTGCTGCTCTTCGTAAAAACAAAACAGAATACTGTTAAATGTTAATTATACGGACTCTACATTGTTAATGAGCTAAATTACAAGTTTGATAGCAAGGAACATATAATATGTACTTCATAATTTAAACATCAGTATACCTGGACAGCTTCAGTTCACACAACTACCTGGTGACTTCTCTGGGCCAAATGATTTAACATATCTAACTTTTATTTCCTCATTTTTTCTAAAACAGGTATTATTAGAAATAAGTACGCACAATTGGAGCAAATCACTTATTTTTCACAAAGGTGCCGAGTACACACAATGGGGAAAGGAGAGCCTCTTCAACAAACGGTGCTGGGAAAATCGGGTATCAGTATGTAGAAGAGTGAAATTAGACCCCTAACTCTTATCATATACAAAATGTTAACTGAATATGGATTAAATATTTAACTGTAAAATTCAAAATAGCAAACTACTAAAAGACAACATAAAGGAAAACCTTTATGACATTGTTCCAGGCTAGGATTTTTAATAAAACTTCAAAAGCAAATGTAAACAAATGGGATTGTATAAAACTAAAAAGCATCTGCCCAGCAAAGGAATCAATGAACAGAGCAAAGATACAACCTACAGATTGGGAGAATAAATCTGCAAACTATACATCTAATATGATGTTAATAATCAAAATATATAAGGAACTCAAACAACAAAAAACAAATATGCCAATTTTAAAAATGTGGAAAAGACCTGACTAGACATTTCTCAAAAGAAGACATGCAAATGATCAAAAGACAGAGAAAAAATGCATCAGCACATCAGAAAGATATCTGCACTTTTATGTTTATTGTAGCACTATTCACAACAGCCAAGATAACGAATCAACAGATGAATGAGTAAAGAAGTGCTCAATGTCACTAATCACCAGGAAAATGCAAATCATTAAGTACATAGAGTTATCATTTCACTCCAGATAGAATGATTATCAAAAAATAGCAAATGTTAGCCAGGATATAGAGAAAAGGGAACCCTTACAAACTGCTGGTGGGAATGCAAATTAATAACAGCCATTATGGAAAACAATATGGAGCCAGGCACAGAAAGACATATACCACATGATCTCACTCATAGGTAAATGAAAAAAGTTGTTCTTATAGAAGTAGAGAATAGAATAGTGATTACCAGAGAGTGAAAAGGAGGGAGACAGGTGGATGGGGAGAGACTGGTCAACAGATACAAAGTTACAGTTACAGAGGAGGAATAAGCTCTGATGTTCTATTGCACAGTAAGATGACTACAGTAAATGATACATTGTATATTCCAATACAGCCAGAAGAGATATTTTTGAATGTTCTCATCACAAAGAAAAGATAAATGTTTAAGGATATAAATATGCTAATCTCTCTAATTTGATTGTTACACAATTTATACATGTATGGAAATATCAGGCTGTATCCCATAAATATGTGCAACTATTATGTACATAATGACAAGTATTACGTCAATCATAACCTAAAATAACAGGGAATATTTATATGAATTTTTCTCAGAAAAAAAATATGTTTCAACACATGGTGGCTGTTATCTACCAAACAATTAATTTACTTTAAGGTACCAAAAATATTGTACATAAGGGTATCTTTTTGTCATAACACTTTACTGCAAAATTTATTTTTATATGTGCACACATTTTTTTCACTAATATTTAAGAAGCATGGCACAGAGGAAATCATTAAGTTTAGAAATTAACAAGTGTAACTTGAATTTTATTTCTTCACTAATAACTAAAGCATTTTAAGTCATGAAAATATGTATTTTATAAATATAAAAACATGTATGTTATATATGTATGCATATATATATGTCATAATCTAGGATAGCATTTTTGGGTCTTGGTGTTCACCAAATGTTAATTAAAGAACTGAAATATAAAAGTATTACACTTCTGAAGTACATTGTTTTCTGGTTAATTAAAAATAGTTTGACTAAATGAAAATGTAATGTATATTTACATATGTTAATTAGTAAAAACAATAGAACAGTGGCAAAACTCTAAATCAAGGAAAGGAAAATGTAAAGAGACAACCATCTATTAACCAAAGGATAATAATTTGTGTTTATGCTTTTGTAAATATCCTCCCATCTCTTATGTTTTAAATGAACATATAGTTAAAACATATATAATATGCAATATGGATGTAAAACCATAGGAATTGACTTTGAAAGCCAAGTATTTTGTGACATGCTCTTCCCTCCTCACATAGCATTGAATAAACATGTATTCATGGTTAAATTATTCAGCTTAGCAAATATATATTAAGAACCTACTGTCTGTCAGATACTCTTCTTGGCACTTGGAATAAATGAGTAAACAAGGGAACACCTCTGTGCATACATTTTACAGCATATAAGAAAGTTCTGGCTGGGCACAGTGGCTCACGCTTGTAATCCCAGCACTTTGGGAGGCTGAGGGTGGCAGATCACCTGAGGTCAGAAGTCCGATATCATCCTGGCTAACACGGTGAAACCCTGTCTCTACTGAAAATACAAAAATCAGCCTGGTGTGGTAGTGTGCACCTCTAATCGCAGCTACTCAGGAGACTGAGGCAAGAGAATCACTGAACCCAGGAAGCAGAGGTTGCAGTGAGCTGAGATCGTGCCATTGCACTCCAGGTGACAGAGTGAGACTCCATCTCAAACCAAAGAAAAAAGAAAAACAAAAAAAAAAAAAAAAAAAGATGCTAAGTTCTAAAAAAAAAAAAAAACCAGGGATAAGTTGCTATTTTAAAATGTTTTTGATAACTAAGGATGAACCAATCATGTAGATATACACAATACATAGAATATATTTTATTATAAATGTATTTTACTTAAATGTTTGAATATTTCTGTAGTATAGATTCATGGATCTAGATTTTTACATTGTCCCAATGTCATTTCATTAGACTGCTTATTTTAGTGGACTTGCTGAGCGTATATAAAATACATAAAATAGTCTCTTGGGGGATTTTCACATTTTTATATATTCAGCTGCAGATTGTGAATATCCCCACATTATAATGCCCTCAAAAAAGGTGGCTCACTGAAAACATGTTATTGAGGGGCAAAGTAGAGGAAAGAAAATTATGTTCAGTTTAAAAAGACTATCTGTCGTACTTTCTGGGATTTAGTCAAGGCTCCACGAATGATGGTTTCCTTCCAAATGCCTCCTTAACCAGAATAAAGTTCCCATGTAAATACCACACACAAAAAATGACATGATTGTATATTTAGAAAACCCCATCATCTCAGTCCAAAATCTCCTTAAGCTGATAAGCAACTTCAGCAAAGTCTCAGGATACAAAATCAATGAGCAAAAGTCACAAGCATTCTTATACACCAATAATAGACAAACAGAGAGCCAAATCATGAGTGAACTCCCATTCACAATTGCTTCAAAGAGAATAAATACCTAGGAATCCAACGTACAAAGGATGTGAAGGACCTCTTCAAGAAGAACTACAAACTACTGCTCAATGAAATAAAAGAGGACACACACAAATGGAAGAACATTCCATGCTCATGGATAGGAAGAATCAATATTGTGAAAATGGCCATACTGCCCAAGGTAATTTATAGATTCAGTGTCATCCCCATCAAGCTCCCAATGACTTTCTTCACAGAATTGGGAAAAAACTACTTTAAAGTTCATATGGAAGCAAAAAAGAGCCTGTATTGACAAGACAATCCTAAGCCAAAAGAACAAAGCTGGAGGCATCGTGCTACCTGACTTCAAACTATATTACAAGGCTACAGTAACCAAAACAGCATGGTACTGGTACCAAAACAGAGATATAGACCAATGGAACAGAACAGAGCCCTCAGAAATAATCCCACATGTCTACAACTATCTGATCATTGAAAAGCCTGACAAAAACAAGAAATGGGGAAAGGATTCCCTGTTTAATAAATGGTGCTGGCTAGCCATATGTAGAAAGCTGAAACGGGATCCCTTCCTTAAAACTTATACAAAAATTAATTCAAGATGGATTAAAGACTTAAATGTTAGACCTAAAACTATAAAAACCCTAGAAGAAAACCTAGGCAATACCATTCAAGACATAGGCATGGGCAAGGACTTCATGTCTAAAACACCAAAAGGAATGGCAACAAAAACCAAACTTGACAAATGGGATCTAATTTAACTAAAGAGCTTCTGCACAGCAAAAGAAACTACCATCAGAGTGAACAGGTAACCTACAGAATGGGAAAAAATTTTGCAATCTACTCATCTGACAAAGGGCTAATATCCAGAATCTACAAAGAACTCAAAAAAATGTACAAGAAAAAAACAAACAACCCCATCAAAAAATGGGTGAAGGATATAACAGACACTTCTCAAAAGAAGACATTTATGCAGCCAACAGACACATGAAAAAATGCTCATCATCACTGGTCATCAGAGAAATGCAAATCAAAACCACGATGAGATACCATCTCACACCAGTTAGAATGGTGATCATTAAGAAGTCAGGAAACAACAAGTGCTGGAGAGGATGTGAAGAAATAGGAACACTTTTACACTGTTGGGGGAACTGGAAACTAGTTCAACCATTTTGGAAAACAGTGTGGTAATTCCTCAAGGATCTAGAACTAGAAATACCATTTGACCCAGCCATCCCATTACTGGGTATATACCCAAAGGTTTATAAATCATGCTGCTATAAAGACACATGCACACGTATGTTTATTGCGGCACTATTCACAATAGCAAAGACTTGGAACCAACCCAAATGTCCATCAGTGATAGACCGGATTAAGAAAATGTGGCACATATACACCACGGAATACTATGCGGCCATAAAAAAGGATGAGTTCATGTCCTTTGTAGGGACATGGATGAAGCTGGAAACCATCATTCTCAGCAAACTATCACAAGGACAAAAAAACAAACACCACGTGTTCTCATTCATAGGTGGGAATTGAACAATGAGAACACTTGGACACAGGACGGGGAACATCACACACTGGGGCCTGTTGTGGGATAGGGAGAGAGGACAGGATAGCATTCGGAGATACACCTAATGTAAATGACGAGTTAATGGGTGCAGCACACCAACATGGCACATGTATACATATATAACAAACCTGCACATTGTGGGCATGTACCCTAGAAACTAAAGTATAATTAAAAAAGAAAAAAAAGACTATCTGTCGTAGTTCCTGGGATTTAGTCAAGGCTCCATGAATGATGGTTTCCTTCCAAATGCCTCCTTAACCAGAATAAAGCTCCCATGTAAATACCACACACAGAAAAAAAAAATCAGATAACTCAGTTTAACTTACCCAAGTAAGGAAATGAGTGCATTTGTCTTTGTGAAATGGCCAAACTATATAATAAGAAGGTAAGTGTTTTCTAGAATTAAAAAGAAGAACGATTTTGATTCTAATATCCGTTTTCACATGTGTATTGTTTACAGTCATTGAATAATTGCTGCTATAGTTTTGATGTTTGTCTCTGCAAACCTCAAGTTGAAATCTATCAATGTTGGAAATGGGGCCAAATGGGAGACATTTAGGTCATGGGGATGGATTCCTCATGTGTAGATTCACCCCCAACGTGGAGAAAGGGTGAGTTGTCACTTATGAGTTCCCAGGAGGGCTAGCTTTGTTTAAAAGAACCCGGTATTTCCCCCCACCCCCACTCGCTTCCTCTCTCCTGCCATGTAATCTCTACACACACCACCAGTTCTCCTTCTGCCTAAAATGCAAGCAGCTTGAGGCCCTCATCAGAAGCACATGCTGGTGCCATGCTTCCTGTAAAGCCTGCAGAACTGTGAGCCAAATAAACCTCTTTTCTTAATAAATTACCTACCTCAGATATTCCTTTATAGCGACACTAAAGGAACTGAGAATATTGCTCTAAAAAAAATTCTGTTTGGTCAATACAAACCTGTTTTAAAAGTTAGTAGTGTATATAACAAGGAATACTTTTAAAGAATTAGAAGGACCTGTCTTTTGATGCAGACTATTACATGTTTACATGCAAAGCTTTTTTTTTTTTTTTTTTTTTTTGAGACGGAGTCTTGCTCTGTCGCCCAGGCTGGAGTGCAGTGGCGCGATCTCCGCTCACTGCAAGCTCCGACCCCCGGGGTTCACGCCATTCTCCTGCTTCAGTTTTGAACGACATTAATTATTTCTGTTGAATGGATACAATACTTGCCATTGGGCCTTAAAAATGTTTAATTAGTGGAAGAAGTGTTTCCTTACTTGCAATATTTTCATGCAAACTTTTTGAATAGCAGCAATGTTAGCTATATCACACTTTTTATCATTAAGTTTTAAGAGTGTTCAGGGTAAAATCACTCATAAACTAGAATATTAACTCCTACATTAGAGGAGTCAATCAACACTACAGTTATTGATTGAGCCAGTATGTTTAAGTACACTTCTATATTGATGAGAATTTAAAGATAAGGATCATTGAATGGAGATTAGAGAAAATTACTTTCATGAAGTTTCTAAATTACTGTATTTCAAAATATTCTTTTTATTATATGTTTTTTATTATGCTGCTTCTGAAACATCAAATCAAATTCCATTCTGTCAATGTTTATGTGTGTATATGTATGTGATTTTGCTAGTTAAATTTTTTTTCCCAACACAAGTTAGAAATGAAACAGAAATGACTGAAAATTGAATTGGAAAAGCTAAATAAAACACATATGACCAGAAAAACAGTAGGAAAATTAAACAGTGAATAGTTCTCAAAAATCGAAAGCTTTTCTCTAAGTTTATTTTTGTATTAAAATTATTCTTTAAGGTTACCTGCAGATTACATTCATCTTGTTCATTATTTGAGCTTAAATTAAAAGAGCAAAATCACAAGATTTAAATTTTTATTAGTACTGTATTTTAAGTATTTCTTTGGCATTTTAATGAACTGTACCTTAAATACCTCCCTTTTTCATTACATTTTTAAAATGTTCTACACAGGATCACTGCATAGGATTTCCACCAAGAGATAATTGAAACCTTAAATCAAACAATTGCAGAGAAGAAATTTTCTGTAATGGTTTGTGGCACTCTATTCAAAACAATTTCTCCTTTGAAAATGAAAGTAATAGATTAATTCAAAACATTATCTGGAGAACAATTTGTTTTCTAACTATGTATTGTTATGCTTCTTACTCACAAAATCATTACTGATTTAGTAATATTCTGAAAGTTTAAGAAACAAAATGTCATTAAAAATGTGGGTAAATGTATGTGTATCTGTTAATCTAAAAATAGAATTTAGTCTTTTTTCTGATATTTTACATTTTTAGTATTAGGTACATTCAGTATTATTGATTTCCATATATTGGAATTTCTTTGATAATGGCAAGAAAAATGAGAGAATTTTATTGATCAATATGACTTAATTTAAAGAAAACCTTTTAAAGACCCAGGAAATGCTGAAAAATATTATTCAAGTGACAGAGTACTCTATGAAAATAACAATCACCTATAAATAACCCTTTCTTCCCATTGTTTTTATTTTTCTGACGAAGAGTGGCATTTTAAAACATAATAAGCCATTACTACATCAAGTGCTACGCTATTAGAGATTCTAATCAGGACTGAGTTGTTAAGCTTCTGCCAAATATTGAACTAAATTTGCAGGTCTATAGTAGGTTATTTTAGACAGTTGCAACAATACCCAACCCAAATACTACACATAAAGTTAACAATACTTAAATGCTGATATGAAGTCAATAAATCTTATGTCACATGATAAAGGAAAAAGGAAATAAAATGAAGATATTTTGTTTGCACAAGTGTATACATGCACAACAATGTTTTTAACAAAAGAAGGAGGAAATACTCATGACAATGACAGTCCTCGTTTCTGAAGCTGGTCATGTAGTCATAGCGGGTATTGATGACTACCTTCTTCTGCTACCCATTCTGTAGTCCCTTTGCCTTCAGCAAGTGGTAGGTTGTGTCTTTTCTTCCCCCCCTGGTGGTGTGACCCAAACCTTCGTTCCTGAAGGGTCTGTGTCATTTGTAGTCCAGCTTGGAAAGGGCTGTTGTGGTTTTCCATTGGCATTGATCACAAGTCATGGTCATACTAAGAGATGTCCTAATGGACCTCCTGTATTCCATGCATACTCTTCCTTACCTCAGTTGTGGAGTAGTAGACTGATTTCACCTTGATAGTCCGGGTCAATCATCTCAGCCAACACTAACGCCCTTGTTAGCCTGTTGGCTTAAATGTAGGAGGAGCTCAAAGTGTCCAGGTGGCAATCTTAACTTCTAGTTTAATGGGATTGTTGTGTCTCCTGGTGGCAGCGTTCCTCCCTCTGGAACTAAGACTTCTAAGCCAGCAGAATGTAAGTTCGCAGGAACAGGAAAAATAAATTTTGCTAGTGGATCAGTAGGGGGATGGTGAGTGGTGCCACTTCCACTTCCACCCCTTGATTTCTGGACCCATGAATCCTGGCCATGGGAAAAACAGTACCTTATATTGGATGCAAATTCAGAGCATACATGGCCTTCTGGGGAACACTGCCCCAGCACTGTCAAGTATTGTCACCTAGTTGATGTTGTAATTATGACTTTAAAAGGCCATTCCATTGTTCTATCAATCCAGCTGCTACAAGATGATAGGTAACATGGGAAGACCTGTGAATTCCATGAGCATGAGTGGACTGCCACACTACTTTAGCCATAAAGTGAGTGCCTTGGTCAGAGGCAATGCTGTGTGGAATCCCATGACGGTGGATAAGGCATTTCGTGAGTCTACAAATGGTAGTCTTGGGAGAGGCACTGCGTGCAGGATAGGCAAACCCATATCCAGAGTAAGTGTCTATTCCAGTGAGGCCAAACCTCTGCCCATGCCATAATTGAAGAGGTCTGATATAATCAACCTGCCACCAGGTAGCTGGCTGATCACTCCGAGGAATGGTGTCATATTGGGGCCATTCCTTGATATGTGTCAGTCTCTGTTGCTGGCAAATTGGGCACTCAGCAGTGACCATAGCCAGGTCAGCCTTGGTGAGTGGAAGTCCATGTTGCTGAGCTCATTTGTTGATGGGCCCATTGGGCAATGACTGGGGTAGCTGGGGAAAGAGGCTGAGTGGTATCCACAGAACGGGTCATCCTATTCACTTGATTATTAAAATTTCCCTCTGCTGAGGTCACCCGTTGGTGAACATTCACATGAAATACAAATATCTTCACAGTTTTTGACCACTCAGAGAGGTCCATCCACATACCTCTTCCCCAAATTTCTTTGTCACCAGTTTTCCAACCATGCATCTTCAAGACCTTAACCATCCAGCCAAACCATTGGCTACAGTCTATGAAGCAGTATATAATAGCAAATTTGGCCATTTTTCCTTCCATGCAAAATGCACAACCAGGTGCACTGCTTGAAGTTTTTCCCACTGAGAACATTTCCCTTCACCATTGTCCTTCACGGATGTCCTAGAAAGAGGCTATGGTGCTGCAGCTGTCCACTTTTGGGTGGTACCTGAATATCGTGCAGTACCACCTGTGAACCAGGAACTAGTCCTGTCTTCCTCTGTTAGCTGATCATAGTAAACTCCTCATGAGGCCATTGGTGCAGACTGGGGGAGAGACTCCAGGGTGGCAGCAGTGAAGACCATGAGTATTTGAGCCACTTCCTCATGTAACTTACTTGTGCCTTCAGGACTTGCTCAAGCCTGACCACATATATACCACTTCCATTTGTTGATGGAATACTGCTGTGCACGTGCCACTTATGGATAGATGGGTCAGAAAGCACCCAGTTCATGATAGGAAGTTAGGTCTCATGCTGACTTGGTGACCCATACTCAAATGTTCAGTTTCCACCAAAGTCCAGTAACAGGCCAAGAGCTGTCTCTCAAAAGGAGACTAGTTATCTATAGAAGATGGCAGAGCCTAGCCCCAAAATCCTAGAGGCCTCTGCTGTGATTCACCAATGGAGGACTGTTGAAGGCTCCAAACAGCATCCCTATCTGCCACTGACACTTCAAGCACCATTGGATCTTCTGCGTCATATGGCCCGGGTGGAAGAGCAGCTTGTACAGCAGCCTGGACCTGTTGCAGAGTCTTCTCCTGTTCTGGACCCTATTTAAAACTGGCAGCCTTTCGGGTCACTTGATAAATGGGCCTGAGTAACACACCCAAATGAGCAATGTGTTACCTCTAAAATCTGAATAGGCCGACTAGGTGTTGTGCCTCTTTCTTGGTAGGAGGGACCAAATACAGCAACTTATCCCACACCACTGGGCCTCTAGGAATATTATGAGGTAGAAGGTCCCTGAATTTTAGTCAGATTTATTTCCCATCCTCTGGCATGCAAATGTCTCACCAATAAATACAGTGTGTTTGCTACTTCTTGCTCACTAGATCCAATCGGCATAATGTCATCAATGTAAATAGACCAGTGTGATATCTTGTACAAGTGAAAAGTGATCAAGGTCTCTTAGAATAAGATTATGACACAAAGCCGGTGAGTTGATATACCCCTGAGGTAGGAGAGCAAAGGTATATTGCTGGCCTTGCCAGCTGAAGCCAAATTGCTTCTGGTGAGTCTTATGGACAGGAATGGAGAAAAAGGCATTTTCCAAGTTAATGGCTGCATATCAGGTACTGGGAGATGTGTTAATTCCTCAAGCTATGAAACCATATGTGGTACAGCAGCTGCAACTGGAGTCACCACTTTGTTGAGCTTACAGTAATCCACTGTCATTCTCCAAGATCCATCTGTCTTCTGCACAGGTCAAATGGGAGAGTTAAATAAGGATGTGGTGGGAATCACCATCCCCATGTCTTTCAAGACCTTGAGGGTGGCATTAATCTCTGCAATCATTCCAGGGATGTAATATTGTTTTTGATTTACTATTTTTTAGGTAGAGGCAGCTCTCATGGCTTCTATTTGGCCTTTCCCACCATAATAGCTCTCACCTTGCCAATCAGGGAGCCAATGTGGGGAATCTGCCTACTGCCAAGTACTTCTATGCCAATTATGCATTCTGGCACTGAGGAAATGAGCACAGGATGAGTCCAGGGACCCACTGGACTCAGTGTAAGGCAGACCTGAGCTAAAACTCCATTAATTACCTAACCTCCATTAGCTCCTACTTTAACTGGAGGGCCACAATGATGTTTTGGGTTCCCTGAAATCAACGTCACCTCAGAGCCAGTGTCCAGTAATCCCTGAAATCTCTGATCATTTCCCTTTCCCAAGTGCACAGTTACCCTGGTAAAAAGCCCAAGGTCTCCTTGGGGAAGGATGGGAAAAAGTCTCACTGCATAAACTGTCGGTAATGTAGTGGGATTCTTCCTCAAGGCACCTGCACCCCACTTCATTCAAGGGGATCTGGGTCTGTAAATAGGCTCAAGTCTGGGAGTTGATTGAGGGGCCACAATTCTCTGTTTTTATAACTCACATTAGTCTTTTGTCCATTTAATCTGTAAGTTTTCTGCTTATATAAATTAAGTAGGAATGCAGTAGGCTTCTTATCAATTTCGTTTCTAGGAATAGTGTGATTAATTAGCCAATGCCAGAGGTCTACAAGAGTAAGACTATTCTGATTGCCACTTTGCCTCTGCTGTTCATTAAGGTAGCTATGCCCACCTTGCCTTTGATGGTTTAGTGCTGCCACTTGGCTCTTGTCACCTTGAGATCCAGTTATTCCCATTGTGTTTAAATTTTGTAGTTGAGTGACTGCAGTTCCCACTGTTAGATCTGGCGTAGAAATAAGAGCAATTTCAGGGCTCTTCAAAGATGCAGGTGCTGCCCTCACAAATCTATTTCACAAGGAATTGGTCAAAGGTATGTCTTCTGAATCTTCCTAGCTGGGATAAGTAGCTCTAAAGTGACTTATCTACTCTACCATCCCAATATCCCTAAGGCTTTGGATCCCTTCCTCTACATTAACCCAAGGGAGATCAGGCATTTCTAGTTCATTCACAGTGGGCCATCTTTTAATCCATATTTCAGCTATCCAAGCAAATAAACTATTAGAACCTTTTTTAACCCCCTAAGCTGCAACATTAAAAGCAGAGTCATTACTTAGTGGGGCCAAAACAATAAATTCAGCCTGATCCGACTCTGTGTTCTTTCCACCATTATCCCATACCCTTAATATCCATTCCCATGCCTGTTCTGTTGATTTCTATTTATATAATTTAGAGAACTGAAACGGTTCTTTTAAAGTGTCATGTGCTTCTTCATGGGTCACACTCTCAACCGCACCTCTAGCTGCCCACCAGAACTTTAGTTTAATTATAGGTCTAGACACAAACAGAGGTGTTGGGGGTGACCCCTTAGGGGAATCAACACTACCTTTCCTGGCAACTGCCTCAGGGGAGGCCATCACTGTTGCCTCAGGCAGTGCAGGGTTCATCTCCTCAGACAATGATGGAAAGGGTGATGACAGCATGGATCAGTAGGATGGGGATGTTGCTAGTACTGGGGATGAAGAAGCTGTTTCTTCTGGCAAAAAGTTCATCAGAGTTTACAAATTCAGTGTCCCCAGCGCCATCAGGGTCCCCTCACAAGTCCCTATTCCAAGGTGCAGGGTCCCATTATTTTCCAATCAAGGCCGTCACTTTAAGAGTAGACACCTGGTGAGGCTGTGCACGCACCTTTTGTTGCCAGTCAGCCACTCACATGATAAGAGCTTCTGTCTGTTTTTCCACAATTTCAACTCTTTCCCTACAGGAGATAAGACTCTCACTCTGGGTCATCCTAGCAGATCTGAGGCTCAGTATCAGCTTTTGAAACCGGGAGACAGAATCCTTGAGTTCATCATTTTCTTTCATCACTTTCTTTTGTGAACTTAGGAACAACCAATCAATTTCATTATGTTCCTTGGTTCTACACATATGGTCAAAGGAATTACATCTAGAGTCACCAAACTCCTTGCCTCTCGTGACCAATGAATCTGGAGTGTCAAATGCATTTATTTGCATAATTTTCTAAACAGTCCACAGCAAGGACTATCAGTATTCTCCATACTATTAGGAGTACAGTCCTTAGCATTTTGGGGTATAATCATATCAAGCAGCCAACTCCAGGAAACCCAAAACCAATGAAATAACTCCATCCTTGATATTCTGTTCCTCTAGAACCACTCCTGTTACCAAAACCTGTATTAGTCAGGGTTCTCTAGAGAAACAGTACTAATGGAACAAGATAAATATTCTAAATATGAGATTCTATTAAGTATTAACTCACACAATGACAAGGTCACAGAACAGGCCATCTGCAGGCTGAGGAGCAAGAAAAACCAGGCCAAGTTCCAAAACTGAAAAACCTGGAGTCTGATGTTCAAGGGCAGGAAGTATCCAGCATGGGAGAAGATGTAGGCTGGGAGGTTAGGCTAATCTAGTCTCTTCACATTTTTCTGTCTGCTTATATTCTAGCCTTGTTGGTAGCTGATTAGATTGCGCCCTCCCAGATTAAGAGGGGATCTGCCTTTCCCAGCCCTGACTCAAATGTTAATCTCCTTTGGCAACACCCTCACAGACACACCCAGGATCAATACTTTCTATCCTTCAATCCAATCAAGTTGACAGTATTAACCATCACAAGAATGTTTCTTACTAGAATATACAATTTTTCTCCTCTTTTTAAAGTTTATCTTGTATAATTTATGTATGTAGTTGTTTACTGTTAGACATTTAGGTAATTGCAATTATATGCAATATTATGGTCTAAAACAACAAAGGTTAATTTCATTAAACTCTGGATTAATAACCAATTTACAGAAAACATAGAAGACGGAAGATAATCTTGAGATTGACCAAAGCAAAACAAAAGAGAACAAAGTCCTCTGAGGACCAAAAAAAAAAAAAAAAAAAGGGTTTCGTGACAAATTTTAATAAATAAAAAGAGAGAAAACAATTTTTTTTAGATGAAGTTTTGCTCTTGTTGCCCAAGCTGAAGTGCAATGACATGATCACGGCTCACTGCAACCTCTGCCTCCTGAGTTCAAGTGATTCTCCTGCCTCAGCCTCCCGAGGAGCTGGGATTACAAGCATGCACCACCACACCTGGCTAATTTTGTATTTTTTTAGTAGAGATGGGGTTTCTGTGTGTTGTTCAGGCTGGTATCGAATTCCTGACCTCAGGTGATCCACCTGCCTCCGCCTCCCAAAGTGCTGGGATCACAGGCATGAGCCACCACACCCAGCCAAAAGCAAATTAATTAAAAAGTCTATGAACGAATATCACTTTGGACCTTGCTTGCATACTGATTTCAAAACACATTAATGAAATATTTATGGATCCCATGGACATTGAAAGAACACTAAAGGGATAATATAAGCAACTCCATTTCCAAAACTTAATAAAAAGAAAAATGGACCAATTACTTGAAAGGCACAACCCGCCAAACACACAAAAAGAAATAGACCATCTGAATAATCCTTTACCTATTAAATAAATTGAAACAATAATAATAACCTTGAGGAAAAAAAGCACCAAACCCAAGTAGTTTCACTGGTAAATTCTACCAAATATTTAATAAAGAAATACATCAAGGCTCCACAATCTCTCCTAGAAAAAGAAAGCAGAAGAAACACCCCCTAACTAATCAATGAAGCCAATATTAACTTAATTCCTAACTTAGACATTAAAATTAAAAAATAGAGATCAGTGTCTGATGGGATCATGGATGTAAAAATCCCCAACAAAATACTGAAAGACATTTCCAAAAATGTATTAAAAGAATTATACACCACAATGAAATTTTTCCATGTATAAAAAGCTGGTTGAACCCTTGAAAAATCAATCTAATTTACCACATCAACAGACTAAAGAAGAAAACTAATAATCTAAACTAATGAAGAAAAATACTTTATTACTTATGAAAAAAAAGACTCTCAGCAAAGTAGGAATGGATGATAACTTTCTCAGATAGGTACAAAAATAATTCCCTCTTTCATCACTTCGATCCAACATCTTGTTAGAAGACCTAGCCAGCACAATAAGAAAATAAAAAGAAGTAAATGTTTACAGATCAGAAAGAAAGAAATAAAGCTGTTTATTCACAGATAACATGAATGTCTATAAAAATTATATTTAAAAATTTTTTGATAGCACTAAAAGGAAATGAAATACTTACATGTTGAGGTATATTCTAACAAAATAAGTACAGGATCTGTATATTGAAAATTACAAAATTGCAATAAAATAATGATATACTGTGAGTTCATGAATTTGAAGACAGTATTGTTAAGATGTCAATTATTCACACATTAATCTTAATTATCACAATACTTCAATTACATTGAATGTTGATGTGGATTTTTGTGGCTTTTCATTGTTGCTATTTTGAAGTTCTCGTGCTCTTGAATTAATAAGCAGATAAAGGCATCACTGGCAAGTCCTGCATAATAAATTATACTTATGAAAGGGTTATTGTGCTGCTACACAATAGGAGGACTATAAATCTAACTTGAGAGACTCACTGGTATGTCACTTAACAATGACCTAATCGTCAGTTCAGTGGAGGATTACAGGAACCCACTAAAGAGAACATCCCTAAGAATTTAGACTTTTCAGGAAAGTTATTTCTCCTCCAAAAACTATCTAAAATATATATTATTTGTATTTTGGATAAACCATAAAATATTTATCCTTGTTTCTGTCTCTGTGTTCTGAACTCAGAAATCACTGGAATTGAAAAGAAAATAAACAATTGAGAAGATCGATGAGGAAAAAAGCTTATTTGAAAATATCAATAAAAATAACACTCAGGCAAGACTGACAAAGCAAAAATATATACATACAAAGTATTAATAGCAGGACTAAAAGAACCAGGGATACTTACTTGATAAGATTTTGCTGGTTCCCCACCAAAATCTCATCCTGAGTTGTAGCTCCATTAATCCTCATGCATCATGGGAGGGACCCATTGGAAGGGACCCCTTAGTGTTCTTACAATGTTTGTCACATGCTGCTTTTTTCCCTGTTTATTTTATACCAACCCATTGTCCTAGTTTCTGCACTCAAAGAAGGCAGAAGTCAAAACCATTGCTGTTGTCTTTGAACATGCTGTCTACTGGAATTTTCTCAACATCCTGTCCTAAACTCTTCCTTCCTATAAGAATATTATTTTATGTCATATATTCTCTGTGAAGGATTTCCTAGTGTTTGCAGTTAGATCTTCAAAATGTCTCACAGTAGCCTGTGCTTATTTTTATGTGATTAGTAATTAGTACTGTTACTATATTGTAATTATAATAAGTATGGCAAATAATTATCATCATTAATTAATTGATTAATTGATATATGGAAAGTGCCCATTCATACTTTTATTTCTTCATTAAACTAAGAAATATTTATTGATCACATCCAGTATTAATTCATTATAATGTCAATATACATATAACCCAACTTCGCATTTCACTCAATTCTACTCCTGAAATGATCCTGACACCCACTGTGTGTCAACCTTTTAATCCTCTAGTAATTCCTAGACCAACTCTTAATAACAACATTGTCTACATCAATCCATTTTCAAGTATCTCACATTCTGATAACCAATATCTATTTCCATTGATCCAATTTTGCATAGCTGGAATAAAACCTACTAAGTCATAGTGTATACTTCTTTTTACATATTACTGAATTTTCTGTACTAGTATTTTGATAAGGATTTTTGAATCTATATTTATGAAGGATATTGGTCTGTAGGGTTTTGGAGTTTTTGTATGAATTTTGCCTGCATTTAGCATCAGGATAGTATTATCTTCATAAAATGAATTAGGAAGTATTTTCTATTTTCTAAAAGGGGTTATATAGAATTGATGTTACTTATTTTGAAAGTGTTTGGTAGTGTATTAGTCCATTCTCATGCTGTTAATAATGACATACCCGAGACTGGGTAATTTACAAAGGAAAAAAGTTTAATGGGCTCACAGTTCCATATGGCTGGGGAGGCCTCACAATCATGGTGGAAGGCAAAAGAAGAGCAAAGGGATGTCTTATATGGCGACAGGCAAGAGAGCCTGTGAAGAGGACCTCCCCTTTGTAAAATCATTAGATCTTGTGAGATGTATTCATTATCAAGAGAACAGCATGGGAATAACCCATCCCCAGGATTCAATTACCTTCCACTGGGTCCCTCCCATGATACATGAGGATAATGGAGCTATAATTCAGGACGAGATTTTGGTGGGGAAAGAGCCAAATCATATCAAGTAAGTGTCACTGGTTCTTTTAGTCCTGCTATTAATAATATATACATATATTTTTTTTTTCTTTGTTAGTCTTGCCTGAGTGTTGTTATTTTTGTGATATTTTCAAATAAGCTTTTTTCCTCATTGATCTTCTCAATTGTTTATTTTCTTTTCAATTCCAATTTCAATTCCAACGATTTCTGCTTGTCTTCATTATCTTTTCCTGCTGCTTGTTTTTTATTTGGCTCTTCATTTTTACATTATGAAGATGTAAACTTAGATTAATGATTTGATACATTTCTTTTTTAAGGTGTGCATTTAACGTTAAATATGTCTTTCTTAGCACTGCTTTTACTTTGTTTCACACAGTTTGACATGTTGTATTTTAATTTTTATTCAGTTCCACATATTTTTAAAATTTCCTTTTGTACTTCTACTTTGACCCATGGATGATTTATAAGTATATTGTTTAGTTTCCAGGTGTTTGGAGATTTTTCTGTCTTCCAATTGTTTATTTTCAGTTTGATTCCTTTTTTTTTTTTTTTTTTTGAACACACTTGATATGGTTTGGCTGTGTCCCCACCAAAATCTCATCTTGAATTGTAGTTCCTGTAATCCCCATGTGTCATGTGAAAGGTCAGGTGGAGATAATTGAAGCATGGAGGCAGTTTCCCCCATCCTGTTCTTGTGATGTTGAGTTAGTTCTCATGAGATCTGATAGTTTTATAAGGGGCTTCCCCCTTCACTGGGCACTCATCCTTCTCCTTCCTGCCTTCATGTGAAGGAGTATGTGTTTGCTTCCCTTTCCACCCTGATCCTAAGTTTTTCTGAGGCCTCCGCAGCCATGATGAACTGTGAGTTAATAAAACTTATTTCCTTTATAAATTACCCAGGGTCAGGCATGTTTTATTAGCAGCATGAGAACAGACTAATACAATATTTCTATTTATTTTGATTATTTTATATGTTCTGAGCTTATTTTATTGTGGAGGGTATGATGCATTTTGGTATTTGTTCCACAGGCACTTGGAAAGGATGTGTATTGTGTTGTTGGGTAAAATGCTCTATAAATGTAGATTGGATTGTGTTGTTGATGGTGTTGCATTCTTCTACATTGTTGCTGATTTTCCGTCTTGTTTTATCACTTACTGAGAGAAGCTTGTTGAAATCTCTAACGTAACTGTGGGTTATCTGTTCTTTCAGTTCTATCAGATTTTGCTTCATATTTTTGCAGTTCTGTTGTACGTTGCATACATATTACATTTGTTCTGCCTTCTTAGATTGTATCTCTGTGTCTAGTAATTTTATTTTCTCTGAAGTCTCCTTTATTTAATATGAATATAACCCCCACTGCCTTACTTTGTTTGCATGATATATCTTATTTCATCCTTTTACTTTCAACCTGCCTATATTGCTATATTTGAAGTGATTTGTTTGCAAACAGCATATAGTAGGGTCATATTCTTACATTTATTCTGCTATGGCCTGTCTTTTAAATGTGCATTTAGACCCATTTTTATTTAATACAATTATTGGTATGTTAGGGCTTAAGTCTGCAATTGTATTTTATTTTTCTATTTGCTTTCTCATTCTCTGTTTTACTTCTCTTGCTTTCTGGTGGATTGCTTGAAATTTTAACATAATTTCATTTTGATTAATCTATAGTGTTTTTGAATACACCTATTTGTTGTTTGTGTAGTGACAGCTCTAAGTATTACATTTATGTGCATAACCTGTGAAGTTTACCAGTGTAATCATTTCACCAGTTTGAGTGAAGGGTAGAAATTTTACTTCTCTTTTACCCTGCCAATTACTATGTAATTGTTTTTAATACAGCTCCTACATACATTCCAAACCTTAATACACTGGGTTATAATTTTTTATTCAATCATCAAATAAAATTCACAAGTCACAAGAGAGAAAGAAAAAAAAAGCCTATTTATTTACCTACATGTATGCTTACCATGTTATTTTTTTCCTTCTTGGTGTTCTAAGGTTTATATTTTTTCTTTTCTTTCTGTTTAGACTGCTTCCTCTAGCTGCACTTTTAGCTTAGATCTGCTGGTGACAAATTCACTTAGTTTTGCTTCATTTAAGACTGTCTTGAGTTCTCTTTCATTCCTAAAAAGCAGCTTTACTGGACATACAGTTCCCAGTTGACCAATGCTTTTCTTCCAGCACTTCAATATATTGTACCATTTTATTATGGACTTCATGATTTTCACTATTCAATTGGTTTTTCCACTATAGATAAGGTATTTATTTTCTGATTTCTTTCAAGATTGTTTATTTGGCTTTAGTTTTTAAAGGTTTCAATACGATGTGCATTGGTGTGAATTTCTTTGGATTCATCTTCCTTGATATTTGCTCAGCTTCTTAAATCTGCAGGTTTATGTTTATGTCTCTTGCCAAACTGAGAAGTTTTATCTACATTTCTTCAAGTACTTTTTTATTGTCACCCTCTTTCTCCTCTCCTTCTGGAATTTCAATAGCATAACTATTAGAACATTGCTAATGGTCTCACAGGACCCTGAAGCTCTGCTTACTGTGTTTTCAGTCTATTTCCTCCGTTGTTCAGATTGGGTAATTTCTACTGTTCTATCTTCAAGTTTGCTGGTTCTTTCTTGTATCCCATTGATTCTGTAGCTGAGTCCCTCCAGTAAGCTTTTCTTTGGTTATTGTATTTTTCTCTTTATTTCCTATTTCCATTTTATTGTTCTAGGCATATTCTATTCATTGCTGAGATTATTTTTCTCTGAGGCATTTTAGTACTTGTTTCCAGTGTGTTCCTAAGTGCTTGCTGAAGCATTTCATCATGGCTGCATTAAATTTTTTTTTGACAATGAATATCTCTATAATTTCCATATTGCCTTCTCTTGATTGTTTTCATTAAGTTTGAGATCATCTTGGTGTACAGAAAACAAGACAAAAAACAAAACCAACAACTTTTTTTTTTCCCCATACTCTCACTCAACACAGGACATTTCTGGTCACCAAAATGTCTATCGGGGTAAAGGGAGATTTTCCACACTAACCAGTTTTTTAACATCAATTGATTGTCCTACAATTTAACTCAATTCTGACACTCTCTACTCAGAGATAGCATCAGATATAACAGATTAATGGCTCAGTCCCACAAGACTGCTTCCCCACTTCAGGGATCAATCACAAGTCCAGGTTACCTGTGTTTTACGAATCAGTATTTATTGAAGTTTTCCACAACCCCTTCCTCAGGTACAGTCATTTGCTAAAAATGACTCATAGAACTCAGGAAAACACTCCACCCTTACCCACATCATAAAAGGATACAATTCAGAAATAGAAGAAATAAATGCATAAGACAAGGTATTGGGGGAAAGAGTAGAGCACTTGTCTGTCCTACCTGGGCACAGCAATCCCCATGTGTGTGGCCACCCATAAGTTTTTCATGCCCCAATCTTTTATTTTTTGATGGAGCCCTCATTTCATAGGGTATAATTGGTTAAATCATTTGTCATTGCTGATTGGCTCAAGTTTTAACTCCTCTCCCATACCTAGAGTCTAAAATTGGACTAAAAAGTTCAAACCCTCTAATGAAATAGTTGATTCTTTGGGCAACACACCCCATTCTTAGGATATCAAGGAGGCTTCAGCCATCAGTCATCTCACTAGCATACAAAAACATCACTTTGGAGATTCTATTGGTTTCAGGATCCATGTGCTAGGAAATGGGGTCAAAGATAAAAATATGTATTTCTTATTATTTATCACAATATAACTCCTGATTTGAGGTACTACAAGTAAACTTTGATTGAAATCTGGACATTTTCATGTTATGTTATGGGATTCTAGGTTATATTTAAACCATCTGTTTTAACTATTTTTTTCATGTCTGTGACAGGTGAATGAATGTCTCATTAATGCGTGGTGAAAGTAGACATCTATTAATAGGTTCCCAATTAAACCTTTGTTGATGCTTAAGGGGAAAGGGTTCCTCATAACTGCCAAGTAGGGGTGGGAGTTTTGGCTCCCCAATGCCGTCTACTCTCATCTTGCTGTGGGGGTGGCTTCATTGCCATTCTGAAATAGTAAAGGTCCTGACTCCCCACGAGGCTGCCTCTGACATCATCCAAAAATAGAAAGAGGAGTGTCATTACTGACCTGTGGGGATAGAAATTTTGGCTCCCTCTTTGGCCTTCTCTGCTACTACTGTGGAAAGTGTGTTGGAGCAGTTCTTCCCAGTTTTATAAGGATAGAAATCTAGGTTCACCAATCAGCTTTTGCTGACATGTGGAGGGTGGAGGAGCACAACTTTTCCTGGCGCTTGGGTGTGGTAGAGTGCTAATGGACTAAAAGTTTTCTCTTTTGCTATGTTGCCTTTAACCTAGTGTTTGATTAGAGAGAAAAGGATTTAGTTGGAGTGCCTGTTGTCATTCCCAGATTGACAGCTTCTTTGACTGTAAGTCTGGGATATATGAAGAAAATAAAGGAAAAAAATAAAAAACTGACAACTGTGTCATTCTTGGCTACCTGGTTCCCTTGCTGGCTGTCTTCTCTACAACATTTAGCATTTTGTATATATATGTATATGGATATATAGATAGAGAGAGAGTTTTTTGTTTTTTGGGGTTTTTTTAATTTTTATTTTTGAGATGGAGTCTGGCTCTGTCGCCAGGCTGGATTGCAGTGGCGCGATCTCGGCTCACTGCAACCTCTGTCTCACGGGTTCAACTGATTCTCCTGCCTCAGCCTCCTGAGTAGCTGGAATTACAGGCCTGTGCCACCATGCCCAGCTAATTTTTGTATTTTTAGTAGAGACGGGGTTTCACCCTGTTAGCCGGGATGGTCTCAATCTCTTAATCTTGTGATCTGCCCACCTCAGCCTCCCAAAGTGCTGGGATCACAGGCGTGAGCCACCGCGCCTGGTCTATTTTTATTTATATAACAACCATGATTGCAAGTCGTAAGTCGTGGGAAGAATATGGAAAAGTACATCTACTCCATTTTCCTGGAAATGGAAGTCCTGTAACTTCATTCCAAAATTTTTTAAAAAGGGAAAACAAGAAATACAGGCATTCATCTTACTTCAACTTTTACATGTAGATATCAGAGCAATAAAACATCTTCCATATTTCTTATATTTATAATCTCATTCATTCATACAAGTATATTCTAAAAGATATTTTTATTACTACTTTGTATTTTAGAAAACTGATGTTTACAAAGATTATCTTATAGTAGGCGGGTAGTAAGTAGAGGAGACAGTTTGAATCTAGAGAAAGTGATCTTAAATTCTGCTTTATAACCACTTTATCATGTGATATTTGTAATTCAAATAGTGAGTATATTTTAACTATGGCACTTATATTTTAATAGCAAATCATAAAGTTGAACAAATAGAATCAGTGACATTTTCTTAGCATACAAAAGAAAATAGTTCTAAGTACAGAAATTCTAAGAAAAACTCTTTGAAGATAAAAATTTTTAATAAAAATATTATATGTAATGTAATTGCATTAGAGCCACATTAACTAATATTATTAAGCCTATCTTATTCTCCTAGAAATATATAATACATTTAAATGCAAATGAGTTAGCACAAAATAAGCTTTTAATTAATGAATAAAGATTACATTAAAGTGGTATTCCATATGTATTTTCATGAAATAAATTGGCATTATAACTAAGACGTGTTAGAACCTCCAATCATCACGCTATGTAGTTCAATATTGGAATTTCATCTTTCAAAATATAACACTTTTCAATTATTCATATAATTGTTTTTACTAAAAATGTTAGTGACCTGTTTCACCAATAATTTTTTCTAAATTAATTTGGGTGATGAGGATTATTATTTTCAATTTATAAGTTAAAATTATTTTCAATGAAAGCAAAGTTAAATAATATAAATTACTAAAGTACAAGTCTCTAAAAATTAACTTTTAAAAAGAAGCCGTAATTTCTCTTTTCCTATTTCTGATTATTCTAAAAAGTTGATAACTCTAGTAAACAGTAATAATGATTAATAATGTTCTCTCATATAAAGTCAAGAAACCACATTTTGACCTTTAATATTCCTTTTATTCTATCCCTCTGTTTCCCTTCTTTTCTTTCATTGTACTTATAATTTTATAAAGTGGATTTTTTTAATTATAAGAAAAAATAATATATGTGCCTTATGCCTTTTGACACATACATACAATTTGAAACTAAAACTTATCAGACACATAAGATCGTAACTACAGGAAATAGCAGTGTTATTTTTAGAAAGGTGAGAAATAGAAATTGCATCTGAACAATAATTGTATTAATTTTGTGATCCTACCTAAGCATGTTCAGTAACAGCTTATGCATTTGCATTTGTTCACTAGTTTACCATGCATTGATTAGTGTCAGACATAACGCTAGTCACTGGGGATACAATTATTAGCAACACATATTTCCATCTCCAAGCCCACCGATGATTTTTAGTTGAAGAAGATTTTTAGTCTAATTGTATTCCAAATGTATTTATTTAAAATAGTAATCAGCAGGTTCAAGTATGAAAGTATATTAAAATACAGCTGGAGCGTGTTTGTTTTAAACAGGAGTAAAAGGCATGCCATCCTAAACCGTCTTTTCAGCTCTGGTTTCTGTGTCTTTCACAACCTGGAATCATTCCATAGACATGGTTTCCCCAAGTTGCAGAAAAAGGGCAGCCACAATCCCAACAGCTAAAAGCTCTCCTGCCCTAACAGCTCTGCCCCTTACTTTCTTCCCCTTCCTCCCAAACCCCCAAAAAGAGATAATTTCTTTACCAGTGTCCTTGCTTCAATCATTTGTTAAAAACATGTAGTCAAGACCAAAGGTTCAGAGACGGGTCCTAGGATAACTAGCCTGGCTCATGCCATAAGCTAACCCCGCTTAGGGCATTTGGGACTCAGTATTAATCGGATAAAAACAGGCAAGAACAGCTCCTAATCTCCTCACAGCCCTTTTTATGGGGGCCTGATGTTCTCTACTGGATATAAAAGATGTACTAGGAAAATAATAATTTTCCATTCTATTTGCTGCCATAATAAGTAAATGTAAATACACTCATGTTTCCATACATAAAACTCCAACATCACTACATTAATTTGTCTTTACATCATGGAACTATCAAAATCACTATCATCTGCAAAAATAAAAACTAAAAAATAAATTTCATTTTTCTCTGTTACTACTTCCAGTGTGTCAAATGCAAGAGCTCTGTGTGAAATGGTGAAATGTATCATCCTCCATACACCTGTGCCTTGGTTTTCATGTGGATCTTCGTTACCCAGAAATGCATGCAAAATATTTCTAACTACCTGAGGCAAACATCACGACTGCTGTATGTCACACAGGGTATTTGAGTATCTGATCTTCAGCCCAACCTAGGATAGCTGGAACTGATAAACGGAAGTCTCTGAATAAAGATATGAAGAATCATTAGAAGAGCCAACCTGAGCCAAACTGTGTCCCCTTCATCCAGAAACTATTGAATACTGCATAATGAAACACAAATACACCTGTCCTTCACTTTTCTCTATCAAATACCCTAAAGGCAACAATTGGGTGTGTTAGCTAGAAAACAAAGTACAGTGCCTAAAGAACAAAGTAAGGTACAACCTTTCAAACTTTTCGTTTCTAATCACTTGAAAACTTGCATGTCAGAGCTAGAATGGTTGTTGCTACTTTTTGTTCCCTAACTATGTATTTAAATGCCCTCCTGTTGATAATTTCTGTTCATTGGGACACAACTGGTTGAAAAAAAATAATGTAATTCAACTCTGGTTAACCTTGTCAAAAAGAAAACAGGATATTTTACAAACCTGTAAAGTCCAGCGATGGATTTGGATTCCAGATTGATACACTGGATCTATCAGTATAACAATGGCATGAAGGCTCCTCTTCACTTCACCTGGCTTTATTTTCCTGTAGATTCTCAGCAGCCAGAAGGCCAGACAACTGACAGCCCCAGAATAACATTACTTCTAGTTCAGCTAATTCTTTCCCAGCAGTCCTACATTGGTATCAGGGAAGTCTCTGATTGGTCCTGTTGCTACCACATTCCCGAGACCCAGTCACCGTAGGCTACACAGAGTATGATATTCTACTGCAGGTTCATAATGTACATGACTCAACAAAGGGGATATTGATCGGGACAGGCCCAAGACAACCAGTCAGGATGGAAAAGCAACAGGTACACATTAGGAAAAGAGGATGATAGGCAAAGGAAAGGGCAAAAATAGAAACAAAAAAGCGTAGCTATTAAGTTTGTGCAAAAGTAATTGTGGTTTTTGCCATTTTTTAAATTAATTGCAAAAACCACAATTATTTTGCACCAACCTAATAATATCCACATCAAAATAAGTCAAAAGTTATGGCAGAGGTATGATCCTATTAGTGTTTATAAAGTCATAACTACTACAGCATATAAAATTAATCTTAAGGGACAAATATCTAGCTAGAAAGAAAAGGGAAGTGAGACAAGAGGACATTTAAATTTTGAAGGATAGAAGAATGAAGGAATGTGATGTAGTCGGGGAAAATAAAGCAGCTTTGTCTGAGTGGCGATGCAGGATGGGAAGATACAGTATAGGCGTGACCGCTTTATTTAAGCCTGGAGAAGTCTTCATTGTTCACTAATTTAAGAATGAGATTTCATAATATACAATACATGATTCAATATGTTCTAAGTCATGTATTGGAGATGTGCAAAATAATATTTATGAGCATGATATAGTTGAAGATACAGAGCTCCAAAACATTTCAAATTTAGAGAACAGTCAGAGAGAATAAAATCTACAGGAAATTATTGAGTTTCTTTCTTCAGTAATTCATTAGCAACACCTTCTGCTAAATGGCAAATGTTTTAACAGCAGTTCATCTGGCAGAAGATAACAAGATTCTGTACATGAAAGTGAAGTTTATTCTTCAATTTATTCTTCTATACATATCTTATTTTTAATTTTACATTTAACTTTTAGTACTTGAGCTTGGTTTCACACAGTTAATTTTAAGCCATATGATGGAGACATGACCCTTTGCTCAGAAATAGAAAGTAATGAGGTGTATGGAAAACAATGAAATTATAAACTTGACTGATCTCCTATTGTTGAAAGCCTTTCCTAGTGGAATTTCAGAAACAAGCTTGTCTGTTTGTTCATATCAGTGTCTTCTTGATAAAGTTATAAAAATATTTAACATAGGCATTTCTCTCCTGCTAGAGTAGATACAGGTCTGTTTTTTTATAAAATAGAGACACAGCATAAATGTTTCATTGCTACTTTCTATAAAATTTGAATATGAGAATTGGTATGTATATCCCAGAATATTTATTGAAATAAAAAAATGAAAGGCTTAAGAAGATGGAGATGTGTAAGTTACATAGTGTTAGAGTTTTTTTTAATGGACATTTTAAGCTTTAAAGTCAGATAAACTTTTTCATTCCTTTTGGTCCTGTACTCTTACTCTGTCTAGCTATGCAATGCTAAGCAAAATACTTCACCTCTATGAGCCTCAAGCTCTTCATAAGTAAAATAAGGAAAATAGCAACTCTCTCATAAACCACTGTGAAAAAAAATGAGATAAACCATATGTTGAACAGGCATTATTTTTTCATTGTTTTTCAAAATAGAATTCAAGGATTAATATCTTCTATGAGACTCGTGTGTTTTCATTATAGTAGATCAGCTCTTTCGTGCAATTTTTTACAGTTTAAAATTACTAAAAATAAAGTCAAGAGATGTTTAAGTAGTTAATAATATGTTTATATTAGGAGGATAGGAAAGAATAAGACCTATTACTTGCTTCCAAATATCTTAAAATCCAGTTGGGAAAGCAGAATTTCCTTAAAAAGGAAAAATAGAACATAGAAAAAAAGGTATGATGACAATAAAATGATTAGATAATTACCAAGTAAATTTTATCATACGTAGTGTTATAGAACTTCAGAAGGATGTTTTGATAGAGGAGTAGAAAATACTTTTGTATGGGGGCAAACCTATGAAAGAGGCATTTTAGTATTTACAGTGCTTATTTTTTGTTTTATAACTACAAGTGCAATTTTAATATTCAATAGCTATTATCATTTTCCTATATATTTGATTTTTTAAAAATTAAAAGCGATAGTTTACTTAGTATTTCATGATAATTAAAAATACTATCTGGCATTTAGTGATATCTGCATCAGGCATTATTCTAGCTGATTATAATTATTATAATAAAGCTGATTTGCATTATTTTATTTTCATAACTATTCTATGATGAGTTATTGTTATCTTTATTTCTCAGGGAAGGAAATTGAAACCAGAAAGTTTAAGTAAAATAAACAGGTTCATAGAGCTAGGAAATAGTAAAGTCACTCATAAATACTAAATCAAGAGAAAGGGTGTATTACTACAAATAAATCATCTGTACATTTAATTACAATTATGAGAATATGTAAGTACTATTCTTACCACTATTTCTTCCATAGAGCTACAATGATGAGATTATATAAGTACTATTTATACAACTATTTCTTCCATAGAGCTACCAACACTGGCCCATAAGTGAATTAGAAAAGAATTACTGAGGAAAATTGTGTTAGTTTTTTTTTTTCCTACCACAAAACATTTGCTCCAAATTTCTCTAGATGAACGACTTTGAATTTATTGTCAGTATTCCTAGTAGCTAACTTAATGCCTGGCATATAGGCCTGTGTGATACAAGTTTGCTGGCCTAATGAAGAGCCTTCTTCAAAGAGAAGAGACAGTACCAAGGACCCCCAGAAAGATAAATGACTTAGTATTTGCATATTGCCTAAGATAGACAAACAGACAAGACAGACAGATACATACATAGAATATAAATCACTGCTTTGAGTAAAATATAATATAAAAACATATTTCATGTCATTTATATAAAATGTTAAATGTAATCTTAAACATACTAATTAGAATAAAATAGTCTCTCTTATCATGATTTTCAGACTGAGCTTGTACCTCATCTATGTATAGACACACTTTCGTCATAAAAAAATTTATATCATAAGAAGTAAGTTTATGAAATAAAACTAGAGGCAATCAATGAAAGAAACTTATTTTGATTCTATGAAGTGGGTTTCCTAGTTTTATCATTTATTTGGAATGAGTGATAAAATTAATTAAACATTAAGAATGGGTTAAAGCTGAGGCATATAGTTTGATCTTAATTTTGACATTCATCTATCTACATACTATTTATCTATAATTTAAAAAATAATACAAAGTAATTTCACCCTAAAATAGACTTGGCATTTTGGCACAGTTTAAGATGCCAACAAAGTTTGACATCTTCACAAAGTTTATTGCAAATTATTTATCTCTAGCCCCTTATTTTTCAAATATATTTTGAAAGAAGTAAGGGAATCATCTTTCCCATATGTCACTCCCTTACATGTTCATGATGAAATGTTCAGTCAGCACAATTTCATTATTGAAGGTTTTCAGGTAAGTTAAAAGAAACAAAAAGTTCAATCCTTAAAGGAACTAAAAATCAATGTTGCTCCTGCCTCCAGAAGGGTGACTCATTCCGGTAATTACTTGTAAAATACCTTCTTGCAGGGTTGCAACAGTTTTCAGCTTTCTATTAAGCATTACTTTGGAAAAATTTGGTCATATCAGTGAAAAACAATTCTTAAATCATGCAATTACAGAACAGCTTGAGGCATATCATCAGTGTAATTGAAAACAGAATTTTCAACTGTCAGTATGCTTTTCTATGATACCGATGCATCTCAACTACAGTCAAAACGTTATAGAGCTACTCAAGAACATGATACAAGTCTTAAATTCTTCATTTCTGTTGTTATAGGGATGTATGCTTTAACAATTTTGATTAATCATAGTGATGTAACATATTAGATGTTCAAATAATTTCAATTAACTTAAGTGGATGGTCCCACAGTCTTATTTCTGGACATTCATATTCTATGTTCTGTTCAATAATCATCCCCACTGATAGGATGAAAGAAAGCATGTGTCATGTATTTTGCAGGGTTTATGCCACATATTGTTTGGTGGCATGGACAACCAATAAATAGTCTACCTTCAAGTGACATTCCAACATTTCACATATAGTATAAGAATTTAAAAATATTTACTTTTGTAACTTTCCTCTTATAATTTATGCTGTGACAGTCATATAATTTACTTATACATATGTTAAAGACCTGACAGTACATTGTTATTATCGTGTTTACGTAGCCATTTATTATTTAAAAGTATTTAGGAAAGAAGGAAATATGTTATATTCAACCCTGTTACTTTTTCCAATGCTATGTAAATTCATCTTTTTATCATGTTTTTTCATTCTGCCAGAAGGATGGCCTATAACATTTCTTATAACGTCGTCTGTTGGAGATTAATTCTTTCAACTGTGTAATTTTTTGTTGCCCCTTCGAATTTGAATGATTTTTTTGTTGGATATGAAATTCCCAGCTGACAGGATTTTTTTTGTGTACGTTTGCAAGTTTTGTTACATAATTATTGTTTTCCTTTGGATACAAAATTCTAGTTTAGTGATTTTTTTCATCTTTAAAAATTTTCCTCCACTCTCTGGCATTCTTTCCAATGAAGAATCTACAGACATTTTCATCTTTTGTTTTTTCTGTAAAAAAACATGTCTTTTCTCTCTGGTCACTTTAAAGATTTTCTCCTTAGTAGAGCAACTTAACTATGATACCACTCAGTTTAATTTTCTTCATGCTTATTATGCATGGGAAATGTTAAACTTCTTGACTTTCTGTGGTTATAACTTTCATCAAATTAGAAAGATGTTTGACCATTATTTTTTAAAACATTTTTCTGCTACTACTGCTCTAGCCTCTTCTTCATGAACTCCATTTACATATATACTTCCTGAAGATTTCCTACAGTTAAATAATACTCTAAGTTACTTTTTCTCTTTATATTTTTTTCATTGCAGTGCCTAAAATTTCACTTATCTTTTCTGTCTGCAATATTGATTCTGCCATTCATTCCAACATTGTATCATTAATCACAAATATTGTATTTTTCCTTTGTAGAATTTTATTATGACTCTATTTTATATATTGCATACAATGGTTTACTTTTTCAACATTAGAAATACTGTTATGATAAGGGTTTTCATGTCCTATTCTGGTTAAGTGAACAACTGTGTATCTGTGTAGGCTTTGGTTCACTTTTGGTTAATTTTTTAACCCATAATAAATTGTATTTTGCTGATATTTTTATCCTTGATAATCCTTGATTAGATGCTAGACATTGTGAATTTTGCTTTTTTTGATATTGAATAGTTTTGTTTGTGCTCTCTTTTGGGATGCAACTAAGTCATTAGAACAAGGTTGATCCTTTTAAATCTTGCTTACAAGATATTTTAAGTTAGACCAGTGCAGCATTCAGGTTCAGGCTAGCTACTCCACGTTACTGAAGGAATGCCCTTTGAGTACTATATCCAATGAACTATAAATTCTGAGATAGTCTTGTCTGGCTGGTGGGAACAGGTTCTATCCCATGCTCTGTGTGAGACTGCATACTTCTTTCCTCATCTGAGGCATTTTCCACATGAATACACCAATCAGTCCTCTGCTGAATACTTGTGGAGGATCGTACACATCTCTCAGGATTTTTCTCTTTATACAGCTCTCTCCTTTCTAGTATTCGTTCTGTGAACCCTAGGAAATTTTCATCCTCAATCTTTCAAGCTTACACTCCTCAACCCTGGAAGTTTCACATCCTCTCCTGCTCTAGAAACTCTCAAGGCCTATATGCTTGGGTAATAATAGGACTCAACTTGTTTCTCATTCCAGGAATGATTCTCTGTCACTGCCTGTTCAGTATATTGATTAAATAATCTTAGAATTTGGTTTGTTTATTTGTTTAGGTAGAAATGTATACTTAGCTACTTTATTCTACTTTCCCAGAAGCATGATTGTTAAACATTAATTTATATTTCCCAATTTATTAGAATGTTACAAATTGAAGATTATTAATTTAATATGGTCTCTACTCTTAGTTGTTTCAACTTTTGTGGCATCAGGGATTCTCTAGTTTGCTAATGTTAAATCCAAGGGTTTAGTACAATATCTTGCATATAGGAGATGCAAATATCTATATTTATTCATTCATCATGTATTTATGGAATGATGCTATGATAATCTATGTATACAATATGGTAAATATAATCAAAATTTGCCCTCATATTTCAGGTAGTACAGAAAATATCTGTTACATGCATCCATACATCTGTCCATACCTATAGCAACATAAAAACCAATGAAATAAAAATAGGCTAGGGTTGTAAAGTGTTAAATGTTGCACTTCACATAATTAATAATAGGAATACTACATTATACACCAATAATTGTGAAATACTAGAATTTTATTTAATTTGGCTTAACATTAAAGGTAAATATATTTGGTTAACCTAAATACACTGCCAGAATCTTTACAGATATATTACTCACTTGTCTAGTATTAAGGATTTGAAGGAAAACACAATATGCCAATTAACTTTCTAACAGGAAGTTGTACTTTTTAAAGAAACTTGACATTAGAGTATTAGTGATACCAGGCACAGTCACCTTACTGATGTAAAGAAAATCTAAGAGACATTTCAATCACTAATTATACCCCCGGTTTCACACGGCCATGCTTTGTGCTCTTTCTTTAATATGTACATTGTAATGTCCAATTTTATTGGTATATGTTGATTTTAAAAAGTAGAAGGAGACTTATAGAAGAACCTTCCAGCATTTTTCATTGGTATGGAATTTGAAAAGGCCTACAGAAATCAAGCAGTAGATGTAATTTGTAAAGAAATTCAAACCTAGAATTCTAGTATTACATTTTTGGTGATGGAAGATGAAAAAAATCCTGGAAGTCATCCAAAATATAGTAATAATTATAATAATAATGCTACTGGGCACTAAGATGTATATTGAGAAATATATAATACTATGTTTTACAAACAACTCACAAATAGATATTGTAAATCTGAATTCAATAGAGGAAACAAAAATTGTGCTAGGTGACTGTTCAAAAATAAATCTAATGTAAGAAGCATGGAGTTCGTAAAAATTGTACAGTGTTAGAAAAGCATGTTTTAGGTAATGCACTTTAGAATTATCTTAGAACTACACAGAGCTATCTTTCAGACTTTGCCATTGCAGCCTCTGAACACTAATAGGCTGAAGAATGTTCACCTAAAGACAGAATCCTCAGCTTCATGACTCATATGAACAGGCTGCCTCTACAGCTACTGTTTCATCAAATCCAAGACGGAACTTCATGCAGAATGAGCATTAGAAACTGCTAGAAGAAATTCATGAGCTTTCTAGACCATTATAACTACCAGCAGTCCCAGACTGATCACTACCCCACCTCAATTTCACTTTTCAAATCTCTGTAAGTACATCTAATTGGTAGGTACTAATTTATATCCAAGACTTTTTCAGTAAGATAATTAGTTAAAAAGAGTTTTTATTTTCTCAAATTCTTTAAAATGTAAAGGTTGAGTAGAAAAATCTCAGTATGGTTTATACTTTTTTTTAAATTTACATAACACACACAAACTGTGAAGGATGTTTTGAGATAACTGATATATCCTTAATTCAAAACTAATGTAAAATCATGTTTCATTAGTTGGAATTCTGAATAGTTATTAATTCAAGCAGTCGTGGTGCTATATTTAAAATGTATAATGAAGTTCTAGGTGTAAACTTCATTTGAAAATTAAAAGTTAGAAGCAGTGTTCTTCTCATTACACATTCTTTTTCTAATCATCATAGTATGAATTTATACAAAACAAGCAAAGAATCCTTAACCATTCCTAATGCCAGGGAAGTTTCAATTGTAACAATTGACAAAATATCTCACAAATTATTTGACACACAAAGTAACTTCTAGCATACTTTATTGTATATTTTTTATTTGTTACTGACATTATAGCAAAACAGTTTAATATCTTGGTATATAAAGAAACACCTTTTTGTCACTCTGAAATCTGTTTTTCAGGAGTTGCCAGGCCACAATTTAGACAGCTCTACTGAACAACATAAATGCTAAAGTTCCCATACAATTGAATGGTGACTCAATTCACATGACAGTTAACAGATTTTTCTTGCTTTTAAAGTGGCACTTAAGTAATTCTATTCACCCTAGAGACAGACATCGTCTATGTGGTATGAATCAGATTTGGGCATACATATCAATACGACTTACACAAAGTATATTGAATAGTCTATATCTTCATTCTTCATGAATATGAAGTTATATTTATTAAATTTATCTAATTATAAAAAGTATATATAATATTGTATCAAAATATGAATGTGTTAACTAATTATGATAATATAAAAATAGATTTATTAATGATAAATTGCTATACACACAGACATAAGGAATAGTGCTTTGCTACATATATTAACTTCTACCTGAAATTAATTTGTTATGATTCAAATTTCAAACATTTCTTTATTTAAAGAACTACTTCAATAAATAACCAAAGCTAACATCAATTAAACTATAAAGGTAAAATAAAAATTCAAATCATGAGATAACTCATATGTGAATATTTTATTATTGTACTGCTTATAAATCTAATTTTAGTAAAATTTCTATGAAGAACATATATGAAAGGGAACTTAGAAATCAAGGCAATGTGGCTGGGCACAGTGGCTCACACCTGTAATCCTAGCACTTTGGGAGACTGAGGTGGGTGGATCTCCTGAGGTCAGGAGTTCCATCAGCCTGGCCAACATGGCGAAGCTCTGTCACTATTAAAAATACAAAAATTAGCCAGGCATGGTGACATGCATCTATAATCACAGCTACTCAGGAGGCTGAAGCGGGAGAATCACTGAGCCCAGTGGGATGGAGGTTGCGGTGAGCCGAGATCGCACAACTTCATTCCAACCTGGGCGAAAGAGTGAAACTCCATCTCAAAAAAAAGAAAAGAAAAATCACAGAAACTCTTAATGACTCATTTAATTATATTTAGGTCCTAGAAAAATTAATTCTATCACTCTGAGTATTTATTTATGAATTATCAACATGAAAAATGCTTATTAATATCATCTTGAAAAATCTGTGGAAGACTAAAAATTTTAATCACAATTTATTTTATATATTTGATATATTTTCTGTCTTAAAAATACAAACGTTAACTTGGTTCAAGGAGTAGTGATATTTTCATTGTAATATAAAATCTACTTATTCCAAGTAGATCACTCTGTCTTACATTTCTGAGATTATTTTAAAATAGCAACTTGTGAAAGAGCAATACATGGTCATAGGCATATATCCCTATGATACTGGTATATGGTACACAAAAATAATAAGTAAATGTTTTCGAAAACAATAAGAGGATTCATCTCTGAGGATGTAAAGACATCTACAAATCATCTTCCCCAAAGCTAGTACAAAAATTGTCAAAAAATTTTATTTTGGTACTCTAGACAAAAACAAGTTGAGAAACATTTATGCATGAAAAATGTCTGTATCTTTGGTTAAGTACTGCAAGTATGTTTAGCCTTCTTGCTTAGGCCTGCTTTCATCCACCTAACTTCTAGTTAAGAAGGCAGAAATGGTAGGTTTTCCAAGGGAAGATGGCCATGGAAATGAGCAACTTTTTGGACAGAGATGGGTGGCTAAGTTAACTTAAAGGTAAAAATTTTCCACAACATAATTGGTAGGAAAAGTAAAAGAAATAAATTAAATTAAATTGTAGGAAACTATAGTAAACACTTGCAACTCCAGCCTGAGTTTGAGATCCTGGTTAACTTAAATAGCACATAACCCAGAAATGTATTGAAAAATTATAAACATTAGAGATTTTAGTTAGATAAGTTCTCTACATATGCCTGGCCAACGGGTGAAGTGTGCATCTGCATAGAGGTGAAACAAGCCAGTTAAAGCCGAGCCAGCTTGAAAACTGGCTGTACACTTGATGTACTTCTCAGCCTACTGACAGATTAATTGACAGAGGGTGGAAGCTTTACAAACTTGAGTTGATTGAGCAGAGACTCATTTCTAATCACTGACTGTTCACTAAGATGTGCAGAGATAGAGACATCCCAAGGAAGCTGGGATAAAAATGAAAAATAAATTTTAAAAACAGCAACAGAAAAAGGCAAAGAAATCAGTAGCTACACATCATGGAAGGACAAATCCCAGAGTTTTCATCCAGGCAAAACATGAAAAATAAATAAAGGAAAAAAAGCAACATGGGGGAACATTAGACTCTGGAGTTACTGACTACATATTTTATGATTCACAGGTTCTAATAAAAATTAGGGGGTATGTAAATATGTACAAAAGAGTGGCTAATATTCAATAAAAAAATAAGTGCACATAAGCTCACTCTAAATGGGACCAGATATTGAATTTAGCAGCAAAAAAACTCTATAAAATAGTTGTTATTAGCATACTCAAGGAATTAAATAACATTATAATTAAAGATGTAACAAACATTTGAATAAAATATTTCAGTAAATAGGAAATATCCGTAGAGAAATATAATTATTTAAAAGAATCACATGAACATTCTAGAACTAAAAATTATGAAAACTATAATTTTTTTAAATTCTAAAATTAAATTTATTGTCTATAAGAGAGTTAAAATAGCAGAAGGAAGAACAGTAAACTTACAGATAGTACAATACAATTTATCTAATTTAAATAACAGAAAAAATTGAAGAAAAATGAACAGATCATGAGAGACCTATAGGACAATATAAAGAGTTCCCAGATACATGTAATTAAAGCATCCGATGGAAGGAGAAAGAAAAAGGAATAATAACTGTATTTAAGAAATAACAACCAAAAGCTTCTCAGGTTTGATGAGAAACTTTAAGACTTAGATTCAAAGAGGTTAAAAAAAATAGAATGTAGTAAAAGAACTACACCTAGACACATCATGAGCTTCTGACATCCAAAAACAATGAACACATCAACCAAGAATACTATGCTCATCGAAAATGAAGGTGAGATAAGGCATTTACAGATAAACAAAAACAATAACTCATTGCTAGGATACCACCCTACAGAAGGACAAAAATAAATTCTTATTTTATATAAAATATATAAAATAGCTCCTGAGAGTAACTCAAATCCATCAAAGAAATAAAGAGCAACAGAAATAATAATTATTTTAGTAAATATAAACATTAAGAAACATGCTATATTTTCCTCTAATTTATTCAAAAAATAAAATTGCATTATATAATTATAATACAGCATTTTAAGTTTTATTATAGGTAAAAGAGAGAGAGAATATGTATGATGATAACAACAAAAGAAGTGTATGATGATAACAACAAAAGAAGAATTAAGTCAATATTAACCCAAAGTAGACTGGCATAAATTTAAAAGTATATCATAATTCGATAATCAATCACTAAATAAATAACTAAATATTATGCCATTAAAAAGTCCACAAATAAATTCAAATAGTGCACTAAAATATATTTTTAACAAAGAAACAGCACCAAAGGAACACAGATCAAGAAAATAGTTGTGAAACACATAGAAAACAAAAAGGAAAATGGCAGCTATAAAAACCAACAATATCAATAATTACAATAAATATTAATAGACTAAATAATCAATAGGTAGAGTTTCTCAGACTAAATCAAAATATATTTATATGCCTAAATATATCTATATTTATATATCTAAATACAAGAAAATATTATTCAACCTTTTGGCCAGGCACAGTGGCTTGTGCCTATAATCCCAACACTTTGGGAGGCCGAGGCAGGTGGATAACTTGAGGTCAAGAGTTTGAGACCAGTCTGGCCAACATGGTGAACCCCCTCTCTACTAAAAATACAAAAATTAGCCAGGTGTTTTGGTGCACACCTGCAATCCCAGCTACTCAGGAGGCTGAGGCATGAGAATCGCTTGAACCTGGGAAATAGAGGTTGCAGTGAGCCGAAATCATGCCACTGTACTCCAGGCTGGGTGACAGAGTGAGAGTCTGTCTCGAAAAATAAATAAAATAAAAAAGAATATTATTCGGGCTTTAAAAAGAAGGAAATCCCACAATTTGTGACAACATTGATGAACTTAAAGGACATCATACCAAGTGAAATAAGCCAAAAACAAAAAGAGAATGCTGTTATATAATACCACTTACATAATCAACCTACAACAGTCAAACTCATGTAAGCAAAGAGTGAAATAGTAGTTGCCAGGAGCAGAAGAATGAAATCATGTGATATTATTCCAGAGGTAGTAACTGTCTATTATACAAGATAAATAAGTCCTAGGAATTCACTGTATAGCCTAGTGCCTGTATGCTAGGTTACCACTAACACTAAAATACTACCAATAAAATATTGCATACTTAAAACGTGTCTCAGGGTATATCTTGTGTTCCTATCACACACACAAATAATAGTAATAAAAGGGCGGGGAAAACTTTTGATGTATGGGTTTAGGGAATCTATTGTGATAGTTTTACAAGTATTTACTTACCTCCAAACATTATCAATTTGTATATATTAACTATGCATAACTTTTGGGTGTCAAAGAAAAAATTAAATTTAAAAATAAAAGAGACACACAAATTCAAAGACAGATAGTTAAAAGTAAAAGAATGGGAAAAAATATCAAATGTATAGGGACTACTAGATAGAAAAGCAAGTCAGGCGCGATGGCTCACACCTATAATCCCAGCACTTCAGTAGGCTGAAGTGGGGAGATCACTTGAGTTCAGGAGTAGTAGACAGTCTGGGCAACACGCCGAAAACCTGTCTCTACAAAACAAAACAAAACAAAAAAATTAGCTGGGCATCATGGCGCGTGCTTGTAGTTTCAGGCACTCGGTAGGCTGAGGTTGGAGGATGGCTTGAGCCCAGAAAGTGGAATTTGCGGTGAGCTGAGATTGCACCACTACACTCTAGCCTGAATTAAAATAACAGCTATAGCAGCTATATTGATTTCAGACAAAATAGACTTAAGAGGAGATATGCCATTAGCATCAAATAGCACTACTTTATAATTTTAAAAGGATCAATGTATCAGCTAGATATAAAAATTACAAATGTATGTGTACTTAACAACAGAATCCTAAAATAACCAAAGCAAAAACTGACAGAATTAAAAGTAGAAGTGAAAAAGTCCACAATTAGAGACTTCAACAATTTACTATTGGCAATTGATATAAGAAGTAGGTCAAAAAGTAAAGAACAGCTTTATTTTTACTGACTTCTCGACCTACTTGTTGGTACTGAAAAGCACTATCAACCAACTTTGCCTTATAAACATTTATAAAACATTTCATTTAAAAGCCAAATATATATTGCTTTTTTTCAATAAATTCATTATTTTATTTTATTTTTCTAGAGATTGTTTTTAAGGGCGTATAAGATATTCTTTAGGAGACCACATTAATAAAATAAAGACTAAAATAATAATTTTCTTAATAGATGGGGAAAATCATTTGACAAAATTCAATGTCCATTAGTTATAAAAATGGACATCAAATTATGAATAGAAGGGAACTTCCTCAACCCGTTAGAGGGCATGCATTAAAACAGAAAGAAAGGCCAGACGCGGTAGCTCACGCCTGTAATCCCAGAACTTTGGGAGGCCGATGCGGGCAGATCACTTGAGGCCGGGTGTGTGAGACCACCCTAGCCAACATGGAGAAAGCTTGTCCCTACTAAAAATACAAAAATTAGCTGGGCATGGTGGTGCACACCTGTAATCCTAGGCTGAGGCATGAAAATCACTTGAATCTGGGAGGCAGAAATTGCAGTGACCTGAGATCGTGCCACTGCCCTCTAGCCTGGGTGACAGAGCAAGACACTGTCTCAAAAACAAAACGAAAAACAAAACAAAACAAAAAATATATGAAACATGAAAATAAGCAGAAATATGTGACCTATAATCAAGAGAATCACAGGCAGCAGAAGCAGTTTAACAGAGAACCCACATACTGGAGTCAGTAGGTAAGAACTCCAAGTAACTATGAAAAGCATAAACATGATATATCTTTTTCATTTTCACTTTAAATTTGATCTTTAATTTTAAAGTAAGTTTCTTATATTGTTTGTAAAATTGTTTAATGATTGGCACGATACTGTTGTAAGTTAAAAGTGCATAATGTAAACTCGTATAGAGCAACTACTTAACTGTATAACACACAAATTTCAATGGTAAGAATAATGTGAGCCGGGCGCGGTGGCTCAAGCCTGTAATCCCAGCACTTTGGGAGGCTGAGACTGGCGGATCACAAGGTCAGGAGATCGAGACCATCCTGGCTAACACGGTGAAACCCCGTCTCTACTAAAAAATACAAAAAAAAAAAAACTAGCCGGGCGAGGTGGCCGGCGCCTGTGGTCCCAGCTACTCGGGAGGCTGAGGCAGGAGAATGGCGGGAACCCGGGAGGCGGAGCTTGCAGTGAGCTGAGATCCGGCCACTGCACTCCAGCCTGGGCGACAGAGCCAGACTCAGTCTCAAAAAAAAAAAAAAAAGAATAATGTGTAGCGGTAAAAAGCATCCAATTAACCCAAAAGAAGGCATCAAAGGGGGAACAAGGAAGCAAGGAATAGGTAGGAAAAATAGAAAATATATAGCAAAATGGTAAACTTTAAACCTTTCCATATTTACATAAAAAACAAATTAAATATTCTGGAAAAAAAGGGTATAAACATCTAAAATTGCAAGGATGGATGAAAGAGTGAAGCCAAGCTTCAGGCTTTTAGAAGCCTCTTCAGAATTTAAAACCATGTTTGTATAAGTTTATTAGGCAACACCCTAAATCAGGGGTCCCCAACCCCGAGGCCACACTGATACCAGTCTGTAGCCTGTTAGGAACAGGTCTGCACAGCAGGAGGTGAGTGGCAGGCCAGCGAGCATTATCGCCTGAGCTCTATCTCCTGGCAGATCAGTGCTGGCATTAGATTTAAGGGATCCAGGTTGCATACCCCTTATGAGATCTAATTAATGCCTGATGCTCTGAGATGGAACAGTTTCATCCCCAACCACCACTCCCACCATTCTGTGGAAAAATTGTCTTCCACGAAACTGGTCCCCAGTGCCAGAAATGTTGGGGACCACTGTCCTTATCCTTCACAGGTCTAATCAAAGGGTCTTAGGGCCACACCATATTGTCTACCACATCTAACTTCATTCTCTGTGGTTGATTATTCTGTAGCGTTTTGTGTCAGAAGAAAAATTCAAAGATAACAAACATTTCTATGTACTAGAGTATTTACATGTGTGTAGCCACTCATCTTATCATACACAGTAATAGAAGTACCTCAATTTCATGTAAATGAAATTGAGACTATTAACAATAATCAGTTCATAAATAATAATAGATTCACCTAGCATCTTGCCCTTAGAAGATTTAGGAGATGGTATTTAGTAGACTCTCTATCCATATTCTTTATCCTTCCATAACATGATCCCTTCTAAAAGCAAGTGTATTGCACTTGAATTGGTAGAGTTAGACAAGGCAGCTGCAAAATATTATTTGTAATGAATTAATTTCTCAATGTAAAATATTAATAGATGCCTGAATTAAGAGCTGAAAGGAGTTATAATATTAAACTAGAAAGTATTAATGTTAGGGCTATAAATAATTTTAAAAATATTTTTAAATAGACTGCTTTTTCATTCTTTATTTTTCTAATTTCCCCATCTATTCATTAGGAAAAGTTTAAAATGTGATTAGAGGGATGATTATAATCAAGCTCAATTATGTAAGCATTCCAACCATACACCACAATTGCTCTCTATTCAACTGTGATCTCAACATTTGCTTCAGGCCACATTCAAAACCACATTGAATAATCATTTCTACCTGTAATATGTGTACTAATTGGTAAAATATGTCTTTGTCAATTGAGCTTATTCAAAACTATTTTGCACTCATTAAATTAAAATATTGAGTTGATTTTCCTCAAATTGCCATAGATTTTCTTGTTGAAACTTTCAAATTACACCTTTTCTTCCTAAAAATAATAATAAATTCCATCACAAATCAATAGACATCTTCTCAGAAATCTTATTGAAAAACTTTTTCTTATTTATCTGACATATTTAGAATGAAAATAATAGCAAGTTACACATTTTTAAAACTGTATATATTAATCTTAATAAAATTATTTTATGTATTAATGAGATATTTAAACTGTGTAGGGATGGGTCAATCAAGTATTACACAAACTTAGCAGATAATTCACAAATAATAAAAAGGTATTTTCTTTGCATGAATTAAAACCTTTTTTCCTGTTATTAAATGTTGCTTGATATCTTCTTCCATTAGTCTTACTGTTGTATATAAACATTAAATAATTAATAAACATTCATTAATTATTTCACAATTAATGCATATTAACTAGTTACCAAGTATTGCCTTAAGCACTTAATTCATTTTCCCATTTTATCCTCATAATTTATTTTACTGATTTCATCCTCATTATTGTGATGTCAAAGATATGAAAAAGTCAAATAATTCCTCCAAAGTGATGAAATTACTTACTTTTGGAGTTAAGATTTGTTCCTCAGCTACTGGAATCTTAACGGGTAAGCAGTGCCTCATGCTCACCAATGACATTTGTCCATTCGCTGATGAATTCAAACACTCATGGAGATTTTACATAGCAGGCCAGAACCAGGCACTGAAAACAAAATTGATTATGACATGTAAAGATCCCACTGTTTTCTAGAAAAATGGATTATTCTATAAATAGAGTTAAGCATTACAACTGCTTAGATATATTTGTACAGAACTACATAATATCCTAATAATTAGTTTTAGAATGATTTTCACATTCTTAGTATAAACCAAACAATGGATTAGGCAGAAAAGCTCCAATGTTAACAATATACAGAATTTAGTTCCTCATAAAGTGCACTGACAAGTTGGAGATGTAAAGAAGTAAAAGATAATGAAATTAAGACATTGGAAAGTAAAAGTTTTGAAAACAGAGAAAAAGACAACCTAACCCAAATTTGTGTATCAGTTAAAGGTTTCAGGAAAAATCATTGCATAGAAATTAGTAAAGACATTAGGGTAAGAGGGATAGGTAGAATGTTCCAGAGAGGATTAAGAGTAGCACAGAAAACTCAACATAAAAAATGGTTTATCACTGAAAGCAAGTTAGCATGGTTGCCACACAAGATTACAGTCAGATGAAGAGTTCAGAAAAGGGGCATTAGCCTACTGAAATAGCAAACATCAGGCCGCGCTTTCATAAAACTATTGTAAATGGCATTACTTTCTTAATTTCATTTACAGATTGTTCATTGCAAGTATGTAGAAAGGCAATTGATGTTTGTACGTTGATTTTATACCCTACAAACTTGCAGAACTTGATTATTAACTTTATTAATTTTAATACTTTAAATTTTTATACTCCCTGGAATTATTTTCTATTCTCTGAGAATAGAGATATAGTTTAACTTCTTCCATTTAAATCTGGATGCCTTTTATTTCTTCCCCTGTTTGCTCTGTGTCCACAGTACAATGTTGAATCCAAGTGGCCAGGGCACATATAGTTCTCTTGCTTCTGATCTTAGAGTAAAAATAGCTAGTCTTTCACCATTAAGTATTAAGTTAGCTTATATGAACAACTTTCATTTGCAACTTAAATATCTTTTCTTGTTCTTGCCAAATTGCTGTGGGTAGGGCTTCTAGTACTATGTGGATAGAATTAGCAAAAGTAGGCATCCTACTTTTATTCCTGAACTCAGAGGAAAAGCTTTAAATCTTTCACCTTTTATAACAGTGTGAGGTTAGCTGTGGGTTTTTTATACATGGCTCTTGTTATGTGGTGGTAATTTTGTTCTCTTCCTAATTTGTTAAGTGTTTAACATAAATACATAATTTGTTAAGTGCATACATTACATTTCTCATTTTATCCTTATGTAAAACATTAAACACTTAACAAATTAGGATTAGAAGGATTAAGATTTTCAAATCAAATGCTAATTGAGTACCTACTGAGAATATCATGTGATTTTTGTGTTTTTTTATTCTATTGATAGGCTCTATCTTTCATTATATGGAATACTTTGCAGATAATCGTTACTTTTTTAATGTTCAGTAGAATTCAGCAGTGAAGAAGACACCTACGCCAGGACTTTGTGAGCAGTTTTTTTGAATTATGACTTTAATTTCTTCAGTAATTATGGGTTTATTCAGATTTTCCATTTCTTCTTGAGTCAGTTTTAATAGTTGCTTTCTAGATATTTCACTGTCACCTAAGTTGTCTAATTTGTTGCTGTATAATTGCGGATAGTATTCCTTTATAATCCTTTTTATTTCTGTAAGGGTGGCAATAATATTCTCTCTCATTTCTACCTACTAATTTAAGACTTCTCTCTTTTTTCCTCAATCAATCTAACTAAAGATTTTCAATATTTAACTTTTCAAAGAACTGGATTTTGGCCTAACTAGTTTTCTCTATTTTATTTTTCACTTATAAATGCTATTCATTTCTAGTTTAATCTCTTTATTTCCCTCCTTCTTCTTGCCTTCACTACAATTTGTTTTCTTTTTCCAGTGACCTAACATGAAAGATTGGATTATTGATTTGAGATCATTTTTCTTCCTTAATATAGGCATTATATTTATAAACTTACCTCTAAGAAAGGTTGTAATTTAGTGGACAGAGACACTTAAGTCAAACAATATTTGAAAATGTATTCACAAACTATTATTGATAAATATGTGTAGTTGTTAAAAAAAATGGAGGAGTCGATTTTACTTACGGACATCTGTAAGAGCTTCACAAATGAGTGCTATCACAAAAAAAGGAAAAAAAATAGATATGCCTCCTCTTTATCTTTCTACTTTTTCAATGAGGGTGACATTGTAATACCAGAAATTCACACAAAGTATGTAGATAGGGCTTATAGTTATTAATATGTAATAATTTCTTATGAGTGAAGAATAAGAAAAAAATAGATTACAAGTTTGAGTGGTGGCCATGAACTTGGATTTCAAAGATGGAACATACACATTTCCATAATCTATAACTAACTGGCTAATACAGTTGAATATATGTCCCTGCCAAATCTCATGTTGAATTGTCATCCCCAGTGTTGGAAGTGTAGCCTGGTGGCAGGTGTTTGGATCATGGTGATAGATCCCTCAAGACTTGGTGTTGTCCGGGCAGCAGTGAGTGAGTTTGTAAGATCTGGTTGTTTAAAAGTGTGGGCACTTCCCTGGCCTTCTTGCTACTCCTGCCATGTAAGACACCTGCTGTCTTTGCCTTCTGCCATAATTGTAAGCCTTCTGACACCTCCCTAGAAGCAAATTCCAGTGCTATGATTCCTGTACATCCTGAAAGACCATGTGCCAATTAGACCTTTTCTTATGAATTACGTGGTCTCAGGTGTTTCTTTATAGCAATTCAAGAACATTCTAATACAGTGGTCTTAAAAGTGAATTGTGACTAATTTTTGGAAAAATCATATGAAGATTACCCCTAAAAATGTAGAATAAAAACTTTTCTAATGCATACTATATAATTCCCTAACATTTGCTACTGATAAGTAAAATCAACATAGAAACTTTTAAAATATGACTAATTGTCATTACATAAAGGTTTATGAGGCTCAGAAAGACTAGAATATCTTTGTATTTTACTTTCACTAAAGTATTTAATAAAATGTTTTACAAACGTTGTTGTGGCTAAGCTTCTAACCTGTTGACACATGTTTCTGGCAGTTTAAAATAATCATAAATTACAGGTTATATCAACTTATAATGAGATGTCTTCTGGCTTACAAATGTAACCTGTCTGTAGAGTTCTGTGTGCAATGCTTTTATCAAAGATTTTGATGAGAATTCCAGGTAGAGCAAGATGGCTGAAGAGAGGCCTCTAACAAACATTCCTCTGCAGGATAATCAAATTGAACTATCTGCACTAAAAAGCCCCTTCATAAAAACTGAAACTCAGGTGAGTGATCACAGTACCTGGTTTTATCATCATATTAAGGAAAGATGCACTGAAGAGGGTAGGAAAGATAGGTCTTCAGCTACCTATGCCACCCTTCCACCATGCCCTGGTGGTGGTCGCATGGCATAGAGAGAAAATCTGTGCACTTGAGAAAGGAAGAGGTCAGTGACTCTTCCTTTGGGATTCTAGTCCTAGTGGGATTTGCGCTAGAACTTAGTGCTTCTCTGTCATAGCAGAAAGCAACCTGGGGCGGAACTCAACCAGTACCCATTGAGGGAGGATTTGAACCAGAACTAGCCAGACAAATCATCCGTCTCAGCAGTTAGACCCTGAGTTCCAGTAAGCCCTGCCACTGTGGGCTAAAGTGTTCTGGAGCCCAAAATAATTTGAAAGACAGTATAGACCACAACCATACAGACCATAACTTGAAAGAGAGTATAGACAGTATAGACCACAATTTCTGGGCAAGTCTTGGTACTGTTTTGGCTTGGAGCCACGAGCCAGTGGACATGGGTTGCCTGGGATCCAGTGAGACACCAGCAGGTGCAGCCAATGGAGTGCTTGGTCACCCCACCCCTAACCCCAGGCAGCAGCAACACAGCTCACAGCTCTGGGAGAGGTTCCTTCCCTCTGACTGAGAAGAGGAAAGGGGACAGTAAAAAGTACTTTGTCTTGCAACTTAGATATCAGCTCAGCCACAGTAGAATAGGCCACTAAGCAGAGTCCTGAGGCACCCATTCTAGGTCCTAGCTTCCTGATGACATTTCTAGACACACCTTGGGCCAGAAGGGAACTCATTGCCTGGAAGGGAAGCACCAAGTCCTTGCAGAATTCATTACCCGTTGACAAAAGTTCCTGTGGGTCCTGAATAATCAGCAGTGGTAGCCGGGCAGAACTCACCATGGGCCTTAGGTGAGACTCAGAGCTGTGCTGGCTCCAGGTGTGACTAAGTACATTTTCAGCTGTGGTGGCTATGGGAGAGACCCCTTCTGCCTGGGGAAAGGAAAGAGTAAAGGAGACATTGTCTTGCAGCTTGAATACTAGCTGAGCCACAGAGAGCTGATAGAGAACAAGGTGGGGGCTCCTGGGGTCCCTGATTCCAGGCCTTGACTCCTCAATGACATTTATGGACCTGCCCTGGGCCAGAAGGGGGTCCATGATCCTGAAAGGAGAGTCTCAGGCCTGGCAACCTTTACTAAAGCTGACTGAAGAGCCCTTGGACCTCAAGTGAACGTCAGCAATAGTCAGGCAGTACTAGCTGTGGGCCAGGGGAGGTGGTAGCCACAGAGTCCTCTGCTTGGGGAAGGGGAAGGAAAGAGTAAGAAGTACTTTGTCATGTGACTTGGATGCCAGCCCAGCTACAGTAGAATAGAGTAACAGGTAGATGCCTAAGGTTCCTGACTCCAGCCTGTCATTCCCAGGTGGCACCCCCAGACCCAACCTGGGCTGGGGGAAACTCACTACCCTGAATGGAAGGAAAAAAGCCTGGCTGGATTTGCCACCTGCTGATTGTAGAGCCCATGGACCTTGAGTGAATATAGGTGGCGATCAGGCAGTGATCACTACAGGCCTCAGTCAAGACCCAGTGCTGCACCAGGTCCTGATCTTACCTAGCACGGTCCCAGTGGTGCTGGTCACAAGAATCCTTGTGTCACTCCAGCTTTAAGTAGCTCAGCAGAGATAGAGACTCTATTTCTTTGGGAGAAAGTAATTAAGGGAAGACAATATGAGACCCTGCCTGGTAATCTAGGGAATTCTTCCAGATCTTACACAAGGCTGCCAAGATAGCACATCTACAAGTCTACAAGGGCCACAGCATTACTGAACTTGGAGTGTCTCATAAAGCAAATAAAGCTTCAGTAATCAAAGACTTAGATCACAACACTCAAGTTTTCGAGTACCTGGAAGGCCTTCCCAAGAAGGATGGGTACAAACAAGCACGGACTGCAAAGACTACAATAAATACCTAAGTCTTCAATGTGTAGATACTTAAAAATATCCACAAGCATCAAGACAATCCATGTATATAAAAAACAATTACCTCACCAAATGAACTAAATGAGGTACCAGGGACCAATTGGAGAGACAGAGATATATGATCTTTCAGACAAAGAATTCAAAATAGCTGTTTTGAGAAATCTCAGTGTAATACAAGAAAATATGGAGAAGGAATTCAGAATCCTATAAGATAAATTTAACACAGAGATATACTTTTTAAAAATTAGGGAGAAATTCTGGAGCTGAACAATGAAATAAACATACTAAAGAAGGTGTCAGACCTCTTATCAGAATTGATTAAACAGAAGAAAGAATTAGAGGGATTGAAGACAGGCTATTTGAAAATACACAGTCAGAGGAGACAAAATAAAAATAATAAAAAAACAATAAAGCATGCCTACAGGATCCTGACAATGTCCTCAAAAGGGCAAATCCAAGAGTTATTGGCCTTAGAGAGGAGGTGTAAAGATATCTCAAGGCAGAAAGTTTATTCAAAGGGATTATATTAGAGACCATTCCAAACCCAGAGAAAGATATCAATATTCAAGTACAAGAAAGTCATAGAACACCAGCAAATTTAACCCAAATAAGACTACCTCAAAACACTTAATAGTCAAACTCCCAAAGATCAATAATAAAGAAAGGACCCATATACAAAAGTTAAATAAAAATGAATTGAAAGTTTAAATCAAAGCCCCAAACTATGAAAGTACTGAAAGCAAAATATGGAGAAACTTTTCAGGACTTTGGGCTGGTCAAAGATTTCCTAAGTAATACCTTACAAACACAAGCAACCAGAGAAAAATGGACAAATGGGATCACATCAAAAATTTTCTACACAGCAAAAGGAATAATCAAAAAAGTGAACAGACAACCTACAGAATGAGGTTAAGAGACAATATTTGCAAGCTATTTACCTGACAAAAGATTTATAATCATTATATATAAGGAGCTCAGACAAGTCAAAAGGAAAAAAAATCTAATAATTTGATTAAAAAATGAACAAAAGAGCTGAATAGACATTTCTCAAAAGAAATCATACAAATTGCAAACAAGTATATTAAAAGTGTTCAACATCACTGATGATTAGAAAAATGCAAATCAAAAATTCAATAAGATATCATCTCACCCTAGTTAAAAATCACTTGTTTACAAGACAGGTGAGGATGTAGGGAAAAGGGAAACCTCATACCTTTTTGGTGGGAATGTAAATTAGTATAACCACTATGGAGAACAGTTTGCAGATTTCTCGAAAAACTAAAAATAAAACTGCCATAAGATCCAGGAATCCCACTCTTAGGCATATACTCGAAAGAAAATCAGTGTATCAAAGAGATATCCACACTCCCGTGTTTCTTGCAGCACCATTCACAATAACCAAGATTTGGAAGCAACCTAAGTGTCCGTCAACAGATGAATGGATAAAGAAAATGTGGTAGATATACCCAATGAAATATTATTCAGTCATAAAAAAAAAAAAACCCTGAGATCCTGTCATTTACAACAATATGGGTGGAACTGGAGGTCATTATGTCAAGTGAAATAAGCCAGGAAGAGAAAGACAAGTTCCACGTGTTCTCACTTAGTTTTGGGAGCTAAAATAAAATTAAAACAATTGAACTCCTGGACATAGACAGGAGAATGATAGTTACCAGAGGGTGGGAAGTATAGCAGGTGTTGGAGGAAATGGGGCTGGTTAGTAGGTCCAAGAATAGATAGAATGAATAAGATCTATATCACCACAGGGTGATTAAGCCAACAATAATTTATTATATATTTTAAATAACTGAAATAGTGGGAATTTTTTGTAACACAAAGAATGCATAAATGCCTGAAACGACAGAATCCCCATTTACCCTGATGTGATTATTACTATTCTATGCCTGTATCAAAAAATATCATATACTTGTAAATATACATACCAACCATGTAACCACTAAAGTTGTTTAAAAATAAAATTAGAAAATAAAAATAATAGGAAGATTTTGATGAGATTTAAATGACACATTAAATATACTAATATTTTGTGGAAATGTCAATATGGAATATAAGAGTGATGTTATTGAGGATGACTTTAATATTGTAGTCGTAGTAAACAGGTGAATGTGGTACCATTTACCACTTGTGTATGACAAAGAACATTGTAAAAAACAGTTTGTGAGAAGGAATAAAGGGCTTCATTTCAAACAGAAATCTCTTTGAAATATCTATTAGACGTTCTATGATTATATCAAGTTATCAGGTTTGAGATAGAAGTCAGGCTGAAAATTCAAAGTGAGAGGTCATGAGCTTACATATTACATTTAATTTCATTGTATGGAAGAGATCATCCAAAGTATTCAGTAAAAATTGAGAGAGAAAAAAATGAAAAATGATGAAGGGTTGTTTAATAACAACAAAAAAGCAAATTATCTGGGGGAAAAGTCCCATGAAGTTTTATAATTTCTTTTTTGCCTATGGGCAGCCTTACTTTAATAGAACTATAATTCAAAGTAACAGCAGTATATTACTAATTATATTTAATAAAAATCAGAAAGTAAAAATGCATTGAAACAAAAAAATTATATTTATGTATAAAACATTATTTTCATTATACTAATATACACCTGATGGTTTAAATAATTATTTTAAAGAACATAAAATATAAACTTGCAGAAAGTTATACTATTATCAGAATGAAACTCAACCTATATTTTCTAAGTATGATAATTTTTGACTTTTCAGTATATACTGAGAAAAGAAAAAGTAGCCTAATTAATAAATTAATCCAACTCAATAGCAAGTTAACATTCAAGTTGGGTTTATAACTTATAGTTTTATATCATATTCAACTATTTTTCTTCCAGTGACTTTTTCAAAAGACAGTGGAATTACATGGTAAGAACTGAATGCTGGGAAGACCAGACTAATTTATAATGGATACTAAATCTAAAAGATATCAATAGGGCCAAAGTTGACTTAGGCTGTATTTGAAAGACACAAGAAGTATCTCCTATTAGACTAGCTACTCACAGCTTAGCCCCCAGGGGAGTCTTACTTTTGTTCAGCACATTAAAAATCCTCAAAATATGAGCTGGCACATCTTGAAAATGTTTTAAAGAAGATAAAACAAAATACAATCTGACAAATTATGTTAAGTTCACATTTAAAGTTTTGCCAGCTTAGGCTGTTTGCTCTTTCTCATTTGTCATGGGCATTCATAATTGCAGGGTCACACAAAATAATGAAAGATGTTTCCAAGTTTTCTTTACTAAGAGACCTATCGCCCAGAGATAAATCATGTTACTATATTGAATTTTGTGTAGGATGGAGTTTATTTGAATCTAAAAGATTCATGTCACAAAATAAATGTTAGAATGACCTGAATGTTGGCATATCATTAGGGAAGATGAAATCGTTATTCTCAAAAAGGGCAAATCTTTATAGATAATTGTGAATACCACCAATGTATTTCCATTTTAAAAATAGAGGTGTTGTTAAAGTTTAAGACATATTAAAAATTACTTTTTATGAAATATATCGATGAGGTAATTTAATCTTTAATATGTGTTAAAATAATGAAGAACCTCAGGCCTCTGGTTTTAGTAATACAGATAAGAACCAGGTGAACTCAAGAAAACAGAGGTCAGAAGAGTTAAAAAAAAACAGACAGGATGAACAATGGGTGTATTCTGAAATAGAATCAGGATAATTTGCCAAAAGCTTAAAAGCACAGGCAGCAGGTAGGCCTGAAAACAAGCCCAGGGCTGCTGCGTGGTCCACGCTGGTCAGTGTTTCTGACCTCAGCGGGCCACACTGAGACACTCTCCAAACAGGCTTTCATGACCTTGGGCTTCCTCTTTATAACTGTTCTGCATTTGATCTTTACAATTTAAAAGTAATTTCATATTGTCCTATTACAAACTCCCCTGAGGGTCTTGCTATTATTTTTATTTTCAGTTTATACTGCTAATCTTTTTTTTTTTCTTTCAGACATGGTCTCGCTCTGTCACCCAGTCTGGAGTGCAGTGGCATGGTCTTGGCTCACTGCAACCTCCGCCTCCCAGGTTCAAGCGTTTCTGCTGCCTCAGCCTCCCGAGTAGCTGGAATTATAGGCATGCACCACCAGGCCCAGCTAATTTTTGTATTTGTTAGTAGAGATGGGATTTTACCATGTTCTCCAGGTTGGTCTCAATCTCCTGGCCTTCAGTGATCCAACCTCTTCTACCTTCCAAACTGGTGGGATTATAGGCGTGAGCCACTATGCTAGGCCTGCTAATTTACTTTTAATAGTAAATAATAATTTACTTTCAAGAAACTGCTCCATAATTTGCTAATAAATAACTAGTTTGACATTATCATACCTGCATAATTTCCTTCATGCATAACTTCCTTATGTTAATTTGGTAAACACTCACAGTTTAGTATACTTCTTTAATAAACATTTGTTTCTGTGTTCATACCTATACTCTTTGCTTTTCTCAACATTCTTTAGCCTACCTATGGGATTTGCTTATATAACAATATAAATTCAACTGCTATCCATATTACTTTTAAAGGAAGCTACATTACTAACATATAATATTCATAAATGTTTATAAATCTGTCTCTATGTTTGTTGAGTAGAGATGAATTTTACAAGTTAAAATTAAAATAAGAGCACAAAAATGAAAATATTTCAGAAACAAAATTATTTCAAAGAATACTTTTAGTGTAAAATTGGTTTGTTTTTGGAATAAACCTATATAGATTTGTTAAACTTTGGTCCTAAGGTTCTAAAAATCACCAAAACATGTTTACTACTTTTGTGTGGCAAGTCTTTTGCCTTCAAAACAATTAAGTTATTGGGTTCTAAATAAATAGGAAAGCCATATTTATTGCTTTATGGCAATACATTGCACAGTATTACATAAAATGGCTTTTTTATTATATATTTATACTTGTGATCAACAAAACTTGCTAAATATCTAATACTCTATATGTGTTTGACTGGGACACATTATTAGAACAATCTTTTTTTTTTTCCTAATTTGATAAAGCTCACAATTTAGTAATATTATAATTCTAATTCCATATTCTACCTAATACTATAAAGCCTGGAATAGGTTATATTTACAATAACATTTCAAACAAATGCCTTTTTCTAGCCATAATAATGATAAAAATATAAAAAATAAAAGAAACTAATGTTTATGAAAATTCTCACTAATATTTATTCAACAATTATCTAGTGTCAAGTCATGAGCCAAGTGTTTTATTTTGGTTAGCTCATTTAATAATTGGTTTAAAGATAAATATTAATAGCATTTATCTCCATTTCCTAGGTTAGATAACTCAGTATTAAATAAGCTATAAATTTGCTATAGGTCAAAATGTTACTACAATAGGTTGTAGTAGAATTTGGAAGTAGGTCTATCTTAATGTAAAGATCGACCCCTACTATAAACTTTGAACTACAAAATAATTTTAAGGCCAAAAAATTCTGGTCAACACCCCAGTAAAAATGCCAAAATTTATTTTCATGATGTTTTCTTTAAAAATTGTATCCTTTATTTATTCTAATATTATTCATTTAACTTTGATGATTGTCTTCATCCATTTGTGCTACTATAACAGAACACCTGAAGCCCGGTGATCTTTAAAGAGCAGAAATTCAGGCCAGGCGCAGTGCCTCTGTAATCCCAGCACTTTGGGAGGCCGAGGCGGGCGGATCACAGGGTCAGGAGATTGAGACCATCCTGGCTAACACGGTGAAACCCCGTCTCTACCAAAAATACAAAAATTAGCTGGGCGTGGCGGCAGGTGCCTGTGGTCCCAGCTGCTGGGGAGGCTGAGGCAGGAGAATGGCGGGAACCCGGGAGGCGGAACTTGCAGTGAGCCGAGATCGCCCCACTGCACTCCAGCCTGGGCGACAGAGTGAGACTCCATCTCAAAAAAAAAAAAAAAAAAAAAGGAGCAGAAATTCAGGCCGGGCGCCGGTGGCTCACTCCTGTAATCCCAGCACTTTGGGAGGCTGAGGCGGGCGGATCACGAGGTCGGAAGATCGAGACCATCCTGGCTAACACGGTGAAACCCCGTCTCTATTAAAAACCCAAAAATAAATAAATAAATAAACAATTAGCCGGGCGTGGTGGCACCGCCTGTAGTCCCAGCCACCCGGGAGGCTGAGGCAGGAGAATGGCAGGAACCCGGGAGGCAGAGCTTGCAGTGAGCCAAGATCGCGCCACTGCACTCCAGCCTGGGCGACAGAGTGAGATTCCATCTCAAAATAAATAAATAAATAAGAGCAGAAATGTATTTCTCACTGTTCTGGAGGTTCAGGAGTTCAGGATCAGGGCAGATTTGTTATCTCTCGAGGACTGCTCTCTGCCCCCAAGATGGTGCCTTGTGGCTGTCCTCACATGGCGGAAGGAAGAAGGGTAAAAGGGTTTAAGCTAATCTTCTCCATCCCTTTCATGAGGCACTAATCTAATTGTGAGAGTGGAACACTCATGATTTAATCCCTTCCCAAGAGACCCAATGTATTAACACTACCACAATGGAGATCAAATTTCAACATGAATTTTAGAGGGATACATTCAAACCATGGCAATGATATTTCAGCCATGTTTCCTAACAAAACGTATTCAACGGTCTTTAATCTGCACTAATTTCCAAGTGATTTATAACAAATTAAAAGGTTTTCCACTTTAATTTTCCAAAGAAAAATTTCTAAGAAAACTCACATTTTCAAAAACGCATTTTCATCGTAACAAGAAATCAAACCCAAAACTAAACGTAGGTGTATTAGTTTGTTCTTACACTGCTAAAAAGAATACTACCTGAGACACTGTAATTACAAAGGAAAGAGGTTTAATTGACTCAGACTTCTGCAGGCTTAAGGGGAAGCATGGCCAGGAGGCCTCAGGAAACTTACAACCATGGAAGAAGGTGAAGAGGGAGCAAGCACCTTCTTCATGAGGCAGCAGGAGGGACTGTGTGCAATCACCAGGAGGTACCATACTTTCAAACCATCAGCTCTCATGAGAACTCCCTGACTGTCATGAAAACAACATGGGGGAAATTGCCTCCTGCCCCCTGCCCCCTTGATCCAATCCCCTCTCACCTGGTCCCTCCCCTGACATGTGGGGATTACAATTAGAGATGAGATTTGGATGGGGACACAGAGCTAAACCATATCAATAGGTAATCAGATGGAAATTGTATATCCAATTGGATGACAGAGACAATAGGCTTTCTTGTAATTCCTCAAATTTCACTCACATGTTGCACCTTATTAGGAAATTCATCTCATCTCTGATGAAGTGTCATATCTACTAAATAAAGTGCTTAGTAAGAGTAAGCACTTAGGTACCATCATAGCACCAGGATTTTCAGGCAGATAATACATTCTTGTTTAAGATATCACAGTCAAGGTCATTCAGGCAAGTTTAATTCCATGTAATTAGGTAAGATTCCATTAAGAATTAGTTAAGATTCAGTTCACTTTGAGGCAGGATAGGTTGTCAAAGAAGTAACCATGTCCTCCGGAGCCTGCAACCTTGAGACCTCACCTTCAACACAATAAGCCCCAGCATTTGCATTGTAGTCAAGCTCATTCAAACAAAGCTATCTCCAGTAGGGAATTTCCCCTTTAAAGAGCATGCACATTTTGATTGTACCTGTCCTCAGACTGACCCTTTACTCATTATAGTAGTACAAAAACACTGCTGAGTAGAGATTTCAGATGCTAATGAGACATGAAATGTGTGAACTAACATGTACAATGACTGTGCATGTACACCCAGAGGACCACCCAGAACATGCCTACTGGCAACACCTCTTCCCACCCCCTTGTGAATAATCATGTAAGACTCCCATTAAGGAGCCTCCCTAGTGTGAGTCTTTGTTGCCTGTCTTCATGAGCAGCCCGCTCTGAATTGTCTCACAGAATGTCCTGTCTCTTATGCATCTAACCTTCAGAGTTTCTTTCTTTTTCCTTTGCAATAAATTGCTCCATGTTGCATCTCCTTTGCTTTGTATTCCTTGTTTAAATTCTCTGAAACTAAGAAGACAATAACCAAGGTTTCACAACAGGTGTCATTAGCACGGTGAGGCAGGTTAGGACAATGAAGCCTAAAATGACAATGTCAGTGTAATATGGTGTTTGAGGATTCATTATTTAGTTAAAATTGTGTTAGTAAAAGTTGACCTCTCTAAAAATGCTCACACTACTACAGTGGTACGATTTACTGCAATTTTTCCACCTCTTGAAGATAATGGAAAAATAATGTGAAGGAATACTTAGAATATAGTTCAATTCACAGTGGGGTTATATGGGAAATATCATACTATAACAAGAACTGGGAAAGAACAAATGTATCTTCAGCAATAATAAACCAGAGTTACCTCATAAAGAGCAGAGGTGGAGTCAGGTTACTATCTCCAACACCACTGGCTTCCTGGCTGATTCTTGAGTACATGAGGCATAACTTCATCCCTGAAGACTCAGGAGTCATATTGTCATCATATGGAGGGGTGAGGGGTTAAATTAAGGAAGTGGTAGAATGAAGAGGGACACTATCATAAAGAAGAGTTACATAAAAAATTTTGTATGTTGTAAAATAAATAGGGAGAGAATTAAAGACTGAGTGAAGTTTCAGCTCAGGGATGTGGAAAGCTAAAAAGAGCATTTCTCCAATTTTTACAAAAATAAAAAGACTGACAAACTGTAAATTAACAAACAGTAATGTAATAAATATAATTCTCTGTAATGTAACAAATGTAATAAACTGTAATTAACAAACTGTAAATGAACCCATTAGAAAACTGAGTTTATGGGGCAAACAATTATCCTAAAATCTGAAGAAAGAGACTCCCTGTATATTCTCACTTATAAGCAGAAGCTAAGCTATGAGGACACAAAGACACACAGAGTGATATAATGGACTTTGGGGACTGGGATGGGGGTAAGTTGGACGAGGGTTGAAGGATAAAAGACTACATATTTGTGCACTAAAATCTCAGAATTCACCACTAAAGAAGTCATCCATGTAACTAAAAACCACCTGTACCCCAAACACTATTGAAAAAAAAATGTAAAGAGACCTTCTATGACAAGTAGGATGTTAGTGTTTGTTTACCTGGGAAAAATGCTACAGAATGCCATCAAGCCAGGGAGAAGATTCACCTGGAAATTTGCACCTAATTGCTAAACACCTGGTGTGGGATGGATGGAAAGGGTGAAGCCCCTGGAGGCTGCAGCACAGAGGAATTCTGTAGCACTTGTATGATTTACCTTCCAGGAAACCCATGTATTGCTGAAGGAAGAAAATCCTGAAAATGATCCTCTGTGGTGCTGGTCAGAGAAAGGGAGCATCAAATATGGCAAAAATCGCCCAGACCCATCTCCAGTGTCTAATCTACAGAATGGGAACCTTAATCTACAGGCACAAGGGAAAGAAAATCTGTAGCCTGAAGACATTGGCAGAAACCCAGAATAGCTGCTAGAGAGAGTTCTCAGTCAACACCAAAACACTACCAGATCCCTAGCCCATATTACTCCTATGTGGGTTGTCAGATGAGATTCATGACAACCAGGTAAATTTGAATTTCAGACAAATAACAAATACTTTTTTAGTACAAGAATGTCCTCAAATATTGTATGGGTCATACTTAACATTAAAAATTTTTTATTTTATTTATATTTATTTATTTTTATTTTATTTATTTATTTTTTTAATGAGGACTCACTCTGTGGCCCAGGCTGGAGTGCAGTCACTTAAGCTTTGACCTCCCAGCCTCAAGGGTTCCTTTCACCTCATCCTCAAGACCACAGCCATGCCACTAATGGTTATTTTATTATTATTATTTTTTGTAGAGACAAGGTCTTACTATCTTATCCAGGCTGGTCTCCATCTCCTGGGCTCCAGCTACTCTGCCATCTCAGCCTCCCAAAGTGCTGGAACTACAGATGTGAGCCACTGAACAAAGCTCTATTCATTGTTGATTTAAAATGCAAATAAGAGAATAACTCATCTTTATATGTCACTTATTTTGTTATATAATTTCCAATTCTAAGGTTAGAGTTAATAGTAACCATCAATCATTTTATTGCATGTCCATCTCTAAACATACCAATTTTTTTAACTAAAATTTTGTTCAAGAAAACATGTGTGTGCCGGAATCCCTAGCTTATTTTATGACTAACATTGACTCTATTGCTTGATTATTTATAAAAGAAGCTTTTATATATACTTCTCAGACCACATTTCACCTGTCTAAAATCTTTGAAGTGAATACATGCTATGTTATAGCACCAAGTGTTGCTATGAAAAAGTCTGGTTTTAAAATTATTTTATCCTCTTTGTATACAGTTTATTTTTTATATTAAAATTAGATGTATATAACGTAAAACCAAAGTAAATAATTTCAATAAGATAGAGGTGTATATCTCTAACACAGAAATAAAGAAAAAAGGTATTTAGGGTTGATGTTCTGTCTCTGTGGCCATGATGAACCCAAATTTCTTCTGTATTTTTATTATAACTAATGTTGTTACATTACTTTGAAATTTAAGTTTGACTTATAGTTCAGAATGGATAATGAAGCTTCAGCTATTATGTTAGAGTTGCATACAGCAATAAAATGCGTGGAAGAGCAGAGGCAAAAGCAACCATATGCCAACTGAATTTTAATGTTTATATTTCTCTTATGTTAGTACAAAACAAAGCAAGACAGGACCAGCACACAGGGTCAGGCCATGGAGAGCAGTTATAGCAACATCTAAACTTCTGTGCCACTAACTTTAGTATGGGGTCCAAGATGCCTGCTGGAATTCTAACATTTAAGATCACAACATAGCAGGAAGAAGAGGAAGTGGGAGAAGAGCAAACGAGAGTAACCACCAGCCAAGTCAGTTTTATTGCAACAGAGTCTTTCCAGAAGCCCACCCAACATCTTTGTCTTATATTTAAGTGATCACCTGTGGCTGCCAGCAAGAATTAGAAATAACATTCTTTAGCTGTATCCTTTGCTACACAGAATAAAACTGAAGTTTATCACTAAAGAAGACAAGGAAGCACTAGAACACACTGCGGTTCTGCTGTATCTGCATATACTTGATGAATGAGTTTATGACATTGTTTTAATCTTTGGAATTTTACACCTTCATAAGTATAAATTTATTAAAAAACTGAGCAGATGCTACTGTGTTTTTGATTCATTTTATATGACAACAGTGTAGCTAAAGGCCTACTCTGTCATAGTTTTAAAACTTGTACTAACTTGACTTTAGGCTCTGACAGTTTCCCTTTCTTTTAATGCAGCAGTCACCACCTTGAGGTAATCTGAAACATTCATCATCTTTGCCAGAAAGTTCACTGCTTCTGTATGGCAAGGCACCAGTATTATTTCCCACTATATCTACAGTTTCGTGTCCGCAGCTCATAACTGATTCAATATAGATATAGAGGCAATTGGATTTTGCTGAAGATGTTCCAGATTACAGACTCCCTGGCAACTTATTTTGTAAGCCATAGACAGAGAGCTTCTCTCTTGGCAAAGTGGCTTCTCCTTCTAACTCTGTTAGTAGATTGGAAAACTCCAGTCTCAATTTATTTCTCACTGATAGGGTTTTGCTGAAAACAGAAAGTAGCCCATGCACACTAACATTCTGAATTTTTCATGAATGTCCTATAATATAACAGCCTCAGGATTCATAGTTCTGCCTTCCAAAATACTGAAGGCAACAGTGTGACCTAATGTTTACTACAAAATGATAGTCACCAGATTTATAGCCTATAGAATTATTTTCCTTATTATACATATTTTCATGTCTAATTAGTCAATTCTATAATCTGGATTCTGTTCCACTGTATTGGCAATACACTACAACTGGTACTCAATTTTGAATCAAATTCAACTACGTAGAATTGAAATCCCTCATAAGTGGTTTAAATAGACACTCAATTCTTTCCCATAAAAAAAGAAAGAAAAAATCTAGCTTAGGTAGATGTTCTAGAATAAATGTTTTCTATTATCATAAGCATGTGGCTTCTATCCTCAACGTTACCTCTTTCTCTAAGATGGGTGCTGACTTTCCAGTGCCAGCTTCAAGTCTGCATGTTTAGAAAGAAAAAGTATAGAAAGAATAAAAGGGCACACACAATCCAGTCACCCCAAAGTGCCTCATTAAATACACACCTATTACATTTTATTGGCCACAAAAGTGGCAAGGGAGACTCCAAAAGCAATCTTTTTACTAAGCAAACTCTTATCTAAAGTCAACTTTGAATTCCTTTTATGATAAAGGAAAAAAAAAAAAATGATGTGCCCCTAGAAAAAAAGAAATCTGTGCCTCTGCTGCTTTAACTTTGTGAAGGAAGCTGAGGCTTTTACATTTGAAGAGAAATCACCTTGTGAGTATATGTAATTATATTTATTATTATTTTGAGACAGAGTCTTGCTCTGTCACCCAGTTTGGACTGCAATGGTATGATCTCAGCTCATGGCAACCTCCGTCTCCTGGGTTCAAGCAATTCTCCTGCCTCAGCCTTCCGAGTAGCTTGGATTACAGGCACCCACTACCACACCTGGCCAATTTTTGTATTTTTAGTAGAGATGGAGTTTCAACATATTGACCAGACTGGTTTCGAACTCCTGACCTCAGGTGATCCACATGCCTCAGCCTTCCAAAGAATTATATTGTTTTCAATCAAATTTACCTAATATTGTAAACACTTTTGTATCTTCATACTCAAATATTATGTATTTCATTTATATTTTCTCCAATTTTTAATAAATTTTCTCTATTAAAAAAAAACTTTAGTAGTAGCAGAATATTTATGCCGCATCTACTCTTGTCCTTATTATCTATCGGTTTATCTAGAAATAAAAAAAATTTGGATGATATTTAGGAAGCATGCTCATCATGTCGTGATTTCATTTTTTCATTCATGATATTTTTCTTTTAATAAAACTTTCTTTCTTCTCTCATTTTATTTTTATCTTATCCTATTCTAAGATTTTCAAATTAGTTTTTAAAGTTTTTTTAACATCTGTTTTCTTGGAGTTTCCTAGAATACCTCACAGTCTTTTCCAACTTTCTTTTTTCTCTCTTTTTCTGTTATTTTTGTTAGTGATACCTTTGTCTCTGATTTCACTGGGTCTATAAAAAATGTTTCCGTGAATTCTTCCTCTGTTTATTTGAGAGAGAGATATATATGTATGTTTCCCTTTGTTGATATATTTTGCTGACTTTAAAATGTATTATTCATTAATTGGTTGCTTTCTCATTATTACCTCCCAAGGTAGTTACAATATCATATAGAGAGAGAACGAGGGAGAGCAAGAGAGAGAGAGAGAGACTAGAGCATTTGACTGGCTTTGAAGAAAAACTAAAAGGAAAACACTTTTACTCATTATATTGACTATTTTCTTTAACACAATGACAAGCATTTATTTGGTTTTGATTTTTCCATAATTCATTGTGGCTCAGAACTCAGACTGTATGTTACAGAAACTCTTTCTTGTTATCAAGCTAAAGTTTTATTTCCCCCTTTTTTTTCTAGCCACTTTCCTATCTGAAAGTCCATATGGATTTCATATCTTTATGAATTTTTAGGGTTTAAAATTGAGTCTCTACAAAAAAGTCTCTTTTATACCTTTTTATTCCTACTACAGTATTACAGTGTTCGTGAACACACATTTAAGAGTATTTATTGACATAATTATCATACCGTACAATGCACTCATTCATAGTGTACAAAGAGTTTTTAAAATATTTTAGAGTTGTGCAAACATCACCATAGTCTATTTTAAAAATTTGTATTTTCCCTTAGGAAAACCAGTGTAGTTTAGACATTACACCACAATCCTAAAGATCACATCTCTCTCAATCCTAGACAACCACTAATTTAAATTCTGTGCCTATAAATTTTCCCATCCTAGACATTTAATGTAAATGGAATTGTACAATATGTGGCCATTTATATCTGACTTCTATTTAACACAGTGTTTCAAGAATCATGCATGATATATCATGTATCATTACTTATTTTCCTTGGATTGCTGAATAAAATTTCATGGTTTAGCTATACCACATTTCTTAACTGATGAACATGTTGGTAGTTTTCACTATGTAGCTATTATGAATAATGTTGATATGAATATTTACATACAGGTTTGTGTTAATATATGTTTTTAGTTCTCTTGGATATATATTAAGAAATGGAAACATGGGTCACATGGTACTTCTATGTTTAATTTTTGAGATGTATTTTCAAAGTAGTTGCTCCATTTTACATTATCACCAGCAGTATATGAGGAGTCCAATGTCTCTACAACCTTGCAAATATTCCTTATTATCTTTTTCATTATAGACATCTAGTGACTGTGGAATGAAATTTATTGTGATTTTGATTTGCCTTTCCTTGGTGGCTTATGATGTTCAGCAACATTTCATGTGTGTTTTGGCCATTTGTGTACCGTCTTTGGAGAACTGTTAATTCAGATCCGTTTCCTGTATTGATCTTTTTTCTTTATTATTTAAAGAAAACTATCTCTCTCTCTCTCTTTTCTTTTTTTTTTTTTTTTTTTTTTGAGACAGGGTCTCACTCTGTTACCCAGGCTGGAGTGCAGTGGTGCAATCTCAGCTATGTTTATGCTCAGTGTATCAGAAGCTCCACATTACTCTAGGACACTTGCCCCTCACTTGGATTTGGTACCCTTACGGGCTTTGGGTTTTCTTTTTGAGTTGCTCTCCAGAAAAACTGTGTCCCTTGTACCTCTCCCTGATATATTTCACTGTGACTTTACCTGGCACTTGTGAGCTTGGTGGTAGTAAGTGGTGGAGGACATCATTCTCTAGCATTGTCTTAAACAACTACCATGCACCTGGGTCTTAGGGGAGCGAGCAATCTTGTTATATTTTTCTGCTTTTGCTCCAGATATGATGCTGGGCATAGCAGATATTTCTACAACTCACCCAAGGGTATAGTTGTTTGTTTTGTTTTATTTGTCCCCTTCCCCCAGTTACATTGGGTTTTTACCAGTGCCCTAAGAGATTATGCTCTTTGGTCCATAAAAATAGGATTGGCAGGTTTAGTAAAAGTAAATAAATACATCATAGACAAAGAGTCACTCTTATTTGAATATGAATAAGATGAATTATCATAAGAAATGAGGAATGGTATGTATGGACATACATATATATGAAATAAGCATAAATTGAAGGATTTTCATGTAGACATCTCTATTTACACATAAATATGAAGGTTATAAGGGATGTAGTCTGCTGAAATGAGTAGTATATATTCACTTATGGTGAGAAGGACTTATTCAATGATATTTGTTAATGATATTTATTACTAAAATATGTGTTCTAGCCCAATGAGTAGCTAGAAAATTTACAAAAAGAAAAACAATACCTTTTAGTCTAAATGAAGAGGAGTTAAGAAGAACAGTAGGGTCATTAATATTCTAAAAGATTCATCTAATTGAAGGCAGAGATTATATTATACACATATGTATGCATATGTATGCAGAGTAACTTTGTGGGAGAAATAATAAGTAAATTGTTTTCATATAATGGATACATATAAGCATCTTGAAAGGGAAAGTAATCATTGACAGAATTGAAAACTAGTGAAGAATTATAAAATCAACAATGAAACAAAATGTAGCAAATATCAATGTGCTTTGATCAGCAACAGTAAAGCAAAAAGGAAGTTACAGAGTGAAATAAATAAAGTTAAGGTAAATAGAACAAATTAAATCAAGTATGTTGTACAGCACACTACATGTAAATAGATCTTGTCAATAAAAAACACACTGTTAATATTTCATCTTTCAAGAAGTACATTTAAATAGACCTATACAAATGCTGAAAATATAGACATGGGTAAAAGATTCAAAAGATTTCCAAACATGAAGGAAAAACATATGGCAATACTAATAGAGAACACGGATATAAAATAAACTTGTTTTAATAAAGAGAAAAACTAAGATACATTGTCTCCAGCAAATGCATATTACAAGTAATGCTAAAAGGACTATTTAAAGCAGAATTAATAATATCAGATGGAATCAGAAATTTCAGGAAGGAAATATATTTACATCTACAGCTATAGCTGTAACATCCATCTATACTTCTATCTAGATACACCTACATATATATAAAATATACGTATTTTGTTTATATGTAAATAAACAAAACTATCCACCTAAACAATACATATCTCTGAATTGCTAAAATAAAATTACTAAGACTTACTACAGTAACTCTGCTTTTTACAAGAAATAATATTTAAATATACAGAAGTAGAAGGCTTTGAAGAAAAATACTTGAAAAAATACTAAAATGACTAAAAGAAGTAGATAAATTTACATAGTTGAAAATCTTAAGTTCATTATCAAATTATTTTTAAAAATGCAGAAAAATGATCAGTAAATTTATAGGTTTGCACACTATCAACAAAATTGATTTAATTAACATCTTTAACAGGCGAGAAACTACAAAACATACATGGCTAAGCACTAAGTGCATTTGAAATACTAACAAATAATTATTTTGAGGCCCCCAAACCAGTCTTAATGCTGAAATTTTGAAATAATCCACTCTCTGACCATAATTACATTAATTAGAAATTGAAAATATTAAGACAAAGAAAATTCACAAATACGTATAAATAAAGCAAACACCCCTATAAAATCCAGGGTCAAAAAAGGAATCATAAGAGAAATTTTAAAATATTTTGAGTTGAATGAAAATGAACAAGAACATATTGCAAATTGTGGGTGGATTTCCACCTCCGTTTAAAATACAGACCAATTTTTAAAAAGTTGTCTCTAACTCAAAAATAAGAGAAAAAATAAGATCAGCTTTAATTTTATAATGTTTATTTTTATTGGAAAGCTGAAGTTAGAAGGTAATGAAGAAATCTTAAATACGAAAGTTTTAAATTCTTCTAAATGGTGAAAGGGCATACATATTTTCTCCTCCATAACAGAACACAAGAGAATTTGCAGCTGTTCTGGCCACAACCTAAGCAAGTAAAATTTAACTGAACTGAAAACCAAGTGGGAGCTAATAAATCTGAAGTTGCTGGGGACACTTAGTAATTGCTTTCACTTCGTCCTATGAGACTGAATCATAAAAATCTCATTCCTACTCGATGCTCACAGGAGAAACTGAGAACAGGGTAAAGAATGAAGAAAGCAAACCTGAGTGACTCAGATGAGTAGAAGGTGACTGACAGCTATTAGGGGACCGGTATGAAACATTTCCTGCTGCCAGATTCCCTTCTTTTATACCAAGATTATGTCTTAATCCTCTTCTGGAGGAGGACAGCAAATTCTTTTTGCCCAGAGAAGGCAAAGAAGCTAATCATAGTCTGCAGACAAGACAAAAGCAATATTGTCTGTTTCTCCAGGATCAAGTGGTTACATCACTGGGAAACATTCACTGTCTTACACAGTGCTCAAAAGATGTTATCACTTGCTGCAGATACAAAACCCTGTCACTTACCCCCATATTTCATCCCTATATAGCCAAAAATACAGAAGGAAGAGCAAGACTCGAAAGAGAAGGCTAGCACCTGTGAAGATGATAAGGCAGTCTGACAATTCCTCCTTCCACCCTGATATTCTATAGAGCAAATCTTAAGCTGCTGGGGAGGGCCACTAAGTCTCCTCATCTGCAAGGCAGAGGCAAAGACTAGGGATGAAGGAAATTTAAAGGAAATTCTCTACAGCTGATAGATGGGAAAGACTCTAACTCAGACCTAATTTTATTGATATGGTTTATATGATATGATCTATATTGATGTGGTCTACCCAGGTGCAGGAGGAACAAGAAATCCTGCCCAATACCAACTGTCAACATAAGGCTGAGTTGACTGACAAGGAGTTGGAGGTGTGGAAATGCTAAGAAAGATACACCTCCAAGGCACACGTGTACAGAACTTTTCTGAGACAGAGAAAACAGAATACTGGATGAGAAAACATAGTGAATTTCCCTATACACTACCCAATAACAAGTGTAACACAATCTATTTCTGGAAAGGGCAAATGCTTAAAGAAAGACTTCTCTGAAGCACAGACATCCAGGGGTGGCTGAAAGCTGGGGATGGAGCCATACTCTGAGAAAAACACCAGCACTCCAGCCCCAACTTTAATCACTAGTCCATGAAGAAAGAAATTTGAAATTTCAGATATTTGGGAAGCTTCCACAGAAACAACAACAACAAAACAAAGAAAAAACATCACAATTCCAGACTATATTGACTTGACGACCCAATCCAGGGCCTGCGAGAATACCTGTGTCCCTTACCAAGCTTCAACAGTGATTACAATTTTTATCGTTCTACAGCAATGACACATTCAGTAAAAAATGTTGAACACAAAAGAGAGCAAAAAAAGAAATCTGATTTTCAAGAGACAAAACAACTAACAAAATCAGACTCAAAAATAACCAAGACATTTCAACTATGAGGCAGAAACTTTAAAAGAACTATATCTAAAATTCAAATAAAATGGTCATTACTCCTTGGCTGCAAGTTGAATAAACAAAAATTATATTAATTTAGGAAAAGAGGAAAAATATAATGGAAAGATAACAATGTGTCATATGTAACAAGCCATAGAAAAAAACAGATACATTTCTGCAACATATGAAATCAAATGTCCCTATTGGGAATACAGCTTGAATATCCCTTACATGAATTGCTTGGGACAAGAAGTATTGTAGATTTTAGATTTTTTTTTTAATTTCAAAATATTTCCATATACCCAATGATATATATTAGGGATGGAACCCAAGTCTAAACAGAAAATTCATTCATGTGCCATATATACCATGTACACACAGCCCAAACGTAATTTTACACAAGATTTTAAAATGTTTTGCAAGAAACAAAATTTGTGTACACTGAAGTATGGTATACAAAGCTAAGGTGTTGCTGCTAACTCAGCTATATATGTGGAAAGTCTGTGGTTATTTGGCATCACCATCATTACACACACACACACACACACACACACACATAGTCACATGTTTATATTTTTATATATTTTTGTATATATTTTGTGTACAAATACACATGCACTTAAAAGCTAAGAAAAACTTGCTTGTTGTTTCTTCCAAGATTCAGTTTGAAAAATGTAAATGAAATGTAAGTGAAGGCCTTGGTTAATTCATTTTCGATCAAAATTACAATTCAACCCCAGAATTTAAACACTATCATTAAGAAACTAGGGCCAGAGTGTTCAACATGGTAGCTGAGAACCAAGTTCTATACATTGAAATTACTTTACTCCCACAGGTGAAATAGCTTTGAGTTGTAAAGTCATCTCAAATTATTTCCTGCATCCTCAGAGATTAAAAACAAAAGCCTTTAATTTTCAAATTCACTTTATATACCTTTTGAAAACCATTGACCTTGGCATGTGGACAACATAAATATTAAATGAATGAAATAAATATTGAGGCAAAGAAACATAGTCACACTGATGATATGATACTACCCTGAGTAATGAATATGTGAGTATATGGGTGTGACGAGTCACTCAACAATACAAATCAAAATATTTTCCTTGAGATGTTGTTGGTGATTTTCTTAAATTAATTATACTTTTCACTTAGGAACTTAATAAAGATAGCACAGTGACCAATGTATGGTCAAAGCTTAAAGAACAAATAATACATTGCTTGCCTCCCAAAACTTTCCCTCCCTTTTAATTTTCACTGAAATGGAAGATGCACTGTAAGAACGTTCTGTGGTATGTACACTCCTCTGTGCGAACTCTGTACCACCGCCAATTCACACATCTGTCATATTTTAGATGGTAGTGTTCACAATGCCGTTGCGGCTGCTTGTGCAGCCTAAAATTATATTTCTTCTGGCAGAGCATTACTAACATCTCCCACACCTATTTTAAATCACGGATCATTAGCATAAGCCCAAATTATTTGAAAAAACTCAGAGAACATAAATTAAGAGCACAGATGCAGAATTTAGAAACATTCCTAATTATTTTAGAAGTTTATGCATAGTGCCCACTGAAAAGAGTTTGGTACATTTTCCCCAGCATGACGCATTAACTCAGAACAGACTGCTCCTAAGTCAAAAATACAGTAGAATATATATGGTGTTTGTGTGTGCATGTCTGTGTTTATGAGTATAAAAGGGAACATAGTGGATACCAGTATATTTAGAGTAGTTGTGGCAGCATAACTAGATGGTCACAAAAAGTTATCAAAATCCAAGATATTAGCAAAAAGGTAACTTTCTTTTAGTTGTGCATTATTAGGGGTTAATTTTATCATATATATGTTAACGGCTGGTATTGCTTCTTCAACCAGAATTTTCTATATGAAACATACAGTTGGACTTAATTGTAAGTGGCTACTCATTAAGAGTGTTAGATTCCAATACTTAATTATGCCAAAATAGCTTATCTTGTTTTCTATTAAAGATAAAGCAAATTACTTCTCCCCCACCATATCCAATGCAGAGATGACATACAGAGAGAATACAGGGGTTGTATTATTTATTCATAAAATTAGTAGCTTTTGTGTTGCTGTTGTATGGCTGCCATCGTGTTAGAGACAGGAGGGAAGGAAGAATCAGGGACTAAGGATTTTTGCCTGCCTGGAACTTATATTCCAGACAGGAAAATAAATATTAAGCATAACATTAAAAATAGTGCATAATTATACTCATGAAAAGTGATATGAATGAAAAGTAGTTGGTTTTGTGAGAGTGTAATAACAGGATGAAGCCTAGTTTGGATGTCAAACAAGCAATGACATGCAGGCTGAAATATGAAGAATGAATCTATTTGAGCTGTTTGCACAGGTGAGAGTGAGGAGGGAGGATTCTGATACACGAAAGTACTAAAGGAATGAGTAGAAATGTGTTTGAGATAAAAGCGAATGAAAGATTTGCAGGAAGTAGAGGTGCTGAGTGTACCTTTTTATACATGGAGTAAGTAAGTGGATTGCTTAGACAATTTTGGATATGGCACGTTAGAGGGAACATTATCAGAAAACAAAGGCAGATTGCATTGCCATGGTCTTTGAAAAAAAAATCCATGAACTTAATAAAACTAGAGGGAGAATTTCACTAAAAATAGTTTACTGGTGCTGGACTTCATAAGAGTTACTCTTTTGCCCTTTTGAATATCCCTAAGGACATTTTAGCACTGAAACTAGTAATGAAAGCATATGAGCATTCAATGCTAAAACAGTTTTGAATTAATTCATTAATATGTTGACATTAAAAACAAACAGACCTATTCCCCTCTTCTAGTATATCTAAGTTTCTAGTGGGTTTAGTGAGCAGTTGTCACGCTCATTAAGTACACATTTGTATTGTTTCTGGAAATGTCATCTAAGTATTTAGAATTATAGAAAAACTGACAGTGGAAAGAGTAAATGATTTTCCCCTGGAAGAAGAAACTAGTGCTGCCAGAAATTTATCATTTTGACATTAGAATTGATGAATTGGATATAATTCCTGTCTAAAACAATAGACTGGGAGGTCAAGTACATTTCCCTAAGCCAAATACCACAGTGGCATAATACAATCCATCGTGTTCTGGGCAAACAATATGGGAATTTTTTACCTAAGATTCCATCCTTATGGGTTGCATTTCAATTATTTCTTTCATTTTATTCATCTTTTTATTTCTTTAGACTCATCAAAGAACTTGGACTAAAAAGTAAATGTTTATTGTTATGAGAAGTGGGATATAGGCAAATCATATGAATACAGTTCATAGGTGAAAAATAGTGAAAATTAGACTTGGACAAATGGCAAATATTTAATTAGATGCTGTGAATAAATTGTTTGTTACTAGTTATATGTAAAAAACCAACAATGAAAAAGCATTTCTAGGAAGTTGTTATGCCAAAACGTCAAACACTAAAGTACTGTGTTTAATGACTTTATAGAAATGTTTACTATTCATGGTTTATCCCTCTCTGTTTGTTTCCATTTTATATTTGACTATAATTGCCTTAGGATTTCCATCATGGGAAGATACCTTATTTACCTATGGTAGTGATATTAAATATGTGTGTGTGTGGATTAATTAGAACAAACAGGTTATTAAATAGTTGTGTTTTTGATATTTCATGAAAAAAAGAAAATAAACTTCTTTCAATTTACTTATTCGAATTTCTATTTTGCATTAGCATGAAAGTCTACCTCTTCATTTTGATCTATATATACATATATTGTTTACTTATCCGTATTTATCCATATAGCTATCCACTCCAAAAATTCACTTTGTCTCATTGATAGGCAATTGTCTTCTGCCTACAGTGCAAAGCTCAAAACTCTTTAAACCAACCATAAGTTGGCCTGGTGTACCTTCTTAGTCTTTTCTCATACAAAAGTTCTCTCATGTTTAGTATAATCTCTACACCATTCTTATTAGTGGTTTCACAACAACCCTGACATTGATTTTTCCCCTCTCAGTTTTTCACGGTTTTTCTTTATCTGGAAGATCTTCTTCCTTTTAATTTTTGTGACAATAAAATTTAATTCAGAAAAAAAATTAATATGAAAAATAATAAAAATTAGACTTGGACAAATAGCAAAGAGTTAACTAGATGTCTTAAATAAATTATATTTTCTACTGTTTATATAACAAACTATTTTGTTACTATTTTAAATATGGAACACATAATAATATGTTCTGTATTGCTTCCTTTCCATTTCTTTCTCCCTCCCTTCCTTCTCTTCATTTTCCTATCCATCTTTTCTTCATTCCTTGTTTCCTCCATTCCTTCTTCTTTCTTTCACTTTTCATTCAATATTTCAACAAATAAATATTGATTCCTGTTTGCTGGTTATTCATCTAGGTTTTTGAAATATACCAGTGGATAAACAAATACAGATCCCTGCTTTCAAAGATCTTTCTCTAGAGCTTTATGAAGGTAAATTATGTAGTATGTAGTATGTTACAAGGTAAATAACACTGTGAAAAAATGTAGAAAAATATAGAAACATATGGAATATGGGATGCAATTCTGAATACATGGTAAAATTAAAGGACCCGGTGGAAGATCTGTTCGGATTGAAAGGCTGGGGGGATCTCAAAGACCCCACAATAGAAAAGTGAAAGTATTTGAGGATTTGCAGAGAGTCTAGTGTGGTGCTCTGGTGGAAGAGTACAAGAATTAAGTCAGATTTGAGGAACTTTGCAAGTCATTATAAGGAATTTTTCATGAACCTTCACAGCACAGCATTTGAAATGTTTTAAATAAATGATTGGCATAATCATAATTTAATTTGAAAGAAGCATCTGAGATATTATATAAAGAATCTACTACTGGGAATTAAACATAGAATCAGAATGACCAGTTAGGAGACTTCCAGTGAATTTCAATGAGAAAAGACTTACACCATGATATGGTTTGGCTGTGTCCCCACCCGAATCTCATCTTAAATTGCATCTCCCATAATTTCCACATGTTGTGAGAGGAATCCAGTGGGAGATCATTGAATCATAGTGTTACTGGGGGGTCCTTGCTCCCAGAGCTCCCAAGATCGTGGCAGGCCGCTTCCAAAATGGTCGTGGGACACTTCCAAGATGGTGGCAAGCCTTGTCTTCTCTGACCTGGGGTTCTTGGCCTCATGGATTCCAAGAAATGGAATCTTGGGTCATACAGTGAATGTTATAGCTCTGTTAGAAGCCGTAGGTCATGGAAGAGAACCGTGGAACCCAGTGACTAGTGTTCAGCTCCATTAGGTCGAACCCAGGCACTTAGCCATGGAGGAACAATGGCAAGCCTTTAGCCCCATCGGGAGTGGCAGTGGGCATCTCGCTGGATCAAGAGCACAGCAGACACCCTGCTGGATCCGGAGGGATGGAAGTCAGCAGTGGGTCTGGAACGGGGAGGCAAACAGCAGTGGTGGATGGCAAGTGAAAGCTCAGCTCCAGCCACAAAACACGGACCAGAAGAGAGTGCAGTTGCAAGATTTAATAGAGTGAAATAGAGTGAAGACAGAGCTCCCACATAAGGGGAGGAGACCCAAAGGGGGTTGCTGTTGCTGGCTGGAATGCCAGGGTTTATATTCCGATCCTTGTCCCTCCCACTGTGCTTTCAGGCAATAGATGATTGGCTATTTCTTTACCTCCTGTTTTGCCTAATTAGCATTTTAGTGAGCTCTTTGATTGGTTGGGTGTGGGCTAAGTTGCAAGCCCTGTATTTAAAGTTGGATGCGGTCACCTTCCTAGCTAGGCTTAGGGATTCTTAGCCAACCTAGCAAATTCCAGCTACTCCCATTTGTCAGTAGGGGTAGTTTCCCCCACACTGTTCTCGTGCTAGTGAATAAGTCTCACAAGATCTGATGTTTTTGTAAGGGAAATCTTTTTTGCTTGATTCCCATTCTCCTTTTGCCTGCCACTATGTAAGATGTATCTTTTGCCTTCCACCTTGATTGTGAGGCGTCCCCAGCCACGTGGAACTGTGAGTCCATTAAATCTCTTTTCCTTTATAAATTACCCAGTCTTGGGTATGTCTTTTTCAGCAGCATGAAAATGGATGAATACAGTAAATTGGTACCAGTAGAGTGGAGTGCTGCTGTACCCAAAATTGTGGAAACAACTTGGGAACTGGGCAACAAGGCAGAAGTTGGGACAATTTGAAGGACACAGAAGAAGATAGGAAAATGTGGGAAAGTTTGGACCTTCCTAGAGACTTGTTGAATGGTGTTGACCAAAATACTAATAATGATATGGACAATAAAATCCAGGCTCAGGTGGTCTCAGATGGAGATGAGGAACTTGCTGGGAACTGGAGTAAATATAACTCTTGATATGTTTTAAGCAAAGAGACTGGTGGCATTTTGCCCTTGAGCCCTAGAGATTTGTGAAACTTTGAGCTTGAGGGAGATGATTTAGGGTATCTGGTGAAAAGAATTTCTGAGCAGCCAAGTATTCAAGAGGTGGCTTGAATGTTGTTAAAAACATTCAGTTTTAAAAGGGAAACAAAGCGTAAAGGTTTGAAAAATTTACAGCCTGATAATGTGATAGAAAAGAAAAACCCATTTTCTGAGGAGAAATTCAAGCCAGCTGCAGAAATTTGCATATGTTTCAAGGAGCCAAATGTTAATCACCAAGACAATGGAGAAAATTTCTCCAAGGCATGTCAGAGGTCTTATGGAAGCCCCTCCCATCCAGACCCAGAGGCCTGGGGGAAAAAAAACTGTCTCATGGACCAGGCACAGTATCCCCCTGCTATGTGCAGCCTAGAGACCTGGGGTCCTGTATTCCAGCCTCTCTAGCCATGGCTAAAAGAAGCCAAGGTTCAGCTTAGGCCACGGTTTCAGAGGATGAAGGCCCCAAGCTTTGGCCACTTTCATGTGATGTTGAGCCTGTGGGTTAAAACAAATCAAGAATTGAGGTTGGGAAACCTCCGCCTAGTATGGAAATGCCTGGATGTCCAGGCACAAGTTTGCTGCAGGGGCGGAGCCTCATGGAGAATCTCTACTAGGGCAGTGCAGAAGGGAAATGTGGGATTGAAGCCCCCACACATAGTCCCCATTGGGGCATTGCCTAGTGGAGCTGTGAGCGGAGGGCTGCTGTCCTGTAGACCCCAGAATGGTAGATCCACCAACAGCTTGTACCATGCACCTGAAAAATCCTTTCACCTTCCACCATCACCTTCCAGCATGGTGGAAGGTGAAACACATGCCTTTCACCTTCCACCATCATTGGTGAGGCCTCCCCAGCCACGTGGAACTGTGAGTCCTTCAAACCTCTTTTTCTTTTTAAATTACCAAGTCTCTGGTGTGTATTTATCAGCAGTGTAAAAACCAGCTAATAGAGACCATGAGGCAATTAGAGTAATTAAGATAAGAAATTGATGTGATTGATACATATATAGAGAGAACATCTCACATCTTTTCTATATGGTCTTTTTTTAAACTTATGTTTTCCTTCAATATGTTAAAATTATTTTCTCACAACTTTCACATTTGCAATGCTATTTATTTAAAAATGTAATTGGCATAAATATTCTTCTTAGTAGAGTTCACTTATGGAAGTAAAGAATATTCTCAACTTGCCTTTTTCTGCACAAATTACTAGCCACAAATTTATTTCCAATTATAAAAGGCAAATTGTGAATATTGTTTAAAACAAGACACGAAGGTACAATTTCCTTTTCAATTATTATTTTGTAAAATAATCTTTATCCAAAAATACAGAAACTGAATGGCATAAATAGTCTGATCCTCATATTTTAAATAGTATTGAACACTGTTCTCCTGTGTTTTATGATAAATATAATTTTTATTTCTAAAAAGTAGATCATATAATTTGGTGTTGTATTTTAATTCTGTAGACTTATAAAATTGGCAAAGAATATCTCCACAAACCTGGCCAATGAATTTGACAGCTTCAGCATAGCATACCATTCATGATAATTTGGGTGTTATTGTTGTTTGTTTATTAGAAATATGTTTTATAGAAAGTGTGCCAGTCATCTCAAAGTCTTGTTAAAATAACGGATTAGCATATTAATGATCACAGGAGACAGATATAAAATGTCATGAACTAGCTGAAAAGAATAAACAAAGAACCAGCACCATACCTCAATTGTTTGTAGTGTGACTGAAAACATTTTATCACAAACAACAGCAAAGTAGTTTGCATAAATTACTAAATCATATGCATACATGAGAATTAGCAATTAAACAGAAAATCTTATTGCAAATTTTCATAATTGGCAGTTACTAAATAAAAAAACATCAATAATTCAAGATTACATTGATTTTGTGACAATTTTGAGTTATTATTCATAATGCTTCCAAATGTAGCCAGGAAAAGTTAATTGTAAGATTGTTTGTTCTGCAAGCATATGCAAGACTTGAATAATAAAATGGAAAATATAATGAATATAGTATATTTATTATAAAATGATATTAAATGGCCACAATCAGCATAAATGTACTGCAATTAACTTTTAATCAAAGAATATGAATTTCCACTGAAGTTACTCTTGTGTTTGCTACCCAAATGCATTTATTATTTCCATTAATTTTAGAGTATATTTCTCTTTGTTTCAATAGATTTTGTGTTTTTAAACAACTAGGATTTACAATACACAATGCAGAATTTGCGACTAGTGTCATTGAGAATATTTCATGTTTCCCATTGAGAAAATATACTAACAAAGCATGTTCTTTATTTAGATTTTTTTCTGACAAATTATCGGTTATTTCAATGTATTTTTATTTTAAAAAGAGATACTTATTTTTGTACTATACATCCTAATGGGGAAACTGTTTCATTATCACATATTGTGATATTGAAAATATTAACAAAATATAAGGGACATGTTACCTTATGTATCATAATTACCTAGATTTGGACATTGAATAAACATTAACAAGTGATGCTGACTTCAGTTACTATGTCTTTAAAAATGTATATAATTGGTATATGTTTTCTTTTCTTTTTTTTTTTTTGAGACAGAGTATCCCTCTGTTGCCCAGCCTAAAGTTCTGTGGTGTGATATTGGCTCACTGCAACCTCCACCTCCCAGGTTCAAGTGATTCTCAGGCCTCAGCCTCCCTAGTAGCTGGGACTGCATGCATGCACCACTATGCCCAACTAATTTTTGTATTTTTAGTAGAGACAGGTTTCACATGTTGACCAGACTGGTCTTCAACTCCTGACCTCAGGTTATCTGCCCCCTCTTGGCCTTCCAAATTGCTGGGATTACAGACGTGAGCCACTGTACCTGGCATATATATATATTTTTTTTTCTTTCTAACTCTATTATACATTTTTAGTTAGTATATTTACACCCAAACTGCATTTAAAATCCTTATCATAAAATCATATATATATGCTATATATATATGATTTGTGCATTTTATATATATATACACACACACACACTTGTCTGGAGATTTTAAAACTACATACAAAGAGGATAGGAAAGAATTAACAGCTGGTTTTAAAAAATAGGGGCATTAAAATTAGGAATTTTTTGTAGCTAAGGTATAATGAGAACATACTATTAAACATATATAATTATTTTTATTCTAAATAAATATAGCACATATATATGCATGAATTTACATATAGGTATATGTCAATAATAGGTTTTAATGTCATAATATAAACATATACTGTCTTAAGATCTATCTTGTATATAGTAAACCTAAACATGTACAGAAATGCTTGTAAGCATAATGGAAATTTACAATGAGTTTCTAAGTGATTGACCATAAAGAGAATACTATGCAATCAGAAATGCTGGAGTAGAGGTGGAAGCAAGGATTTTGCTTTCATTGTCCAGAGCTATTGTCTGAATCACTTACTAACTGGCAAAGCTATACTTTTCTTTATTTGTACACAATACATGAGTGTCTTTTTATATTAGGCACAGTACATATGGTTGAGACAGTGAACAAGCTGATAGGAGGCTAACCCCCATGAATTCTATAATCTAGCAAGGAAAAAAATAGATATAAAATAAATATGTAAAAAATGTGAATGGTAAAAGAAAGACTTGACGTCCTCCTAAATCATGTAAAATAGGCTTTTCAACTTTTTACTAAGGTTAATGGAAATTAAACGTGAACCCACATAGAATCCTGCTGCACATGGAGTATGGACAAAATCTGCGGCAACACCTGAGAGAGTCACGGGAATGTCATGTTTAACCGGTCCCCTGTTAAATCTCATTTAACCATAGAATGCAGGAATTTCAATCTGATATATCATTGTTACAAAGTAAAAAAAAAAATAAGTTAAATAATAGGCACAGCATGTGGTCAGCTATTTTAAGACAAGAATATAGATTTACAGGTCTATTAACATTAACAGGGATGAGGACAGAGCAAAAAGAGATGAAAGAGACAAAGAAAGGACATAAATTGATAGAAAAAAATACAAATCTTCACGTGTCATTTTAATGCAAAATTTAAAAACAATATTAATGTAACAGGAGAGTACTTTATAAGGATAAAAATAATTTAAATCTGTTTGTAAAAGGATATTACTTAAAATTAGGGAAATATTTCTAAAATTGAATTGATATGCAATTCAATTAGTAACTTGATATAACTTGCTGGATAATTTTTTCCTAGTTATACTATTTATATATGAAGATAAAACGGCTTATTTAAATAAGAACATGTGACTATTCGATACGGTGGCGAGCAAGCAGAGCTTTGCCTGCCTATGTAATGCTGATGCCAAAGGGAAATGTTTTCATCCAAGAATCTTATCTCAGTAGAATAAAATAAATGGTCTTAAAGCAAAGAGTTCAAGGACATTTTGTTTAAGTACAAGTAGATTTATACATAAATATATCATATCTACTGCTACTGCTATGAATAATGGTGTTTCTTATATTTACAGCCATCATGGAGACATAGTTTATAAGTTACTAGGCATACTTTATTCCTTCTAAAATTTCTAACGTAAAACCATCTTTATTTGTATTTATTGAGCTATATCTAAGTATTGACTTATAAAGGTAAAGCATACCAACGTAAAGATTTCAAAAGGAGAATATCTGAATTACATATTATATTCCAATAAATTTTATAAAGTATGCAATTGAAAGCATTCATCACCATACCAAAGTTGTTTTCCATAGTTCATGTAAAAGACAGAGATTATTCTAGGGCATATCTGTATTTATAGGGTTATTTTTGTTTGCTTATTTGTTTGCTTTGCTAATATGAAAAGGAAATCATAAAGAGTCCCTGACTAGGAAAAGCAAAATAATACTTATTTGAAAAATGCAGACTTTGTCTTTTTACCTATCGAGTTAATGGCACTTCACACCAATCTGTATTCAGGCTCATACACTGCTGCCTTTTACACAGAGATTTAGATATTACGATAAAGTAATAAGATCCACGGATTTCTTCACATTTACATTTTAGGATGTAAACCACAGTGCCTTCATTTTATGTGCTGCTACATTCACTACAAACCTCACTTGTAATATGTCAAAAGACTCCTGAGGAATGTCCTTGAACTTCTCTAAACAAGGCCCAATAGCATCCAAAATGGTACTGTCCACATTAAAATGTAAATGAGCCCTCTGTAACTGCAAACCAAGATCATTTTACACAGGTGTTTAAATATAACAAGACTTTAAAATCGATCCTTCAGGGATATCGCATGTACCTTAGTTGCTGAGTTGCACGTAGGCATAATGAGTTCTATATACATGGTTTTATTGCTCTTGTGTGATACTCACTGAAATCTCAAGAAAATATTCTGCTAAATCAAATAAAAGAACATCTTATCATAACCCAAATGAACATCTCTTTCAGTCCCCACAAAAAGGAACATGCATACTTTTTAGTAACATTGGTTTACTTGACATTTAATTAATATTTATTGAACAATTAGAAATTAGTCACAAAAAGTAACTTTTTTTGTCTTAGAAAAATTTATAATTGGGGAAAAGAGATTAACATGTGACATGTTTTTTTTCTTCCTAAGGGGAGAATTTTATCTTTTTGGTTATCTTATTGTTACATACACACACACACACACACACACACACACACACACACATATATGATTCATATAATACAGGGTCAACTTGTACGAGCCTCATTGCCGTATGTCACTACCAAGGTGAATTAAATTCTCTCTGGCAATGTTGTTTCTAGTGCATATTCATAATGCATGATGCATAAAGCACTTCTTAATCTTTCAAATCAGATCCTCCACAGGCACGATAAATGTAAATGCAGTCAGCCTCAAATAAGATCTCATTTCCAATGAATATGAGAAAAATAACTTTTCTGAACTGGGTTACTTTATCATCAATGAGAATGAATGAACTTTTATTTATTTCCCCTCTAAATAAAGCGTTGAGAAGGAAAAGGAGGACAGAGGATACCAAAGTATAATAAAAGAGATTAACTCTCTATTATTTGATATATCACACTTTAAGTGCTCATGCATTTCTGGGTCTTGTTCCTTTATAAATGTCAAAGAGAGAAAAATAGAAAATACCTTTGAAATCTAAACTCATCAATTTTCCTCCTCAAAGTCCTTTTTCTCAGTTAACAGCACTTCCATTAACTAGACCTAAAAAAATGAAAACCAATATTCTCTTTTGATTAAACCAACCATAATGTGTATTTACAGACTTAATTAGCTTTTGTTAAAATATTTTGTTTCATTCAAAAATTGATACTTAATTAAACATGTATTTCTAAAAAATAATCTGATGCATGAAGGATAGAAAATATTTATCAACCAATTCTAAATCTTGTGTACCTTCCTGTCTTCTATCCAGTTAACTACACATCTATCTATCCTTCAATTTATTTCTTCTATTTTAGTAGTTTTTGGAATCATTTTTAAAGAAAGAATAATTAAACCTACTATCTCCTAGCTCCTGGAATAATGAGATGCATTTAGGAACAAAGTAATCAATACTGCAAAGATGGGAATATCAAAGTATATTTTAACGTATTTATCTGTATAATACTACTAATTAATATCTCTGTATTAGTACATTTTCACACTGCTGATAAAGACATATCTGAGACTCGACAATTTATAAAAGAAAGAGGTTTAATTGGACTTACAGTTCCATGTGGCTGAGGAAGACTCACAATCATAGCAGAAGATAAGGAGGAGTAAGTACCATCTTACATGGATGGCAGTAGGCAGAGAGTGAGGAAGACGCAAAAGTGGAAACCCTAATAAAACCATCAAATCTCATGAGACTTATTCACTACCATGAGAACGGTGTTGGGGGGAACCACCCACATGATTCAATTATCTCCCCCTGGGTCCCTCCCACAGCACATGGGAATTATGGGAGTACAATTAAAGATGAAGTTTGGGTGAGGACGCAGAGCAAAACTATATCACCCTCCTCTTATTAAGCCTTGGGCTAATTATTGTTCATTTTTTAAACATAATTGTTGCTATAAAATAATATGCCCAGAACATTAATCTGGAAGCAGTACAAGATGTGTAGTTTGACACTGTTCCAATTTTTGTTTCTTAAAATTAAACTACCTGTGCTGATGGTATGCACTTCCTTCCGGACTCAGTCATAATTACCATGAGGTTTACAGACTTGGGTAAAAATTCCCTCCTTTGGGATTTATGAAATTTTCCAAGTATGCCTATGAAATCATTTTTAAAAACTCATCCAGGTCACAGGATCAACTTTATTCTCCAAACATGTGGTGTACCTACATCCAAACTCTGTAGAATGTTGTGTGACTTGATATCCAGGTAGGGTCACTTGTCACTTGATTCCAGAAAATGCCATGTTGAAGTTCAAGGCTGAAGTTGCAGGCTCTGTATGAGGACATGCTGAACTCATATAGGCCATCCCAGTAAGGCTTTAGGTGTTACTATAGCTGGATGTATATAAACACAAAAAAATTAAATTTGATCTTTTATGTATGTAAGTGTTTGGAGTAGATTTTAGAAAAAAATGCATTAGTTTAATGTCTGTGAGTGTAAGTAAAGCTTTATTTATTATTGTGTATTTTTATTATATTAGGAAGGATTGATTCATGCTTGTTAATATTCTAATGGTTGAGGAATATTTTACTGGATTTTATACAGAAGACTATCTCTATCTGCAGGAATTTTCAAGCTTGCCTAATCACAAATAGAACCTGGACACTTGTTAAAAATGCTGATTTTCAAGCTCTTCACCTGCATACAGAAATATCTCATTTTATCACACTTTGCTTGTTGCATCTTAGCAGATACTGCATTTTTAAACAACACTGTGCAACCCTGTGTTGCAAGTCTATTGGCTCAATTTTTCTAACAGCTTGTCCTCATTTTGTGTCTCTGTGTCACATTTTGATATTTCTTGTAATATTTCAAATCTTTTTATTATCATTATATATGTTGTGGTGATCTGTGATCAGTGATCTTTGATGTTCCTATTGCAATTGTTTGGAAACGCTACCAGTTGAACTCACATAAGATAACAAACTTAAATGACAAATGTTGTGTGTGCTCTGAATACTCCACTGACTGGCTATTTCTCCATTGCTCTCTGTCTCCTAGAGCCTCCCTATTCCCTAAGAAACAACAATATTAAAATTAAACCAATTAAAAATGCCACAATGCCTTCCACGTGTTGAAAAGAAAGAAGGTTCACATGTCTTTCACTTTAAAGAAAAAGCTAGAAATTATTAAATTTAGTGAGGCATGATGAAAGCTGAGAGAGGCCAAAAGCTGGAACTCTTGGACCAAATAGCCAAGTTGTGAATGCAAAGAAAAAGTTCTTGAAGGAAATTAAAAGCACTTCTCCAGTAACCTCATAAATGATAATAAAAAGCAAAACAGGCTTCTTGCTCATACGAAGAAGGCTTTAGGGGTCTAGATAGAAGCTAAAACCATCTATTACACTCACTTAAGCCAAAAGGTAAGGCAGAGCAAGGCCCTAAATCTTCATTTCTGTGAAGGTAAAGAGAGGTGAGAAAGCTGCAAAAGAAAAGTTTGGAATTAGCTGGGGTTGTTTCATGAGGTTTAAGGAAAGGAGCCATCCCCATAACATAAAAGTACAAGTTGAAGCACTTAGTATTACTGTAGAAGCTGCAGGAAATTATCCAGAAGATCTGACTAAGATTGTGGATGAAGGTGGCTATACTACACAAATTTTCAATGTAGACAAAACAACCTTCTATTGGAAGAAGATATCATCTAGGACTTTTAAAGCTAGAATATGCCTGACTTCAAAGCTTCAAAGAACAGGCTGACTCTCTTTTTAAGGCCTAATGCAACTGGTGACTTTCAGTTGAAGCCAATGCTCATTTACCATTGTGAAAATCTTAGGACCCTTAAGAATTATGTGAAATTGGCCGGGCGCGGTGGCTCAAGCCTGTAATCCCAGTACTTTGGGAGGCCGAGACAGGCGGATCACGAGGTCAGGAGATCGAGACCATCCTGGCTAACACGGTGAAACCCTGTCTCTACTAAAAAAAAAAAAAATACAAAAAACTAGCCGGGCGAGGTGGCGGGCGCCTGTAGTCCCAGCTACTCCAGAGGCTGAGGCAGGAGAATGGCGTGAACCCGGGAGGCGGAGCTTGCAGTGAGCAGAGATCTGGCCACTGCACTGCAGCCTGGGCGACAGAGCGAGACTCCGTCTCAAAAAAAAAAAAAAAAAAAAAAAAAAATTATGTGAAATCTACTCTCCTCATGTTCTATAAATAGAATGGCAAAGCCTGGAGAATAGCACACCTGTTTATAGCATGGTTTACTGAATGTTTTAAGCCCACTGTTGAGACCTACTGCTCAGAAAAAATATTGCTTTCAAAATATTACTTCTCATTAATAATACAGCTGGTCATTCAAGAGCTCTGATTAGGATGCATGAAGAGATTAATATTGTTTTCATGCCTGTGAACACAGCATTCATTGTGTAACCCATAGACTAGAGTAATTTTGTCTTTCAAGTCTTATTATTAAAGAAATATCTTGGGAGGCCGAGGCAGGCAGATCGCCTAAGGTCAGGAGTTTGAGACCAGCCTGGTCAATATGGTGAAACCCTGTCTCTACTAACATTACAAAAATTAGTCTGGTGTAGTGGCAGGCACCTGTAATCCCAGCTAATCGGGAGGCTGAGGCAGGGGAATCGCTTGAACCCAGGAGGCGAAGGTTGCAGTGAGCCAAGATGATGCCATTGCACCCCAGCCAGGGGGACGAGAGCGAGACTCCATCTCAAAGAAAAGAAATATCTATTTTAAGGCTATGGCTGACATAGATACTAATTCCTCTGATGGATCTGAGCAAAGTAACTTGAAACTCTTCCAGAAAAGATTCACTATTCCATATGCAACTAAGAATATTTATAATTCATGTAAGGAGGTCAAAATGTCAACATTAATAAGAATTTAGAAAAAGTTCATACCAACACTCTTGGATGACTTTAAGGGGTTCAAGACGTCAGTGGAGGAAGAAAGTGCAGATGTGGTAGAAATAGCAAGAGAAGTAGAATCAGAAGTGGAGCCTGCAATTGTGATTGAATAGTTCCAATCTCATGATAAAACTTGAGAGGATGACAAGTTGCTTCTTATGCATGGACAGATAAAGTCGTCCATGGACTTCAGATGGAATCAACACCTGCTGAAATGCTGTAAACATTGTTGAAATGACAGTAAAGGATTTAGAATAGTGCATAAACTCAATTAATAAAGTAGACTTTGAGAGGATTTACTCCAATTTTGAAAGAAGTTCTACTTTGGGTAAAATACTAACAAGCAACATGGCATGATACTGAGAAAATTCCATGAAAGGAAGAGTCCATCAATGAGCCAAACTTCATTGTTGTCTTATTTTAAGAAATTGCTACTTCACCCTAACCTTCAACAACCACGACCTCATTCCATCAGCAGTCATCAACATCAAGGCAAGACGTCACCAGTCAAAAGTTATGACTCATTGAAGACTCAGATGATAGTTAACATTTTAAAATAATAAAGTACTTTTGATTAAGGTAGGTATATTTCTTAGACATAGTGCTATTGAACACCTAATAGATTACAATATAGTATAAACATAACTTTTGTATGCATGGTGAGACAAAATAAGAAAAAGAAACATTGTGTATCTCACTTTGCAGTATTTGCTTTTTGCAGCGGTCTGAAACCAAACCCACAATATAACTGAGGCATGCCTGTACTCTGATAGAGAGTTTCAGCAATGCCTATTAAAATCGGTCATTGTAATCAATTCAGGTGATTGATTTTTCATAGACTAGAGAAGTTTGGATAACAAAGATTCATAGATTTTACAGTGGCAATGCATAACCTGTTTTACAGGATAGGCAGAGCTGACCCTACTTGTATATATAAAACTTATACATACACACTTACTTTATATAACGTTCCCTTATTATTATAGAAGGTTTTGATATATTACACTTTTTTTTTAATTTTATCTTATTTTATTTTATATTTGAGACTGAGTCTTGCTCTGTCCCCCAGGCTGGAGTGCAGTAGCGTTATCTCGACTCACTGAAACCTCCACCTTCCAGGTTCAAACAATTAGCAGCTGGGATTACAGACGCCTGCCACCAGGCCCGGCTAAATTTTTTGTTATTTTTAGTAGAGATGGGGTTTCACCATGTTGGCCAGGCTGGTCTCGAACTCCTGACCTCAAGTGATCCACCTGTCTTGGCCTCCCAAAGTGCTGGGTTTATGGGCATGAACCACACACTGATATCTTTCAAATATAAATGTTCAATTTTCTAGGTGCTGTCCCAGTTCAAATGAGTGCACAAATTCATTTAAAATATTCAGTGATCAGTGCTGGCTGTCAACTGATGGGTTAGTGTCTGGAGTTCCCCCAAATGGTGGATGCCAAAACAAGTTTTGCTTCAGCACAGATGGTATTATATATGTTTGGAAAATATAAACCTGTACACCTGGATACCTTACTTCATACCCTACTTCTCCTCAGTTAGTTGATTTATAACTGAAATTCATGCTCAGTTTTTTCCCTTCAGTGATTTGTTAAAAAGATTATCTCTGGTTTATTTTTGTATAAGGTGTAAGGAAAGGGTCCAGTTTCTGTTTTCTGCATATGGCTAGCCAGTTTTCTCAACACCATTTATTAAACAGGGAATACTTTCCCCTTTGCTTGTTTTTGTCATGTTTGTCAAAGATCAGATTGTTGTAGATGTGTGGTGTAATTCCTGAGGCCTCTCTTCTGTTCCTTTGCTCTATACATCTGTTTTGCTACCAGTACCATGCTGTTTTGGTTACTGTAGCCTTATAATATAGTTTTAAGTTAGGTAATGTGATGCCTCCAGTTTTGTTCTTCTTGCTTAGGATTTGTCTTGTCTATATGGGCTCTTTCTTGATTCCATATGAAATTTAAAGTAGTTTTTTCTCAGCCAGGCGGAGTGGCTCATGCCTATAATCCTAGCACTTTGAGAGGCCAAGGCAGGCAGATTGCTTGAGCTCAGGAATTCGAGACCAACCTGGGCAACATGGTGAAACCCCATCTCTAGCCAGGTGTGTCAGCGTGCAACTGTAGTCCCAGCCACTCTGGTGTCGGAGGCAGGAGATGTGCTTGAACTTGGGAGGTGGAGGTTGCAGTGAGCCAAGCTCGTGCCACTGCACTCCAGCCTGGGCAACAGAATGAGAATCTGTCTCCAAAAATATATATATATATATATAGTTTTTGCTAATTCTGTGAAGAAAGTCAACGGTAGTTTGATGGGGATAGCCTTGTATCTATAAATTACTTTGGGCAGTATGGCCATTTTCATGATATTGATTCTTCCTATCCATGAGCATGAAATGTTTTTCCATTTGTTTGTGTCCTCTCTTATTTCCTTGAGCGATGGTTTATAGTTCTCCTTGAAGAGGTTCTTCACATCCCTTTTAAGTTCTATTCCTAGGTATTTTTTTTCCTCTTCATAGCAATTGTGAATGAGAGTTCACTCATGATTCGGCTCTCTGTTTGTATATTATTGGTGTATAGGAATGCTTGTTATTTCTGCACATTGATTTTGTATCTTGAGACTTTGCTGAAGTTGCTTATCAGCTTAAGGAGATTTTAGGCTGAGACGATAGGGTTATCTAAATATACAATCATGTCATCTGCAAAGAGACAACTTGACTTCCTCTGTTCCTATTTGAATACTCTTTCTTTCTTTCTCTTGCATGATTGCCCTGGCCAGAACTTCCAATACTATGTTGAATAGGAGTGGTAAGAAAGGGCATCCTTGTCTTGTGACAGTTTTCAAAGGGAATGCTTCCAGCGTTTGCCCATTCAGTATGATATCGACTGTGGGTTTCATAAATAGCTCTTATTATTTTGAGATACGTTCCATCAGTAGCTAGTTTATTGAGAGTTTTTAGCATGAAGGGGTGTTGAATTTTATCGAAGGCCTTTTCTGCATCTTTTGAGATAAACATGTGGTTTTCATCATTGGTTTTGTTTATGTGACGGATTATGTTTATTGATTTGTGTATGTTGAACCAGTCTGGCATCCCAGGGATGAAGCCAACTTGATAATGGTGGAAAAGCTTTTTGATGTGCTGCTGGATTTGGTTTGCCAGTATTTTATTGAGGATTTTTACATTGATGTTCATCAGGGTTATTGGCCTGAAATTTTCTTTTTTTGTTGTGTTGCTGCCAGGTTTGGATATTAGGATAATGCTGGCCTCATGAGTTAGGGAGAAGTCTCTCTTTTTCTATTGTTTGAAATAGTTTCAGAAAAAATGATATTAACTCCTCTTTGTACCTCTGGTAGAATTTGGCTGTGAATATGTCTGGTCCTGGGCTTTTTTTGGTTGATAGGCTATTAATTACTGCCTCAATTTAAGAACTTGTTATTGGTCTATATAGGGATTTGACTTCTTCCTGGTTTAGTCTTGGGAGGGTGTATGTGTCCAGGAATTTATCCATTTCTTCTAGATTTTCTAATTTGTTTGCATAGAGGTGTTTATAGTATTTTCTGATGATAGCCTGTATTCCTGTGAGATCAGTGGTGATATCCCCTTTATCATTTTTTATTGTGTCTATTTCATTCTTGTCTCTTTTCTTCTTCCTTAGTCTGGCTAGCAGTCTCTCTATTTTGTTAATCTTTTCAAAAAACCAGCTCCTGGGTTCATTGATTTTTTGAAGGCTTTTTTTGTGTGTGTCTCTATCTCCTTCAGTTCTGCTCTGCTTTTAGTTATTTCTGGTCTTATGCTAGCTTTTGAATTTGTTTGCTTTTGCTTCTCTAGTTCTTTTAATGGTGATGTTAAGGTGTCGATTTTATATCTTTCCCACTTTCTCCTGTGGGCATTTAGTGCTATAAATTTCCCCGTGAACACTGCTTTAGCTGTGTCCAAGAGATTTATGTCTTTGTTCTCATTGATTTCAAAGAACTTATTTATGTCTGCCTTAGTTTTGTTATTTACCCAGGAGTCATTCAATAGCAGGTTGTTCGGTTTCCATGGAGTTGTGCTGTTTTGAGTGAGTTTCTTAATCCTGAGTTCTAATTTGATTGCACTGTGTTCTGAGAGACTGTTTTTTATGATTTCCATTATTTAGCATTTTGCTGAGGAGTGTTTTACCTCTAATTTTAGAATAAGTGTGATGTGATACTGAGAAGAATGTATATTCTGTTGATTGGGGGTGGAGAGTTCTATAAATGTCTATTAGGTCCCCTTGGTCCAGAGCTGAATTTAAGTCCTGAATACTCTTGTTAATTTTCTATCTGATTGATTTGTCTAATATTGACAGTGGGGTGTAGGGTGTTAAATTCTCCCACTATTATAGTTTGAGAGTCTCAGTCTCTTTGTAGGTCTATAAGAACTAGCTTTTTGAATATATGCTCCTGTATTAGGCACATATATATATTTAGGATAGTTAGCTCTTCTTGCTGTAGTGATCCCTTTATCATTATGTAAAGCCCTTGTCTTTTTTCTTTCTTTGTTGGTGTAAAGTCTGTTTTATCAGAGACTAGGAATGCAACCACTGCTTTTTTTTTCTTTCCATTAGCTTGGTAAATATTCTTCCATCCCTTTATTTGAGACTATGTGTGTCTTTGCACGTGAAATGGGTCTTCTAAATACAGCACACCGATGGATCTTGACTCTTTATCCAGTTTACCAGTCTGTGTCTTTTAATTGGGGAACTTAGCCTAGTTACATTTGAGGTTAATATTGTTATGTGTGAATTTGATCCTGTAATTATGATGCTAGCTGGTTATTTTGCCCATTAGTTGATGCATTTTCTTCATAGTGTTGATGATCTTTACAATTTGGTATATTTTTACAGTGACTGGTACCAGTTTTTCCTTTCCATATTTAGTGCTTCCTTCAGAAGCTCTCATAAGGCAGGCCAGGTGGTGACAACATCTCTCAGCATTTGCTCATCTGTAAGGATTTTATTTCTCCTTTGCTTATGAAGCTTAGTTTGGCTGGATATGAAATTCTAGGTTGAATTTTTTTTTTTTTTTAAGAATGTTGAAATTTGACCCCCTACTCTCTTTTGGCTCATAGTGTTTCTGCAGAGATCTGCTGTTAGTCTGATGGGCTTCCCTATGTGGGTAACCTGACCTTTTTTTCTCCCTGTCCTTAATATTTTTTCCTTCGTTTCAATCTTGGTGAATCTGACAATTATGTGCCTTGGGGTTCCTCTTCTCGAGGAGTATCTTTGTGGTGTTCTCTGTATTTCCTGAATTTGAATGCTGACCTGTCTTGCAAGGTTGGGGGAAGTTTTCCTGGATAATATCCTGAAAAGTGTTTTCCAACTTAGTTCCATTCTCCCTGTTACTTTCAGGTAAACCAATCAAACATAGGTTTGGTCTTTTCACATAGTCTTATATCAAGATGGATTAAAAACTAAAACGTTAGACCTAAAATCATAAAAAATCTAGAAGAAAATCTAGGCAATACAATTCAGGACATAGGCATAGGCAAAGCCTTCATGACTAAAACACCAAAAGCAATGGCAACAAAAGCCAAAATTGACAAATGGGATCTAATTGAACTAAAGAGCTTCTACTCAAGCCAAAATTGACAAATGGGATCTAATTGAACTAAAGAGCTTCTACTCAGCAAAAGAAACTATCATCAGCATGAACTGGCAACCTACAGAATGGGAGAAAATTTTTGCAATCTCTCCATCTGACAAACTGCTAATATCCACAATCTACAAGGAACTTAAATTTACAAGTAAAAAACAAACAACTTGATCAAAACGTAGGTGAAGGATATGAACGGATACTTCTCAAAAGAAGACAGATACACAGCCAACAAACATATGAAAAAAAGCTCATTATCACTGGTCATTAGGTAAATGCAAATCAAAACCACAATGAGATACCATCTCACACCAGTCAGAATGGTGATCATGAAAAAGTTAGGAAACAACAGATGCTGGAGAGGAGGTGGAGAAATAGGATCGCTTTTACACTGTTGGTGGGAGTGTAAATTAGTTCAACCATTGTGGAAGACAGTGTAGTAATTCCTCAAGGATCTAGAACCAGAAATACATTTAATCCAGCAATCCCATTACTGAGTATATACCAAAAGGATTATAAATTATTCTACTATAAAGACACATGCACACATATGTTTATTGCGGCACGACTCACAATAGCTAAGACTTGGAACCAACCAAAATGCCCATCAATGATAGACTGGATAAAGAAAATGTGGCACCTATATACCATGGAATACTATGCAGCCGTAAGAAAGGATGAGTTCATGTCCTTTGTAGGGACATGGATGAAGCTGGAACCATCACTCTCAGCAAGCTAACACAGGAACAGAAAACCAAACACCACATATTCTCACTCATAAGTAGGAGCTGAACAATGAGAACACATGGACAGAGGGAGAGGAACATCTTACAGCGGGGCCTGTCAGAGGGTGTGGGGCTAGGGCAGGAATAGCATTAGGAGAAATACCTAATGTAGATGATGGGTTGATGGGTGCAGCAAACCACCATGGCATTTGTACACCTATGTAACAAACCTGCACATTCTGCACATGTATATGTATCTCAGAACTTAACGTATTTTTTATATATACATACACACACACACACACACACACACACATATACACACGCAGCAGAAAGAAAAGATCGTCTCCGACTCTGAGACCATTTCTCTGTGACACTATCTGCCTCAATTCTTCACTGAAATTAGTAGTAATTACTGCTATTGGTTTAGATTCTGCTATGAAGTTATTGTTTTTGGAGGTCAAGAGTCAACACAGAAAGGATCACATTTTTTGCTCAGAAGGCATTGACTGCCCTGGCTCCTGAGCCTAATTCCTCACCTGCACAGTGATGGGGATAGCAGTGCCTGTCTCATAAGGGGCATATCACAGGACTCAGTGTAAAATTAATACTGATCAAATGCCAAAAGTATTATTAAATTAATCTATTAAATTAAAGATAAGATGGAGAGTTTTTGCTTAATTCAATCAATATTTGCTGCAGTTACCACTATAAACTGCCAAGAGGGTGTGCATTATTCTCCATCTCCTAAAGAAGACATTCAGGAATAGGTGCCCACGCACTAGCAGTATTCTTCCAAAAACAAATAACGTGTGACAATGTGCATTAAGATGACCTTTCAAGGAACCCCCTGACATATATGCTGGCAGTTATATGAAGATATGATACCAGCTCCCATGGGGAAAGAATTTAGTTTTTGCCAAATTTCTGCTTTCTGACAGTAGAAGTGGTAAGACTAGCAAAAAAGGCAAAGGTGAAAGAAAAAAAAACGAACAAACAAAAACAACTTGTTAGAATGTGGAGTTTTTTTTTTAAGCTTATATTTTAAGTTGTGGGATACATCCACAGAACGTGCAGGTTTGTTAAACGGGTATACCTGTGGCATGGTGGTTTGCGTCACTAATCAACCTGTCATCTACATTAGGAATTTCTCCTAATGCTATCCCTTCCCAAGCCCCCACCCCACAACAGGCTCCAGTGTGTGATGTTTCACTCCTTGTGTCCATGTGTTCTCATTTTTCAACTCCCACTTATGAGTGAGAACATGTGCTGTTTGGTTTTCTGTTCCTGCATTAGTTTGTTGAGAATGATGGTTCCGCCTTCATCCATGTCCCTGCAAAGGATATGAACTCATCCTTTTTCATGGCTGCATAGTATTCCATGATGTGTACGTGCCACATTTTCTTTATCCAGTCTATCACTGATTAGCATTTGGATTGGTTCCATATCTTTGCTATTGTGAACAGTGCTGCAATAAACATATATGTGTCTTTATAGTAGAATGATTTATAATCCTTTGGGTATATACCCAGTAATGGGATTGCTGGGGCAAATGGTATTTCTGGTAGGATGTGGAGATTCTTCAAAAACACAAGGATTTGAAGAAATTGTCTCAAAGAATAGCTACCACTTCTAAAATGCAGTTAGACTAATTTCATGAGCTGTGCACTGATTAGTGGAGAGAAGGATGGTTAAAATCAGAAAGGTTGGAGCATATGAGTGATGCTCTGATGTCCCATATGAGCCCTGACCTCCTGCCCGGTTTGGAAGCAGATGATGGCCAACGGTACAATCTGCCAATTCCCAGGACTCACAGGACTCCTTTACAAAGGCAGAATAAATTTGAACTATGCAAATGTGGCCACGTTCCTCTGACAAGCACTCCTCAGCCAGCAACCATTTAGACAAAAATCCCTGAGACAACGTTTACCCTTAAAATTAGAGAATTCAAACATAACCAGAATATTTCTTCTGGTTTCTTCCAGAATACCAGGAATGCTTACAAGCTGCCTTAGGAGTTTAAGATTCTAATTCCAAGCTTGAAACAACAGCCATCGAGAGTCTCTGGAGGCACTGATAGTTGTTTAAAAACTCCTTATTTATTTTTTACCTTGTATGTGCTGAAATCCAGACTTTCAACATATTGTATTACAGAGGGATGTGTTTTTCAGGAAAGATATTAAAAAAAAAAATGTAATACAACTAGGTTGACTATATAACTACATAATTTTTTTTCCCAAACATTTTAAGAGTGACAGCAACTCTATTAATTACAAGGACAGGGCTCTTTTAGGTAAGTCAGGGTTATAACTACCATAAACATCACAAAAATAAGAAGATATATTGAAGAGATCTCTGCCTTTAATGTGTGCTAGATGCTCTGTCTCCAATGTGTTTTTTGGGTCGATTTCACTTAGCTTCTCTCTCAGTTTCCCTCCTATCAATTAAGCCCTTTTAAGGAAATAAATCTAAGTTCATGAGGCTCGGATCCTGACACTATACCTTCTCATTCCTAATTTTCTCTTCCAGAAGAGTGGGTCCTATCTAATCAACTCCAATCCACTGGTTGGTTGTTACCTATTAGACACAACTGGTTTTGAAGCTCAGTGAAAGAAGGAATGATTCTATATTTTGTGTATATTATTGTATCCTTAGTCCATTTTACAGTGTTTGACAAGTAATAGGGACTAAATGAATCATTGAATGCATGCATAAATGGTAGTGCCTGGTAATTTTGTCATGGGAAGCCTTAAATCTGTGCCTCCTCTGCTATATCGAATCTCCTTGAACATCGTTATCTGTGCGAATCTATATATTTGTATTCACTTTATATGTTCAAAATCTTCCCTCAGCTCCCACTGAGTGATTATTCAATATATGGCCTTATAATTCTCTACCCCGTTGAATGTTTAGGACATTGTTTAAGCTGACATCCAGGAAAATATTATGTCTCAGGTCAAAGATTAAATCTATGATTTCCCCAGGGAACTTATGATTTTTATCCTTAGGAATAATGACAATTTTATCATTCACCATGTGAACTTTTGTTTCTACTTGCAGCATCACTTAGTAGGAACAATTTCCAGCATCTTGTTGTAACACTCTTATTGACTTTCCATTTTAATTTTACATGTTGTTTCTCTGCTATTTTATTATTTTGTTCACACGTACTTATTTTATTGTTTGTTCTCCTTTAAACAACTTTAAATTATCTGTGGAATATAGCCAGGAAAATAAAATGGAAAGTGTCTCATAATTTCTAGCATATAGTAAGCACCCAATAAATGTTGGTTCCACTGCCTTCCCTCCTCCTACTATTCTTTTCACTGACAATCTGTCCTCAAACAATATTTTCAGCTTATTTTTTAAAACCTCTTCATGTGAATATGACACGAAATGTCTCATTTCTGAAAATATATTGACCTATATCATTACAGAGACTCAGTCTGGCAAATTCCAAAGGTCTAAAATATTAGGAGAATCAACTGAGGTAGCCATATATGACAAAATGTTTTCTCTTTGCACAGCAACGTAATTATAACAAAGGTTAAATATTAATTTTAACAAATCACTGATAACAAGGCTTAATTACTAATTGACAGGCCAGTCCATAAGGATTTGGAAGTCAAAGCTAGTATTGGTATTCTACACCCTGCATGGTCACTGGCTCTGCTCTGACTTGTGTTATTAAGTCCTTGGCTGGGAAAGATCAGGTCAGCTCTCTCAAATTCCTTGGGGGTCTATGAAACTTCCAGTACTATCACGGCTGTACTTCACCTCTCACTATTGTTAGCAACGTCACCATCCTCTGCAGCCTCATCCAAAGCCTTGTATTATATCACATATGGCAGCTCCATGGAAAACCTACCAGTTATCACCACTGAGTGTTCTAGATCACCCAGGGAGAGTTCACAGAAATCCCTGAAGGAATGCCCTTCCTGCTACATGGAATTTCAGTAGACATGGCAGGGAATGCTTGCTTGCTTTGACTAAAAATTCCTCCATGAAGTATTTTTATTTTTAATAAATAGGTTTATTGAAGTCTAAGTGTCATTTTAAAACTGCACATATTTCTTTTTCTTTGTTTTATTTATTTATTTATTTTTTTGATGGAGCCTCTCTCTGTCATCTCTCTCTGTCACCAGGCTGGAGTCCAGTGGTGCGATCTTGGCTCACTGTAACCTCTGCCTCCCAGGTTCAAGCGATTCTCCTGCCTCAGCCTCCCAAGTAGCTGAGACTACAGGCACGTGCCACCACGTCCAGCAAATTTTTGTATTTTTAGTAGAGACGGGGTGTCACCATGTTGGCCAGGCTGGTCTTGAATTCCTGACCTCAGGTGATCTGCCCGCCTCTGCCTCCCAAAGTGCTGGGATTACAGGCGTGAGCCACTGCGCTGGGCCGTATTTTTTTTTTTTTTCAGTAGAGACAGGGTTTCACTATGTTGGCCAGGCTAGTCTTGAACTCCTGACCTCATGATCTGCCCACCTCTGCCTCCCAAAGTGCTGGGATTACAGGCGTGAACCGCCGTGCCCAGTCAACTGCACATCTTTCATGTACACAATTTGATGTGTTTGCACTGCATAGTCAAGTGAGTGCAGATATTTTCTGAAGTGGCCTGATGTTTTCCCACAGGAAGCCCAGAGAAGAATAGAGCAAGGCTTGCTCTGCTTTAGTCACCAAAGTCTTTATTCTAATTTTTCCATTACCTATTCATTATCTTCTCAGAAATATCATCTTACCTTTCTTATTTGTTATTATCCTACTTAATGAAGGGGTCCTAATTCTTTTTTTGTGTATGTGTGTATATTTTATATATACTTTTGACCTGTTATCATCCATATATTATGCTAAACTCTCATTTTTTATTATACCAGCCTTCAATATTTGATAGGTAAGATGTTTTACACAAAGAGTACCGACATTAAGTGTACGGTTTGAAGATCATTGGTAATTCTATTACCCCAGAAAAATCTTTAATGTCCTTTTCTATGAATTTATGCATGTTGCAGCATGTATTCAGAGTTTGCTCCCCCCACACACCTTTTTTTTTTTTTACTATTTAGAACTCTAATAGATAAATATGGAAAAATATGTTTATTCATTTTCCAGTTGATGGACAATTTGGTTGGTTTCCAGTTTGAAGTTATTGTAATAAAGTTACTATAAACATTCCAACACAAGATTTTTTTGTGAATGTGTGATTTTCTTTCCTCGGATATGTACTTTGCTTTAAGAATTGCTGGGCTATATGGTATGTGTATGTGTTTAAATTTAAAAGAAACTCCTGATATTTTCCCTGAGAAAACTTTAAAGGATTACACTGCAGGCAGCAATGTAAGAGATGTATGTTTGCTTCACGCTCTTTCCAAGACCTGGTATTTTCAGGCATTTAATTTCAGCTATTGTAATAAATATATAGTAGTATTTCCTTGCAGCTTCCTGTGAATGACTTTGTGCAACATTTTGAAGGTTGGGAGGGTTTAGTGGTCATTCATGTATCATTTATTTGAAGTATCTGTTCAGATATTAGCTCATTTTAAATTTGATAGGTGTTCTGCACATCTGGATGTGAGACCTTTATCAGATATATATGTTGCACATATGTCTCCAGGTTGTGTCTTGCAGCTCCATTTTTTTTAGCAATGTCTTTGATGAGAAAAAGTTTTCATTTAAGGCTTGGCACAGTGGATCACATCTGTAATCCCACCACTTTGAGAGGCTGAGAAGGGAGGTTGGTTTGACCCCAGGAGTTTGAAACCAGCCTGGGCAACATAGTGAGACTTCATCTCTATAAAAAATACAAAAATTACCTGGGCATATGAAATAAATATTCATAAACTGAATTTTATCTACATATTCAGTTTATGAATATTTGTCTTTACAATTAGTTCCCTTTGTGTTGTTCTTGAGAATCTTTATCTCTCCTTATTACAAGATTTTTCTTCACCTGTAATCCTCACAACTCTGTCAGGTAGACAGATTTCATTTTAAGTTCTACATCAATTCACGATATAAAGGTGTCTGTCAAAGTAATCCAAAAGAAAAATTTCAATAAAAAATACCAAAACATGCATGCTTTTCAAAACCCTGAATGTTTACAGTTAAAAAATACTCTAAACTAATATGATTATTGTTCAATATTTGTATAGAGATAGAGTGTCACTATATTGCCCAGGCTGACCTTGAACTCGTAGCTTCAAATAGTCCTCACACATTAGCCTCTCAAAGTGCTGGGACAAATATAAGCCTCACTAAGCCTTTAAATTAATTATTAATAAATGTAAAGTATATTAAGAAAAATAGAAAAAAAGAACCACTGTTATTAGTTGCATTTTTATGAGTGTTTTAAAGTTTTCTTATAATTATTTTTGTAATTTTTATGAGGTAGTATTGTTTCTTGAGGTTTTTTTGATACCTAATGATTGATTTATTTAATTACTTAAAATTTTTGTAATTTGTTTCTATGGGTACACAGATAGAGGTAGGTAATTTTGAGATAAAAAGTATATTAGAAACTAAAAGCAGTTAACTAAAATCAACTTTAGGGTTATAAATTAGGTTTGCACATATGAAACTTAACATCTAGGCACACCTACACACAAATACATCTATTTCTTTGGTTCTTATGAAAAATAGCATGCCCAAAATCAAATGCTATTCTTTTAGAAAAATATGTTGTTAATTTAATTTCAGTAACCAATTTTAAAAACGCTTCCTTCTTTGTAAGACATAAAATATATAAATAATTATCTTCAACTGAAATAATATCTGAGACAGAATTAGAATGTTTTGAACATTTTTCTTCTAGTAATAAATTAACAGAAAGATAAGATTAAACGGTATTACTAAAATGGTGTTAATATAATAAATGGTGATTATTCAATATTGTATTTTATTCAACTTCAAAAAATCCTTACACTCTCCCCTTCCTTGCTTTGAAAATCTTGGGATTTATTAATATATAATGGTTACATTTTTTTCATTTTAGTTCTCTTTGTATATTTATGGTTTATAATAGTTTTAGTGACCCATGAATAGGCTTTTCCCAGCAGGTAATAATGTGATTTTTTTTTTCTTCTGCCAGGAAATAACCAACCCTAGGTCACCATTACTTAAATAAATAGGTGATTATGTAGCTAAAGGGGAAAAAGAGATATGTGTTAAGAAGGAAAATTTTAATTTTTAATGATTGAAACATATTTTCTTAAGCTAATACAAAATGCTTTACATTTGCCACCTTTTTATTGAAAGTACATTAGCCTAAGTTCACTGCTGAGTATGTACCTAATGGAAAGAATAAATCTCTGAACACCACCGAGCGTACAAATTTGGTTTTGACTGGTGTAATATCTTGAGGTTAATAGGCAAAAAAGATATAATTTAATGTTAACCCTTCTATGTTGTTGTGTTGTATGGAAACATGAATTTTGGATTAAAAGTTATCATTACATCGCTATTCTATTTATTGTTTCAAGTTTGTCAAAGCACATGATAATTTAGGTTATTAAATTAATTTTCTGTAGAATCTGGATAAAAATGGAATTATTTAGAATTGTCTGAGAATTCATTTTATCAGTGTCAGAGTATTTAGTGTACTTCCTTGGACTAAAAGCTCAATTAATGCTATCTCTCCCCTTTATGATTCCAATACCCTTAGGGGCTAATACTGACAAGTAATGTGCATAATTTGAGAACAATATAATACCAATAGTTTGTGATGTTAAGTCCTCCTCATAATTGTAAATATACTGGTTGCCTTCACCTTTCTTTAAATTCTGTGTGTGGGGGGAGTGAAAAAAATAGACTAACTCTAAAAAGTAATTGTAAAGTGATTGTAAAGAGTCATAAAGAGCACTGCTAAAATTCAGTACCACTGGTGTGCTTTAGGCAGTGATTTGTCTTTGGGCTCCAAACTAAACAATACATTTGACAGATCCTGTATCCTAGTCTATTCAGAGAGGAACAATCCCAAGTGTGTTTTAGGATTTGGGACCTCTACCCTAGTAAACGCCATCCTACAAACAGAATCAGCAAGCAATGACTTGGTGCCCTGGTGCATTATTTGTGCGGATATTCTGAAAGAATTCTTACTTTGGTTTCCCGCTATATGTTAACCAGCGTCCTTCAGATGCTAAAACCGGCCCTTACTACTGCAGTCAAATGAGTTAAGAATCTTGCACTATAGGTTACCCTGAGTTACTCAAGTGATCTTGGGTTGGGGTGCAATGGAAACGCTGAGGAAATGAAGCTCCTAGTTAACCCTTTTCCACAGGAAAATCTCCACTATCATTTTGCATACATTGGCTTTTTACATAAGGTTGCACACAAAGAAAAAATTCCAGTGCTATTTTTAAAAAGGGTAGAAATAATTTTTCAGAGCGTTGACTAAAGAAGCATACAACAATACACAGAGCAAACAACTAACATGTCCTGTAGTAGTGAAAAAGCTAAGCACTGATTCCCCTGACCTGCATATTTCAATCATATTTACATCAATGATTGCTGTACAGTTTCAAAGGAATATATTTTCTAGTTTCTATCTCCAAATATGAAAATTAAGTTTAGTAAAAGTTGCCATCATGACCAGATATTATTCATATTAACTACAGTTTAATAACTTACATTTTATATAAAATTGACATTTTTGTAGGTTAAAAATGAGAGGATGCTGACAGTGTTCTATGGTTGATTCGAATACACCTTTCTATGTCAAGAACAGAGGTAAAATATGCACAGGATGGAAAGTTATTCCAAATTAAGATAGTGAGAAACATTAGGGAAAGATTCATAGATAAAAATGACACATAGTGTCACAGCTATCCTTTATTTAGTGTGGTTCCTTAAATATGAGTGTGTTTCTGGGGTGACCATTAGAGAGCAAGAGAGGATGCCACCAAAAGTGAAATCTCAGGAAGTCCAGCCTGATGATAACGGAGATTTAGAAGGGAATCATTATGGATGGAAGATGAGACCAGGTTAAGAGGTCCTAGAAAGACAGCAGACACTTTAGGCTGGATGCGGTAGGAGAGCGAGCGCTGGTGGAAGCTTTTTGATCCTACAACTTCAGACACATGTCCTGAGAATGTATGTAATTTTATTTTGTACAAGGGCACATATATAGTTTGGAAAATTAAAAGAAAGAAGGAGGTTATGCAAATGCATATAAATGTATATATAAGTACTATGTGTTCATCATCACCTTAACTTATAAACTTGTGAGCTCCATAAATGAAACAATTTGCTGGAGATATATCACAAACTTAAATCTGACAAAGACACCAGAATCAATATTTTCTTCTGAGTCATTATTTTCAGAAGCTTGATATACCTTTAAAAACTATGCCTTTTTTTTAATCTCCTTACTATAAAATATTGAGATTCATCTTGAGATTCTTCAAATTCAGTATTGTTTTTGATCCAGTCATAAAATGATATAAAATGTATGTATTGGATAAAAAGTTTGCTAAGGTAAATAACATAAGAGGGAAGAATTAATGATAACAGCCTAACTCTTTCAAAAGAGCAAACTCTTTCAATATAAATTTTGCAAAAATGAGAAAAGCAGTCTTAGAGCAGGAAGGCACATTTTTCTTAATTTTACAAATGTTCAATAATGCTAAGTGATTCAATAACAAGACTAGTTTAAGGGAGACTTTTTTAAAACAAGAAAATAAGAACTCCTTTAACAAAACACACACACAAAGTGTTAATTTAAGTTGATATAAATAAATTTAAGTCAGATAATACAGGGAAGGTATCTGACATCTTTTAGCTCTCACATTAAATTACTGTATATATTTATGAAAAATCAAAAAGTGATACTCTCATTATATGTTACATATTGTACAATTTGTCATTCTTGTATTTCCAATTATTTATTTCCCTCAGTTAGCTTTAAACATTAAGACTCTACGACTTTCTTATTATTTATTTTTCTGCTTCCTTTGCTCCTACCCCATTCTATGAAAATTCCCCTTCAGGTTTTACCAATGATTCAGTAAAAGGGTAATAAAACTTTAAATGGATTTTTTTTGGTATATGAAAATCAAAAGGGAATAAGTGAACAAATAAAATAAACATTACTTATATTTAAAATTTTGCCAACATGTGGCAGGTTTGATTTTTTCTTCTTTGGTGTGGTATATTCTTGTGAATAAGTGAACATCCAAATAAATGAACATTACAGATATGCTGTGTCTATAATAATTTGTTTAAAACTACTATGTACATGCATTCAACAGAATTCCCTGCTATCTCCCCTTACATTTGAAAAACTAACAGTGTTAGTAAAACTTGCTCCTATTTCTTGCTTTTGACACTAATGGGAGTTTTCAGTAAAGACTTCAGGTCCAATTGATGCATGAGCCTAGTAGCTCTCCTTAATTGTGTTTGTAAATTCAATAGCTATTATAGAAAGAGACATTCCTGGCTGCACTTTACAAAAATGATTATACCTACTAGATCATACTTTATTCATTCTTCACTTCTATGTGTTTTAAAACTGTCTGGTGTTAAGAGTAACTCAGAAATGTATACTTGTCTCTCACCAACTTTGGGAGGTTTTGTTCTATTATATGTTCCTCTGATAACTCAATGCATTTTGTCTAAATGAAACATAATGGTGTTGAGAGACTACCAAGAAGAATGGAACAGATTCTTTTTATATTAAAAACATAGTATTAGAAATAAAATTATTTTGGGATTCTTTGAAATGTGTTCTTAACTGTAAGAAATAAAAAGGTGTGAAAGTTGCAAATTTATATAAATAATATTTAATATGAAATATTGACATTTTTCCAACATTGGGGAAAATTTTAAGCTGTAGATCCTCCAAAAACATTCTGTCTGTCTAAATGTGTATCACATAATCCAAATTGAAATATAGACTCAAGAATAAAGCATTTGTAATCTTGCTGTGTTGGAGAAGCATTGGCCACGTCATGTAAACATTCACTTTTTTTTGTGAATGACTTGGTTGACGCTTCCTGGCAACTTCTACTAAGGCACTCATTGCCCCTTACCCTACTTGCCCTGTAGGAGGATCACCAATGTTGTTCTCTCAGCTTATGATGAACATTCAGAAATGTCTGACTATATTTTATAAGGCAAGCAGCAATGGAAGAAGTGAAGAAGACTGGTCAACCTTAAGGCTTTTCTATTTCCCCAAATATATCATGCTTTGATTTCTACATCATGACACAAGGAAATCTGCTAAGCAGATTTTCTTTCACAATTCAAAATTATAAGTGGCACTAATAATGGGATCATAAGATTCAAGCCCAGAGAAGCAGGAAAGAGAACAAAGAAGTGAGATGGGGGAGGGTGCAGTGGCTCACACCTATAATCCCAGCACTTTAGAAAGCTGAGGCAGGTGGATCACTTGAGGCCAGGAGTTCGAGACCAGCCTGGCCAACATAGGGAAACTCTGTCTCTAATTAAAACACAAAAGTGAGCCAGGCAGGTTGGTGCCATGCCTGTAGTCCCAACTACTCGGGAGGCTGAGGCAAGAGAATTCTTTGAGCCTGGGAGATGGTGGTTGCAGTGAGCCGAGATCAAGTCCCTGCACACAGCCTGTGTGACAGAGTGAGACTCTGTCTAAAATTAAAAAAAAAAAAAAATTTAAAAAGTGAGTTAGGGAAAAAGGGGACCTTATAAGAGAGTTTGTTACAGAATTAGCCACAGCATCAATACAAACAATTTGTTATTGCCAGAACTCTACAGAGAGACTACAAGAAGGTACTCAGTGAGATGTGACAAGAGTGTTGCTGACTGCGCATAAGATGAAGCATTGTTTATTTTTGCCAGTGGGTGACACAAGAGAGTAAGAGCAGCAATAGCAGCAGCGTTCTCATCAGTGACAACAGATATGGGAAAAATAGCAACCCAGCTCTATAACAACACAAGTTGGATTTACCCTTCAGAAAACAAAGATGCAAAAATCTGGACTGATACGTAAACTGAATATGGCTCAAATTACTATTTGTATACATCAAATCCACTTTTACATTCAGGATATTAAAGCTTTACCAGAAAATAAGATGCCCTGATGTTTTCCCTGAGAAGGGAAGAAAGATCCGATTCTTTCAGGTTGTTGCTAGTTGTAATCAAGGGCCAGCAAACTAGGCCCATGGCCTAGTCCAGCCCATGAGTCTGTTTTGTATGTTTCCAGATGACACCTTTTACATACTTAAAAATTCAAGAAAAAAAGAGAGAAAAATCTGTGATATATATATGCTAGGTGACCCTAGCACATATAAAATACTGTATCTGTATCTGTTCACAAAATAAGTTTGCCAACCCCTTTTCTAAAACACTGTGAAAGGGGTTAGCAAACTAAGCCATCGCCCCCCATTACTGCATCTAGAGCAGAGACTATGTTTAATTCTTATCCTGTCTTTTTTTTTCTACACCCCCTTCAGCTGGTCTGAGTTATTTGCCTTCTGGGGTGACCTAGATCTTTATTCCTGAGAGTCTGACAATAGGTTTTCTATACAAAAGAATCACTTTAAGGGAAGGAGAAGATTCTTTGTCCATTGTCTTCCATGGTTACACATGAATTGAGAATTGGATAGGACGTAACATAAATCATGTCCAATTTTCATTGCCTAATAGTGAAGATTTGGAAGCTTGGGGTCATTTTAGGGGGTGAAGATTCACATTTGTTTGTTTTTCAGATTTGAAGTTTTCTGGCTAATGTATTTTTTCAATCATTTATTGAGATTGTGAAATATTTCTATCTCATCAGTTTTGAAATATAAACCAAGTGTCTTGACTAAATACAGTCTACAAATGTGATAATTTTCTTTTTCTTTTGCCTGACGGGTTCTGTGCTCTGTCTTTCCTCTAGCCTTCAGATTAATAGGTTGTGACCAAGGCAAGGCAATTCAAACAATTGTCCCAGGTAAGGAGAAAGTATTCTTAATATAGACTTTGCCAGCCGCCTTACATTCTCTGTTTGGAAGAGAATAATTAGCAAGTAGCATGGGAGAAAAGTAGAACTCAGGTCCTATCATTATTTATTTCTTTAGTAAAGATATTTTTTTTAATATGGTGTCCCCTAGAACAAACCAGAGTTTGGGATATAAAATGTGGCTATTGATTGCTTTTCTGTACAACATTGAGTTCTATATGTTTGGGTCTTTCCCTTTAGGAATATTATCAGCTGTTACTAATGGAAATCAATGTAATAGCCTAATTTAAACAAACAAAGAAAAATGTCTTTTTCCTACCTAATAATTGGTTGGTCCTAGTTAGTTTGTACCCCATCCTTTGGGTATACCTCGATATACATGTTGACATTTTACATTAACAGCATTGCCTTAGCCAGGTGCAGTGCCTCATACCTGTAATTCCAGCACTGGAGGTCCCGGCAGGAAGATCACTTGAGGTCAGGTGTTTGAGATCAGCCTGGGCAACATAGCAAGACCCCATTGCTAGAAAAAAAAAACAACAAACTATTTTAGTTAGGTAGGTGTGGTGTTGCAAGCCTGTACTCCTCGTTATTCAAGAGGGTGAAGTGGGAGGATTGCTTGAAATCAAAGTTTCAAGGCTGTAGTCAGCTATGATCATACCACCACATTCTAGCCTGAGTGACAGAATGAGACCATGTCTCTAAACAAGAAAAAAAAAAAAAAGAGTATCGCTTTATTATGAAAATTGACACAGACGATCACATTCTAAAACAGAAAATTGAGGTGTATGAGACAGAAATACTTATTTTAACCTAGATACAACTAAAATTGTCCCCAGAAGCCCCAAAAGATTGCCCCTTACATATCAATGGCTTAAGTCACATCACTTAAAAGTCACAATTGCTGTCCTTTCTACAGGGGAGGGGAACTGGTGAAATGAGTACCTGGCAAAAGGAAAGCAGTTGTCATGACAGGACAAGACTAATGGTAACTTACTGCCTGCGACAGCGTTAGAGGCCAGCCTAAAAATTTGGAATATCGTTACTAAGAAACAAAGAGTGAGCCCGGTGTGGTGGCTCACATCTGTAATCCCAGAGCCTGGTGTGGTGGCTCACAACTTTGAGAGGCCGAGGCGGGTGGATCACAAGGTCAGAAGTTTGAGACCAGCCTGGCTAACATTGGTGAAACCCTGTCTCTACTAAAAATACAAAAATTAGCCAAGCATGGTGGTGCGCGCATGTAATCCCAGTTACTGGGAAGCTGAGGCAGGAGAATCGCTTGAGCTCAGGAGGCAGAGATTGCAGTGAGCCAAGATCATGCCCTTGCACTCCTGCCTGGGTAATAGAGTGAGACTCCACCTCAAAAAAAAAAAAAAAAAAAAAATTCGAAGAGTGAGGGTCTGAATCAGCAAAAAATTCCATTCTGAGTTCACTGGGTTAATTTCTTGATATGTAAACATAACGTCTTCAAAGTAGATTAAGCCCACTTTTGTTTTGTCAAAGCCTTCCTGGTAAGACAACAGTCATAGTATAAAATCAGAAATAGATTGACAGTTAAAACTGAGCAACAAATCTATTATTGTAGCCATTATTGCTCTTTCTCTGATGCACTAAAGCTCATTGATTTAGTGGTTGAACAGCCAAACAATATCATGAATTTTAAAAAGTGTTTCTCACTTCAGTTTTTTTTCAAACTATTACACCAATTACTATGTCTTAATGAATTCCAAGTGACAGGCACTATAACTTTAAACTGAGAATTATATTTGAGGATAATTAATTTAAGAGCTTAGTTAATTTTTCATCATTAATGCATCCTTTGAATTGTTTCCTTAATATGAAGAAAATGAACTTATTGATCCTTATATTGTCACCTGGATACCTTTATGATTATTACATAAAACTCCCTGAATAACATTTCTGAACACGAAACTACATTACATGCATCAATTAAAATCTGACCTCGGCTTCACCATCATCAGACTTTGTACAGAGTTTTCTAGGCTAGACTCATGCCATATTTTAAGAGATATGCTTAGACATAGACCTAATTTGTGTTTGATATTTTAAGGCAATTACATGTTAAAAATAATATATTTTTAGAAGTTTTTAAAATTATACTTTTAATGAATTATATGAAGATACATAAACGTAATGGCTGCTTTCAAAATGTTTTCCAAATATCTTCAAGTAACTCTTGAAGAATGTTTAAAATTCTTTCATATGTTTTATAATTTTCTCCTCCTGATATTTATATGTGTCAGAAACATGTAACTGAAGTGTATTATTTAGAAATATTTAATTTGTTGATGATGCTAATATATACTATGGTTAAATTCATATAGAGTGGCAGAAAGTGACATAAGATGGCTACAGTATTAAAGTTTATCTTAGTGGATAAATGTTAGCATTTTAACAAATGATTTTATCTAAACGATGCCTTCATTTTTATTAAGTAACATTTAGATAGCTGCTATTTCCTCAAATTGTACTCACATTAATAGTATTTATGTAGTGGTTAATTTTGTGTCAAATAACTGGGTTAAGGGACGCCTGGATAGGTGATAAAGCACTATTTCTGGGTAGGCTTATGGTGGTCTCTAAAAGAGAGTAGCTTTTGAATTAGTAAATGAATAAAGAAGAACCAGAATATCTGTCTTCACCTATGTGGGTGGGCATCATCATAGGCTGACAAAGAGCAAGTTTGCTGCCTCTCTTCTTAAGCTGGGACATTCATCTTCTCTTCCTCTCAAACACTGGAGCTCCTTTCAAGGGCCTTTGTACTTCAGGACAACGTGAGCACCTCCAATCTCTCTCTTTGGACTTGAACTGGAAGTTCCATCATCGGCTTCCCTGTTTCTTAGACTTTCAGGTGCTCCAGCTTGCAGATGACATTTTGTGGGATTTTTTTTTTATTTTTATTTTTGGCTTTCATAATGACATGAGCCATTCCCAAAATAAATCTCCTCCTATAGCTAAATCTATATTCTGTTTTTCTGTTTCTCTGAAGAACCCTAATATAATTTGTCACATGGAGGTGTTTCAGTTTATTCCTGTTCTGTAACAAAATACCCAAGACCAGATAATTGATAAACAACAGAAATTTGTTTTTCGCAAATCTGGAGGCTGTATAGTCAAAGAGTAAGTTCCAGGAGAGCTTGGCTGCTGCTGAGAGCTCTCTTCCTGGCTCTCGCAGACAGTCACCTTCTCACTGTGAAGAGAAAGAAAAAGAGGAGAAGAGAAGAGAGAATCAATCTTCTTCTTCTACAAGTCACAATCCTATGGAATTAGGACTACATTCTCTCCTTGACCTCACTTAACCTTAATTACCTCCTAAAACCACAATCTCCAGGTATAGTCACATTAGGGATTAGGGCTTCAATATATGAAGTGTTTGGGGGGGGCGTGAAACATACACAAAAATAATTGGAACATATTCTAATCATGTTTAAATTCAGTTGCATAAGCATATGATGTGAAATATATTTAATTATAGCCAAAAAAACAAAAACAAACAAAAAAACCCACTTGTCGAGGGTTTTTATCTGATAGTGAAAAACAGACTCAATATCTATAGGCCTGAGTTTAATCTCTAGTAAATTAGGGAAATGGAAAGATCTTAACCTATTTTACAAACATTTGGACCACATTTTCTGAAATAATTTTGAAAACCTCTTTGCCCTCTTGTATATTGTCATGTTAATATCTAAAACGTTTAAAAGTTTTAACAGTTGAAAACAAAATAGTTTCTTCCAGTTTTAAAACTGTATAGGCATAAACAATATTACTAAAATATTGATATAAATATTGGTACTACATATTTATTTTATTTCATTTGAGAAAATTGTCTACAAGGTTATCTAGTCAGCAAAGCCAGTCTCAATTGTAAAGTATGATCAATCAATCAAACTTATTTAAGACAGAAAATTAAATTTTAAATTCAAATAAATATATTAATAGGTGTCCTCATGACAATTATCTCATCTCTTAATTCTAACATAGTGAAAAGAGGAAGGAAGAGAGGAAGGAAGAAAAAGACTACGTCATACGTTTGTAACTTGGAGGGAAAAACAAGCCTGCTTTATAATATTAACGATACAAACCTTTTTTCCTTTTTTGCTTTATGGAACTTGTCATCAAATTCTACATATTCACAATAGATTCAGCCCTTTTTTGTATTCATTCAGAAGGTTTTATTCCTAGAGATGAAAGGACCATTGTAAAATGTCCCATGTAGGACATTATGCTTTTCTTTTATGAAGTGAGAGACAGATATATCGAAAGAAAATTACATCAAAACTATGGCATGTCATCTTATCTCATTCAAAATGGCTTTTATTCAAAAGACAAGCCATAACAATGTTGGTGAGGATGTGGGGAAAGAGGAACCCTCACACACTGTTGGCGGGATTGTAAATTAGTGCAACCATTATTGAGAACAGCAAGGAGGTTCCTTTAGAGCTACCATACGGTTGAGCAATCCCACTGCTGGATATATATAGAAAGGAAATCAATATATTGAAGAGATACAATAGCAAAGATATGTGTCGACATAAATAGTTGAACTTGGTAAAATATTTGAGAAATTTTCTGAACCAAATATGAGTGACCAATGACCCCTGACACAGCCCTCTGGAGATCCTGAGAATATGCACCCATGGTCAGAATACAGTTTAGTATTTTATATATTTCAGGGAGACATAAGACATCAATCAATACTTGTTAGATGTCCATTAGTTCAGACTGGAAAGTCTGCACAATTGGAAGCAGCAGTTACCAGGTTATAGGCAGATTCAAATGTTCTGATTAGCACTTTGTTGAAAGAGTTATTATCTAAAGACTTAGTATTAGTAGAAAGAAATATCTTGGTGATAAGGGGTTGTGGAGATCAAGGTTTTATCATGGAGATGTAGCCTCCAGGTAACAAGCTTCGGAGAGATAGAGAATAGAATGATGGTTGCCAGAGGCTGAGAAGGGTAGTGGAGAGATGAGATAAAAAAGGTTTGGCTAATGGCTACAAAAACACAGTTAGATCTGTTAAAAGAAAACCTTCAGCTAAATTAAATTTAAAGGAGTTTAACTGAGCAATGAATGATTCATATATTGGGCAGCCCCCAGAATCACACCAGATTTGAGAGACTCCAGGGATGCCTCCTAGTCAGAATAAATTTATAGATAAAAAAAGGGAAGTGACATACAGAAATCGGAAGTGAGGTACAGAAATAGCTGGATTGGTTACAGGTTGGCCTTTGCCTTATTTGAACACAGTTTGAACACTTTAGCAGTCTATGAGTGGTTGTGAGGAAAGAGAGAGACCCTCTCATATTGTTTTATACTCAGTAGCTGTTTTAAGGAAAAAACAAGGAAGTAAAACCAAAGACAGGCAGCACAGCGCCAGATCCAAAACCAGGCCTGGGCCTGCCTGGCCTAAACCCAGTAGTTAAAAATCACCTCATAACTTAGAAACCGATGTTATTCATAGATTCCAGACATTGTGTAGAAGAACACCGTAAAACTCCCTGCCCTGTTCTGTTTCTCTCTGACTATCAGTGCATGAAACCCCTGTCATGTATCCCCTAGATTGCTCAATTAATCACGACCCTTGCATATGAAATCTTTAGTGTTATGAGCCCTTAAAAGGAACAGAAATTGTGCACCCGGGGAGCTCAGATTTTAATGCAGTAGCTTGCCAATGCTCCCAGCTGAATAAAGCCCTTCCTTCTACAACTCGGTGTCCGAGAGGTTTTGTCTGCGGCTCCTTCTGCTACACTTCTTGGTTCCCTGACCCGGAAGTGAGGTGACTGACAGACGGCCTAGGCAGCCCCTTCGGCGGCTTAGGCCCGCCCTGTGGAGCATCCCTGGGGGGACTCCAGCCAGCCTGAGAGAGCTCCCGGGTAGGCAATTGCCCTGGTGGAACGCCTCATCAGAGCAGCGCGTCGTGGGCCCCCAGTGGAGGATTAACACAGTGGCTGAACACTGGGAAGAAACTGGCACTTGGAGTCCGGACATCTGAAAGTTGGTAAGACTAGTCTTTGGAACTTGCCCACTCCATTTGAGTGGAAGTGTGGCCTGATCACCCACGGCGTGCCTTTATTAGCACTTTGGTGTTGGTTTTGCTTTTGACTTGGTTTGAATTGCTTGACAGGACCGGTCTTGAGAACGTGCCCACTCCATTTGAGTGGAAGCGTGGCCTGATCACCCACGGTGTGCCTGTACCTGCACTTTGGTTTTTGCTTTTGACTTGACTTAGATTGCTCGATACTTTGGTTTTGGTTTTGACCTGGCTTGGATTTCTGGATACTCTGATTTTGGTTTTGATTTTGGTTTGATGGAAACTGTAGAAGTGTGTGTGTGCGCCCTTTTTACCTGTTATTTGTTTTGTGGTGTGCGTGTGGTGTGAGCGTAGTGTTTTGTCTCAAAAAAGCATAGGTCAGGCACAAATAAGCCCACCCCACTAGGAACTATGTTAAAACATTTCAAGAAAAGGAAAAAAAGGGGGTCGGCAGAATTTATATAAAAAGAATGTTATATGGTAAATTCTTGTCCTGAAATAAATTAACTGGTTGTTTAAAGAAAAAAATGTTTATAATAAGTCAGAAAATTAAGACATGTCAAAAAATTATCTGCGAAAGTCATGAAAAAAATTACAAAAAATTTTATGCAAAAAATGTTGTATAATGTAAAAGTAATAAGGCCTCCTGAGTACTGTTGAAAAAACAGTTTATGTGCAAGGTGTATAAGAAAAGTAAAATATATCTTTTGTAAAAAGATTATAAGGAGGTATAAGAATGTGGAGTTTTACCTACATTAAAAGGTTAAAAAAAATTATTGTTTTGAAAGTTTAAGCAAGTTTTAAAATGTTAATTATAAAGAAAATTCTGTGTGTAAACATATTAGCTAAAGTTAAAAAGGTATCATCCAGTTTTTCTGGGAACTGGACATTAAAGTAAAAACGCAACAAGTTTTTCCTTAAAGCATCAACCTGCTCTTTAACAAAAATTATGAAAGGTTAAAAAGAGTCTATAAAATCTTACCTTATGGTCAAACATGAAAAATTAAATATATCTACAAGGTTTTATTAAAATTAAGTTTAATATTAATAACACACTAATATAAAGGTAAATTTTAGCTTATCTGGTATAAAAATCATACAAGAAGCATTATTAAATATAAAATGGTGTTTAGCTTTCTTTGGTCTAAAAACTAACAAAGATAGGTGCTAAATAAAACATTCATTTTACTAGAGGATCGTAGAAGTTAAAGACTTAAAACAAACTTTGTCAATTAAGACAGCATGCCAAGATGTAAATGCCTGGTTAAAATGGATCAAATATTCCATCTGCACGTTAAACAAAAGCAATTGTTATGCTTGTGCACATGGCAGGCCAGAGGCCCTGATTGTCCCCCTTCCACTAAGGTGGTCCTCCAGTCAACCAGCATGGGCTGCATGGTAGCTCTTTTCCAGGATTCTACAGCCTGGAGTAATAAGTCATGCCAAGCTCTCTCTGCTATATCCCAAAGTCCCTGAGGGTCAGCCCCCGAGGGCCATCCAGCTTCTGTCTCCCAACTGTAAGTTCACTTCGTGTTTCTCATGGCAGGGAGGAGACAGCATTCTTTGAAGACCTGAAGGGATGTAGTGAGCTTAAGAATTTTCAAGAGCTTATCAATCAGTCAGCCCTTGTTCATCCCTGAGCAGATGTGTGGTGGTATTGTGATGGACCTTTACTAGACACGCTGCCAAATAACTAGAGTGGCACTTGTGCTTTAGTCCATTTGGCTATCCCTTTCACCCTGGCATTTCGTCAACCAGAGGAAGAAAAAAAATAAAAATAAAAATAATAAGACATCGTAAAGTGAGAGAAGCCCCTTTTAGGTCTTTCAACTCTCACATCCATTTAGATGCAATTGGAGCCCCACAAGGAATACCAGATCAATTTAAAGCTTGAAATCAAATAGTTACAGGATTTAAGTCAACATTTTGGTAGATGACAGTCAAAGAAAATGTAGATTAAATAAACTACATCTATTACAACCAACAGCAACGAGTTTTTCATAAGTTAGAAAGAAAAGCTCATGTTGGACCCAGTCCTGAGGCTACTTGACCTGGCAAAACTCTTTACACTCTATGTGTCAGAAAGAGTAAAAATAGCAGTTGGAGTTTTAACCCAGACTGTAGGGCCCTTAGTGGCCTATCTCTCAAAACAACTAGACGGGGTTTCCAAAGGCTGGCCCCCATGTCCAAGGGCCCTGACAGCAATGGCCCTGTTAGCACAAGCAGATAAGCTAACTCTTAGGCAAAACCTAAACATAAAGTCCCTCCATGCTGTGATAATTTTAATAAATACCAAAGGATACCATTAGCTAATGAATGCTAAACTAACCGGATACCAAAGCTTGCTCTGTGAAAATCCCTGCATAATCATTGAAGTTTTGCGACACCCTAAACCCGCCACTTTGCTCCTGGTATCTGAGAGCCCAGTTAAACATAACTGTGTAGAAGTATTGGACTCAATTTATTCTAGTGGACCCAACCTCTGAGACCATCCTTAAACATCAGTAGACTGCGAGCTGTACGTGGATGGGAGCAGCCTCCCCAATCCCTGCAAACTGACTCTGAAGAAGATGACAAGCCCTCCTCCAGTCTCACCTGGAAGCTGACTGGTCCATGCACAGCCAAACCATGAGGAAACTCATCAGGGGACTCATTTTCCTTAAAATTTGGACTTGTACAGTAAAGACTTCAACTGACCCTCCTCAGACTGAGGGCTGTTCCCAGTATATACGTCAAGTCACTGAGGTAGGACAAAAGATTGCTACAGTTCTATTATTTTATAGTTATTATAAGCGTATCAAGACTCTAAAAGAAACTTGTTTGTATAATGCTGTTCTATCCAAGGTATGTAGCCCAGGAAATAACCAACCTGATGCATGTTATGACCCATTTTAAGCCTCCCATGATCACAGTTTTTAAGATAAAATTAAGGACTGGTCCTTTTCTAGGCGACACAAGTAAAGTAATAGCTAGGACAGGAGAAAGAGAGGTCTCCAAGCATATAACCCTAAAATTTAATGCTTGTGCCACTATCAATAGCAGTCGGCATGGAATAAGATGCAGTTATTTAAAAAAAAAAAAAAAGGTTACACGACAGGAAATAAGTGTGTCTGCCATGAATTAAATTCATGTGCAAATGTGTGTAATTACTGGTCTTGTGTCATCTAGACTACTTTAAAAAAGGATGAAAAAGACCCTGTTTAGCTCCAAAAAGAAGAAGGTAGCCCTTCCTCTATGAGTGGAAGTCGCAACCTTAGTCAGCCTAGAAATTCCAGCTAGTCCGGTCTCTCAGTCCCCTGTGTCAACAGGAAAACCCAAGTTCTGTTGGGGAGGTTGGCCAACGACCACTCTAACTGCTTCCTGCTGAATTGGGGCATAGTAGGGGTTGTGCAGTTGAGATTTCCTCAGGAGGGGTGCCTTCGATGTCATAACATCGGAGCATGGGCTAGCAGGCTGGTCCAGGGGTCCGTGGTAGATCTTAGTCATGGACTGCATCTGGGGCTCCATTTGAAGAACCATTTGTTGAGTATGGGTACAGAGGGTTTCATGTAGTTTTGAGAGATCTAGCCCTTTGTAGGGGCTAGGGTTGCTATGTACCCTGGTCAGTTGGGAGATTGCTTCCTTTACGTGGTTTTCTCTTGCCTGATCTTGAACTCCACCCCTATCAGACATATCGGTATGGGTGTAGTAAGTCCAACAGACAGTGGTTCCAAGTCCTCCAGGATGACTAGGATTAATCATTTTTCCTGTCTAATAATGAGTATTTGCATGCATGCAAAGAGTGGCAGAGTTATAGCAGTTGCGGGGCATATGTGTGTGGGCAGCGAAGGTAGGGTTTCCATTAGATAAACTCCTATACGATGGGGTGTCAATATTTCCGGGATGCCGCATTCTCCATAGAAACTCTTGGTAAGGGGAGCTACTGGTCACACAGCAGCATGGAGGGGGTGCAGTGAGACTGAAATGGGGTAAGATAACAGTCAAGAGAAAAATACGATAAGGGAGGGCCATGGGGGTTTACGATTTTAGTTACTTTCCTCCTGGTTGTTGTTTGAAGAGCAGGTGCAGATCCTCTAGAGATTCACAGGAATAGCTAGCATTGTCTTCTGGATTTTTGGGTTCCTTTGGCAGTATCCAGGGTTTGACTCGAGTGTGATGTATCCAAGACTCCACTTCAACCACTTTAACCGCAGTTGGAGTAGATAAAATGACTGGGTAGGGTCCTTCCCAGGATGTATCTAGGGGTGGGGAATTACAGGGAAAGGACTTGACTAATACCATGTCGCCAGGGTGGAATAGTTCCTTTCCCTCTTCTTAGGGATAGGCTCCTTGTAATGTTTTAAGAACTTGTTGATATTTGGCTAAGGAGGTGATGTCTGCAACTAGGTTGGCCGTCTCTCAGTCAAGCACAAGGTCATTGGTTAGGAAGGGCCATCCATACAGCATTTCGTATGGGCTAAGTTCTTCTTTTTGGGGAGAGTTTCGGATTCTTAGTAAGGCTATAGGCAACAGAGCAGGCCATGCAAGGTGGGTTTCCTGGGTTAGCTTTTTCAGATGTCGTTTGAGTGTTTCATTCATTTTCTCAACTTTTCCTGAGGACTGCGGCCTCCAGGCGCAGTGTAAGTGATATTGTATACCTAACGCCTGGGATATTCCCTGGGTTACTGTAGCCTTGAAAGCACGGACATTGTCACTCTCTAAGCCTTGTGGAAGTCCGAATCTGGGAACTATTTCATAAACTAGCGCCTTTATTACCTCTTGGGCCTTTTCTGTCGTACAGGGGAAGGCCTCTGCCCAACCAGTGAAGGTATCTACCCAGACTAGTAGATACTGAAATCCCTGAGATTTGGGCATGTGGGTAAAATCTAGTTGCCAGTCTTCTCCTGGGTAATGCCTGTTCTTTGTTCTCCTAAAGGAGCTTGTCGATAAGGCAGGGGATTCTTTCTTTGGCACACTTCATAGGCCCAGACTATCTGCTTGATAGTTTTGAAAAGGCCTGGTCCAGTAAATAATGATTTGGCCATCTGATAGGTGCTATCAATGCCTAAGTGAAAGGTTTGGTGAAGGGTTTTAAGTAATTTCCATTGATTAGCTGCAGGCAAAAGTATTTTCCCTTCTTCAGTGGCTAGCCATCCTGAGGGGAGAAAATTATGTCCTCGTGAGGTTCCCCATTCTATTTCTCCTGCTCAGTACTGGGGCTTGGTTTCCCAGAGGGGATTACCCCATACCAGGGGTCCTTCTATAAGCATTTCTAATGGAGGTTCCTGCCTTGTGGCTCTTTTAGCTTCAATATCTGCTTGGCGGTTCCTTTCTATTTCCCTTTCCTTTCTTTTCTGATGACCACGGCAGTGTAAGACTGCCACCTCTTTTGGTTTCTATACAGCCAATAATAATTTCCTAATGGCTTCCTGATGTTTGATAGGTGTTCCCTCAGAAGTTAGGAATTCCCTTTCTCTCCATATTGCTGCATGGGCATGGAGGACTAAGTAAGCATACTTAGAGTCTGTATATATATTTACCCTTTTAACTTTTCCTAATTCTAGTACCCGAGTGAGGGCTATTAGTTCTGCCAGCTGAGCACTAGTTCCTGGAGTGAGGGGATTACTTTCAAGTATTCCATTATCACTGACCACTGCATACCCCGTTTTCGTAGTTCTTTTTCTACAAAGGAACTTCCATCAGTGTACAAGTTGAGGTCGGGATCAGTCGAGGGAACCTCTAAAATGTCCCCTCGAGTGGCATAGGTTTGAGCAATTACTAGTTGACAGGTATGTTCTATCTTTTCTTCATTGTCTGTAAGAAATGTGGCTGGGTTGAGAGTTGCACAAGTGCGCAGTTGCAGCACTGGCCCTTCAAGTAATAAAGCCTGATATTTAAGTGAACAGTTGTGTGACAGCCACAAGTCTCCCTTAGCAGTGAGTATGCCATTTACATCATGAGATATCCACACAGGATATATCTCTTCCCCTGGACAGGACAGGAAGCGATCTCTTCCCTGTGTTGTTTTAACAGCTTCAGGTACTAACACTGCTACTGCCGCCACTACCTGTAAACAACGAGGCCAACCCTTTGCCACTACAATTTCTTTACTCACGTATGCCACGGGTTGCAAGCTCGTCCCTCGGACCTGTGTAAGGACTCCTAGAGCTATTCCTGTTTTTTTCTGTGACATAAAAAGAAAAGTCTTGCCCCGTTGGCAAGCTTAACAGTGGGGCTTGGGTTAGGGCCTTCTTCAGGGCCTGGAAAGCTACTTCTGCCTCAGCTGTCCATCTTACTAAATGGATACTGGCTTTCTGAGTTTCCTTAATTAGTATATATATGGTCTGGCTATTTCACCGTACCTGGGAATCCATATGCGGCAGAAATCAAGGAACCCTCCTAGTTGCTTTAGGGTTTGGGGACGAGGACAAGGCAGTATAGGCTGGATACATTCCTCACTGAGGGCCCTGGTGCCTTTGGATAATTTTAGCCCTAAGTATTTAACCTGCTGTGAGCAGAGCTGAGCCTTTGGTTTGGAAACCTGTAGCCATAGGTGGCAAGGAAATTTAAGAGCGCTTGGGTGGCTTGATGGCACAAGGTTCTGAACGGGTGGCTAAAAGTAAATAATCCATGTACCAAAGCACAAGAGTGTCCAGGTGTGAGAATTGGCTCAAGTCTTGGGCTAACGCCTGAACAAATAGATGGGGGCTATTCCTGAACCCTTGGGGTAAAACAGTTCAGGTGAGTTGAGACATTGGGTTTGAAGGATCTTCAAAGCCAAACAAGAATTGAGAGTCAGCATGTACAGGGATGCAGAAAAAGGCATCCTTAAGGTCCAGAACTGTAAGCCACTCTGTTTCCTCTGGTATTTGGGAAAGCAGAGTATAAGGGCTAGGTACAGCTGGTTATAGAGGAACAACAGCCTCATTGATAATCCTGAGATCTTGCACTGACCTCCACTATCTGTTGGGTTTCTGTACTCCTAAAATTGGAGTATTGCAGGGACTATTCATGGTTTTACCAGGCCTTGGGCTTTTAGGTCCTTAACAATCCTTTGGAGTCCTTGTTGGGCCTCGGGTCTGAGGGGTTACTGCCTTCGATAGGGAAAGGAGGCGGAATCCTTTAGTTTAATTTGAACAGAATGGACAATTTTTGCTCATCCATATTGTCCTTCTGTTGCCCAGACATCAGGATTAATTCCTTCCTCAAGCAAGGGACAACAAACGAGTGTTCCTTCTCCTATGGTCAGGTGTATAACGGCCCCTGCTTTTGCTAGAATGTCTCTCCCTAACAAGGGAGTGGGGCTTTCAGGCATAATTAGAAAAGCATGTGAAGAGTAAAGCTCCCCAGTCACAACTTAACGACTGGGAGAAGTATCTAGTGACTGGCTGTCCTAGCACCCCTCGGATAGTGACACATCTGGAGGACAGTTGTCTGGGACAGGAGAGTAAGACTGAAAGGCTGTGCCAGTGTCCAGGAGACAGTTAACCTCCTGGCCCTCAATGGTCAAGCATATCTGGGGCTCTGTGAGGGTGATGGCATGGGCTGGCGCTTGCCATGGGCACCCTCAGTCCTGCTGCTGGATCATCTGGTTAGTGGCTTCTGACTCAGAGGACCTTCGTCCCCTGGGGCATTGGGCCTTAAAGTGATTCCCTTGACATAAGAGGCATGGACGAGGGGGCAGTTTATAGTTGGACAATCTTTTTTAAAGTGACCTTGTAGACCACACTGGAAGCAAGCCCTATTAGGCATTCGATTTGTCCAGCTTTTCCTTTTTCCAGGGCCTCCAAAGTTTGCTTGCCTGAGGGCCATGACTAAAGCAGTGGCCTTTTTTTTTTTTTTTAAACCCCATTTGTCCCATTCCACCTGCTCCTCCTGATCTCTATTATAAAAAACCGAGGTTGAAAAGTTCAATAGGGTTTCTAAGTTTTGCTCTGGGCCTAAGGCAGACTTTAGAAGTTTTCTCCTAATGTCTGCAGCTGACTGAGTGATACACTTATCCTTTAGAATTAGCTGGCCTTTAATAGCGGCAGGTAACAGGGAGATATGCTTCCTCAGTGCCTCCCTTAGTCTCTCCAGAAAGGCAGTAGGATTTTCTTCCTTTCCCTGTGTTATAGTGGACATCATTGAATAATTCATAGGCTTCTTCCTAGTTTTCCTTAGTCCTCCTAGCATGCAAGTTAAAACATGTCTGTGGCACCAATCTCCATGTTCTGATTCTGTGTCCCAGTGAGGGTCTACACTGGGAACGGCCTGCTGGCCTGTGGGGAATCCTTCTCTTTTCTCTGTTGACATCCTATCACTGACCTGACTGAGATACCAGAGATCGGCATACTCTGGGCCTGCAGTTATGGTGGCATTTCTCTCATTTGGGGTTAGTGTCTCATTTAGCAGTAACATTATATCGCTCCATGTCAGATCAAAGGATTATCCTAACCCTTGTAAAACATCAATATAGCCATCAGGCTTATCCAAGAATTTACCTAGGTCTATTTTAATTTGCTTTAAGTCTGAGAGAGAAAACGGTGCATGCACTCTGGCTGGGCCGAATTGTCCTCCTCCCACTGCCTGGAGGGGGCATAATCGGGGAATATTGGCACTCTCTGGTTCATTGTTTATCCCTTTGTCTATCTCCTTTTGGACTGAATGGGTTGAAGGGGGATCCTTATTAGTTGGGGAAGGAGTCAGGGGGGTGCTAGGGTAGGGAGGTAGGCTCTGAGGGCTTCCTGTAGGGCATAAATCACACTTTTTGCAGAATTGCAAGTTGTCTCTTAATGAAAAGAAAGTTTGTACATGTGGCACTTCACTCCATTTGCCTTCTTTTCTACAGAAGAGGTCTAGCTGTAAGATGCTGTTGTAATTCATACTTCCCGCAGGAGGCCAAGTTTCTCCCCCTTGAAGAGGATATTGTGGCCAGGTGGTACTGCAGAAGAATATAAGTCATTTCTTTCTTAGCGTCTGAGGGTCAAATTGGTCCGAATTCTCCAGAATACATCCTAGGGGCATTTTTGCCTTGGGGGGAACATTTCCCATCTGAAAAAAGAAAATAGGGATGCCAGCATCCCTAATCATTTTCCGATGAACATTAGTCATAGAGCGTCCTCTAGGGTCCTAATGCTTATTCCTTTCCAGGGTGCGTAACCACCCGTGGACCTCTGCTTCCCGGATTACTTACGCTCACCGAGGTAGCAGTCCCGCACCTGTTTTCCCGCCTTTCTTGACCACAAAGAAAGGAGTCTGGGCTGCTGGATTCTAGTGGTCCTTTACCAGCATGCCCAATATTGCCTGTGCGTTCAGGGGTGAGCCCTAGACCTAGACTGGGTTCCTGAGTATTTCATAACAACCCAGCTGCCCCATCAAGATGCATTCCTATAAACAACAGTTCTTATGCAAATTCATTTCAGAGAGGGTGTAGCTAACCTATTAAGTCAGGATTAAGATAGTCTTTTGATTCTGTAAGTACTTTAAGGCTTGGCTGAGTGCAAACAGCTCGCATGTTTGAGGAGACCAATTATTAGGCAAGTTTTCTAACCCTACTTCCACAAGAGTCTCCATATTAATTACTGAATGCCCATTGGGTTTTTTTTTTTCCCTCAATTACCTGGGAGCAACCATCTATCGTCCTGTCCTGAAGGGAGTTCCTCCTAGGTCTGGTCAGACCTTTGTATGGTAATTAAGATTTAAATCCCCTGTTAGGAAATCTGTGGGTTAAGGGAATTATCAGTGCTTGGAGTTACATTACCTTTTTTTTTAACAGAATAGCCCCATACTTTAAGATTTGAGTTAGTAAGCTACCTTTTCTTTTTTTGACTTGGAATAATTCTGAACTGGTGAGGTGTGCTCACAATGAAGTTTCCTCTAAAGTTACTTTTCTACCTTTAGCAAAGCAGTTGCCACTACTGACTGAATGCATTTGGCCCATCCGCGGGTTACTGGGTTAAGGATTTTTGATAGGAAATCTATGGGTTGTGCTTTTGGGCTACGCCCTTATTTACACTGACAACAAAGTGGTATTGGAGTGTTATAGGGTCACAGAGAAGACCTTTAATTATCAATTACAGGTTTGAAATTTACCCTGGCTTTTAAAGGAATAGGACACACTTTTTTTTTTTTTTTTTTTTGAGACGGAGTCTTGCTCTGTCACCCAGGCTGGACTGCAGTGGCCGGATCTCGGTTCACTGTAAGCTCCACCTCCTGGGTTCCCGCCATTCTCCTGCCTCAGCCTCCCGAGTAGCTGGGACTACAGGCGCCCACCACCTCGCCTGGCTAGTTTTTTGTATTTTTTAGCAGAAACAGAGTTTCACCGTGTTAGCCAGGATGGTCTCGATCTCCTGACCTCGTGATCTGCCTGTCTTGGCCTCCCAAAGTGCTGGGATTACAGGCTTGAGCCACCGCGCCCGGCCAGGACACACTTTTTTTTTTTTATCCTTTTCTTTCTTTTTCTCTTTGACTCCCTCTTTGTCTCTCTCTCTCCCCGTCTCTCTCACCCCGTCTCTTTCCCCCCTCCCCCCCCATCTCTCTCACTCCCTGTCTCTCTTTCTCTCTCTCTCTCTTCCTGTCTCTCTCTCTCTCTTAGCCACTACAAACTTGGGACCCTGGCAAGCGTGGTAGGGAATGGGTCCCACATAACTGCCCATTTTGAGAGCTGTATACCTAACTTGGGAGGGACACCAGGGCTAAGATTCCCTGGGTTTGCAGCCTAGATGCCTAAGGACGCAGCCTAGAGCTTCCTTAGATCCCTTTGGAGATACAACTTGCTAGAGGAAATGAAAGTCTGAACCACTAGTACCTAGGAGACCAGGACCAGAGGAAGTAGATTCAGAGGTAAGGAGAAGTTTGGGGCTACACTTTCAAGGAAGTGGTGGTCGGGACCCAGGAGGTATGGGTCAGAAAGAAAGGTAGGGGCTTATGTGACTGTGGTGTAGAGCCTTCTGGCTGCGCCATGATCTCAACCGGCTACTGCCGGGAGTTCGGGACGATAGCTTTCTGCCTCTAGCCGGCCCTCGGCTTCCCCAAGAAAATTGGAAGTTGAAGGTGGCTCCAGGCAGACCAGTGTCCCCAACCCAGAAGAGCCGGGGACTGTTAGAAAGCCCTTCTCCAGAGAGCCTCACACCTGAGTCTTAAGTCCGGTGGCCATCCTAATCGTTTTTAACTGGCCAACATGTGCCCAGTGTTTTCCTCCAATTCTAAGGAAGGACAGGGCAGAATGGCAAGCGAAAGTGGTCCAATATTACTCACCGCTTTTGGAGGTCCCTTTGTGGTCGCCAAAGTGTTACCGGGGGGTTCTTGCTCCCAGAGCTCTCAAGATGGTGGTGGGCCACTTCCAAGATGGTGACAAGCCTCGTGTTCTCTGACCTGGGGTTCTTGGCCTCACAGATTTAAAGGAATGAACTCTTGGGCCATGCGGTGAGTGTTATAGCTCTCTTAGAAGCCGTGGGTCACGCAAGAGAACCGTGGAACCCAGTGACTAGTGTTCAGCTTGATTAGGATGAATCCAGGCACTTAGCTGTGCAGGAACAATGGCAAGCCTTTAGCCCGACTGGGAGTGGCAATGGGCTTCTCGCTGGTTCAGGAGCACAGCGGACACCCTGCTGGATCCGGAGGGATGGAAGTCAGCAGCGGTGGGTCTGCGATGGCGGCAAACAGCAGTGGTGGATGGCCAGCAAAAACTCAGCTCGAGCCTTAACAAAATACAGACCAGAAGAGTGCGGTTGCAAGATTTAATAGAGTGAAATAGAGTGAAGACAGAACTCCCGCATAAGGGGAGTGGACCCAAAGCAGGTTGCTGTTGCCAGCTTGAATGCCTGTGTTTATATCCTGATCCCTGTCCCTCCCGCTGTGCTTTCAGGCAATAGATGATTGGCTATTTCTTTACCTCCTGGCCTAATTAGCATTTTAGTGAGCTCTCTGATTGGTCGGGTGTGGGCTAAGTTGCAAGCCCTGTGTTTAAAGGGGGATGCGGTCACCTTCCCAGCTAGGCTTAGGCCTAGGAAATTCCAGCTAGTCCGGTCTCTCTCTATGAAATTGGCACCTCTTTAATAATAGGGAAAAAAAGAGGTTTGGGGAAGTTAAGTAACCTGCCCCAAATCACAACATTAAATAGTAGTATCATTCCATTAAACATTTCACCTGCTTTTTGAGAGTAAGCCCTGAAGCTATAACTGCTTACATGTTTATGTATTCCTGCATTATGAGATTAAACATTAATACTGCATGATCAGTGGTCATTAGTGAAATATATGTATGTGTGTGTGTACATATATATATATTAAAAAAATAAAAATATTAAGTGAAATACACACACACACACATATTAGTAAAGCTAACAAGTGATGGTGTAATTATAAAAGACTGATTTTTCTCTTTTCCACAGAAGAAATATCATGAGACATAAAGTAAATGCTAAGAAATTAGTGAAGGCCTGGCATATATTTATGTACCTTAGTGTAGAATGAAAGTGGAAGTGTAGACTATGACAGGTGCTGGAAATTAGAACTTGTGCAGTCATTTTGAGAGTATCCGGTAGTCCTTATTCAAATTAAACATTGACATGCGCAATGACCCAACTGAGGGAAACCTGTGAGGTTTCACTTGGGTTCATAAGAGGGCATGGATGAGGCTGTTCACAGAAGTCGTGTTTGCAGCAGCTGGTAGTTTGTGGATGCAATTAAAGCAAGCATTACTGAGAAAAAGAATAAGTAGAAAGTGATAGATACTCTGCAATACTGCTGTCAAAAGCAGACTAGTTGTATACACATACACTTAGTTACCTCTTTAAAACAAAGCTGTGAGTAGAAAAATAAAATAACACAGATAAGTGACTTTTCTCAAGTCCACTTGAAAGAAGTTAGAACTTTTGCTCCAAATCATGAGATTCTTCTACAGTCCCTTTCCTTATTCAAATAAATAGCTGCTTTTATTTTTAAATTGAACCCCTTGTTTTACCTCTTATGCTAGCAAGGATAGTTTCAAAGACACATATAACTGAAACACAGAAAAAGTCAATGAGCTAATGCAATAATATTTTAAATATATATTTAAAATAAAATCGTGAGCTAGAACACAGTTTCAGATTGCCAAATTAGACTCACACACTGTCAGAGTATAGTCATAGTCGATGTGTTTTGCTGTGATACATTAAATCAAGAGGCATCCCAGAAATGTGTAGGAAAAAAAAAAAGAAACAGATTAAAGAATTTTTTTTAACATAAATTGCTCTATTGATCATGTCAGGACTTCTGATTTGTACATTGAGACTGCCTGATCTTAAAACTCTGAGGACAAGATATAAAACTATTTCAACTCCTTAAAAAATTAGTTTTGATTTCATGTCTTTATAATTTATTTTCAATGTTTTCTTATTTTTTAAGATAACATTTTTACTGCCTATCTTCTTATTTTCAAAGTTTGTAGCTTCTTCCAGAAATTAAATTGTGTCATGGAAAGACCGCTGGACGATCTAAGAAAAGAACATTAATGAGTAGGCACCACAGAATATTGGCTGAACGATCAATTTAAAGGGACTTTATTTAGTGTATATCACAAAACATAGACGTGTTCTCACCTTATTATATTTGTTATGTCTTCCTGGAGTGGCATAACAACACAGGACCTTGTGTCTTCCACTTAGTATTGGATGATACACTCACCACTAAATTACATAATTGCTATGTAAAACAGCTAAATTCACAAGTAAAAGTTCTCCTTTTCAAATTAAAACCAATATGCAAAATAACATCAAATAGAATCAGTATTCAAAATCACACAAAAGTATTTTAAGTTCAAATTATATGAGGAACTTCTAGTTACTATTGTCATTAATTGAATCTCCAGTTATAAATGCTTCCTATTGAATGCATGCAGACTATTCATACACAAACAGATCCACCCACGCAATGTCTTACAAAGATATTGCCCACATTGCATACCTCTTTTGCTATGAATTTTTTCGTTTATTTATTTATTTATTTATTTATTTTTTGAGACAGGAACTGACTCTTACCTAGTATGGAGTGCAACAATGCGATCTCAGCTCACTGCAACGTCCACCCCACAGGCTCAAGCAATCCACCCACCCCACTCAGCCTCCTGTGTAGTTGGGACTACAGGCACACACTACCATGTACAGTGAGTTATTTTTATTTATTTATTTTTTTTTTCTATAGAGGCAGGATTTCACTATGTTGCCCAGGCTGGTCTCGAACTCCTAAGCTCATGCAATCTACCCACCTTGGCCTCCCAAAGTGCTGGGTTGCTGTCAACTTCGTGGGCTATTTAGCTGATGGTTTATTTTGCTAATTCATACTATTTTCTAACATTTACTAGCATTGAAGGAGAAAGAGCCATACAGGGATGATTTTTTTCCCAGAATCTTTCAATTCAATTCAAGTTATTTAGAGGGAGCATGTCCATTCATTAGGATAGGCCAGAGATCTTCAAAACTAATGACTTGGTGAAATAACTAGTTTTTCATAGTCTTTTACCAGAATATGTGGCAACTGCCTCCAACTACTTTCTTTTCGCGTCCACAACACTTTAATTCCCTAGAAAATCTAAGCCCACTTATGGGATTGTTTGTCACAGTTTTACAATTAGGATCTTGATTGAATGAATGAAAGAAAGCAAAACAGTTTAACCTGGAATTGAAAACATTTGTAATATTTTAAATTCTAATCCATTTTTAAAATAGTCATTTTGCAATTGCCTGCAATAGTCTTGGAAAAGATTTGCTTAGCTGATGAGAAAAAAAAGTTTTCAAAATATTGTATAAAATATTAATCCTGACTAGGTAGTAAAACCCACAATTATTATTTTTCCTTTTATGGTTTCCTGTATTATATTCCAATGGGTTCATCTTGCCTGCTGCACAGAAAAGTCAAAACACTGTAACAGTGGTTTTGCAGCAGAGAAAGGGCTGAATTATCACAAGGTGGCCAAGTGGAAGGATGAGAGATATTTCTCAAATCCACTTCTCCAAAAGCTCAGAGGCTAAGGCTTGTAAAGGATAATTTGGCAGGCAGGGGGCTAGAAAATGGGTGCTGCTGATTGGTTGGGGATAAAATCATAAGAATGTCACAACTATCTTTATGCACTGAGTTAGGCTCTGGGTGGGGGTTACAGGACTGGTTGAATAAGGAGTCATGAGTTCAGGTGGAGTCAGTTGGTTGCCAGAATGCAAAAGTTTGAAAAACATCTCAAAAGACCAATCTTAGGTTCTACAATGGTAGTGTTATCTATAGGCATAATGAGAACATTTCAAATCTTGTGACTTCTGGCTATATGACTCCTGAGATGTAAGCAAGGTAGGGAATAACGGCTGGTTATCACTTAACTATGCATAGGTCTTAGTAGAATTCAGGCCCCTCCTGAAATTCAAACCATGTAGCCTCTTATTAGTTTTACAAAGATGGTTTTGGTCCCTAAACGAGGAGAAGGGATAGTTTTGGGAAGAGACTATTATCATTCTCACTTTAAGGTTGAAGTAGAAACTAAATTCCTCTCACAGTTAGGTTGGTTTATCCAGAGGGCAGTTAGCTGGTGAGGTGAGAAGCAAGACAGAATCAGCAGTGTTAGATTTCTCTCACTATTATAATTTGGCAAAGGAATTTTTACTTCTTAAAATGTACTCACATTGACATTTACCTCAATATTAGGAGGGTTATTAGACTGGTAGTGATCTATCTGTAATCACTGTTCCACTTCCTATCTTCCTAATACTATCATTGTAAAAGGTATACTTACTGAAATAACATATATGTGTGTGAATATATCTATATGTGTGTGTATGTATATACATTATATATATACTACATTCTCTCTATATGTTGTAATATATACATATATAAAATATGTACACACATCTGTAGATATTGTATTGGGTTGTTGAATTACTTTTTACATCTGGATTCCATATTTGTACTTCTGTGAATTACACATCTAAATTGATTGTTTAGTTTTCTACTGTGGTCTTGTTTTTTGTTTGTTTGTTTTTGTTTGTTTCTTTTTATGGAATCCATTCACTTTCTTTCTAGGGGAAAGAAAGAATTCAGGTGATCCTGTAGAAGCCCTTTTTTAAGTGGATCTCTGTGTAAATAGATAAATAACATTTGCTAAGGTGCAGAGATCATAAATACAAAATGCACACTGTTAGGTGGCCCTGGCTATAACATTACTCATATTATATCCATACTCTATGGACTTGAGAGGCACAACCTCCTGCAAAATGTTTCATAAGCTGTATATATTTCCAGAGTAACAGATGGAAATGTTTCACAAAATACCTCTCTTGTGTACTCTTACCTCATTAAACCTCACTCGGAACTTTCTCTCCCCTGAGATCTCGAGCCAGAGGACACCTGCCGGTTGTGAGGAAAAAAAAAGGGGGTGGGGAGGGACAATGAGACTCAGACCTCTTCATTGTTTCTCTTTATCCTCAAAAAGACTAGGAAAGTTTGAGTTGGGTGTTGGAGATCCTGTAAGTCTGATGGAACTGTCTTGTGCATTCTACAGTCCACAAGAAAATAATAAATGCAGAATTTAAAAAAAAATGTGTGGTAATTAGAGAATTCAATTTACCTGAAACTAAAATAGACTGTAAAGTACTATATTTTGGCATAGATGTAAATAAATAGGCAAATAGATATCTGGACAAAATGGATAATTTATAAATAGATTCAACTGTATGCAAGTGTGAAATACATGACAAAAACATGTATACTAATGTAGTGGAAGGTAAATATGACATTTTATAAATTGTTCAAAACTATAACTCAAGAAAAAAAAGTAAAGATGTACCACTCCTATGCATCACACAAAAAAATACTCAAGATGGATTAGAAAATTAAGTGTAAAAAAGTTAAGGAATCAAGTCATTAAAAACTAGAAGAAAATCTAGGAGATAACATGTACATTTTTCAAATGTGAATACTTTCTTAACAAGAAATCTAGAAAACTCAAAAGAAAAATTATAATTAAATTGGTTATGTGAAAAGATGCCTTAAGTCATATCGTGTGTTCTCATTTTTCTTTCTATTTTATGTTCTTCATAGCTAGATTCCCTAGTCCTTGTGAAGTGATCATATTTTCTATAGTTTATAAAAATCTTCATGCTCAGTAGGATTTTTGTACATTCTAGAGAAGATTAACACGTTTGTGAAACAAAAGAGGGGTTTTTTTATGCAAAAGAAAGCAATAGGTATGTCAAAACAGTTTTACAGCTATTAACATACATAATGATATATGATAGTACATAAAAACAAGTAAATTAACAACAATAGTATCAAATGCATTATTTTTTGGATATGGCTGTATGTTGTTTAAATGTTCTCACTGTTGTACATTTACTTCCATGACAAAATTAAATCAAATTAACTATACATTTGTGAAAGACTAAAGCCAAACAAGTAATACAATCGATTTTGTTTGGCCTACTGCAGTAGGAAGGGGGCCCTAGATCTGAAGGTCAGCAAGAGTTTGCAGAGTCGTTTTGCTTTAGATTTTTCTGGGAAGGAGAAGACAAGTTATAGGAAGGTAATTTTGAGTTGAGATTGTTTGACAATGAGGAAAATCATCTCACTCTATCAGCTGAAGAGGAAATGTTTATCTCTGTGTCTAGTTAGTTTCAATGTTTATCTCTGTGTCTAGTTAGTCTCAATGTTTATCTCTGTGTCTAGTTAGTTTCAATGTTTATCTCTGTGTCTAGTTAGGACAACGAGTCCTAATCTCAACTGATCAAGCATGAGACAAATAATGAAAAGTTGAAGGGTCTGTGCTTGACCTTATCATCAGGTTTAGGAGAAGGGAAAAGGGCTGACTGTGTTTGCTCTCATCACAGGAAAACTTTAAAGGAGTCATCTGTGAGTTTTGAGGAGGGGAAGAGTAGGCAATGGAGGTTGAGTGTATTCTAAGTCATATGGGATGAATGGTTCTTTGCAGCAAGCCATTCTGGAACACGAAAGAGGTGGAGAGATAGGGCCTTAGGAAAATTTGGGATTTCCTAACTATTCTTGTTTTCCAGAAATACAGGCTCAGGTGAAATTCATTATTGTTGCATTCTATGAAAGGAAGTGACGTTTTCTGGGAGATATCATAAAGCTTTCTCATTCCTATTCACATAGTCTGCAACTTAAATTCTTAAGTAATGGGGAAAAAGAAAAAATAACCTTTTATGTATAACCAGAAGAAAAAAGCATGGATGTAAATAGATGTTTTCTTAATACTGTGTCTCTCATTATTTGCCGTTTTCATTTCTAAGCATCCCTAAGAACTTCACCTTTTCTTGAGGGAATCAAAAGATTCATTGTAATGACCTTTATCTGCCACAATTCCTAAGGAAATACATTTTATGGAGCTACATTTCTCTAATTTACTACCCTGTAGACATTAACTATTGTTCGTCTTTTTTAGTAGTTTCTTGATAAGTAATGTGATTAAGTAGTTTTCCAGATATGTAATAACTGTGAGTTATGCAATACACACACACACACACACACACGCCCGTATAAATGTAACTTGATATGGAGATATTTCCTTAGAGAGGAAGAACTATTTCTTGGAAGAGATCAATATGTGGGTGATTGCCTAATCAGAGTTTATGTAAGACCTTTATTATCACATGCTCTCCAGAATGTATAATGGAACATTAGTGTAATATATTTGATACATCTGACTTATCACATAAAAGTGACAACAGCTATAAAGCAAATATCACACATAGAACAAAACATTTACTATCTTCTGAAATAACACAGCACCATGTATTTACAAAGAAAAATAAATGTATTCCCTATATGATTGGTTTAAAACAAGTCGCATTTTACTTGTTTTAATTCAACACCTCCTTGTGAGCACAATTGAGCTGCCATATCTCTAAAGAATCAAATAATGGATCAAGAAATTGCTGCTTCAAAGATTATGTGTTTACTTAAGGCTGTGAGCAAAATCTTTATAGAATGAAAGTGTTCTGAGTATTATTGGTAGGGTAGCAGAAAGGGCACTAGATTGGTTGTAAGGATTTTGAAATTTAAGTATTTTCTGAATTCCAGGTTTCTCATGTGCATAATGTGATAAAAGCTACCTATCTATCAGTGTTATTTTGAAAATTGAATAAATTAGTATGCTGTAATTCAATGGATCTAGGACACTGTCAATTGTAATTAGGGACTATCATTTATGTTTACTAAGAAAGAAAATGTGTCCCATAAAATATGAAGAAAGATTTCCTCATAGCTTTAAATTTTTATTTTATATATGGAAAACTCTTTTAGACTAAATAATTTTAATAAATCCTCTAAAAATGAATATATTATTTTTTGTTTCTGAAATTTTCTGAATACACTGAGATTTTTTTTTATTTCACTGTAAAGCATAACATACTATTTTGAAGGCAATTTCAATAACAAATTACTTCAACATACACTTCAACATAACTAATTTAAATAAATCACATAATTTAATTGATTTGTCGACAATGTGAACGACAATGACCAGATTTGGGCACATGCAATCATTGGCAACTACGCCTGAGACAACCCCCTGAGCAAGAGGAATTGTTAGACATTAACAATGTTAGAAGGGATCCAGTTTCAGAGAGAATAAAATGGGTTTGCTGACATGCAAAATGTGGAATACTAAATACAGCCCTAAGAAATCACTAAAGAGTCAGTTGTAGGTGTGATATGGGCATGCAACTTTGAGCAAAGAACTTTAAGAATCGTAACAATATCTAACTTGAATATTTATTGTAAGAATGATGTAGCAAACTTTTATAATATTCATTTAGGGTATTTTCCATGTTGTGCCATTTAGTCCCTTGCTCCTCCTCCTAAAATACTTGCATTACATGCATTTGTTTTATTTGTTTTACAAATAAGGAAACTGAGCTACAGAGCCGGTAGGTGACTGATGACTCCACGCAGATACTAGATGGCAAAAAACAAGATTTGAACAAATATTGAAAAAGGATACAAATGAAAGCAATACTGGCTTCCATTTGACAGCAGAGTTCATTTTATTTCTGAAATATCACAGTTGTCTTTAAATTACATGTTAAATTATCCAAAATCTAGTATTGCAGGAAAAAACAACTGTGCTACAGTAGAAGCACATTGTCTATGGGACACCCCTGCAGTTTATCTGATTCTATGAGTTATTCTACAACTCTGAAAAGGGATGTCTAGAGGTCAGTCCTGCAGTTTGTTCTAATTATAGGAATTACTCTATAACTCTGCAAATTACTGTAGAAAACTTTTAGCAATACCAAAGAATTCTTGTCTATAGACATGAAAATTCTGCCCTGCCCAGTACAGGTTCAAAAGCCATCCTTCCTCAGTTGGAGAAGAGGCTAATTTTCGCCTCCATTTATACACCATTTTAATACTTGTGCTCTATAAATGTGCCTTTTATTTAGATTCTTCTTTGAACCAATTATAACATCTACCTCCACCTTGAGTTAAATAAAATATCCAATACATGTTTATTTCTATATCTTTATGTGAATTAATATTTAGAATATTGTCTCTTAACACTAATGAGTAAAATATATTACTTTCATTTATTTATTGAACAAATAAATCCATGGATTTCTATATATTGCTTAAATCTATATTAATTTATACCACATCTCAAATATGATTATGATAACAATTTGCCCAAGGGTTGATGTAGGTTAGGAACACACAATACAAATATAGTTTCCCACCAACTTTGTGACCCTGAAAACAAATATTGTACTTGTGAAACTCACATCTAAGTTTTGCTGTTTATAACATTTACACCCTCAATGGTAAAGTGTGTGCAATCCCCGCAGGTCAACAATTTGCTACTATCACACCTTGACCAGGCTTACTTCTTTATAGGTGCATATCACCATTTGTATCTCTAAAATTAGCAGCACTGGTAATCCAAATATCTTGAGCTTTATTAACACTATATTTTATAAACAATAAAATAATAAAACATGCCACTGTGGATTATTATTACCAAGTTTAGGCAATTTTCATGCTTCTAATGACAACCTTTTTAAACATTATATAAAATAAAAACATTTAAATTTCTATTATCTGTTTTTTTAACTGAAAATGAGTGTTAAGCTTTAGCACATCATTGATTAAGACCTTTCTTCTTTTTAATTTTTTTTATTGGTAAATAATAATTGTATATATTTATTGGGTACAATGTAATGTTTTGCTATACACACAGATATATAGTTATGTAATGTGGAATGATTAAATTAAGTTAATTAACATATCAATCACCAAACTTTTTGTGGTGGGACATTTGAAATTTACTCCTGTAACAAAAAACGTTTCTTTTTGACTTGTCCCTGTGATTTCAAGTACATCACTTAGCTATCTGCTGAATTCAATCTAAACTCCAAGGCCAGTAAAAGGTGAGAGTGAGAAACCTGTTGTCTTTAGCACTAGAACATAAGTTAATTATATTTAAAACAAAAATATTTAATTAAAAGAATACCAGATAATCTTTAGGCTATATTGAAATTAATGATTAAGCAAATTGCTATCATGGAATACATAGCTGTTTCTACAATTAGTATGGTAGGTAACATAAATGTATTTACTAATACAAATTTTGGAGGCCCATTAGGTTCTCTGACACCTTGCCTGTCTTCTATATTTAAATTTTAATTTTCGGCAAAGCAAGCAAATTTTTTGGATTGATTACAACAAGCAATTATAAGCAAAATGCTGAAGAAGGTGTAGGTGCAGAAAGGTGTGATACCTTTTCTTACTCATCGTAAAGATCATGGCTGACGCTGCTATTCAAAAGACAGGTTAGCGAAAGAAAACAACAAATTGATTTAATCAAAGTTTTAGGTGACGCGGGAGCCTTCAGGCATGAAGACCCAAAGGACCAGTGAAAACTATGTATTTTTATGCTTAGTTTTAATGAAGAACATACAGCTGTGTATAAATGGGATTGGACAAAAAAGTTATGACCCAATGGTAATAGAATGAGGGGGAATGTTCAGCAGGGCCTGTCCAGATTCTTCTTGGCCTATCTGTGCAGAGTTTTTAAAATCTTTTAGGTATGTGTCAGGACATTTATGATGTTTTAGAATATCCTTTATAAATGAGGGTCTTAGGACCTACTAACAGACAAGATAGGTCAGTGAATTTCTTTTTTTTTTTTTTTTTTTTTGAGACGGAGTTTCGCTGTCGCCGAGGCTGGAGTGCAGTGGCCGGATCTCCGCTCACTGCAAGCTCCGCCTCCCGGGTTCCCGCCATTCTCCTGCCTCAGCCTCCCGAGTAGCTGGGACTACAGGCGCCGCCACCACGCCCGGCTGGTTTTTTTGTATTTTTCAGTAGAGACGGAGTTTCACCGTGCTAGCCAGGATGGTCTTGATCTCCTGACCTCCTGATCTGCCCGTCTCGGCCTCCCAAAGTGCTAGGATTATAGGCTTGAGCCACCGCACCGGGCCGGTCAGTGAATTTCTTTATGGCCAGCTCATGTACAGAAAGATGGCGGGAGGTTAGAGTGATGATTGTAGGTTTCATGGCTGGCTTTGTGGTAGAGGGGATGGGTTCTAGTTTCTGTGACTTACCATGGGGAAGAGGAATTCTGGTTTCTGTGACTTGCTTCAGAGGAGAAACAGGGCAAGAGACAAAGACAGCAGAAGGTCAGAGAGAGACTTTCCCTCTGAGGGTGCCTCTGAGGCCTTCCAGTCTCTTAGTTCAAAGGACTCAGCATTTCAAAGGGTATCCTTTTTTGAGCCCCAGCAAAGAACAGAATGTATTTTCATTTTTTACTCCCTCTTTTTCTTTCTTGCCTTTCTTTCCTTTCTTCCTTCCTTTCTTTTTCTTTTCTTTTTTCTTTCTTTCTTTCTTTCTTTCTTTTTTTCTTTCTTTCTCTCTTTCTTTTTCTTTCTCTTTCCTTCTTTTTCTTTCTTTCTTTCCTTCTTCTCTTTCCTTTCTTTCCTTTCTTTCCTTTCCCCTTTCTCTTTCTTTTCTTTTCTTTCCTTTCTCTTTTCTTTTCTTTTCTTTTCTTTTTTCTTTTCTTTTCTGTTTGCCCCATGTGGCCAATTTCTTAATCCCTTTCCCAATTGTCCCGTTTAATGGGGTTGAGCAGTTATCAAAGGAAGAATGCAAATTAAGGTACAAAATTTTCTTGCTGAATTATATGCAGACATATATTTAAAAGGTAATTTACCTCCGATTTATCATTCTAAGACCATCACATGTTTAGTGATCTCATAATGTATTAATTTGTTATATTTTACATTATCATGCCATGTAGAATACAAGAGTGCCATATATACGTATATGTACACACACACACACACATTTCATTTATGAAGCTTGATAATGTCCTTCAGTTGTAAGATTCAGATTTGATCAACTTACCTAAATCCCATATTTAATAAATTTTATATTACCTCTCTTATTCCTGAACTCCTATAATGAGTTACCATGTTTTAAGAAACAGGAAAAAATCATTTTGGGCTGGACTCTAATAGTGTATGGAAAGTATCTGCCTGATCCTGCGTATATTTGGAAGAAAAGTGTATTTATGTGAAATATTAAAGCTACCCCCAAAGTAACAACATCTCTATCTGCTTCCCATATAAAATTAAGCCAATTTTCATTTTTAAAAATATAAATTGCTAAATCTTGAGGAAAAAACATATTGAGGAAAAAGAAATTTTATTTAAACAGATAATTTCTTAAATCCCCGAGCTTCTGAGAAAATAATTTCAAATAAAAAGGTACACAAAGGATATTTTAAGGGGAAGAAACACAAGAATGTATTGTTGTTCATCAGTCTGATATAATAAAAATATCTGTAAATGACTTATCTCTGTATTGCCTGCCCCAGTATCCATGCTGTTTGAATGCTTAAATACCCTTCCCTCTCCTCTAGTAAGGCAATTTCAAAACTTCTTATATACAAACAAACAATTTTTCCCTTTTTATAACTTTTCACATGTGCAAAAAATACTGACTTTTCTGATGTCTGATCTGGAAAAGTTGTAACCAAGCACATCAGATAGTACCTGTTCATTTTCCATAGAGAAGGTATAAGTAAAGCAACATTTCATAGGGTCACTTATAATCTTCTAAAATGATACATTTATTACATTGAAAAGGGTACATTCAGTCTTGTAGTTCTCATTTTAAAAAATAGATATTTTATTTACTTTATTATCACATTAGTTAAGAGGAGAAGTACTTGAATAACGTGCTATCAGGGGAAACATTTTTGATGACTATCACTGTTTTGACATTGCAATAAGGACTGCTATGTAAAACTAAGACATAGGCTCATCCTGAATGCTTGGAGCTAATTCACCATCGAAGGTAAACACTCAAAAAACAAATAAATACAACTAAAAGGGAAAGACAAGTCTTCTAATAAATTTTACCAGTAACTTCAGAGATAAAAGAATTCCTCAATAACTTTTGATATTATAAGTAAGGGGCACTAAGTTTCCAAAAACAAGCTGATATGGTTTCATTGTGTCCCATCCAAATTTCATTTTAAATTCCCACGTGTTGTGGGAGGCAGCCGGTGGGAGGTAATCGAATCCCGGGGGCAGGTCTTTCCCATGCTATTCTCGTGATAGTGAATGAGTTTTATGAGATGTGATGGTTTTATAAGGGGGAGTTTCTCTGCACAAGCTGTCTCTCTTTGCCTGCCGCCATCCAGGTAGTAAATGCTACTTGATCCTCCCCCGCCACAAGGAACTGTAAGTCCATTAAACCTCTTTCTTTTGTAAATTGCCCAGTCTCGGGTATGTCTTTATCAGTAGCATGGAAATGGACTAATATACACAAACACACACACAACAAACAAACAAACAAACAAAAAAACCCTAATTCATGATATGGGAAATGTACTCCTTACCACTGATAGAGAATAACTCAGGGATTACTGTGTTTTAAGTTACTCCATTATGGCCTGACGGCTCAAAAGTTCACTTATCAGGAAGTAGACTATTTAAAAATATCCAAATGATAGATACTCCTTTTCTGTTTTTAGAGTAAATGGATGACTGTAATAGTGAAAATTACATCACTTGCTTCAAAGTCTTCTGGGAAAATGAACTATCACAAGTCTTTAAAACTGTCTATTCCTTATGGTTTCCTTATCCCTCAAAATTTATTTTATTAAAGGTTTAAGCAGCTTTAAAATGCTAAAAATGATATTTTATAAACATAATACCGGTGCAAGAGTAAAGATATGTGTTTTTAGTTTAGATCAATCTTAAAATTAAGATATGATCATATTTAAAAGATAACTTGAATGAATATAGAACAGGTGATTAGAGCTTCATGGATGTGTGAGAAAAATTTCTATGATAATACTATTTACACTGAAATTATGATAATAAAAGTTTCACATTTTAACAGTTATATTAACTATCTAATATGGTTCTATAAGCATATATGTATATACATATTAATCACTATGAAAATATTAAATACTTACTGCTTTACAGAATGAACTATTCTTTTTCTATAATGGTTAAGCTTTTCAAAAAAGAAATATTATTTATTGGTAATCAACACTTCGTAGTCACCAAAATCTAAAGATTGAGCAGTAATAAATGGCATCCAGCACCTACAGAAAACTTGTTGTAAGAATTGCAAAATTGTACACCTAATTTGACTCAAGTTAATATTATTGAATGTTTACACAGGAGAATATCAATGTGTATATAAGTGTTTTGATACCAATATGTACATTTCAGTAGATACTCTAGGACTTATTTATAAGTACAAATACGATACTTTTAAGAAGCTTAATTTTTCTTTTGAACAGAAAATGGTAAAAGCACATGAACTATTTGGCAATAAAATGAATAAAAGAAAATGCAATAGCTTTGTTTAGCAATTAAGTGATTAATTTTTGATCAAGTATTAGAGACAGTAATGGCTATTACTCTAGCAGAAAAATAAATTATTTTGACCTGTAATGTACTAAAAATCCTTCTTAGAAGAGAGTGTATTTTAGCTTTGACTTAAAAGGCATACAGCTTGAAGGCATGCGAATATTCTTAGACAAATGTAAAATCTAAACGTCAATGGCCATTCAAACTCGTCACATATATCATTCAAAAAGGAATCATGAACACTGAGTAAAGTTGTCAAGTTATAACCAAACATTCTTGCATGCAGGTAGAAATATACATTTTGGGAGGAGAAGGGAAATTTTCCTTTTGATTAACACAATTGTTCAAAGTAACTGATAGACAATGACACACACGATGACATTCATGACCCTAAGTATTATTTATTCATTTGTAAAGTGTATCAGAAATTCATTTTAAAAACTCTATGATGTAACTTCATCTATTTATTTCTGGTTATATAATAATTACTCAAATTCCAGATAAGTTTCTACCTTAACTTTTCTCAGAATATGTACCAGCTAGGAATTTGTTCCATTTATTTGGTGAAATGGGTCTCATAGGTCAGGAATTATTTCTATTCTGCTGATGCTGCTGTTTTCTCTCTGGATTTCTGAATCCGTATAATATGTCCTCGTTTATCACTGATTTTTTTGTCTTTTATTGTGTTTAGGAGACATACCTATGATGTTTAATATAGGGGCAGTTTGCTGATTTTCATTACTGCATAGCATTCCACTGTTTGAATAAATCATAATTTATTTCTGCACTCTGTTATTAATCAACATTTAGGTTGCTTTTAATTATTTTGTTGTTATTGCTTTTGCAAATAGAGTACACAGATGTGCACAATTCTACTGAAAACATACCCAATAGTGAATTTTTTGCTTATATTATAGACATGTGGTCTGAAGTAGTAGATGCTCAACTTTTTCCTGGAGAAATTGAGGCAATGTCTACATTCCTACAAGTAGGTACAAGCATTCCAGGTATTCTACTAGGATTTTTTTCTTTTTTTTTTTTTTAATAACACTATAAATAGACTTTTAAATTTGATCCCTCTGGTGCAGTGGTACCTAATCAAAGTTGTACTTGTGTACTGATGAAACTGAACATCATTTTTATTATTTTATTGTATTATTATTGTTGTTGTTGTAGAGAGGGGGTCCTACTATGATGCCTAGGCTGGTCTCAAACTCCTGGGCTTCAGCAATCAGTTTGCCTCAGCCTTCCAAAGTGTTGGGATTACAGGCGTGAGCCATGGCACCAGGCCTGAAACTGAGAATCTTTTTACCTGCTTAATAAATATTTTGTTATTTCTTTAGTAAAGTGAGCATTCAAGTATATGCCTATCCTGTGGTGTGTGGTTATTTGCATTTTATTCTATTGATTTAGTGATATTTTTGGTGTATTCCAGATTTGTCTCTTGTCTACTATATGAATGGCAAAAATTGATTCTCCGTCTCTCTGCTTTGCACTTTTCACTTCCTATTGGAGTCTTTTGGTGAACAGAAGTTTGTAATTTTAATGTCATATAACTTATTGAAATTTTCTTTTTTATATTGGGCTTTGTGCAAAAATCTGCATATATCCTTTTCTGTTTCTTTTCCTTTCTGCACCTGCACCTAAGGCATTATTCATGGTGTTTTATTGTTGTTTTATTTCTTGGATTTTAGTTTTCCCTTTATAGTTTCTTCTATGATATTTTTGAGGAAAGAATAATGCAGCCTTAGGAATTTGCCGTCTTGGTAGAAAACTGGAAAAAGTAACATTCATTTTAGAAAATTAACATGGATTGTTCATCTATTCTGTATCAGGTTCAGGAATAAATGTTTAGGAAGTGTCTTTATTTCAAAATATACCTTCATATTAATGTACTTGTAGAAAAAGACATATAAACAGAAAAAAATAATGACACAAGTGAAATAAAGATGTTTGCATGTGTGGGGCTGTGGAAGAACACCAGTTAGCCAAACTTTTTTGAGGTTGGGATGTTTGAAAAACTTTCTAAAAGATAAGACTCCTCTGGACTTTAGACTTCATGACTCTTCTAGATGTTAGTCTTCAATCTGAAGAAACATTGGTGGGGAAGCAAGTGGAAAATTGGTTGGAGTTGTCAAATACCAAGGTCAGTGCAGAAAACTGAGCCCTGGAGTATTAGGCTTGATTCTTTTAATTTCTATTAAGAATACATAAGTTTTCAACAGATATAATTAGTCTAAGTGTACTAAGATTCAATAGAAATAAATCCAGTAGAAAATTAGGGCAAATAAGAATCAATTAATTTCTAAATCCTTGTTTATTCATTTATTATAGCCATTAGAAACTATTACTGAGTTAGTTGTACAGACTTTTGCAAATCCTATTCAGTTTGACTTTCTCTGGAGCATACACCCATTGTACATATAATTGTTTGTATTGCTCAGTCCCTAATTAAGAGGTAGCCATAATGAATTTTCACTGGCATTTAACTGATAACAGGACAATACATTAAAGAAGAAGCAGAAGAAGAATTCACGTTCTTGCTACTACAATGCCTATTAGTGTTGAGGCTATGATTTGGGGAATCTCATTAGCAATAATGGTCCATTATATTCCCTAAGTAAAAGCTACTAATCAGTCACCCAGTTAATTACAAAGGTTCCTTTCAGAGTAATTAGGGAGAAATAGCCTCTCATTTTTTAGTAAAAATGACTCAAGAAAGATAAATTATATTCTGTGAGTCTGCTTGTTACTCCATCTTTTCCTGCTACTTTGATTTTATCCAAAATATCCCTTAATAAAATGAATATGCATTCCAATTAAATTGTAAGATTTTAAAGAATCATGACATGTTCTAACTTGTACCTAGTTTTTTCACAAACATAAATTCCTTAATTTTTATATTTTCAATTTTAAGGAATGCAATGAAAGCAGAAATTTTAGTGTTATCACAGTGATTAAGGAGAAAGGCTTAAAGATGTTAGTTCAGAAGAACAAAAACTGTTAGAAATATGGTTGTGAACTTCACTTTAGAACAAAAATTGGATTTGAAAAGACATCAAAAACATATATGAACACACCAGGGGTTGATTGTGTTCTCTACAATCTTCAGAAAAACATCAAAGAAAATCTAACAAGCAACTTCAAAAGCCTGTTAGTCTCACTGCAAGCTGCAGTTCAGGGAGAAAGAGCCTGTTAAAGGCCTTATTGAGGAAAATGACAGTATCCACAGAGAACATGAAGAAATTGACCTATAAACAATTTCTTGAAAAATGTCACCAAAAGATAACACAAATTTCACCTAGAAATTAAAATGACACCAAAGTGTACTGTAGTTGCAAAAGCTATAAAACAAAAACAAGAAATATAAACAGTTAAAGAGGAACTCAGTTCATTTAAATGGTGTCTATAAAAGATATAAGATATTTAATATATGTTAACAAAGAAACAAGAGAATGATTACAAATATATAATTTAAACTTTTTGAAACAGAAATAAGATAAAATAAGTCCGATTTGAATTATAAAGATTTGTTGAATAAACAGAAACTCATTTGTCTTTTTTATGATTCAAAAACTAAAAAAGTATGCCAGGATTTCAAGGAAGACAGAATCTAAGTTATTTCTTGAAGATGTTTTTAATTTTTTTAAAATATTTTAACAATAAAAATAGGCACATGGCATTTCTGATTATGCAGAGTGTTTGCTCATTTTTAAAGAAATCGAAGGAACATACACAATATAAGGAAAAGCATAAACAGAGCCAGACTTTTTTCTTGCCCTGAAATAACTCATACCAACGTTAGTGAACATTATTTCATACACGACCTAAGCAAAAACACACATACATGATGAAGTAATTTTTTTAATACTATTGATGTGCCTTATCATTTGTTGAAAACATGATGGATTAGATGCTCTGGCGTCTTGGTCAGATACCTTTTTTAAGATTCCAGAACTTTCCTCCAGGCTGTCAGAAGTGTTGCATTATTATGGCTTAGAGCTGAGTACATCCCCAGGGATTGCTTTCCTTTTAAAGAAGCTCTTTTGCTCAAGGCTTTTACCCACTCTCCAAGCAAGAACTTCTCACATTCATTGACTCTTTGATGTGTGTGTAAGACTCTGGCTCTCTCGCCTCAATTTGGCATATATCTAAAGGGCCTTCCAGGCTAAAAACTTCACATTGAGTCAACTGAGGCTTCAGTTGTTGTTATATCACAAGAGATTTTTTTTTTTTTAATATCCAATTCTTCCTTTGTCACTCATAAAGCATTTTTTTTCCTGTGAACAGTGTCTGATCACCACCATCATGCAAACCTCTGCTTCAGAGAATGTTGCCTAAGCAATGTGCCCAGTAACACTGTCCTGCCAAGGGCGGTCCTCGGAACAGATTCTAAAATGAGAAGCTCGTGCATTGGTGAGGTCATATATCAGGGTTTTGAAATGTTTGAGGAAAGAGAAAATTGAGTTGAATGACTGGTGTATACGATATTTATTAATTAGAAAAGATGTTGAGAAGACAAGGAGCATTAATTACCAATATAAGGCAAAGTTAGGAGGGATCCTTACTAACATATAAAAAGATGCTAATATCCTGCAGTTGTTGGGAAGAAAAAGATGAAGATCAGGCCTGGAATGTAATAATAGGTGCCAGAGCTCTAGAAAATATTGGCTTCTCCACTTTGACAAGCCTGTTATCAAGGTCAGGGCTATGATTGAGACATATTGGGATTCTGAGACAAGAAATGGGTCACCAATTTCAAGACACTTAAAACTCTTGACCTCTCCCCTCAATAGTCCACTTCTTGAAAAAAGTCTATTATTTTCCCTTTGTTGAAGGATGATGTAAATATTTTTGCCTTGCAAAAAAGCATTTACCTGCCTCAGGCAGGGAAAAGTCAGAGTTGCAGCTAATGGGGGAAGGATGTGGCCCACATAGAAAGAATCACGGAGAAGGTCCCTTGGCTTTCCTAGGGATAAGATAAAGAGGCAATCAATGAGAATAATCAGAAGAAATCAAAGGTGGAAATCCCAATAGAAATCCTTATACTTTGCCAAGTTTCCAGACCTGAGCTAGTGTTCAGAAATAGAGGCCACTGAATGAAAGAAAATCTTGGTCATGAGAAGAAAGAAATTGCAATGCCACTCAGTCCTTCCCACAAAGGATGTGGAAACATTTACCTGGATCCATACATGAGGAAAAGGAGTGCACACAGATGTATCAAGGGCTACTGAATATGGTGCCCAAGTTGACATTGATAACTAGACACCTGAAAGGCCATAAGGCCTCTGTGAGAATGTGCATGTAGTAAGGATAATATGTGTAATTCTGGCACAGGTTCATCTCATAGTAGGTCCCATAGGTGCACACACCCATCCAGTGGCTATTTCTCTGGTACATGAATGAGTACTCATAATGGGGTAACTTGGTAATTGGTAAATCTCCTCACTGTTCCTTAGCCTGTGGTCAAGAAGAAGTCCAAGGAGACGCTTCTAAAACTGCCAATACCATAGCCAATACAGTAATTTTTTTTAAAATAATACATTTTATGTAGAATGACGTATGTTAGTGCCACATACTTAAAGACCTAAAGGATGAGGTAAGAAGATGATGAAAGATGCTATGTTCAACTGCAAACTCTCCATTCTGGTAACCCCACTTACAGCTGTGTTACCTGATGGAGTATTTTGCTCCAGCAGATTTATGCTGCCTCAGATGGATAGGATACTCACGAAGCCAGTGGATACATTTTTCAGAAATAGTTTGTCTTTACCTGGGGTAGACAATAGTATATATTTATGGTCTTACCACTGGGCTATATTACTTTTCCTATTATTTGTCATAATTCCAGGCCGAAATGACATGGGATACTAGATATCCTACTGAGTATTACATTGGCATACCGATAACATCATTGTAATGATACTGTTTGAACAATATATGGCAAGTGTGTTGAATGACTGTTAAGACACACACAGTCCAGAAAGAGGGCATTAAAAACTGTATGAATACATAAGGCTTGTCTCATTAGTGAAGTTTTTAGGATTAGAATAGTCTGAGGCATTCCAGAAAGTCATCTACAAGGGAAAGGAAAAATTATGCCACCCACACGTCCAGAATGAAGAAGTAAGGATGCTTGGGATACTTCTCCAGTCTCATGAGGCAGAATATTTCACACTTGAGAATATTATTCTGAATTTACTGAATTAAGTGAAATATTTCCAAAGGTATAGCAGAAATGGACACTGCAATGGGTCCAGGCTATGAAGCAAGTGGCCTTACCACTTGGGCCATGTGACCCATTGAAGAAAATTTAAAGGAAGCTAAATAAATGGAGACTATTTTTTATTTACAGATTGAAAGACTAAATATTATACATAGAAATTTATGTTCTTTTTGAATTGATCTATGAAACTCCAATGAAACCCCAACATTTTTGGGGAGTAGAAATTGACAAGCTGATATATATATTGAAATGCAAAAGGCCGAGGATAGCTAAGATATTACAAAGAGAGAACAAGGTAAGATACTAAGAGGGATATTACGGCCATGGTTCTATCACTGGGACATTGGGGCAAAAATAAAACAATGGAATCTTTGAAAAGAATTGAGAGTCCAAAAGCAGACCTACCCACATATGACAATTATATTTATGTCCGAAAAGTAATGACATTGCAGATTAATATGAAAAAGAAATAACTTTCAATAAAAACTTCTACAACAACTGGGTACTCATATACAAAAAAGCCCAGTACTTAAGGCAATCTACCAAAATCTATTCCAAGTGGAAAGTAGATCTACTTGCAAAAGGAAAAATAATGAAGTTTACAGATGTTGTAAGTTATAATAATACATAAAAATTTTCAGGACAGGAAAATAATTTTTAAATTGTACAAACAAAATAGTTTATCACAAAGAAAAATATCAGTAAATTTGAATACTTTAAAAATAAGAACTTTCTTCATCACACAAAAAAAGCAAGCTGTGGAATGGAATGGAAGAATATATTTTAATACATGTATTTAACAAGGTCATTTATCCAAAGCATATAAAGACTACTGCAAATCAGTGTGCGAAAGACACTCAACCCAGTAGAAAAAATGAGCAGGCAACTTGAACCATCAGCTTTACTGAAGAAGACATTGAAATTGTCCAGTGTCATTTATGAAAGGCAAAATTAAAATCAGAATCACAGAATGACCGAAATTAAAGGTATGAGCAATACTAAGTTGTGAAGAGCATGTGGATGTGATGGTTACTTTCTTTTTTTTTTTTTAAATTTATTTATTATTATTATACTTTAAGTTGTAGGGTACCTGTGCATAACGTGCAGATTTGTTACATATGTATACTTGTGCCATGTTGGTGTGCTGCACCCATCAACTCGTCATTTACATCAGGTATAACTCCCAATGCAATCCCTCCCCCCTCCCCATGATAGGCCCCGGTGTGGGGTGCCCAGACAGGCGGTAAAGCTTTATTTCTAGACACATCTGGGAGGGACAGAAGACATTAGCATTTTAATCACTGGACTGAATAAAGATCTGCCCTCATTAATGAGGAAAGGAGAATTCACTAACTATTCTAAAGCTGGGACATGTATCTTCTTCTGCCCTGAGACACTGGGGCATGTCCTCTGGTCTTCAGACTCTGAGACTTAAACCATTAGCTCCCTGTTTTCAGGCCACTGGACTCAGACAAATCACACCACTGGCTTTTCTGGGTCCTTGGCTTGCAGGTGGCAGATTGTAGACTTCTCAGCTTCCATAACTGGGTGAACCAATTCCCATGATAAATTCCTTCTTTATCTATCTATCTATCTATCTATCTATCTATCTATCTATCTATCTCTCTATCTCTCTATCTATCTATCTATCTATCTATCTATCTATCTATCTATCTATCTATCAATCATCTATCTACCTATCTACCTATCTATCCTATTGTTTCTTTTTCTCTGGAGAACAGTGACGAATAGAGGGTGAATAGGAACTATCCTGTAATACTCAAGTGAGAGTATATTGCTAGATACAAACTTCTCAAGGAGGATAATTCTTTTGTGGGACCATAATATAATTTAACACAAATATACATGCATGTATACTTAAAAACTATATAAAATTACCAAAATATAGATCAGCAATAATTCATATATGTTCAACATAAGACATTTTAACTATACCATATCCATCTCTTATCTAAGATGACTGTTTAATCTCCAGGAACATATTTTTATTTTATTATATATATTTTTATTGTTACAAGCATACGGTCTTGCTGTGTTGCCAAAGGTGGTGTCAAACTCTTGAGCTCAAGTGATCCTCCTGCCTTGGCCCCAGAGGGCTGGGATTATAAGTGTGAGCCACTATATCAACCCAACAACTTTTTTATTCAACCTAAAAAAATAAAAAATATCGAGAAAGAGAAATTTTGAGGTGCTTTTTGGAATTTGGGGAAAAAAAAGCACATACAGACTTCTAATTATCTCATTAGGCATAACTTGATCACATAATTACACCTATCTTCAAGGGAGGCTAAGAAACATAGCTTTCATACCATAGGCCATGTATTTAGTCACAAATTAGATATTGTATTAGTAAAGAGTAAGGGAAGAGAAAATATTGGGGGATAGACTTTCATCTTTCTAGAGCATACCCCTTTGGCCAATTATATATCCATACACACTTGCTTTTCTTGGTCCACTTAAAATGCATTCACTATTTTCTCAGAGAGACAGCCCCAAAATCGCATTCAGCTGTTTTATAAAGCTGAAACTCTAGGTAGAGACTGGCACTTTACAGCATGGTGATCTATGCATCATTTGATAAAGATATATATAGTTCTTCATATTCTAAAAGGTGAATGATCTGACTGTAAAATGCTCAGGATGCAATAGTAAAGGTAGCACAGCATGTGTGCAGCAAAAGCCACTATCAGTGGGAAAAAGAGGAGGAGGATTAGGAGACAAATGAGTGACTGGAGCACAGGCATGATCAAATCTCAGGGGCAGGGATTGAGAGCACTTCTTTCTCTTCCCTTCTGTAAGCTCCTCACACTGGGTGACTCTGCTTTGGTTTCTTGAAGGTTTGTCCTTTTCCATGATCTCCCATTGGCACGACTGCAGCGGACACGGGTGCTGTGCATTCCCTAGAAGCTGTGGGTCTTGTAGTTGGCTTCCTTCTGTGCTTGGAGGTTGAAGATTATGAAAATGTAGAGAATAGGCTTGTAGCCTCTTTGGCATCGTATGTCATCCAAAACTCGTCAGGCTTTTGATATACTGTGAATGTAATGTATAAGAAAACTAGACATATAAAAGTCTTCGGTCATTTCCTTAATGGCTTGTGAGTGTATATTAGGCTGAGTGGTGACCCCACATATATGTCTGCATCCCAAACTCTGGAATCTATAAATGTAATTTATATGACAAAGAGTGAAATTACTCTATATGACAAAAGACGTCATTAAGTATCTTGAAAGGAGAACATTATCCTATATAATTCACATATGCCCCAAATGTAATCATGTGCATTCTTATAAGAGCATGGCAGAGGGAGATTAGATGCTAACAGAAAGTAGAAGATACACAGAGGAGAGGGTGATTGCACATTGAAGGCAGGAATTAAAGTGATGTGGCCACAGGCCCTGGAATGCCAAGAAGTGCCAAGCAGTACCTATAATTCAGAAGAGGCAAGCAGTGGTTTCTCCCTCGGAACCTTCCACAGGGAGCAGGTTCCTGCCAACATCTAAATTTTGGACTTAAGACCTCAAATCTGTGAGATAATTAGTTCCTGTGATTTCAAACCACTGAAGTTGTGGTCGTTTGTTGTGGAGTATTCTAGGCAATGAATACCACACTGAATTATTTTTCTTATCATCCTCGTCTCAACCTATGTTCCTACCCAAAAGGCTTGGGTAGGAACCCAGTAACGTTAATGTGATCTTTTTTTGCTGGGTGACATTTTTGGCACAGTTTGTGGCCACAATCTCATCTTTGACTCTGAGTGAAGCTTGAAAAACATTGCTTACTATAAATTTTAAAGAAACGAAAGCTTATGAAGGTGCAGTTTGCATTTTCAATTTTGCAAAGCTCTAAATTATTGGACTCATGACGATCATGAGCTGTACATCACACTCAGAGCAGGACTGCACTCACATTTCATTAATGCATGCAGACCAGCTAGCTGTAACCTGGATTTATCTCTCCATAAGTTTGTTTCCAGAAAGTGACTAGAATTGGCCAAATTAATCAACACTGGAATTTTTTTCTTCACTTTCCTGTGGTTGTCTCTGTTGCCATACGTACTGCTTTGAAAGTAATGTGGACATCATTGAACATTTTGGGCCTGCAAACAGTCGTGAAACTTACAACAGGTGATACCGAAGTTAGCTATGCCTTTTCTCTACTAACTTAGTGCCACATAACACTAAGTTCCGTGCTCATGACACTATGTTTAGTTTTTGTCATGAGTAGCATTCTGCCTCCAAGTTTCAAATTCTGTATTACTAAAAGTTAACCTTACTTGTAAATGACATGAAATCCAAATTTTCAGTAGATTGAAAAATGTAGAAGGTTTCTCGTCTCTATACCTAGGTGTTTCTGGCCTAAACTTAGTGTCCATCTCAGGGTTGAAGTCAGCTGCTCTGGCTACAGCCAGTAATAATCGTAGGACTGCGTATGGAACAATGGAAAGACGTGAAAGGGGCGTTTTTCTCTTTGAAACCCTTTCGAGAAATAATGCACAACACGTCCAACTCTGAACCATCATTTATACTTAATTGCCATATCTGCTGGAAAGGGAAGTAAAGAAATAGTGTTTCTTTCATTTGGATGTGTTCCCAGATGTATAATTTCTATTGCTTTTGGGGGAAAAGAGAAATAAAGAGGACAAGATCATGGAGGTGGGAAGGATTGGTAGCTGGTATTTTTGCTTCAATAGATAATATCTTCAGCAAAAAGAATTTTTTCTCATATTGTCACCACCTCATGCTAGATGTCCTTTGCTGCTTGTTTTATGTATTCCTGTGCTCATATATTGCTACCTGGAATTGCAACATGTTTTAAAATATCACAAAGTTTAGGGCAGTGTTTATCAGATGTAAAGGCCACTATATATTTATGCCTTGCACTCCCCTGTGGCAATGGAAGTGTGAAGAGCTAAATATCAATAAATATTCATGAGTGCCTTGGTAGATAAAATATATGACAAAAGTAAAGTGTGACTATAGTTTAAAAATATGCATGTAATGAAGACACAGCAATGACAAATGTCCGTGGTTGAGGAAATACGAAGCCAAACAAATTGATTTAATAGAAAACATGAGAAAAATATGTTGAGTACTTGAATGTTAGAATCATAGTATTAATGGATCTTTGACATAGCTGTGACACTTTTTTTACTGATGGTGGAAGATACTGTCTTCCATTTTGTCAAGAAGGGAAAGTTTGACAGTATAAGGTAAGTTTGCAATGAAAGCTAACAATCAGGCTTTAGGCCATTCCAATAGCAACCGATTGAGCTCTTAGGTGTTAACTTCAAGACAAACAAATGTGTGGCTTTAAAGGGGGTCAGAAAACTTAGATCATTCCCAAGAAAAGTCACTATTTCTCACATCAAAAAAACTGCAAGCGTGCAGAACCAATGGATATAACAACAATTTTGTCTGCTCCTTGCCCTTTTGAGCCCAAAATATATGGGTCTTTGTTTTTAGATTGCAGTGGCCAAAATAAGCAATTGATATGATTGTCACCTTGTAGGCAATAGAGGAAACTTGAAATCTGTAAGTGTGATAAAAATTGCAAGTACTGTGACTCAGATGTACTGAGAGGTTCACATTATCACTGCCAACTCTGCTACGTTGCCTACAAAGAATCAACACACCAAAACCAGTAAGTCCACTATTAAGTCCATTATTAAGGACTGGCACAGACAGAATATATATGGATGGAGATAAATTAGTATTACAGTGGTTAGGTGTGCTGACTTAGTAACTAGATTGCTATGGAACAAAGTCTAGTTTTACCACTTTCTAATATTGTTAACTTAGACAAGAAACAACCAGCATAAATCTGTTTCCTCATAAGGAAAAATAACAAGTTTTCCTATCACCATTTACCTGATAGAATTGCATAAGGAGAAAATAAACTAACTCAATTAAAGCAGTCCATACAATACCTGGCACTTAGAATTCACTAAAAGTTCGTATATATATATTTATATATTTTTAATTAAAAATTAGGTTGTGCTTAGGTTAAATAAAATGATAACATCTGTTCTACTCAATTATGCTTTTTCAGTCATAAATATAATTGTCATGTTTGTCATTATTTTCAAAACAATGATAGGAAGAAATAAAAAACCTATTCTTCAGTAGCTCCATTACAACACATAATTATTTTCCACCATTACTTCATAAATCTCTCTTGTTTAATAACAATTCAACTTCCAAACTTTATTATATTTTATTTTATAGTACAAAACAATTAGAGCATATACATGATTGTAATTCCTACTTCTGAATGTTCATGTTTCATTCTGTTTTTATTCTGCTATTGCTTTGGTTTCCCTGTGTCAGCAAATTGAAACAGACAAAGCAGTGGAATGTTTTAGGAATCTGTGTGTCTATAATCTATCAGATTATTTCCAATTAAAAATATATTTATCTTTAAAGTCTGATACTTTACTTATTTTGCCATGTATTCATTTAAATGTTAATCACAAGTTAATTTTACATGATGATTTCAAATTAAACTACTCTTTTGTATAATTATTCCAACAGCTTTTTTTTTTTTTTTAATTTAATGACTCCTGACTTTTAAGTGGCAGATAACTGTTTTCAAACATGCACTTCAGGATGCATTAAAACAGAAAACAACAAGACCTTTACATATTTATTTAAAAATTCTAATAAAATAACTAACTTTATTTTTTGTTTTGTTTTGTATTTTTTTTTTTAACTTTTGTTTTAGATTCGGGAGTACATGTGCAGTTTTGTTATATAGGTAAACCTGTGTCATGGGGGTTTGCTGTACAGATTATCTCATCACCCAGGTACTGAACCTAGTACCTAATAGTTATTTTTTTCTGCTCCTCTCCCTCCTCGCACCTTCCTCCCTCAAGTTATATCCATTGTCTGTTGTTCTCTTCTTTGTGTTCATGAGTTCTCATCATTTAGCTCCCACTTATAGGTGAGAACATGGAGTATTTGGTTTTCTGTTCCTGCATTAGTTTGCTAAGGATAATGACTTCCAGCTCCATCCATGTTCCCACAAAGGCATCATCTTTTTCTTTGTTATGGCTGCATGGTATTCTCTTGTGTATGTACCACATTTTCTTTATCTGATCTGTCACTGATGGACATTTAGGTTTATCCCATGTCTTTGCCATTGTGAATAGTGCTGTAATGAACATTCATGTGCATGTGTCTTTATGGTAGAATGATTTCTAGTCCTCTGGGTATGTACCCAATAACGGGATTGCTGGGTCAAATGATAGATCATTTTTGAGCTTTTTGAGGAATCACCATACTGCTTTCCACAATGGTTGAACTAAATTCCACTCCCACCAATAGTGTATAAATGTTCCCTTTTCCCCATAACATCCCCAGCATCTGTTATTTTTGACTTTCTAATAATAGAAATGGCTAATTTTACATTAATGAATTTTACTGCTCCACAGCCATCTTTCCTTGTCCAGATTTTTTACTTTATTGCCTGGTGATTCTGGGAAGCTAATTAGAAACACATAATTCAGTTTTCTCATCTGTAAAATGGAGATAATACTGTATCCCCCTAAAAGCATTTCTATAATATATACATAAACTAATATGAATAAAGAAATTAAATGAATGACTGCAAAATAGTGAACAATTATTAGATAGTACTCATTACAATTATTACGATGTGCCAGGTACATTGCTAAAAGGATCACCCTTTAACTAATTTTAGAAACTGAAAATTGAGGATTAAAAATGCTAAATGATATTCTCAAGGTCTTACAGTTTATCAATTCTAATATCTGGTTTCAAATTTACCTTTACTTGCCATCATAAAGAGTGATTATCTTCAAAAGTATTTGAGTTATTTCTATTTATACATTAAAATTTCTAGAAGGTTCAGGTGGGAAATAAATTTTTAAAAACTTATTTTAATATCTTTAAACAGGAACTATTACCTAAAAGGGGGATTATTACATATTAAGTTTAACTAAGATAATTCATATTAGAACTTTATTAGTAAAATAATGTCTCCATGCTACAGTGTAATCTTTTTCAGGAATTTGAATGGCAGTGTAGTCAAAGTAAATAGGAAAAATTTTAAACTGCCCTTTAAAAGTCATGCATAATGACCTAGATACATGGGAATTCATTAAGAAAATCCACACACAAAATCATTTATATTAATGATTGTCAAATGTTGTTCTCTGGAAAATTGAGTTTCCTTGGAGATATTTTCAATTAAATACTAGCTAATCTCAGATACATCCTTTTTTAATGTGCATTATTTGTTCTAGCTTAATGGTCGGTGATGGTAAAAACATGTTTGTTATGGTATTTTAAATACTATAATATTAACTTCGAGACTTTTTTTTACTTGAACATTTTGTGCAGTTCATCTCTAATGTTTGTATTATATGGAGGCAACAGAGATTAGGAATACAACTGTTGATCATAAGGTGTATTAGTCAGGGTTTTCCAGAAAGACAGAACCAACAGAATATATGAGAAGGGATTTATTAGAGTTTAAATTAACAATGCTTAAAAACTTATATAAAGCCCACCTTCCTCCACCTTGTAACTTTATGTTACAAGATAAAGTAATAAGATAGGAGAAAACCAAAGATATTTGCTTAATATATGTGTATATATACACAAATATATTCTTAACAAAATAGGGAGGAAATGCTCATGACAATTACAGTCCTCATTTCTGTAACTGATCACATGGTCGTAGCTGGTATTGATAACTACCTTCTTATACTACCCATTCTGCATTCCATTTGCCTTGAGCAAGCACTTGGTTCTTTACTTGTCTTGGTGACCCAAACCTTCATTCCTGAAATGCTGGACCTTTCCTAGTTCTGTCTTGATTGAATTGTTGTAGCTTCTCCCATTGACTTTAATCATAATGTGTGGTAACACTAAGTGATATCCTAAGGGATTTCCTGTATTCCAGATATACTCTTACTCACCTTTATTGTGGAGTAATAGTCCAATGTCCCCTCGGTAGTGTGAATCCATCTCCCCAGCCAACGTCATACTTCCCCTCTTAGCCTATTGTCTCAGAGGCATGAAAAGCCTGAAGTGCCCAAGTTTTAAGTTCCAGTGCAATGGAATCATTGTGTCTGCTAGTAGAAGCATTTCTGCCTCTGGAACTGAGACATCTAAGCTAACATAACATAATAATGTAACAGGAAGCAAAAATTTTGCTAGTGGATCACTAGGGATAATGGTGAATAGTGCTACTCACATTTCAACTCCTTGATTCCTGGACCCAAGATTTCTAGATATGGGAGAAATAGTATCATATATTGGATACTGATTTAGAGCTTATACTGCCTTCTGTTTATGAAGGCTATATAAAGGCTGTATATGAAAGAGAATCTTGCACCAGGCCTGCAAAGTATTGTCACCTAGGAGGTACTATAATTGTAACTTAAAAGGATGATTCTATGATTCTATCAAGCCAGCTGCTTCAGGATGATGGGGAGCATGGTAAGAACAGTGAATTGCATGAGTATGAGCCCATTGCCATAACTCTTTGGCCATTAAGTGTGGGATACCATGATAGTGGATAAGACTTCTATAAGTCTATGATGGTAATTTTTGAAGAAGCATTGTGTGGAGAGAAGGCAAATTCATACTCCGTGTGTCTACACCGGTAAGGACAAAATACTGCCCCTTCAATGATGGAACAATAAACCTGCCATCAGATAGGTGGCGATCACTCTAGGGAATGGAGCCATATCGAAATTCAATATTGGTCTCTACTGCTGGGAGATTAGGCACTCAGAAGTGGCCATAGCCAGGTCAGCTTTGGTGAGTTGAAGTCCATGTTGCTGAGCCCACACATAATCTCTATTCCTGCTACAATGGCCACTTCGTTTATGAGCCTATTGGGTGATTACAAGGGTGGCTGTGGAAGGAGGCTGAGTTGTACCCACAGAAAGTGTTAGTTTAGGAAACTGATTATCAAAATCCTCCTCTACTGTGGTCACCCTTTGGGGAGCAATCACATGAGACACAAATATCTTTACAGATTTTGCCCACTGAGAGAGGTCTATCCACATACCTCTTCCTCATATTTCTTCGCCACAATTTTTCCAATCTTGTTCCTTCTGAGTCTTTGATCATCTAGCCAAACCACTGCCTACAGACAATAAATCAATATAATCACATTTCTGGTCATTTTTCCTTCCAAGTAAAATGTACTACCAGGTCCTGCCCATTGGGAAGATTTCTCTTCACTACTGTCCTTCAAAGATGTCCCAGAGAGAGACTATAGTTCTGTGATTGTTCACTCTTAGGTCTCTGCATGTCATGCAGAATCATCTGTAAACCAGCCCTTTGTCTTTTCTTCCTCTGTCAACTAATTGTCAGGAACTCTCCATGAAGTCACTGGGAGAAAAAAGGAAATGTAGCAGGAATAGAAACTGTGGGCATTCAGGCCACTTCTTCATGTAATTTACCTGTGCTTTCTGGACCTGATCAGGCCCGATCACATATATACCACTTCTATTTGATGACAGAATGCTGCCGTGCATGCCGAACTTTATGGCTTGGCGGGTCAGGTAACTTTCAGTTCATGATAGGCAGTTCAGGTTGCATGGTAACTTGGTGGCCCATGATCAAGCATTCAGTTTCTACTAGGACTTAGTAACAGGTCAAGAGCTGTTTCTCAACAGGAGAATAGTTATCTGTGAATGGTGGCAGGGCCTTGCTTCAAAATCCTAAAGAGCTCCATTGTGGTTGACTATATAGGGGCTGTCCAAAGGCTCCAAACAGCATTCCAACCTATGAATGACATCTCAAGTACCATTAGATCTGCTGGATCATATGGCCCAAGGGCATAGCAGCTTGCACATCAACCTGAACCTGTTGCATAGCTTTCTCCTGTTCTGGCTCCACTCAAAACTAGCAGCTTTTTGGGCCACTCAGTAAATTGGCAGTAGTAATACATTCAAATTAGGAATGTGTTGCCTCCAAAATCCAAGTAGGCCCAATAGACATTGTGTTTCTTTCTTGGTTGTAGGTGATGACAGATGCAACAACATGTCTTTCACCATAAAAGTGATATCACCACAAGCACCACACCACAGGACCCCTAGACATTTTACTAAGGTAGAAGCTCCTGATTTATTTCTCAGCTTCTGACATGCAAATGTTTTACTAATAAGTTCAAGGTGGTTGCTATTTCTTGCACACTATGTCTAACCAGCATATAATACCATCAACATAATAGACCAGTATGATACCTCATAAAAAAAAAAGATGATCAAAAATTTACAGAATCAAGATTAAAAATTTAGTTCACAGGGGCAGAGTAAATTGTGACACAGGGCTGAACATTTAATACACTATGAAGTATAGGACAGTGAAGTGTGTGGCTGGCTTTGCCAGCTGAAAGCAAGTTGCTTCAGGTGGGCTTTATGAACACGTATGGAGAAGAAAGCATTTGCCAGATCAACAGCTGCATCGCAGGTACCACAGGATGTGTTAATTTACTCAAGCAATGAAACCACATCTGGTACACCCACTGCAATTGGAGTCACCACTTGGTTAAACTTAGGATAATCTGTCATTCTCCAAGATCTATTTCTCTTCTGCATAGGCCTAATAGGAGAGTAGAATGACAATGTGCTCTCAGTCACCACCCCTGCATCTTTCAAGCCCTTGATGATGTCTAATTTCTGAAATATTTTCAGGGATGCAATATTGTTTTTGATTTATTATTTTCCTAGTTAGGGGTAGCTCTAAGGGCTTTTATTTGTCATTTCCTACCATAATATCCCTCACTTCACAGGTTAGGAGATCAATGTGGGGATTCTGCCATCCTCTAGGTTTGTCTATTTCAATTATGCATCTGGAACTGGGGAAATAACCACAAGATGGGTCCAGGGACCCCCTAGACACACTGTAAGTTGGGCCCGACTAAAACTTCTCTGATCATATGACCGTCATACGCTCCACTGTATGTGGAGGGCCGCAATGATGTTTCAGTTTTCCTGGAATCAATGTCAGTTCAGACCTAGTGTCCAGTAATCTCTGAAAGGTCTTGTTATTTTCCCTTCCCCAATGCACAGTTACCAAGGTCAAAGGACAGACGTTTCTTTGGGGAAGGATGGGGAAAGACCAACAGCATCAAATGTCATTAGTGTGTTAGGGTCCTTCCTTAAAGGGATCCAGCCTCCCCTTCATTCAAGGGGTTTGGGGTCTATAAACTGGTTCAAGTCTGGAAATTAAGAAGCCGTGATTTCTGTTTTTATGTGTTGACTTAGATTTTTATTCACTAAACCTGGAAGTTTTCTGCTTATACAGATCAAGTTAGAATATAACAGGCTTCTCATCTGTTTTACTTCTAGGAATGCCAGGATTATTCATCAACAACATAGGTTTACACAAGTCAGGCTATTCTGATTGTTGCTTTGTCTCTGTTGCTCATTATAGTAGCAACATCCGCCTTGCCTTTGGTAGTTGAGTGCTGCCAGTTGGCAACTTCCACTTTGGGGTACAATTATTTTTACTGCATTTAAAATTTACAAATGAGTTACTGAATTTTGTGCTGTAAGATCTGGCATACAGAGAAGAGCAATTACAAAACTCATCTGGAATGCTGATGCTCTCCTTACAAATCCATTTCTCAAAGTGCTACTGAAAGATGTATCTTCTGAACCCTTACAGTGTGGGTGAGTAGGTTTTACATGGCAAATCCACTCTAGCATTCCAATTTTCCTAAGCCTTTGAATCCCTACCCTTACATTAAACCATGTAGATCAGACATCTCCGCCCACTCCCAATGAGCCATCTTTTGATCTGTGTTTCATCCAACCAACCAAACTATTGGTGCTTTCTTTTCTTAACTCCCTGAGCTGCAACATTAAATGCTTAGCAGGCCTATATCAATAAATTTGACCTAATCCAACTTGAATGTTTTTTTCCACCATTATCCCATACCCTTAATATCCATTCGTTCCCTAGATTTCTGTTTACATATATTGAGAAGATCAAGTAGTTCTTTTGAAACTTAGTGCACCTCCTCATGGGTCACATTTTGTACCTCACATTTAGGAATCTGCTGGGACTCAGTCTAGTTATATGTGCAGAAGTCAGGGGTTGTGGGTGGGGCATGTCCTGAGGAGAATAAGCATTGTCTTGCCTGACAATGCTTCAGGGTAGACCATTACTCTTTCATCACACAATGTAGGTTTGACTCACTCAGAGGTGGAAAAGCCAATACCACTGGGGCTAAGGGTGAGGGCACTGCTGCTACTAAGACCACTTCCCCTGACAAAATACTCATCAAAATTCAGGAGCACAATGTCTCAGCTTCATCAAGTCTCCCCCACCCCCAACCCCGACATATCACCATTCCAGCTCACAGGATCCCATTCTTTCCCAGTAGATGCCCTCACTTTAATGGTACACACCCTGCAAGGCTGAGAGTTCACATTTTATTGTAAGTCAACCAATTGCAAGATGAGGACTTGTATTTGATTTTCAGCAATTTCAACCCTGTGGCTACAGGAGAGAATATTCTCTTTCAGGGCACATTAGAATCTTCTAGGCTATTTATGTGCATCTGGAGCAGAGGATTCCAATCCCTGAGCTCGTCCATTTCTTTCACCACATCTCCAGAGATGTTAGGAGCAACCAACCAATGTCAGTATATCCCTTGGTTTTCCACAAATTTTCGAAAGAATCATGTGCAGAATCATCAAGTTCCTTGTGTCTCATAAGTGGTGAATTAGGAGTATCAGATGAATTTATTTTGTGTATCTCTAGAAACAGTTCATGCCATGGACTATCAGTGTTCTCTATACAATTAGAAGTAGAGTCCTTAGCATTTTTAGGAATCAGATTAGAAAGCCAATTTCAGATATGCCAAAACCAGCTAAGAAAATTTATTCTTAAAATTCTAGAACTACTCCTGGTACCCACATAGGATATGTAAGAAAGGATTTATTAGCTTGAATTGGCTCACACAATCACAGAGTCAGAGTAGACCCATAATAGGCCCTCTGCAAGTTGGATAACAAGACAAGACAGTAGCCTGGCTCAGCCCAGAAGCCTCAGAATCAAGGAAGCTAGCGCAGCCTCCAACCTGAGACTAAAAGCCTGAGAGTCCCCAGGAGGCTGCTGGTGCAAGTCCCAGAGTCCAAAAGCCAAAGAGCCTGGAGTTTGATGTCCAAAGGCGGGAGGAAAAAAAGGCATCCCACTCTGGGAGGGAGGAAGAGAAAGCACAGAGTGAGAAAATTTCTGTTTTCCCATCGGTTTGTTTCAGCCAGGTCACCAACCAAATGATCAGTGCCTGCCCTTATCAAGAGCAAGTCTTCCTCTCTCAGTCCACTAACTGACATGTTAATCTTCTCTGGAAAAACCCTCACATGCATGCTCAGAAATAATGCTTCACCAGCCATCTAAGCATCCCTCAATCCAGTCACATTGAAAACTAAAATAAACCAACATGTAAGCGTAGCTGGGGGGATTTACTAGCTGTGAAACTTTGAGTAAGTTGATTAGCCTCTAGAGTCCTAAATTCCTTACTCAGAAAAATGGGACCAATAAAGGTGATGATTAAGATAACATATTAGGAGGTGATATGGTTTAGTTGTGTCTCCACTCAAATCTCACCTTGAATTGTAATAATCCCCACATGTCAAGGGCAGGGCCAGGCGGAGCTGATTGAATCATGGGAAGTGGTTTCCCCCATATTGTTCATGTGATAGTAAATAAGTCTCATGAGATCTGAGGTCTGATAGTTTTATAAATTGTTCCCTGCACAAGCTCTCTCTTGCCAACCATGTAAGACGTCTATTTGCTCATTCTTCATCTTCTGCCATGATTGTGAGGCCTCCCCAGCCATGTGGAACTCTGAGCCCATTAAACCTCTTTCCTTTATAAATCGCCAAGGCTTGGGCATGTCTTTATCAGCAGCATGAGAACAGACTAATGCAGGCGGTTTCTTGATATATACTATAAATTTACCACTCAAATACCTGATTAAGGACATGCTTCTTCTATGAGATATTTGGTTTAAATTCTTACAAATATGAAAATATAGTAAGCAGAACAATGCCCCCTCCCAAGATTCTTATGTTCTAACACCCAGAATTTGTAAATATAGTCTCTTATAAAGTAAACACTTTGTAAATGTGATTAAGAATCTTACAATGAAGTTATCTTGGATTATCCAGGTGGATCCAATGTAATCCAAGGGTCCTTATTCAGAAAACAGTATGCTGGATGATCCAGGTGGACTCAGTGTAAACACATGTGCCCTAAAAAAAGAAAGAGGAAGGAAGGAGAGTCAGAAGAAGAGTTGAGATGATAGAAGCAAAAATCAGAATGAAGGCTGGGCACGGTGGGCTCACCTGTACTCCCAGCACTTTGGGAGGCCGAGGCAGGCAGATTGCCTGAGGCTAGGAGTTCAAGACCAGCCTAGCCTGGTCAATGGTGAAACCCCATCTCTACTAAAAATACAAAAATTAGCTGGGCATGGTGGTGCATGCCTGTAGTCCCAGCTACTCCAGAGGCTGAGGCAGAATTGCATGAACCCGGAAGGCAGAGGTTGAAGTGAGCCGAGATTGTGCCACTGCACTCCAACCTGGGCAACAGAGTGAGACTCTATGTCAATAATAATAATAATAATAATAATAATAATCAGAGTGAGGTAAGGTGGTTTTGGAGATAGAGGAAGGGGCCACATGAGGAATGCAGATAACCTCTAGAAACTGGAATAGGCAAGAAAATGGATTCTCTCCCAGAGCATTCATAAGAAAAAGGGACCCTGCAAACACCATGATGTTAGCCCTCAAAACATCACATATTTCTGCATAACCATCCAGAGGAAAGAAAAAAGTCACCTAAAATAGATTTGTGGTGATGCTGCCACGTCTTTAATGAAGACTTCATTGTATTATTATTGGGAGCAATTTGTTTCCTTTGTGTCTAAGCTTGTTTGATAAATTACAGGGTGCCGAGTTAAATTTTATTCCAAATAAATGATGAATAATATTTTAGTATAAGTATATGCTATACAATATTTAGGACATACATATTCTAAAAAGAGATTGTGATTTTCAGAAATTTAAATTTAACTTGGCATCTTGTATTTTTATTTGTTAAATCTGGCAACTATATTTTTGTCAAAACCTTCTGCTTGCAGGCTTTATTCTGGGACTTAGCTTTGCATAATGAAAGTGTCCATTAAATTATTTTGTCAAATGAGAGAATAGTCTTTTTCCAAATATGAATTATATACAAAAATACATAAGAATATTTGTAAAAACATCATTGTTACTGGATTTTGAAATATCCTTCACTCTTGTCATTAATTGTGAAAGTATGAATAGTAATAGTAGTAGAAACAATAGTGTTGGTAAGAGAACTATTATGTCTCATTTTAAAACACTAGTAACTAAAAATTGCTAGTAATTCAAATTAAAAAAAAAGTTCTACCTCTCCTCTTTGAAGATCTGTAATAGTGTATTTAAGGATACTTTGCGATTAACACACAATGTCTTTCAAAATAGTTAATATTCACAAGAGTTTGCCAGGTTTTCCTCAATGGTGCATAACAAAAATAGATAAATTGTATGCTGAGTTTTAAAGTAGAAAGCAATCCTCATTCATCATTAAATGAATCATCAAATATATTATTTCTGTTAAATCATCAAATTAATCATCAAAACTATTTATCAAAATCATTTTAATATTCTGAATGATTTTAAGCTCACACCTAATTTATAAAATCATTTTAGATCATTTAAATAGCAGTTTTAATTTATGTGAGACATTACAAAATTTTTTTTTGTATATAAGAGTTCAACTGCATTATAAAATGTGAAAAATACTACTTAAAATGGACTTTTTAAATGAAATTCTATTAAATAAATTATGTGGGGTAAACCTTTTAAATGCACTGAAGATACAACATAATCATATTTAGGTTAATTCCTTATTAAATTTCTCATGAAAAAATTTTTGTAGTAATCCTGCTTATAATCATGCCTCTGTCTCTATTTATACCTACCTACTCTATAAACACCTCAATAGTAGATAATTATTAATTAATTTTTAAATGTAGTCAATTATTTCACAAGAGAAAGACTAGGCTTAGGTTCATATTTATTATTAGCTTTATCTATGAAAGCTATATGCCAAGGTTTATTATATATGTATAAAACAATTGCTAATATGTGGCCAATGTAATCATTTTAAACTGTGTTGCATTGTCCATTATTTAACTTAGTCATCCTGTCAGTCAAATAAAACCAAACAGAATGATAATTCAGTTGAATCTTATGCTACAAAGTTTCCATCAACTAAAATCTCTTTGCTCTGACATAAGCTTTTATAAAACCCTTAAATGAGCATTTGCTCCCATTTGCTTCACATACTTTATAATTTCATGTCTAACTTCCTGATATGATGCTCCTTACTTCCATCTCCCTGAACTAGAAAATAAATAAAAAACTTCCTTCTGGAAGCCTGGGGAAGATCTCTGTTTTGTTTATTGTGACTGAATGTGTCTACCACATGGGGATCACTGAGTACATCTGAAACCTATTAATCCAGGTGTTATCCACACCTTTCAGAATTGCATCAGTTTATGTAATCTCCTGTGTTTATATGTCTTATAAACTATAGATATACCAAGTAATATAGGGTTTATGCAGCATCAAAATAAATCATTGCAAGGACACATGCTTTTCAGAGAGTAAATTTGAATTGTATATTTTCCAACTTGCAGTTTATCTGTAAGGCATATAATGTTCCAAATTAAGAAAAGTGAAAGTTCTATATGAGTTGCTGTAGATAACCTGTATCTGTATCAGGCATCCAGTTGCTCTTAATGGCAAGTTCCAAGACCTAGATCACATTTCCAGAAAGAAGTTGAATTGAATCATGTGGTGCTTTGTTCAGCAGCTAATTCTACTCAAGGCTTCAGTGATCCATTATTCTTTTTTGTAAGATTGTTGAAAAGTGCTGTATAATCAGATGATATTCTGTGCTTCACAGATTCAGATACAATGCACTATCTTTGAAGGCAGCTTTAGCAAACACTATGCTATATGTTGCATGTTCATCAAGGTAGCAAGAAGTCATTGTTATCATTGTAGCAATGAATGAATCTAAGTACACATAGTCCTTGACTTACAATGGTTTAACTTAACAATTATTTGACTTTTTAATGCTACAAATGTGATGTGAATTCGGTAGAATTCATACTTTGAATTTTGATCTTTCCCTGAGCTAGCAAGATCAGTATAATACTCTCCCTCCATGCTGGACAGTAGCAGTGAGCCACAGCTCCCAGTAAGCCACACCACCACAAAGGTAAACACTCATTTCCAGTTGTTGTTGTTGTTGTTGTTGTTGTTGTTGTTTGGTTATTGTGGTTCATGTTTTTGCATTCCATCATGTCTGCAGAACACCCATTTTGACTCAGGATATTTTCAATTCAGGATGGATTTATGCATGCATCACCCCACCATAAACAGAAGAGCATCTGTGTGTGTGTGTGTGTGTGTGTGTGTGTGTGCAAATATTTCAAATCTTATTTATAAATCCCTCATTTTATCACCAGAGCAATATAAACATATTTCATGTAGCTTATCACTGAATCATTTACTTTTATATTATTCCAACTGTTTTTTCCATGTAAGGTAAATAAAAAATTTAAATGAACTTTAAGAAAGTTTATTTCCAACTTTGGCAAAATGTAGGAACATATGTTTAGATAGAAACACTAGGAAATATTTCTTTAAAACCCCCTTAAAAAACTGTTGAGTAGGTAGTTTTCTTGGAGGAAGCATTTGCATGCTATATAAAATGCCATCTTAAATGAGAAGGAATTTCCCACACATCTCCCCTCTATTGACACACCCACGCACATGGGTCAAACACCAGTCGCCATATCAAGTGTGATATCTTTGTCCTAGAAGCAAATTTGGATGTAATAATCCTTAAGCACCATATGCCGTATTATTTCAAACTAGCACAAGAATTGAGCACATAATGTGGTAAAGGTGCAGTGAGTAAGATCAAACGTAGGAAGGCAGGCTAATGTCACGACAAAGCCAACAGGTTCTGGAAATGATCTAGTGAGTTTCGAATACTAAACACTTGTGTTCTTGAGCAAGCTTCCTAGGCTCTCTGTCCTGATATTTTGTCTTTATGTAAAGGGGATGATGTAATCAATCATGATTATGTAATGAAACTTCAGTAGCAGCTCTTGACACCAAGGCTTAGGAGAGCTTTCCTGGTAGGCAATACTTTGTACATATTACTAAACGTCAAAGAGCTTGGAGGGGGACAGGTGTTCTGACCCAGTGGGACAAAGATAGAGGAAGCTTCACATCTGGGACCTCCCAAGACCTCACACTATGAAACTCTCCTTTTGGCCATTTCTGATTGGCATCTCTTTTGCAAAGGCAGATTTTGAGGATTAAAGATTTTGCAAATGAGAACAAATCAGCTATTGGTATATCAGATAAGATGTTGTTATTGGGAATTAATGGACGCCTCAAATCAAGCCATGGTAAAAATAGTCTAAAATGATAAAAAGCTTCTGGGATGGGTGATTTAGGGCTTCACCCAACATGGAAGAGATGCCAGTTTTCTTCCTTCACTTTGCTCTATTATTCTCGCATTTTTTTTTCTTTATTTACACCCAAAAAGTATATGAGAGAAAACCAATGAGAAAAATATTAACCACTAGGAAACTTAGAAAAAAGAGTATATGTCAACTGATAGAAAAAGTGAAAAGTGAGAAGCAGTTAAATAAAACACAAAAATTTTCTGTCTTTTCCATCAATTGATTTTTCGACATCCTTTGAGAAGATGCCTTCTTTTTCAACTTTTTTATTCTTTTTTGTGAAAATTAATAAACTTTATTTTTTAGCACAAGTTTAGATTTATGGAATAATTTAACAGATAGTATACGTAATTTGACATCTTATGTTTTCTTCTTATCAGAATATGTTTAGATAATGTTTTCAAATTAAATAGATCCTATGAGTATATAATAGCATTAATTATATGCTCATAAAATGAGTTAATAGTATATAATTAATAGAATTATTAATAGAATTAATGATATAGAGTTATAAATAGATAAATAAAATAAATAAATAGATAAATAAAATGTCTTCTTCCTAATAGAATTTAGAGCATTAAAAAAAATAATTAGAGATTAAGATATAAATAAACAACTGCTTTAAAAAGCATGAGTGAAAAAAAGACTCCTAGAAACTTCCGTTATTGATTTCTTGAGTCTTAAAAATTTATAACTATGTAACAAACCTGCCTGTTCTGCACATGTAACCCAGAACTTAAAGTATGATAACAAAAAATTATTATATTTTAGGGTAAACATTGTTCTCAATATTGGCAGTCTGTGTTTAAATATTTGCCATATTTCATTTTTAGCGGACTAAATTATTTGATTATTAAAACTCAGTTGCAAAGCTGTTGAAATTTCAACTATATTGAGAAAAGTTATATTTATAAAATATTTTGAAAATTTTCTTTTCTTTCTGGGAAAATAGCATATGTGTGTGTGTGTGTGTGTGTGTGTGTATACATAAATTATTCAAACTACAGACTATTTTTACCAAAAATATGAAAAAATGTATACACATTCACTCATACTCACACACAGATTTGAAGCTATAAAGCAATGCATATTTGGTATGAAGTGGATTCTTGTTCTTTTATTATGAAAATAATGTAGCAAACTATCTGCATTCTGATCTAGTGTTTAACTGATATATATGTTTTTAATTTTACTTTCTTTTTTTTTTTTTTTTTTTTTTTGAGACAGTCTCGCCCTGTCTCCCAAGCTGGAGTGCAATGGTGCGATAACGGCTCACTGCAACCTCTGCCTCCCTGGTTCAAGCAATTCTCCTGCCCCAGCCTCCTGAGTAGCTGGGGCTACGGGTGCGCACCACCATGTACAGCTAATTTTTTGTATCTTTCATAGAGATGGGGTTTCACTATGCTGGCCAGGCTGGTCTCGAACTCCTGACCTCATGATCCACCCACCTCAGCCTCCCAAAGTGCTGGGATTACACACATGAGTCACCAAGTCTGGCCTATCTTATTTTCAATCAAGAGAAATTTTTGTAATAAAATATTCTTACTCTTTAAAATAAATATATTAATCTTTAACTCTTTAAAGATCTCATTCTTTAAAATAAAGACACTGTATATAGTATTATTTGATGTAGACATAAATAAAATAAATATTTTTTCCACTGGGCTTAACATGTTACTTTGATGGATTTGAATATTACTTTTGTGTTACATCTTAAAATGAATAATAGAAGAATAGATGTGTCGATTGATAGAACTTTTATTAGATGGCATTATTTTTATATTCTGAAAGATATTAATTTAATTATTTAATTTAAACTTGAAATGACATTTAAATAAGTATTCTGTATTCATACTGACTAACCCAGATGCTAATCATATGTATATTATTATTGGTTATTGAAAGCCATTGTCAATTTAATTTATCATATATTTATTGAGATTGTATTATATGGCAATCACTTGCTAGCCAATGAGGATACAATGAATAACAAGATATGAATCCAAAACATGTCTACAATTTATTCACAATTTTCAGCATTTAGTTTCACCTGATTAAGTTTTAAGTGTAAATAAACACAAATAAACTATATTGACTTATCTAGTTTTTCACAGACTATTTGGATTAGGAATAAAGAACAAAACAGTATTTGCTTCATAGGAACACAGTTATCATAAAGGAGTGCACTATAAACGGTAAGCCAATTTATCATTTATCTACACTTCCCTGTTGGATAGAGGTATGCTAGTTATATACTCAGTAATGCAATTCATTCTTGAGAATGTCTTATAAACAAAAAGCAGCATGCACTGGGTTCTTAGAATGAGTTTATATTTCAGATAATAAGTAGTCTTAAACATAAAATGGATTTGACATCAGAAAGCCCAAATTATTTTTGAAATAAACAGTAAAATCTGTTTTATTCATTTGTAGTAAATTTCCTAGAAAAACTGTGATCATTACTCAAGTACAGATTAAAAATTACTCAGAATAAAAATTTAAATATTCTTAGATTTATCTACTTAGTTTTCACATGAATACTGCAGAATCCAGCCCAATTTACCCTCATTCTCTTTGGGCATTCTTACAAAAATAAAATCAAACACACTTCTCAATTTCGTATTTGCAACTAATATCAGTAGGCTGGGAGAGGTCCCCAAATGCCAGTACGACCTCGACCCCAGTCATTGTCCAGGGTCTTGACACCATCACTAAGAAGGAAATCAAGGATGAGTTCAAAAATAGTGAAAGTATGGAGATTTATTGCAAAGGGAAATGTACACACTCAAGAAAAGAGTATGAGTAGCAGTGGAGCTGCTACATTTCTGGTGTGTGTGTGTGTGTATTTATTTTTTATTTTATTTTATTTCATTTTTTTACCAAGCTATGAAATATTTATGAAGACTCCTGAGAAAAAGACAGAGAGTTCTCAGACCTGTGGTGTCATTCATTTTTACGTCAAATATGGATCTTCCTGGAACTGTTATGGTGCTGGTCGGTGTGTGATTTAGTATTAATGAGTGTATAATGAAGTCCGAGGAGCAGCCTAGGATAAATCTGGCAGCATGTTGGGTCCAGTGGTCTTAGCCAGTTTGGCCCATGCCCTGGTTTTTCAGGGTCTTAACCAGCTCCTAGTTTATGTGACTAAGTCAACAGTTACCTTTTGTCGGTCATGTGAAACTGCTGCTTGGAATTTCCTATTCTGCAACCACCCTGTATTATTCCTGTCTCACAGTGACTTGTGATTTAACTACCTGGGGTGAGGCCAAACTTCACAGGTTAAGGGTACAGTGCTCTACAGGACTGTTCTCGCTGCAGACACTAGCCACAAACTTGGGGGTTCCTAGGGTCATCTTCACTTCTACCAAGGTCAGAGGTTCCCACTGGTCTCAGGTTTCATAATTCACTAGGATGACTCACAGAGCTCAGGCAAGTTCTATATTTTGATTATAATTTTATTGTCACAGAAAGGATACTGTGACTGATTCACTGATAAAATTCAGTAAATCTAGATCCCACACTATGCAACCCTCCTTTTGGCTGATTCAGATTTCAGTTGAAATAGTTCAAAGTTTAAGGCTGACTGGGTTTTTAGATGGAATTGCTATAAGTTACACTATTGGATAATAAGAAATTTAGCTGGCCTTTCTCTGTAATCCTTAGGGGTAGCCTAGGATAATGAAATTTGGCTGGACTTTGTTCCCAGTTCCTTCAAAATAGCTTCTAAATCTTTGGAATTCCCTAATAGTTATGTCTTTGTTATTCATGTTGAGCCCTCGTAGTTTATGCTAATAAAGTGACTCATGATGGGCTCCTAGATAATTTAGGCTAAGGAGGTATTTCAGTATGAAGGCTAGTGATGTCAGAAAGACTAACGACGTGATTAGAGGATTGGGAGCTCGAGTCACATGATATGAACCTAACCTCTGAAGGGGGGAAGAGGGACTAGGATTGAGTGCAATCTCATGGCCAGTGATATATTCAATCATGCCTATGTCATTACACTCCAGTAAAAGCTCTGGACACCAAAGCTTAGGGGAACTTTCCTGTTTGGCAATATTCTGTGCTAAATTTCTTATTATGCAATAGTATAACATATAGCAATTTCATCTAAAAACCCAATCAGCCTTAAACTTTGAACTATTTCTGTAATCCTTTTTAAAATTTTTTTTTATTTTTATTTATTTATTTATTTATTTATTATACTTTATGTTCTAGAGTACATGTGCACACCATTCAGGTTTGTTACATATGTATACATGTGCCATGTTGGTGTGCTGCACCCATTAACTCATCATTTACATTAGGTATATCTCCTAATGCTATACCTCCCCCCTCCCCCCACCCCACAACAGGCCCCAGCATGTGATGTTCCCCTTCCTGTGTCCAAGTGTTCTCATTGTTCAGTTCCCACCTATGAGTGAGAACATGCAGGGTTTGGTTTTCTGTTCTTGTGATAGTTTGCTGAGAATGATGGTTTCCAGCTTCATCCATGTCCCTACAAAGGACATAAACTCATCCTTTTTTCTGGCTGCATAGTATTCCATGGTGTATATGTGCCACATTTTCTTAATCCAGTCTATCATTGATGGACATTTTGGTTGGTTCCAAGTCTTTGCTATTGTGAATAGTGCCGCAATAAACATACGTGTGCATGTGTCTTTATAGCAGCATGATTTATAATCCCTTGGGTATATACCCAGTAATGGGATGGCTGGGTCAAATGGTATTTCTAGTTCTAGATCCCTGAAGAATCGCCACACTGTCTTCCACAATGGTTGAACTAGTTTTCAGTCCCACCAGTAGTGTAAAAGTGTTCCTATTTCTCCACATCCTCTCCAGCACCTGTTGTTTCCTGACTTTTTAATGATCACCATTCTAACTGGTGTGAGACAGTATCTCATTGTGGCTTTGATTTGCATTTCTCTGATGGCTAGTGGTAATGAGCATTTTTTCATGTGTCTGTTGGCTGCATAAAAAAAAATCTAGGCAATACCATTTAGGACATAGGCATGGGCAAGGACTTCATGTCTAAAACACAAAAAACAATAGCAACAAAAGCCAAAATTGACAAATAGGATCTAATTAAACTAAAGAGCTTCTGCACAGCAAAAGAAACTACCATCAGAGTGAATACGCAACCTACATAATGGGAGAAAACTTTTGCAATCTACTCATCTGATAAAGGGCTAATATCCAGAACCTACAAAGAACTCAAACAAATTTACAAGAAAAAAACAAACTACCCCATCAAAAAGTGGGCAAAGGATATGAACAGACAATTCTCAAAAGAAGGTATTTCTGTAATCTTTAAATTATTTCTTTAACTGTTTTTAGGATCCTACTGATTTCCCCACCGCCACCTACCCTGGCAATTTCCCTTGATTATTTCTCTGTACATGACTTCTCTGCCTGCAAATTACTTTCCATACCCATCATATTAGCTGCTTAGGTCCTTCCTACCTAAGTCCTTGCTGAGCATCATAGCCTTATAATTTATTCTTCTTTTTATTATTCTCCCTTGAAACAACCAAGTTCTCTGCTGCCAGAAGGAAATGTTCTTGTCTCCTAGAAAATCATCAGTACCTACTTATTGACCCATTATATGCCAGATTTCTTTTTCTGATTTTGGAAGTTCTTCTTTAGTCCATTAATAGAACCTTCCAAATATACTTATCACTCCACAACTTCATCCTCTACATGTTATTAATATCATGTAGACAATTGTCTTGCCTTAAAATTAATTCAATATTTATATATTTTCCATTATACTTAGTGTCTGAAGTTTATGTATTTTGTCTTATTTATCTTTTTATTCACCTTGAGTTTTAGTAAGTTTACATGGCTATGCTATGTATGTGTCTAGATTAGTGTCTGAAATATGGTAACCTTTATTATGTATAGGTATCTTCGGTTACCTAATTCTCAAAACTCAAAGATCAAATGTATCTGGTCTTTTAAATTCACTAGATGGGAGCATTTGCCAAGTCTCACCACAATACAGGATCTCTAAACTTAAAGATTTTAGATACTAAAAAGCCAGACATGATAAATGTCAAATCAATCTACAACTTTAGCTAAAACATAAATGCATATCCTTTTTCCCCATATATATAGCTCTGTATATAAATAATTCACCTAATATAGCTCAAATTTTTTGACTATTGAAAATAAATCTTCCCCTCAGACAGTGCCTACTTTCATCACTTAGCTCATCTACCTCCTAGCCAAGGATCTCTGAGTGGTATTTATTCCTCCTCTCTTTCTCTTACGATGCAACTCTGTAATCCGTACATTAAATGATAGTTACTTAGTCCCACAAAGCCCATATATAGTCATAAGGCTCAGGACATGAAACTCCAAACTATGGCACCTTGACATATGAGAAAATAGCAGAAACAGGAAGGTCTCTCCCACGTTTCACTGAAGCAGGTCATAAAACCTAGGAAGGTCACTCTCTAACCTTCTCCCACTCTCCTCCCCTAAAACAGATGAGAAGACTTTCACTAGAGACATACCCTCCCTATGCCTGGAAGAAAGGAGTATTCTTATCTCTGAAGACATTGGGACACACAGTAATAGCTGAAAAACAGGCCTTGCTAACTTGCCTCCAGTTTATTATTAGATGATACATTTTTATCCAATCATATTTCTCCATCACTACCCACTTCTCCATCAAAACTAGCCTTAAAAATGCATGGGTTTACATATTTTTTTAGTCTTCATTTCCACAGTTCCTTTGTCACACAAAAACTGTATTAAATAAATTTATATGTTTTTCTCTTGTCCATTTGTCTTTTGTTTTAGGGGCCAACCATAAACCTGTAGAAATTGCAATTTTTGTTATTGGTCATGAGAGTTTGCTGTCTTTTGTTTTATTTATTTATTTATTTATTTATATTTAGAGATGGAGGCTCTCTCTGTTGCCCAGGCTGGAGTGCAGTGGTGCCATCATGGCTCACTGCAACCTCTGCCTCCCAGGTTGAAGCAATTCTCCTGCCTCAGCCTCCCAAGTAGTTGGCATTACAGGTGCCCACCACCACATCCGGCTAATTTTTGCATTTTTAGTAGAGACGGGGTTTCACCACGTTGGCCAGGCTGGTCTTGAACTCCTGAGCTCAAGAGTTCCACCTCGGCCTCCCAAAGTGCTGGGACTACAGGTGTGAGCTGGCATTTGCTGTCTTTTGTGTTTCTCTTCTACTACCCTCCTTTACTTCTCTGTCCTTTTGTCTTTATTTAGCATCTAACCCAGTCAATGTATTTTAACTAGTTTGTCTATGGACTACATTAAAATAATCTCAAAATTTTTCATTGACATTTAACATTGGGTTCTGTGGTACAAGCAGACATTCCAGTTAAATATCTAGATTCTACTCATGATACTTTCACTAGTGCATTGGTATTTCCTTTTTATTGATTGTTATGGTTAGCCACCTCACTGACACGGATCTTTGTGTTGTTGATTGATCCATTAAAAAGAGGAACCCCAAACTGTTATGTAGTCTGTGATGAAGAAGTACCTCTCATCCCCACCGAAATGGTAAAGTCCATGAAACTGCAACACCACCACCCAATATCAGGACAGAATAAACCAACAGAAAACAAAAACCTCAACAAAGTTATCTGAAATAGGGTGGTCTTTCCCTAACCAATGTATTTGAGAAAAGCCCCTAAGAAATTTTGCTGATATTTATGAGTCCTTGTATGAGTAGCTCTTAATATATCAAAACCATAAATCTGCCTTCATGGATTACTAGATTAATTTCTTTATTGTACACCAAAGATTTTTTTGACACCATATAATTTAGCATTTATTCTTAACATATACATAAACAACTCCATGATTCATATTACAAAAAAACACTTTTAAGAAAAAAAACTTAAACAATGTAAAACCAGTACTAGCTTCTTAAGCTAGAAGGTTCAATTCACTTCCTCTAACTAGTGAAATCACGTGGACAATTTATCCCTATCTGGACTCAATTCTTCCTTTTAAATCACACATTTTTCTTAAATTGTTTGCAATTTAAATTAGGAAATCTCTGCAGCTCTTATGGGATGAAAGACTTCTACAAATCTTTAATTTGGAATTGCCTCTTTAAGATGTTTTTTTATCTAAACCAAGTCTGAGTCTATAGGACTACACACAGTAGAGGAGCTTTCAGGAAGGCAAATAGTTTTCTATTTCAAAGAATCCACTTGGGTGGTAACATTCAGTTAAGACAAGAACAGAATTGTCACTCGAAAAATAATTTTCTTCAGTTGCCAAGAAAACTTCGCTGGATTTTGGACCCAGAAGAACTTCAGGTCCTCAGAAATATCTCTTCTGTTATTGTCATAGTCTCTTACCTGATAAATACCAAAGCTTTCACATAGGAGACCTGATGAAGTTGTAAATTTTCTGTATCCTTTAGTATTTAGAATTTTTGCATCCTTTAGATATAAATTGATGCAGGTACAGTATTTACCTACCTACAATATTAGAGCACTGAAAATGAAAATCCTCTGTGGTTTCTACTATTCCTTATGTTAAGAATTTTGTGATTTAAGTTTATTATTTCTTTTATTTATGGTTATTCAACCACCTCATCCACAGATACGTAATTCTTGATGGATTCTCAAAGCTTTGCCTTCAGTGGAGAATTTACTACAGGTTACTCTAATAAATAATATCATTAGTCATCGTGCTATTGCATACCAAGTGTGCAATATTCCAGAATTTGATTCTTAGCTGGTTTGCATTTGCCTTCAGCCCCAATTGGATCAAGGATTCATTTTCTAATTTTAACATATTTATCCGAACCTGTTTAATAATAAAATATCCTGACTAATCAGGTTTCTTGTTTCTAAATAGAAACTCTACTTAATTATAGAAAACATTTATTAGAAGGGGACTGGACCTCACAGGATTTATTGGAACACTAGAAAATTAAGCTAAAGAATTAGAAAGGATAAGGAAATGCTATGTACTAAGATGTATATCCAAAATACCTTATGATTAAGATGAGGTTATCTGTCTATTACCTCTGCTTCTGACCTCAAAAGTGCTGACACCACTTGACACAGTATCATTTCAATAAAAATAGTGTTTAAGTAGCTTTCTGGTTTGAAAGATTTCTATAATCTCTCTCATTGTTCCACTTCTTATGGCATTAATAAGCTTAACATAAGAGCAAAAGAAGGGATAATACATTGAAGGGGAAAAGACTAGTTTCATAAATGTTACCCATTGCTTAATTTCATTAAATGATGAAGTTTTATGAAAAAAATTAAGGAAAATATCTTAAAAGCTATTTGAAGTAGAAACACAATCATTTGAATGCAAGTTAGTTAAATACTAAAATCTCCATGTATTCCCTCTTCTATATTTAGGAGGTACTTAGAGGGCTAGCTGATTTGATGTTTAAATACTTCTTAAACCTCTTATCTAACTGCCTTGAGGAAAGTTCTACTGCTAGTATATTTAATATGGCATGCTTTTCAATATTTCACTAGAATCACCTAAAACTCCAGAGAACTCATATTCTTTATGAGTCTCATAAACGGTGTCATTTTTAAGAGCACAATTTCAAAAGGCACATATGAGAATATAGTGATATGACAAAATCTGTCTAGGATATTCAAACAGACACCTAAATCTCCAAGGGGCTGGGTAGAGGTCAACATTTATACAATATTTATAATGAAGAGCCCAAGAAACATCTTTTCACTATTACATTTCATGTTCATCACTACATTACACATCATGAAGCTGACACTTTTACTGGCTGAGGCATTACCACTTCAAAATCAAATTAGAAATCAAAAGCTTTTCTTCCCCACTTTGGTTTGAAAAAAGAGTACCCTATAAAGACTATCAAATATCAAACAAGTATATTTCAAGTTATGTGCCGCTTTTTTTTTCTTAGAAATTATTCAATATTTATCGCTTCTCGGCCTTTTGGCTAAGATCAAGTGTAGAAATTATTCAATATTCAGTGACATAAATTCCCTGAAAAATTCAGTGATAATTAGCTACTGTTAAACTTATACACACAACTCTTGGACAAATCTTGTTATCGCAAAGCAAAGAAATGTTGTTAGCATAACAATAGTGTTGGTCCATCATCACTCATTTCCTAATGGCAGATTCAGCCATTTTTACTCTTCTAAGTAATGATATATAGAATGAAGGAAGAAATGCAGAACATAGGAGGAACTGCTTTCTTTCTTTTTTTTTTTTAAAGTAAAGCCCCCTTAAAGCCAGAAGACCCAATTGCATCTTAGTCAGTCAACTGATTAAATCAATGTACATGAACGTTCTTTGTAAGGCTTAGGGTGTAAGTGGCTTGTAGATGTGTTGTGGGATACCTACATCCGTGCATGTGCAAAAGTGCACAGAAAATCATGATGATGAAGTAGAAACTGCACTTTTTTAGGAGTCAAAAGATGTACATTTAAACTCTAACTTCACTAAGTTTTCATCTTCCCCTCATGATCAAGACATGATAACCTTCCACATATGTGTACATTAGTTTCTTAATTATACAATGCAAATTATACCTATTTCATGAAAACAAGTTGAAAACTAGGTATTGCTCAAAAGAAATTTATTGTTTAGGAAGAAGTTGTGTTAAAGTTGTATGAAAATTCTGGAATTGAAATCCATTTAAATTCCATGTTATAAATAAATAAAAGAAACAATGTACATCTCCTAGTATAATCTTTAGCACATAGGAGATACCCCATAAATGTAATTCATTTTCCTCTTTCATTTGTCTCTACATACAAATCTCAATCTCACAGAAATTGGGTTTCATTAATTTTTATTGGGTTTCATTAAATGAAACTCACATAGTTACTATAAGAATTAAAATTAAAAAATAAAATTAAACTCTAAATTCTAATGATTTCTGAAAAGTGAGATATTATTATTATTGAAATTAAAGTCAAGAAATACTTGTGGAAAAATGGAAACACAGGCCTGTCCTTAACATCAAAGAATCAAGCAAAATTTTCACAATCAATGTTGTCAGACTCTGGAAGATGACCAAAGGCTACAGCAACCAAGTTAAAGTCTGTCTGGGGCTGGGTTGAGGGGAGAATAGGGAGTGAGTGGTTCATGGATATGAGGTTTCCTTTTGGAGTGTTGAAAATATTGTGGAACAACATTGTGAATACACTACATTCTACTGATTCATACACTTTAAAATTGTATGGAAATATGGTAATATGGAAAACTTTGTTTTATGTATTTTATCATAAAAAGACACAATATAAATCAAATATAAATAACCCAACATATATTAAATAAATTAAATTCTGACTTAAAATCCAAATCTCAACTTTTTCCTGGTAAATTTTATTAAATATTTAAAGAAATTAAACAAAAATATTAAACAAGTTTCTCAGACAACATGGAGTAGGGAAATCTTCTAACTTGGTTTAAGATGTCAACTTAATCCTCATAGTGATCATTGATATAGCAATACAAAAGATATTATATACTAACATTCTTCATGAATGTAGATCTAAAAATTGAGAAAATGTTGTCAAAATAAATACAACAATATATGCAAAGAATAATACATTATGACCAAGTTGGTGTTATCTTGAGATTATGAGGTTAGCTTAATATTTTTAAATCATTCAATGAAGATCTTCATGTTAACAAAATACAAGAGAAAAAAACATTTAATAACTTATATAATTGCAGAGAGAGGCATATGGAAATACCCAACATTCGTCATGAAAATAAGGCTGTAACGTAGGCAACTTTAATGTATGATCTCAAAATATAGCAGTGAGTTTACACTCAGCGGTCAAAAAGGCAGGAAAATGTCAGAAAGTAGCCACTGACTGCCAGAATGAATGGGGGCTGTATTAGTTTGTTTTCACACTGTTGATAAAGACACACCTGAGACTGGGAAGAAAAAGAGGTTTAATTGGACTTATAGTTACACATGGCTGGGGAGACCTCAGAAACATGGCGGGAGGTGAAAGCCACTTCTTACATGGTGGCAGCAAGAGAAAAATGAGGAAGAAGCAAAAGCAGAAACCCCTGATAAGCCCATCAGATCTTGTCAGACTTATTTACTATCACGAGAATAGCACAGGAAAGATCAGCCCCCATGATTCAATTAACTCCCCCTGGGTCCCTCCCACAACACGTGGAAATTCTGGAGATACTATTCAAGTTGAGATTTGGGTGGAAATACAGCCAAATCATAAAGGGGCTATCACTATTATATAAAACATCTTCTGAGAAATAAATCCTGGCTCCGTATCTCTGTCTTTCGACACAAACATTAGAAGCATGTTACCTTATACAGAACAGCCAAATAAAATGAACAGCATAACAACCAGCAGCATTTGAGAAGAATATCATAAAGGAAGTGGCCACATGCGAAAACTACAAGTCAAAGCTGAAAAAAATAAAATTAAATTAAAGATTACTTAAAAACATTCTAATTACTGTCTTATGCAATGCAATTTTTTTCTAATTACTGTCTTATACAATGCAATTTGTCAAAATGCTTCTGAAATGTTTTTGATTTATTACTTCTTTATATAAAATATGAATTTATATAAAAATAAATTTAATTTGTTTTTCTAATGCATATTAGGATTAATTTGAAAATATATGAATTGTGATATCTCAGAGAGTACTGATCAAGTAGGTAATAACATTATACTTTACGTTAAATGCAATTTATTATAATGAAACATTAATTTGTTAAACAGAACTCAAAGTCCACAAAGTGACTATGAAGAAAAATTAACTTTGATTAGTTCATCTATGTTTTCTAAAAAATAATATCCAGTTAATATACAGGTTAAACTAAAAAAATTGAAACATTTCAGTAATATAACACAGAACAATTTTTAATAGAATTGCAAATATTGAGTCAGACTTTCTAAGGATTATTCTGCAGGCTAAAATAACAAAATAAAAGACTGCTCCAAGTATGAAATAATTACAAATTTCTGTACTATAAAACACATTATGAACAAATTTACAAGGTAAATGTGTACATGTATATACACACACATTCACACACATTCATATATATATTTAATTTGTATATAATTTATATAAATTGTATATTTTTTATATATATATATGGGAGCAGGTGTGATGCTTACTTCTTAAAACAAGTTGAGCTCTCTTATCTCTTGTTTTAGTCTCAGAAAAAAAATGCGGTGAATATATTAGGTTGGTGCAAAAGTAATTGTGGTTTTTGCCATTTTTGCAACCTCCTAATATATATTCAGTCATAATATATTCAGTACATACAACACATATGTATTGCACATGTTATATATTATAATGTTTATTGTGGTGTGTTATGTATTATAATGTATATTACTATATATAATGTAATAGATGTGTATACACACGTATATATATAGACATATACATTCATTGTTTCTTGCCTCTAGTTATGTTATTCTTACTATGCATCATGACGTTAAAATACAATATTTTCTTTCACTTTATGATAATTGAATATAATAACTTTAAAATCACTTTTTAAATAAAATACATTTCAATATATATAGATTCTTTGGGGTCAATTACATTGTCAAAGATTGGTAAACAATCCATTGTCTTTATATCAAGCTGAGCCATAACTCCCTAATCTGTCTGGTAAATGCCAGTGATTCAGAGTAACAGTTTTTAGTGAAAAAATGCTATAAATACTATTTGTAATTTCATTAATGTTGCCTTTCTCATTTTAAAATTTATTTTTTCAAACGTTTTTTCTATTAGAAGCCAGGCTGGTCTTAAACTCAAAATCCAAGTATTTTTTTCCAAAATCAAGTACTTATCCTCTGATTTTAACCTATTAACTCTACAAATCCACCATTTGAGCTTTGGATTATTAGCAGATAAGTTGTCTTTCCACATTGTCATTCTAAAGAAATTAGTCTGTTTATTTTTAGATTTTATGTCTCCCATATGGTGAGATTATATTCAATTTTTCCTACAAAAGTAATGAGAATATCCCCAAAATGCAAAGTTGTGATAACTCTGCTAAGTTTTAAGGATATTGCATGTCTGAAGACATTGACTATATCCCTAATCTTAAACCAGTAAATCTTTAATGTGCTTAGGTAGAGGGCCAGCTGCATATGAATTATTTGCAACCATTATTAACTCATCATCAAAAGAAGGGTGAAGAGAAATAAGTTTTCTTTCTTAATAACCGAGACCTGCTCTGACTGTGTTTCCCGCCGATAAAAATGTAGCATCACATTTTCAGGGTAATACAGACATAGAATTAAATGTTATCATCCAATAGCACACGGCACTGATAAACCAGAAGAAAGTCTCCAGGATAGCTGAAAGATGCTAGGTTTAAAAATTTGTCAAAACTTATGTCCATGAGGATACTTTACATATTAAATAAATGGTGTATTGGCTAACATTGTAAGTCGTGGAAAAGAAATAAGTAAATGTTGATTGCTCCCCAATAAAACCAACATGTATACTTTCTGTTAATTGTAATTGTAAAGCATCTTTTACCTCTTTGAACATTACTTTATGCCTCTGTTCTTAACTGTCTGCAGGCTAGAAATCCAGTGAATACAGTTAGCACGTATTGACCGTCATTATTCTGATAGACACTGACAGGATTTACATAGTTTTATTATATTTCATTTTCATGACCACCTTGTTAACCCCATTTGAAAGCTGAGGAAAAAGGTCAATAAAGCTTCAGTCGTCTGAAGTCTTGAGGTTCATAATTAGTAATAGGCCAGAATGTTGCTGAGGGGATAGCTACCTATTGCCTCCTTTGTTGAAATTTGGTAGTCAAAGCATTACATAATCACATAAGCCATTCAAAGCACTGAATAAGTATTTTCAAAGGCTCATCAGAAAGCCCATAATGCCTCCATATGCTTTTCTGAGTATGTTATGTATGCCTCAGTATCAATACACTGTGAGAGCAGCATATGGTTCTTTGATGGAATGTAATGGAAAATGACAGGCTGTTTCAAGATGTTCCATCACCAATTTCATGAATAATGCATTAGAGTAACAGGTATAATCAGTGTCATTTAAGTCTTCAGCCTCCAGAGAGTCAACAGCAGCATGCAGAGGAACTAATGATCAGTTTTGATGTTTTAAATGTGTACTTTTTAAAAAATGTTATTCTTTATTGTTTGTTTTCCTTGGAAGCAAGGTTTTTGTAATGCAGAAAAAATAAAATGAAATATAACATGTTAATAATTAAAGTTAAAGATTTACACTCGTTTTAATTTAAAAAATAAATAAAAATGTTTAAAGATAAACGTTTTTAAACATGTAAAAATTAATTAAAAATTATGTGAAAATTTATTGTAAGATTCACTAGAGAAATGTTTCACAATGAGTTATTGAAATAATTGTTAGAATCCTGAAGATACAATACTTTGTAACAATTATTAAGCTTTGCTACTAGAATAAACTCATATAAAATATAGTATTAACTCTAATTTTGTATTTATATCTATTTTCCCACTTATGGGTTTCACAAAACATCCTTCTTGAATCTGACAAAATTAGTACGATCATATATTTTAATAGAAGTGTAGATAATAATTTTAAACTGTAAACTTTGTTAATCTAAATTCCATTTCTAAAAGTGAGACAGATAACATGAACTTACCTCACAACAATCTAAGAAATAGCTAAAGCAATTCTGATAGTTACTGCACTTTTTGTTTTGTAATACTGACTGATTAATCAGAAGAAGGAGGGACTGAGTTTCTGTTTTATGAATAGGCATGCAAATTGTGACTCTAATCTCTTGGGATATGAATCACCATGTATTTTCATTTCTACGCTCCCTCACAGTGCTTACAACAAGGCTTTGCACATAATATGCTGTGCAGATATTCAGTTAAACCACATTAAATGTAATGGTAGATACATTTAGAAAGATAAAGGGAAGAAAAGTAGAAAATAAAGGGAATAAAGGTAGAAAATAAAGGGAAGAAGTCATACTTTCTGTGATGATTGATAGCTCACTCATTAGAATAGGTACTTTTAGCATTAACACATCTAAAAAGCAATATTTCCATACCCACTTTTCCAAGTGGTATATTCATTTTATTTATTTATTTAGAGACGGAGTCTGTCTCTTGACGCCCAGGATGGAGTGCAGTGGCACGACCTTGGCTCACTGCAACCTCCGCCTCCCGGGTTCAAGAGATTCTACTGCCTCAGCCTCCTGAGTAGCTGGGATTACAGTGCCCGCCACCACGCCCAGCTAATTTTTGTACTTTTAGTAGATTTGGGGTTTCACCATGTTGGCCAGGCTGGTCTCGAATTCCTGACCTCACGTGATCTGCCCACCTTGGTCTCCCAAAGTGCTGCAATTACAAGCGTAAGCCACTGTGGCTGGCCCCAAGTGGTATATTTTAACAACTAATCACATCATAAAAAATAAAGAAATCATGTGGTAGTAACCATTTAGTTAAGTTTTTCAAAGTAATGTTTTTCATCAAACCAGTTGATATCCACAAATCGTATAATAGAAGTTAATAATAAATCTCAGAAATCATTGGATGTAACATTTTATATTGATCTTCTAGTCTACCCCTCCCACCTAAGTATGAATCTTCTTTAAATATTTGTGAAAACGCTTTCAGTGACAATTAACTCAGTGACAGATAACTCACTCACAAGTTGTACTCTCCTAATAAAATTCAAGTGTCATCCAAAATTTTACTATGAATAAATTGAGATCTTAAGAGGCCGAATAAATTGAGATCTTAAGAGGCCAAATAAATTCAGTCATATAGTTGTGTCCCACACATGCATAGACATCCCTATGATTCTGGCAGAGAGAGGCCAAATGGATCATTTTTCAGACTTTCTTATTCTTAACTTCATGGTGGATTATTTTATTTCTGTGGTAGGCAAAGCAATGGCATTCCATAGATGTCCATCCCCTAATCCCAAGAGGTTGTGGGTATATTATCTTACGTGGTAAATGGAACTTTACGGGTGAGATTAAGTTAGAGACTTTAAGATGAGATTATCCTGGAATCCACTATAACTAAAAGCAGCTTTATAAAAGTTAAGTCAAGAGTATCAGTCAGAAAAGGTGATGTGATGTGCGGTGCCATGAGCTAAGTATTAGACAGTTTCTAGAAGCTGGAGAAAAGGCAAGGAAACATGTTCCTCTGAAACCTCCAGAATGAACACAGCCTTGCTGACACCTTGAAGTTAGTCCAGTGATTGCCCTGTCAGAGCTCCTGCCCACCGAACTGTAAATCTCTGTTGTTTAAGGTGCAAAGCTGGTGGCAATTAGTTAGACCACCAATAGGCAACGAATATCCTTCCCACCTTCCCATATCAACCCCAAACCATCTTTCTTTACTTATACTGTGATACAATTAAGCAGATGTAATAGTCATTAAATATATTTTATTCCCTAGTAAAATCTAGTACTAGAAATAAATATGTATGCCAATATTGAGGTCAATTCCCTCTCTGAAGTACAACAATTGCATTATTGATACTGAACTTGAAAATTAAATGTTGACCTGTTAGGTGGCACCCTGGATTTCTTGTCAAAATCCCATTATAATGTCAATCTAATAAGCTATGGATTAAGATATCATCCTAGTGAGTGACTAGACCTAAATATCCAAGATCTAGAAACTCCTACAGCAAAGGTTCTAAATTTGCAGTCATTTTATTCATTGGCAGTTAAGAATACAGTAATATTTTAGCTATTATATGAATGCATTACTGAGCATTCAGAACACATAACAGTGTCTGCAGCAAAAGCGACCACCATTTTATGATAATACTGCGTGGAAATACATAAAAAGGCAACTATCATCTTAAAGAAGAAAACTCTTTTAAAAACTAGACCTAGGCCGGGCGCGGTGGCTCAAGCCTGTAATCCCAGCACTTTGGGAGGCCGAGACGGGCGGATCACGAGGTCAGCAGATCGAGACCATCCTGGCTAACACGGTGAAACCCCGTCTCTACTAAAAAATACAAAAAACTAGCCGGGTGAGGTGGCGGGCACCTGTAGTCCCAGCTACTCGGGAGGCTGAGGCAGGAGAATGGCGGGAACCCGGGAGGCGGAGCTTGCAGTGAGCTGAGATCCGGCCACTGCACTCCAGCCTGGGCGGCAGAGCGAGACTCCGTCTCAAAAAAAAAAAAAAAAACTAGACCTATAAAAATTTTAATCTAACTATTTGTAAAAATGAATCTTAAATGTTTAGTAAGGAAAAATAAAATGCATCTGTTAATAATCAAACTTTAAAAATAAGATGTCTTTCTGAGCAAAGCTACAGGTTATATTTGACTATCTCCTATTGCAAGTAAATTTACTGTAGAAAAAGAAAGGTAAGATTTGTAGAAATTTTCATTTATTTTCCCATAATTAATGAAGTTTTTCTTCACATAACATTTATTTTAACATTTTTACCTCACTCAAATAAAACATCTCTCCCCTTCAATGGAAGACGAAATAACATTATCCCAGATAGGGTAGGCAACTTGACCAAGGAGCCACAAGTGACTGGTGGTACGTCAGATCAGAGCCCTTACCATACAGTCAGCACAACTTCAGCAGAAGGTTCTAAGAGTGAATGCCCCACGTCTTATTGCCGTTTGTCTGTACGTCATATGGAAGCCTCAGGATTTTCTGAAAAGAAAATGTATTTATATTAATTACGTTCTTTCAATTTTTAAAAATATATTCACCCTTTATTACTGCTGTAGAGTATCTATCTCTTTGTCACTAGATTGCTATTCTTTACCTAATTTCTTCTTTCCCGTACATCTTGTCTAGATAAAAACAAACCTTAATTTTTTTCTTTGCGAAATAGTCAATAATTTCCCCGCCCTTTCCTCAATCTGTTTTAAAATCCTACCTACTTGTTTAATATTTTCTTTGACATTTTCCATATCTACTTTTCCCTCATTAAATAGGAAAATGAGTAAACACATTTGTATAGATAGTTTCTTTTTTTTTTAAAGAATGAAGCCCAGAAAAAGCATCCATTAGTTTTAGAAACAGTGAAATTTACAGAGTGAAAGAGAATGTCACCGGTGTGAGGAAAAGTAAAAGTTGGTTGAAAAGGGATCAGCTTTTGAATGATAACCCATTTGGTTTTCATAGTGATAAAATTATCAATAGAATAAATTAATTGGTTCTGACTGAAATAGTCAACATTGTGTGTGTGTATGTGTGTATATATATATACGTGTGTGTATATATATATACGTATGTGTGTGTATATGTATAAAATCAATATAGAGTATCAAAATGTGTACACACAGATTTTGTAAATTTACTTCATTTAGGTACAATTTACATAACAATAACAACCATTTAATTACACATTTTAATGAGTTTTGACAAATATATACACCCGTATAGCCACAAACATGATCAAGATATTGAGCAGCTTCATCAACATAAAATGTTTATTTTGTTAGTTACATTTAACTAACTTAAATGTTTTGAGTAAGTTCTATTCCATTTCTGGCCTCAGCAAAAACTCATCTATTTTTGTCATCATCGGTTAGATTTGTCTTTTCTGGAGATACACATAAAGTGAGTCATAGTATATATACTCTTTCATGTCTGGCTTCTTCCAGTCAGCATAATGTGTTTAAAATTCATCTAGTGGTTACACGTACTAGTAGTTTCATGCTGTTTATTAATGAGTAGTAATCAATTTTATGAATATCACATTTTGTTTAAGTATTTGCTCATTGGTAGATATTTGGGTTGTTTCCATTTAGGGGCCATTAATAAGATTATATAAAATTCTGTGTTGAATGGAGGTCTGTTGTCATTTCTCTTTCGTGCATACCAAAGAGTGAAATTCCTGAGTGGCATGTGTATATTGAATTTTTAGAATATGGCAATCATCTTTGATAAAGTACTCAATTTTATATTGACAGAAATATATGAAAGGTCCAGTTTGTTCATATCTTTTCTTCTAAGCTTTTAAAATTTCATTCATTCTAGTGAGTGTGATACTGTGTTGTGGTTTTAATTTATCCTTCTATAATAAATGTGGCTGAGCAACATTTCATTTGCTCTCAGTCATTTATATTATCTTTTTTTGGGAAAGTTTATCACATTTTCAAATTACAGTACAAGACTGTTCCCCATTCATGACTTAGGTTTTGCCTCACTTAGTAGTGTTTTTCCAAAGGCCAGTGTTTGTTACTCTTAACAAATTTGTCAATTTCTAATTTTTTTCATTGTGTTCATGCTTTATGTATTCTACATAAGAAATCTTTGGCTATCCCCACATTCTCAAGAATCTTCCAAAAACAATAAGATACTTAAAAAAAAAAAAAAAAAAAAAAACTCACAATTCCAATAAGATCAGAGAACCTCCAAGCAATATAATGCATGAGTGAATGAATGAATGAATGATTAAATAAAATGGCATGAGAGAGTCAAAGCTCTGAAAACCAAAATTAAAAAAAAAAATAAAGGATGTTGGATATAAAAATATATTAAAGGATGTTGGATAAAAAAGAAACATTATATACTGAGGAATAATGAAAAGAGTGGTAGCAGTTCTTTGTGCATACCACACTACCAAGTCAATGAGGGACATCTTTAAATTTAAAAAAAAAAATACTACAAATCCAGAATTTTATACTATCTACATATATCTTCCAGAAACATAGTCAAAATAAAGGCATTATCTAACAGACAAATCATGAGATAATTAATTTTATTTAAACTTTATTATAAGAAATATTAGGGAAATTTTCATAGGCAGAGGGAAAATGATATCAGATAGAAATTAGGACTTCCACACAGAAACAGAGAGGGCCAAGAACAAAACATATGCTGACAAATGTAAAGTACATTTTTGTTACGTGTAAACTTTTAAACAATCTTTAATTTTTTAACGTAAAAATAATATCTTTGAAAATTTGTAAGTATGTAGAAGTAAAATATACAACAATATTAACAGAAAAAAAAGAGAGAGCTAAAATAGAAGTAAAACGTAAGAAACTTAGAGACTGTATTAAATGTGTAATAGTGTCTAGTGGCAGAATTTGTTAAGAGAATTTGATTTTTTTCAAGAAATCATGTTGGAACAATTGAATATAATTTGGAAAAAAAGTGAATATCAACTCTTACCTCTATTCATGTTCAAAAATCAATGTTATATGGATCACAGACCTGAATTTCTTTATGTATATTTGTAATCTGAATTAGGCAAAGATTTAACAGACAGGAAACAAAAAGCACACAGCATAAGAGAAAATCAATAAATTTGATTTCAATTGTTTTTTTACAAAACCCCCCTCACTTTTTTCCATGTAAGACTTTATTAACAAAATGAAAATAGAAACAATCGGGAATGTTAAACTTAATAGTGTTAATACTAGCTTTCAACAACATAAATTTCAGATTTATGCTGTCTATGAGTGAGGATCATTTTACAAAAAAAAAGTCTTTGCTAAGTTTAGAAATAGAATTCTGAAGAAAACTTTTAACAACTTTTTAATCAAATGACAACACAGAAAAATAGAAATTGAAAACTCTTCCTTCAGAAACTAGAAGTCCATTACTATGGAAAAAGAATACCTGAATTCTCTTGAGAATGGACTTATTTTCTTACTATTTTAAAAATTAATTTTGCTGCTGAAAAGTAAGAAAAAAACTTCTATGAAACTTTTAGTTGGAAGAAAAGATGTCAAAGCTACTCATACAACGTTTCAGCCTGTCAGAGTACCAGAAATGGAGGTGATAGGAAGGCGATGAGCAGCATTAAGACACTTCTTAGAACTCAATGCTGGAATACTTTTATGCCATTTCTGTCTTAACTCTGAAATGGAATGAGCAGTATTTTAAGAAATATGTTAATTATTTATAAGGTCTGAACAACGAGTTAATTCATAAGTGGTTTAATGTGTCATTCTGGAAGAGTTTTATTAAGGTCAAAGTCTCTGTGTTTTATACAACACTTTCTTATTTCCACTGCTACCCTCCTAATGCCATATCTCTGATGTTCTAATGAAACTCATTTGGCCTCTCAGTTCTATCCTATCTATTTTCGTGCCACCTAGTTTTTATTTATTTAATCTCTTCTGGACATGAACAAGTGTCTTATACTCATACTGAGCACTGCCATTATTATATTTTAATGATCTTGCTTAGTCACAGTGCTTAAGCTCTATACATTATCAGGTCTTTGTTTAATTATTCACTACTGCTGCTCCTGTCAAATGGTGAAACATACAGTTTGCAGAAATAGCATGTAACAGTTCTTGCATCTGTGCCCTCATCTATTTCATTCAACAGACTAGCATCCCTGTTGTTTTCACTGCTGCTTCTAGCTTTATTTTCCTCCAAAGTCTTATATATATTTTATACCACATTAATTGGTCTCTTCTCTGCACTTTTAAAGTGGTATTTGTGCTATAAAAATAATTTAACACAATTATATAAACTTTTCTCTAATTTGAATAAATGTAGGTGTCTTCTAGGTAAACAAATTTTGTGGACTCATTGAGGTCAAGAATTTTTTTTTCTCATATACCTATGTTTAACATACAGAAGATATTTTATAAATTGTGTTTTCCTTATTTAAATTGCTTATAAATTATTTTCTTCTCTGCTTTCTTTTTATTATTTAAATATTTATCTTGTATCTTCTACATGTATTCCTTTAATGTAAAAATCATGCAGTTGAAAATATGAAAAATTATTTTTAGGATAATAAAATTAGAGGAATGAGGTAGTTATAAGAATGCTTCAAAAATAAACATATAATCCAAAATGTAAGTAAATAATTTTATTTTACAATAGCATCAAAAACAATAAAATATATAACAATAAATTTAACAAATGAAGTGTAAAGATGCACTGAAAACTATCAAAAATTGTTGAAATAAATTAAAGAAGATAGAAATAAATTTTTAAAAAGATCTAAATACATTTTAAGAAGTCATCCTTATAAATCAAATTTAAAGTTGTTAAGATGGCAATATTCTGCAGACTGATTATATTTAATAAACTTGGCACAAACACCATCAGGATACGAACTGAAGTGTAATTAAAAGCTAATTCTAAAATTTGTGTGGAATGGAAAGGGACCCATTGTAGCCAAAACAATCTAAAAAGAAGAGGTAAGAAGTAGGTCTCACAATTCCTTATGTCAAAACTTACCACAAAGAAACAGAATCGACACAAGATTAGCCTTGTAGATCAGTGGGGTAAAAATGAACAGCCTAGAAATAAATGCAAATATTTATGCTTAAACGTAAATATGTATGTTCAAAGAGTACTAAGACCATTCAGCGTGCAAGGAATAACCTTTTAAGTAAATGGTGCTGACAATTGGAAAGTTATATGCAGAAGAATAAAGCTGGATGCTTACTTTATTCTATATTAACTCAAAATTAACTCAAATTGGAATAAAGACCTAAATATCAGAGCAAAAACTACAAAACTTTTAGAAGAAACCATTAGTGCAAATTTTGATGCCACTGGATTTGACAAAGAATTCTTCAACATGACACCAAAAGCATGTGCAAGAAGAAAAATAAAAGAAAAAACCATAAATTGGACATTATTTCAATTAAAAGCTTTAGTGTTTCAAAAGATAGAACCAATATGATGAAAAGACAGCTTATAGAATGGGAGAAAAGACTTGCAAACCTGTATCTAATAAGGGAACTGCATCCAGAATATATATAAAAAACATATTTCAACTCAATCATAAAAAGAAAAAAATTAAAAATGGACAACAGATCTGAATAGATATTCCTTAAGAAAGAGATAAAACTGCCAGAAAGTATATAAAAAGATGTTAATGTTCATTAGTCAGCAGGGGAATGCCGGCTATGATCTCAATGAGATACTATTTTATAAGCATTAGAATGACTAGAATCAAAAAGTCAGAAAACAAGCGTTGAAAATGGTGCAACTACTTTGTAAAACAATGTGACTTCCTTAAATTATTAAATAGAGTTACCATGTGACCCCACATTTTCATTCATATATATACACACACACAAGAGAAATGACAACTCTGCTCACATGAAAACTTGTGCATTGATGTTTATGGCAGCATTATTCATAATAGCCAAAAGGTATATTAAACCCAGATGATTGTCTGTAGACAAATGGATAAATGAAGTGTGCTGTAAATGCACACTGGAAGAGCATTTGACCATAAAAAATAAATGAAGTATTGATACATGCTACACGTGGATAAACATTGAAAACCTGATGCTAAGTGAAAGAAGCCAGTTCTACCACATCATTCTGTTCATGTGAAAGTCCAGAACAGGGAAATCTATAGAGGCAGAATGTAGATTAGCATTAGTTTGGGTGAGAAGGTGAAGAAAATGTTCAAAAATTGTCTGTGGTGATGGTTACACATATCCGTGATCACAGCAAAACTATTGAATTGTAGATTTTAAATAATTAATTGTAAGATATGTGAAGTATATCTCAATAAAGCTGCTAACATAAATTAAAAGATAAGAAATTTACATTGATTAAATATTTCAAAAGCATAAAATATTAACCAATAAAAATAAGCTTAAAAGTTTTAAATACTATTCTTCACTCTCTTCTCCAGAGATTTCTAAATAAATATTATGAAGATATACTTTGCCATGCAGCTTCATATTTAATATTTATTAATTTTATAGAGCGGAAAATATGCAAAAGTTGAGAAGACATAATTATTTAATATAGGAAATTCAAAATTCCTGAAGCTCTGAATTCAAGTCCTCATTTTAAATTGTTGAAAATGCTCAAATTTATTTGAAAAAGACATTATACAAAATTTAAAAAATAGGAGTTTGTTAGTTAATAGTACCTTGATTTTTATTTTGATAATCACTTATTCTTCTGCCTCTAATTTGGTATTAAAATACAAGAAATGATTTTCTGGGTTAGTATAAAAATGAAAAGTATTTAAAAGTATATTTCAATGAGCAAGTCACTTGAGAGATATTCTACAAAGCAAAATAGGCCAACTTTGTTTTGTTTTGTTTTGTTTTTTTGTTTTCATCTCTCAAGGTCTTCACTTGGGGTCTGCTCGTCTCTCCTTTACTCAGATAAGAATGGCTTCCTCTCATATATCATGTCTGAGGTTACATATCATTTATACACAGACCCTCACTGATTACACAGTGCTTTTTCCCTGAGAGTCTCTCTCATAGAATCCTCCTGATTTCTACATGGCTTATATAAGCTGTAGTGAACATGTTTATTCCTTGTTAAATTCCTTTCTTCGTGATCACTTTTGAATTTCATTTGGCTGTTTATGTGAATTATGACCTTAAGTAAATTATTTAACCTACCTGTGCCACAGCCTTCATCATAAAAGTGAGAAATAAATATTATTTGTTTCTGAAAATAACTTTGAAGGGCAATGGATTAATGTAGGCAAAGTGGTTAAATCATTGTTTGACTCATTTAATAAGTCAATAAATGTTAGATGGTGTCACTATAGTTAGAATTATAAGACAATAATTTTCATGAGAAAAAATACCATGTTCAAGACTTATAACCTGTGCCCATCTGATTGGCACAAGTATTTGATACTTAAGTGAATTAATTATATATAGGTCACCTTCACGTTACATGAGAAATATTCAATTGAACATTAGATTACTTTCAGTGATTCTATTAACAGAGTGAAAAATACATATAAATATTTTGTAAAGCTGCAGTAAAATAGTTGTTCAGATACTAATGCTAGTTTTATAAATTGCACCAATCTCAGAAAAAATATTGCCACATGTGTTCAACCTATTTAATGAATTCTTTTAACTATGTTATTTGATTTTTGCTATTGAGAGTTCCTTATATATTTTGTATATGAATCTCTTATCAGACACAAACTCATAGAAGCAGAGAATAGTATAGTGATTACCAGGAGCTAGGAGATGGGGGAAATAGAGAGATGTTGGTCAAAGAGTACAAATATTCAGTTATGAGTGAGTTCTGGAGATCTCATGTAGAACATGGTGACTGTAGTTAATAATGCTATATTGTCTACTTGGAATTTGTTAAGGGAGTAGATCATAAGTATCCTAACCACACATCTTCACAGAAAATGGCAATAGGTGTGGCAGCTATGGATGTGTTAATTAAATTGATTGGAGCAATCATTTTATAATACATATGTCTATTAAATTATCATGTTGTAAATGTCAAATTCATAAAAATCTAACTTATCAATTATACCCTAGTAAAGCTAGAAACAATTAAAAATAAAAATTATGTATTTATATATAAATATTTAAATATTTTAAAATGTAAATACTTATATTTATATATCTGGTATCTAAAATAAAATCTGGGATCTAAAAAGCATATACTTAATTATAAATTATAAATATAAATATATGAAAGCATTTAGCTAATTATAAATATAAATATCTTGGCAGATTTAAACATATATGTTCCATTTACAACATAAAAACTGCATAGTAGATACAATAAGAAATATAGAAGAATAAATCATTTGGAAGATTATTCACCATTATTCCATATGATGGTTATCAAGGCTACAAAATGTCATATGTGTTAAATAAATATTGTAATACTAAGTTTGAAAAGAAACAGCATATGAACCTTCAGTAACTGGATAATTAAAATTAATTTAAAACTGATGAAAACATCATTTCAAAAGGGTATAAAGAAACACTTTAAAATTATTGAAATAGTTCAAAATAGGGTGTTGTAAATTTGTGTGATTTTATTCTTCCTGTAATTACGTTTAGAATATATCTATTTTTTCAATATAGAAATGAATAAGCCTATTATGCTTGAATTTATTTTAATCAAACAATGCGTAACATTTTTCAAAATTAAAAATTATTTACAATATCTAACTAATTTGTTGTTTTATACATGAAGCACACTGCAAACACACTGGGTTAATTATTACTCCTTAATTTGACTCACTATTTTCCACATGTGGAAGAAATAACAATACGCCTTCTGTTTAAAACAACAGCAGTCTCATGAGAAAATTCAGTTCCTTTTTAGTGTATTTTATCTGTTCTACTCAGTTTTCTTGATTTTTGATTAATAGCTATGACTTCCATTTTCTTGATTTTTTTTAACTACTTTGCACCTGATTTGGCCTCATTTTTTATTTTGATAGTTACATTTGCATACTTCCTGACCGCTGACTGCTGATTGTTTTAGGCTGGCTGCTGCATTTAAATTCTTGAAGTTCTTTTATAAGGATACTGCAATTATGAATGTAGAATACCTTTATTATAGAAAAATATTATTTTTGACTGTAAAGAAATTTAAATCCCGACTAAACATGTGTATACTTTTATAATTTTTTCCAGTTTCTTTTTCTACACACACACGTACACTTTTTTTTTCTTTTTTCTTGAGACAGAGTTTTGCTCTTGTCACCCAGTTTGGAGTGCAATGGCTGGATTTTGGTTCACTGCAAACTCTGCCTCCCGGGTTCAAGTGATTCTCCTGCCTCAGGCCCCCAAGTAGCTGGAATTACAGTGGCCCATGACCACACCCAGATAATTTTTGTATTTATAGTAGAGATGGGGTTCCACCATGTTGGTTAGGCTGGTTTTGAACTCCTGACCTCAGGTGATCCACCCACCTTGGCCTCCCAAAGTGCTGGGATTACAGGCGTGAGCCACCACACCGAGCCCACACATACTTTTTGTATAGTTAATACCTTAACATTATTTTTTATCCAGTATGTTCTACCTATCATGGAAATAAAATTGCTTTCTAATGAAACTACAATATATTGTATAAAAAAGTTAATGAATACTGTAATCTAAATATTGAGCTGCTCTTCTTTTATTTATTTTATTTTATTCATCAAATTTTATACAATACATTGTAATTAGTGAACATCATGGCACAGGAAGTTTTAAAATAATCTATAACTATGTTATTAGAGGATAATTTAAGAGGAGATTTCTTGATGATCCTCTTATCCAAAGTACTTGATAGATATGACCAAATCGAGATTTTTTTTCCAGAAAATTTACATCTATATAGTATCTTCCTCAAAATATTTCCCAAAACAGAATATTGTTTATGGTGTATTTTTTATTTAATCTTAATTTCTTAGTTTACTAGTGAGGTTATAAATACATTCATGAGTCACTTGCTTTTTGAAGTTAATTACCCACAAACATAACTCATTTTTAAGTGAAACTTTTGTAACACTTATTTTGATTTGTAAAAAATAATTTTATGTTTAGAATGTCAAGGCCAGGTGTGGTGGCTCATGCCTGTAATCCCTGCACTTTGGGAGGCTGAAGCGGGAGGATTGCTGGAGGCCAGGAGTTTGAGACAAGCCTGAACAACATTGTGAGAACCTGTTTCTTCAAAATATATTTTTTAAAAAAATATCTGAGTATGGTGGCACACGCCTGTATTCCCAGCTACTGAGGAGACTGAGGTGAGAAGATTACTTGAGACCAGAAGGCCAAAGCTGCAGTAAGCCATGATCATGCCACTACACTCAGTCTGAGTGACTGAACAAGACCCTGTCTCAAAAAAAAAAAATTAAATTAAATTAAATTAAAAAGTTAGAAAAAGAACATAAGCAAAATAAAGAAAATAGAATGTCAAATTTTCAAATCTCAAATTTTAGTGAAGTTTATCTAACTCATGTGTTACATTTTATACTATGCTTTTTTAATTTGACATAAAGATGTTTCTATTGAGCCAATTATAAAGTTAATCTTAGTGATCTTATTGCAGTTGCACATAAAAAATCTTCTTTATCCAAGAAATAACTATTTATCAATATGCTATCTACAAAATTATGACTGCATGTTATATGTCTGCTTTCACACTGCTATAAACAACCATCTGAGACTTGGTAATCTCTAAAGACCAGAGGTTTAATTAAATCATAATTCCACATGGCTGAGGAGACTTCAGAACACTTGTAAGGAGAAGTAAGCACCTTTTTCAGAAGGTGGCAGGAGAGAGAGAGAGAGAGAGAGCAAAACCAAAGGAAGAAGTTCCACTTTTAAACTATCAGATCTCATGAGAACTCACTCAGTATCATGAGAACAGCATGGGGGAACCATCCCAATGATCCAATCACCTCCCACCAGGTCCTTCCCTTGACACATGGGTATGACGATTAGAAATGAGATTTGGGTGAGGACATAGAGCCAAACCATATCAAAGACCTATTAAGGGACTTAGATAACCAAACAATGATAATAGTAATCCCAGCTACTGCAGGCTGAAGCAGTGTTAGATATTGAAGCAGATAACTAACAAAGACATTTGAGACTTAAACTCAACACTTGATCAAATAGACTGAACAGATATCTACAGAACACCCCACACAAAACAGAATATACATTATTCTGCATGTGGCACATATGATAAAATGAACCACACACTTGGCCATAAAGCAATTCTTAACAAGTTCAAAAACACTGAAATCACACTAACCACACTCTCAGACAACAGCACATACAATTACATGAAAATTAAACAACCTGCTCCTGAATGACTTTTGGGTGAAAAATGAAGTTCAGGCAGAAACCAAGAAACCTTTTGAAACTACTAAAAGCAAAGATACAACATTCCAGAGCATCTGGGACAAAGCTAAAGCACTGATAAGAGGAAAGTTTTTAGTGCTAAGCATCCACAGCAGAAAGTTAGAAAGGCCTCAAATTAACAACCTAACATCACACCTAGAGTAACTAGAAAATCAATAACCCACCAACCCCAAAGCCAGCAGAAGAAAAGAAATAACCAATATCAGAGCTGAATTAACTGAAACACAGACATGATAAACTACACAAAAGATCAATGAAACCAAAAGTTGGTTATTTGAAATAATAAATAAGATTGAACATACATGCAAAAATCCTCAACAAAATACTAGTAAACTAAATCTAGCAGCACATTAAAAAGCTATTCCAGCACAATCAAGTAGGCATTATTCCTAGGATGCAAGGTTGTTTCAACATACACAAATCAATAAATACAATTCAACACATTAACAGAACTAAAAGCAAAAAACACATCATAATCTCAATAAATACAGAAAAGGCTTTCAATAAATCCCAATACCTCTTCATGTTATATTCCGTCAACAAACAAGGATCAAAGGAATATAGCTTAAAATAATAGACACCATTTGTGACAAAATCACAGCTAACCTCATATTTAATGGATAAAGCCTGGAAGCATTCCTCCTGAGAATCAAAATGAGACAAGGATGTCCACTCTCATCACTCATATTCAACATAGTTCTGGAAGTTCCAGCCAGAGTAATCAGACAAGAGAAAAAAAAAAAGTACCCAATTAGGAAGATAAGAAGTCAAACTGACTCTCTTCACAGATGATATGATTCTAAACCTAGAAAACCTCACAGTCTGTGCCCAAGTCTCCGAGATATTATAAACAACTTCAGCCGAGTTTCAAGATACAAAAACAATGTACAAATATTAGTACCATTTATTTAAACCGATAACATCCAAGCTGAGAGCCAAATCAAATACACAATTCTATTCACAATGGCTACAAAAATAAATAAATAAATAAATAAATAAACAAACAAACAAATAAACAAAATATCAAGGAATACAGCTAACCAGTGAGGTGAAAGATTTTTACAATGAGAATTACAAAACACAGATGTAAGAAATCAGAGACAACACAGATGAGAAAACCTTCCATGCTCATGGATAGGAATAATCAGTATTGTTAAAATGGCCATACTGCCCAAAACAATTTGCAGATTCAATGCTATTTCTATTACACTATCAATGATATTCTTCACAGAATTAGAAAAAACTAATCTAAAATTCATAAGGAATCAGAAAAGAGTGTGACTAACCAAAGCTATGCTATGCAAAAACAACAAAGTCAAAGGAATTACATTGCCAGACTTCAAATTATACTACAAGGTTACCATAACCAAAACAGCATACTACTGGTATAAAATCAGACATCTAGACCAATGGAATAGAATAGAGAACCTAGAAATAAAGTCACACCTACAACCATTGGCTCTTCTGTACACCAACAATATCAATTTGACAATGTCAAGCAATGGGGGAAGGGACCCCCTTTTTAATAAATGGTACTACAATAAGTTGCTAGCCATATGCAAAAAACTGAAAATAGACCTCTTTCTTTCACCATATAGAAAAATCACCTCAGATGTTCTAAGGACTTAAATGTAAAAGCTAAAACTATAAAAACCCTAGAAGAAAACCCAGGAAATAGCATTCTGGGCTTAGGCTCTGACAAAAATTTTATCATGAAGACTCCCAAGCAATTACAGCAAAGACAAAAATTGGCAAGTGGAACCCAATTAAGCTAAAGAGCTTCTAAACTGCAAAAGAAATTATCAACATGGAAAACAGGTAGCCTACAGAATGGGAGAAAATATTTACAAACTATGCATCTGATGAACATCTAATATCCATATTCTATAAGGAACTTAGACATATCAACAGGAAAAAACAAACAACCCCATTAAAAAATGGGCAAGGGACATGAACAGACACTGGTCAAAAGAAGATATACGTGTGCAAACAAACATGAAAAATTCTCAACGTCACTAATCATTAGAGAAATGCAAATAAAAACCACAATGAGATACCATCTCACACCAGCCAGAATGTCTATTATTATAAAGTCAAAGGATGCTGGTAGGGTTGCCAATTAAAGGGAACATTTATACAATGCTGGTGGAAATATAAATTAGTTCAGCCACTGTAGAAAGCAGTTTGGAGATTTCTCCAAGAACTTCAAACAGAGTACCACTTGACCCAACAATCCCATTACTGAGTGCATAACTAAAATGATATAAATTTTTCTACCATAAAGACACATGTATGCACATGTTAACTGCAGCACTATTCACAATTGCAAAGACATGGAATCAATCTAGATGCTCATCAGTGGTAGAATGGATAATGAGAATATGGTATACATACACCATGAAATATTATGAAACAAATGAACAAATGAACAAAATGAATGAAAACATGAATGGAGCTGGAGGCCATTATCCTATGCAAAATAATGCAGGAATAGAAAACCAATTGCTGCATGTTCTCACTTATAAGTGGGAGCTAAACACTGAGTATACATGGATACAAAGAAGAAAACAATACACAGTAGGGCCTACTTGAGGTTGGAGGATGGGAAGAGGGTGAGGATCAAAAAACTACCTATCAGGTGCTATGCTGTCCACTTGGGAGACAAAATAATCTGTACACCAAACCCCAGCGACACACAGTTTACCCATGTAATAAATCCATACATGTATCCCCTGAAATTGAAAGAAAAGTTGGAAATAAAATAAAATAAAATAAAGTAAAATAAAATAAAATAAAATATGATTTTCTTCTTAAATTGATAAAGTGTTTCTCAAATTACGAGAACTACAAATTATTAGAAAAAGCATGTTGGAAAAAATATATTTTAATATATTTTAAGGCAATATTAAGTGTTTTGGTAAAGTGCAAGAGAAGACAGACTAATAAACATTAGACACTACAGAAATAAGAATTGCTATATTGGTATTTTAGTTATTGTAATGTATGTGATAAAATGGCCAGTACCCAGAAGATGCCTGTTTACAACTAGTGATTCGATAACACAACCTGAAGTTGATTGGTCTGCTATTTGTTTATTTATGAGTAAAAAATCGTCTTGTAATTCATTACTCTGAATGTAATCAAACTCTTTTTTCCTGAAAAAGCTTGAGGGAAATTAAGATTGCAAAAGACTTAAAGTGTCTAGAATATATTACATCTTAAAGTACCTATCATTTTCATTGAAATCCTTAGTGAGGTCTATTAATGTCTTATAATTATTTAGATAATCCAATATTAAATTTAAGATGCCAATTTTGATCACCACAGTAAGTAAAGGTGAAAATGAAGAAAAGAAAGGATTTAAAATAAAATATTTAACCACATTTACATTTTTTTCTTTGCTTTATATGTGCTGAAGGTTAGGCTGGCACCTAATTAAGCAAATTCATAAAAATCGTTAGTGCCTTAGAAAATTAAAGAGGTATGTCAAACAACTGAGAAACTTATCATAAAAATAGTACTCCTGGGTAAACATACCACACAAAAGTTGAGTAAGAAAACAAATAAAGAGGACACATGCACCTGTGAATCAAGAAACTCTTAACAGTAATTCTGGGAATATGTGCTTTTGGTCTTTCTGAGACTTTCAACATGCGTAAGTGCCACCATCATAAGGTAGTCATATGGGGAGCAGATGTTGAGAGACCATGGTAATTTCTTCTTGGCCCTCTAGCTCATTAGTGAGACTGAAGAATCCTAGATAAGGAAATAACAATCCAAGTAACACAAAGACAAATACTTACATGACTCTACTTAAATGTGTCATCTAAAATAGTCAAACACAGCAACAGAAAGGAGAGTGGTCGTGGTCAGAGGCCAGCAAAAGTGGGAAATGGGTAGTTGCTGTTCAGTGAGTACCAAGATTCGGTTATGCAGGATAAAAAAGTTCTACATCTGATGTCCAACATTATGCTTATAGTTAACAATTTTGTACTGGATACTTACAATTTTAAGACGGTAGATCTACCAATTTTTTTTTTTTTTTTTTTTTTGCCCACAGTTTAAAAAATTCAAAAAATGTATAAATGATTGTTCTTTTTAAAATCAGAATGCAAGGATGTATCCTAAATTACTTCTCTGTTTATAAAAGAATAAAACTATGAAGTTTAATACATCAGCAATTAAAAGTAAAATGAAATCTATATTGTCATATTTTTGAAATGAGAAAACTAAGATCCAAGGTCAGGATTTCGTTCAAAGTCATGAAGATGCTGTCTAAAATAATCATGCAATTATACATTTCTTGATCCTAGGAGTCTTCTGGGACTCGTGAATGTGATCAGGCAAATAAGAATGAATTCTTAATTAAGAGAACATCATAAAAGTAACTATATGTGACATATATATATTCAATTTGAAAAATAGGAAATGTATAACTCTATATTTATTTTTTTAAAAAGTGAGGCTAGAGATAGTTTCACAATCAATCCCAACTTTGTCATAAATCAAATTTAGTATCCAACTGTGAAATCAGGTGCCAAATTTTACCCATGTTATACTGCTTCTCCTTTTCACCCCTTTACAAAGCAGAGGACAAATCTCTATATACTCACAGTTCTGAATTTCTTCTTCTAGAATTACTATTTTGTTAAGAGTAAATGATGGATTTCCTCTTTTAAAATAATTGGAATATACTTCAAGTATCTATATTCGTTTAAAAACAATATGATGAGAATTCATATATCAGCAACCATCTAAACAAGTAAATACTTAAAACATAGTTGAAGGTGTGATATAATTCTCCATAATCCTGACCCCTCCCTCTTACTCAGAGGTAAATACTTGTCTTTTGTCTTGTCTTTTGTGTCTATTGTTCCTATACATTATATACTTACTAAATGCATCCCTAAGCAACATAAAATGTGGTTCTTCTGTGTTCCCGATTCATTTAACCAGTATTATGTTGTGTGTATCTTCTTCACTTTTCTCTTTTAAATTTAATTTTGTATTCCTAAATGCTTTCCATGTCAGTACTTGGAGCAATAAACATTAAATTATATGAACATACCCTAAATTACTTATTCATTTTTATTTTGATGGAATGTAGGGTACTTAGAATTTTCCACTGTTAAAAGTAATGCTACCATGAGTAATTTTATTGGTGTATTCTTATTTGGTCATATATACAATAATTATTTCAACATTAGACCTAGAAATGAAATTGCTGGATGAATGAATATGCACATTCTCAAGTTTAGCAGTGATGTTAAGTAGCTATTAATGGTTTTACCAATTTACACAATACTCACACATGGTTGACCACAGAGGAATTGACATAAATATTACTGTTAGCTGATCTGATACGAGTGACAGGATCTGGTATGCCTTTTTCTGGTTTAATTTGTATTACTCTGATCGTTAATGTGGGTTGTAATCTTTTAATGTTTTTTTATCTACCTTGTGAATTGCTTTTTCTCATATATTTTGCTCATTTTTCTTTGGAGTTGTCTTCTACTTACTTTTTAAAGTGTTCCATTTATCTATCTATCTATCTATCTATCTACCTACCTACCTACCTATATTATCTTTATAACATTATTTTAAATATTATAGTTATTATAAATTTACTTTAGTTTATTCTGATATTTTCCATATTAGTAAACCATTGTTTTGACTTTAATGTGGAGCATTAACCTGTCTTATTTTAGAACATAATCTTTGGGAGCAGACCTTATAAAATGACTTCAGTTCAAGTAATTAACTTGGTAGAGATCTAAGGAAATAATAGTAAAAAAATGAAAATGTAAGAGAAGGGAAAAAAACCAATAAAAATACTTTTGCTGGCACGTGGTTTCTGGGGATAACTTGAGCTCAGTTCTCTCAGGCGACTAGGGAAAGAGTACAGAACATGCAAGAGAGTTGTTTGATATAAGGCTGAAGAATATTCATTTTATTTACCAGTTCCATGGATGAGGGTTGATTCTTGGGGTAATAACTTTTCAGCACATTTAGTTATCCTTGCATACTGGTTAGGCATGTACTTTTAGTCAGAATTAAAGCCCCACACAAAGAGGTGTAAATAGTTGCTGTAGACAGCCTTTGGCACATACTGGATAGTATTTTAAAACTGAGAAAATATGGACAGCACAAACAACATCTACTTAAGTATATAATACCCTTCACAATGCTGAGAAAATTGAAACCTTGGTTAAATCTTGGTATTTTCTTTCTCGAATTTTTCACGGTAATGACCAGTAGCAATTACATTAGGATAAGCTGAAATTGGTTCCCAAACCATAACTTATTTCTCTCACCTCACTCTTCTACTACCCTTTCTAGATCCTCTCATACTCGGCCAATCATTACTATTAGTTTACGTTGCTTTCCTCGTAGAGTCACTCTGACACCCACTCCACGAGAGGTCTGACCCTCCACTCATCAGGCATTGGTCAGATAGTGGTTGCCTAATTGACTAATTGTATTTCACCTCAGTGAACTCCTTGAATTTGAGACATACTTGTAGTGAACTCCAACATGTAGCAGTAACCTTATGTTCTCATTAGAAATACAGTCAATTACCCTTGAGAAAAGAGTAATTCCTTTTTTTGTTTTTTTTGGTTTTTTTGCCTTATGTTCTACACACAGGAGGAACAAAACATGACCCAGTGGCAACTATACTTTGGGTTTAATTAAACGTACACTTTGCAAAATTTTGATAAATTGCCCACCACCACCACCACCACCACCACCTTCACCACCCTAGGAACCAGAACTTCTTAATCTACCAGGCCATTAGAAAGTGCACAAGAAGCAAAAATTTCCAAAATGAGAAAATGGATGTGATGTTAAGATGATTGTCTCCTAATTTTATCCCTTGGATTTTAAACCATCTATCCTAGCTATTAAGGTTGTATCCCTATGTAATATCAAATTTTCCAAAATATATAGCACATTCTGAAGGACAATGTTTTAGTATCAGCTAAAAGATGTTTAATATAACATGTTTTGATGACATCTTGGATAAGGTCCTGAGAGATGGTGCAGAATTCCTTTTTCTGTGTAGGAGATAGTAAACTGAGTAAGTTTCATGTTCTCTGGTGGCAATTACAAAAGATAAATGGATTACAAAAACACATTTCAAAAATGTAAAATTGGATGAAAATAATTAGTTTTTTTTTTTTTTTTTTTTTTTTTTTTTTTTTTTTTTTTTTTTGAGAGGGAGTCTCGCTCTGTCGCCCAGGCTGGAGTGCAGTGGCCGGATCTCCGCTCACTGCAAGCTCCGCCTCCCGGGTTTACGCCATTCTCCTGCCTCAGCCTCCCGAGTAGCTGGGACTGCAGGCGCCCGCCACCTCGCCCGGCTAGTTTTTTGTATTTTTTAGTAGAGACGGGGTTTCACGGGGTTAGCCAGGATGGTCTCGATCTCCTGACCTCGTGATCCGCCCGTCTCGGCCTCCCAAAGTGCTGGGATTACAGGCGTGAGCCACCGCGCCCGGCGAAAATAATTAGTTTTTTAAAATAGAAATGAGCTCTTCTGATATTCTCACATGTGAGAAGAATTAGATCCTTCTGACTTTTAGTCAAGAGCAGAATACAGTCCCACCCAAGGAAGAAAGACAACCTAGAGGCAGAATAAGTCATACTAAAACTGCAGCCATGCTCCAAATCAAACCAATCTCTGCCTGCATGGAGACATTAAGCCTCTCCTCCTAAATAAAAGACTAAAAATCATCAATCATTGTTGATAGCATATGAATTTTCTATGGTGTTTTTATAGATGAATGCTGACAGAAATATTATATATATATGTCATACATAAACATATATATTTATATATCATATGTATGTTATGTATATATATCATACCTCAATATATATTTATGTCATACAGTAATTTATATTTATATGTTATACATCTCTTTTTCTATTTCATACATCAATATGTATATATTTATATGTCATACATCTATGTATACATTTGTCAGAATTCATGTTTGTTCATATTTGTTCTTTTTGTATATCATATGTATATTTCTGTCTGGATCCATATTCGTTCATATTTGTTCTTTTTATATGTCATAAAAATATGCATATAAATATTTATATATAACAAATATATCTAACATATAAGAAGAAATATGAACAAAAACAAATCCTGACATATATATATATACTTACATATGTATTTTATACATACACATTTTGTACATCATATATTTTTGTATGTCTTTTATTTATGGGCATATTTATATATGACATATACAAAGAACTAATACGATAGATAAAAATAAACAGTAGATGTAGTTAAACAGTCAAGATTTTAAGTCTTAATATACTTCATATGTTGAAGAAAACAGAAAAAAGGTAGAGAACGCATAAAACATGGAGAGTTTTAACAAACAACAAAATCTAAATGTAAGCATTAAATTGATAATGTAGAACTGCAAAATAAAGTACCTGAAACTGAGAATTTATTAGGCATGTCTAACAGTATAATGGACAAATCAAAAGGCCTTTTTTTCCCAGCCTCCTCTATTAGTTTCCTCACCTTCTGAAACCCTGTCCCAAAGTAAATATCTCATTTTTCAGTTTTCTTATTATTGTTTTTTGTTTTTAGCACATATACCTCTTGGTAGCAAATTCTGTATTATTTAGCTTTCTTCAACAATCCTGCATAAAAAGTAGCAATACCTCACCCCAACACTCAAGGGTCTCCAACAACAATCATATTAAATTCTAATTTGTGCATGTGTACATTGGTAGGTTGAGCTGACCTCCATCCTGGTAGGTTGCCTGGATCTGTTACCCACTGTCAGTTCATGGGTAATCTAGATGGCTCTGCTTCAGAAGCCAGAAGCTGGAGTGTCTCTGGACCATGTGCTTTTAATCCTTCTTGTGGAACAGGTGGAGATGTGTGGCATGTTTCTGTTACGGTTATGACAGAGACAAAAATAGTAAACATGCACATGGCTTTTTATAGGCTAATATATGGTATTGTCATACTGTTGTAATTTCTGTGCATGTGATGTTGGCCAAAAGAAATGACATGGCAGGGCCTAAAGTCAAGCAAAGGGAAGTGTATTCAGCCTGTGATGAAACTATAAATAGAGGAAGGAGTGAAACACTGTGAATCCTAATGAACAATTCTACTCCCCAGAGTGGGAGTAGGGCTGTGCAAATGAAAAGATAAGGAACTTAGGTATGTGACAAATAAAACTTTACAAATGTGTGTGTGTGTGTGCACATGTGTGTATGCGTGTGGAGAGGGGGTGGTAAATGACTAATTGGATACATTTGGCTTAGAAAATTGACTATGGCGGGGCACCGGTGGCTCACGCCTGTAATCCCAGTGCTTTGGGAGGCCGAGGTGGGCGGATCACGAAGTCAAGAGATCAAGACCATCCTGGCCAACACTGTGAAATCCCGTCTCTACTAAAAATACAAAAATTAGCTGGGCATGATGGCGGACGCCTGTAGTCCCAGCTACTCAGGAGCCTGAGGCAGGAGAATCTCTTGAACTCGAGAGGCAGAGGTTGCAGTGAGTCTGTCTCCAAAAGAAAAAAAAAAGAAAAGAAAAAAAAGAAAAGTGACTATTTATGGAAAAAGACAGATTATACCTTAAGTGAATTAAAAAAATAAACTTCAACTTCATATGTTATAAAGACTAAATATGTAAAAGAAAATTGTACATTAAAAGAAATGAATACTATTTCTATTATCTTAGAGGAGTGACATTTTCTTATAGAAACAAAAATCAATCAACCAGTAAATTTGAACACATTAAGATTTGCAAATATATATGGTTGACAGCACCATATGTTAGTGAAATAAAAAGAGATATGGAAAACTGTGGGATGACTTTTACCACGACTATATCAGACATGACTTCCTTTCATCCTAAGACTTTCTTCTTCATTGTCTGTGCCTATGGCCACAATCTCAGGAGAGGCTTTTGTTCGAACACAATCCTTTTTCATCCACTTTATCACTACTTCATTTCAGCCAAATATGTGTCTTAACATTAAGTAGTGTATCAATTCATCTCTTGTCTCTATCAGTTGTTTCCTTTCCAGTTGCATCTTTTAGTCCAGTATTTTAAGGATCCTTGGCCAATATCTTCAAACCTCTTAACATTGTTTTTCTTTTTCTTTGCACTAGTAATAACAGTTGTATCTTTGTATCAATATGAATATCCACTTTAAAATCACTTATTTTGGCTTCTTGCTATAAACTCAGAAAACAGTGCCTCATGTTTAACAGAAAATGCACAGACTAACGAGAGACACACACGAAAGTGAGAGTGAGAGGACTACAGGGAGATTTCCATTCATTCAATTTCTTGCCAATAGTATGTATTCGTATTATTCTCTTCTCTCCTTCATCTCATTATATTCATCACAGTTACCATCTAGCAGACAAGCAAAAGGCAGAAGTTTTGAACCAATCTGTCTATATGTAAAACGTGACTCCACTTCGCACCTGCTATATTACCATTATACTGTTTTTCCACACTGTGATGGTTAATACTGAGTGTCAACTTGATTGGATTGAAGGATGCAAAGTATTAATCCTGAGTGTGTCTGAATATATATATATATAGAATATTCTCTATATATATATTCTGTCCCTTAGAGAACCCTAATACACATACCTTAGTTTCCTCATTTGTAAAATAAAATAGGATATTGTTAACATGAGCAGCAAATTAATACAGCTAAGCTGGAGTTGAAACACTTTCTATAAACAGTAAGAGCTATATCAATATTTTCTTTTTCTTACCATGATTGAGTGCTGTACTATTATTTTGTATGAGAGCATCCGTTATGCTCTAATCTGGGTCTCAATCTATAGTTTCATTCCTAGAAATCTGTATAACTTATACTTTCTCCCTTTTATCTTTCCTTTCTCTCTTTATATTTTCTCAGCAGGATTGAAATTCCTCCATTATAGAGGTCCTTTCATTACTAAAAAAAAAAAAACTCAGTCACACATCACTTTCCAGTTTCCCACTTGTTATTATTTCCTTCACCAACAGTTTACATGTACACTTTTTTCATCCTAACTTTCCAAAACTCACTTCAATTTTCCTTTTTATCCAACTACTTTATTAAAATTACTCTCATACTGTCATCGAGAAACTCTTGATAAGTAAAGTTGCCATAATATTCAACATAACCGTCCAATAATTATGGCCCACTTTGTCATTGGTATAATGTAGTAAACATGGAATTAGTCAAACTGAGAAACACTTAGAGGGATATCGCACATATCTTCCATGTGTGGCTCAGAGAAAACAGCTTTACCAAATGTGAAGTGGTCCAGCACCACTCCCCTCAATTACCATAACAACATCTGTCTTTTTATTATCTCTGACATAAGGATTTACCTCTTAATTCTGGCTGTACCTTTGGGATCATGGTTTGGAAAGATATGAGGAAATCTGGCACAGTCTCTGGCAGGAATAAACTTCAGTCACTTCTGGTCATTGTACTCCTTCCAGTGTGTTCTGGTGTGCTATGATAGGAGTCAACAGTATTAACATTTAACAATACAATGCATATTTTATTGTGTGTACTCAAATTACAAGTCATACAAAATAATATTTTCACATTACCAGCAAAAAATAGAAATAAAAATTCCCCATTCTCAGCAATAGATCCAAAGAACAAAAACAAAGTAATAAATTTAGATAATAACAGCAAATACATAACATCTATTATTGACTACATATTGCTGTGAATACTGTTATTTATATAAACTATTAGTTCTTGACTGAAAAGAAGCCATTCAGTAGGTGAACTATTTTTATGCTAATTTTACAAACGATTAATCTGAAACACAAATAATTTTCCCAGATCTAAAAGAACTTGTTTGTGGAGAGCAAGATGTCCTACAGTTCTCACTTGTCACCTTTAAAAGCAATCCTGGAAGATTCAATGCTCTTTCTTGATTGTGTTCTTGATTCTGTCGATGCTGAGTTTTTTTTTTTTTTTCACGGAAACATTTCTTTTGCTTTCCTGATATTGCACTCCCCTAATCTTTCTCTGCCTCTATGACTGCTCTTTCTCAGTCCTTTTCGGGCTTCTAATTTTGTGAGCATATCTGAAATCCTGGTATTCCTTAGCATCTTTTCCTTGGCAGGCTTCTCACGATCCCCCTGAGGAATCTCATCATGCCAAATACCTTTGTTACCATGATATAGGCTCCAACATATATTTCTGCTATTCAGATAGCTTTCCTGATCTTCGTACCTGCATATAAAACTGCCTAATGAACAGGACACTCAGGTTGCATTGGCCCTAACTGAACTCATTGTCCTTCTTCTCCTGCCCTTGGTGCATTTCATCTATTAGCCATTCCACATGGCCAGTGCTAAAGGCTACAAAAGTGGGCACCATTCTAGACTTATCTCCCTCTCTCTCTGTCACTGATCCCTATATCCAGTCAATGATGATGTTAAGTGAATTTTACATCTCCAAGTTTATCCACAATCCTCCCAGTTTGTGTTGTGTTTCAAACTTTCATCACTTCTGCTCAGATTACTCCAATTTTCCTCAGTGCAATCCCTCTTGCGTTTGGCTGCCTTAAATTTGTGTTTTAGTCAGCCACTCACAAAATCTTTTCAAAATGTAAACATAACGTATTCAAACCCCATGCTTAAAATTCTTTAATGAATGCTTTCAGTATTTAGGTGAGAATTTAAGGTCTTTAGCATATGTAACAGACACATCTCTTGCTGCTGTTCCTCTTGAACTTTATACTGCAGCAAAACAGCATTTTTCTGACCATTTTTGGTTTTGTTTTTCTTCTTTTTCCCCTTCACTTAAGTGCCTTGGAAATCTTTGCTACTTACATAAAAATATCTGTTGGAGACCTCCATTTCTGGTCAAGTTTTTCCCTTGAAGTTTCTTTAGTTATTAATCTATCAGGAAAGATATTCCAGGTGCTCCTAATGCTATTTAGAAGACTACATGGTATACTGCCCATATAAGGAAAGTTAGTGTGTGTATGTTTCACTTACTAAAGGTACTGTAATTGTCTGTTTACTGATCTGTTGTTACCAGTGCATTCTACAATATTAACAACTTTAGCAGGATATTTTTTAAAAAATCCAAAATTCTACACAAATTCTACTTCAAAATGAAGGTGAAATAAAGATGTTTTCAGATAACAAAAGTTCAGAGAAGTTTCCACAGCAGAGTACTACTAAAATAAATTTTAAAAGTTCTTCAGGCTGAAGGAAAATATGCCATATAAGACCATTATTTATATAATAGAATGCAGGTCATTGGAAACAGTAATATTTGGCAAACAAAATAAACAATTTATCCTTCTTTAAATTTGTTGTATATAAATATCTAAAGTAGAAAATAAAATATAGTAACTTTTTTTCTCTAGGAGCTAAATTTTATATTTATTTATTTATTTATTTATTTATTTATTTGAGACAGAGTCTCACTCTGTCACCTGGGCTGGAGTGCAGTGGCACGATCTCAGCTCACTGCAAGCTCCGCCTCCCGGGTTCATGCCATTCTCCTGCCTCAGTTTCCCGAGTAGCTGGGACTACAGGTGCGCGCCACCATGCCCGGCTAATTTTTTTGCATTTTTAGTAGAGATAGGGTTTCACCGTGTTGGCCAGGATGGTCTCCATCTCTAGGAGCTAAATTTTAAAAAGTATTCTTCTTATGAATAAATTTGTACACTTAATGTATCCATCCCTTGTAAAAAGAATGAAATTTCTTAAAAATTTCAACAACCTCTACATGCCATTTGTAATATTCATCTTTAGGAATTTTATTCTAAATGTGCACACAATACGCTCTGGACTGATTTCTTATTACTTATATTACAGTAAATAATTAGCATTTCTCTTTGCCCCAGACCTTATCCCTGATGTGATGTGAGGTGATGAGAGCCAATGGGATTTTCTTTTTTTTTTCCCCCTACATGAGTGTCTTGGATGTCACATGTGAGAGAGACAAAACAAATGTATTGATTGTATATATAAACACATTCTATTTCCTACAACCTAATCAACAAACAATGTAGAATAACAGAAAAATATAACTATAACCTTGACTATGAATAAATCTATTTCAAAAACAGTTGTACTTCTGGGGAACAAAATTCATTCAGGTTAAAGTTTGATTGTTTATTCATATGGAATACCAACCATGAAATACAACACTAAGATATATATATGCACACAAGAATATTCTGGAGAATTTCTAAATCCTACAATAGTATCTTTTATAATTCATTTTCTATCTCCTTTTGTTTGTTTTTGCTTGATCATTAACGGTAAGGACCAATCAAAATACCTTTAGAACCGGAATGATGAAAATTTAAGATGGAGAATTGAGTTGTACCAAAATCTTGTGGTAAATCCAGTTTTGATAGTAAGTCAGACACACATAGGATGATGAAGGAAGTTCGAAGGAGTGAGATAATAATACTACTAGGTATATTTATTATACATCATATTAAAAAAATATTTCATAGCTTTAGAAATATAACAAATTATTTGAATATCTCAACATGTAGATTGGTCAAGTACATAACCTATACAATGTCCCTAACATTTCTTTCAACATTTAATATCTTTAATAAAATATGTTTTGTGCTACTGAACAAGTAAAAAAAAACCAGAAAATTTTAGTGTTAGAAATAATCGTACATTTCTAGATTATGTCTACTTGTATTTTTGGCGATATAGAGGATTCACTTATCACCCTATTACTAAGTAACCATATTCTCTGTGCTAGAAAAATTTTGACAAAAGCATGAGTATATATGTTGGGAGATGAAAAAATGTTTCAAATATGTATAAAAAGAAAATGTAAAAATGTTGAGCTCAAATCAGGGTCAATAAACATTTTTTCTAAAAAGGGCAAGTGAGAAAATATTTTAGTCTTTGTAGGTCATTTGAGCTCTGTTGCAACTACTCAGCTATGCCATAATAGCGGAAAGGGAGCCATATAAAATATACATGTATGGGTGTGGCTGTGCTTTACAAAAATGCATTTACAAAACCGGAGGTAGATCAAATTTGACCCAAGAGTCTTAGTCGGCTAACTTCTCGTTTAAATATAGTTAAATTGACTTTTATGTATCTTAATTTGTTATTTGTTTTTTTAAAAGTTGCCGTAGCATTTTTTTCTCTAATAAAAATGGATTTATCAATAGATTTCTAAATCTAAATTCTAAAATTAAAATTTAATTTGGTAAACTCTAGCCAGAGAAATTGGAAAATTGACAATATTAATTATAAACTATAAAATAAAGGTGGTAATATTGCATGGCACTTGAAACCATTCAATATCTGTATGCTTCAAAAATCTGAATCATTTCTAATAATAATATATTCAAAACCAATATGTTAAATCATTTTATTACATTTTAAATATAATTATTGCTTTTTCATAAATTAATAGCAAAGCACATCTGGGTAGTCCTTTAATGTATTATTAAATTCATTCATATTTATGTATTAAATCACCAGTAAAACTTAAATGTAAATGTTAATTTATACACATATGTGGATTATAATATTTTAAATATAACAATTTTAGCCATTAGAGGCAAATCTTTAGACAGAAAAACAGTCTACAATTTAACATATCTGAATAAAACTAAAAAAGTAGTCAATATATTTATCTCAAATTCTGCTTTACTCATTTTGTATGGGCAGATGTTTACTTAATTAAATTCTGTTATCTGAAATAATTCACATTTTTAAAAAAATATATAATTGCAATATCTAATAAAAGTACCATTTCCACAATATTTAAAAGGGTTGAATTTAAGATATTTTATAATGGTCCAAAATAAGTTAATTGGCATCCCACTGCTTAATTGGATGTAGACTTTTTTAAATTTATAATTTTACCATAAAAAAAGAAAATTAAGAAAGCAGATTTCCAAGAAAAATATACATCTATCGAAACAAGGAAGTTAACATGAATTCAGTTTCACTAAAGGGCCAGCCTCTCTTAGCTTGTCAGATGCTACTACCTACCTTTATCGCTGAAGGATAGAGAGTTGCCTCAGAGGGGCTGACAGAGCAACAGATTTGTCATAGAGGCAGGAACTTTGCTGAGATGACAAGAAATGAACCAAATTCTAGTGACATTTTTCTTGGCATGGAAAATTCGAATCTGAAAGGAAACAAAACAGAACTAGTCTAGTTTATCCCCATAAGACTTTTTCCTCATCAATTATTCCCCACAGGATTTGGTGAACAAGTGGGACTAGATACATCTGGGAACTGGGCCGAAGAGCAGACGTAAATCACTTGGATGTTTCATGATAAGATTCACAACGTCCTGATCAAATCAAGAGACAGATTTGCCCTCAATACATTTGAAATGAAATGTAACTGCTGTAGATTAAATTAGTAATCAAAAATCCTGACTCACCCCTCAAGTTAAAGACATCAAACCCTCATTTCAACTTCAGGACAGAAAAACAGCAAGTTCTTTGTGAGAAAACATTGTCTAATTCAGTACTCACTGTACTATTATACTCAACAACTAATAAAATATTTTTCAAAAAGGTTTAAAATATAAGAAGGAAAATGTCACCCATAATGAAAAGCTAAAATCATACATAGAAGCACATGCGATTAGTAGACACTGGAAATACTAAAGGGATTTATAATATATTAGAATATGTTAATATATATACATACATATACACACACATATATATATAAAATCATATGCAGATAATGGCTAAAATGATAACATATCTCAAGAAGGGTTACTGCAAGAGAAAAATAGATTTTATAAAAAAAGAACTGACTGTAAATTCTAGAACTGAAAAATATAGTATCTGGAATAAAGAATACCTTGGAATAAGTTTAGATATGATACAAAAGCAAAATATTCAAAACTACTGAATCTAATTTAAGATAGAAAAATAGAAAAAATACAAAAAACATGTGAAATGAATAGAAAAGCAAAAATTAGAGGATGGGCTTCAACTCAATCATATGATAATTAAATTGAATGTAAATGGCCAAAATGATCCACTTAAAAGGCAGATATTGTAGATTGGATGAAAGAGCAAGACACAATAGTACGTTGTATACAAGAAACATACATTACATATAAAATAAAAATATTAAAATTACGCATACAATGCCAAAACAGATAATAAGAAAGCTCTAGTGGATATATAATTTCTGACAAGGTAGATTTGTAAATAAGCAATATTTTCAACACTAAATGGGTTATTTATTATATGAAAATGTCAATAAATCAAGAAGAGACAAAATATTTAAACAAAAATAAATGTAATAGCATAGCTTTAAAATGTATGAAATAGAAACTGAAAGAAAAAAACTGAAAGCAGGAATATAATCCTTAATTTTAATTGTACATTTAAATTTTTATCCTTTAGTATATGTAGATAAATTAAATGAAAAAAACTGTAAACATATCAAAGCCTTTTATAATATTATTAAACAAACTATTAATTTAATTGACTTTTGCTCCCCATAGCAGGAGAAAATCACATTATTTTCAAGAGCATAGGAAGTTTTTATCAATAGATACTATTTGTTGGAGAATTAAAGAATGTCAGTAACGTTAAATTTCTCCCTTTAGAAGGTACTCTTGCCCTATTTTTTATACCGTATCCCTCAATTGATGCTTCACCTCCTTAAGGCTGAAGTGTTTATGTAAATTATTTGGAATACTTTTGCATAAAATATTTGTTCTGTTTTTTTTTTTTTTTTTTCTTTTTCTGTTTTTTAGATGGAATCCTGCTCTGTCTCCCAAGCTGGAGTGCAGTGGCACGATTTATGCTCACTTCAGCCTCCACCTCCTGGGTTCCAGCGATTCTTCTGCCTCAGCTTCCTGAGTAGTTGGGATTACAGGTGTTCGCGACCATGCCCGGCTACTTTTTTTTTTTTTAGAGATGGGGTCTCACCATGTTGGCCAGGCTGGCCTGAAACTCCTGGCCTCAGGTAATCTGCTCTCCCTGGCCTCCCAAAGTACTGGATTACAGGCGTGAGCCACTGGGTCTGGTATTTCTCTCTTACCATTAATTTGTTTAGTCTTTCTTTACATCAGTGTGAACCTATGGATATTTATTTTATACTTTGTGTTATTATCCAATAATTATTTATTTTCTTTTACAAATTATTTCAGCTTTGGCCATTGGAATCTCTTTCAGTTGGTTCTGGGGTACATTCAGAATCTGCCATTCATTTCCTTAATTATTCATTTCAGTAAACCTGTTCAGCAGCATCAGTGTTGTTAAATAGTACCCAGTGGGAAACAACTTTAGCAAGTAGAGTATGTAGTGTCCCATTTGCTTTAGTCTTAGAGAGACTGCTAATTTTCAAAGTTACTTAGCTGATCGATATTTTAGCATTCTATTCAGTAAGATTGTTCACACATTTTCCGTACAATTAACTTACTCTTTGTTACAGTCAACACTCCATTCACGGATTTCCTTGACCTCTCTTTTATTTTTTATTACAAACTATATGATTTACACTTTCTGCTATAAATGTTAATGAGTTTTGACATTTGCATAGTGTCATGTATCTACCACTACAATATCACATAAAATAGTTTTGTTATCCCAAAATATCCCGTGTTTCACCTATTCAACTCTCCTCTCCAATAAACCGTGGCAAACACTAATTTGTTTGCTGTCTCTATGGCTTTTACTTTTCTAAAATATCATATAAATGGAATTATACAGTGTACAACCTTTTCAGGCTGGCTTCTTTCCCTTAGCAATATGCATTAACATTCAACCATAATTTTCATTGTTTGATAGATAGTCCTTCTTTATCTCTGAATAGCATTCCATTGCATGATATACGACACTTAAAAAAAATCAATTCACCTATTAAATGATATTTTGGCCAGGCGTGTTGAATAGCACCTGCAATCCCAGCACTTTGGGAGGCTGAGGCAGGTGTATCACTTGAGGTCAGAAGTTCGAGACCAGCCAGGCCAACATGGTGAAACCGTGTCTCTATTAAAAATGCAAAAATTAACAGGGCATGGTGGTGTGTGCCTGTAATCCCAGCTACTCAGGAAGCTGAGGCAGGAGAATCACTTGAACCCAGGAGGCGAAGGGTGCAGTGAGCCGAGATCACACCACTGCACTCCAGCCTGGGTGACAGAGCAAGACTCCATCTCCAAAAAACAAAAATAAAAATAAAAGATGTCTTGATTGCTTCCAGTTTTTGGCTATTCTGAACACTACTTCAATAAACAGTCACATACAGGTTTTTGTGTGGACATAAGTTTTCAAGTCAGTTGGACTGATACCTAAGTATATTACTAGTAGATGTTATGATGAAGCCATGTCTACTTTTGTAGGAAATTACCAACCATCTGCAGCATGGCTGTACCAGTTTGCATTCCCACTAACAAAGATTGAGAATTCCTGTTGATCTGGATACTTACTAGCAATTAGTAGTATGGATGTTTTATTATTATGGCCTTTTGTGTTTGCTTTTTGAAACTTTAAATGTTAATTGAGAGATAATTCATATAATATTCAAGAGAAATGAAAATATATGTCCACACAAAATCTGGTACGTAAACCCCCATTTTCTCTTCTCCTTTTATTATTCCTGTAACACAGATTTTTGGTATTTTGCCACAGTTCTTGTCTACTTTTTAAAAAGCTCATTATTTGTTCTCTTTGCATTTCAGTATGTGGTAGTCTTTGTGAATGTTTTCTGTAGTCATTTATGCCAGAGACTCCCAACTCTACCAGTGTTCTTACTTTGACTTTCCCTTCATTTTGAGCTTTTATAAGTAAACCTCCTTAAAAAGAGTTGTGTCTCGCAGGTCTTATGGTTGTAGTCCACTGTTATTATTCTATAGGTGGTGAGCCTGAAGGACATCATATTAGGTGGAATAAGCCAATCACAAAAATACAAACACTGTGTGATCTCACTCATATGTGAATCTAAAAAGTTGACTTCATAGAAGTAGAGAGTAGAAGAGTGGTTACAAGAGACTGGGGAGGGTAGGGGGAAGGAGGAACTTGGAGAAATTGGTCCATGAGTACAAAGTTACAGATAGACAAGAACACTAAGCTCTGGTGTTTTATTAAATAGTAGTGTGACAATAGCTAATAACAATGTAGTGTATATTTGGAGATAGCTAGAGGAGAAGATTTTTGTATCACTTCAAAGAAATGATAAATGTTTGAAGTGATGGATATGCTAATCACCCTGATTTGATTATTACGCAATGTATAAATGCATTGAAACATCACACTGTACCCCATGAATATATACAATTACGTGTCGATTTTAAATAAAAATTAATTTCAAAATTAATTAAACTCAACATTTAAAAATACTATGTTCAGTTTGTCCAGCTTTCTCTTGTTGTAAGGATGAGAGTGACAACTTCTAGGCTCTTTACATATCCCAGCTGAAACCAGAAGTCCCAGTACAGTCATGCATTACTTAACGAGGTGGATGCACTCTGAGAAGTGCATTGTTAGGCAAGTCATTGTGCAAGCATCATAGAATGTACTTAGAAAAACCTACACAGTATCACCGACTATACACCTAGACTATAGTGTGTAGCCTATGGCTCCTGGACTGCAAACCTATACAGATTTTTACTATATTGAATATTACAGTCCATTGTAACACAATAATAAGTATTTATATATCTAAAAAGAGAAAATGTACATTAAAATACTGTATTATAATCATATGAGAGCACAATTATATATGCGGTCTGAGATTGACAGTGAAATGTTGCATGGCACATGACTGTACCAGAATTTTTGTTTTGGATTATCACATGCACTTTGAATAAGAGGCAAACAGATAAAATTTGTATTTATCCAGATATTTGCCATTTTGTATTATCTTACTTTTTCTCAAAGATCCACCTAACTATATATAAACAAATGATTAATTCAGCTTCAAGGGTTAGAGGTTGTTATTATTAAAGCAATATAAATATCTATTCATTTTGTAAGTCAAGAAAAATCAAAAGCTCACAAAATGGGGAAAAAAGATCCAGTAGAAACAATAAAAGTGACCTAATAAATTACATGTTGTTTGAATGTTGTTCTCCAAGTCTCTTAACTGATTATATTTTATCTGCTGTGCATTCCAATTAATACTTTTTCTGAAATAGTTATGAATTGTCCAGTATTCTGAAAATGTTATCGTCTTTCTTAACATTCTATTCTAAGCTGTTTTTAACCTGCAGGGTTTCTTTCAGCTTTACTTAGATTACATTATTAACATATGACCCACTGCACTTCTATTTTGGGAAAGCATCCTTTTAGAAACTTTCTACTAGGATATTTTAAAATTCTTTATGATAAGGCCACCATCAGAAGAAATTATTCAGAAACATTTTAGAGATGTGAAACCCTTGCCTAATGCTATCTTAGAGTGCCAAGGGAGAAAAGCATATCTTAATATGTGTTTGGCATATATTCAGAGAAACCATGTCAAACAAGCTTAATTTTGTGTGAATCTCAAGACTTTCTCTGTGAAACAGCATTCTCTCTACTACTCACTACAAAAAAAAAAACCTTTTCCCTTACTTTCAGATATTACCCACCTTGTCTTTCTTTTTGCATTTGAAGTGGTTGAAATATAGTCATATACCACATAATGACGGTCTGCATATACAACGGTGGTCCCATATGATTATAATGGAGCTATTATTGTCCATGAAGACCTTCCAGTGAAACAAAATATGGAGATGGAAGACAGTGATATTGATGATCTTGACCCTAGGTAAGCCTATGGTAATGTGTGTGCTTGTGTCTTAGTTTTTTAAATAGAACTAAGACATTTATGCAGCCAACAGACACATGAAAACATGTTCATCATCACAGGCCATCAGAGAAATACAAATCAAAACCACAATGAGATACCATCTCATACCAGTTAGAATGGTGATCATTAAAAAGTCAGGAAACAACAGGTGCTGGAGAGGATGTGGAGAAATAGGAACACTTTTACACTGTTGGTGGGACTGGAAACTAGTTCAACCATTGTGGAAGACAGTGTGAAAATTCCTCAAGGATCTAGAACTAGAAATACCATTTGATCCAGCCATCCCATTACTGGGTATATACCCAAAGTGTTATAAATCATGCTGCTATAAAGCATGATTTTGTTTTATAGGTATGTTTATTGTGGCACTATTCACAATAGCAATGACTTGGAATCAACCCAAATGCCCATCAATGATAGACTGGGTTAAGAAAATGTGGCACATATAAACCATGGAATATGATGCAGCCATAAAAAAGGATGAGTTCATGTCCTTTGTAGGGACATGGGTGAAGCTGGAAACCATAATTCTCAGCAAACTATCACGAGGACAGAAAACCAAACACCGCATGTTCTCACTCATAGGTGGGAATTGAACAATGAGAACACTTGGACACTGGAAGGGGAACATCACACACCGGGGCCTGTTGTGGGGTGGGGGAAGCAGGGAGGGATAGCATTAGGAGATATACCTAATGTAAATGACGAGTTAATGGGTGCAGCACACCAACAGGGCACATGTATACATATGTAAAAAACCTGCACGTTGTGCACATGTACCCTAGAACTTAAAGTATAATAATAATAATAAAGAAAAGAATAATCAAAAAAGAAGTAAAATAAAGAGAATTTTAAAATAAGAGAAAACATATAGAATAAAAATATTTTAAAAATATATTTGTACAGCTTACAGTATGTTTGCATTTTAGCTAAATGTTATTACGAGTCAAAAGTTTAAAAAATTAAAATTTATAAAGTAAAAAAGTTATAGTAATATAGGTTAATTTATTATTGAAGAAAGAAAACTATTTTGAAATAAATTTGGTATAGTCTAAGTGTACAGTGTTTATAAAGCCTACAGTGGTGTATAGTAACATCCCAGGCCCTCAGATTGACTCATCCCCCACTCACTGACTCACCCAGAGAAACTTCCAGTCCTGCAAGCTCTACTCCTGGCAAGTGACCTAGTCAGGTGTACCATTTTTTTTTTCTGTTGTACCACATTGTTGTTGTGCCTTTTCTATTTAGATGTGTTTATATACACGAATACTTATCATTGTGTTACAATGGGCTTTAGTATTTCTGAGACTAATATGCTGTACAGGTTTGTATCCTAGAATTAACAGGCTACATCATATAACTTAGATGTGTAGTAGGCTATGTATACCATATAGGTTTGTGTAAGTACACTCCATGATGTTTACACGATGACAAAAGTCACCTAGATTAATTAATTGGACTGTATGCTCATCATTAAGTGTTATGTGACTGTATTTCATTTTTTCACCATTAAAATAAGTTACTAAACTCTGTAAAGTTTACCTGAAGATGCAGAATTTCTTCTGATTAGAAATTATTTGCTGAAAGTATTATAGGTTTTAGTAAGCAAAGTCAGCTTAATTCATCTTGCTAAATGAAGTATGTGGGGGCTGTTCAATTTAGCCAATTAGTAAGCAACATCATTATGGAAAACACTAAATTATTAAATTTTGTTTATAACAAGGATGGGGGAGGAAAGATTATGAAACACCTTACTGCACAAATCTTAAACATCCAAAATGCTTCAAACATTGTGCTGTCTTATGGGTTCTTACAGGGATACAGTGGTTTTCAGATTAGTGTGAAATAACACACATGGCACAAGTTGATACTAGATTTATGTGTACATATTTTTTGTGGTTTATAAAACCTCATAGGTGACTTTATTAGCGTATTTTGGCCGAATGTGTTTGTTTATAGAATGTCACCCAATACCTAGTGTTTGGTGATCACAGAAATAATATTCTCTTTAAAAATTTACTTTGTATTTAATCATTAGCTTAATAAAAATATATGAAATATTTATTCTATGTTGTTACGAGACAAATAAAAATGATAAACACATAGTTTCTGACTACAAAAGAAGCTCAAAGTCCAGAATTTAAAGCTGCCACTAAGAAGATAGAAGTGTGTGAAAGACTATGCCTCTTATATTACATCTCAAAAAGAAGAAAATGCACTTAGAGTTTAATTTCTGAATATATGGCAAAATATATAACATTTCAATGAATTCTTTTGAGAAAGAGACATATAATTTAGGAAGGAATTAAATTCCTATTTCTGATATAGAGTTCCATATGGAGAACTCACTATTAGAATAATCCTTCTGCTATTTGTAACCTCTTTCATTTCTCTACAGGACTGGTGTGGTGACTTAAAGAATTTGTGAGTTGCAAAAATTAAAAAACAAAAAAAAAAGGTGGCTTGAGTTGCTCAATTTTTCCTTGTCTTGGATGACAGCTGTCTGAAGGAAATAAATAGATTTCTCTATTCCTCCATACTAAAAGTTTTCCAGGGATAAACCATGGAATGATGGCATTTTCAGTGCTGCTTATAGCTCAGTGACTAATTTGTCTCTCAATTATTCCAATCTCAGGCAGAGAGCAAGCAGGGAAATAATTCATTGAGCCCCAGTTTCTCAAAACCCTCTCTCTTATGTCTAACACGTCTAGATTTACTTCCTGGTCCCTATTTTCCTGATGAGACCAGATTGATAAATTGGCTTTTGTTCACAGTTGCAGACTGGGACCAAATGAGAAAGAGATTCACATCTCTCACCTCTCTCACAAAAGATATGCATGAATTTTATCCAGTCCATGACTGGCATGGGGCTGGAGATCAATCTCATTCTAGAAATTTCTTCTTTTGTTCTTCCTTCTCTCACTGCTGCTGCTGCGGAATGTAATTCTTATTCTTTGCCCAAGCACCAAGAGTTGAATCTCTATAAAGGCAAATTTGTTGTGCTTCCTTCTACTGAAGAAGTTTCCCCTAAGACTAAAGCATTCTGCTACAATAGTTAAGAAGATATGAGCTTTAACAATTTTTGTTCTGATTTTATAGATACAATTGAAATTCTGAAACAGCTGAATTTATTATTAATTATAAAAATATAATTTTCAGTAAATAATTTGGATAGATTTGATTCCAAACCATTGTAATGTAGTCTCATGTGTATATTTATATAGCACTTTTGTACATTTTAACTTCAATATCTTTAGAAATATACATGATTTGATGGGAAACTAAGGTATAATGAAGTCAATCAAGCTCATTGTTAATTCAGTCCATTTTAGTGCTATGGTTGAATGTTTGTGTACCCCAAAAATTCATGTGTTGAAACAGAGTTCACAACTTGGTGTTATTATGAAGTGGACCGTTTGGGAAGTGATTAAATTGTAAGGATTCTACCCTTATTAATGAGATGGGCATCTGTATCAAAGTGGCCAAATGAAGCATGCTTGTCTCTTCTGCCACGTGAAGACACAGCTACATGGTGCCACCCATAAAGAATGGGCCCTCACTAGATCAAAACTGCTGGTGTGTTGGTCTGGAACACCCCAGTATCCAGAACTGTGAGTAGTAAATTTCTGTGATTTATTAATTACCCAGTCTAAAGCATTTTGCTATAGCAGCAAGAATGAACTAAAACATCTAGTCCTTTTTTTTTTTTTTTCATGGTACTGTATTCTTGCATCAGATATCCATGTTGTTATTTGTCAAGTCTTAATTTTGGAGTTAGAATAGCAAGGAAAAGCCTATAAATATACCTTTATGAAATGAAGGAAAGGCAGATTTGCCTTCACCATAGTGAAAAATTAAGAACAAATGTTTAAGCTGGAGGGTAGGCAAGACTCTTGGTGACACAAGGGTTGTAATAATCTAAGTATTTTGTTGTTGTTGTTGTTTTCATCTCTGTAGCAATTGGAAAGCAATGAAGTCTTTTAAGCAGAGGGGCAGGCTGGTGGTGAAGACATCAGCAATAAAATAATTTTTGTTGATGAGTTATTATAGTGTGCAGGGTAAATAGTTCATTTAATTTTTACATCTTTAAAAACTCATCTAAATAGATAAAATAATATGACAGCAAACTGTTTTTAGTACTGTTGGCACTGACCATTCCTATATTTATATAAATATTAAGATATGATAAGGCAAATGTAAAATTGAATTTTGTTTATTTTACCACTATGGATCAGGGAATGTGCACTTGTCAGAATGACTGCTACTTTTTGACCTAATGTTTGAAGACAGTAAGAAGTAAAATAAAGACACTTTTTTTCATTATAAATCTGTTAGACAAATGCATCAACTCTGCCTGTAATTATTTTTTATGATACTTTATTATAACTAATATATTTGAAAGACATACATATGTATATGTATAAACCCACAATAATGTTAGAGATTAAGAACATACAAACATTCAACTTATCTTCTGTAGAGTCCCCCCAATTCAGTGCCCTTTATTCCTTTATCTTTCTTAAAAGGTAAGATTCTTGGAGACAAGTAAATATTATTAGTATCAAAAACAAGCAACAGTTGTTTTTTCTTTTAATTTTTTTTTTGAGATTCACCAAAAAAAAAACAACCCATTTACCAAACATTTACAAATCAGTAGAATAGTACGACCAAATAAAAATTTAAAACTTAATAATTAAATATGGTGAACTAATTTTAAAAAGGTGATAATTGTTTCTGTTAGTCTCGAAATAGGTTTAAAATAGTCTCATTAATAGAATAGGTTATCATTTTTGTTTAACTTCAGGAGATTCTATTTGCAAGCCAGTGAGTTTTTAATATCATGCTCCTTTTTCTTCAGATGCTGTGGACCCACTCAAATTTTGTTAGCATAGCTGAAAATCTGCAGTAAGCAACTCCGTTTCTGAGTGACATTCATTCAGGGAGCGTGTGTTGAGCATCTATTACATGCCAAGCACATTCTGCAATTCAGAGGGGTGAATCAATGAACAAAGTCATGTATCTCCTATAGTTTACATCTTAGTTGGAGAAGGCAAATAAAGATAACCGTCAGTATTTGCTGACAGTTTTGAAGAAAAACAATGTGGGAAAAGGGGAATCAAAAAGCACAGAACATAAGAAAGAATCTGATTAGAAAGAATTATAAAATATCTTACTGACAAGGTGGTAGTAGAGCAGAGACCTCCAAATAAAAATGACGGACTTTAGCAGGGCAGGAGAAAAGGTAGGAGGAACAGGTGTGGTTGCCAGCAAGTAATGTAAAATAGTGTAAAGTAGACCATTGTTATATTTTTGAGAAAAGGAGACAGTCTTTAAGATATAAAATATGTAGTTGTTTTTTAAAAAATAGACTACAAACTCTTCATTGTAATCATCCTACTTATTTAAATATCTTATATTTGTCATTTCAATATAAGTGTATGCTTCACATACATTTGTACTATGTGCTTAAATGTGTGGGCTTAAATTTCCTTTTTGGCACACTTTTTCTATCTTTTTTTTTTTTTCTGAGGTGGAGCTCACTCTGTCACCCAGGCTGGAGTGCAATGGTATGATCTCAACTCACTGCAACCTCCACCTCCTGGGTTCAAGCAATTTTCTTCCCTTGGCCTCCCGAGTAGCTGGGATTACAGGCGCCCAGCACTGCTAATTTTTGTATTTTTAGTAGAGACGGGGTTTCACCATATTGGCCAGGCTAGTCTCGAACTCCTGACCTCAGGTGATCTGCCTGCCTCGGCCTCCCAAAGTGCTGAGATCACAAGCGTAAGCCTGATTTCTGTCATGTTTTTTAATTGAAGTGTTGATTGAGAGATAATTGTAGCTGTAAAAAATAATACAGAAAAGTTCTATGTACTCTATATTTAAATTCCTTCAATGGAAACATCTTGCAAAATTATAGTACAATATTACAACTAAGATATTAAGAACTATAGAGTCAAGATATGGAATATTTACATGAGTCACACTCACGTTCCACTTCCATTCACTCCTTGGTCCCTAACATTTATTAATCTGTTCTCCATTTCCATAAATTACTCATTCAAGAATGTTATTCAATTGCAATCATATAGTATGTAACTTTCTGGAATAATTTTTCAATTGACATAGTTCTCTGGAGGCTCACTTAGGTTTTTGTATGTGTCAGTTGCTTGTTTGTATTACTGAGAAGTGTTTCATGGTCTGGATACACCACAGTTTGTTTACGCATTCACCTTTTGAAGGATGTCTAGGTTGTTTCCAGTCTGGGGCTATTACGAAAAAATCTGCTCTACATATTCACATATAGATGGGTCTTTTTATTTTTATTGAGGCAGAATTGATATTAGATAAATTTAGGCACTTTAAAGTGAAAAACTCAGTGGCATTTAGTACATTTACAATGTTGTACTACCTCCAATTTTATCTGTTTGAAAATAATTTTACCACTCCGAAAGCAAACCCCATACACCTTAAGCGCTCAGTCCTCATTACCTCTCCCTACATTTTCAGACAAACACCAGTTCACATTCTGACTATAGATTCACCTATTCAGAATATGTCATATAAGTAGAATAATGCAATATGTAGCCTTTTCTGTCTGGCTTCTTTCACTTAACATAATGTTTTAAAATTCATCCCCAAAGTACTTGTTTCTTTTAATAGCTGAATAATATTATTTTGTCCCGCTATACCACAGGCTGTTGGTTTTAAGTTTAAGAACTTTTTGCCTCACCTGAGATTCTGAAGATGTTATCCTGTTTTATTAAAGATTTTTATGATTTATATTTTAAATTTAAATTCACAATCCATTTTGAGTTAACTTTTCTGTAGGGTGTGAGACAGGTAATTTTTTGTTTGTTTGTTTTTACTTACTGATGTCCAATGGCCCCAGATTTATTTGTTGAAAAGGCTACCTTTTCTCCACTGAATTGCTTTTACACCTGTGGCAAAACTCAGACTGACTTATTTGTGTGGATTTATTTCCAGGTTCTATATGCCATCCCATTGATCTATTTGCCTATATTTCTGCCATTACCACACACTGTTGATTATTATAGCTATATATTCAGCTTTAAAATTTGGTACCCTGATTCATTCTACTTTATTCTTCTTTTTACAATATTATTTTAGATATTAGCTATATGAAAAGGCTATATGAAAAGGCAGTTGTCTAGAATAATAATGAATAGATACAAAAAAAAATCTTACCGAGACTTTAATAAGAATTTTGTTAAACTTGTATATCATTTAGGGGAGAACTGACACCTCCACTATGTTGAGTCTTTTAATTCATAAAATAGTATGCATCTCCTTTTATTTAGATTCTCTTTGACCTCTTTTATCAGCAAAGGGTGACTGATGAGGAAGTATGCAACACGCCAAAAGTACTGCTTGTTTTTTCCAATTTACACTGGCATAAATATGAAGAATATATGTGGGAATGGATAGTAAGGGAGTGAGAAAATGATGAAAGGAACATAAAGTTAGACCAGGGCAAATGTATTGAGAAAGGCCCACTAGGCAAAGATGCTTTATTTTAGCTTGAGGGGTTAGCAAGGATTTGGGTGTTTGGTTGGTTGACATAGGCTGAAGGATGACCCACACAAAATGAAGTTCAAATACCAGTAATACCTTGGAATACTGTCTAGGAAGGTATCTATTGGCTTAGGGCAGTTGGACTATTAGAGTGGGTTACCATGTAGGATGTGCTCACACACTCTGGGAAGGTCCAGTTGTTTATCACAACTGAGAGAAACAGATTTCGGTGGAGAGCCCCTAGCATCCTTGAAGAGCTCTGTGGTCCCTCTTCTCTGTAGTTCAGAATTTGCAGTGGGAACTGCTGCCATGAAACTAAATGTTAATGGGGATAATGGAATCTCTGGTGACAGGGAATAAATGACAGCACTTATCACCAAAGACAAAATGGTTCCTGTCACATGTGTAAGAGCCCAAGTGGTGACTAGAATAGTCTGACTTGCAGAGATCTATGGCTTTGGCTAGTTCATCATGATATTTCAGGAAAAGAAATAGATAGGCAAGTTACTGAGCTCTTAATTCACTGGTATAAGCAGAAGAGTCCTAGGTCTATTGAATAGAATTCTAAGTTGATTCTCCAAAACAGAGAGTCATGCATAGTCCCACAAAAATTCTCAGTGCCAGTTTACAATACCAGAGTCTTGAAATGAAGGAAGATGAGGTACCTTCAGAAAGAAACATGCCTCATGGTCTAAAACTTACTATTCATCTGTAATCATCATTTTACAAATGTAACTAAGGCTATCATCAATAAAAAGAAAGTGGAAGACACTATAACTACCACGGCCTAGAAAAATAGTAAGTCAAAAGCAATCAAGCATTTTCGGAGGGATTGCAGAGATGAGCGTCCCCAGCAAGGGCTGCAGAGATGCACAGTAATGATTCCCACCACATGTCCTTTCGGCTTCTCTGTTTAGCCTGTGCAGAAACAAATGGATCTTGGAATATGGCACTGAAACGTTGTCCACTTAATCAGGCAGTTTATCCTATTCCAGATGCACTGTCATATGTAGTTTCATTGCTTGAGAAAATTAACACATGCCTTAGGAACTGGTATGGAGCTATTAATTTGGCTTTTTAAAATCTATACTTCTTAGTAATGACCAACAGAGGCAGTTTGTTTTCAGCTGGCAAGGTCAGAAATACACATTCACTGTCTTATCTTAGGAGTATGTCAACTCTCTTTTCCATAATTTAGTTCATAGGGACCTTGATTGCCTTTCTCCTCCATAAAACATTGTGATGGTTCATTACATTGATGATATTGTGCTGATTAGACCTGGTGAGAAGAAAGTAACAACTATTCTAGAAATACTGGCAAGACATTTGCATGTCAGAGGGTGGAAAATAAATCTGACAAAAATTCAGAGACCTTTCACATCAGTGGAATTTTTGTCATAATGTGGCATGTTGAAATGTCCCTTCAAAGGTAAAGAATAAGTTACTGTTTTTAGCCCCTCATTTCACCAATAAAGAGGTGGAAGGATTAGTGGTCCTCTTTCAATTTTGGAGGCAACATATTCCTTATTTGGGTGTGATACTAGGGCCCATTATTGGAGTAACCTATAAAGATACTAGCTTGAGTGGAACCCAAAACAACAGAATGCTTTGCAATTCTGCTGCTGTGCAAGCTGCTCTGCCATCCAGTAACCGAGGAAGAGAAAAATTAGGCCTAGTTTACAGATGGTTCTGTGTGATATTAGAGCAACACCAGAAAGTGCTCCAGCACTACAATGTCTTTCTGGAACATTCCTAATGAACAATGGCAAACGAAATTCATCCAGTTGGCAGAAATTTTAGCAGTGCACCTGGTTGTTCATTTTGCCTGGGAGGAGAAATGGCCAGAAGTAAAATCTATAGCAGTTCACCCCAGCATCATGCAATATTCCCATGTAACAAATCTGAATGTGTATCTCAACTATCTAAAGTAAAAGTTAATTTAAAAAAAAAAAAGGAATTCAATGGCTGTGGCCAATGATTTGGCTGGATTACCATTGAATACTAAGGAACATGATTGAAAATTGGATACAAGGAGTTCTGGGAGCAAGGTATGTGGATATGCTTATATGAATGGACAAAAAGTGTAGATATTTGTGTCCTATGTGAATGCTTGCTGAAAGGTGATCTCAGAAGAAGAAGATGTAAACAAGTAAGTGAGTAGGATGACCTGTTCTGTGGAGACCAGTCATTCTCTTTCCCAGTAATTGCTGTCCTTGTGCCACAGGTTCATTTAAATAATGGCCATGGTAACAGGGATGGAGATTATGCATGAAGAACACAGACATCCACTCATCAAGGGCAATTTGGCAATAGCCAGTGATGCATGTCACATCTGTCAGCAGCAGATACCAGAACTGAGTCCCTGATATGGCACCATTCCCTTGGGCGATATGTTAGCTACCTCTTGGCAGGTTGATTACATTGGAACACTTCCATCATGGAAAGGGAAGTGTTTTATTCTTACTGGAATAGACACTCAAATATGTATTTGGATTCTCTGCATGCAATATTTCTGCCAAAACTACCATCTGTACAGTTACAGAATGCCTTATCCGTTTTCATGGAATCCCCCACAGCATTGTTTGCAATTAAAGAACTGACTTCACAAGTGAAGTGTTCCAATGGGCCAATGCTCATGTAATTCCGTGGTCTAACCATGGTCACCATCATCTTTAAGCAGCTGGATTGACAGAATGATCCCCAAACCTATTGCCTTTTAGACCATCCCAGTTACCCCCGGGTTACACCCAAGACTCATGACTGCTACTGCCTGATGTTTATTCAAGGCTCAAGACCACTATAATTAGCAGGTGGTGAAGCCAGCCATAACTTGGGTCTATCCTACTAGGGTGGGAGATTCCCTTCTGGCCCAGAGTGGGTCTAGAAGTGCCATTTGGGAGCAAATGGCCTGGAATCAGAGGCTATGGGATTTTGCCTGGTGCTGTTTTACTGTGGTAAGGCTGGTAGCAGATTGTAAGACAAGGTCCTTTATTAGCTTTCCTCTCCTTCCCCCAGGAAGAAGATTTTCTGCATACTGCACTGCCTGGAGCTGTAGGAGAGGTGACACAGGCAGCCTTGTGGCTGCCATGGCTGATGTTGTGCTGGTGTGCACCCTGAACCCACAGTCTCTGAGATCAGTGCAGCGCTGTGGTTTGCCAGGGAACTCAGCTGTTACAAACTCATTGCCACTCAAACTTATTTGGGGCCCTGCTGGGGCAGCAGATTCCCTTCCGGACAGGGCAGGTCTAGGAGCTCTGTTCAGGGGCCATGGAGATCTGCCTAGTGCTGTTTTACTGTGTCGGGTCTAGTACAGGGTTCCAAGGTAACACTCCCTGCACACTTCCCTCTCCCTCTGTCACAAAGACAGATCCTCTCTCTGCATTACACTGCCTGGGGTTGAGGGAAGGGTGGTGCAAGCAGTGCAAGACTGTCCTTCTTACCCTCTTCAATACGATCTTTGTGATGATTCTGTTAAAACAAGTACTGTCACCTCTCACTTTTTTTTTTTTAATTCTTGTGAAGGAGTTTGAAGGCATGGATAATTGTTCAATTTGATATACCTCTTGGGGGTGGTGGTGATCACTAGGGTATTCTATTAGGCCATCTTCAAGATTGGTTGTTTGAGAGATTTTTATATTATAAACTTAGTTTTCTTCAGAGTTATAGGGATATTCAAGTTATCTATTTCATATTGCATAACATATGGTAGATTTTAAAAAATAGTTCCTTTTGTGTACCTTACCAAAATTATAAGTACAAAAGTTGTAGGGTTTTCTTATTTTTTTGATGCTTGTGTGATGTGTAGTAATATCTCATGTCTCATTCCTGATATTACTGCTTTGTGTTTTCTCTTTTTTATTTCTTTGTCAATCTTACTCAAAGATTAAAGTATTATGAATGATTTAAGAAATCATGATTTTAAATAATTTGTCTTCTTTTTTATTAAAATTCCATGTCACTTTGTGCTTGTATTTATTATTTTCTTTCTTCTTACTTTTGGTTTCTAATTTTCTTATTTTCTAGATTTTTGAGCTTGGGGTTTTGATTATTGATTAAAGACTTTTTCACTTTCCTAATTAATACATTTAGTGTTATGAGTTATCCTCTTAAGTTTATATTTTCATTCAGTTCAATGTGTATTTTAATTTTCATTTCTTTTGAACTTTGGATTATTTATAAGTGTGTTACTTATTTTCCAAATGTTCAGATTTTTCTCCTTTTTTGCTCCCTTTGTGTTACTGATTAGCGCATTTCATATACTAACAATGATGCTCACTGGTATTAGTAACTCTCTGTAATTCCATCGTGGTTGAAGAACACTCTATGTATGATTTTAATTCCTTAAAACTTGTTAATGTTTGTTTTATGGGCCATAATATAATCTATATTGGTAAATCCTTTATGAACCCTTTAAAAAATGGGTATTCCAATGTTGTTTGGGAGAGTATTTTATAAATGTTGACTACAGCCTGTTGACTGATGATATTGTTAAGATCTTCTGTATCTTCTCTGACTTTCTGTCTGGTTGTTGTTTATCATTTGTTGACATGTGGGGTTTTTTTTGTTGTAGTTGTTGTTTTGTGACAGAGTATCGCTCTGTAGTCCAGGCTGGAGTGTAGTCGTGTGATCTCGGCTCACTGCAACCTCTGTCTCCAGGGTTCATGCAATTCTCCTGCCTCAGCTTCCCGAGTAGCTGGGACTACAGGCACGCACCACCATGCCTGGCTATTTTTTTTGTAGTTTTAATAGAGATGGTTCCTCCATGTTTGCCAGGCTGGTCGTGAACTCCTGACCTCAAGTGATACACCTATCTGGGCCTCCCAAAGTGCTGGGGTTACAGGTGTGAGCCGCCATTCCCAGTTGATATGTGTGTTTTAAAATGTCCACCTACAATTGTAGATTTACTTTTTTACTTTCTTTCTTAATTCTATCAGTTTTTGACTTACACATTTTGCAGCACTGATGTTTGATTTATAGCCATGTAAGATTGCTGCATGTTCTTGGTAAGTTGACATCATTTTATTATCACACAATGTCTCTGTCTATCTCTGATAATTTTTAATGCTCTGAAATCTAGTTTTTCTAATATTAACATAGAGATACTTGCTTTCCTTTGATTAATGTTTGTGTGATATATCTTTTTCCATTTATTTTACTCTAACCTGCCTAGATTATTATATTTGAAGTGAGTTTCTCATAGGCAGCATACAATTTCATCATTTTTTAAAATTCACTACCAATTTCCACTATTTAATTGCTGTGGTTAGACCATTTATATTTAAAGTTTTTGGTAATATACTAGTGCTTAACATTTTTTTTAAAAAAAATCTGTTTTGTTTTTAATTTATCTGTTTTCTTTTTTTCTGCCTTACCATTTTTAAAATAATTCAATTTTGATTTTTCTATGGTGATTTTGGGCATACTACTTTGAGTGGGGTAGAAATCTTATCTTTCCTTGCATTTCTTTATTCCTTTATCCTCTCCTACTTATAATTGTCTTAAATATTTTCTCTATGGACATTTAGAACCACATCTAAAAATGTTATAATTTTTGCTTTACCTATTAAGCACACTAATAATTTAGATAATTGAAGAGGGGAAGGAAGAACTATTATATTTACCGTATTTTTACTATGTTACTTCTGATGTTCAAAGGTTCATTCTATTTTTTGCTTTCTGTTTATAAAAAGTATATTACTCATTCTTCTATGGAGCATATACTGTGACTAATAATCCTAGTTTTCTTTTATCTGAGAATATCTTTGGGCTTCTTTTATTTCTGAGGGATATTTTCACAGAATATAATTCTGTATATTATATTCTCACAGAATATAATCTAGATTGGCAGTTCTTTTTTATTTCAACATTTGAGAAATATTGTGCTATTTCCTTCTGGCCTCCATATCCACTCATTCATTTTGTTTTGCCCCTATAGTCAAAGGGTAATATTTCTATGATTGCTTTCAGGATATTTTTTTCAGCTTTCGTTTTTAGAAATTTATTTATGGTGTGTATTAAAAGGGTTTTACTTGGGTTAATATTTTAAAGAATTTACTTAGTTCTTTCCATCAGTAGAGTTGTATTTCTTGCTGAAATTAGAACATATTTAGCCACATTTATATCTTTAAGTACTTGTTTCCCTGTTTTCCTTATCCACTCTAATACTTCAATAACACAAATGTTAGAATTATTTTTACAGACCCACAGGGTCTGAGGCTGTCTTTCATTTGTTTTTTGTTTTTATTTTCCCTCTATTGTTCAGATTAAATATTTTACAACTTTTTTGAGCTTGCTAATTCTTTCCTATGTTCTCTGATGATGTCCTCCTCAGTCTGCCAAAGAGTCCAAATACAGAGCCTTTATTTGGGTTGTTGTATTTTTTATTTACAATATTTCTATTTTATTTCATGCTGAAACTTTCTATTTCTTTGCTGAGGCTTTCCGTTCTTTTCATTTCGTTTGTCTCAAGCATGTTCATGATAGTTTGCTGATACTCTTACTGCTTTACCATCTTTGTCAGATAATTATCTGTCATCTTAGTGCTGGTGTCTATTGTATGTTTAAAAAGTTATTTTGAGATGTTTCTGATTCTTGGTATGAACGTGATTTTCAAATAAAAACTTGACATTCTTATATTATTTTATGTGACTCTGGATCTTATTTCAATGTTCTTGGCCAGTTTGTTTTGCCGGATAAAGGAAGAGGTGGGATATGGAAAGATTTTGCCTCAGTTCTGCCAAGTAGAGGATTCCTGTCTTCCCACGTATTCTCTGTTGACACTTAGGAGGGGAGGCTTTTCATTACTGCTGAACTGGAGTGAGAGTTCTGGCCTCACGCAGTCATTACTGACATGTCGGAGGTGGGAGGGTGTACTACGGTCAGTGGGATGAATGCACTGAAGCCCTATTTGACCTTCAGTGATGTAACCAGGCAGATGCCTTATTACATCCTCCTAAAGACGGAAGTTTAGGTACTCCCCTGGGGCTTTGCTGGCATGGATTGGTGTAAAGCCACCATATTTTTCTGTAGTTTTTGTCTGAATTAGAGCAATTATTATCTAAAAATATTCCGTGTCTATGGGGTCCCCCTTTCTTCCTCATGTGGTTAAAGATGGCAAGTTTTTGTGGCTTCTCTGTACCTGTTGGAACTTCTGGGGTGAAATCTTAAGCTCCATATCTAGAACATATGAGATAAGAGGGAAACCCAAAGGCTCACACTATTTTGTTCCTTGGTTTTGGCTATACCTGTGGGTCTGCCTTCCTCTCTCCAGCCTTAAAAGTCTTCCTATGAGTGTTTTATATATAATATTCAGGACTTTTAATTGAACTTAATAAGCAGGAGTAGGAAAATGTGTGTCTATCTTAGTAGCATCTAATATTTTCATCACGTTTGAAGGTTTATATAAGGTTTTAATATATCACATTGTATGGCACAGAATCTATTCTTTGAAAGAAAGGGGAGAAGTAGCAGATGAAAGAACAGTAGAACTTCAAATGAAATTTTACACTTTTGTAAAATCTTCCATAACATACTTTTTTAGTTTCTGATTCCTGAAAAGTAGGACCCATTTGGCAAACTGTGAAGCAAATACATTGTAGTTAGCAATAGAATTAAACATGAGTAATCTCCTTTAAATTTATCCTTTTTTTTTTTTTTTTTTTTTTTTTTTTGAGGCGGAGTCTCGCTCTGTAGCCCGGGCTGGAGTGCAGTGGCCGGATCTCAGCTCACTGCAAGCTCCGCCTCCCGGGTTCCCGCCATTCTCCTGCCTCAGCCTCCCGAGTAGCTGGGACTACAGGCGCCCGCCACCTCGCCCGGCTAGTTTTTTGTATTTTTTAGTAGAAACGGGGTTTCACGGTGTTCGCCAGGATGGTCTCGATCTCCTGACCTCATGATCCACCCGTCTCGGCCTCCCAAAGTGCTGGGATTACAGGCTTGAGCCACCGCGCCTGGCCTAAATTTATCCTTTTTAATACATAAATGCCTCACTGCTATAGATACCTGTTAATAAGTATGAAAAAAACCTAGAATATTTTTCCCATGGATCATCATGTTAGAGTTTATAATTTTGATGTAAATTTACTTTACTTTTCATGATTCACTTCAATTCTTGGAATAGCAGAAGTTTCTCAGTGAGAAATTATGATAAAGTTTAGTAAACATAGCAATTGTGACAAGATAGTTGCATGTTTTTTCCTCTAAGATTGCTGTGATTACAAAGTGATTTAACAAAATTCAATATTAAAGAAAACTAGTATAATAATCTCCTAAAACAAATGAAGCTCAGGCTACAGTAGCTTGTGATATGCAAAAACCTTTCCATATACTAAGAAAGATGCTTGCTGATATTCTTAACTTTCTCTTCATCTCCCTCCCCCATATACAATCTTATTAGTAAGATCATTTATCAATTTTTAATATCACCTTCTATAGTCTATGTTTGAAAGATATATATATTTTCTGTAAAATGAGAAAGTCAGAACAGGATTATATCTAATGGTTTTGTGCTTTAAGTTCTTTTTTGGGGGGGTCTGTTTGAATATGCTAATTTATTCTAAAACTTCCCATCAAGAGAAAAGGTTAGTTCTATTTGAAAGTTTTTTAAAATTATTGTATTTATGAAACATCTTAGGAATTCCAATTTTCAGATTTTTATCGAATTACTCAAATGGTTGTTTCCTGTGTTTATTATTATTATTTTTCAAGTAACATTTTAATTCAGTTTCCCTACATCACTCTTGGTTCTTTTGCTTTTTGAACTCTTCTAATTTTGAGAAGCTTTTTTGTTTTTTTAGTCCGCAGTCACATCACATGTTTTTAGGCTCATGTGTGCATGTGTGTGCGTGGGTGTGCACAAGAGAGAGGGTGGGGAGACAGAGAGAGAGAGGAGAGAGAGAGAAGGAAGACTATAGGGGCAACTATTCGATTTTTACCATCTTATGCAACAAAGCAGGTAGACCAATGGTGGAAGCTGTTATAAACATTGGGGAAGCAGAAGTGTGATCCAAAAATTGATAGTAAACACAGTCAAAAAACCATTTTAACTCTTCTCTTCTTCTGTACTGTGACTGGAACTCTAGCAACACGATTTATGTTTAAAAGGCACATCAGTTATAAGGGAGGCAGCGGATAATGACACTTAGTCTCGCCTTTTCTATGTGAACTGTTGGGCTGTGATCCTTCTCTGGCTCAGTGCTCAGGTGAGCATAAGAACGTGTGTGCATAGACTCAAAAAATTATTTTCTATCACTGAGTAGAAAATAGTTTGATAAAAGTCAGATATTGACTTATATTTCACATAGTGGGAACTCGATCAATATTTATTGAATGCGTTGATGAGTACTCAACTCATAATAGCATTGTCAGATCATGTGTTTTCATTATCACAAAGGAAAATATATTCATGCTAAAAAGGAACCTATCTCAAGTTGCTATGGTTTAGAACTGTGTGTCCCTCTAAGATTCATACTGAAATCTAATCCCCATTGAAGTAGTTTTAAAAGGTGGAGTCTTTTGGGTAGTGATTAAGTCAGGTGGACTCTGCTTTCATGAATGGGATTAATTCCCTTATAAAGAGGCTTCAGTAAGTTACCTGGCCCTTCCATCACTTCTCCCACATGATAGCACAGCCTTTGTCTGCTTTTTCCCCCTCTGGCAGGTGAAGATGCAATGAGAAGGCATAGACTTTGAAGAAAGAGAGAGCCCTCACGGGATGCTGAATCCACTAGTGCCTTGAAATGAGACTTTCCAACCTTCAAAACTGCGAGAAACAAATTTCTATTGTTTATAAATTACCCTATGGGAAGTATTTTGTTATAGTAGCCCTAATAGACTAAGACAGAACTAAAGCATACAATTATATTTCAGAGTACATCAAAGTTGAAGTTGACAGCTTATCATATTAGCCACCAGTTGAAGTGCAAAAAAGAACATTAAAATAATCTTTATTATCTTTGTATTCTCAGAAGCCTCTGATCTCATACTTACATTTATTGAAATATATATATATATATATATATATATATATATATATTTTTTTTTTTTTTTCCTTTGAGATGGGTTTTCAGTCTTATGGCCCACTGCAACCTTGGCTTCCCAGGCTCAAGGGATCCTCCCACTTCAGCCTCCCGAGTTGCTGGGACTACAGGTACATGCCACCGTGCCCAGATAATATTTGCATTTTTTATAGAGACAAGGTTTTACCCTATTGCCCAGGCTGGTCTCAAACTCCTGGGGTCAAGCAATTCACCCCCTTCGGCTTCCCAAAGTGCTGGGATTACAAGCGTGATCCACCACACCTGGCTAAAATATATCATTCTAGATGTAGAAATAAGAGGAAAGTGTTGAGGCAGAATCATCCCACAGGAAGGGCATTTTAAATTTGTTACAGTTGTCAGATCACTTTCTCCAAGGTGAATTTTTGTGAGTGTAAAGGACCAAGGCTAGAGTAGAAGCTCTGTGGTTTTGGTGAGAATCACTGGACTGAAAGACACATGAAGATTACAGAAAAATGTTCAATAGTCAAGAGCCTGTTAAACATTGGTTTCCAACATATCTCTCTTAACAGACACACATATGCACACAGATAAAATAAATTACAAATGTAAAAATCTATAGAATGTATAAAATATTATAACTATCAAGTTAGTTTAGCAATATTACTGAATATACAATGTAGAAAAATAGATACCTGTTTATATCTTAGTAATAAAGAATAAGAAAAGTGAGAAAAATACATAATATCTAAATATCTAAGTTATCTAAATATCTAAAAATATCTAAGACATCTAAATATCTAAAAGTTGTAATATCTAAGGATACATTGTTAAAATGTGTAATACCTATGCGCTTAAAGCTACAAAACATTACAGAGAGATACTAAAGAATATCTAAATAAGTGAGGAGATATACTCTCTTCATGGATCACTCAATATTTATAAGACGTCTCTTCTCTCCAATTGAATCTCTACTTCCAAGGTGATCTTAGTCAAAATCCCTGCAGACTTTACCATAGCAATAGACAAGCTGATTCTAAAAGTCACACAGAAATGCAAAGGATCTAGAATAGCTAACAACACTTTGAACGAGAAGAACATTGTGGAAGGATGGACACGATCTGATTTCAAGACCTCTTTCCAGGGAGACACACACTATTCTTCTCAGCGCTGGAAGATGGCGTTGGGATTGCACAGTCTACGACATTCTTTTGTGACTTCTCTGTTTCTTTTACTCTCTCTCTCTTTTTCTGTCATTCACAGAGGCATTGTTTACAAACTACAAAGCACAGACCTTACCTATAGAGTTTGATGAGCTTTGACAAGTGAATACACTTACTTAACCAACTACAAAAAAAAAAAAAAATCAAAAATTAGAATATTTTAATGCCCTACGAATTGTCTCCACATTTGTTCTTTTTCTACATATTGATTTTGGATATGATTTATCTTTCACATCTCCATATATGTCAAAGGATAAAATGGCTAGTCTTTATAAAAGCAAACAAAAAATCTGGGAATCTGATACAGATTGCAGTAATACAGAGATCAAATTAAAACAGATGATAGTTTAAGAATGCAGTCATACAAACCACGAGTGTGGCATATATCTCTGTTTAAACCAGGGAATGACAGGCTTTTTCTCTAAAAATCAGAAATAAAATATTTAAGTATTGTGTGTCACATATTTTTTTCTGTTGTAGATAGACCATTAGATGGAGATATATAGACATCGCCTTAAAATTTAAAAAAAAAAAAAAAAAAAAAAAAAAGTGCTTTGCTTGTGGACCACACTTAAACAGGCAATAGGCCAGATTGCTCTGCAGGCCGTCGTTTGCCAACTCCTGATTTAGATCATTTTAAGTTACATTTTACAATATTTGTACTTTCAAGAAAATGGCCTTTCGTATCCCTGATAATGGTATTTCTAAGATTACAATTTTGGCATTAGTACAAAAGACATTGTTTTGAATTTAATTTTCTATATTTCTATTGCTAGTAAATAAAAAAACAAGTTACTATATCGATTTTGTGTCCCACAACTTGCTGAATCACTTATTACTTATAGTAGATTTTGTTATTTCCTTAGGATTCTCTGCATACAAAATTAAGTTTTCCATGAATAATGGCAATATTAATTCTACTTTAGTGCCTCTTATGTCTTATTTCCAATTTATTTTATGGAATATAATTGTGAAGATAATAGCAAATAGAAGTGGTAAACTAAGCTACCCTTATTCTACCCTGATCTAATGAAGAACGTACTAAAATTTAACCGTTTATTATGATTAGTTGTAGATTTCTTCATTGATTTTTTTGATCAAATAGAAGTTGATTGGTTCTATTCCTAAGTAATTGAGAGTTCTTGTTAAAATCATAAATAGGTATTGCTTTTGTTAAAGGCCTCTTCTGTTTGTAATCAGATATGTTTGTGATAACCGTATATTTTATATGGTGATTGATGTGGACAGGTGTTTTGCCTTGTTGTGGTAAGATCTACTTGATCTTGATTTGTGTAGAGATGAGTTTGCCTTCTTAGTTCATGAGTGACTGGTTGTAATTTTTAAAATCTTGTAATGGGCTAGCAATTTTTAAAAATAATTGCTCAAATAAATACTTTTAATAATGTTAAATGTTTCTTTTGGCAACAAAAATGAATTAAGAAATATTTTTATTTCTCTTTTTTCCAGAAAGAGTATATGTATTTTTTTCCTTTCATAAATGTGAACTGCAAATTATCATTTAAGGCATCTGGGCCTTGGGGTTTCTTTGTATGTTTCAGGTTACAAATTACTTTTTCTAAATATACATTATTTTGATTTTCAGTTTCTTCTTGACTCATTTTTTGAGTTATGTTTGTGCTAAATGATTTGTTTTATGCGACCACCGGAGCAGGCGCCAGAGATAAGGCAAGTAGGCAAGGTAAAAAAAGCTTTATTAGCTAGCCAATGTGAAGGAGGAAGGGGGCGAGGTTCACCGGTCTCCGGCGGTGGAGGCCGAGGAAGTCTCTCCGGGGATCTCGGGCGAGGTTCCTAGGTCCGCATATGAGGAGGGGTCGAGGAAGTTCGCCTGGCACGCCTGCCGGGAGGGGCTTTTCTGTCTAAGGCTTGGGAGTGGGAGGGCAATAGGCGGGACACCGGCGTGTCCGGGCGTTCCGTAGGTGCGGCCAGGTAAGACGCCATGTTGCGCCTGCGCAGTTGGTCTGTATTTTTCCCAGGTGCGGGCTGCATTTTCCCGCGCGTGGGTAAGTTGATGATGAAGAACCTGGAAATGCGCCATCTTAGTCCTCTTTGTGCTCTCCCCACGTCCAGACACTAAATATGTGCCTTGTCGGCCAGGTTGTCTGAGTCACTAGCATGAAGTTCCTACTCTTTATTCAGCTTTTACAGAAGTTCTTTGGTGATTTCATTGATGAGATTTGTAATTTGTTTTTTCTCTCTTCTTTTCTTGGACTACGTTGCCTAGAAATTCATTATTTTTATTAATTATTTGTGTTATTGTTCTTATTATGTACTTTCTTCTACATACATTGGGATTAATGTACTCAACATTTTTCTTTATTCTTAAATGTGGAAATTTAGATTATTCATTTTACATATTTTTAAATATAATTTTTTAAAGTGTAAATATTGCTGTATGGTTTAAACTGCATCTCAGAAGTTTTTATATGCCATATCATTATTATTTCAGTTTGAGATATTTCCTATTTTTTAATGTCTTCTACGTTAATTATTGCGCCATTTTGAAATGTGTTGCGTTATTTCCAAATATAGGGGAGTTTTCTAAATATATTTTTGCCAATTACTTTTCACACATCTCTTAAATAAAAATGACCATACTTTGAAATTTAATAAGATATTTTCATATTTTTGGTGAATGCTTTATGTGTGCTTAAGAAAATATGTGTACGCTGCAGTTTGGGTTTAGTCTTCTAGGCATGATAATTAGGTTTATTTAATTGATAGCTTTTTCTAATATCCTCCATTATTAATTTTTCTATTTTGTCCTATCGGTTATTTGGAGAAGAACATTGAAACCTTCTAGCTTTGTGTATTGATTTGTTAATTCTATCTAATTGTGCTCCATTTATTTTGTTAAATCAAGTTTAGCCTAAAGCTGCCTCCTTACATATTTTAAGTTTAGCCTAAATGTTTCTCTGTACATTTTGAACTATAACAAGTAGAGATGTAAATAGACCATAGCCTATAGTAGGCTAGTAGTAGGAGGCTATGGCCTGTTTACATCTCCACTTGTTACAGTTCAAAATGTACAGAGAAATCAATCACGGAGTTTTGTCCAATTAAATGTAGTAAGCGCCAACCTGTAATCAATCCCGCTGTTTTTATATCTCACTTCATTTTCTGTATCTCACTTTCCTTTTTGAGGCTGCCCAATTCACAAATAATTCATTGCTCAATCAAAGTTTTTTTTTTTTTTTTTTTTTTTTTTTTAACGGAGTCTCGCTCTGTCACCCAGGCTGGAGTGCAGTGGCACGATCTCGGCTCACTGCAACCTCCACCTCCCTGTTCAAGAGAAGCGATTAGGACTCCTGCCTCAGTCTCTCGAGTGGCTGCGATTACAGAAGCACGCCACCACGCCCGGCTAATTTTTTTTTTTTTTTTTTTTTCAGTAGAGACGGGGTTTTACCATGTTGGCCTGGCTGGTGTCAACTCCTGACCTCAGGTGACCCACCTGCCTCGGCCTCTCGAAGTGCTGGCATTACAGGTGTGAGCCACAATTAAAGGCTTTTAAATTTAATTCGGCTCAGGTTTTTCTTTTCTCAAATTTGAAACTCTCTTATAGGCTCTCACATATAAAATTGTGGTATTCTTTGTGAATGGATCTCTTTTCATTATAATATGATCCTTTGTTGTTGGTGGTGGTGGTGGTGGTGAATACTCCCAGTCTTGAAATCAACTTTGCATGATATTAGGGATGTATTATTATGACTTTCATTTGCATGCAATATATTTCTACGGCACTTTTTTCTGTCTTTATTTTTAAATCGTGTCTATTTAAAAAAAATGTAGAATTGTGTTTCAAATTTTAAATTTATTTAAAAATTGTGCCTATATTAAACAACATAGTATTCTTTATTTTCCTCTGACAATTTCTGCTTTAAAATCAAAGGTAGGGTTTATTTAGACTTAATGAGTTATATTTTTGTGTCTTTGGAAATTTATGTTGGTTGATCAATTATTTTAGTTATTTTAATTATTAACGTATTTCTGCCTTATTGGACTTTTAGCTATTTTGTTTTGCTTTGTTTTAATTTTACGTTCAACAAATTACTTATGAATGGCTGGGCAGTATGGCTCAGTCCTATAACCCTAGAACTTTTGGAGGCCAAGGCAAGAGGACTGCTTGAGCTCAGGAGTTTGAGACTAGCCTGAGAAATATTGTGAGACCACATCTCTATAAAAATTTTTGAAGTATTTAAAAAGAAATTATTTATGGATTATGTTATATGTTAGGAAAAAGTTACAATACACTTCACCTCTAGTGTAAGAAACCTACAATAGTAAAAATTTTTTTATACTCCCTCAAGTTGTATTATTATTGTCAAATATTAATTTATAAAATTTTTGTCTTACTAAATTGTTTTGCCTTTTAGGACTATAACCTAAAGAATTATAAGACATAGTCTTTTGCATTTACTAACACATTTAACATTGCTATTGATCTATGATGTTTAACGTATAATGAATGTTACTTTTGGTATCATTTCTCTTTATCCTAAAGAATTTTATTTAATATTCTGGTAGTGCATCTCTATAAACAATAAATTCTCTTGACATTCATTTATATTACTTTTTTTTCTTCAATTTTAAAGGATATTTTGCTAGATATATAACTTTAAGATGACAATTTTGTTATATATTCTTTCTCTATTTTAGATAATTTTCCTCCATATTTTTGGGCTTCGTGGTTTCTTAGATTCATGATTTCATTTAAAAATGCAATTTGGAATAATTCAACCATTGTCATCATCACATCTATATCATTTTCCCGTTTTCTTTCACCTGATCTTTTGGAACTTCAATCACCCATGTGGGAGATGACTTAATATTTTCTCACAGTCCATAATATTATGCTTCTTTTTTTTCATTTTTTCATTTTTATAGTTCATATTTTTCTATTAACCTGTCTTCAGATTTATTAGTTTTTTGTACAGTATTCATTTCTCCTTTGACCAATTTATTTAATTTTTAAATTGGCATTTTTGTATTTCAGTTCTATAATTTTATTTTGTTGTTTTGTTTTCAAATTTCTTTTGAAATATATTATCCCTTCAGTCATTATAGTAACCATATTGTCTACATTTTATATTTATAGTAATTTTAAGTTACATTTTAACAAATTTTATTATCTACATAATCAGTGAATAACCATCTATAGACCTATTTTATTTTCTTGATTTTAGCTCAAAATTTTCTGCTTTCTACATATTTTGAAATCTATTCGTATATCCTGAACAGTCTCTTTTAGGGATATCTATAATGTTTTAAATAGTTTTACTGTTCCAAATGTATAACTGAGTCTTTTTAATATACTCACAGTTATGTGCATCATCACCAATGGAAATTTGAGATTTTGATCCCCTCAAAAAGTAACTAATAAACACCCACCCCAAACCCTTAGCAGGAACTAATCTACTTTCTGTCTTCATAGATTGATTATATATAAATTTCACTTTTTTGGAAATTTCATATTAAAAAGTTTTCATGGAGTATGTGGCCTTTAATGAATGGCTTTTTCACATAGCATGTGTTTTCACGTTCATCTATGTTGTGATATGTACTTCATTCTTTATGGCTTAATAATACTCCATTGCATGGATATATTACATTTTATTTATCCATTTGGAAACTAAGTCTGTAACTGAATTTCATAATAATGCAAGTGACTAGAGATTTATATTTACCAACCTTCTTCACTCTAACTTTCTCATGAAGATGTGAGGTTGGCAGAGAGTGATGGCTGAGGAATTTTTACGTTAAGGAAATTTTTTTTTTTTTTTTTTTTTTTTTTTTTGGAGATGGAGTCTTGCTCTGTCACCCAGGCTGGAGTACAGTTGTGCGATCTCGGCTCACTGCAGCCTCCGCCTCCTGGGTTCAAGCAATGCTCTGCCTCAGCCTCCCAAGTAGCTGAGATTACAGGCACTCACCACCACACTTGACTAAGTTTTTTGTATTTTTAGTAGAGACAGAGTTTCACCAGCTTGGCCAGGCTGGACTTGAACTCCTGACCTCATGATCCACCCTCCTCGGCCTCCCAAAGTGCTGAGATTACAGGCGTGAGCCACCACTCCCATCCGATTTTTTTTTTTTTTTTTGTAATTAAGTATCTTCCAGACCCTGATTCTTCCAGCCAGTCCACAGTGTTGTTAGAGTCTTGATGAAATCATTCTTAACTCCGCACACCCCCATCCCACTAGGATTTGCCTCAGATATCAATGATTCTCTGATATTGTACCCAGCCACAAACGATTTGTGCCACTGAAATTCAATTTATTATGCTTTACTTGCATTCCTTGCTATTCAGTCTTTTCATAGAAAAATATATGATTCTAATTGTATCTAGTTATTTCCTGTAATCACCCATAGATCAAGGGTCTTTTATGTCCTATGTTTTAATCGAAAAGAGAATTTCCAGCCTCATAAATACTTTTATAGTATGAATTAGGGGAACAAATTAAATGGTTTCTAAATGGAATATTACTTATTTCAAACCAGTGGTGTTACAATACAAAGTTTCTTATATTTCATTTTCTAAAATGGGCTCCTTTAGGGTGGGTGGATGGTTTCAATAGTTACTTTTTAAATGTCATTTCAATGGGAAAATATTGGAATTTAATTTCATGTTCAAAGAGTCGCTATGTTCAAATAGTTGGTAAAGTTCTTTTCCTTGTCATTTTCCACTGTTTTGTTTTGGAAAGTAGGAGTGTAAATGGAGTAGGACTGTTGTGTCTCAAAAGCAGGAAATTCAAACAGGAACACTTACTACTAACCTGTCAGAAAAGTGTGTGAATTGAAGGAATCCTGGACAACAGAAAGGCCCTGGAAATCTCAAGGAATTTGCCACTGGAAATTTCTCCTTCTTTTCCTTCTCCTTCTCCTTCTCCTTCTTCTCCTTCGCCTTCTCCTTCTCTTTCCCCTTCCTCCTCCCCCTCCCCCTCCCCCTTCTCCTCCTCCTCCTCCTCCTCCTCCTCCTTCTTCTTCTCCTCCTTTTCCTTCTTCTCCTCCTTCTCCTTCTCCTTCTTCTTCTTCTTCTTCTCCTTTTCCTTTTCCTTCTTCTCCTTTTCCTTCTTCTCCTTTTCCTCCTTCTCCTCCTTCTCCTTCTTCTTCTTCTTCTTCTTCTTCCTCTTGTCTTTCTTTTTCTTCTTCCCTAAATCAAACTTACTTTTAAACTTTATTCTAATAAACTTATTTCACTGGAAATGAGAACAAAAATGCATATCTTGCCACTGCCTCTGACTTTTGACAGAATGAACAATTTCCAAATTTGATTCAAACTTAACTGACAGATCTGTCAGATGTATTCTATAGGAAGTCAAGGAACCCTCACCTAAAAAATAATATTTTTTCTAGTTGTTAGAATAGAAAAACTCATCACTATATTTCCTCTGTAATCACCCTGAAGTTATCATTGAATTATGGTTTCTATAATACAAATTGATGGTGTATATGCTTGTGCAATAGAAAAACTGTCAAGACCAACAAAAACCTAGTGAGTGTTACTTACACCAGGAATAGTAACCACGGCTCTTGCAGAACTTGAAGCTAATCAAATTACTTAATTACTACCCAGTACATGGGTCCAGGCACTAGGAGTTGATCAGAAAGTGCTGTTCTTCAGATTTGTAATTGTTTATAGTACCTGCCTCTTCCATCATTCATTTTCTCAGTTGAAACACAAATAAGAATATTTTAATTCATAGGATCTCATAGTACAGAGACTAATTGAGTCTTCTTCGTTGGACTAGAAAATCATATAAAAATCAAAATATCTGAGAAGATTGTTAACTGAATAGGATGGCAGAATTTTGTGATGCAGAGAAGAGAATATGAATAAGTCACCAAAACAAGCAGAAAGGGAAGAAGACAATTCAAAAAGCCAAACTACAATGTCACGACATTGGATAACTCCCAAATAAATAAAAACAGAGAGTATAACAGTTGAGATAGGCAAATGGAGAAGCAATTTGGGATGAATATAAAAGACAGTGTACTGACTCTGGTAAGATTTTTTCTGTCGTATTTTATATGATGAATTGCCAAGCCAGCTCTGATGAAAGAACTGTAGACAGAGTATACAAAAGTGAGTTGACATTGCAATAAAAAGCATTAAAATATTTCCTTGTTGTCCTTGCTGAACAAATTTGTTGTATATAATTAAATTACACAAGGCCATCATAAAATGATTCTAAAAAGTATATATAGTGCCAATAACTCATTAAGGACTTTTGGTGTGAATGTAAGTTGGAAGCACTTAAAAGTGTTAACATTTTCCATGCTTTTGTTCTTGGTCTTAGAGGAAAATCGGAAATATGAGAATAGGCAGAAACCATAACAAAGGGGCTTATTGTTTTCTGCTATTGCCTTCCTAGTGTCTTTTCTCTGAGCACAATATATTCATCCGTAGATCTAAAAGAAAAAGGAAAAATGCTTATTTCAGAGCCTTAGGTAAGGATAGCAAGGTATCATTGAGGCAAATAAATTAGTGTTGCATGTGTGTGAGAGTTTTGTATTTTATTCAGAATTCTGCTTTTATATGGAATTCCTCAACTATTTCTTTCCCTTTTTTTCTTTGCTTTTTCCTTTTTTCCTTCTTTTTTCTTTATTTTCAAATGAAAGTTGAGACAGGAAATAAGATTAAAAGTCAATGTTCTAGTTGATGCAGAGTCTATACCGTTATCAGACACCCATTATGTGACAGTTTATAAGCTTAGGGCTCTTTGGAACACCATTTGAGAATCATTGCATTTAAGAACCATTAAAATTGAAACTTAGATGTAAGTGGCAGACCATTAAAGATAAGCCATGTTTTTAAGGTCAGATACAACGCCCACACAAGAAAAATATATAAGAGAATCTAAGACCAACAGAGCCTAATAAAATTCAAGTTATTAGGCAGTATTAACAGCAGTAATAAACCTTTCCATTAAGGCCGTGGAATACTAAGCAAATCCAGATTCAATCTGAGAGTTCTTATGTAGTCTTTTGTATGGGTATGGCTGCAGAAGACCGGACTGATAAATCATATGAATTTAGATAAATTATTGTAATTATGAATGACTAGAAATTATACGAGGGACACATCATTAAAAATATATGAAATTTGATGTGTCTTATGTTAAAATAAATATTTATTATATGACACTATGTAGTATAGTTTTGATTCTTCCCTACCATATCTTGGGGTATTTTCCAATTTCCTTCAAGAACTACAATTTCAGGACTTTCTTGTCTTGGTTGGTTTGTTTGTTTTGTTTTAATTTATGTTCTTCGTGGAGTTTTGAAAAGGTTTTTTTGATGATTATGTTTGTTTTGTTTGTTTTAACAGGGGTCAAAAGACTTTTAGTAACAAAATCATGTTTATTCCTACACAGTAATATAGAACTCCTACACTGCCAAGATTTAATATGTATATATTTATTGTGCACAGATTACTAAGTATAAATAAGCATGTGAAAAAAAAAAATAAGAGATCTCCAATGTTCAAGTGTGGGAATCAAAGTAAGGCATGAAAATAATTTGAGTGGCCTCAGGACCCAATTGTCCTTACAACAAAATATTTACTTTCTTAACTGGTCTTTGCACTGGTTGTCAGTTTCCGAAAACAACCAGTTTGTTGTCATAAGCATGCAGAAAGCAACACTTTTTCAAAGCAATTTCAAACATGTAGTTAATTTCCTGAATAATTATGTGTCATTATACTTTTAAATAATCCATTGAATGTCTTAGTGATATATTTTCTATGAGGTATTTAATTTATAAATTGAAAGAAAAAAAATGCCTTGTTATAGAGAGAAAAACGAGATCTTCTCACATTTCAGTTACGACATTTGGACTTTTACTTTAAATGATTGAATATAAATGCGTATTGCAATATTTAGTGCTATCAAGTACCCCTATCTTTCCCATACATTTTTGTACTCTAATACAATAATATTATTTTGTTTAATTTTAGGGAGGTAAAAGGATAACTGGCATACCTCCCCACCCCCCAGAGGAAATTAAATGACTTTTGGTAAGAAACATGATCTTTCCTCTTAATATGAAAACATGCTTCATATGAAATAGAGTACTGGCAAAGGAGGTTTTAGTTTAGAAAGTCAATGTACATATAAAATGTCTTGTGGTTCAAAGGCTGAAATCACAACTTGAAAGGAGGACAGTGAGAAGTAATTTTAAATTGCTTAATATTGAAATAAGCATTCTGGGATAATTATTGGCCTCCTTGACACGGTTTAAAGTAAGTGACTAGGGTTGTACTTCTGAGATTACAGAGTGAGAACCTCCATAAATCAGTTCCCCTTTAAAAAATGGTAAAATTGTCAAAATTAATATTTTTGGAGACCTAGAAATTAACCAAAACCTTGCAACTATTTGAAAGAAGTTTAAGAAGAGCTACTGAACCTCAGTACAGAAGGTTTGTGTGGATTTTTACCAAGTCACATCCTCCTAATTCATATCACCCTCTCCCCAGATCCACAGAAACCTTGAAAACCAGCAGCTTGGAAAACATGAGCTGCAAATGTACCAACTTAGCAGCCATTGAGGGGCAGACCCAGTTTCAAGCTTCTCAAAAAAATCTAATAACTAGAGTCTTGTCACTGCTTGACCTGTCTTGCAGTTCCTTGAAAAAAACCAATTACAACTGTTATTGACCGGCTTAGAGCTCACTCTGCAGGGAAAGTCCTATCTTCAGGGCATTTTTCAATAACAATCAGTAACAGTAATCCAACTTTATCCAACTTTATGGCTGCCAGAGGGCAGGATACCAGTTGGGGTAAAGGGCTTGGCCAGTTTTAGAAAAGGAAGATATTAGGAGCAAGATGTATATTAGTACTTTTGAAAAGCACTTATGTATTCACATATTACTAGGGATCTAGAAAATGAAGTATGCATGTACGGCTGGTTGAATGTCCAGGAGAGATAAGTGTGTCCCATCTGTCATCCTTAGCTAACATTTGGGACCTGTTTTAACCATTAAAGGAAGGCTAAGGCAAGAACATGAAATGTTGTCAACTGCTAGCTATTGAAAATTATTTCAACCTTCACCCAGAGCTTCTTGGCAAACAGTAAAAGAACAGTGATTCAAGGCATTTAATGAAATCACTGACCAATAATTAACTGAGCACTAATCTAACTAAAAAGCGACATCATTTGGCTGATACTATAGAAAATACAGATCTCACCCCTTAGTCCAGACAAGTCACTGAATGAATAAATAGCAGCAACAACAGCAAATAAACAATGACACTTAGTCCTGAGAGGAGAGGAAATATAGTTTTCAGAGTTGAACGTTATATTATCCATTTTTAAGTTCTTGATTTAAAGCCCTGAAAGGAGAGGAAATATAATTTTCAGAGTTGTACATTATCCACTTTCAATACTTGATTTAAAAATCAAACTTTCACTAATATATCGTTAGGCATACACAGAAATAAGAAAGTATGTGTGGCGACTGAGGCAACTCCCTCTGAGACACTAATCCACCACGTTGGCTTGTGATTTCCAGTTTATCTATTGTTCCTGGTGTAAAAGTCCATACTTACCATAAATCCTTAGGCCCAAACAACCTAGATATAATTGCTCTTCAATTGTCCTACACATTTCTTCTGAATCATGTATTCCCTTTCCTACGGTTATATAAGCCCTGGGTCTGGAGGGTAATGGTGAGGGGATCACTGTCTTATCTTGCGGCCTCCAAAGACATAGACGCAGCTTCTAGTCGGAATTCCTTATTAAATGTTTCTTTCTGAGCAAATGAATATGACAGCTTCTTTTTTCAGCCTCTCCACTTCCTTGGACCTTCAGGAGTAGATTTCCATAGAGTTGCCCACCAAAAGAAGATTATAACACCTATGAACCTATGAAAAATGTCAAGAAAAATTGTCCCTGAGAGAGCTCAGGTATTGCTCAGAGACTTCAAATCAGCTATTACAAATATTTTCAAAGAACCATAGGAAACTGTATCTAAATATTTAAAGCAAAGTATGACCTCATTGTCTTACCAGATAAAAATTATCAATAAAGATATAGAAAGTGTGTGTGTATATATATATATAGACAGATAGATAGATAAATTATCAATAAAGCTATAGAAAGTATATTTTCATTTATTTCATTTCTGTGGTTCTCTATATATACATATATATGTGATTGCACATGATCCTGTCATGTGCAACATGTGTCAACATGTATGAACCTGGATGTCATCATATATATATAAAGAACCACAGAAATTAGAAAGTAAAATAACTGAAATGAAAATTTTACAAGAGGAACACAACAGTGAATCTGAGGTATAAAAAAAAAATCAACAAATCTGAAGTTAGGTCATTTGATGTTATTTGAGAAAAATAACATTTGAGAAAAAAAGTGGAAAGAAAAAGGGACAGAAAGAGTATTAAAAGAAAAAATAGCCAAGAATTTCCCAAGTGTGATGGAAACTTTAATATAAACATTTAAGAAATTCAGGCCGGGCGCGGTGGCTCAAGCCTGTAATCCCAGCACTTTGGGAGGCCGAGACGGGCGGATCACGAGGTCAGGAGATCGAGACCATCCCAACATGGGCTAACATGGTGAAACCCCGTCTCCACTAAAAAATACAAAAAATTAGCCGGGCGAGGTGGCGGGCGCCTGTAGTCCCAGCTACTCAGGAGGCTGAGGCGGGAGAATGGCGTGAACCCGGGAGGCGGAGCTTGCAGTGAGCTGAGATCCGGCCACTGCACTCCAGCCTGGGCGACAGAGCGAGACTCTGTCTCAAAAAAAAAAAAAAAAAAAAAGAAATTCAAAGAACTCCAAGTATGATGATCTCAAAGAGATTAATGCCTAGACACACCATACTCAAATTCTAAAATGTCACGAAAAGGGTATCTTGAAAGCAGCATGAAAGAAATGACACGTATATGATTCCCAAGAATATATGAGCTTATTTTTGTATAGGGTGTAAACTACGGACCTAATTCTATTCTTCTGTATGTGTATATCCAGTTTTGCCAATGCTATATATTGAAGAGACTGTCCTTTTCCTATAATGTAGTTTTGGCATCTTTGTCAAAAATCAATTGATGGCTAGGTGTTGGTGGCTCATTCCTGTAATCCCAGCACTTTGGGAGGCTGAGGTGAGAGGATTGCTTGAGGCCAGGTGTTTGAACCAGCATAGGCCATGTGATGAGGCCCCATCTCTACACACACAAAGAAAAATTTATTTGGGTCTGGTGCTGTGGGTCTGTAGTTGTAGCTACTCGTGAGGCTGAGGCAGGAGAATCGCTTGAGCCTAGGGATTCAAACCTGCTATGAATAAAGAAAATGCCATACATATACACAACAGAGTACTATCAGCCATGAAAAAAAAAAAAATCTTGTCATGTGCAACAACATGCATGAACCTGGGTGTCGCTATGTTAAGTGAAATGAGCACAGAAAGACATGTTCTCACCTATTCCCAAGATCTAAACATCAAAACATTTGAACTCATGGAGATAGAGAGTGGAAGGATGACTTTCGGAGGCTGGTAAGGTTAGTCCTTGGGAGCAAGAGTGGGGCAAGGGAGGGTGTTTTCCCTCTTTTTTTGTTAATAAGGTTAAATGTTTGCCAACCTTTTTTTTTTAAACATCAAATAACCAACTTTTTGTTTCATCGATCTTTTGTATTTTTTTTTTAATTTCTATTTCATTTATTTCTGCTCTGATCTTTATTATTTCTTTTCTTCTACTGATTTTGGGCTTGGTTTGCTCTTTCTTTTCTAGTTCTTTAAGATGCATTGTTAGAATGTCTATTTGAAGCTTTTCCTCTTTTTTAAGGTTGGTAGTTAGAGCTATGAACTTCCCTCTTAGTACGGCTTTTGCTGTATCCCTCAAGTTTGGTATGTTTATTTCCATTTTAGTTTGTTTTAAGAAAATTTTCAATTTCCTTTTTAATTTTTTTATTGACCAACTGGTCATTCAGGAGCATATTGTTTAATTTCCATGTGTTCATATAATTTCCAAAATTCGTATTTTTATTGATTTCTAGTTTTATCTATTGTGATCAGAGAAAGATGCTTGATAGTATTTCAATATTTTGAATGTTTTAAGCCTTCTTTTGTGACCTAACATATGGTCTACTGTTGAGAATGATCCATGTGCTGAAGAAAAGAATGCGTATTTTGCAGTCATTGTGCAAAATGTCCTATAAATGTTTATTGGATTCGTGTGGTCTAGACTGTGGGAGTAAGTCTGATGTTTCTTTGTTGATTCTCTCTCTGGAATACCTGTCCACTGCTGAAAGGGCAGTGTTGAACACTAACAAGTAAATTCTTAAAATAGCCATTTCTACCTAATATGGTGAACATTTTTATTTTAATTTTTGTCTTTCAGAGAACATGGTTGTGTTTTTAGAGGCTAGCCAGAAGAATTATTGTTGTAATGTAAATTTCAGGCCAAGGAAGTGGGGAAATCTGTTCCAATAGAAGGCTATGAAGGAATATTTGAAACTTTGAACACATATCAAGGTGTGATAAATCCTTTAGAGGCAGCCTGTGGAATTTGATATGAAAGATGTTTGAGAACTTTCTTATTTGATAAGCAGACTAATTTAACTGTCTTGCTAAATTTCTGAAGCAATTACTTTTTTGTCATTTTGAGTTCATTGAAATTAATAGGACATTGATATTTTATAAAGTAAATTAGTATTTGTCTTAATGATATCTTGATAATACATCAACATTTAGAGAAGTGGTAGGGACTGAGATATTATTGAGTTGAACAATGATATATTTTATTGTCTCCCAGTGTCCACTTTTGTGAACTAGCTCTGAAATTTATTTACAGTAAAGTTAATGTGGATCTTCTGAGTCATTTACATTGTTATAGGTCTATATATTATATTGAATATAGTATATATTTCAGCCCCTTGCAATTAGCAGGTAGATTACTTTGTTAAGTATATAAAATATCATCAATGTAGAGGATTTTCATAATTTATATTTTAAGAACCATGGAATCTTTTTTAAAGACACAAATTTGAATACAAAATTAGAATAAAAATAGTAACATAGGAAAATATATAATATAGTGAATATTGTCATTGCTATATGTCTTTTTGGTGAATAATCTTTTAGTATGTGATGTTCCAAGAGAAAAAATATTTAATCACCCCTACAACTAATCAATGAAAACTGCGTCACTGTTAATGGAGAAATTTCTTCTTCTACCATGAGGTATCTTTAAGTCAGCTGTCAAAGCAAGAATTATATGTATTGTTTATTGAAAGAGAGTTGTTTTCTTCCTACCTAGAAGGTCTATCCTCTTTATGCACATTTGCATTATTTGAGTGCATGCTCGAATTCTATCAACCTATATTATGTTTCTGAGCTAATCTTTGAATCATGGATTCCTTTTGTTTGAGAATGTTTGGAAAGGTTGCTAGCATACATTAAAAAAGGGAATTTCACACATATAATCCTCCGCTCTGTATTGTCTTACTACATAGCTATAAAATTAAAAACCCATGAAGTTTCAAAATTTCAAAATATAAATATGAGGTCAAACATTTCAAAAGAAAGAAATTCATTTACAAAATAACCACCAAATATATCTGTTCAGAGTGTTTACCTCCGGTGATGTTCCTTTCCGGTTAGAGTACTTTAAGATAGCAAGGAATGTAGGATGTTGCAACATCAGGAGCAAAGAATTTTTGTTTGTTTGTTTGTTTACCTTTAGAATGTATTGATACTTATTCCGCTGAAACAGAAGTTTGGAATTCAGTGTTTGGGAGTTATCTGCAGCTAAACTATAGCAACAACTTGTAAAAAACAGAACATCCATAGACACCAAGATATTTGATAAGAGCTACTAAAAATATTTTTTATTTCATCACTGTCCTATGCAGTTTTTATTAATCACTTCTACTTTCTTTCTGGTTTTCGTTAATGAGAAATCAATTTTATGTCCTTGGAGGAATTCCGCATGAATCTGACAAGTCATACGTATTAGTATTACGATTTCTTTAAATACGCATACACACACACACACACACACAAAGAAACTTTTTATGTGTTCTAAGTACTTTTTGACCTTGATGCGTCCTTGCAAGGTAGACAGAGAACTGTCTCTAATATGCTCATGCCATAATGGAAACACCTTAAAAACTATGAAGCTCTATTCTAAGCTACAGCACTGTTTCTCCTAATTCAAATAATAAAATGAAATATATTAGAAGTTAAATATATTTTTAAAAACTATGCAAAGGAGAGATGTGGCAGGGAGTATCTGAGCTACCCATAAACCTATAATTTGACTCCTAGTTCCTAGGTTGTTTTCATACACAGAGGATGTAAACAGCCACCTACCACCCTCACACAAGATCTTAACTAGGGAGAAGGCACGTCTATTATTTCCTTAGTACTTTGCTCAGGCAAAGATAACTTTTAGAAAAACAGTGCTATAGATAGAAGATATTACTAAGAATTTATTGTGTGCTAGCCTCCTGAGACTATTGGAATATTACTTCATGTGTAATGTGGGGATAATGGATTTCATTGCCTATGAACAGTATTTTGATTAATTAAATGCAATTATTCAATTAAATGAACACTTAATAGGAGCTTTATCATAAAAATTACAGTTCTGGGCAGCATTGGAGATTCAGCTAGGGTGAGCACACAGCGTAGTGGGGATCATAGTTCTTATTAAGACTCTTGAATTTACATCAGGAAAAATCTCAGGTAGCCCCTAACTGCACATTCCCATCATGCTTTGTCTAAAGCATAAGAGAGATTCAGTGTCTGTCCTGCAGCCTGTTTATGCAAAACCACTCTGATTTTAACTGACCAATTTCTTCCTTTTAGCATTTAGTTCTTTTGAATGTTTTGCATGTATAAAGCAAGATTGCCCAATTTATCTTTAGTTATGCTTTAACTTTTAAAAATGACTATGATGTGTAATATCTTAATAGTCCATGATAGAATGTAGCAAATTATTTATCTTTTATTAACTGACAGCAGCATATGCCTCTAAGATATTACACATTAGTGTCACTTTGCGTATAGAAAAGGAACTCTTTAAAGCATGATTGTTTCCTAATGACTAACACAGAGCCTGGCACGTTACAGATAACAACATTTATTATCAATGAATGCAAGAATAAATAAATGAATAAGAGAACAAGCAAATGAATTAGTAAATGTCAGGGTTAATGAGAAAACTCTAGCTCAAATGTCAAATGCAAAAGAGGTCGTAATGAAAAAAAGTATACTGGAAATAGGACAGGACGCTAATTTTGCTACCCACCAAGGGTCAGCTCATACGTTAACAAATCTGTGTTCATATTTCTTTTATATGAAAGGCATTAAATCCAAATGTTGAGAGACTTGAATGAATAGTGTTACATAGGATAAGACATAAAAAAGTTAAAAATGACAATTATTTTCTTAAGATCCACATAACCTAAAACTTCAACCAGATTTTTTTTGTATTCATCTCCAGATATCCTAATGATGATTAGTCATCTCCAGTATTCCACTAGTATCTGAAACAAACAAGCAAACAAACAAACTGAAATGTTGGATTTGCCAAAAGTCGGTCTCGAGACAAGGATTAGTGTTGCATATTAACAACTGACTTCTGGAAACACTAGTCAAGTGTTTAGAGAAAGCAAGTACTAGGAAGGGATGGAGGCTAAGAAAAGGTGAAATATCAAGCAAAATATGATAAGGAGTAACTTTGGTTCCATCCTGCAGGGATGCTCCAGGGCTAGCACAGGCAACATCGGAGTTGCCCTGCTCAGGAGCAGTAGAGCTGGAGCATTTCTCCTCCTGTCCCTTTTGAGTGCCTTCTCAGAAACAAAGGTAAGTTCCCAGGCAATGTCCCGACCCACAAGTGCCAGCAGGCAGGATATCACAACCTGAGGGAAGGCTTCTAGAAAGAGACAGGTGTTAGCACCCACCAACTCGTCATTTACATCAGGTATAACTCCCAATGCAATCCCTCCCCCAATGGATAGGCCCCGGTGTGTGATGTTCCCCTTCCCGAGTCCAAGTGATCTCATTGTTCAGTTCCCACCTATGAGTGAGAACATGCGGTGTTTGGTTTTCTGTTCTTGTGATAGTTTGCTTTGATGGGTGCAGCACAGAAACATGGCACAAGTATACGTATGTAACAAACCTGCACGTTATGCACATGTACCCTAGAACTTAAAGTATAATAAATAAATAAATAAATAAATAAATAAATAAAAATAAAAAAATTTAGTGGTTCAGGAAAATGCTCCCCAATGTCATCTTCATAACCTCTTACAGGGAGCAAGGATAATTCTATAAAGTTGTTCCCTACATTTTAACACCCTTTTAGTCTGCACCTTTGGTGTGTGAAAATTAAATTAAGAGAAACAAATTAAATTACCAAATTTTATCACATGTTGACTTCTTGCATTCCTCTAAAGCTAAAATGATTTAGGTTTGTTTTTGAAGGTTGCATGGGGTTGCTAACCTGGAGAAAATCACCAAGACATATTTAGTCACCTAGTGAGCAGTCCCTGATTTCACTGGTTTCTTTTCAGAGAGGTAACTTGCAGTAAATGCTGTCAGTAAATGCTTTGCTTTTCTTAATGCTGATTTTATGGTCTTGGGGAAAGATAATAGAATGTTAAGATATATGGTTAGTCCCAGTAAGCAAATCAGGGTGTATACAACCTTTGAGAGTTTAAATACTTAATAGTAGACCTCTTTTACATTTTGGAGTGGTGATCCAATCAGGGTCACCGTGTACCGTTGTTTGTGTAGTGTACTGCAGGATTCCACGGAGCGATATTCACTGTACTATCTGGTGAATGCGATAAATCAGGAGAAATTATTAAGTGTTATGGTGATGTACTAGAAAGAACATTGTTCTGAGAGCTAGAAAAATGTGATTCCTTCCCTGACTTTGCTAAGATTGAGCCATGATTTTGATGGAAATTGTAAAGAATAAATACATAATCTGGGTTAAAAAAAAAAAGAAAAGAAAAGAAAGAGACAGGTGTTGACTGTTGGGAGTCAACATGTTAAAAAATGTAAAGGCATCCAATGGTGATATGGGCCCAGGCATTGAAACAAAGTGTCTGCTATATGGCTCAGTCCAAATAGCTTTAGGCCATTTTCAGTGTAATGTTTCTTCTTATAAAACTTATACTAAGAAGTAGTCATTTATTGTAAGCGATGAAAAACTGCAAAGATTGAATTGACAAAAAATGGAAAACATCAGCCAAAGTCATTATTTTATTAGAGTGTTGCAAGATTGATACCCACAAATTAAAAAAAAAAAAGATTGGAACCTGGAATCAGTTTATAAACACATGCACACACATGCTCACACATTAAATATACATAATGAGCAATTATAAATATAAATATAATTATGTTCATTATGAACCAAAAACTCAGTTTAATATATTTTCCCAGTTATACTCAAAGGTAGATACTCCTCTTCCTTCTTCTGTATATTTTTGCCTACATACAGTCAAGTACTTAACTTGTATATAACTGTCTCCCTTCAGTTCTTTTTTCCTTCACACTGCAACCAATTTGCATTTCTCAACCTGAAATCTGATCAAATTACTTGTCTGTGAAAATGATCATTATTTCCCCATCACAAACAGGATTTTGTTTGCCAGTTTCTTAGAAAGTTCTCAGTGTCTACTGTGATCTAGCACCTACATAACAAACTGGCTTATTTTCTGAACCTCCCTAATACAGTGTGGAATGATGAATCAAGAATCCCCGTGATCCTTCAGGTCTTCATGTTTTGCACAAGCTGTCTCCTTCCCTGTAATGAGCTCACCTCCTCCTGGCTGACTTGTGCACTATCCTAGTGATAGTTCAGGAGGCTGTTTAGAGAAAGTGCTGTGTGAGTATGACTCTGACCCCTCCTTTCCTGCACTCCCCATGCATACCAGAATTAATCCTTTCATAATCTAGTTAAATTTGTATTTCTTAACACTTTGGTTTTTGCATGTATCACACTAGAGCAAAGGTTCTCACCTGGGGGTGATTTGCCACTAGGGGACATTTGCTAAAATCTGAAGAAGTTTTTGCTTCTGATCATTTAGAGGGAATGTGTGTAGATGTTAGGATTCAATGGATAGACGCCAGGGATGCAGCTAAACATCCTACAACGCACAGGGCAGACCCTACCTCGAAGCATTATTTGGTCCCAAATTCCAATAGTGCTGAGGTTGAGAAACCCTACCCTAAAATGACTTTATTTATTTATTTATTTATGTCTCTATTACATTTTAGGCTTCTTTTGGAAGAGTGTTTTGACTTACTCATCTTTAAGTGTTTAGTACCGAGTACACTTTCTGGAATGTGATAGCCATGTCATAAAAGTTCAGTGTAATTAGTCACATTGATGCTAACACCTGGGAAAATTGGTGGGGAAATATGTGCTGAGATATATAACTCTAAAACAATCGTTTTTTTTTTGGTCCTAGTTTTTGGTTTCAAACAGGTTTTCGGAAGCAAGAAGTCCAAGACCAAGGTGTCAGGAGATTCAGTGTCTTGTTCATAATAGGTACCTCTAGCTGTGTCCTCACATGATGGAAGGAACAAGTCAGTTTTCTGGGTCCTCTTTTACAAAAACACTAATCCCATTGATGAGGACTCCTCTCTCAAGATTTACTCACCTTCCAAAGGTCTACTTCTTAGAACCATTGTATTGGGAACTAAGTTTCAGCATATCAATTTGGGGCACATAAACATTCACACCAAAGCAGTGGCTGTCACAGTGAAATAAAATGAGTCCCCAAAATGTGTCATCTCTATAATTGCTTTCTATTCAAGAAGAAAGCAAATATAATTCTTTGACAAATTTATTAAAGGTCCAACTCTACACATTCTATAATACTTTTTAAAACTTTTTCTGAATTTAAGGTTCCTTCAGGATTCCATTTCGAAATTTATACTAAGAGGCAGTAATTTATTTTAAGAGATGAAAAACTGCAAAGATTGAATGGACAAAAATAGAAAACTTCAGCCAAAATTATTTTATTAGAGCACTTCAAGGTTGTAACCTAGTCCCAGTTTATACACAACACACAAACATAATCACTCACTCAGACATCATATATACATAGACATGCAATTATTTTAAATAAATATACATTTGGCAGGAGAATTAATGTAGACAGCCGAGCATGGTAGCTCAAGTTTGAAATCCCAGGACTTTGAGAAGCTGAGGTGGGAGGATCCCTTGAGCCCAGAAGATCAAGACCAGCCTGGGCAGCATGACAAAATCTCTTCTCTACGGAAAAATACAGTTTTTATTTTGTTTTTGTTTTTTTTTTCTGTGCTTCCATATACATTCATCTGTGTTTCCAGATACTCAGGAGGCTGAGGCGAGGCTTTGGATGTCTTAGCCTCCAGAAGTCTGAGAAATAAATCTCTTTTTAATATAAATTACCTAGTCTCAGATATTCCGTTATTGCAGCACAAAACAAACTAAACAAACTAAGACAGGACCACATTTTAAAATTTAGGGCACTTACTGTTGTGATGGAAAGGGCCTTCATTCTAGCCTGACAAAGGTGGGTTCAGTGGATGGCAGCAGACACAATTATTGAACAGATCAGAGAAAAATTTCACAATTTTCTCAGTCCTTAATTGCTTCAATATTTAAATCCTGGCCTTCTGGAAAGTCTCAGGTGGTGAAATCAAAATTCATATTAAAATGCAAATGGACAATTAAATAATTGAAGTTATTTAAATAATGTATATTCTTTATTTTCATACCTGCTTGAATATAGATTGTAAAGGCAAGTTCATTTATGCTAAAACTTATGAGACTTCTGAAAAATGTTCTCACTCAGACGTTAATCATTTCTTTCTCCACCTGTTCTTATTTGAACCCTTTATCATTTTCCTTTTTTAAAAAAGACAAAATCATTCTTTGTAAATAACTAGTTGGAATAAAATTAATTATACAATTTTTAATTGAAAATGAGCAAAAATTACGAAAATATGCAAATAATTAAGGCAGAACATATATATATGTACACACATATACACGTGCACAATAAGAAAGACCAGTAATATGAGTGGTTACGTGCATATATCATGTTAATATAATAGATTGAATTGTAGTTGAGGAACATTGAGTTACAAAGTTATCTTTGTCTTATTAGGTCCTCTTTCCCTTTCAGTAAGTGATCATAGTGTCTACTCATTTTTCTATTTTTCTTTCTTTCATTTCCTTCTATCATGCTTTTCATGATGCAAGTTAGAGCTTACCACTATTTTCCAGAAAGTTCCTCTGACAATATCTGTTGTCATTTTAAACAATTACCATACAGACACTTGGAACACAATCTGTTTGTAAATCAGTGATTTCCTTCTTTTGCCTATTTTCTGATATATGTTGCCTGGTAGAAGAAAAGAGGAATCCCTGTATAAAATATTTTTCTCTCAAGACTAGAAATTGAGTAATTAAATGACTCTTTCTATTATTGCACACAACATAATACAAGAACACACAGAAAGCCAAAGATGACACTATTCTAGTCAATAACAAAGAAAGGGAAGGAATGGATGAAGAATGTCATTATTCTCAGGGGTGTACAATTATGTGTGCTTCTATGGTGATAGCACCCTTCCCCCTGCATTTCAAATTGCATTGTCTCCTTTGTGTAGGAAGAATAGAGAGGCTATATCCTGACCATGAGTCATTTTTCCCTGTAACAAGAAGAGATTCTTTCTATTCAAGAGGCACTCAGGGCTCATGGCACACCATGAGGTACAGCAGTGGGTAATAATTAGCCTCTCTCATTCAGCTAGTGTCTAGTTGCTCAGTTCATCCTTTCATTCTTACACCATAATAGAGGTGCTACACATAATTATGTTTTTTCTAAATAAACATTTATGAAGATCACTACTTAAAATTAAATCTAAACTAGATTAAATAAAGTCATCAGATACCTCTTACTTCGGCAGATTTGTTTTTAGAGAAAAAGCTATATATGTATATAAGTTTCAATTTTGAGTCAGTTCACAAGAATGCCCATGTAATTTGGAAATACCTTGTACAATAGTTTTTCTCCTTTTCTACTTCTTGTGTAGAATTCGACAACTGAAACTTTAAGAGTATCTGCCATGTTGTAAAGATCATGCAAGCATATAATAAGAGCAAGCCTGAATCCAGATCAGAGTTCCACAATTCAAAGAGGTGAATTGGCACTGATAATTTCTCTACTTACCTAATTTTAATTGTATAGCTACCTATGACCCTGAGGTGAAACACACTCATTTCTTCCTCTGCTTGTATTGTAGCCGTTGCTCTTTGCCAAGCTTCCTGGTTTTTGGGAATCTGACATTAGGCAAGCTCTCTAAATGTATTTAGCTATACCACATACCAGAAAGAAAAATAAGGTATATATGATATTAAATTATTTGCTAAATATTTTAAGTAGTCTCATATCTAGTGAGTTTGCAATCGAGTACACAATGGTAGACAGAAGCTGGGCCTCTAGTACTCAAGAGTGAGTGAAAATGCAACAAAATAGCTTAGACATTGACAAAAATACATCTCCACTGATTAAAATTTTGCAGATATTAATACTCAGCAGTTTCAGATGACCTAATCAAGACTATCGCATTTTACTGACATATAAGAAATTAAGATCTTAATAATTATTTGTTGGAAGGAAAGATGGAAGAATATCAGAAATTTAAAAATTAAACTGCTTATAACCTGCATAGAAAAAAAGACAAAAAAAAATTCACTTATCAAGTAAGTAACAGAGTTGATAACCTCTGTGGGAAACTGGGCACTGCCTGTTATAGGAACCTAAGAGGAGGGCACTTACCAACTGGTCAAGATGTTAATAATCTTTCACTTCCAGTTGATTCTTATGCTAAAATGGTTAAGTTGCCCACAGATGTGCCAAATAGTGCTGTCACAGAAAGTCTGGGGCAACACATGAAAGATAATACATTGCAGCCGAGATGAGCTGCCCTCGGTTTAAATCTGTGCCTCGAGGAGGAGTAGTTGCTGGAATTCAGAGTTCCAAAAGGATTTATAATAGGGCATATAATACCCACTCCCTACACCATTCAGAACATGTATAACCTACAAAAATTCTAACCCATCACCCAGCCACAAAATTGGTGATCAGTTGAAATCCATAGTCCGTGGAACTAGGACTTCTAATCCACCACACCATGGTGTATACTTACAAATTTGAGAGGAACATATTTCACAAATACATCTGTAGGATTGATGGTGATGGAGCCAAAACCGACATCACTGGTACTCAGACCCACATTCTAGCTACTGGGGATACAAAACTCTTGTATTCACTGGGGTATGGCATATATACTATGTTCTGCAGGGTGTTATCCCTGAGCTGTCTTCTTAACCAAGAATTTAATAAGTCATCTAAATGGACATTTCAAATTGACGTGGTTTAATGGGGCCGATGAATCCTATGGTCTTGACCCAAATGTTGCATTTCTTTTAGTGCAAAATGTGTCCCTTGATTTTAGATAATATTATGTGGGATCTCTTTTGGTAAATCAGATATTTTGTCAGTTTATAGATGGTGGTTATTTCAGGCCTATTTTATAAAAACTGGTCTGGCTAAGAAGAGAAGGTAGCTTACTGGCATTAGAAGAATTCTACCCTTCTGTTTTAGTCATTCCTCCTTGGTGATGGATGCTGTCTGGTCCTCATGAAAATGAGAAACAAAGATCACCATTCTTTTTTCCCTGTCTTATATATCCATACTACTTTGCCACTTTCCCAAACTCCCTTGGCTCCAATTCTCTAAACTTTCTTCTCCAATGTTCTTGACTAAACATCAGAGCTACTTGTTGATGAATTCGTTTATATCTTTACTTCAGGCATCTCTCCATATAAGGTGAATGACCAAGTATACTACTAACTGCTTCATTCAGTGGGAAGATTTCTCCTGACTGTTGCCTTGATATTGTCCTTGATAGGCCTATTGTGCAGCAAAATAAATATAATACACAGTCACTGTAGTGCAGCATGGTAACCTGATGAATTTGTGAACAAGGCAGTTATTCTCTTTTACAGGGTTGCTATGGAGAAGTTTTTCAAGGCTACATATTTATACTGAGTAAGAAGCATTGAGGTAGCAGAGGTAGGTGACAAAGGAATCTAAGTCACCAATTCATTCAAAATATCTTTTGCCTTCTAAACCTTCTGAGGCTAGATCTATAATGCATTATTTCCAATATAAATAAATTTCTGCTGCAGCTGCCCAAGCTGTCTCATGTATCCTACAATAAGCAGGTCAAGATGGGCAGCTCTGGTTGCAAAGTCACTGATGCTCTATTAGGGCTCAAGCCTGAATAGGGACAAGTACCACATCAAGAGCTGTTTTTAAAATGCTGAGTAGTTGTCTTCTAGTCAAGTCAAGACCTGGCTTTCATTTTTAAGAAATGTTCTCTGTAACTCTCCTTTTTTTGGCTTGCTAGAGATTCCAAAATGGACCTTATCTACTCAGATACCTCTGGTAGTGTCAGATCTGTGGAGTTATACAGCATGAGTGGAAAGGCAGCTTGTACTCAGGCTAGACATGATGAAGATGTTCGTTCTCAAAGACTTCTGAGTTACCTGATGAATTTCATGAAATAGCATTCCAGATATAATGTATACCATGTTCAGAAATCAAAGAGGTCCAGCAAGTTTTAGCAAGATGGTGTACAAAGTTCCAAAAGTAGCCTTGTGCCTTAGAGGAGATACAATGCCATGGATTATACTATTAGAGCCTCAAAAAAGTGGTTGAGGGGCAGGTCCTTTCACCTTTGTGGGCCTTATTTCCCACTATCTAGAATGCATATATCTTGCTATGGTACACAGAGAACTACTGCCTGATTCATGTGGTTGCAATGAGCACAATTGCATCAGTATAGTGCACCAGAGTAATGTTCTGCAGAATAACTGAAAGACGAAAACCCTGCAGAGTGTATTGTGGCAGAGAACAGAGGAATAAACATAGCCCTGAGCAAGGCAACGAATTTGTACTGCTGTCTTTTCCATTTAAGGTAATGTTTATTACATTATAAAATAAATGTTCCAAAGAAAGCAAATCAGATGTTTGCATATTGGTATTTATTCAGACTGGACACACCCTTATAGCCATTTCCACAAAAAGATGTAGAATATCATCAGCTGTTTTCTAATCATCGCTTTCTTCATGAAGAATAATCACTATCCTGACACCTAAAACCATACATTGCTTTTGCCTTTTTCAGTACTTTGTACTGTACTTCTTTTCAGTATTTCTTTATGTCTGTTGGCTTTTGTTTGACATTATCTTTGTTAGATCTATCCATGTTATTGTATGTAGTTGTAAATTATTTATTCTTTCTGCTCTAAGGATTCTGTTTATGAATATATTATAGTTTAATCAGCCAACTGTTTATGTACATTTGGGTTTTCAAATTTGGGATGTTATAAACATCACTTCTAAAAAGATTTGTTTACACATCCTTTGTTAAATATTCATATAATTTTTTCTCTGGAATAGACCTAGGAGAGAAATGATTAAATGATAAAGTTCACAGATGTATGGCTTTAGTGTATACCGTCAACCAGTTTTCAACCACTGTTCTCCCAGTTTCTACCTTATTAATAAGCATGAAAATTCCCATTGATGCACATCCCTCCAATGCCACTGTATTTCTTTTTTGTACTTTAGCCATTTGGGTGCAAGTTTATCATATTGTGATAAATGGAGTTGTGTGTTATCACATTGTGAGGTATCACATTGTGTTTTTAATTTCTATTACCTTGATCACAAACTATTTAAGTATATTTCAGTGTTTATTGCCAACTGGATATCTTATTTTGTGAAGAACACACACAACTAGTTGTGCCCTTTCTCTGAGTATATTACCTGAATTTTTGTGGATACACAGCACTTTTTAATATTTCAATATGAATAATCTGATGTTTATAGTTATTACAGGGATCTGTCTGGAGCCTGAGTTTTTAACTCTCTCATTGATATCTTTTAATGGCAGTTCTTAACTTTGATCAATAGCCACATACTCAGCGCCAGAGACTGTGTTAAATTATTTAAGTGTCAATACCATATGGGACTTGACAGCTGCGACTGAGATACCGTTTGTTTCACTTTATGATGCCTCGCCATTCTCTGGCACAATTTGTTGATTTTTATAGTGACCAGACTGGAACTAAATGTGAATGTTTAGGGTCTACCACCACAGAATACTTTCATTCTTTCATGGTGGTGTTAATCTTCTTAATTCATCCTAGTAGGGAATTCGTTTATGTGGTGGTGGAGGAGGAAAGTTTCAGGGACTTCTGCTGGGCCTTCCCCATCTGAATAGATTTTAATTCACAAGACGAAAACATTTGTGTTACATGATTTCAGTTAAGGTGTATCCATCCTAACTACACGATTAGAAAAATAATCACAGGATGAGTACATGGACATTCTGGAGTGATAGAAATATATGCTACATATATATATATATATGAAAGTGAGTTTATTAAGGAGGATTGACTCACACGATCACAAGGTGAAGTCCCATGATAGGTCATCTGCAAGCTGAGGAGCAAGGAAGCCAGTAGTGGCTCAGTCTGAGTCCCAAAGCCCTAAAAGTCGGGAAGCCCACAGTGTCGCCTTCAGTCTGTGGCCAAAGGCCTGAGAGCCCCTGGCATATGACTGGTGTAAGTCCAAGATCCAAAGACTGAAGAACCTGGAGTCTGATGTTCAAAGGCAGGAAGCATCCAGCATGAGAGAAAGATGAAAACTGGAAGACTCAGCAATACAGCTTATTCCAGTTTCTTCTGCCTGCTTTTTCTAGCCATGCTGGCAGCCAATTGGATGGTGCCCACCCACCTTGAAGATAGATCTTTCTCTCCCAGTCCACTGACTCAAATGTTAATCTCCTCTGGCAACACCCTCACAGACACACCCAGAAACAATACTTTGCATCCTTCAATCCAATCAGGTTGACCCTTAATATTAACCGTCACACCTGACCTCCATGACTTTCCACTCTAACCAGAAAGTTATAGTGCTTTGTTTCTACTGGTGTCAGAATCAGCTCAAACCTGGTAACCAACAGCTTTTGGGTAGTTTCAATTTTTTCAATAGTGTGTGTAGCATGCACGCACACACACACACACACACACGCATATATTTAGAAGTCCTGACCTCTCCTTCAATTAAAACATTCTGCATCTGATAACTGGCTTAGATCTAGAAAATAATAGATCATTATTTGCAATCGCTGTGGCTGACCTCCACATTTATTTCATTGGTTCTCCCTCTTTCTTCTCTGTTTTTCCAATCAAGCAATATCCAAGTTAGTTTGTCATATATTTTGTCCCTGAGATCACTATTACCTATTAGTCATTGCTTAAGATCCTTGCAGGTCAAAGCATCCTGGTTGTCTTTCCAGCTGATATGGTTTGGCTCTGTGTCCTTACCCAGATCTCATGTTGAATTGTGATCCCTCTGTGTGGAGGGAGGGACCTGGTGGAAGATGATTGGATCATGGGGCGGTTTCTCCTATGCTGTTTTTGTGAAAGTGAGTAAGTTCTCACAACATCTGATGGTTTTATAAGAGGCAGTGTCCCCTTCTCTTTTCTTTCCTGCTGCCCTGTAAGGAAGGTAGTTAGTTTCCCTTTGGTCATAATTGTAAGTTTCCTGAGACCTTTCCAGCCATGCAGAACTGAGTCAAACAAAACTCTTTCCTTTATAAATTATCCAGTCTCAAGTATTTCTTCATAGCAGTTTGAAAACAAACTAATATACGAGGTTTACTGCCCTTTTATGGCAATTACCTTCACCTTGCCTATTTCACTTAATTACCACCACGTGGCCTCTGATGTTCCAAAATCATATTATCCACACCGACAGTGGAGAGCTTAGCTCTGTAGCAACATTTCCTCCTGTCATCTCCAGCATGGAGAAGACAGTTATCGCTTCTCACAAGTGTTGCTGTCTAACTTACCTAAGAACCTATATTTCTTGTGTCTTTAATAAACGAAATGACCTTGTATCACTCACAGGGAACACAGGTGATACATTCCCTGTGATCTTACATATGAAATATATTCCAGCATCCACATCTCCATATCCCTGAGGCTTCTGGTACCTTTCTAAATACTCTGTCATTTACTGTAGTCATCACTGAGTCCATTATGAAGCTATCCCTACAGCATATTGGGAATAGCTCCGGATATCATTGACTCTCAAGTATCACCATGACTGCTTTATATTGACAGGATGCTCGATCTCAAATTACAAGGGCATAGTCCCAAGTCAATGAATTTTTCCCTATCTAGCCTGTCAGGTCTCCGTCTCTGATCCAACACCTTTGAGATTTACTACAACACGTAATCCCCTGTTTTCGGATCCTGCAATTCTTTGGTAAGTGGGTGGTATCTTCCCACAGCAGGGAGAGAACATATCAGCTTAGGCTCTGCTGATACCCAACTCAAGCTTGGAGGCAATAAGACAGTAACTAGATAAATGAGAAAGATTTTTTGGACCAGGAGTAGTGGTTCATGCCTGTAATCCCAGCACTTTGGGAGGCCGAGGCAGGTGGAACACTTGAGGTCAGGAGTTCAAGACCAACCTGACCAATATTGTGAAACCTCATCTCTACTAAAAATACAAAAATTAGCTGGGAGTGATGGTGCATGCCTACACTTCCAGCTACTTGGAAGCTGAGGCATGAGAAGCACTTGAACCAGGGAGATGGAGGTTGCAGTGAGCCAAGACTGTGCCACTGTACTCCAGTCTAGGTGACAGAGCAAGACTTCATCTCAAATATATATATATATAGGAGTGCAATTTTTTTTTTTTGAAATAATCTGTCTCATGCTAGTGGATTCAAGAGAATCTCAGGGTCCAGGTTCATTCACCCAAGTTTTTCTCTCCCATGACTCAGCATCCTATCCTTTCTCTCTCAGTCCTGATTTTGGCAAAGGCAACCTACTAGGGCTAAACAGTCAGTTTCCTTTGTAACTTGTCAGCTGCTATCAACAGGTATTCAATCTGAAGTATTTATAATTACTATTTCTTCATTTTATTCATGTACCACCACACAAAAAAAAATGAGCAAACTCTACATTTTCTTCCTGTGCCTTTTCAAAATAAATCGCTGGTGAAATAAATGTAATTGTGAAGCCAATAGGTGCCAAGAATCAGCAGCTCCACACCTCCTCCCAGCAGTAGTGTCCTTATTGACTGATGGATAACAAAAGAACAATGGTTTCCAAAAGCATGAGCCCATTGCCACACTTTATATGCTATAAAATACATTTATTGGCTGGGCGCAGTGGCTCACGCCTATAATCCTAGCACTTTGGGAGGCCGAGGCAGGTGGATCACGAGGTCAGGAGTTTGAGACTAGTCTGGCCATCATAGTGAAACCCCGTTTCTACTAAAAAAAAAAAAAAATTGGTTAGGCGTGGTGGCAGGCGTCTGTAATCCCAGCTACTTGGGAGGCTGAGGCAGGAGAATTCCTTGAGCTGAGGAGGCGGAGGTTGCAGTGAGAGGAGATCGTGCCACTGCACTCCAGTCCAGCCTGGGCGACAGTGTGAGACTCCGTCTTAAAAAAAAAAAAAATTCTTGTCAGGGACAATGCTGGCTAGGATACCATTGTGGTAAATAAGGCATTTTGCAATTCCAGAGATGGCGATTTTAGCAGAAGCAGCATTTTCAGGATAAGAAATTCCCATGCAAAGTAAGAGCTAATAATAATGAGAACAAACCACTGCCCTCCATGATGGAAGTACAGTCCACCTGACATCCATTGCACGCTGAAACACCCTCCCTATGGAAATAGGATAATGTTGGGGACTTGGTGTTGATCGCTGCTGTTGGCAAGATGAAGACAGAGCAGTGGCTGCGATCCATATTGCATAACCTACTGTTCTGCTGCCATGGACGCTTGATTTATGAGTCCTTTGAGCAAGATCACAAGTGGCTGGGTCAAGTGACTGCCAGATACAGAACGAGTCATCTTGTTCACCTGATTAAGATTCTTCTCAGCTGAGATTTTTCTTTACTAAGCATTCCCATGGCTTACAAGTATATGCTCTGTGTCCTTTCAGAGAGATTTAACCACAGATTTCTTCCCTCTTGTCCTCCTCTTGAAACACAAACCATTGTTCACTTCTCATTAATCAGTGTAAATCTATGCTTTTTGCTGTCTGCCCTTCCATGTAAAATAAACATCCATTAGCTATAGTCACGATGCTATATTATTTCTCCCATCTAAATTAAACATGTATCATTTGGCCAACACTCCCTAGCCCTCCCCACCCAATTACCCCAGCCTCTAGTAATCACCATTGTACTCTCTACTTCTATGAGATCAACTTTTTTAGATTCCACATGTAAGGTATTGTATTATTGAAAAATACTGAGAGTAGATGTTATGTGTTCTCATCACTTAATTATAAATGATTAAATGATAACTATGTGAGACAATGCATTTAATTAGTTTATTTAACCATTTTCCCAGCTATAGATACTTCAAACCAATATGTGGTACATGATAAATACACACAATTCTATATTTCAATGAAACATACATAAATGTGAAATAATAAAAGTATTAAAACTAAAACAAAGTTATGTTCATGTGCACTACTTGAAGTTTTGCCAACTGGGAGAACTTTCCTCACCCTTGTCTCTCAGTGCCACAACAGAGAATGACTGTAGTGTCACAGACATTCACTTTTGGTAAAGAAGCATAGCACATGGTACTTAAACACAGTGCTTTGCATTTTTTATAACTCAGTCTGCTTATTATAGGGAGTTTCTCATGAGACCAGCATCGTGAGTTAAGAAGTAGAAGGCAATGTAGCAGGAGTACGGGCCAGGGACATTACGAGTCATTTGCACATGCAACTTATGCCTTTAGGTCATTTTTTAGACCTGAAGCATTTACATTTGATAATGGAGTATGCTGTGTATGCTAAACTTTAAAGCTTGCCGAACTCAACTTAATTAGAGGCAGCTTAGGTTTCAGGGTAATTTGGTGGTCTGCAGTCTAGCGTTCAGTCACCACTAAAGACAAGTTGTTAGAGGTATTTCTCCAAAGGATTATCTGCAAGAAATTGAATCACTTTTCTCCAAAATCCTAAAGGTCAAAATTCTAGATGTTTGGCTTCACCTACTTATAAGAAGAATACCACTAACGAGGTGATATAGAATAAAGGATTTGACGTTATGCATTTGGGGAGGCTCATGGAGAAATCTACTCAAGGACACTATGTGGACTATTAGGCTTGAAGATTGCATAGTTCATCTAGCCAGGTGGTTGGAAAGGAGAGATGGACACAAGCCCTAGCGGAAATCCTTGATGACAAGTCACAACTTGCATTCATCCCTCACCAGCAACAACACTGATGCTACAGGTGATCTGCAACAGAAGCTGGCACGCTTTACCATGTAGATGCGTACATATCTGGTACCAAAAGCCAAACAACTAAAATGGTCCTGCAAAGCTGGAAGTGCTTCCCCACACCAACAAGGACAAATGGTGTGCATGAAATCCTGATGTGCTGGTTCATAATTCTGATTTTAACAGTGTGGAAAAAATAACTACTTCTTTATTTTCACCATCCAAATCTTGTACAAATGTCTCTTGTTTCCTATAGTTTCCTATTTCTGTTGTAACACAATACTGCAAACTTGGTAGTTTCTATCAAAACTGTATTTTCTCACACCTCTTGTGGTCAGAGATCTGAAAGAGTTTCAGAGGGCTCTTATAAGTAGGCAGGGCTGCATCCCATATGGAGATTCTAGGGAACAATCTATTCCCTTGTTTTTTGTTTGTTTGTTTGTTTGTTTTTATTTGTTTGTTGTGGTTGTTGTCTTAGCTTCCTGAAGCCTCCTGTATTTCAAGACTTGTGGCACCTTCAAAGATAGGAATCACATCACTCAGTCACTGCTTCTGTATTCTCATCTCTTTCTCTGGCTCTTCTGCTTTCTCCTTTCATATTTTAAGGATCCTTGTGATTTCCTCGGATCCATCTAGTGAGATAATCCAGAATAATCTTCTCACTTCAAGATTCTTAACTTAGTGACATTTGTAAAATATGTTTGCTAAGTACGGGTTATAGAAATTAGAGCATGGTCATCTTTGGGGACCGTTATTCTGGCTATGACACCACCCTATAACTGCACAGAAAAGAACTTTCTGGGAAGTGTATTTCCATTTTAACTAAGCTGGCTCAGAACAAATCCACCACATATTGTAAATATTTAATTCGATTCTAACAGGGTGTCTAAGGCATATCAAAAAGAAAAAAAAAATGCCAACATTATTTTATTCCTTAGTTCACTGACAGAGAGCATTGAATTTTTTTAAAAAAAGAATACCATACATTTTCATGTTTGGTGTGTGTGTGTGTATATATATATATATTTCATACATATATGTGTCATATGAGTGTGTGTGTGTGTGTGTGTGTGTGTGTGTGTGTGGCTAGTTACTTGTCCATCTCCACTCACCAAACAGATGTGCCTAAGGTTTACAAAGACATTACCTTATTGAATATGTTCTCTTGTAATAAATATAAAGGAAAAGCCTTCTTATATTTTGAGACACATGAACTTAGAGTATTGAAAACAAACTACAGTTATATTCATCATATCACACATGTCAAAATAAAATTTTTTCAGATGATTTTTCCAGTGAAATAAATTTATATGTGAATGCCTCACTCACTATGTGAGTTATTTCATGTTCATGTTTCATTGTTTTCTCTTTTGTATTTGATTCGTTTGCTGTGCCTGGATGATATCTTTTTGCTTTTCTTCCTCAGATCACTGCAGTCTCTTGCCCAATCTACAAGCTTGTTGAGCACTACTTTATTTGAAAGAGAGCAAAGCCATCACCAGGGGGTAATTAATTTATCTAGAGATGCAGAATAAGGCAAAGATATAGGGTGGGGGATGATGTCTTTCTTACATGGTGACGTTTGTATTCAAAACACATTTTGTAAATTATCAGGCTGATTTCTTCCTCCTCAGGGATTTGTGGAATGGTTAAAAAAATGCATGATATATTTTTGAATGCTTAAGAGCTGGGTTCCATCCTAAGCTTAAAATTACGATAAATATTGCACCCAGCAAAATTAGGTAAGACCAAATCACCATGTGGTTGCTATAATTAACTAAAATGGTAAAGACTCCTGAATTTGTGTATTGTGTGTGTGTGTGTGTGTGTTTCTGCTACAGCAATACAAGAAGAGGATGCACACGGAGTTTTATCAGTGAGTGTTGAGAGCACATAAAATAGGGATGTATACATTTATAACAATTCTCATTTTTCTGCTCTAAACACAGTGTGTGCATTAAAGAGAAGCAGACACCACCCATGACCACCATCACCAATTACTTATTATTTCACAATAAAATTATATTTGTAAACAATAGGGTCAAAATTAAAAAGACTATATTCAAATTGTTACTTTAATTTTGCCCAGTGGCTTTCCTGTTTCAGAACACTGTATAGAAAACTATTGGAATTTTGTGCCTAGAGGGATGATTTTCCTGCGTGTAGAGCCATATTCCTCTTAAACCCAAGCAATGACTCCCCCGTGCCTTCCAAATCAAGGATTAACTCCTCAGTTTGATGTTCGTGACCTTCCACCATCTGGCTCGTAACATTTTTACTTTATATCCTCTTTCCTGTAAAAAATCCCGTCAAGTCAAAGTAAATTTTTCTTTTTTCTCTTAATATTCCTGACTCCTGCTACTTTGCCACCTTATTTCCTGTATTGAGAATATTTTTTCTACTCTTTAGAAAAGTCACTCTTTAGAACAATCTTACCTATCATTTAAAATCTGTTTCCAATACCGTCTTCTTGATGTAATATTTCTATTTCCTTATCTTTTACACTGAATATCATCACTTTAACTTTCAAATGTTCATTCTCTCCTTTTGCTTCCTCTCCCTCTCGTTCTCCACCTGCCTATCTTCTCTCGGTATGATAACATATATCTGCATTTTTCTAATTTAACTAATATTTAATTATATGTAAATGAACTACATAAAAGAGGTGTGATTTCATGAACTTTCTCTAAGAGTAACTACCAGTGTTAGTTTACCTGCTTGAGTTGTACTATCAAAAATATGTCTTGGGACAAGGTGTACCATGCATGTAGATGGGCATAACATAATCAAACTTCAAAATCTATTTTCAGGTTTATATTTTACAGTGGAAACTTGAAAAGAAAGAATAGAAACATTTTTATGAAATAGTGCTTACATAGATTTTTTTTTCAAAAGTCAATACAATTCATAAGTCTCATATATTAGCTCCTCCCTTGCTATCACTCTAACAAATAAACAGGAAAAAAAAAATCCCTAGATATTAGGAGGAAAGTGAGAAAGAATATTTTGCCGTGAAGAGGGCAAACTCCAACCTCTTGTGTTTGCATGGATATGTGTGAGATATATTAGGAACAGAGTTAAAGATATCAACTGGTTCTCAATATGAACCACTGTAAATCACCTATGTAAAAATAAAAAAGTTCCACAATCAATATATCAATGATGATAAAAGCAGTAAGGGAGCAAGAGCCCATTAGCATTTCTGTAAAAAGAAGACACGGTCTCAAGATCCCACCACATGGTAGATGTTGGGATTCCTGGTGTGTATGCATCTAAGGTAACTGCTTAATTAGCTGTATATCATCAATTCCACATGTGAGTTCTTTGTTAAAATGTTGCTTTACAAAGTTCCACAATAAAATATTATCTGCAGTTATTATTTTTAATGTTTTTTTTTTTTTAGATGGATTTTTGTTCTTGTCACCCAGGCTGGAGGGCAATGGAGACATCTCAGCTCACTGCAACCTCTGCCTCCTGGGTTCAAGTGATTGTCCTGTCTCAGCCTCCCAAGTAGCTGGGATTACAGGTATACGCCACCATGCCCAACTAATTTTTTTTTTTTTTTCAGTAGAGATGGGGTTTCACCGTGTCGGTCAGGCTGGTTTCAAACTCCTGAACACAGGTCATCCACCTGCCTTGGCCTCCCGAAGTGCTGGGATTACAGGCATGAGCCACCGCACCCCGCTGGATTTTTATTTAAGGAAAAAAAAAAAAAAACACTATCCAAAAGGCTTCAAGATCCTTAAGTTTGTTATGAATAAGCTGGGTAAATAAAACAATTAATAGGAAGGTATCTAAGCAAGGCAAATTATTATTTGACTAATCACAATTATAGAAATGTAATTATTCATGTTTAGCCTAATAACCTGCTCATATTTTCTGAGAAGATTAAATACTATGCCAAGAAATTCAGTTGCAATGTTTATCAATTATTTCTCAAGAAACTCTAAAGAACTCTACACTTAGCAAAGTATCCCCTAATATAGGGAGGAATAGAAGACATGTGTCTTATTGTTAAACACTGGTTAGCTTATTTTGATGCGATCACTGAGAACCAGGTTGTCTGTGGACCTTAATAATTATGAAGGCTACAGGTATTCAATAAAAGAAATTAAAAGATGAATTAAATGAAAGTTCTACCTATGATATAAACATCTTCAAAACCCCCTTGGAAGTGATCTATGATAAAATTATTCTTGGTAAAAATTGGATAGGAGAGTTTATTACCTTAAAATACTACCAAAGGTAACTATATGAGGTAATGCATATGTTAATTCACTAGATTTAACCGTTCCACAACACTTCAAAGCGTGTTGTACCTGATAAATACATACAGTTTTATTTATTAATTTAAATAAATAAACAAATTTGAAGGGAAAAAATACTACCAAAATTAATACAGTTTCAGTCATAGTTTCTCTTTTTTAGTCATGGACATGAAAATATAAAGGAATGAAATTTAAAGTATGACAATATTTAAAAGATAAGGATTACCTTTTATTTTTGTCTCACATGGAATCAAGGACTATACTCACTTTATGGACCATAGTTGAAAATCATGCTGCCAAATCATGAATATGCACCCTCCTATAGTTAATAAAAGATATTCTATGCATGTCATACATTACTTCAGGAATAAAATAATCAGCAGAAATGTGTATCCATTACTTTTGGGGATCGATGAATGTTCCCTGATTTCCAGACTCAAGCTAATGTTAAAAATGAACATTTTCCATGTTTGCATTTCTTTGCACTTCAGAGAAGCAGCTGAGACCAGAAGCAGAAATGCTAATATTCTATGAGAACAGCTGTTGTTATGGTATTTCTGGACTAGCTGCTTGCAGGAAGATTAAATCTCGCTGTAAAACTTGCATTTTCTCCTATAATCCTCAGCTCAATTTCATAAATTCGAAAGGTATGGGCAGGTGAGATGCAATTGGGATAAGCAACCCTAGTCAGGTTATTTCTCTGCATTGCAGCAAGCCTTTAAACTTTTCTCAGCTATAATGCATCTCCATTAATAGTGACTTTAACGTCATGAGTTATGGTGGAAGCCACAAAAATATATATATATATATCTCTATTCGGCTTAAAATGAGAAATCCCAAAATTGGAAAAGGAAATCTGGAGTGAGAAAAAAAGCCCTGGAACTTATTTTATTTTTTTTAATCTTTGGACATATAGAGGCGGAGGTTGCAGTGAGCTGAGATGGCTCCACTGCACTTCACCACGGGCAACAAGAGCGAATATCCATCGTAAAAAAAAAATCAATTTAAAATAACAACCGCAGAGGATATATTATTGTGGAACTTTATAAAGCAGCATTTAGAAAAAAGAACTCACATGTGGAACTGCTAATTAAGCAGTTATTAGATGCATACACACCAGGAATCCCAACAACATCTATCATATGCTTAAGTCTCAATAAGAGGTTGTCCACACACAGAGAACCAGCAAAATATAACAGCAAGAAAATGAGGAACCCAATTCACTGTCACCAACAGCCCTTGTACTTTAACATAATTTGAGTGGGCTGGTTGCTGCAATTAGCACATGTGTGGTTTTGTGCTTAATAACAAAATTGATTTCAAGGACTTTTGAGTATCTCTTTCATTCAAACCATGTGGGCCAGCTTGGCATGGTGACTCACGCCCATAATCCCAACACTTTGGGAGGCTGAGGCAGGCAGATCACTTAAGATAAAGAGTTCAAGGCCATCCTAGCCAACATGGTGAAACCCCATTTCTACTAAAAATACAAAAATTAACCCAGCATAGTGGTGGCACCTGTAATCCCAGCTACTTGGGAGGATGAGGCAGGAGAATTGCTTGAACTCTGGAGATGGAGGTTGCAATGAGCTGAGATTGTGCCACCGCACTCCAGCCTGGGAGACAGGGTGGGACTCTGTAAAAAAACAAAAAGTAAAACAAAAAACATACGGGTAGCATTTATATATCTTGGAAATATTTATGTTCAATTGAATGTATTATTTTAAACTCTAGTCTTATTTTAAATATATTTTTTCCAACGAAAAATATAGCATTGAAAAGAAAATTCAATCACCACAAAAGTAACATAAATAAAATTACACATTAATTAAATTTTAACAAATAAATTTTTAAAATATTATTGATTAGCAATTCCAATTAATCAACCAAATGCAGATGTTAATTAAACACCCATTCTGTATTTTGGGTTTCCTGATGACTTAAAGTAAAATAAATATTACTCTAAAGAAGCATATAATCAATTCTGGAAAAAGAAAAGATTTAAATCCTTCAATTACTCAACACATTAAGAATTCCTCTACTAAATTGTTCTCTATGAATAAAAGTCTATAAATTTTATAGGAAGGAATGCTCAATCTAGTTTTTCATTGCTAAGAAGAGAGACTTTATGAACAAAACACAAAAGGCTAGGCTCAAAGTATTAAAACAAGGTGAAAGAATTCAGATAGAGGAAACTGCATAATTAAAGTGGGCAGGGTGATCCAGTGTTCTGAAAGGACAGGGTAGATCAAATTTGAAGAGTGGACATACCTTGAGGATAATGTATAAGTGTTTACATATAATGTGTGATAACAGTTAACATTTTTGTTTCGCTGATAATAACTGTCATTGTATAGGTAGGAAGATGACTCAAAGAAGGATAAAATTAGGTTTAGATCAACAATAGTCTGTTGCCATGAGGCAAGGAGGTACCTGTCAGAGGTATTTGAAACTGTGTTATTGGCAAAAGAAAATGTATGACCTTTATACAAACTAATCTGTATTCATTGACTTCTCATCATGTCTAGCATCTATTAAGTGCTCAATAATAATTATTATTTAACTTGTTGAACCAAAAGAGATTTTAACTCCTTCTTAACTTTCTTAATCTAGTTATTGGTACAAGCAAGCACAGATTCACATCACGGGGAGGGGTTTACCTATATCATGACTTAGGATATCAATGTTAAGGTCCAAATGAACAACAAATCTTAGTCCCAAATTAGAAAGTGGCAAGTTTTACAATAAGAATATCAACAATAAAGAAAAAAGAAAAATTACAAGCATCATGTGTGACTTTGAAATAAAAAACAGACAAGGCTTAAAGAAGTAGAAAAACATTCAAAAGGAGCCAGGACTTTTGAAAAACAGTAAATCCTCATGCACCAGAATAAATACGGCTTTATCTGATGCTTATCACTTCCATTAAAATCTCTATTAAATATTGCAGAAAGGGAAAGAAGCAGATTTGTTTGAAAACTGATTATTCAAATTTAATTGCTTCACTATGACAACTCTGTTAAAACTGTTATTTCCAGAAGGTCATGAGTGACATCTTATTGATCAATTATATATTCATATTTGAATTTCTCATCTACTTTCAATATATTTCTATCTTGCAAAACTTCTGTGCCTGTAAACTAAACCTTGTACTCCAAACTTCAGCAACACACAGTTTACCCAAATAACATCATTCATTGATTCTTCCATTCAGTCACTTGTTCATCTATCCATGCTAAATTAATGAATCTGGAAGACTAAGTGCCTGTGTTTTCACAAAGCGAGCCTTGAAGTTTCAAAATTTCAAAAGATATTTAAATCTTCCTCTTCTTAATCAACCATTTTTAATCCATTTCCAGTATTTTAAATTCTCTAGTATTTCAAATTCTTAACTTAAATACTGGAAATTCATTACTGGAAATTCATTTCCAGTATTTTAAATTCTCAGTCTTATTAATGTTTTACTGCAATTAGTCCTTCAATTTCCTTGAAAATTGTCTCTTAAGAGTGCTATATTGGCCAGGCATGGTGGCATAAGACTGTAATCCCAGTTACTTGGGAGGCTGAGGCAGGAGAATCACTTGAACCTGGGAGGCGAAGGTTGCAGTGACCTGAGATCAGGCCACTGCCCTCCAGGCTGGGCTACAGAGTGAAGCGTGAGAGTCTGTCTCAAAACTAAATAATAAAATTAAATTAAAATTAAAACTGCTTTCAATTTTTTTTTAAAAAAACACCCCTGATAAGACTTCTCCACTGTTTAAAATGTTAAAAATAACTCCTTACTGACAAAGGAATATTATTCACTAGATCCTGCAAACGACCTATGCATCTCTGTTCTCCGCTGTTCAACATTGTCTACTTTTTATTTAAAAAGTGGTAAAATATGCATAACATATAATTTCTTACCACCATCTACTTTTATACATGAAAATGTTATAAATCTCTCAAGAGGCTTCAAAAACCTTCAGTAAACCACAATGAATTATTTTATTACTCCTCATGTAAACGTTGCATACTCCTTACATCATGTCAGTCCTGTTTTTCTTTTGTTGCATATGAGGCTGTGTACTTTAGTTTGGGTGGAGGTCTTAGTTTACCTGGATATTGCTTTATATAAAAAAGCAAAGTAAGTATGCAAAGTAAGTACACAAAGTAAGAATTTAAGAAGGAATATTCATTTTGTCAAACAGTAGGATCATCACTGAGTGATTTCTCCAAAAAAAATCAATTGTACTCAGCTAACATTAAAATCCTTTTCATTTTAAACGTCATTTCTGATAAAATATAGTTTTGTTATGAACTTTGAGAGACTTAAGAAATTAAGAAAGTTAAGAACTAAGAAAGTATTAAGAATTAGTCTGTCACCTGAAAACAGTGAATCCTGAAATGAAACTGTACTTTGAATTTACATGTACAAAACCTCTGCTGCAAAAGAAAAAGAAAAACCCTTGTTTCTTGATAGAAACATGACATACCTCAACCCTATTTATTTCATGTATACCATAACTTCATTTTTATTTTAGTGTAGCCAATCATTACATTTCAGTATTATCTCAAGTTTGCAATTAATTATAGGGTCATCCTTTTATGTATGTGAAAACTGATAATGCAACGCATCATTCTAACGTTTACGTATGCTGAATAGAGATGTTCTTATATTGATTCATAATATGTTATAAGCTAAACATTGAGTACACATGGACATAAAGATGGAATGAAGAAACACTGGGGATTACCAAAGCGGGGAAGGTGGCGGTGGAGCAATGGTTGAAAACTACCTATTGGGTACTCTGCTCAGTACCTAGGTGGCAGAATCGTTTGTATCCCAAACCCCAGCAACACACAATTTACCCAGGTAACAAACCTTGCATATGTACTCTCTCAACCTAAAATAAAAGTTGAGAAAAAACTAATTGGAAAGTCAAGGACTTTAAGAGTGATTTTATTGAATCTTTACTATGATTAATGATTTTGGGGAAGGTTGGGGGAAGGAGAGACAGTGTATCCCTGGCCATGCTATGCAAAAATTTAACTACAAGTTCCTGGGAAAAGTGACTAAACTTAGATTGTTTTCAAGATCTGGTTATTAAAACTCCTTTGCCAGCAAGCTATGGAATCTTTAGTAAGATGCTAATGGTTGCATTCTCAGAATTCACTGAGATCTATAAACAAAATTAGCATTTATGTGTGTGTGTGTGTAAAATATACTCTGAAAACGATACAACAATGTTGTCATCAGACATAGGAAAAAAAAGGTTTTTTTTTTCCTTTTCTTTTTTGTGAAACACAGTTTATATACAGCAAAGTGTGTATATCTGAAGTGTACCGTTCCGTTTATTCTTACAGAAGCTTATGTCAGTGTCCTCTAAGGAACTATTTTTTGAGTTTTTTTTTTTTTTTTTTTGTCATTTTGAATTGATTTGCTTCTGTTTAACTTATTTATTTGTTGTTATTCTTCATATGCTCTGCATATGAGACCACTGGCCAATACGCGCACATGCCTACCTTCTCCTAGTCTGTGGCTGGCGTTTTCAGTATCTTAATACCATCTTTCAGTGAACTGCAAATTGTCTGTTTTACCTTAATGGTAAATATTTTTCATGTTTAAATTTTTTGAAATATCAAATGTCATGAAGATTTTTTAATGCTTTTTTCTAGAAGTTTCATTGTTATACAATACAAATTTGTGCTTAGGTCTATTCCAAATTAATTATGTATGCTTTTTTGTAAAGTTTACGTGTCATTTGTTCCTATGAATATCCAGTTTATGTGGTGTAAGTTCTGAAAATGGTGAGTGAGTTTTATTGGTGCTTTTATCAGCATGAGCTGATAGCACACACATAGGTTTGTTTCTGTACTCTATTTTGTTATTATGAACTATTTGTCCATCTTGGTACTGATAGCATACTATGTTAACTGTAGTGAATTTATAAAAAGGCATTATCCGGTAGTGTCAATCATTCATATTTGAACATTTTCTTCCAACTTGCCATGGCAGATCTAGGCCCTTTGCTTTGCCATTGTTATCATTTTTTTTCAACTTTTACTTTAGGTTCAGAGAAGACACGTTCAGGTTTGTTACTCGGGCAAACTGTGTGTTGCTGAGGTTTGGAGTACAAATGATTCTGTCACCCAGGTAGTGAGCAGAGTACTGATAGGGAGTTTTTCAACCCTTACTCCCCTGTCACAATCCTCCCTCTAGTAGTCCCCAGTGTCTATTTTTCCATCTTTATGTCTGTGTGTACTCAATGTTTAGCTCCCACTTATATAACTGAACAGACCATATTTGATTTTCTGTCCTTGTGTTAATTCTCTTAGGATAATGGCTTCCAGCTGTATCCATGTAGTTACAAAGAACATGATTTCATTTTTTCTGGTTGCGTAGTATTCCATAGGGTATATGTACCACATTTTCTTTATCCAGTACACTATTGCCCATTTATATTTCTACCAAATGTTTTCCTGTGATTTTCTTATTGGAGTTTCATGGAATACTTAGACAACTTTATTATCAGGTATTCTACACCATTGTCATAATATATCTCTCCATTTGTTAAGGTATTTAATCCTTATTAACAAGGATTTAAGGTTTTCAGGAAAGGGTCTTGAACATTACTTCTTAGCACTTCTGACATGTTTGCTAGTTGATGCTGGAGGTGTTATAATCTTTGTTGGCATTTATTTATTTTTATTCACTAATTGCTTGTTGCAAATATATTCAAAATCCATGATTTTTATGTATTTTCTTTGAATTCAGAAATTATGCTAATTTTACATATTAACTGTTCATCAGTTCCTGTGCAAAATTGCTGGATTTATACAAATACAATTCAATCATTTGAAAATCAATATAAATTTTAAAATTATTTTCAGTGTCTATACTTACATTTATTTTCATTGAATAATTTCAGTAGGTATATTATTAAAAGTGATGATGGTGGAAATTTCTGTCTTATTATTGAACACAGAGGAAAACAGTAAAAATTTCGTATTTAAGTATAACCTTAGTTTTAAATTTTCAGACACTGTTTATAGGGCCAAGGAAGTTCTGTTTTATCTCCACTTTATTAATAATTTTGTATATTATCAAGTCCATTTACAACATCTATTGAGGGAACCATTTAAAATTTTTTGTTAATGTGGCTAAATAAATTTATTGACATTCAAATATTAAGCCAAGCTTATATTTCTGAAATAAATGATACTTATTCTTATGTATTATTTCCATTCAGGTTATTGGGTTCCATTTGCTGATAATGTGTTAAGATTTTACATCTGTGCTCTTGAGAGTAGCCTTTAATGTTTTGTTCTTATAATGTTCTTACTAGTTTTTGTCGTCAGGGTTATGTTTGCATAATAAAATATGCTGGGAAGTGTCTTCTTCATTTTTATTCTCAGGAATACTGTACATAAGATTTATATTATTTATTCTTTAAATGTTGGCAAGAATTCACCAGTTAAACCTCCTGGGCCTAGACTGTGTGTGTGTGTGTGTGTGTGAGTGTGTGTGTGTGTGTGTGTGTGTGTTGTATATGTAAGTTCTTTAATTATAATTATCTTTTGTTTCTTATGTTATTTCTGTGTTTTCAAATATTTTTCTTATTGTGTTAAATTTTTAAATATATTGATACAAAATTGTTTATGAGATACTCACACAACGTTTTGTATGTGTGGTTTGTAGTGAGTCCCTTCTTTTTATTCCTGATGCTTAAGAATTTTGGTTTATTTATTTCCTTCTTGATTTATCTTGCTAATTGTTTATCAATTTTATTTCTATTCTTAAAATACCATTTATTTTTCTTTCTATATTTTCTCAGTTATGCCTGCCTTCTCTCTCATTTGTTTCTTTCTTACATTTTCCTTTATTTCTACCATTTTGGGGATTATTATTTTCTTTACATGACTTCCTGTAAGTAAGTTCTTATGTCATTTACTTTTTATTGTTTTATATATTCCAGTGTACGTACGTATGATTATAAATCTTGCTTTCGGCAGTGCCGTAACTGAAATCTACAAGTTATTGAAGGGATGGCCTGCCCCTCCACACCTGTGGGCGTTTCTCATTAGGTGGAACCAGAGACTTGAGAAAAGAAATGAGACACAGAGACAAAGTATAGAGAAAGAAAAAGCGGGCCCAGGGGACCCGCGCTCAGCATACAGAGGACCCTCATGCGGGCACTAGTCTCTGAGTTCCCTCAGTATTTATTGATCATTATCTTTACCATCTTAGAAAAAGGGAAGTGGCTGGATAATAGGATCATCATAGGGAGAAGGTCAGCAGTAAGACATATGAATAAAGAGCTCTGTGACATGAATAAGTTTAAGAAAAAGTGCTGTGCCTTGATATGCATATGCAAACATCTCCATAAACCTTTTTCGTGCATAAAGAGCAGCATTGCCGCTAGCACGTCCCACCTTCAGCCCTAAGGCGGTTTTCTCCTTTCTCAGTAAACAGAACATACAATCGGGTTTTACACCCAGATATTCCGTTGCCCAGGGACAGGCAGGAGATAGATGCTTTTCTCTATCTCAACTGCCAAGAGGCCTTCTTTCCTCTTATACTAGTCCTCCTTAGCACAGACCCTTCACGGTTGTCAGGCTGGGGGACGATTAGGTCTTTCCCTTCCCACAAGGCCATATTTCAGACTATCACATGGGGAGAAACCTTGGACAATACCTAGCTTTCCTCGGCAGAGGTCCTTGCGACCTTTGGCAGTGTACGTGTCCCTGGGTACTTGAGATTAAGAGAATGGTGATAACTTTTCACAAGCATACTGCCTTCAGGCACTTGTTTAACAAAGCACACCCTGCACAGCCCAAAATCCATTAAATCTTGAGTCACCACAGCACATGTCTCTTGCAAGGACAAGGTTGGGGGTAAGGTCACAAATTAACAGCATCTCAAATAAAATGGAGAATAAAATGGAGTCTCTTGTGTCTACTTCTTTCTATATAGACACAGTAACAGTCTGATTTCTCTTTCTTTTCCCCACAGTTATGATATACTTTTTATTTTCATTCCATTCAAAATATATTATCGTATTTATTGTAAGTTCTCATTTGACTTATGTGTTATTAAAGGCATGTTGCTTTTTATACAAACGTTTTAGATTGTCCAGATTAGTTATTAATTTCCACTATAATTTTATTGTGGTCGTAGAATACACTTTGTATGTCCTTTGAAATTTCTTACAATCTGCTTCCAGAGAAAAATGTCTATCCACATGAAAAAGAATAAAATTGGATCTTTATCTAACACCCTAAACAAAAATCGACTCACACTGCATTAAACACTTAAACAGAAGACACAAAACTATGAAACGCCTGAGAAAAACATAGGAGAAAGCTCTTGACGTGAACTTTGAGAGCAAAGGATGATAACGTTTTAAGCCTCTGTAACTGAAGGGTTAGTATCGGCGTTATATGACATGGGGAAACAATTAGCAGAGCACAACTGGAAGAGAACATTGGAATTTTGGTTTTAGACATGTTAAGTAACCTGACTAGAGCTAAGAACCAGCACCCCAATGCCTATCATGCTTGTCATTCTCTTCCTTTTTCTTTAAATTTTTTAAGGAATCTTCTCCTGAGATGAACTTTTAAATACTTACAATCAAATTAGACATAAAGCTTGATTGGGAAAAGCTAAAATTGGATATAATATACCAATGAAAGCCACAGCTGATACGATTTTCTTAACCATGCAGTTACAGCATGGTATGTAATAACGGAGACCAATGGAATACATTTTTCTTCCTTAAAATTCTTGCTGATATGCTCTTCATGTAAGAAATAGCTTAGCTAACATAACATTTAAGAATGAACACAAGTAACTAATAATTCTTTTTAGTCATAGGTGGTTTAAAGTAATCAACAGAAATTTTATCTCAATGATGATTTGCCAGGTGCAGTTTTCTTTATTTAAATACAATCAGCAAAACAAAGGAGAAATCATGATAGTCATCTAATTTTTAATTTTCACTAATCTTCAACTAGAAATATTTGCCTAGAATGCGTTGTATTTCTCAACAGCAATATAAATATCATAAGTACCATCACTTACTGCTACGTAAATTGAGCAAATTATTTAGCAATCCTAAGGTTCTGTATCTCTCTCTATTGCATACGTCAGTGATCCTGTAGCACTGGTTTCAAACTGCCGATTCGCAGACCAAACGTCTCTCTGAGGACACTGTCAGCTGTCTCACTGGTAGAGTGAGAAAAAATGTGAAAATGTCATGAGTTTTCTACACAAGTTAAATGTGTCCATTATTTTGTAATAACATTTCTACTTTTTGGAAGTCAATCTGTTGATAGTAGATGATAAATGATAGCTGTTGCTTTTGTTTGTTTTCCAAGTATATATTTGTCAAAATAAAACTCATATATTGGTTCCTATTTTACGTGTTTTTGTCTTCTTGTTTAAATGTTACTACTTGTGGAATACATAAATTCCAGAGGCAATAATCTACCTAATAATGTCCAGACATTATATGTGTTTTAAAAGACTCTTAAGTTTGTCCTATTCCTATATCTCCCTACTTAATTTCCGCCATTTCTTTTTTAAATTCTATGACACAGGCATACTAAATTCTTATTTCCATGTATGCCTAGTATTTTAGAGCCTCTGCATGTTTTGATACTATGGTCCTTTGCTTTACAAAGTTTTTCTACTAATCTCTGTCTGATAACTCTTAATTATCTACCCACGGAAATGAAATCTTTGGCAGGGGCGCATATTTTATCTCGGGTGTCTGGTCCTTTAATACTCAAAATACTTTATATTAACAAATTGGCAAGACGTAGAAACTGTCAGTTCCAATTCTCAATCATTACTAAAATGCAAACATAAACATCATGCCTAGAAAAAGAGCTCATGAGACTCTTCTCAAAATCAAAGAAACAATATCCATTTAACTTCTCATGAAAATTCTTCCTACTGGATCATTCAAATTTTAGAGCTTAACAAATAATTTTGATAAGAGTAGGAAAATCATCTACATGACTTCCAAATTTAAGGTGCTGTCTAGTTCCAAGTGTTCTATATTTGTTTAGTTAATTTCTTTGTACCCACACTAAAAATCATAAAACTAATCATTTACTTAATATGATTAATGTAGCTTAATCCAAGTGAGCTAGTTTGCTTACTCAGAAGTTGGTAATAATAAATCTTTTACTTTAGTGCCTACTTCTTCACACCATTTTAATTATTTGCATGCTTTATCAAGGCAAATGGTTTGCATGGAAACAACAAATACCTTACAAGTTTGAATTTTATCATACAATGCTACATTGCGGGTATGATAGTCAGTAACTACCACAGTAGTTGCCCAAGCAGTCAGAGTAATTATGGAGAAGCACATGTCTATTCTTGAATTATCACCACCTTAGATGAAGCTGGTCAGCGTCTGCTTCCAGAACAGTCCAAACATAAAATAAATTTTCCACAAAACTTTTAGAAAGCTAAATAATAAAAGTAGCTGGGCTTAAAATAAATGCTACCTTAGTCTCAAAATACTCTTATTAAGAACACTATCAGGTCAGGAGTGGTGGCTCACGCCTGTAATCCCAGCACTTTAGGAGGCCTAGGCAGGTGGATCACTTGAGGTCAGTTCAAGACCAGCCTGGCCAACACGGTGAAAACCCGTCTCTACTAAAAATACAAAAATTAGACAGACGTGGTGGCATGCGCCTGTAGTCCCAGGTACTCAGGAGGCTGAGGCATGAGAATTGCTTGAACTCAGGAGGTGGTGGTTGCACTGAGCAGAGATCGTGCCACTGCACTCCAGTCTGGGCAACAGAGCAAGGCGCTGGCAAAACAAACAAACCCAAAAAACACTCTCTGCAATACTTTAACATGTATGTTTTTAAATATGTATTTTTCTTCATTGTGAAACTTTTGTTCTTGTCTCTTGTCACTATACCTATATTTAAAATTGCAGTGATCTTATACCTAACTTTATCAGTATTTGGTTTTATAGTTTTTCAATCATTTATACTGTTTTTATGAATATAATTTTAGAAATTCTGTACTTTTTAGTTTAGTTGATATAATATTCAATTGACACTTGTACAGTGTAGGGGTTAGGGGGCCTGACCCTGTGTGGGAGTTGAAAATCTACATATAACTTTTGACTACCTCAAAACAAAACTGCTAATAGCCTGCTATTCACTAAAAGCCTTACCAATGACATAAATGTTCAGTTAACACTTTTTTGTATGTTTACATATTATATAGTATATTCTTACAATTATAATATATTATATAGCGTATTCTTACAATAAAGTCTGCTAGAGAGAAAAATATTAAGAAATCATAAGGAAGAGAAAAGGTATTTGCTATTCATTAAGTGGAAGTGGATCATCATAAAGGTCTTCATCCTCATCTTCACGTTGAGTAGGCTGAGGGAGGTCAGGAAGAGGAGGCAGGACAGACAGGTACTCTTGAAGCAGTTTTACAGAAATATATTGTAATCCTGAGTTTTTACTTTTCCATTTCTCTAAAATTGTTTCTACACAGTAGAAGCTCCTCTTCTACCATATGCTTTCGTTTCAGTGCCCATATGATAGAGGATTCCATGTCATAAAAGAATTCAAAGCAGTCTTGAATAAATGGAGCCTTTCTCTCAGACTCTCTCATGTCAATTTGTTTTCCTGCACTGCTTCCTCTATGTCTTCTTCCTCGCTGTCTGGCACTGGTTTGAAAGCATTCATCTCTATCAGGTCATCTTTCGTGAATTCCTCTGGTGTGGTGTCTATTAGCTCTTGAACTTCTCCAAGATTCCTATCTTGAAATCCTTCACCGCCCCCCACCTTTTTTTGCCATATCCATAATCTATGATTTTTCCTTCCTTCCTTCCTTCCTTCCTTCTTTCCTTCCTTCCTTCCTTCCTTTCTTCCTTCCTTCCTTCCTTCCTTCCTTCCTCTCTCTCCCCTTCCTCCTTTGCTCCCTTCCTTCCTTCTTTCCTTCTTTCCTTCCTTCCTTCCTTCTTTCCTTCCTTCCTTCCTTCCTTCCTCCCTCCCTCCCTCCCTCCCTCCCTTCCCTCCTTCTTTTTTTGAGACGGAGTCTCCCTTTGTCGCCTAGTGTGGAGTGCAGTGGTGCGATCTTAGCTCACTGCAACCTCTGCCTCCTGAGTTGAAGCAATTCTTCTGCATCAGCCTCCCGAGTAGCTGGGATTACAGGCGCCTGCCACCATGCGCGGCTACCTTTTTGGTATTTTTAGTAGAGATGGGTTTTCACCACTTTGGTCAAACTCCTGACCTCAAATGATCCGCCCACGTCGGCCTCTCAAAGTGCTGAGATTACAGGCTTGAGCCGCCACGCCCGGCCTATGATTTTCTTGACAAGCTCTGTTGTACATTCTGTGAAATCCTGCACAACATCTGGCCACAGCTTCCTACAGCAGGAATGCAGTGTTTCAGGCTTGGCGGCTTTCACAGCTTTTCCTAGAGCCATGTTGCCAGCTTCAGTGGTATAATCCTTCCAGAATGTCACGATTCTATCAGGATTTTCTTCCACGGTGTTGACAATCCTTTTCATAGAGTACTGTGTGTAATAAACCTTAAAGTTCCTTATGGCCCCCGATCTAGAGACTGAATTAGAGACAGTTTCCGGGCAAATAGACCACTTCAAGGAGTTGAGAAGGATGGAGGGAGAGAGGGAATGGGGGAAGAAGGGAGGGAAAGAAGGATGAAGATAAAAATAAAACTATCAAGGCAAGGCAGGATTTCACACAAAGATATGTATTTTTAATTTGGGTATTGTATCCTTATAAATAAAATTTTATCTATGCTTTCCTTAAATGCTAAATTTTATTTTCATTACAGTTCACCAACATACAACAAACAAAGAAGCATGAGACAGAATCTCAGATCCTCGTATCTTTTCTATACAAAAAGAATGGAAATGCAAAATGTTCTCCACTTGGGATTTCCCAAGTTCACATAATTAAATGATTGAAAACATTAGTATTATTCTATGTTTAAAGAATACAGCTCCCCTAGCAAATATTACTGATTCTGAGAACATGCTATTTAGGTTAACTTAAATCTAAATTCCAAGTTACATCTTTATACAGAATTATTTACATAGGATTTATTTTTCTAACTAAAATAAATTCATGTTAAAATAGTACTGAATAAGTGTGCACAAGGGCCAAGCCCTAGCCGGTATTATCTAGATCTAAAGTAAAAATTTATTCTTGACAGAAATTGATGCTTTCAAATGTATAGTAACAACCTTTCACCTTTGCCATTTTCTCCTTTCTAAGAGAAGAAAGGTTGTCACCAAAAAAGCCTTTAAAGTGAAAAACAACTTCAAGCAATAAATTTTTCTTTTTCTCCCTGTCAGTGTGAAGTCCCATTTGGAAGCTGGATTTTCTAAAAGGCAAGGAGTTAGAGGGAGAGGGTTAGGGCAGGCCAGTGAGTGAAGTAGGGAATGAAGAGACTGAGGGAGGAGGAAGGGTCTCATTCCCAACGTGCCACTGTTACTAAATTCTAGAAGAAGAAAAAAACTAAAAACTGTAGAGATTCTCAGGAGTTTTGGACTTTGAAAAGTGAATAAAACATTGCATTTGAAATTCCTTTGTGCACTACAACAAAAAGATAACAGTTTCATCATAAAACAAAGATTTGACAACTTCAGCAAAAATGTCCATGGAAACAATTTGCAAAGAATTGCAAATAAAATTATTTTTAAAAATGTCTCTACAAACAAAGTTTGTCATATATGTTTGAAGTGTGACATATGCTCTTTGTTGAAAGCTGAGTCTTTTAAATTAATGATTATATAAATTTAGATTAGTAATTATTTATGTAATTTACTCCATGCAAATTAGAAATTATATGTCCTATCAACAGGTGCAGTTTGATCCTAGCAAATTTGTGAGAAAACCAATTTTTGGGTATAGTTTATCGGTAGTAGTTCATGTCTTTCAATCTATTTACTGCACCCCCTCCCCCACAAAAAAATTGCAACTCAAAAACAGAGTTGGTAGTTTAACAATTTTTAGAGTATTAAGTTTTCCCAAGTGGGTTTCAAACTTGTCAAAATATTACAAATTGTTTATTTTGTTTATTTTTGAAGAGTTTTTTTCTGTTAAGTATATTTTGCAAACATAGTCTATTTTTACATTATAAATGATTCACAAAATATATTTTACATAACATATTTACATTAAGATAAATGATATCTACTATTTGAATATTTGTAGTTGATACTTAAATCTAAAATGGCATGGTTGAAAATAAATACCCAATGGTTAATTACATTAGTTCCTTTTAAAATCTCAGTTAGAAGAATATGATGTGAACAAATGATGGAGGGTGACATATGGATTTTCCTACTACAAAATCAGAACATACATATTAGAGAGTGTTATAATGTTTAAACTAGCACCAGTGAGTATTTACAAAGAAATATCAGTTCAGAATATTTATAGTTTGTGTTCAGGATATTAAATAAAATTACTGACATATTAGCTTTATGTCTCACAAAAATAATTTTTACTAAAATTTAATATTCAGTATTTCAATATTTAAAATTTATTTTAATCATTGTGGAGTAGGATGTCATTGGTAAAATGTAAAAGTAAGGATTCTAGTGTCATTTAAATCCTAGCTCTGCCAAACACAAATGACCATTGACTAAGTACGTTACATCAATCTTATTTGGTCTCAGTTTCACTCTTGGCAAAATGGAGATAATAATACTAATTCCCTGATTGTGGTGGTCTACAGATTAAATGAGTTAATAAATGTAGATTTTTCATTAAGAAGTCCTAAAAATTAACAGTTATTTGTTCAGAATGGGGCCTGAGAAGAAGCTAACATGATTAGGTTGTGAAAATATATCAGATTCATCTGCTGAATAATTTGAAACTCCAGAAATAAAGAAAAGAGGAACTAAAGTTTAATCTTTAAAATGAAGTAAAATTTTTAAGTATATTGTTCTCTAGGATAATCAAGTTTAATTTTATACTCATTCTATCAGATACCAAAATCCTATTAGGGGAGGTGCAGAGCCAGAATAGTTATTCTGACCATGATACTAATAAGAATAACAAGAACAGGAAGGTGGGGAATGAGAACGGAAAGAGGAACGAGGAGACATCTGAGGAGGAGATGAAAAAGGAGGAGGGTGACATGGAAGAAAAGGGAGGAAGAGGAATGGCTCATGGTGTACCTACAGCCATGGAGCCAAAGTTGGTCTGATTGTTTCTGTAAATAAAGTTTTATTGGAATAGAGCTGTTTTTTTTCACACTGTCTAATTGCTTTATAGCCACACAGTTAGCATTGAGTAGTTATGACTGAGACCTATGGCCGCCATAACAAAGTACCACAATGTAGTTAGCTTAAAACAATGAAGATTTTTTATCTCACTATTCTGGAGGCTGGAAGTCTGAAACCAAGGTGTTTGTAGGTTAATTCCTTCTGGAAGGCTCTGAGGAATAGTGTGTTTCATGACTTTTTGTAAGCTCCTGCTGTTTGCTAGCAATGCTTGGTATTTTGGCTTAGAGGCATATAACCTCAAACATGGCATGACACGGCATTCTCCTGCATGCCTGCCTGTGCACCTTTTCTTCTCTGTAAAAGGACACCAGTTACATTGCATTAAGGACCCAGCTAACTCTAGTATTACTTTGTCTTAACTAATACCATCTGCAACAAACCTATTTCCAAATAATGTCACCTTCTGATGTTCTAGGAAGGATATAAATTTGGGGAGGACACTATCTAATCCACTGCACTTCACAAAATAAGTTTGCTGATGTCATGGTTATGTTAAAGTACAAAACATGGGAATATATTATTAAATGTTGTATGTTTATGCCCAAATCCCAACATGAGTGGTGTATCTTTATAAGCACCCACCATATGTTTAGCTACACATCAGCTATTGTTCCAATGATATTAAAAAAGTTAGTTAAAAAGTACAATACATAGTAAAGGTAGATACTTGGTACTATGAACATTTAAAAAAAAAAAGACACATTTCTATGTTAGAGCATCAGATTACTTTAATTAATATACAGATAAAAGATGAAAAATGTCAAGCATCCAAACTGTTTAGAGCATTTTATTGGAGGCATTTTAATTGTTTATATTTTTGCTCATCTCCCTGCTTGATGTCAAACAAAGTGGGAAATTGGGTGATATATATATATATATATATATAATTATATATATAGTGATATATATAATATGTAAAATTAAATAGATATAATTATATATAATTAAATATATAATCATATATAATTAAAGAACCTTTTGTTAATATTCAGATTATATTTTTAATTTTCCAACTGACATAAGATAATCATGTTAAGAATTTATTGATTTACTGTTATCTAGCTAAGGTTTTAATATTATATTTCTTTCTGATAAAATATATCAAGGAATGCACATTTGTAAAATTATGTAGAAGAACAACAATTTCTGTCATAAAACACAACAAATTTTTTTAAAAAGTTTTTTTAAATGAGAAAAGCCATGCAGAGAAGCAGAAGGAAAAGAGTGAAAACACCCAACATTCTACCCTCACTTGCCCAGAGATAACAACAGCCAATATTTGAAAATATCATTCCATGTTTTGATACAAATATAAGCAGATAAAAAAATGAAGAGAAATAATTTTACCAAAAACTGAGATCACACTACACATACTACTTACTAAATATATTGTTTCTAATTTTAATTCCTTTAAGAGAAGAAACGGAAACACAAAAATTAAAACATTTTGACACTCTGAAGTGTTTATTTACAATAAGTATTATTTACAAAAAGCAATAATTAATAAAATAATAATAAAATTATGAAAAACTAAAAGGTTGAATTCACTGAGTATTCTTTTTAATTTGAATAAAGTGTTCTCTGTGAATTTTTATAAGTTGTGTGAAATAAATTTTATTAGGTATTTCTTTTATTTATTTTATAGATTTTAATTGACAAATAAAAATTGTATATTTTTCATATTTAACATGTCATGTTAACATATATATGGACTGTGGAATGGCTAAATCAGAAATTCTTTTACATTCGTATTTCCATATTATTTACTTTTTGCTTTAAAAAATATAAAAATGAGAATGCTTAGGTTTTGTTTTTCAATGTAACTGCCTTGATGCTTTCACAGTTTTGTTACGTATTGTTTTCCCTTCATCTAACAAATATACATTGAGTTTCTATAATGTGTCTGACACTGAGATGGTTGTGTTATTCATTACTGATTTATATGTATTCTCCACACATTCTTGTTTTTGTTTTTGATTATTGTTGTCTTCTCTAACTATATTAAACGAATTTAAAAAACAATTGTCCTGTTTACTATTGATTACAAAACTTTAGCTCATGTTTGATGGGACTATTTTTCTCAAGATTTTTTTTTTTCAAAAATGAGACAGAGGTTCTATACTCTAAGTTTTGTGTATTTGAGTAAAATAGTAAAATAGTAAAAAAGTCTTGATGGTCTGTGGTGTCTGAATTAAATCTCGATTGTGTATAAGTGGCTCACACTTTCTTTGACTTGTATAGAGATTGTTACAGGATTATTTTATCAAAAGGATTTATCCAGATCATACTGATGCTTACCTTATTGTGTCCATTTTGCTTTTAATAAAACTTTGCATACATTTTAGGTAATTTCATTTTTCTGACTGAATATTCATGAGATCTTTTTTATTATCTACAGAGTACAGTTATTACCAGTCATGTCTTATTGCTTAGTCTGTATCAATTTTCCTTGGACATTACCTTTTTTGATCAATAGAGTCCAAGCCTTCTTTATATCATGCAAATTTAGATTAGTTTGTCTGTTATTCTTATTCTCTTTCTATCCCTTTATATAAAATATATGTATTAGTTTTTTCATTCATCTTTCATATCTACCATTTCTCATTATTTCCACAGATTTTTATTTAATAATTAATTAATTAATTATCCTCCAGCCTGTTTACTATGTTTCCATTGGTGATTTTATTTATTTTGGGGCTGCTATTATAGAGCTATTGCATTTATGATATTTTCATTTTTTTATCTTTCATTTCTTTCCACAGTTTGGGGAATTACTTTCATCTTTCAATTGGCCTGCTATTGTCTGAACAATAACAACTTATTTGCAGCCTGGTCTCCATAAACTTAGGTCAGATTTCTTGACTTAAAATCTTAAATGCAAATATATCTGCTCCAGGAGTTCATCTCCTTTGTGTCTGGCCCTTAGGAGGTCTTTGTGGTTCCAAGTGTCTTAAATAACAATCTCCCAGCATTGTGATCTGGTAATGGCGACTTCCACTTTCTTCTGTGACAAAAGTCATTTATAGAAACCTCTCTGAAGTTGAGTGCCAAGTTGTATAGCCTAAAAACCTGTGACCACACCCCTTCCTTTAGCTTCACTGCTTTGTGTTCTGTGGTTGGTATTCCTTCTTCTTTGTCCGCCAACATAGAGCACTCCATCGAATCGCTGTAACCCAAGCTTCATTTGGTGCTGCTTTTCAAACTGTGATGCCCACTTTCAGGAATAATTATCATCAGACATGTAAAGAGGTTTGAGTGAGTTCTCACATTACCACTACATTTTGGTCCAGTATTCCCAATATTCTTCACACTTATGATTTGATGCTTTGAATGTTAATATTATTATTTATTTATTTTATTTTATTTTTTGAGACAGAGTTTTGCTCTTGCTGCCCAGACCAGACTGCAATGGAACAGTCTCGACTCACTGCAACCTCTGCCTCCAGAGTTCAAGCGATTCTCCTGCCTCAGCCTCCCAAGTAGCTGGGTTTACAGGCACGCACCACCATGCCCAGCTAATTTTGTATTTTTAGTAGAGACGGGGTTTTTCCATGTTGGTCAGACTGGTCTCGAACTTCTGACCTCAGGTGATCTGCCTGCCTCGGCCTCCCAAAGTGCTGGGACCATGCCTGGCCAATATTATTATTTTTAATTAAAGTTTATTTATCCATTTTGTTTTTATCCCATTTGTTCCTCCAGTTTTGTTCACTGAAGCTGGTGAAATAAAACTGCCTTTACTCTGGCATCTGACACCAGTGATATTGGAATTTCTTAGGGTTTGAATTTTAAGCTGTGAGGATTGGCAACTTTGGTAACTCTATCAAAGGGTAACTACAATGTTCTCAGCCAGTGTCTTTCCCTTTCATTTTAAAGAAGTCAGAAATCGCTCTAGGAATTTTTAGTGAGTGCCTGAGAACAAAAGGAGAAAATGAATGCAGGACTAAAGGGATTGTAAGAGATTTTGGGAGCCCAGCCTTCCAGTTAAGCACAACCAAGCAGCCTAACTCTCCATCTGTGGCCAATGATTGCATCATGTTTTCACTTTCCTGTATTATTTATTGATTTCAACCTTATTATGCAAACATGGGAATTATATTCATAACAGTAAAAGCATTTTATATTGCCCTGCTTAGTTTATATTCATTGGTTCTACCATGGCAAAAATTCCAGGTGTTGGATTGCATTTCTAATGATTAGAATTTATGTAATTATATATTAAATCCAGCATAGCAAAGAAGTGAAAAATTATTCAGTACAGTAACTCTACTTATACATCCAGTGCATTTGTTTCACAGAAAAAAAAATATTTTCTACAGCAAGAACTGTGATGCTGTATAAATTTTGTCATGTCATATATACATTATTACTTTATTACATTAAGACTCTGTATATAAGGTCTGTTCACAGTTGAATAATCTGAACGTAAACAGCAAGCTCACTTAGAATGGCATATCACAGACTTCTTGGCAATAGATCTTAACTGTCATGTGTTTAATGCCTGACCATTATAGATGAAATACACTGACTTGCTGAAACATACCACAGAAGAGTACTGTGCCTTGAAATAGTGTATTGGTCTGGGATAGGCCTGTCTTCTTTGGTGCCAAAGTGGTCTAAAACAATTTATATATTTCCCCAGTGATACACAAACACACATTGGGAAATAGCTTGCTCACTCATGGTAGCTGAGAATTTATGTGATTTGTTAAAGTGTGCTTTAAGGAAAAGTGACCAAAGCCAGAAAATTAAGTTAAAACAGCTCCAAGTCTTCTTGCTTTATCTCTACATCTTTTAATTCTTTTTGTTATTCTTTAATATTGTTTCTGTCTCAGAAACTGTGTCACTCTATTTGTTTCATGGTTGTACTTTGGCAGTCTGTTCAGTATAGTCATCCTATCTTAGACGAAATAATTCAACTTTTAAAGAGTTTGCTTGAGTGTTTTCTAACATAAGGAAATGCTGAGGTCATAGCGTCAACTTGATCAAGATCATAATTTTATCTTGGCTAATTTTAACACACACCTTCAAGATTTTTAATGTCATATTTCTGAATCAGATTTGAGAAGTCATCCTTCTGATTTTTTTAGTTACTTTAAAAAATATCTTATAAGACACAGTAACTTATACTTTTATAAGCTTCTTTTCATTCTGTGTTAAAATACAATTATTAATTTTAAAAAATTAGTTATGTATAATTACAAAGAATAAATACATTATATTTATTGTCCATCTGTAATATACCATGCACTTTGAAAATACGATTTCATTTCATCATTATAATAATTATATGGCGTATTAGCAACTACTTTTTAAGAAAAGGAACTGAGGCTAAGAAGAGCTAAAAGAAAAGATCCTACCCTAAAGAAGCAACTAGCAGAGTATGAGGCAACTACTTAAATTCTGATAGGTCTGACTTAAGACATCACATGCACTAGCTCATATTTCCTTCAAAAAATAAGCATGCATGCTTTGTCATGATGGGTCAAATTTCTTCCCATTTTTAAAGGACAAAAAATAAATAAATGAAGTGATAACTTTTCAAAGTGATTGTTATAAAGATTTCCAGTTTGTAAACTGACAAAATATACAAGTTAAACTATATGCATTCTTACATGTTTATGGTACCATAAAACTGTTTCTAATATCATATCCCTGTTTGTCTCTTTCATTTTTGCTAAATTCTGAACTAAAATGTTCTTTCTCTAAGAACAACTCAGACTATACGTTTTTGAAAATATCACCCTCAGTGATTTCCAACTCCCAACTTTCCCTTCTTAATTGTATTTAGTTTACATGCTTTGTACTATACAGCTATCAAATGATTATTCACTTTTCTACTCTCTAACTTTTGATATCACAGAATTTAGCTTTTTATAGTTAACATTTTATGTTGATAGATACAAAATTTGTATGATCATCACTTTTATTTTTCTGGTCACCCCAAAGAGGTTGTTTGTGGACAATGACATGTCTTACATATCAGAGAAAAAGTTACCAAAACCAGAAAATTACTTTGTTTTGAACAAGGATGTAAAGTTATATTGTTTTGATATATAAAATTAATATGTCTCGGTTTTCAATAGTTAATTATAAATAACTTCATATTTGCCAAACAAATATAGTCATAAATCACTTAAAGGCCTAAAAATTAATCTTTTTCTCCCAAAGATATACCAAGCAGGGCACCAAACATGAATTTGATCCTCAGTCCTCTGAATGGGTCTCAGGAGAAGTGAAGCCATGTGAAAATGTTTCAGTTTCTCTACAACATTCTTACAGAATGTAGACTCCAAAGCAGGTGAAAGAAGAAATTGAAGAAGAGACAGAAATATAGAAAATGCTTTACCATAGAGCAAGGAGCAGAGTCCAAAAATTTCAATCACATGAAATTCAAGGTCATGTTATAATAAGGCAGATGGTTAATCAAGTATAATTCTTAAAATGAGAAGGGCATATTGTGTTTGATGTGTAGGAAATAGATTCATTATTATCCCAAAAAGTATTGAGCTGAGGAATTTCCAAATTTTCACGAGGTTATAAATGTTCTTCTTTGCAAACCCACCCTTGCTTCTTCCTCTATCTGAGAGTATTCCTCCAAATCCATTTAATTGCCATGGTATCTAATCAGTTATCCACCTGCTTTTGGGTGTCCAAAAAGTTTTTACTATTTTCTTTTTTGTTATTTCAATCTCCCCTTATGCATCATTTTTGGGGAGTTTCAGGACAACCTACAGGGAGACATACGTTCAATACCCTATATTTCCCTATAGTGGAAGTGCCTGCAGGGATTGAAAGGGGCTGAGTATTTGGACTTTTTGGCTCACTCTCCTCTCTCCCATGAAAGCACATTAATCTACTTTTATCTGATTTGTAAGTTGGGTTTTTAGAAGTGTCTACCCAAAAAAAAAAAAAAAGGCTTACTATGTAATTATCCTTATTATAACGTGTAATAGGAACAAAGTAGATACTTGTTGATTGGACATTAATTAATCATATATCATCGATGTCTCCAGCCTGACTAGAAAAATGATAAATGAAGCTTAAATTGTTAATAAGAGATGCATGTAAATGAGAGTATAGCATGTTGAAACCCACGGAGCGTAACAGTTTGATTAAATGAAACACTTTTTAGTCTATCATTTGATCACATAATCATGTTAATTTGCAGCTTTATTTTTTTCACACTCAAACTAACAGCCAATAAAGCTTAAAAATCAAAAACTCGAGTTCAATAGAAACTAAAACTCATATATAGAGATTGATGATATTATTGCATAAATTTAACTAGTTTATCAAATATCCTGAAATCAGTAATGCCACAAATGAGCTCCATTTTTTTCTCCATTCACTAGTTCACCCATGTTTTGTTGAATGTTTCTTTTCTATCTTTTAATGATTTCTCAAGTTGAGTCCACAAATCTCTAATCACTTTTAACCAAAAGTTATAAGAAATGTGGCCCCTTCCAGTCGATTTTGTATACAATTCCAAATCCCTTTCTATGCTCCGAAAGTCCTCAACATCAGTGTCCAGGGGTTGTGTTGATGATTGAAAGAAGAGGTGAGTGTAACGTGCTTCTTAAATCCCCTTTCAACTCCCGTATCTTTGAGTGGAAGGACGACTACAGGCTCTTACTCCCCTAAGGTGCTGGGAAAAGGAGAAGGCTACAGTTATCTTGCATAACGAATCTCTAGTCCGTATTGTGGAGATGCCTCATGTCCATCTCTGGCTAACAGGGGTTCCTCCTGCTACTGTGCCGTATTGATGTGGTGACCCACAGTATGCCCTGTCCATGATTGCCCGGTGCAGGCTTTCAGTGATGACTTCTTCATAGAGGGCCACTTTTGTAGCATGTTTTATCCCCTAAACCCTTTCTAGTGCTTAATTTTCTTTTCAAAAAAGAAATGACCTAGCCTGGCATGCAATTGTCTGTGTAATGCCACTGTGTAATTCTGCTTCCTCTTCAAATTTCCTTATTCGATGAGGGGCATGAAGACAAGACTTTTATCTATGTCCTTCAAGGTCCCAGGAGGCAGTGTGGATGCAAAGAGCATTCTCTCCCCATTAAATCCATGTTGGGGGAAGAAAGGCCACAACATTTCTTACTCTCCAATAAACCAATGACTGAATAACACAAGGAATCTTTAAATAATCACTTTTATTATCATTTTTGACCCTTGTATGTACTTATGTTTACTTTAGCATGCAGGAAACTTTTTTTTTCTTCATCTTGAGTTCTATTCTGCAACTCTGCAGACAATATCGTATTCAATATTTTCCCACTGATTGTCCAAAATATATTTTGTCTGTACCAGCATAATAGCAAAGTTGGAGTTTTGTTGAAAACCTATACTGTCCAAGATTTTTTGAGAATTTATTTTCAAATATTTATTAAATACGTAGTATTTACTAGGCATTTCTGGGAGGAAAATTAAAAGCATGTCTTTTGACAATAAAGAATAAATATCACTGCAATACTGTGCTATTAATTCTACAAAAGAGATATGAAGCAGAGTTTAATTGAGTAGTGCATGCAGGTGAACAGATCTTAAAGATCAATACAAGAGGAAAGAAAGAGGGTGACTGGAAAAAGCAGAGACTTTTATGCCACACTTGGAGATTGAACCTATTATTACACTACCCGAATGTGCAATTATGAGGTTATAAGCAGGAAAAAGAAATAATTAGAGATATATGAAAACATTAATCTATGTATCATTTTAATACTTTCATGGGGTTTCATTTTTTAAAACATTAATCTACCTGAAACTTTGTAAATGCTACCTTACATTACAAAGAAAAATATAATAAATCTAAAACACTAGTTAACTCATTTTAATATTGCACATACATCTTATAAGGAACTTTATAGTTTTGAATAGTAAACATTAATTTCTATAAGTTTGAATTCTTCTGAAGTTTTTAATCTCCAGTAACACATCAGAATATACATTTTCACATATAAGATTTAGAAATATTTGCTGTGAAATAGTCATGAGGTGGTAGACTAAAGAGACAGAAACCAAAGCCATAGGATTTTGCTTTTCAAGATACTGAGAAAACTAAATGACAAATTGGCTATCTTACTGTATATATTTTTGCCTAATTCTCATTTGGAACATATAAAATGACACATTCCACAATGTATTCTATGCAGACAGCAATTGTTGTCTAATTCTTGATGTGTATATGTCTACATAGATATCAGCTTTAAAATATTTATTGTCTTTTGGTCAATCAAGGTGTGGCACCATTTTAACATGAATCCTTTATTACCCTGTAGGGTCATGCCTTAGCTAAATTTACATGAACATTCCTCAACTAGTTGCTCTGTTGTTTCTCTACAATGAGTACAGTATCCACAGTAATTCCTCTGTTCTCCAGTGACCAACTCCCCTCTTCCAGAGGCCTTCTGGAAAAGGAGGTAGGAAGGCTACATATAGGAAGGGGACTGTGATTCCCTCACATACATGTCCAGTCAACCTGTGAACAATGAAAACTTGGGAAGAGCATTTTCTTCAGGACGTTGCCACTTGGTTGTTGGAGAGCAATATTAACTATCTGTCAGAGAAACTTGGGAAAATTTAAATGGGCTGAATCATGAGAAAGCCACAGAAATAATTAAAGTAAGGAAAGCAACCAATAAAAAAATGCAGTCACACAGCCAAAGGAGGTCTTTAATTCCTACGTCTGGAATCTCACAAAGGAATTGAAGACTCAATGGGGGAGAGAAGAGAGAAGAAAAATGCCAGGAACCCCAAGAGTGAGCAGTGTTTAGTGTGAAAAGCCTGTCCAAGATATGTATATTTTCTTTCATTTTCAAAATCACCCTCAAAGATAATTTTTAAAGATGGAAAAAAAACTTCTGCTTTTTTTTTTGAGACTGAGTTTCACTCTGTCACCCATGCTAGAGTGCAGTGGCACAATCTCACCTCACTGCAGCCTCAGAGACTCTCGGGTTAAAGCGATTCTCCTGTTCTCCTGCCTTAGCCTCCCCAGTAGCTGGGATTACAGGTGACTGCCACCATGCCCAGCTAATTTTTGTATTTTTGGTAGAGACAGGGTTTCACATTGTTGGCCAGGCTGGTCTCAAACTCCTGACCTCAGGTGATCTACCTGCCTCGGCTTCCCAAAGTGCTGGTATTACAGGCATGAGCCACTGCGCCCAGCCAAGGTCAACCATTTTTAAGCCCATTGCGCAAGTTCACATCCAACTGCTAATTTTTATACACCACACCACAAGCTTTCAAGTTCAAAGATTCATTAGAATATAGATTTGGCTTGTTTTAACTGTCTGAATTACCTTTTGCCTAGAAGAAATCAATATTTATGAAGTTCCATTGAAAAGTCACATTATTCATAATCAATTTTGATCAGCCTTAACATATCTCCCAGCCTTTCCATGTAGCATATTATTTTAATACCTACTTCCTGGTGAGATTTCATTTTTACTGTTAATGGCATACATGTCGACTTTACCCATCAATTTTACACAAAAAGTTCATCTCTATATCCATTTTTGCACCATGAACACAATATAATTGAATTTTATTTAATTGTTTTCTGTGGACAGCATTAAATCTCATTCCTGCACTAAATACACCAAACAGAAAATGCAAAAGTCCACACTTTAATTAAAATTTCTGCATTATTTTGACCCATGTGGTTCACTGTGTATTTCTCTTTTCTTCACATATTTTGTTTTTATTTGATAAGAAGTTTAAAATTGTATATGGGAAGAATTTTAGGAGTTGTTCTGTTAATAGTTTTCAGTTTTGAATTTCAGTGTATCTTCTATTTGTTTTTCTTACTGTAAAACCAAATAGTTACTTTAAAAAAAAACTAACAATAAAATTAATCAAATAATAGTGAAACTCACTGTCAAGCCAACATAAATAGTAAAAAAAATTTTTTTTGGAAATTATTGATTAACAAAATATGCAAAAAGTGCACTTCAGACAGCCATTGGGGTATTCCACTATTTCACTTACAGTCAAATATTTCCCAGGCAGTAGAGTATTGGAAAAAAAAAAATGACTTGCTAAAAAAAAAAAAAAATCACCTATTTATAAACATAGATCTAAAATGTATACCCTCTTTCTAATAGTACTTATTTTATTCTATAATATTTTTATATCCATTAAGGTAGAATTTAGAGAACAGAAAACAAAAGTTTTATCTACATTCCCTCAAAGCTTAATGTTGGCAAGTTAGGGGTCTAGTGTAAATATATCTGTGGATCAATATTACTCATTTTATTTTGCATCTTTTGATTTATGTAAATAGAGCACCTTTTTAGTTTCTTAATCATTCATCTACTTATAAGTTTATATTTTTGCCTTTAACAAAAGATTATAAGCAAATATTATTTATATGACATTATATTGGGAAAAGAATCAGCAAATAAACTATTAAAGAACAGAAAGGCAAGAAAAAGAGGAACACATCTTACGTTAGAAATGTAGCATATAGGAAAGGGACATTTTAAGTCATTGTGAAAGTTTGTTTTAGGGACAGTTTTTTAGACACCATCTAAAGTGGAAACCACAAAGCACAAAACTGACAGATTCAAATATCGAAATAATTTTTTTAATATGAAAAAGACAACATACATTAAATAAAGAAATGCACTAAGGCTGTTGCACATTTTCATCATATGTGTAACATAAAATTAATTTACAGGATATATGAAGACTTTATGCAAATTAATAAGAAGGATACAAACAATCCAGTTTTTAAATGGCAAATTATGTAAACAGGGAATTAATGCAAGAAATACAAATAATCAATAAAAATATAGAAGATGCCAAAATACACTAAAATATGTGTGAATAAAATTTAAAAAATACAATCATATTTTCAAAATATAAACTGGGACCAAAAAAATCAATGCCGTAAGTTTGGGAAAGAAGGTGCATTCATACTCTTACTTGTCTAGAAATTCCTTTAGCCATGTTTGATGCTTTTGAGAAAGTAATATACCATTTGATATAGCAATTTCAGTTTTATTAATATATTCTACAGGAATGCCAGTGTCTGAAAACAAAGATTTTGTACAAGTATAAACAAAAGCATTATTATAACAGCAGAAACTAGGAAATAGGCTCGATGTTTATCAACAGATGAGTAGATTTTTTTTTTTTTTTTTTTTTTTGCTATTTCCAAACTGGAAAATACTATGTAACAAGAATACACTATGTTTTTGTGTTATGATAGAGAAAACAAATAAATACTATTAATTGGAACAAGTGCATTACAGACAACATGTATAGTGTGATCCCATTTGTGTAAGTGAAAATAAACTAGGTAGACAGATATGCATAAATATGTGAGAAAAAAACTAAACACTTAAAAATGAAATAGGTAAGAATTTTTTTAAAAAACTTGCTACCCATTGTCTAAGAGAAATACAAAAAGTTTTACTTTTAAAAAATTTGTATAGTTTCCCTCTTTGCCATAAATGATTCATATATTAATTTTATGTTAATAAAACAAAGTTTAGTGTCTGTAAAATATAATAATTTCAAAAAAGGGATTATAAATGAAGCTACAGAAGTTCTTAGAAAAAAAATTAAGAAAGCAGTTATTGGAAAGAACTTTTAAAAGTTCCAAGATATAACAAGAATATTTTTAAAACTTAAAATATGAAAAATCTATTGTGATCCATAGGATCTTCTTAAAGTATGCAAATTATTCCCATTTAGAAGAATAGAGCTAGTATGTTTTATTTTTATCTTTCTCTTAGATTGCACAGCACTTTGAAGCAAGCAGCTGCCGTGAATTTTGAAAACTAAGCTGCCCTCACTTGATATCTATGCAAAAGATGATTTAAAAAATCTTAGGCATCATTGTGGTGGTCAAATGAGGATGACCCACAAAAGTGAATTATATTGAGTTAGAGTTGTTAGTTGGGGAAGGTGAAGTCAATTAATTATGTGTATAATGAATCCAGAGAGAAACATTTCATACAGAACAAGTCTGTGGAGAGTACAAACAAGCATGATTTCTGAAAATATATAATAATAATATATACAAATGACAAAAAAGAGTTTTTAAAAATTAGGAAAAAGTAAATTGTTTGTCATTGCTAAAAATAATGATAGAACACTATTCTAACTTGTCAAAAATGTTTAATTTTTCATAAACAGATATCCAAACATCTTGCCAAGACTCTCAAATCAGAAAATTGTTATTAAGTGGTAAGTTTACTAACGGCAAACTACAAGAATCCTAGGCATATAAAATATTGCTCCTAGGATTAGTGTAACAAGAGGACCAATTATCAGAACTAGTTTTCTGTTAGGTAATTTATTGCCAATACCTTCAAGCTCTGTTTAATCCATATGTAAAAATTCCAATAGAGATATTTAAAAATGTCTAGAACACATATCAATGTACGTTTATTAATATATACAGTCATCCAACTGTTAAAATTACTTAATAAAGGGTCATGTTGTTATTAAAGTCATTAAAAATGAATAATTTGGTTATTTGGTGAGTAGCAAATAGCAAATTCCAAGTCATCTAGCAGCAATAGATGATTTGGAATTTGAACCAGAAAGTTCTTAATGAAAAGATGAATCACAGAACCATGTATTTATTTATTTATTTTTATCTACGTATAAGTAACATATTTATTCCTTGAACATTATATTTGAACAATTTATATGTTTGAACATTAAACAGTATACTTCATATATACTTTCACAGCAGAAAACTACACACCTTCTCTAACTTTTTCTGATGATAAAAGAGTGTGGCTTAACTAAAATTTTCCTAGATTATGTCTGATCTAAAAAACTCAACTTCATTTGTACTCCTTTCAGTATCTTGGGGACAGCATAGAACACAGTAACCATGGTTGATAATATTACAAAATATCTGTAAGAGTGATCTTGATCAGATTGTAGATCATAGGATGAGTCAGCTGAGCTACCTGCACTTACAATTCAAGGAGAAACCCCTGAAGGAATCACTCTGATAATGCTGAATGACATTGTGACCTTACAACATATAAAAAGAAAGGGGAAATTGGTGAATCTTAGGTATTTCTCTACGGGTATTAAATCCTTACCGAGCCCACATTCTATGGGTATTCAATCCTCAAAGAACCCTGTTACTAATTATGGCCTATGACAATGCTGAGATATACCCCCAGGTTCACGTTTGGTGAAATTTGGGCCCCAACTACTCAGGCAGCCCTCAGCACTCAGTTTCATCCACACTTGTCTCTGGCAAAAGTCTACTTCACCCAGGTTCATACACCTTATCTAGGCAACGTACATCCTGGGACCAACTTATATGAATGGAGGGTAGGAGGAAACTTAAGACTTGATACTCTTGACCCAACTCTGGACAACTCTGCAGAGCCATTTTAGCTACAGAGCACCCTGTGGAGGGTTCCATGGAGTCTGTAATTGGGCTGGGACCCCAGATCTGCGTCTCACTCTTCCTCTCCTGCTTCCTCCTCTTCCTATGGTAGGAATACCAAGGGTTCTCTAAACACATATTGCCTGTCCAACTCGTATTAGAGACTGCTTCCTGAAAACCCATTCTACTACGTGTTTTAAACCTTTTTAGAGGATTTTCACTATCCTGAGAATCATCTTTACTGTCATGATGTTACCAGTGGAGGGTGTTGACTATGAGTTGTCCAGGTTCCTGTCATTTTGAACAAAGAATTGGACAAAACTCACAAACACAGCAGTAAAAGAATGAAGCGACAAAAGCATACATTTATTGAAACGGAAGTACACTCTACAGAGTGGGACCAGGTTCGAGCAAGCAGATCAAGAACACTGGTTACAGAATTTTCTTGTGTTTAAATACCCTCTAGAGGTTTCCCATTGGTTACTTGGCTACACCCTATGTAAATGAAGGAGTGTTCCCCAACTTCACTACCAGTCTGATTGGTTGAGGGAGGCAACCAGTCAGAGACTGAAGCAAAGCTACAAAGTTACACATGAAGACCTGGCCTACAACCAGTCTGATTGGTTGTTAGAGGAAACCAACCAGTCTGATTGGTTGTTAGAGGAAACCAACCAGTCCATTGGTTGCAAAAGGGGACCAACTAGAGGCATTTGCCATTTTTCATCGGCAACACAGTGAAAAGGGAGTGTGGAGAGAAGGGATTTTCCTTTTGATTCAGCTCTAGGAAGTCAACTCAAATCGACGTTAAGTTCCCTCCCTCCAGACCTTATTCTCCTGCCTCAATAATGTGTGTTAAAATTTATCTCACAAAAATATAAGAAGAAACTCATTATTGACAAGGCCAAGAAATACATATAGAGTCCCAAATTCGTGACCATTATGCCTCCTACTGCTAGCGAGAAGGCAGTAGGAATCTATTTGTTTATTGTCTGGTGTGTCCACTAATTTATGTGACTTAAACTATATGTCTTTATTTCCTTTGAGACCTAATCAAATGTTCAGGAAATGTTGTTGGTATAAACAAAGAAATCAATCCTGTTTCTGGGATCTTTATACTGACAATGTTATTTATCTAACAACGTGTACAATCAAAAATTGTTTTAAGCTTTCCTGCTGGAGTTTAAATTTGTCATAATCATTGTGGAAATTATTTCATGGATTTTGCACTCTGAATCAGGTAGTTGGTTCTAAAGCATACAATGAAGAATGCAGTCAGAATTCTAGACATTTAATAAGTATCCATGGATGTGACAGGGCAAATATCAAAAATTTTTCAGCACAATGGATAGGGATGCGGGCATAATAATTTTCATTCACTTTCCTCAGATGTATGTCACCCTCCCCCTTGCCAAAAATGACATTTTGAAACATTTTTTCAAAGGCGTTTAAAATGTCTCTTTTTAACTCACAGTAGAAGGCATTGTATAACACATTTTTGTTTTGAAAATATATGTAGAGTTATGACTTTTATAGAACACAGATGTACATGTCTATTTCTATCATCTATTAGTCAGCTGCAATTACAGTTCTTTTTAAAACCATATAGTTTAAGGCACACTTCATTGCCTCAAATCTCTTTATGATAGAGGCAAGCATGGAATATCTAAGATGCAAAGTGATATTTAAAAAAAACCAGCTACATTAAACATTTCTGGTAACACAAAGTGAACACAAGACTTAACGTGTGCTGATAATATGTATATGTTATCTGCTGATAACATATATGTATATATATACACACACATACATATGTATGTATAAAACACTTTAGTGTTAATATAGCAAAATATGAAAGAAAAATTAAATCAAATGTTAATATATGAATATAGTAAAGTCTTCTTTTGAAGCTAATTGATGATTGTGTTATATTTTTTCTTTTATCCGTAATCTTGATGAAAGTAGTTGTTAAGCATATATTTCTGAAACATATTACAATTGAAATATTGGCCTTTGTGTTACTTCTTTTATGAATATATTTGATTACAGAAATTATAAGCTTCTAGAATGCAGCAGTAATTATTAGATAGGCTCATACCTTACACAAAATTGCAGATAGTTGAGTAAAATTATCCAACCAGGGCAATATTATGCTAATATTAATGATTATAATTGCGTTTGTAATCATATGAATTTAGGTATCATTCTTTGTAAGGAAATATTTTCAGGAGGCAGTTGTAGTGCTCCACCTTAAAAATCAAACATAAATATGTACTGTTTTAACAACAAATGAAGTGGAATTTAACTTAGTTTACTCTAGAATTTAAGACAAATACTATTTTTCATTGGCAAAATGTAAATATCTAGAGGAAAAACTATAATGGTAATAGAATCACAAAGGTGTTTTAACACCAAATGTGCTATTGAATCTAGTGGCAAAGGCAGAAGTCAAGACGAAAAGATTCAACATGATCATAATACTAATATATTGATAAATAAAGTTATGTTAGCTAAATCATTATTTAGGAAAAATAAACTCATTGATAAAGTGAAAAATATAGATAATTAAAAAACAAAAATATTTAACTGCTTTAATTTGTCTTTGTAGAATAGCCTCTCAAAAAAAAAAAGGATATTTGAAGTAGAATATAATAAAAATGCTTTGATTTTTTAAAGTGTACAATTAATTATATTTCAGAAATAATCCACCACTTTCCTCATTTTTTTTTTTTTACATATAAGAAGATAACAACTAAGGCACTAACAGTTTTCATTGGTTCCTGTTTTTGTGGATTTGTGAGTGTTTTTGAGGATTGGTTTCCTGGAATTGTGAGTGCAGGTGACCTGGACAACTGGCCAACTCACCAAAGGATACACAATCCAATCAAGACCATGTGTTATACTTAACATTTATGATCTCCATGAGTTCACTTGGAACAAGAGCTTTCATTTGATCACTCTATAAATATAAAATTTTATTTTTCCTAGACCAATGAAACTCATGAAAATCATGAGCCAAATATTTAAATTTGAAAACAAAATAAGGCCAGGTGTGGTGGCTCACACATGTAATCCCAGTACTTTGAGAGGTCAAGGCAGAAGGATTGCTTTATTGTAGGAGTTCAAGACCAGTCTGAGAAATATGGTGAGATGCTCTACAAATGATAATAATACAAATACTCAGGCATGGTATGGTGGCAAATACATGAGTTTCCAGCTACTCTGAAGGTCGAGAGGGGAGGATCACTTGAGCCCAGGAGATCAAGGCTGCAATGAACCATGATCACATGACTGCAGTCCAGCCTGGATGACAGAGTGAGACCCTATCTCAAAGAATAATAAATAAATACACAAATACATACATAAATAACAATTTAAAAAGGTCACGTATTATAGAAACTTAATTTGTTCTTCAGTTCCCAATTACAGTTAGTCACTTACAAATTTCACTTTGCCAATACTTTTTAAAAATCATCTTATCCTTTAATTGCCTGTAATATCAAGGCATTAGAGCAGGAGCTATTTCTGGTACTTCGGGTCATGGTCTGTGATGTATATTGCTTCAGCTGCTCTTCAGACATTGGCATGTATTATTGCTGGATTTCTCTTAAGATTTTTAATTCCATCTGTTACCATGATACTTTTTTCTAAGACATGTCCTTATCACAACCATAGTATTCTTCAGTGGATTCTTCACAGAAGTAGAGTATGCTATTAGAAGACATTGAAAAATGCATGGTGCAATATATGACACGTTAGGGCTGTTGTAGCTTTCTCTGTCCTTAGGATACTAAGTGCATACTTAAATTATTGGTTCTTATGTCAATGTAGCATAAGAAACAAAGAGTCACTAATAATGTAAAATTGAACTCCAGTTATTCTAGCAACATGATGGTGAAAGGGAAGAAGAATGTCAAATTGTGTGCATCAGCTTTTAAGGAAGATTTCCAAAGGATGCCATAAAACTCTTCCACTGTCAGCAATTCCATTGGCCAGAACTTAGATACATGGTGACACGTAACCCCAGACAGGACTTGACATGTAATCTTTATTTATTTTGATGACAATTTCTCTAGATGAAAGTTCGTACATTGTGCAAGAAAGAGAGAATGATATTGGAGAACAATAAGAAGTTTACCCCACCAGTTGCTCAAGTATGCATGCTTCTTTCTGCCTGAACACAGAGCACTCACCTCTGGAGGGTTGACACTAAAGTCCTACCTACTGCATCTTGCTTTATTTCACTCTATTGTTAAGCAATTAGAAATTTCATTCCCAGGGCATGAGTCAAGGAGCCATCCACCCAGTCTCCTAACTATGGAGAACTCATGCTAATTTCTTCAAGTTGAAGACAATCTCCTCTGACCATATATAAATAGAAGCACATTCTCCCAAAATTTTCTTCATCTTGGGCTATTGAGAATCACAACATAGCTATCGCTAAAGACATTTTCTTCCAAACACTGTACTCTTAATATAAGCAAAAGGCATAAAGTCATGTAACCAGTTTTAAGTAATCACCTTTTTTCAGGTTCTCTGGAGTGGTCTAACTCATTTCACACACAGGTGGCTATCTGATATCTATCATACCTTGGTGCCTTAGTTGTTACACCAATATGACATCCTACTATGTATATATTTGTTTACTATTTTAAGACTTAACAAACAAGTCTTTTTCTCATTACATTTTTTGTATCCTTTTTCCTTCCCATGATTCAAGCAGCTAAGCAGATTTTTCACCATGAAAATGTTTTTAACAGCAGAAAACAAAGCAACTAGAATTCTGTTTTAAAAGCATCATCTTGGCAGTAGTAAGTTCTCTAGAAGAGACAGTAGTGCTCAACAAACATTCTAGCTGCTAACCACATTTTTTTAGCATGTTTGCAGTTAAGCATGGTCAGATAGCTCATTTCAACCAATGCTCTCTTAGATGAAATGACATGTTATAAAGAAACCAAAACATAAAACACACACACACACACACACACACTGCATGACACACACACACACACGCAAACACACACACACACAGACACACTACATGACACTCTAGCTCTCTCTTGCTCTCTTGGAAACTGAGGATCTGTTTCCAAATGTTGTCATTTATGAGAATTGGTTTTTTTTTACTGACTCTTTGAGCGACTTTGTGGAAATTGTCCCCTACCTATGCTTGTGGATATTAAGACAAGAAAACAAAATAATTCTTTAAGCTACTGGAATTTGGAGATTTCCTTACCATACTCTGATTAACACTGTTTCTGAAAGATTTTTAGGACTGAGGGGAGAAATTTGGAAAAGGCAGATTATGTAAAGATTTGGCTCCTGAGAAAAGGCCCTAAATAGTGCTGCCAACTATATAGGTCTATATGCTTCAGACCAAGAATCCTTGTGATAGAAGCTCCAGAGAGATTTGAAGACTATATGCACAGAAGGGATCTATGCCCAGATTGAGATCAGGAAAAAGCTAAAACTCAAGTAATAATTTTACAATATTATTATGATTCCAGGTAAAATGTTGTCTTTTAATTTGGGTCTTCCTACAAGTAGACACCAGGATGGAATTAAGCAAACAAGAGATTCACTGAGAAAAGTGCCTATAAAGAATAAAGGGGGAAAGTCAGAGGCAGGCAAGGAAAGCCTTTGGCAGCAAAACAGTTCTGACTCTTGCAAAATGAGAGTGAGCAGGAAGAATGATTGGGTAGAAAAATCTCAGACTTAAGGACTGTTCCAAGAAAATTTCTGCTAAGCAGATGTAGAATATCTAAGACAAAATTTTCACTAGGAGAGTCCTGCCTCCAGTAGGAGTAGGCCAGTGCCAGTACCTGTGAAATGCTAAGTAGCTGGCTGGTAACTGGGGATGGGAGGTACCCCTAGTATGTGTGTGCACCCTGGGACTCTCAGTTCTTTGTGCTTCCTGCAGACATTTCTCTTGAAGGACATCTGAGAGGCTCAGTTCTAGGAAGCCCATAGTCCATCCTTTGTGTCAATGCAGAGTCCATTCTCCATGTATGCTCAGAAAGCATAAACTGCAGGGCTCTTGTGGTGCCTGTTTTCTGAAGGGAATTTGTAAGAAGACTTAGTAAGATGATCTATCTATCTAAGCCTTCTTGCTATAATGTATGTCAAGACCAAAACTGGTACCTTTTTCTTCCTTTCACCACTACCCATGCTAAATTTCTCTCAGCTGTTAGAATAGCAAGGCTCGGTGGCTTAAATGTTGGTTTGACCAATCCCTGATTAATAAGGGATCCGGACTCTTGGGAATCATACTCTTCTACAGTCAGAGTTACTATGGCAAATCTAAGTGGATCTCTTGTGTGCACAGCCCATTGGGTAAGAGGATGATGCCTCCTCCAGCTGACCAGTGTCAATTTTACTAGAAGATGTTGACACCTCTTCTCACCTACTGGTCTGTAGACATAAGGAGTCTAAAGTTATCTGATGAAACTCAACCACATAGAGTGCAGAGCTGCAGAGATAGAAAGCCAAATGTCTCCTGATGAGTTACTGGAAGTTGTAAGTAGCCCGTTTTTGCTACCATGCATGTATTTTGAACCCATAAACACTTCCTATTGGAGATACAGTGCCATAATCTCTGATTTAATACTTATCCTGATTTCTAAAAAACGATACCCATGCAGCTTGAGAATTGCCCCCATGCTCACTCCTCATCTGTGCCTTTCATAGACTGCCCTAGCATTCTACGACGTTAACTGCCTTTGAATGCTTTTGTATGTAATGGCAATGAATAGGTTTCATGGTCATGGTCCCACTCCTATACATCCTTTGCTGTAAAATGGGTCTTCTGAGTGGATGAAATGTAGATCAAACATCACAGAAAACCTGATAATGTTGCTGGCTGGGGCTCTGTCTGCACTGATGTAAGACACTCATAGTCAGAATAAGTGTTTATATGTGAGAGTTACTGATGGGTCTTCAGGATCCAAGAAGTTTATTGTAATTGACTTGCCACCAAATGGCTGATTGGATTAGTCTAGCTATATTTTTTGTTCAAGTATATCAAAATCGGAGGGAAATAAGTATAATAATTTTACAAACTCCAGAGAAACAAGAAAGATTAAAGGTGACCCAGAGGATAAGATTAAAATGATCATATCTCTGATATAATACCAACGTTCCCCAAAGTTCAGGGTTTTTAGTTTAATTCTTACATTTAAACATGTTGCTATGGAAGGTTTTGTGATTGCTCTTAGTTTTTCCATGGAATCATAATGGTGGAGGACATTCTTACATTCCCCTGTTGTTTGACGTTTCTCTATTTGTGAAGTGTTGCATATTAATTAACTTTTCCACTGTAATCTCATTTTGAAGCACAAGCTCTTTATTGCTCTGGTTTCTTTCCCTACAACTTCATCCCAATTGTAGGTATAGCCCCCTCTTCTTCAGAGCACCAGTAATGCAAGGCTGTGATGTCTAACGGATTTTTCTGAAGATTTTAAATCAGCATTGCCGCTCTAGTGAAGCCTATTGTCTGATGCTTTTTAGAAACAATTTCACAAGTCTATTTCTTATTCCAGATATATATTTTTACAAAAAGACAAGAAAACTATTTTTCTTCCTAATTGTACAAAAAAATACAAAACTATATCCACTGCTCCCCTTTATGTAGAACAACTAACACCATTTTCCTTCAACTTTTCTGTCAAGTCTAACCCAGGACTTTGCATAGTTTCTGCTTCAAACCAAAATGGCCTCTCATGTTTTCCTCTAAAAATAGGCTTCTACCTCAAGTTTCCATGGTTAGAGTAATAAAGTGTTACCAGAAACACCAAAATGATCTTTTTCTCTTTAATTCTTTTATATGCATGTACCAATGATCAATCTTTCATTTTACCATAATAGTTTGTTTAAATAGAGGTGAGGATATAGAAAAGTTTTGCTCCTCATTTTTTTCATGATAAAATGTTACAGATTTTTACTAAAAGTTTATTTATTTTATTTACTTTATTTATTTGCTAAAACCATACAGGCTTTACTAAAAGTGTATTTATTTCTTGCAAATCTCTGGACTTTAATTTTCCCTTTGTCACTGAGTGATTAAAAGATAGATATAGTATAATTTGAGACATGTAAGAATTTCTGTGAACTATTCTCTGAATTTAAAACTTTCTATGCTTTAAATAGCTTTGATCTATATATAGGATTATACTTTTAGTTAATATACATTATATCTCATATATTATGTGTTATAAATATTTGACCCACATATAATGTAATATTTAGCTAATATATGCATTCTGTGTTATACATAGAAGTTTACTTCAGATCTAACTCATATTGCTCCTGGACAAGCAAAAGCCGTAATGCATATACCTAGTATATTATTCATATATTTTATTCTATCATTTATCACTAAACATATCTACGTATTTCATATGTCATTTGTTGTAAAATATGTGTATTAAGTAATATGAAACACTATATAATGACATAATATAATGTTTGTAAATATGCCAAGTGTATATTATGGCTTTATTCTCTCATGAACATTGTGACTTAAATCTGAGGTAAATATCTTGCCTTCCTTAAAAGAATATAAAATAAATATGACTTTTCTCTCTGTGATTTTCAAGACTTGTGGAAACTGTTTAATGTAAATTTCCTCATCAGTCATAAAACATCTCTGAAACACTTGTCTCTGAAAAAAAAATGTACAAATGAAGGAATTTGAAAAGATTCCAAGATTCTGACGCAAAATACTTTCAAATATTAAGCCATTATCAAGATAATATACAAGAAACTTAAAAGACTAGAAAAAAATGGTGTCTCCAACTTTGCTTAAGTCGGAGATTCCTGTGGGGCAGATGAAATGCGTGTTTAGATGAACAACCTTGCCTGGCACAGGGGTAGACATCTTCAATTCTAAGATCATCTACAAAGATGGATATGTTGGTGTGGAAAGCAATTGGTCCACCATGGATGAACTTTGGCAGAAAAATACAGCTTTTTGTGGATGTCCAGGTGCCATTTCCATAATCTGCAACCAACCCCTCCTTATAATTGGGCTATTTTGAGAGTCTGTCCATTACTTTTCTCACTCACATAATGCATTACCAAACATGTTACAATGAAAGAAACTTAAGAAAGAGAATAAAGAAGTTGAAAATATTGAGGAACAGGTGAATGTTTTTGAAGATGAATGAAAAAAAGAGACAAAAGAAAAATCTGTGTCAAACTTCTATCATAAGGAAATTGTATTTCTTCTATCTTATTACCCTTGTTATTATTTAAGAAATAATATAGACAATTTTAGTTTTTTTAAAATAAATTTACGTTTGAAAAATGCATGAAATTCTTCAGGATATAGAATACCTATGCTTTGTATTATACCTGTTAACACAGCTCACTAGTTCTAACCACATTCTAGGTCAGTTAAAACTAGGAGGAGTCAGCTGGGCATGGTGGCTCATGCCTATAATCCCAGCACTTTGAGAGGCTGAGGCAGGCAGATCACGAGGTCAAGATATTGAGACCGTCCTGGCCAGCATGGTGAAACCTCGTCTCTACTAAAAATACAAAAATTAGCTGGGCATGGTGGCATGCACCTGTAGTCCCAGCTACTTGGGAAGCTGAGGCAGGAGAATCGCTTGAACCTGGGAGGCAGAGGTCAGAAGGCAGATCCCAGAAAGATCAAGATCAGGTTCCTACAAGCTCAACAGTCCGCATAAACTGACTGCAATTGGAGTTTAAATGGTCAGATGAATCATCCCATTTCCTTATTCACTGGAAGTAACTGAGTATAGAAACAACTAAAAACATAAGATATGATAGTTATTTATATTTCTCTCTCACCCAAATGTACTGTAAATAATCTAAAAACTTCAGTTTATGGGATTACTTAAATGGTTTAAAATTTTTTTCCATTTAAATATTGACATGAATGGTATCTAAATACCCTCTTATCTTTAAATATTTCTACATTTTTCGTAAAACTTTTGCAGTTAAGTCTGTCAACAAATAACTTAAATTTTGTATGAGTCCTCCTACTTCTGTGTTTTGCCCTTGCATAATAAAACAAGGTATCAACTTCCAAGGACTCTGATGTAGAATGAATAAGAGGTTGGGAGTAGTGCCTGACAAATAGTGAAGTGTCCATTAAATAGGCATTATGAACATTTGAGGGCATATTCATCTTGACACATCCTTCTCTTCACTGTTGCTGCAGCAGAAGCATAATGATAGAGAGCAATCAATCAAGTTACTTGCATGTCTGACATGATTGTTGGAAGTGTTACTATACAGCGTTGAACAAAATGACACACAGGAAGCTGACATGTGAACACTTCCTTTCTGGTACACCTTAGTGGATGCTCTCTCCGACTGGGCCAAAGGAGGCTGCAATAATCAGGTCGGCATGGTCCATGCTGCCCTTAGGATAGCGATTATTTAATTTATGAATAATTAAATCATTTATTAATATTCACAAATATCTATAGAGTAATTACAATATACTACCAAGAGGAGTCCTCTGCCTCTTCACATATCTGTGAAGTGACTAACGAATGAATTAGGTGAGCATTGGGCTTTGAGATTAGATTGCATGTGGATAAATGCCAGGGAACAAATAAACCCCAGTAGAAATTCAGTTTAACTTGTGCCCTAAGAGAAGAGTGATGTTAAACAGGCCTGCAAAGACTTTACATACTGTAATGCTCGACATAATTTTCATTGACACAAAAATCAATCAAGAAGTATATTGACTGGTATTACAAATGCAGAAAAATAACAGACTCATATAATTTTTCTCCATTTTCTTTTTGTCTTAGGTATGTTTTGAGTATGTAGTAGGGCTAGCATCAGTGTGAAAGAAAAACAAAGTTTATAATTCTAACATTTGTTCAATGAATATTTGAAAATAAATTATATTTCAGAAAAAAATCTAGATTGAACAGATTTCCTGATAATTTGGGTGGGAAAACTTTGTACCCCTTTTATTCTGAGAGAGTTTACTTGATCTCTTAAATTTTTAAACCTTGGATGTGAAATTATGTCTGGCATCTGATTATAACAGACTCTTCTCAAGAGCATTGTAGATGTTAACATGTTCCAAAATTACAGTGCCTCAAGATCTATCAAATGGCAAGGTTTTCTATGCCCTGTTGTTATTTGATTTAAAGTCATTTTCCTTTGGACATATCCAGCTGAAACCAAGCACTCATTTAAAGATAATGTCTGCAACCACTGCTGCTAAAAGTAGGCCTTGAGTAATTCCTCCAGTTTCTTACAGGGAGAAAATTTGCTATATTCTTCTTGATGGAATGGTTCCATATATTTTTCAATCCAAAATAGCTCTCTGTGGTTTCAAGATAGTGGTCACACGCAGAGGTAAATGGTGGAATGTGTATATATCTAGGTAATTATTAAATGGGTTTTTGGGATTTCTTGGTTGAAAAGTATCTTGCTCATGCAGAGAGAGGATGTAGTAGGTCAAAATGAGCTCAGTGTGATAGGCCCACATTTTTGTTGATGTTCCTTTCCTTTTAATGGATTTTCTCCATTATCGAACCATGCCACTACCATGCTGCAGCAAGGAGAAGGTCTGGAAAAGCTGCTTCAAAGCCAGCCTCATCAAAATGGTGAGCAACTAGGACTGTTATTTGTTGTAGATATTCAATATAATGGGCACTTAGAATATGTTTCATAATTATTTGAATAACCATCACGATGTGTAAGGATAGAATCAGATTACTTCAGAGACTCTTTGCCATGAAAAGGAGTCTGATAGGTTCACCATGAGTGGATTTAACTGTGGAGTACTTAAGAGCTGTCCCTGAATCTGCCTTCACAACCTGTGTTGTGAGATAATTCAAGAGGCTTATGCAAGTGACAACATAGCCATTTCCAAACATAACACAGTATATAGGATCCTAGGTACAACCTTAATTGCATTACTTTCATTTGTAAGATTAGGTAATGAAGAAAAATGCAAGGGAGGATGACATTATATGCCTACATAAGTTTTTATATATAGAAAGTTCCTATATTAAAAAACAATTATTTGTGCAATTAGATTTAGGGTGATAAATTCTTCTGGATGACATAGTGCTAATGATATTCTCAGATTATTTTCCACAAGAGACCACAGAAGCTAAGTTAAAAGGAAGTTATCTCTATTGCATAGCTGCCCTTTTTAAAAAAAAATGTCAATAACTTATTTTAAATACCTTTCCTTTATAATTAATATTATAACTAAAACCTCATGGGTTTTAGAAGCAAAATTTAATTAACTTACTTTAAAGAAAATGAAAAATATTAAGAACAAATACCATTTGCTTCCATGCTATTTGCCTGTAGCTATCATACCCAGCAATAATGAGCTTTCAGTGCTCCTATCATCTCTCCTTTGACTTTGCCGAACACTTTCACCAAAACCACCAGGGTCCCTTGTCCTGGCACATGCTCCTCGTTATCACATCTCCCACTTCTCATACCAAGTGCATGGTCTTGGTATTACAGTTTTCTTCCTTGAAATTGCAAATAGCAGTTACTGTACTGCAGTATTTACAATGATAAAATCTTGGCATTCGAGAGAACTTTAAATTGCCTCTAATTCATGGCCAGCTAATTGTACAATCTCACCCTGGCCTCAATAATGTTAATAATCAGATCCACATGTCCCAGTTTCCACGTGCTGAGTTCTGTCATAGTTTGCCTAGCTATATGAGTATTTTCACTAATAGCAATTATAGTAATGAGAGAGTCATAGACTAGACATAATCCATCTGGAGATATTTAAAAATTTTAATGGGCCAACTACTGAACAGTAATCAGAAGTATAGTGATAAAGTTGCAAAGTGAAACAATCCTCTTTCTTGCAAATTTTCTTAGATTTTCATGCAGGGACACAGAAAATTTAGAAATAGTCCCAAGGAGAAAACTTAAAGTGACTAAAATATTTGAAAAGAAAAAGAAAATCTGAACCCAGAATACATAGCTCAGCAATGGAATGGTTTTCCACGTAACCAGTTCTTTTTCATTGTCATCAAGAATAAGAAAAGAAAATATTAACAAGCAACATTTAGCTTATTCTCACTTTAAGCTTCCTGACTCATACTATAAAATTGTTGAATATTTTAACAAAGACAATTCTGTAGTCTACTTCTCTGAAACACACACACACACAAACACAAACAAAAATGCTCACTCTTACACACCTCCAAAGGTACCTACGACGGTGTCTATTTTATTTATTTTGATTTTTAACAATTTATTTTAGTAAATAGAGATGGAATCTTGCTATGTTGCCAAGGTTGGTCCGGGACTCCTAGGCTCAAGCAATTCTCCTGCCTCAGCCTCCCAAAGTGCTAGGACTACGTGAGCCACCATGTCCAGCCAGAAGTGTCTAATTAAGTGATTTTAGTTTGCATTTTCCTTTTTAGCATCTTTTAAAAATAATATTGCATGTAAAAGTCAATACTCTAGGTGATTCTAGACTGATAGTGCTCTACTAACTTGATTTTTAAGGTGTATTTATCATACTAATTCCAAGCAGAATTGAAAATAATTGGTCCTGTTGAAAATTGCTTATTCTTTAAAAGAAAGAAAGTATAAGTTTTTAAAGCATTATATAACATTTCAGTGTAGTAGCAATTTATTAGTAAGAAGTTTTTTCAAATTTGTTATTTAAAAAGCAAACAAAATAATATAACAGCCTGGTTTATAATCTGTATTGAAAAGTTCAGCAACCTTTTAATGTTCCCTGTGACTTAATTAATCTTCAATAAATTAAATTCTTCCACTTTATCACATGTTTGAGTAAAATAGTGTTTGATTCTCAGACTAATTATAGAAGACACTGCATAACTATCAAAATGATGGACCCCCATGATCACTGTGAGCATTGTCATCACATTGGTCATTTATTGCCAGACCTCAGTGTACTGGGATATCTATCCTATTTTTGTGTTGACTGTTATTTTTGAGAAGTGCCATTTAAATGAATGGAAAACAAAAATAAATTTAGACAAAGCTCATAGCTTAAATCTGTTTTGTATAGCAATATTATGGCTTAAATAATATACTAACACTTTGACAGTTCAATAACATGCCCACATTGCATCTAGACATTATAATCTGCTACAATTGCTACCAGTGGAGGAAAAAAAAATTGTATCAGATGCCCCATGACACATCCCTCTTCTACTTCATCAACCAATTTTAGGAGATATACATTTGGATCCTATTTCTTAAGGTAGAAAAAAAATCTTAATATGGGAAAGGATAGAGCAGCAGAGATTTAAATTGGTTTGGACCTATACTTAAGGTATTTAGGCTATCTTGGCAGCAGATGATGTAATCCTTTAATAAGGAGGATACACAGCTATTGACATGCTAATCAGGAGCTCCAGTGGTTTCAGAGATTGATATTGCTTTGCTAAAGCTATTGTTGATAATAAAATTACCAGAATTGTTGAGTTCTTTGTGCCTATGAAAGAAGGGTCAAAGTTTCAATAAAAGTAAGTGATCTCATTTCATATAGCTTTTGTTAATGTCATCCTGTTCCAAATAATAGGGCAGAAATAAATATTAGAGATATAGCGTTGAGTATTCTGCACACCTGTTGCATTTATATTTCTAACATAAATTGTGTTTTTGTATAGTAAATTGGCCAAATTGTGGTCGCAAAAAGGGGATGCCTCTCCTTTCCAACTAAACGCTAAACATTACCTAAGGAAATCAATCAATTTCAATAAGAAGAATAAAGCTAAGCTAAACAAAATTTATCCAGTCTTATTTAAGATTTTGACATGAAATTGAGGCTTACGTCTGCAAAATCAGTTGGGATTCACTTCTACCTTAGATCCTGCTACTTTGTTAGAAAAATGTTGGCATTTTTACTACTTCTATAGATAAGAAAAAAGAATGGAAGGTGAAAAGAGAGAAAGACAGGAACTAAGGACAGGCAGGCTGCAGGAGACATAATTAAAATCACTCTCTAATAAACCATGTTTTTTAAGTGAAAATGTTATATGTAGACTATGAAATTCAAAAACGGAAAATAAATATTATTTTTCTATTCTCAAGTCTTCTCCATGGTGTGGTAGCAAGGAAGAGTGTAACTGTATTACTGCCAGCAAGCATATAAAATTACTAATTGGAGAAAGAAAAAATTAAATTTGGTAAGGAAATGTTTGTTTATTCTCCCATGCTTTGAGATAAATGATTTCTACCAAAAGTAGTCGATGTTCCTAAGTAAGAGGTAATTCTTAGGGATCAATATGGAAAAAAAATGCCGTGAAGAAATTTTGACTTTCTATCCTTACCCTAAAAATGTTTATTTTTAAGTAAAATTTCCTCCTAGTTTTAAAAATTCTTATAATTTTAAATTTAATATGTGTGTAACATGTTGAAAACTACACATATGCACACATACACACACAGACACACACACACAAACACACATATTATGACCAAATAATGTAAAATGACCATATACTACTCATCAATCTACATTAAAATAAATAATGATCTAAAAATCAGACTACTTTTCAGAACTCTGCAAAGATCATGTAAAACAACATAAAAATAATACATTGGGGGAAAAAAAACACTAAAAATGACAAATACATTTTGCTTCCTTACCAAATAAGCAATCAAAATCCATGGGTTTACTTAGCAACTGTCCTGCTTACAAGGTTCTGCCTCTTGAATTTTGGAGTAAGTCTAATCCTCCCTGAAGTTTCCTTTACTGATCCAGCATTATCCCCAACTTATTTCTGCCTGGTGATAGTATTAATTTGTAGAAGTCCAGTTAATTCTATAAAAAACTACACAGTTATGTGCAATCAGAGAGCTCACATATTCTAGTCCAGGTTACTTTTCACTCTATGGCATAGGTACCTGGCTGTGCAGATCATCTTCACTGAAAGGAATATTAAACAAGAATCCAAGGTAAAAGCACATCCGGTTAAAGAGTTCACAGTATTCCTGGGCCACGGAGAAAAATGTGTTCCTCCTCGTTCCTTTCGTGTGACTTCTGGTGAATCAGCCTCCCTGAACTTTAATTTTTTTATCTGCTTTTTTTTTAAAGTTTGTTCCCTGTCCATTTAAAGTTATTTTGAGTATCAATTGAGATGTACATGAAATGCATAAGGTACAAAGTCTTACACAAATGTAAACTCTTCCTAGCACAATTGCTGTCATCATTACTGACCAACGTAAACTTGTTGCCCTAAGCCATTAAATATTCATGGTTGAATATGACTAAATCACAATGAAAACAATGAATGATTCACAAGCCAAGCCCAAAAGACAAATTATAAAAACATAACTTATTTCTAGATGGATATTTCTAGACCTTTAAACATTCCTAATAGTATGGCCCAAACTCCTATGGTTCTCTGAAATAAAAAAAAATAATTTCATTATGTTCTGCATATTATAAAGTGTGATATAAACATTAAACATAAGAATTCCAACACTGTGAGGTCAGTTTACAAAACAAAATCTCAGAATCCACATGAGCTTATTTTAAGGAATATAAAAGCCAACAAATACTAACGTGCACTGAACAAAGACTTTGGGCCAGGCAGTATTATAAGCATGCTCATTTAAACCTCATAGTATGCCTATTAGAAAGGTAATATTAATTTTGCAGATGAAGAAACTAAGGCATAAGAAGTTCAGATAACCTGGCTAAAGTCCCACAGTTGGCAAAAATGAAGTCAAGAGTCCATGGTGTTAAATTACTACACAGTGTTCTCTCTCTAGTGAGATGCTGACCAAATATATCACATGTTACTGAAAAGCAAGGCAAATGAGAAATTCAGAAATAGAGATTGCATTAAAAGGCTCTATATGATATAACTTATTTAGAATAGCTGAGTACTGAGCCCTACACATTTCAGGTGTTCAATAAATGTCAAATTACACTAAATCTACATGTAGTAGTAGGGCAAAATATGTAGCAAAAACGTAGTTTTCAAGGTTTCTGTATTGTATACTTTATATGTGTAAGTGTCTAAGTGACAAAAGTTCCATTTAAATGACTATATTCAGTAGGCAGGGCCATATTATATGCCTGGTCTTTGGCAAAACTGTTAAGTATAGAGAGAAAATTCCTACCTTGTCTACTCGATAAACTAATAAAATTTAAAGCTATTTTAATTTAAACACAGCCATATTTATGTTCTGATACCCAAGAGAAATATCTTTTTCATTTCTGGGGACTGGAGTATCTACTGAATTAATGATCCCTCCCTGTATAACAAGTTACTCCAAAATATAACAGCTTAAAACAGCAAATGTACACACAATAACATGCATCTATTGGCTCCTACTGAAATGTTGAACTTACTTTACTTGTCTTTTCGTAACTGTGTCTTTTTACAAACACATGTTCTCATTTTTTATTATGACTTTATGATTGAAAATGCTTGGTCACCAAGTGTGAATGTGATCAGGTTTAGAAGATATTGCCAAACAGTTTTTCAAAATAGTCATATCAATTTAAGTTATTTTTATTTTAGATATTCTGGCAACTGTGCTGTGGTTTTGAGGTTTTCATTTTTGTTTCCTGTTAATGACCTTTAGCATCATTCATAGAATAGTATTTGGCCAATTGGCTATCCTCCTTTGTGAAGTGACTGTTGGGTTCTTTTGCCCATTATTCTTTTGTACTGTCTCCTGCGGGACGAAGAGGGTGTTATTGGAGAACTTTATCTAATTTTTTTTATGGGTTTATAGGACATATTTATCTAATTTAGATATGCATACCAGTTTGTGGCTTGCATTTTCACTCCCTGGAGGATTTTGACAAAGAAGTTATTAATTATGATGGAATTCAATTTAACTTTACGATTATTAATTTTTGTCCTGTTGAAAATATCTGTCACTTAGAGTCATAAAGATACTTTCCTGTATTCTTTTTAGAAGTTTTTTGGTTTTTTTTTTTTTCTTTTAGCTTTCATATTTCAACTACTTTTTTTCCCTGAGTTAAGGGTTGAAGCTTTGGGTAAAGATTTTCTTGTTTTATTTTGCATGGATATCCAATTAATTTAAAAAATCAGTTGTTATAAATTATTTTTTATCCATTTTACTTTGGAGCCACTTTGCTGTAAGTCATGTAGCGTGTTTGTATTTGCTTCTGGACTCCATTCTGTTTTACTAAATTATTAATTCCTACGTACCAATTCTACACAGTATTAGTTACTATATTTTATAATATCCCTTGATATCTAAATTTTTAATTCTTCCAGCTTTTTTCTCTTACAAATTGTCTTGGCTATTCTTGGCTCTTTACTTTTCCATATGAATGTAAAAATCAGCTTGTCACATTTGACAAATCTTATAATGGGATTGTTAATTGAGATTGCATCAGATCTATGCAACCTTGGCAAAGCTGACAGCTCGATAATATTGAGTCTCCAAATCTATTAATGTGATCTATCTTTCCATTTTATGAGATCTTTGTTAACTTTTCTCAATAATATTTTGCACTTTATCGTGTAATTTTTCTATCTTTTGTTAAATTCATTCTATGTGTTTGACTTATGATTATGTAAATAATAACATCTATTTTTCTTCATTTTCTCTGTGCTTGCTATGGCATATATAGAATTTGGCTTGAGCTGTATACTGAAAAACTTTGTTAGATTTACTTCCTAATTTTAATTTTTTTCTGTAGATTGTTACGGATTTTCTGCATATAGTCATGTCACATGTGATTAATAACAGTTTCTTTTCTTTCTTTGCATATTAAAATAATTACTTTTAAATTTGTTTACCCTATATTACACAATAAAATATCTATTACAAGTGTAAACACATGTGGTGATGGAGAATTTTTTTTTCTTTTCCCAAACTTGGAAATATTCTAATATATTATGATTAAGTATAATTGCTTACCATAGAGATTTTATGCATACCCTTTATCATATTAAGTCCTCTACTGCGAGATTTCTAACAATATTTTAATAATAATGCCTGCTTAATTTTATCAAATTATTTTTCTGTATCTATGCATGATGATATAATGGTTTCATAAAATCAAACGAATTTTTGCTGAAATAAAGTTCTCTTGGTCACAAAGTATTATGCTTATTTTAGTAACTTTCTAAAGCTGATGCAATTTAAACTTACCAAAAAATAGCAGAACAATGAAGGAAAATCACATTTACCCTCTATCTATATTCTGTGATTGTTTACATTTTACTCATTTTCATTATCCATCTATCTACAAGTCTATGTATTAAAAGATAAAAAGATATCTAAAATATCTTTCTATTCACTTATCTGTCCTATCTATTGACCTGTCTACATGCAATCCATCTCTGTGTCTCTCCATATATATACATATGTGTGTGTGTATATATATAATACACATAATTATTTTCTGAGGTATCCCAATATTTAGATATTTTCTAAATATCTACATAGACAACATAATTATCTGAGGTATCCCAATATTTAGATATTTTCTTATATAACCACTATATAATTATCCATATCAGAACATTTTTACATTAATAAAATACTATTATAGAATTCGTCACCCAAATATTTGGAAATAAAGCAAGAAGTTCCGGTATGGACAAGTTTTTTTTTATCCAGGCTATCACACAACAATGACTAAGACCACACTGTTCAATGCTGTTCTCCTGTAAATTAGACTTGTCATGTGTTCCCATAAATATATCCTCTTGGCCTGGCCCTCCAGCACTCCTGGCCACTCATCTGAAGAGGTATCAGAGCTCACAATTACTAGAATATGCAAAAGTCCTTCCTCTATAGTGGTACAAGATCTTTCCCCTTGTTGTTGGTTGGCATGGTGTTCTATTCGACTAGTTAAGCATGCAACCTTTTGCTGTTAGTGTTATTGTCCTTACTAGCTAATCTGATATCCTGTCCAGTCTCCTGGAAGAAAGCACCTGCTAGGACCTCTATATGATTAGCAAGCATAAGAGTAATGAGAAGCTTTCAAGAATGTTCTTTCATCCTGACTGCACACCAAGACCAGCTCCAAAACTCTCCACAGAATATTTGGTATAGATGGTTCAGTGTTGATTAAACCACTACTTATGTTTTTGCTATTAAATTTTGATAAGCTTTTGTGTAACTTAGAAAAAAATTAATACATGCAAAGTCATGTGTGTCCATGGGACTAAATTGGGAATTCCACCCTCAATTAGAGTTCCATCTGAATGTGCTATAAGACTTTTGGTAGATGTCTTTGGCATACCACTGAAAGCAAGTTATTGGAAATATCCAGCCATCAAGTCACATCAAAATTGTCCTCCCTTGAGAGTTCCACTTCAGTTTACACTACATGCATTCTATGCACATTCTCACATGGTGTGTAAAAAGTAACAAATCAAGCTTTGGCATAACGTAGGAGGGCATCAGCAATATACATCCCATCACGTTTGGTATTTATGTTAGCAATAGATTTTGATTTTAGGCACCCAGAATGAGGAAGCTATGATATTCAGTATTCTCAGCCCTATATTCATTGGTCCTATGTATCTCAGATCGTTTACAAAAATTTAAACATAATAATCAGTTTTAGCACTTAAACCATGAACCACAAGGTAACTGAAGGTAAATGTAGTGGTTTTAAAATTAGAGGGTGTTCTGTTCCTGCTCTTTCCATGGTATCCAGGTACGGATTTTAGGCCAAGCTTCTGAATTGTCTAAAGACTAATTCCCATTAGCTAGAGGAAATAAGTCCAGAGACTTCACTCAGCGATGCCATTTTGCTACCAACACATCTGAGAGAGAGAGAGCTAAGAGTTTCCTCTCTAAGGCACTCTTCAAAGGCATGGTTGTCTTCCTTCCTGGGATTACTACCCATATATGAGGACCTATATCCATTTTTTACCTGATTTAACCCACAGACTTCCCCAATACTTGGAATTTTCTGACTCAGATGTATTATTCACACTTAGGGAGAATGATCACAACATTTATGCTAAGACTTGCCTCACTCTCATCTTCAGGTCGATGTAATAAGATTTAAACGTTAAAGGATCACAAACCTGTCCCTGTTTCTTGATAATAAGGCCACAATTATTGTTACTCCTAACATGGTTACACGGGATAAAATTAATATACACCCTATGGTACCATTAGGAGTGTGTGCTGGCAAATTTAATAATATGGCTGTTGTTTCCCATGCATTGATATTTTCTTCTTGGGCAATCGTAGTTTAAATGAGCCTGAGACCATCATAAGAGGAACATATAAAATAAAAATTTGGGGATTTGTCCAAATTATTAAAATGTATATTTTCAACCTTTTCCCATTACCTCATTCTCATCTACTCTCAGAAAAATTTCCAGTGGAATTTCCATCTTTATTCTCTTCATAATCAATCTAGGGACATATTTGTGAAAGCCAGGCTTTCAGTTCTGACCCATCTCCTTTTTAGTATAATGAATATTTAATTTGACCATTCTAAATTTCACTGAGAATACTGCTTTAATGGTAATAAGAAATGTCATATTCCGACATAATATGCTTTCTTCCTGTTTTCATAAATTGATACCATTCAAAGTCAGCAATTTTACTAGAAGAAATATATCAACATGGTTCAAATTTATAGAGAAATCACTTTTTCTATTTTTAAACTGCCTTTTCTATGTTTGCTTCTATTAGAGGATAAGTAATGCCTACAGTAGAGTAAGTCTCCATTGCAGTCAGCACCCTATTGCAGCCAGCCCCCTGGAGCTTCTGGTAGAGCTGCAACAAAATCCTCTTGTCAGATGTACATTGGTAAATGTCCCAGGAAATTTTATCATCAGCGCTTTTCCAGTGGTTTCTTTGCCTGTTGACATTGAGAGAGGTTTTTAAAAATTACGTTAGTGGTTACAGTAGGTGCAAAGAGGGGTGTATGGTCTCTCAAACCACTGGTGCATGGCCTGAGCATTCCTGCTATGTATTTCACATGCATGTCTAGGGATATAACACTTCTACTTTAGAATTTCAGGTCCTCTTTGAATTAGAAACTTGGCTTTAATATGGTGATTAAGAAACACGGATCACTTTAATACTTGAAATTCCCATAGAAATTTTTATAACTCAATGTATCAGGTGGGCTTTTTTTTTTTTAATTGCCCTGTTATCTCATGCTTATTCACCTGGCATTGAGTAAGGACATTGGCTATGGTCTAAAGTTCTAAAAATATGTAGACACTCCCCTAAAAAAGTAGAGCACTAATTCCCCTTCTAGCACTCTACTCCCTCTGCTAACTTGGCCTCTCTTTCTTTCATCAGTTGTACCTTCTGCATGGCTTATTGCTGCTCATCTACAAACAGCAAAGTGTTCCCGATCCTGAATTTCTTATCCAATAACCAGACATTGTTTTTAAAACACGAAGCAATGTGGGAAGAAAGATCTTTAAAAGGCTGCATAATTGTCCCTTTCAGCAGTGAAACAACTTTCTTACATAGGCATTGCACTGCTCCTGAGCTTCCCTTGGGAATACGCTCTTGAAAATACTACCTCTGCTTAGTGAGTAAACTTTACAGGACTGACATCTCTCTCTAATCAAATATCTCTTTGACATCACACAGAGATGATCAGTGTTTCTGACCTCAGAATTTTCTTGACTCAAGAAATTAGCTACCATCCCCCGCAGGAGGAAGCTAGCAATTGTCTTTCACAGGAGCTATTCTGAAAAACTGCATTGAGCATATTTTGAGTGCAAACGGCAAGAACACTCTGCCCGTAGCCTTGACTGATTTCTGTGTGTGACACCAGTCTGTGTGTATTGGGGTATTTTGTTTGTTTGTTTATTTGGTTTTTGTTTTTGTTTTTGGAATATTTTACTAGCATCATTTGAACAGTTGGCTTATAAGAATCTAGCAGAACTTCCTGAGCTACAGTCTTTTGTAAAATTTCAAATTCTGTTTCAGTTCAGCCTCCATTCACATGCAGGTATCTTTTCGGTCTTTTGGGTAGAGGGATCAACAGAATTCCTATGTAAAGAATGTGATTTTTTCAAACCTATTAGTCTCTGAGATTCTTGTTTAGTGGCAGGGTCAGTGAGAGCGAACATATTGCTCAGAGTTTGAAGAATGTCCACAGTTGCTCCAGGAATTTCACAGACTGAGATAAAGCCTAGAATTCAAGCTGCATTTATTAGAAGGCTTCTATTTGTCATCCAGGTAACTATAGTCCTCAATGCCTTCTACACTTCTTTCGCTGAAGCATCAGTCACAGTATCATCTAACAAACTGATTGCCAAGCCCAAGACCTACCTTGCTAAATTATGGCAATCAGTCAGCAAATTCAAATATCCTTGTGAGAGTATGGTAAACACAGTTAGAATCCAAGCCACCAACCTGCAAATTGTTCTTGCTGGACTTCAAAATTACCACTGGAAAGAAGACATTAAGGAAGACAGTAATGGTGCACCACTCCTCCTTGACTTCCTGTATAGCCTTTCACATATCAGATATGGGGAAGTAATTGGAGGAAATACCTTGTTTAATCCTTGATATTAATAATTTACTCTTAACATACATGAAAAGGTAGCTTTTGCCATCAACACTTCTACTTCATGTATTGTTACAATCAGAAAGAGATCTCACATTTGTCCTGCAGCAATTCAGTATTGTTTAAATAAACTTAAAAATTGATGGGTTTGGAGGGTTTGGGCAATTCAAATATTACTATTCATCATGGTTAATTGAAACTGGAAAATAATGGACTTAGTTGGTATTCCCTACAAAACAGATATATGAATTCCTATTCATACACAATGTCTCTCCCAGTTATGCATTCAGGTAAATGGAATGAGTCCACAGAATATTTTCTGTAATCACAGATTCTTACTTGTAACTTAGTCCTCATCTCAGTCCTTACCTTTCATCACAGCACCATCATAATCTCTATACATTTTGAGAATTTCACAGTGCCATTCCACAGTGCTTACTGAGCACAGGCATCTGGCAATCTTAAAAAAGTTTTGCATACGAACTCATCTACTTCACCCAGGTCATGGGTATGGCCCAACATCCCTCACGAGGAATCGAGTACATACATCTCAAACCTTTCAATGATACTTACTAAGTAAGACTTTATGGCTCTCAATGAAGAGGTAATTCAATTGCCTTGTAAGATATTTCGTGCTCTGAATCATGATAACCATGATTGGATTTAAATATTTGCAATTTAAGCTAATTATAGCCAATGTTGTAAGGCACCTTAAGTAATTGGAGGAGGACTGATAATTTGTTCTGCCAGTTATTGACAGTGGGTTCTTAACTCCTTAGTGGAAATGCTGACAGTTTTTTAATGTCATTATTTTATTTTTCAACTGTTCTATTAAGATATAATATGCATGCTCTACAAGTCGCTCAGCTAAAGTGTATATGTTTTTAGTATACTCACCAAATTGTGCAGCCATCAGCATACTCTTCAGAACGTTTTAACACTCTAGAAACAAATCTCACCACTATTATTCCCTCCACCATTCCACAACCCCTATGCTTACCCCACCCAGGCAACCACTAATTTACTTTCTGTCTCTATAGATTTGCTTATTCTAGACATTTCATATACACAGAACCATATGGTATGTAGTGATTGTGACTGGAACTTAGCATTGTGTTTCCAAGGGTAATCCATATTTTTGCATGTATCAGTATTCCATTCCTTTTTATATTATTCTGTTGTATGGATATAGTATATTTATTTATGCATTCACCAATTGATGGCATTTAGATTGCTTCCTTTTTTGGACACTATTAATAATGCTGTTATGAATATTTGTGTACAGATTTTGGTGTAAGCATACCTTTTCAGATCTCTTAGGTAAATGCTTAGAATTGCTGGGTCACATGAGCACTCTATGTTAACATTTTGAGGAACAATCAGACTGCCTTCCAAAGTGACTGCATATTCTAGATCCCTACCAGTAGTGCATGCTGTGTGAGAACTCCAGTTTCTCCACATCCTCATAAATGCCTGTTATCATTTCCATTATCCCTATTCTAGAGTGTGTGACATGGTATCTCATTATGGTTTTGATTTTCATTGGTTAATGGTATTGAGATTCCTTTTATGTGCTTAATTGTCGTTTGTGTATCTTATCTGAAGAAATGTATATTTAGATCCATTTCTCACTTGACTGCAAATCACACTTTTTAATTGTGTTTGTGTTTTTATCTTTGAGTTGAGAGCATGATTTGCAAATATTTCCTGTTCTGTGGATTGCCTTTTAGTGTTCTCAGGTTGTCTTTCAAATCATGGAAGTTTTCTTTTTTAAAAAAGTTCAATTTATCTAATCTTTTGTTGCATGTGCTTTTGGTATTATATCTAATAAATCTTTTGTCTAGCCCAAAGTTACAAATATTTATTTCAATGTTTTATTTTGAGAATTTTATACTTTTAGCAATTACATTTAAGTCTATACTAAATTTCTGATTGGTGTAAGGTATGGTTTCCATTTCATTCTATGTAGATATCCAGTTGTCCCAGAACCATTTGTTGAAAAGATGTTGTTCTTTACTCTATCAAATGATCGAGCATCCTTGTCCAAAAATCTGTTGACCAATATAGGGGTTTGTTTGGGGTCTCTTAATTCTATTCCGTTGATCTTTATGTTTTTCCTTATGACAATACTTCACGGTCTTGATTATTGTAACTTTGCTGTAAGTTTTGGAGTTTGGAGGTCCAGTCTTTCCATTTTAATCTTCTTTATAAAAATTGTTTCTATCTTTCTGTCTTCCTTGCAATTCCTCATGAAATTTAGAATTGGTTTGTCAATTTCAGTATAAAAGGCAGCTTGTATTTTGTTAGGTATTGCAGCAAATCAGCAGATCAGTTTGAGGAGTATTTCCATCTTAACAACATGTCTTTGAGAGGACTTTCCATTTATTTAGGTCTTCTTTAATTCCTTTCAACTACATTTTGTAGTTTTCAAAATATAAGTTTTATGCTTATTTTGCTAAATTTGTTTGCTAAGTATTTTTGATGCTATTGTAAATACAGTGCTTTGAAAATTTCATTTTTAGATTGCTTAATGTTGATGGCAATACAATTGAATTTTGTGTATTGATCTTGGACACTGCCACCTTGCTTAATGTATTTACTGGTTCTAATAGCTTTTTAGGAGATTCCTTAGGATTTTCTATAGAAATAGAGATGGTTTATTTCTTTTTCAGTTCAAATGACTTTTATTTTATTTTCTTCCTTAGTGTCCTTGATTATACTTCCAACACAATATTGAACAAATTTACGGTGACTAAACATCTTTATATTTTTCCTGCTATACAAGCATAGCTTGGAAGTTACTTATTATTAAGTATGATGTTAGCTGTGAGCTTGTCATAGATACCAGTTATTACTTTCAGCACATTGTATTATACCTAGTTTGTTGGGTGTTTTATCATGAAAGGGTGTTTAATTTTGCCAAATGCTTTTTGTGTCTACAAAGATGTTCATTCCAATCCTACGAAGCTATATAACTTCGAATTAGTGATAGTTAATTTTACTCCCTGACTTTTCTTATCTTACTTTTGTGTTTAATTTCTTTTGTATGACATAAGTGTTTCTTTAATGGGGTTGACTTTATTGCTCGCAATCAAATAGCCTTACATGGTACATTCAACAATTGAAGAGATACAAAATGTATTCTAAAATAAAAGTTTATATTGGTACTGTGATCCTAACCATTTTTACCTCATATTATATATGGTGTGTGTATGCATGTATGTGTTTAAAATTGTTGTTATTTAACACATACCTAGTTGTACATGTTTATTTTTCAGTAACAGTCAGGTCAAATAAAGCAAATTAATAATATGGTATTACTTTGTTTTTTTGTTCTTGGTGATTTTCTTCAGAAATACTCTACCCTACCTTTAAGATTTTATCTTCCTGTAATTTCCCATTCTCTGATCATAATTTTTATGAATCTTAAAACCATTTAGAATTCTGTATTTTTATGTTTTTATAAAGGGCTCTTAGGACATGAAACACATGATACCAATTAGCACAAATTCACTACTCACATATGGCTTTAAAAATTATTTCAAAACCATTATTTTCTGCTAAATATTTTTCAATATATGAATTGTCCAAATGGCACAAGGAGCTGTAGGTACAGAGATTATTAAAAAGGGATCGTTACTCTCAAAAGATCTCACAGTCAGCTTGAACCACTGCGAATTTCACCACCGTGATTAGTTGACCTGCATGGTAATATTTTCCTAGCACCTGTTTTAACTTGATAGCTGGCAGTGTGTTAAGTAGTTCCACAATCCAAGTTCACAGAACTAAATGCTGAGGGTCCAGTCATGACTTTGAAGGGCTTGATGAAATGTACCATTTTAGCTATCCCTCCTAATCTCTTCAACAAAAAGAAGACTGGGGAAGAGACTGTGGGTGCACAGTCTTGGAGAAACACAGAACTTGCAAGTAGATGCTATCAGTTTCCTCTTTTTTCTCCCAAGAAAAATGTGGGTGGCACTGTAAAAAGTTAATTCATTTAACTAAATTAAGTACTTATAAATACATTTTGAAAAATGTTAGTGAGCCACTGGACTGGTAGAGTGTCTGATGCTGCTGGAACATGAAAATGGAGCAAAGGAGGCATGAAAGAGCTGAAGGAGGAAATAGCCCCATTTGATATGGCAAGGGTAACACAATTTGTGTGCGTGTGTGTTAAGTAAATTCTGCTCAGCATGGTTGAGAATTAAGTTGTCTTGGATCAAATGAAAGCTACACATTGAGAAGGAGATTGCAAGATTAAAATCATATAATATAGGAGAGTACATGGAGCTGACTCCTGTTAGTTAACTGGGGATATCTTTCTCCTCTCTCTCTTCTCCCAAACACAAACATAGCACAGTAGGCCCCCAAAAGGGAGAGTGCTTGTGAGACTGCAACTCCCTGTCCCAAACCCAATGGAGTACGAGGTCTATCCTGCACCAAGGAGATAAAGAGGAGTTTACACTGAACATGGAATTGAAGCATTTAGCTGACTATGCCATGATAAATAAAATGATATCATTTAAAGAGCTGTAAGTAACAGCAAATTTGAGGAAGGAGGCTAGCCTGTCATTAATGATGCTGGCTATTCACTAAGACACTGTGGTGGTGAGTTATTCTATACACAAGATCAGTAGAAGTTAACGCATAAACGCTACTTTTTTCTTTTTATAACACAATGAGTTCTCTTTATTTCTATTAACTTTTTACCGGCAATGAAGAGCATAATAATCTAACATGTTTGGGTTAAAAAAAAAGTTTTATATATAAACAAGAGCATTTGTCAGTTATTGTATATAAGCTCTGTTCATGTATTGAAATAAGTGGATAAATACTTACATGTACCAAGCAAATAGATCTTGTTTTTAGGTGTTCAGGCTTCTATATTTTTCAATTGTTTTGGTTCTGCTTGATTTCACGTGAACTTTAAAATGTGAAATCCATTCTAGAATTAGAAAATGTTAAAGAAGTGAAAAAAATACACGATTTCTTTCTCTCAGCAGACTCTTATTCACCCATTTCTGCCTGAGTGTCTCTTTTATTCTGTGACGCTGTTATGAAAGAGAAGGTGATGAGTTGATACTAGGAGGAAGCAGTGTGAAGCATTTGAATAATAAAAAGATTAAAATATAATCATAGGAATCTTGTCATTGGTGATCACGGAATAAAAGGTGTCTTTTTAATTTCCTGTCAAAACATACGTTTGGATGATATGTATTCTTTTCTATATATAAGATAACTGACTGGGCACAGTGGCTCGCTCCTGTAATCCCAGCACCTTGGGAGGCCAAGGTGGGCAGATCACTTGAGGTCAGGAGTTTCATACCAGTCTGGCCGAAATGGTGAAACCCTGTCTCTACTAAAAATACGAAAACTAGCTGGGTGTGGTGGTGGGCACCTGCAATCCCAGCTACTTGAGAGGCTGAGACAGGAGGATTCCTTGAACCCAGGGAGTGGAGGCTGCAGTGAGCCAAGATTGTGCCACTGCACTCCAGCCTGAGCAACAGAGACTGTCTCAAACAAACAAACAAACAAACAAAAAAACAGTGAGTTATCTTGTAAATCAACTTGAATTATTATAAATACATTTTATTTGATATATTTACTTAGCATATTTTTATATGTACATTATTTTATGATGACAAAGATTTCTGATATTAGGTCTAATTTTTATCTGAAAATAAGGGAAAATGACTTTATTATATTTGATATACATCTAAATAAAAATTTTTATCTATGTAGGCATCACAATTTGGCATATCCTACTTCCAGCTACTTCCAATTTTCTGTAATTTTACGTTTCTACTTTTTCTTTTTATGATAGAGTCTCACTCTGTCACCCAGCATGGAGTGCAGTGGTGGAATCTCGGCTCACTGCAACCCACACCTCGTGGGTTCAAGCGATTCTCCTGTCTCAGCACCCGAGTAGCTGGAATTACAGGCGTGTGCCACTATGCCCAGGTAAATTTTTTGTATTTTTAGTAGAGATGGGGTTTCACCATGTTGGTCAGGTTGGTCTTGCACTCCTAACCTCAAGTGATCCGCCCACCTCAGCCTCCCAAAGTGCCAGGATTACAGATGTGAGCCACCGCACCCTGCCCCTACACAGGTAAATCTTGGTCTTTATCAGAAACATTCTCTAACCCTTTGGAAATCTTTATCAGAATGTTTACTGGTTTTCATACATTTTCTTTTTTCTTAGCATGAATAACTTAAACTAACAGGGAAGAAAATAAAAGGAAAGAACAGCGAAGAGGACAGACAGAGACTGGACGTATTGTTCTAAAGTGAGCATACTTAGATAACTTAACTTTGAGTTACTAAGTGTGTAAGGATGTGGGGTGAGTTCAGGGCATGCTTCTCTAAAAGGCAATACCTAAATTACATTTCGTCAGTTATATAATTAATGAAAATTATGAAAGTTCAAAGCCCAGAAACATTTAAATTTAAATCTCTGTATACACAGGTCCAGTGTGGGCCCAGAAATATATCATATGAAGTAATGTAAGAATGGGGTTTCACAGAATTTTATCTAACAGTGGGAGCTGTTAGCTAAGACAGCTGAAAATATTGGGTTCAGAGAGGCAAATGAATCCAAAAATAGCACAAAGGAAGCAAGTTCTGAATTTAGGGAGGAATGAGAATGAAAAGCAAATTCATTCATAGCCAGAGATAACGTCCAAAAACAGATGATATCAGGGGAAAATAGTTCATGATTTAGTGAAGAAAAGGTGAATTTGAAATTTGAAATCTTAAATCTTGAGTAGAATATTGGCATTTGAGGCACCTGTTTTAAACATTGACAATAGCACGTTGCCTAAATTAATTAAAATTATTTAATGGTATAGAAGTTATTCATATAGACAAAAGGCATAAAATAGGAGCAGAAATAGGGTGATTACAACCACAAAACAATCTCAAGATCTTTCTATGTAGGTATTTTTAATTTATCATGTCAACTCCATATAGATTTGAAGGATTTTTATCTGATAGAGAAAGAAGAAATTGAATGAAACTTATAGTTGTTTTTCATGTCTTACTGCAAAATTGGATTGAATAATTTTAAGGTGGAAATGCTGAAAGGTTACCTTGTTTGAAGTACTTCTCAGAAGTAGAAAATTGACAATCAGAAAATATTTTTTTCAGAGTTAAATCACAAGATTATTATTGAAGCAGCAAAATTATATTTCTTCTTTACCTTGTACATTATACAATACTTCCTCTATAAATCCACCATCTCCATTAGATTCATAGTATGTGTTCAGAAGGCACCCCTTAAAGAAAATCATTTCACCTGAATAAGAGATCATACTCTATTTTCATCTATGGATTAGTGTTACTGTAAATTAGTTCTGGAAGTTAGTAAAAAGCATAACGACCACACACACCAAAAAAAAAAAAAAAAAAAAAGGAATTTGTGCATAAACATTGAGATGTTAGTTCTACCTAAGAAGAATATAATTTTGAGGGAATTGTTATATATGACATGGAAATTCTGGATGTTGTACTGACTAATGAACTCAATTGACAACATGGGAAGAAAGGTGAGCTTAAGGGAAATGATAAATTTAAATGATTTCTCTAGTTTCCTCATTATCATTAACTGGGGAAAAAACAATCACAAAAACTGCTATATTTTTAATATAAAAAATGTTTCAATGTTCACTCTGGTTTTAGATTCATCACAACTAAGATTTTCACTTAATAGCAATAATTTTTGTATAATTTTAGAGAACTGGGAACTCACTGTTCAAGAGTGAAAATTAAAATTATAGTTGAAATAAAAACACCTTTTACATTCAACAAATATGCTCACATAGCAATAGGTGTGGCTTTCCATCTTACACAAGTTAGCATAACTCAATGTCCACAAAATTAAGAGTAAGAGGATTGAAAGTCTAATCCAATGATGTTAATGCTACTGAATGCTAATCTTGCTGTAATATGTTTTCTTTCCCAAAATTGAAGGCACACATGTCTAATGATGAGGATGTCCTTGATGAATTCATTGTTTGATAATAGTCTGTCTTTGTCAAAAACTCAATCCCAGAATTCCATCGCTGTCCGTGTCTATATGATCCATCTGTTGCCTAAATGCTAGCTGACTTTGCCTAAGGGGATACAAACATATGTCACTCTCTCTTCAGAATCTAAGTTTTTACCCACGAATTTCAGTCTTAATTTCTATCTTACTTTGCCTTTTGTTAGTACGCATTTTAAAATGTATCAAAATTTTAAAGGATGTATATGTAAAGTACAAGCACAGTGCATGGCACATGGTCACATCCATTTATTAAGGTCCTTCCACCAACACTTTACAAATATTGGTGAAAGTTAAACATTATTTGTGTGTGTGCATTTTATCAAGAACATTCAGAACATTCATACAAACTTTATATAATTAATTTATTTCTGTGATAAAGTATGCCACTATTACTACTTTTGGTCCGCCATAATCTGTTACCATAGATTGATTAAAAATCCACTGAAAACATAAAGTCTTAAGAAAGTTGGGCCAGATACAGGGATAAGGAAAAATTCTAGTTGCTTCAAGGTTAAGCTGGGAACAAAATTAACATTCGCTGTACTTGACACCCATTGGAAGATCAGTGTTGACATGGGCTGGGGTAAAAGAAAAATTGTCCACTGGGTACTAAGAAGGTAAAATGGAAAGGTGGGAACAAGTATCACATGACAGGAACTTCTATATCATTGTGTAAAACTTGTTGCCCATGGTTTTTTTTTTTTTAATCTAGGATTCTGTAAATAGAAACCACAATTCAGGTTTCCATAGAAGTTACCCCTAATCCTCTTAGGTAATCTCAATCTCCACTTAAAAAGTGTCTGTCATTGGAAGGCATACTTTCTGTAATGGAAAAACTAATGCTCTTTCATCTCAGAGACAGCCATATATAAATTAACAAAAGTCATTCAAGAAAGTTAAAAAATTCATTTTTTGTTAAATTTTTATGTCTACAAATGGTCTCATAAAGTTGTTTTCTTTTTCATAGCTTCTCAAGAAAAAGAAAATGTTTCCTAAAATGACATTTGTAAAATTTTGTACAATGGATTTTATCAGAGGATCCAAAGTTCAAATATTTTCAACACATAAGAAAACAGTAGTTACAAGAAAGACAAAAACAAAAGTAGTCCTGAGAATAGATTGAGTTGCAAACAAATGTTTTACTTTTTATACAAAAACACCAATGAAACCTTATGAAATTTCTTTTCTGATATACACTGTTAAAATATTTTGAATTTTAAGGACTTGTATCAATTAGTAAGTGCTTAAATATTCTGTCACAGTAGTAGTAATTTTTGCTAAAATTATTTATAACATATAATTTGGTTTACGTACATGACATTTTACATTTAGATATATTTACTCCAGATGATGATTAGATTACAACTATAGTCAGCTGTGATTTACATCAGCAAATTTGAATATTTGCACTGAGTTAAGGGCAACAGCATAAGGGGGAAGGAAAACATAGAACAAGGTGGATTAAGAGTAAACAGAAACCGAATCAGCAAAATAAAATAGAGTGGAAAATTCATGAACTAACTAAAGGAAGCAGGTTAAAACATGGCACGCAAAAAGCAGAGCATAGAGAATTAATGGATTCATGTATTTTTAAAAATGCCATATGCTTAAGAAAGTGCGTGTTCTCTCTACCTATGTTGCAAGACCTGCAAAGGATGGCCCGCAGTTAAGCTGTCCTCTTAAATTCACTTCACATAGGTTTCTTCATAATTTTCTTCCTTCTGGCTACTGAATATAGTGTCTCATTTTCTGTTTCTCCTCACTTTGCCTTTTTGTAATTAATGAGCATGTTTCTCTATTAATGGATAAGGAAAACAGACATAAAATAGCAGACCTGTAGAGATGAAGAGATGGAGTTGGGAGGCTGGGGAGAGTGCCTAGAGTATCTGAGAGCATGCACAGAGAGAAAACTGCAAAGACTGAAGCATCTCCTCTGCAAGGCAGAAAACCACCCAGGACTAGGAAGGAACCACTGAGAACAGCATTCGTCCAGGACTGGAAGTAGTGCCTATTCCCACCAACCAGACTGGAAGGACCTATAGTTCTTGGGATGTTGGGTAGTGTACACAGAAGGGTCTTGTCTCAGTAGTGGGAAATAATTTTCCCTAGTGAAACTGTTCTGGTATTACCTAATAATTTTAATTAAGGGCCAGGCACGGTGGCCCACACCTGTAATCCCAGCACTTTGGGAGGCCAAGGGCTGTGGATCACCTGAGGTCGGGAGTTTGAGACTAGCCTGGCCAATATGGTGAAACCCTGTCTCTACTAAAAATACAAAATTAAATGGGCATGGTGGCACATGCCTGTAATCTCAGCTACTCAGGATGCTGAGGCAGGAGAATAGCTTGAACCTGGGAGGCGGAGGTTGCAGTGAGGTGAGAAGAGGCCATTGCACTCCACTCTGGGCTACAAGAGCAAAAATTCTGTCCAAAAAAAAAGAAAAAATCAGGTACAATTTTAATTTTAAAATGCCTAAAGAATCAAATTGGTTCAAGTAGCATAATTACATTTTGGAATAAAACTGATCAGTTATTATACATATAAAACATAACCAGTATCCATCAAAACAAATTTTACATTTTTCATTTACTAGAACCCGGAATGTGGAGAGAAATCATGAGTGAAATCTCTCCAGAACTGACACCGATTTTATCATGGGCAGAGAAGTGCGTTAAAACAGATATTATAACTGTAGTCCATATATTCATAAGTAGAAACATGACAATTAATAAGAAAGATGCAATTGTACTCCCAATGACGAAATTTACAGTGTCTAAGATGAAAAATCCACTGGATGGAATTAGTGGAAGTTTAGGTTTTTAGTAGAACAGATGGGAGAACATGAAGCTATAGCAAGAGTAACTATCCCAAATAAAACAGAGAAAAAAAAAACGGAATAAAAATAAATAAATAAACAAAGCATGGTATCAGCAAGTGGAAGTACAATTTCAATTAGCCTAATGTATGTATAAATACAAATGTATGTATAAATAGGGTGGAGGTGAGTCAAAATATTGAAAAGAATTATAAATATACATCTATCAAAATTAAAAATTTTCTGCCATTTAAAATACATTAAAAAAATAAAAACACAAGTTCCACACTGCAAAAAAAATTTGATTAAGAATATTTATCCAGAATACCTAAAGATTATTATTGAGAAAATCTCAACAATAAGAAAAAAAAATCCATACCTACCTATGAAAATAGCTAAAATTGAACATACTCTTCATAAGGATGAAGAGGAACTAGAACTCTCATACACTTCAGGTTAAAATTAAAAACTGTTTAACCACTTTGAAAAAAATTTGTTAATTTCTTAAACAGTTAAACATACCTAACTTATGACCCAATCATGCCACTTCTTGGTGTTTATCAAGAGACATGCGAGCATGTGACCCTCCAAACGATCATAGCAGTTTTATTCACCTCTTTCAACAAGTGAATGGATGAACATGTGGTGTAACATGAATAAGTCATGGAATACATGGAATACTAGCAATAAAAAGGAATAAATGTTTTCTACACTAACTTTGTTGATAAATCTCAAAATAATTATGTTGAATGGAAGAAATTGGACAACTAAAGAATGTTTAGTGTATGATCAATTTATATAACAAGAAAATGCAAAATAATCTATAGTGACAAAAATCAGATCAATGATTGGTGTGGGATGTGGAAGGAAGAAATTCCTAAGGGGCATAAGGAAACCTTTGAGTTGATAGATAACACCTGTAATAATTGTGTTGGTGGCTTTGTATATACTATAATCAGCGCAGCCTACTCTATGTTAATTATACATTAAAAAAGCTGTTTTAAAAGATGGCATAAAATAAATTTAAATTTATGATTAATACAATAAATATAAGACAGATACTTTCATACATAATTACCAAATAAACCCAAGACTGAATAAAAAGCATCCCTTATTCTTTACAAGAAACATAAAAAACTTAAAAATTTTAAAAAGAAGGAAACGGTATGGGAAGACATAAATAGTATTAAGATAAAAGTTAAATGAAATTAAAACTTAAATTACTTTGCAATGCATAAAAGGCTGTTCAGCAGTGAATATCAATCTGCATAGCTAATCTCTTTCTTCATACCAATAAACAACTCCATAAATCTCTTTGTATCTAGACATGTCATAGCTTTCCATATCTTTGCTGCCTTGGTAAAAGCTGGAAGCTGGATCCTTTGCCAAGGAAAGAAGGAAAGGATCTTCCTTTTTTCCTTGTTGATAAATTCCAAGACATTTCTTTACATTGTACTCCAGGTACAAAATATCTCACAATTTCTTCATTATTGTATGTCATCTTCCAAAAGAATCTCATTACTACATGTAATTTTAATTGCCTGCTGATTTTCTCCTGACATATTTTTTGACCCCTTCAACTACAACACCTTCAGGGTAGGATCACTTTATTGTAATTTTTGTCTCTCCAAAATCATGAACACTTTCGACTTATAGTTGGCCTTAATAAATATATGATGTCAAAAATTAATTAAGTATCACATAAATATCAGTTGTTAAATATATCTATGGGTAAAAATTTCTTCATATCAGAAATTGAATTGTAAGAATATTTTTAATAATTGTTAATTATTTCTTAGAGGAGTTTACACACCTGTGGGACAGGAATTGCGGCATCATAGAGTCTCACCATCACAGGTAAGAGAGTATTTCCCGAACACCAGTCCTTCCTGCATCCACTTCGCATATTTGGTAAAACTGGAGTATATGTTTTAAATGCAATTGCTTTTGTGACAATAAAGTTAAAAAATAAACTGAATATAATATTAAATGTCAATATTAAAATAAACATGTAACTATTAAAATAAAATATGCTTATCTAAGTATTACTTAATATAATCTTCCATAACATCGGGAGTAAGTATGCATTCCTTAAGAAGCTCTTATATGGTCTATACACATATGTATGTCACTGACCAAAAAAAAAAAAAAAAAAGTTTCAACTGACATGAGGAGAGAGCCTTAACTGATTATGAAACATTAACTGATTAAAAAGAAGAAAAACACATGACTTTTTTTCAAAGTCTTATACTCATAATTTTTCTAACTTATGCCATATTACCTAGGGGATAGCAAGGACAAGAAATAGAAAATGTAGAAAAGGAAACAGATACAAATTGTCATAATACAAGTTTAAAGTATCAAAGAGAAATTGCATGGGACAGGTTTAATAGGCAAGAAAAAATTTATTTAAGAGCATTGCCACAGGAGACAAGACTATTGCAATAGAGAAGAGTAACTAAACTCAACTCTCGTGGAAATAATAGATGGGAAGATTTTTAAACCCTGGAGTTGAACAAATGGAAAAGTGCTGGAGGAGTTAATGGGGAGCTAGGTCAGTGTGGTTTGACCATTACTAGTTGCCACTCATGACATTGGTCTCCTACCCTCCCACAGGGATGGGAAGACATGGATTCTTTCTTGATTATTACATTTCAAGGGGATGGATTCCAGGTACATGAGAAAGAAAACCCTGCATTGTAAAAATGGCAACAGATTATTTTACATTTTAAAGGAGCAGAGAAATGATTTGTAATAATAAGTTTTATAAAGTAAATGCTCTGAACAAAAGAGAGGTAGGAGCCTAGAGTCAGGAAAAGAAACAAAACAAAACAAAACAAAACAAAAAAACCTGGCTAACATTTAGTCAGGACAAAGGGAATGATCAGGCTATTTTTGTCAAAAGGAATGGGAAAGAAATGAATATTCAACTTTCCTTGCCATTTATTAAATGATTTAAAAATATTATGTGTAAAAAAGATTTTAGAACTTCTAAATTTATCATCAAACTTAGAAAATGTTTAACGGATCACATCAATGGTGTGGAAAACTAATTTTACTGACCAAGTCTATTGAATTACACTTTATTATGAACATGACAAAAAAACCTGAAACAAGCAATTCATAAAATATCTATTTTGACAAGTGCCATTTCATTTCTATTATTTTTAACACTTGATTATATATTGCTAAATGTGTTTAACTATACTTAATGCAGTTATGAATTCTCACTCTAAATTTTTACAGCTAGTTTTCTGCTGTCAAGTATTTTTGAGGTGGTTAGCTGACAATTTAGGAATGTCTAAGAATAGCTCAGAGCTCAGGTTAATGGACTAAAGTCATTATACTGGCACAAATTCATGTATACTGTATTGTATGTCTTTCATCAGAAAACATTGAGAAACAAAGAATGGTTCTTTTTAGTCTATCACAAAAGAAATATTCTCTTTTCCGTATGACTTCATTGATTTGGATGGTCTCTTCTGTGTGTACCAATGCTAGATATTGTTTACAAAAACACAAGATTTGAAAACCTAAAACTTAAAAAAAGTCTAATCCATACTTGAAGAGCCATTTAAAATTCAAGCAGTGTATTTCAAATTGATCAGTAGCAACACAAAAAGAATGGCAAAAAGGAAATTTTCATAATACTACTCTAATTACCATGTTGGATGCTTAAAATGCAAAGTCAGTGTAATATGTGCAAACAATACCCAAGGTAGTGCACCACCCTCTGCCTTGAGGAAGAGTCCATTATTTTGTTGCTCTCTTACCCTAGTAGTGATGAACTTTTCCTAAGCTGTCACATAAAAGATTGGTAAAGTGGCTTAATAAAATCCTGGCCAATGGGCCACTTCAGATTGAATGAAACCTAGCAAAAGAAATACACAGAAAAGAGAAATAAGGTAAGGCTCTTATAATTTAGTTTTTTAATACATTATCTTGGGTTTCTTCCAGTAATTTGGGAAACAATTGGAATCACATGGTTAAGAAAGAATGAAATCAAGAGATCTATAGAATTTGATCTTTAGCTGAAAAGAAAATAGCATTTTATATGCTAACACACTCAGTCATTCACTTGCCCGTTTATGAATTATTTTATCAAAAATGCATAAGTTTCTCTTATTTTTCTGGCACTGCGCTGGGTGTGCGGGACCCTTGTCTTCATTCTCTAGAAACTAACATGTCTATTGAGAGAGATAGAGTGTCCATGACTTTGAGGATGACTACTGCAGTGGACATCAGCAACTAGGCAGGGAGCAAGGGGAGGGGCACCTGACTAAGCTGGACAAATTAAAAGGCAAATAGAAAAACCTGAAGGGTTATTTAGAAAAACTGGAAATCTACCCTTTTCACTTATGACACTTTAATATATGGAAGGATAAGGCTTCTATGGACAGATCAGGTTTTAGTAATAGTGGCCTAAAAATGAAGTCAATGCAAATCAAAACCACAATGAGATACCATCTCATACCAGTTAGAACGGCAATCATTAAAAAATCAGGAAACAACAGGTGCTGGAGAAGATGTGGAGAAATAGGAACACTTTTACACTGTTGGTAGAACTGTAAACTAGTTTAACCATTGTGGAAAACAGTGTGGCGATTCCTCAAGGATCTAGAATGAGAAATACCATTTGACCCAGCCATCCCATTACTGGGGATATACCCAAAGGATTATAAGTCATGCTGCTATAAAGACACAGGCACACGTATGTTTATTGTGGCACTATTCACAATAGCAATGACTTGGAATCAACCCAAATGTCCATCAGTGACAGATTGGATTAAGAAAATGTGGCACATATACACCATGGAATACTATGCAGCCATAAAAAAGGATGAGTTCGTGTCCTTTGTAGGGACATGGATGCAGCTGGAAACCATCATTCTCAGCAAACTATTGCAAGAACAGAAAACCAAATACCGCATGTTCTTACTCATAGGTGGGAATTGAACAATGAGATCACTTGGACACAGGAAGGGGAACATCACACACCGGATCCTATTGTGGGGAGGGGGTAGGGGGTAGGGATAGCATTAGGAGATATACCTAATGTAAATGACGAGTTAATGGGTGCAGCACACCAACATGGCACATGTATACATAGGTAACAAACCTGCACATTGTGCACATGTACCCTAGAACTTAAAGTATTAAAAAAAAAAGCAGAAAGAAAAATTATGATATATTTAATAAAGTTTTGTTTGTTACATAATGAGTGATCTGCTTTGCATTTTAGTCCTGTGATGTTCTGTTGGGATATTATCTGACTGAAAACGTTGGTGGGAAGTTGAGCAGGAGTTGACTGTAGCGTTACCAGCAGCAAATCTACATGGGTCTGCAGCAATCTCAATTCTTGCCTCCTCAGAAGAAAGAACTCAACTGAAGGGCATGAGGCAGAGTGAGAGACCAAGGCAAGTTTTACAGCAGAAGTTGACTGCAGATAACTGAAATCAAGAAAAGTGAAATCTAGAATAAGGCAAGACTACTTACATTGTTTTTAGTTTTTAAGGTTTGGTTTTGTGTGTCAAAGCAATTCCCCCCCAGTGGGTCTGTCAGTGTTTCTCGCAATGCTTCTTACATTATGGTCATGCTCCAGGTAAGCAGAAAGCTCAGCCAATCTGCCTATGCTTCTTGGCCACTAGATAGCATGACCTGCCTGCTCTTACTACTGCCCTGCTTTTGCTTAAAAGGGATAATGATTAACTCAGACTCAGCCGAGTTTCCAGGTGACAGATACATAGATCTATTTTAATCTTATAGCATATGTAATAAACAAAAATTACACAAGAAATGCAAACATATGACACTCTATGAACCAGATATCAGCTGAGGATGATATAATTTCTTACAGTACCAAACATTGACCTGAAAGAAATGGTCATTGTATGAGTAATGGAAACAGTGTCTTGAGACCTGAGTAATTTAATGCACATAAGTTTGGTTAACGGCCTTTATTTCTTATGAAAAGATACCAAAACAAGCTCAATTGCCCTGTTTTTGTTTCTGCTTAAACAAGTTGAAAGTTAATTTAAACACATAAAATAAATTGAAAAGAATATTCTTTATTGAATTTGTTGAATATTTATTTATTGAAATCAAGTTTAGTGACATTTGGACTTAAATTTCTATTTTACTCATACTAATTCTAAATGGAACAGCAATGATCAAGGTTGCTTGGAGTCTGTGACCTTTGAATCCTAATAATAAATAGTAAAATTGAAAAGTCATTTACTGGTATAGGCACTAGAAGGTTTAGAAAGGTCAAGCAAGACAACTATTACCACCATGGATATATGTGTAGATACACATAAAAATAAAATCTAATATTCTTATTGGATCAGTTGAAAATATTATTTATTCTGGGTACTATGGTAGGGGGTTTTACAAATGTTCCCTCATTAAATCCCCACAAGCATTCTGTCACTTAGTGATAACTAAGCGAGGAAACTAAAGTCCCAAGAATTTATATGAATTCCCTAGTTGTAACATATCCAGATTATGTTGAGTTGGGATTAAAAGCTAATTTTGTCTGTCCATAGAATCAATGTTTTTTTTTTTTTAATCACATAGATTGCTTGTAGCACATTCTTTGACAATGCTTTTCCTGCCTAAATTGTTAATGTTTTAACCCCAGCTCTGTGTATCTAGCCCCACTGAGCTTTCTTACTTTGTATATTGTTGTTTGGAACTTTCCAAAATGCTGTCCATATGGAAAAAGCAAAAAGTAAGCACTTCGTTATTTTTATTTTATTGATTTAAAGGTCATTATGAATTCTAGGTATTTTCTCTATAGTTTTGCCTAGTCTCATTTAACTTTCTGGTCATTGTTGACCTTTGAAAAACTTATGAAACTTACTATGATTTGTATCTGATGTCATAGTCTTTGAAGCATGGCTGTATTCTATCTTATACACATATAACTGTTTAAATAGTTTAAACCAAATATTCTCATGTTTAAAATAAGTTGAATCCAATTAAAAACAGGCAAGTTAATTTAAACATAGTTGGAGGCATTACCCTACTCATTTATTAAGTTGATTTTACTGATGCTGAACTGACTTAATTTTGGTGTTGCCTTTTATTAGAACAGTAGCCTATTGATATGGAATATATTGAAGAAAGAAATTTGGATATTGTGCTGCTGGGCAGAAACACTGAAGGTTGTTTTCTCCAAATTTAGATTATTGAGCAGCTTTTTTATTTTCTATTTTTCTATTTGCTCAAAATGATAACTGCATGCAGGGCCAAATGTACAGCAGGATCAACTTCCACAGCTCACTTTCCCACTTAGGAAAACAGTGCTATATTTGGAGACTAACAATCAGCATTGGTTTGAAGGAATCTTGGACAGAGAGTTCAGTATATTTGCCACAGTAATATGTCAGCAAATATATTTTGCTGGCAGCCAAAAGTTTTGTTATAGAGAACTAGGATTAATGACACATCCTGAAAGATTTACCATTAAGGTATTTAATTATATACCAGAAAGAATAAGGCCTCCAAACTAAAGAGTTCTTAAGTTATGAACGCCGAAGGCATTAAAAAGCAATGGCTATTATTTTCTCTTTGACTGGTGTTATTCGACTTTAAAAGGCAACCACAACACTTATGCTCAGAGCCTTTTTGACCGGTGGCTGTTGACTATGATTTAGTAGATTGGACAAATCTAATGGTTCTATTTTTTTTTCCTAGTTGGACTTATGCAATTTATGCATTGATGCAAAATGTCTTTTTAAGTGCTTGAAAAGTTCCCAAGCATTTAGAAAACTGAAGAAAGAAATTCCAGTTTTAGTTTTTTACCTATTTTTACAACTAGTCATGAAGTGGCTTCTATATAGAATCATACAGAAACATTTAGAATTTTCAGTTACACAGTTTACTTCTTTTAACTCGTTGACTTTAGGGAAAAAAATCACTTTATCACTCTGTGATTTAGATTTTCTATCTTTAAGATAGAAAAATAAAAACAAAATATAAGAAATAAAGTCACATTTATAAACAAAGACTCTAGTTACTGATGGTGATCACATATTGATTTTAGCATACCCACTGTAGAAGCAAGCAAAATAATAATTAAATTAATAAGTTAAATATAAACCCATAACAATGAAAAGAGTAAGAGTGGGGCTACCAAAAATTAGATTCAACAATTATTTGGTGGGGAAAAGCAGAATTAGAGTGGTAAATGATGGAGACTTTCAAAAGAAACCAAAATCTGAAGATTTGTCAGTTAATGCCACAAAAGTGCACACTTAATGCCCATTTAGTTTGTGGTAAGCACTGTTCTAAGTGTTTACCAAAAATTAACTGATTTCATCATCAAAATATGCATTATACCTGTGCACTGAATCTTTTTTCTTTCTTTTTTTTTTTTTTTGACAGGATCTCACTCTTGTCACCAAGGCTAAAGTGCAGTGGATAATTGGCAAGCCACATGTAGAAGAATGAAACTGGATCCCTACCTCTCACCTTATACAAAAATCATCTCAAGATGGATCAAAGACTTAAGTCTAAGACCCTATACCATAAAAATTGTAGATGATAACATCGCCAAAACACTTCTAGACATTGCCTTGGGCAGAGTTCATGAATAACAACCTAAAATCACATGAAATAAATAAATAAATAGAACCTAATTAAAATAAAAAGCTTCTGCACAGCAAAAGAAATAATCAGCAGAATAAACAGACAACCCACAGAGTGGGAGAAAATATTCACAGACTATGCATCTGACCAAGAACTAATATCCAGAATCTACAAGGAACTAAAACAAGTCAGGAAGAGAAAAACAAATAATCCCATCAAAAAGTGGGCACAGGATACGAACAGACAATTCTCAAAAGTAGATACACAAATGACCAACACGGGAAAAAATGCTCAACATCTCTAACTATCAGGATAATGCACATGAGATACCACCTTCCTCCTGTAAGTCACAGGTTTTAGATGGATACTGAAAGTTCAGACTTTGACATGTTGTATTTAACTGATGACAACATATAGGTAATTTCAAAATTCAATGAAATCACACAGGATGTAAGTGTAGGTAGAGATTCAAAAAAGGTGTTATGGTCTGAATGTTTCCCTTCCAAAATTCAGGTATTGTCAATATGATAGTAGGGTAGGGTCTTTAAGAGGGGATGGGCCATGAGACTCCCCTTTTATGAAAGGGAGTAGGTGCCTTTGTAAGAAGGATTGACAGAAGGAGCTTGTCCTAGCTGCCCTTCCACCTTCTGCCATGTGAAGATGATATAAGAAGGCCATCACCAGATACCGGTGCCTTCATTTTGAACTTTGCAGCCTCTAGAACTGTGAGAAAACAAATTTCTGTTCTGTATAAATTACCCTGTCTCATTGTTTTGTTGTAGTATCACAAATTAACCAGACAGAGAGATTCAAGCACTGAACTCTGAGGTATTCCAATATCAATACTCAATATTTAGATTAGAAAGTGTGGAAAAATCTAGCTAAATATTTTGAGTGAGAGTACATAGTTAGGCAATTCAAATGCCTAGAGGGAATGATATAATTTAAAGTAAAAAGAGAAAGGAAGAGCAGATGAGTATCTGTTTCAAGACTCAGGCAGCAAACATTAGTGTCGTAAGATTGTCAGGTAAGGTAAAGTAATTAATCATACAGAAAGAATGAAAAAGTGGCAATACAAAATAACTCTTTTGAAGAATTTGTAATTAATGAAAGAAGATAAATTGGAGAGTAGATAGAAATATTAGGTCAAAATACTTGAAGATGGGTGATACACATCTCATTTTGAAGAAAAGAACTAATTAGAAGAGGCTATTCAAAGTAAGGAAGAGCAATGACTTAATTATAAGAACAAGATTCAGGCCTAGCACAGTGGCTCATGCCTGTAATCCCAGTACTTTGGGAGACAGAGTCAGGAGGATCATTTGAGTTCAGGAGTTTGAGACCAGCCTGGACCACACAGCAAAATCCAGTCTCTACTGAAAATACAAAAAACTATCAGGGTGTGGTCGTGGGCACCTGTAGTTCCAGCTACTCAGGAGGCTGAGATGCGAAGATTGCTCGAGGCTAGGAGGGAGAGTTTAGCCCTAACTTCATCATTATAGATCATTTCTACGCAGAAAACCAGTAAAATTAGCTCAAAGTTATAATTTTAAAAAACAGTAAAACCATATTATTTAGACATATGAAGGTCTCTACCTAAAAGAACTGCTAAAAATAAATGTAATGGTTTCTGAGGGTCAAACCAGGAATGTAATAGGATGGTGCAAGAAACTCTTGATTTTCACTATAAACCCTTCTTTGTTTAATTTTTTTTGACTATAAATGTATATTAATTTGATGAATGTTTTTATTAATTAAATCTCTAAATATATATTTTGCACATCTACTACTTGTTTAACTCTGTTTATGATGTTGGGAATAGGATAGAAAACAAAAGAGAGAGATAGTCCTTGATATATAATTTTATTTTTTAAAACAATCCTGTGCTTAAGGTTTGCATTATTTCTCTCTCTTTTATTTTCTTTCTTTCCTCTATTCTTTTAAAACATGAATTAATTAACGAAACTCAGTGACATTCAATAACTTGTAGAAAAGCCTATAGATATGTGGTTGACATAGCTTTGGGTTCTTAATAATCCAAGGCAAATCTGTGAATACATTTTACTCAAGAAATATTTTTATCTTTAATGGTTTGATTGTCATAGGGCTATTATTTTAGCACTATATATCAGAGGTTAGATGTATTTTGAAACCAGTGTGGGCTCCAAATTTTCTTAAAATCCATTGTTTTTTGTGTGAAAATGCATTTTCTTAACTTGTAATGTGATGTGGTGTTAAAAATTTATCCTGTGAAAAAAGTTGCACATTCAAGATAAGAAAACATTTTTTTTTAAAAAAAATGACATTCATGTCACTTAGAAAGCAAAATGTAAGTGCATTATTGAACTTTTTATACATTAAACGATCTTTTAAAATATTTTATTCCAAAATATGTTATGTAGTTATAATATTGTTATGGGCTGAGTTGTGTCCATAAAAACTTAATACACTGGCGTTCTAACCCCTTATGTGACTGCATTTGGATATACAGCATTTTTTTTTTTTTAGTGATATTTTCTAGTGCGGCCTAAACACACTAATACAAATAGCAAATGCAGGGGAAAAAAACCATAAAATTTTACTTGAAAACATCAAACAACATAATCTTTATAATATTCTTCATTCATTAAAGTTACAGAGTTGTAAAAGTAATTTCTATATAAATTACGTAAGTTATAATTATGAAGAATAAGCAAGAAAGTGATTTATATTCTGTAGTCTTTGGCTATTCTCAGAGTATCTTATGATTCTTAAATGGGCTCTGAATTTATTTTAGAAGCATAAGGTCCATATGTAGATAATGTCAGAGGTCACGTTACTGTCTCTCAGTTACCTTTACCCTAGAAAGATCTGAAGAAGAGACAATGCTTTTACTTGGGGGAAAAAATAGTAACTGATGGTGCCTGTTCATTGTGTCCTTTTATTTAACAATTTAGCTAGAATCACTTGGGCTATCAAAGCCACAAAAAAAGTCTTATGAAAATATAATTTTTCTATTCAAAGATTGCATTTGCCATACTTTATCTGAAAAGAAAATAAAACAAATTTTGTTTGGAAAGAAATTCACATTAAGAATTTTCAATGATCGATGTTTTTATTAATTTGGCAAAAGTAATAAGTCTAAAAGTAATGAAAAATGGCAAAATATTTTTTATTTCAAAATCTCTAAAAATTGTAATTTATTAATTAATTTCTTCATGTGAAGTCAGTGAATAAGGAAAAGAAGGAAACAGCCTAACAAAGCAACCTCTATCTACTCTCTCATCACTGGACTAAGTCAGAATATTCTCAAAGCCAAGGTCTTCTACCTCAGGATTTATGTGCAACGCAATAGCTCTGAGGTAAAAGGTCTTGGTTAGAATGAGACTTGAATGTTGCTGGACTGCTATTTTCTGTGAGAATAATAATAGGGGTCAAGCTATAATTCATCTTCTGAATTAGAAAGAGAGATAATAAAACCATCCCACCCTTTGACCAGGAATCAGAGGCCTCACAGAAATTATTCCACATGTATTTTTCTACAGAACAGTGGCTCTCAAAAGGCAACCTCTAGACTGGCAGATTAGTATCACCTGGGATATTTTTAGAATTGCAAATTCTTAGGTACTGATGCAGGACAAGCAAGCTCCAAAATTGGGGCTTAGAACAAGAGGGTTCTTGGCTTCACTCAAGAAAGAATTTGAGTGTGAGCCAATGTTATTAAACAGCAAGTTTCCTTGAAGTGGCAGTGCATATCAGCAGCAGAAGTACTCCTTGCAGAACAGGGTTACTGCATAAGCAATGTGTCCAGAGTAGCAGCCCAGAGATAGTTCTGCACTCATATTTATACCCACTTTCAATTATATGCAATTAAGGGGCAGTTTACACAGAAATGTCTAGGATGATGGTGGCAACATTCAGGTTATCAGGTTGTTGGTATGGAAAGGAGCAATAACCTCTGGGTGTTGCCATGGCAATGGTAAACTGACATTGGACCCTAGTCTTTTGTCTTATGGGGAGGTTTTTCCACATCATATCTGTTTTAGCTCCTCCTCAATTTGGTCAGTGTTCAAGCCCCATGTCTGGAGTCTAGTCCTAACTTCTACCTCAGTACCACCTTGATCTACAACTAACAGAAACTTTAGGGGGTGGAGCATAGCCGTCTGTATTTTAATGAGTCCTCCAAGTGATTCTGATATACCTTGAATGTTGAGAATCACTATTATAAAGTAAATAGTATTCCCAATGGTTTAGATGGTTATTAAATAAAAAAGGAAAACCTATTTCCGTTGGCTTATCTTTTTTTGAGACTTAGTCAAAAAAATAGAAGCTTATATAGTACTGACTACACTTCTTTATCTTGCAAAAAAAATGCTTAAGAAAATTTAGGAAAATATAAATAATCACTGCATAGGAATTAATGTGTTCTGTGATTCAGATTAAACTATTGTACACTGTTTAGGAGAAAGTTCTGTATTTTGATTCTTTCTAAACCAAAACAGACTCAAGAACACATTTAAAGATATGCAATGTGATTTCTATTTTATTTCACAAAGAGATGATGATATTGTTCCTTTCAAGAATTCCCCAGACTAAGACCAATATCTTGTTATTGTTCTTCTCTCTTATGTTAAAGTAATTACCAACAGCATTTTGAGAAATAGCCCTTAAACAAGTCACTCCACATCTCAGAAACCTAAACAGGCAACATGTACACAAGGACTCCTTAATTTAATATTGCAATATGGCCTTGACAGTTCTATTTCTGCATCCAAAATAAGATTTTGTACTGTAAGCTAGGATTTGAAAGTCCCACTGTCAACTATGAAAATGACAAAACCAAACAAAAAAACCCTATTTGAACAAAAGTCTCTGTATAACTCTTCCTGCCATTGATCTGACTGCTCTATTTTATTTTTGAAAATTACTCATGATTGCTTATGTTGGAGCCTAGTTGCTGCCAAGAAATATACAGGCACAACAATTAAAGAATGGGAAAGAAATTTACAACAGAGTAAATTTGTCCAGGGTGCAGGTAACTTCCCCAAAGACCAGCTGAAGAGAAATCTCTGAAGGAAATCTCAGAATCAAAAAAGGTAGCAAGCAAAACTTTGAAGAGATTTCCTTTTTTTTAAAATTCATTCATTAATTTTTTGAGAGGGGTCTTGCTCTGTTGCCTAGGCTGTTGTGCAGTGGCGTGGTCTTGGCTCACTGCAACGTCTGTCTCCCAAGTTTAAGAGATTCTCATGCCTCAGCCAACTGAATAGCTGGGACTACAGGTGTGCAATACCATGCCTGGCTAATTTTTGTCTTTTTTAGTAGATATGGGGTTTCACCATGTTGCCCAGGCTTGTCTCAAAGTCCTGGCCTCAACTAGTCTGCCTACCTCAGCTTCCCAAAGTGATAGGATTAGAGGCTTGAGCCACCACACCCAGCTGAGCTTCTTTTTTTTTTTTTTTTTTTTTTAATATGGTTTAAATTCTCTTGCTCCTTATGTTACTTGCTTTGAGAAAGAGAAAGTGTTACTTGTTCCTTTATTGCAAATCCTTTGGCAAGGCCAGGATCATTTGAATAGTGTCTATAGAGGTAAAATGTGGGTAGTGTAAACTCATGCTTAGGCAAAGAGTTGCAGAGGTAACAAGAGCTGACCAGCTTTGAGCTGTCTTCTCATCCCTCCCTCCAAACTCCCATAGTTGCTGAATGACAATCTAGAATGCTTCCTCTAATGCAGCTTCTTCCTGAGATTCTAAAGCTGATGTGCCGAGCATATCAGTAGCTTAATGAATTGATACAAAAGAGGAGGATGAATTCCACATAACAGTAAATCTTTGCTGTGACTTTCCACCCTATATTTCACTCAGTCATGTCTCCTTGAATTATTTCAAGGTGATGCAGATCACCCTTTAGTCTTTGGCCCCTCCACAATATGCACTGTGAGAATAGCCAGTAGAACCAAGGAATAGGAGCTAAAGCAAATAAACAAACATGAAATGACAAATAGATTATATATGCCACCCAGTAGCAAACATGTTAGCATAGAAGGACCTAGATTTTAAAACAGGTGTAAAAAACCCACTAAAAGAGACAAGGAAATATGTTAGCAATATGAAACCCAAACAAGGAATCACCAAGACCAATTAGCAAAAATAATAGGTACAAAAAATAATGGCTAAAATAGAGAACACCATAGATAAGACGTATAATACAATGAATACAGAGTTTAGTTCTCTCAATTCCTGCCTAAAGGAACAGTAAACCACTGAATTAATTCAAGCTGGGGAAAAAAAATTTCCAATTGCGTTTTTTGTTTATATTAATCATTTTGTCACCATCTCCCAATTACCCTCTCCAAGACCCCCTCACATCTCTGTTTTTACTTAATATAACCTAGAGTTTTATTTACAAGTTAACGTTAAGATCATTATTTTTGTCTTATGTGCATATTCTCATATGATTGTTTTAAATTTCCGATTCCTATAGAGACATATATAATTTTGATTTTTATTATTTTAGAGCTTTAGGTTTTTTATAACAGATGTTAGAGCAGTTTCAGATCCTCAACAAAATCGGCTTTTTTAATATATTAAATTATACACTCATGTTTATTTTATAATTTCACTACTAACATATTCTATGCTTTGAGGAATGATTTCAAGAGTGATTCTAGATGCTGAGAAGGCTATTAAACAACTACGTGTGAAAACAGCCCCAGAGACTTAACCAAAAAAAAGAAGTCTGGAAGGAGAAACACTCGAAGGAACTGTAAGGCAACTATGACAGGAAGAAGCAAGGCTTGCTTAAGAACTAAAGGAAAAAAAAAAAAGAGAGAGACAGAGAGGGAGACCAGGATAGCTGGCATGAGAGAAAGGCAGGAACCCCCTTATACTATACATAGGCTTATAGGGTGTTTGAAGTTTTATCTTATTCCTAAAATAGTGGGAGTTGTACATGGTTTTTAACAAGGGAGAAGGTTGAAAGTATTACAGACATCTTTTCTAAGCCAAGGAATATTTGGAAATGTCATTCAGACATGTATAACGTAAGTGAAGAATAAACTCAATAATACTAAATTCAATAACATTAAATATAAATACAATCTTATACCTTTGAAATATATAATGAATCTACTGCCCAGTGTCCCTGGGGCATGTAGGAATCATTGCTACACACTATTACACCATGAAGAACAAACCTTAAAAAATCAAAAACAAATATGCAAACAACAATTTGACAGCAGAAAAATATCCCCATATAAATAACACTTTGTTTAAAAGGAAAGTCAAAATAGCAATATCAGCCTCTTCTCATGCTATTCGTTTCCACTGCTAGAAGCTTCAGAAAGAAGCATGCATTCTTTGTCTGTATTTCCTCATTTCTGACTCACTGACCTCAAGTTTATTGCTCAAATTCTTTAAATTAATCTATTTTTGTTACTAACAACCTATTATAGGACAAATTAATTGGTCTCTAAATACTTACAGTTATTGCCCTTCTGGAGTATGAGATATTGATAACCATCCAAAAATCTTCAAAATCCGTTTACCTTTAAATTTTAGAGTATTGCTTTATCTGAGAGTATTTTCTTTGCTTTTTCTGATTATTTTGCTAATTTATTTGATGTATCCTGCTGCTTCTTCAAGCTCAAACATTTTTTCCAGGTTTCAGATCTCTCTTATTTTAACCCTATATTTATTAAAATAAACACTATCTGCTTGTCTGGATTCATTTGACTATAACTGCTTTGGAGATTATATGACTAGTGTTTGGAATATAGCTAAATTGTGATAGATTGACAAAGTAAAAATATTATACATATGATAGAGTGAAAAAGTATGTTCACATTATATAGTTAAAGGTTTATTTCAGAATATAAAAGTAATTCATATATCAGTAAGATAAACATAGACAACTCAATAAAATTGGTCAAAATACTTGAACAGGCATTTTATGATAACCAGAGAACCAAAACACATATGAAAATATGCTCAATTTTATTAGTCATTGGGGGAAATGCAATTGAAACCCCACTGAAGAATGGAAAGGACAGATGAAGTATTGGTGAAGAGACAGAGCAACTGAAACTCTCCTATACCGCCAATGGGAGTGTAAATTTGCACACTCTTTTTGGAAAACTGGTAGGCAGTGTCTTTTAAAGAAGAAAGTATACATAATTTGTGATCAGGGGTTCATATATATTTAAAATGCGTTCAAAATATATTCACAGTACACAAATATTTACCAAAGGAAGCTATAAGAATGTTTAGCACAACAATATATGCAATTTCTAAAACACAGTAAAATTCAAGTGTCCAGGAACAGCAAAATGAAAAAACAGATTATGGTTTATTTATACAGTGAAATAAAAAGAAAACCAACAACAATGATCAATCTAGAATTACTGACAAAAATGTAAGAATTCCACAAACATGATGTCAATATGAAGAATCCAGACACATTCTCAGCAACCTGGAGATTGGAGACTATTATGCTAAATGAAGTAACTCAGGAATGGAAAAACAAATATCGTATGTTCTCACTCATAATGGGAGGTACGCTATGAGGAGGCAAAGGCATAAGAATGGCACAGTGGACCTTGGGGACTCAGGGGGAAAGCGTGGGAAGGGGGTGAGTGATAAAAGACTACAAATTGAATGCAGTGTACACTGCTTAGGTGATAGAGACACCAAAATCTCACAAATCACCACCAACGAACTTACTCATGTAACCAAACACCACCTGATCCCCAATAACCCTATGGAAATAAAAAAAAAATAATTTTGAAGAGGCCAGACACATGAATTGATATGATATATGATGGCATTTGTATGATAGCATTCAAAACAAGCATAATTAATCTATTATATTAAAGGACTGTTTTACCCCTTTGGACAGAAGTTTAGCTATTAATGAAGCCCCAATTCTAACTGCTTTTCCAACTCTGTTACCACATTTTGAACTTACAACTGAATAAATACATCCCGTATTATCAAAAAATCTTTTCTATCTTGACTCACCTATTTCAGATGACATAATTCCATTGACATTAAAGCAAAAGACAGATAATTTTGCTCATTTTCTTAGCACCTTCATCCATGGCATTGCCAAATAGAATGTATTTGAATAAAATAGCTCTTTAATTATTTCCAAAACTATTGTCTTCCCTCAGTCCTATTTATTTTATACACTAATACCAGATTGCACTTCCTAAAATGCTACCTTGATTATATAAATCCATGCTCACAAAGAGGAAATGGATCACAACTTTATTCAGTCTCTAGACTTTATTCTTCACTTTAATGTTCAGAGCTCATCACAGTAATGTTTCAATTTGCCTTACCTGCCTGATTCATGATTATCCCACATAGAGCCTGTAACACGTGGGAACTGGCCACTGGCACATGAATGTAAACCAGCCAACTGTGTCATTCTTTCTGCCTAAAGTGCGTTATAGATTTCTCAGTTTTACTTCTGCAATGGAAATAGTGCTCCTCACAACAGGTATTTTCTGATTCTTTCTAATAGGAATATAATCAGTATTTTAAATCACAATTCTATTATGACTGTGTCTTACTTTTAGTAATATAGTTTTCTATAATTGTTATTTTTATTTATTCTGTTAGAATAGTATTTCTCAAACTTTATCCTCTATCACAGTGACCTGGTGAGCTTGTAATAGAGCATATTGTTAGGTTCCACCATAAAAATTTCTGATTAAATAGGTCTATAGTGATATTATGAAATTTTCATCTCTAGCAATTTCATAAGCAATGCTCTTGCTGTCTGTGTGCTACACTTTGAGAACTACTATATTAGCATCAGTCTCAAAGGCATAGGTCAGGTCTTATTAGAAATTGTTTTTCCTAAATTTATAACATAAATTTGCCTAAATTTGAATGCAAATTTTAGATAAGCACATACATACATTCCATGCAAAATAGCTTGAATTATAAAATATTTTGTCCCTTATAAGCACAATCATAATTATATTGAGATGAGATTGCAAAAGCTTTGGAATTTGAGAAATAAAATTAAAATAAAAACTTATTAAAATAATATATTACTTCCATTAAGATCACATTCAATTCTATTTTGTTTATAAGATTTTTGATGAAATAGTACACCCATTTTAAGATTACCTAGAATGGAGTAGAGTTATAAGCAGTTACATGAAAAAAGGATCTTTATGAAAGTAGATGTGTATTTACAAAAGCAGACTTTTACTCTATTTATTAGAGTCTAAGAAGAATAAATATCCAGATACAAAATATTTCTCATGCATAATAAAATATTTTGTGCAAATAACAGGAAATCAAATTAGTATTGAGGATTCAAAAATCAAGATTGAGTAATATTGCACCTTAAAATAAATATATATTTTGTGAGTGTTTTATTTTCAGTACTGTGTTAAATTACACTTCGTAGTCTACTTATGTAATGAACATTCATATGTTTGCATCATCAATTTCAAAACAAAACACAAATAACTTTAACAGGTTATAAAGAGAGTGGCAGTAACAGAAATAAAATCAAATAACAATGATATATAATAAAAACAAGTGAAGATCGTGGAAGGAGCTTTCCAAATGTATATATGAAAAGCTTAATAATTCAGCAGTGAATCTAAATTACTTTTTAAAAATTCTGTGCCAAAAGTCCATGAACATCAATTCTAATGGCAATATAAAGCCAAAAAAAAAAAAAAAATCTTTTAGAACTGTGTGTTTGGAAGGAAAGGCAGAAAGGCGGTTTTGAAGAGAAATAGCACAGATCAACTTCAAAAGCCCATATAGGCTCTCAGGCAGTGGCTCATTCCTGTAGTACTTTGGGAGACTGAGTCAGGAGGATTGCTTGAGGCCAGGTGTTCAAGACCAGCCTGTGCAATCTAGCAAGACCCCATTTCTACAAAAAATTTATAAACAGCTGGGCATAATGGTCTCAGCTACTGCAGAGGCTTGTGCTCAGGAATTCAAGGCTGCAGTAAGGTATGATCATACTACTTCACATACAACCTGAGTGACAGATTGAGACAGTCTCTAAAAAATAAATAAATAAATAAACAAATAAGTGCTTTGTTTAAAAAGCCAACATATATTGGAAACTTACTCAAAAACTATGTCCCATATTTTTATTATTCATGAACTTTTCCTGGGCTCCTGCTCTATGTCAAGTATCACACCAGAAAAGGGAAAGATAACATTGAGCAAAATCCACACACTTTTATCTCATAGTGATAGTGTCCCATTTTAATTGAAGAATTGACATTGAAATCTAAAGAAGGAGTTAGAATCAATGCACTAATTTTTCCAGTACTTTCTTTGTCAGTAAATTCGAATTTCATTAATGAGCTAAATAAGCTGGAAACCTTGGTTTTCTTATATAGGTCTCAATTAACCCATTATGCCAATATTTTATATTTAATATGTGTGCATGTGTGTGTGTTATCTCTTCACCTCCATTTTTACATTTTCACAATTCTGGAACAATTTTCTGTCACCTTTGCCTGGTCTAATGCAATAGCACTAATAAATCTTCGTATATTCTCGCTTCCCTCCAATGTTATCTACAAATGTAGCAAGAGTATAATTTTTTTTTTTTTTTTTTTTTGAGACGGAGTCTCACTCTGTCACCCAGGCTGGAGTGCAGTGGCCGGATCTCGGCTCACTGCAAGCTCCGCCTCCCGGGTTCCCGCCATTCTCCTGCCTCAGCCTCCCGAGTAGCTGGGACTACAGGCGCCACCACCACGCCCGGCTAATTTTTTGTATTTTTAGTAGAGACGGGGTTTCACTGTGTTAGCCAGGATGGTCTCGATCTCCTGACCTCGTGATCCGCCCACCTCGGCCTCCCAAAGTGCTGGGATTACAAGCCTGAGCCACCTCGCGCGGCTGAGTATTACTTTTAAAATGAAAGTCTGACCCTCTCGATAACTTCTGTTGAATAGTTCCAAGTGCAAGTCTTACCCTTTTGATGGCTTCCTATTGTTTTTAGAAAATGCTCTAAAATGTCCTAAGACTTGCCCGGTCTCCACTATGTCTGCCACGCCAGGCATTTCCTGTGCTTCTGTTGCCTCATTCTCTTAGATATAGCCAAAGGAACCTGCTCTTTAGATTTCAGAACACTTTGCTTTCCACAATATCATAATTCTTACTTCTGTTCATATTTTGTATAGAAATAAGTATTTGAAAGACGATTTTCCACACCTCTGGGCTTTAAGTTATTTTAAATGGCTGCCTGCAAAAATGAAGCTATTCAATTTTTTCTCATTTAATTTTTTAAAAAGCTCTTTTATTTTGTTGTTTCTTATTTCTATGTATTATGGATACATAATAGTTGTACATTATTATGGGGTACGTGTGGTATTTTGATACAAGAATAAATATGTAATGATCAAGGTAATTGGGATATTCATCACCCCGGAAGCATTTACCATTTCTTTGTGATAAGAACATTTCAATTCCACTCTTTGAGTTACTTTGAAATGTACAATAAAAAAATTGTTAATGGCCGTCCCCATTGTGCTTCTGAACATTAGATTTTATTCCTTCTATCTAACCATATTTTTGTACCCAGTTACCTTCCCCTTTTTGTCCCCTTCTCCCCACTACTGTTCCCAGGCTCTTGTAGCTATCATTCTACACTCTATTCCATGAGTTCAACATTTTTTTTTTCTGTCCCAAATAAATGAACATGCAATATGTGTCTTTCTGTGTCTGGCTTATTTCACCTAACATAATATCCTCCAGCTCTATTTATGTTGTTGCAAATGACAAGAATTCATTCTTTTTTAATGGCTGAATAATATTTCATTGTGTATAGGTACCACATTTTCTTTACCCATCTTGGCTATTGTGGTTAGTGCTGCAATAAATATGGGAGTCAAGATACCTTTTCAATATACAAATTTCCTTTTTTTTTTGGATATATACACAGCAATGGGATTGCTGGATTATATGATAGTTCAATTTTTACTTTTTTGAGGTATCTTCATACTGTTCTCCATAGTGGCTGTACTAATTTACATCCCCACCAACAGTCATTGATGATTCCCCAAATAATCCAACTAAAACACAGGCCAGATATCTGAATAGACATTTGTCAAAAGACGACATACACACAGCCAATGAGTATATGAAAAAATGCTCAACATCACTAATCATCAGAGAAATGCAAATCAAAACTACAGTGAGATATCATCTCACCCCAGGTAAAATGGCTTTTGTCAAAAAGACATGCAATAATTGATGCTGGCAAGCATGTGAAGACTTTATTTTTTAACAGTTTTAAATTTACAGAAAATTGAGGAATTAGTACAGTTTCCATATACCCCACACAGTTTTCCCATTATTAACATCCTACATAAATATAATACATATATTACCATTAATGAAACAAAATTGATATATTAACTGAGATATATAGTTGTTTCTTATCTCGTCACTTTTCACCTGCTATTTTTTTCTGTTCTAGAATTCCATCTAGGATCCAAATTGCCATTAGTTACCATGTCTCCTTAGGCCCCTGATGGCCACAGACGTTGCTCAGACTTTTCTGGAAGGAAAAATTCTAGGCTCATTTTTTTCTATTTCTTGCCCTGGTGATAGAACCAGCAATTTTTCCAAGGAACCCTGGATCCTTTTAGTGGAGCATGGTATTTGAAACCAAGATCTTGGTCCTAGGTGTGCTTGTTGCTGCTGGGGTTTTTGTTTTTGTTAGTGATAACAGTTTTGAGGAGTACTGTGCATATATTATGTAGGACACCCACTATTGAGATTTGTCTTATGTTTTTCTCAAATTAATACTGCGTTTAGGAGGAAAACCAAAGAGGTAAAGCTCTATTTTCACTCCATCAAATCAAGGGTACATACTGTCAGCACGACTTATTACTGTTGATATTGGCTTTGATCACCAGGCTGAGATAGTGTTTACTATGTTTCTCTACTCTAAAGTGACTCCTAACACCCCCTTTTCATTACTGTATTCTTTGGAAGGAAATCACTACGCATAGCACACATCTAAGGAGTTGGAAATTATACTTTTCCTACTTGAATACAGACTACAGAAATTATTTGGAATTCTGCATGGGAGATGTTTCTTTCCTTTATTAATGAATTTATTCAGACATTTATCTATATCATATAAACTTATGGATATTTAACTTATACTTTGGGTTATAATCCAGTTATATTTGATTTATTTTGTTGCTGAAGCTTTTCCAGCTTTAAACACTGAAAAAAATATTCCAGTTGGTTACTCTGAACATTTTGACATACCACCATCAGTGTGTTTAGCACCTTCTTACTCTCACATTATAAATCAGTATCTAGGGTCCTACGTGTGCTTGTTGCTACTGGAGTGCCATTTCTTTTAGGCTTGCTCGGTTGACAGAGCACAGAAATATATGTGTGTATACTAACTCATGTATATAGACACATCTATAAATAAACGTACAATATTCTGTGTCTGAATCATTCTAGACTTCATCCTTTGTCCATCTGTCAGTTCCCACTCCAACTGTAAGAAAGTTATATCCATTATTTTACATCCATTTACATAATTATTTAATGCTATTTGTATGTATAGTGGTTTCAAAATGTTTAAGCCACACCGTGTAGAAAATATCTTTATCACCTAGAGTACAGCGCTTATGTGAGGTTCCTTTTGCATCTCATCTTCCTGACTGACTCATTTCTGAATTTACTTAGGTCAATGCCATTGCTCCCTACCTCCTTCAATAAGGTTGTTTCATAGTAAATTTTCTGTTGCTGTTTGCATAATTTCCAGGAATCCTCTAACCTTCTAAGTGATTTTGAAAATTTGCACAGATTAAAATTTAATCTTTAGCTGTAAAGTTTTATGGGTTTGACAAGAATGCCATGTGGAGATCTTTAGTCTTTACTGCCTAAAACACCCCCTGTGCTTCTCATATTCACCCTCTTCCTCTCTCTCTCTCTCTCTCTCTCTCTCTCTCTCTCTCTCTCAAACTCTCTGTAGGCAATGATTATTTTTATCGTCTCAATAGTTTTGCCTTTTCAAAAGTCATATAATTGGAATAAAAAAATAAGTAGCCTTTTCAGATGGACTTCTTTCAAATAGGAATACAAATGTAAGGTTCTTCCAATTCTTTTTGTGGCTTTATAGCTTATTTCTGTTTATGCTGGAACAATATTTAGTTGTATATATGTAATATAGAAACACTATTTTTCTATAATATAATATTTAATTGTATGTATGTATTATAGAAAAAATATATTTTACAATAGAATAGGGCACATATAATACATATCCTATTAAAGGATCTTTTTTGGTTTCTTCCCATTTTTAGCTGTTAAGAATAAAGCTACTATTAACATTCACCTGAAGGTTTTTCTGTGGACATAAGTTTCCAGATCTGTTGGTAAATTACTTTGGAGCACAATTGATTGATTTTTGGTAAGACTATGTTCATCTTTGACTCAAAAATGACTGTACCATTTTTCATTTCCATCAATTAGAGTTTCTGTTGCTCCATATGGTTGCCAGCATTTGGTGTTGTCAGCATTTTTTGAATGAGCCATTCCAATAGGCTTGTATTGGCACCTCATTATTGCTTCAGTTGCAAATTTCCTGATGACATACAATGTTGAATATGTTTTCATATGCTTACTTATTACATTGGCCATGCCTTTCAGGTCCAGGACAAGGTTCTACAGAAGACAATACACGGTCTGAATTCGCATGCAGTATATGGTGTTCTTTTATTTTTCTTTTTGCAGCCAGGACTCAAGGGTCCAAGAATCAACATGTGGAAATAGGTGTGGTGCCACTCACTATCTCCCTGATGACCCAGTAACAAAATGTTTGCTCCCTGTTCTCAATATTTTATGATCTGCTGACCTGGAGGTGTCATTTCTGGAGAGAGCAATGTTTCTATCAGAAGATACGACAATGATTTTATTGATCTGGAAATTAAGACTGCCATATGTTCACTTTGGGTTCCTCATGCCTTTGAATCCACAAGCAAAGAAGGGTGTTACTGTGCTAGCCGGGGTGATTGATCCTGATCATCAACAGGAAATTGGACCACTGCTTTACAGTGGTAGTACGGAAGAGTGTGTTTACACAACAGGAGATCAATTAGGCTGTCTCTTAGTGTTACTAAGCAGGCGACTGAAGCCAATTCAGATAGGACTACTAGTGACCCAGACCCTTTAGGAATGAAGGCTTGGAGGCCATCAGATAAAGACCCATAACCAGCTGCAGTGCTTGCTGAAGATTAAGGAATACGCAATGGAAGAAGAAGCTTCAAATATAAGTTATCAGCTCATGACCTATTACAGACACGAGGACTGTTATTTTCATAAGTATTTCCTCATTTTTTACGAATATGTATGTGGGTGTATATGTGTGTATATATTTTTCTTTCCTCTCTCACTTCATTATCACATAACACGAACTATATAGACTTCATATTATGCTGTGTAAATTTTGTAATTTTACACGATGTGTCTTAGTCCATTAGTGTTGCTATGAAGGGATACCTGAGACTGGATAATTTTTTTTTTTTTTTTTGAGACGGAGTCTCGCTCTGTCGCCCAGGCTGGAGTGCAGTGGCGCGATCTCGGCTCACTGCAAGCTCCGCCTCCCGGGTTCCCGCCATTCTCCTGCCTCAGCCTCCGGAGTAGCTGGGACTACAGGCGCCGCCATCACGCCCGGCTAATTTTTTGTATTTTTTAGTAGAGACGAGGTTTCAACGGGTTAGCCAGGTGATCTCTTGACCTCGTGATCCGCCCGTCTCGGCCTCCCAAAGTGCTGGGATTACAGGCTTGAGCCACCGCGCCAGGCCGAGACTGGATAATTTTTAAAGAAAAAAAAATAAACAGTTTATTTGGCTCATGGTTCTGCAGGCTGCATAAGAAGCATGTCACCAGCATTTGCTTCTGCTAAGGGTTCCAGTCTGTTTCTACTCATGGTGGAAGGCAAAGCGGAGCCAGCATTCAGAGATCAGCTGACAAAAGAGTAAGTGAGGGCCAGCGAGATGCCAGACTCTTTTTAACAATCATTTATTGCAGGAACTAAAAGTGACAACTCTCTCATTCCCATGAGAATGGCACAAGACATTTGTGAGGGATCCACACTCACAACCCAAATATCTCCCACCAGGCCCTACCTCCAACATTGAGGATAAAATTGCAACATGATTTTTGAGGGTCAAATAGCAAAGCTATAGCATTATAGTATTTCACTTACAGGATAGCAAGAGGAGTAAATGTCACATAAGGGCTTTACTTATTCTGGGAAAGGGACTAGTGCATTTTCAGTTGTATGTGGGACAATTTTATTATGTTTGCTGGAATTGTAGTTATGTTACTGCATTTATTTAAAGATTAAGTATGTTTTAGGGAAATGCATATGGGTGCCAACTTGACAACATGTGCACTTATGATGGTTAAATTTATGTGTTTGTCATCTGTATTATGTCACTGAGTGCTTAGATACTTAATTAAATATTATTTGTGCATGTATCTATGAGGTTGTCTCTAAAACATGTTAGTGTTTGAATTCATAGAGTGAGTAAAGCAACTCATTCTCCCAAATGTGGGTGGACATCATCCAATCCATCAAGGGTCAGAATAGAACAATGTTGCAGAAAATGACGAATCTCTAACTCTGCCTGCTTGAACTGGGACATCAGTCTTCTGTCCTTGCAATGGCGCTATTGGTTTTCAGGTTTTCAGACTTACGCTAGTATTTATCGTATCAGTTTTCCTAGTTCCAAGGTCTTTAGACTTGGACTGGAACTATACTGTCAGTTTCTTGAGTCTCTAGTTTACAGGGAGCAGTTCTTGGGACTTCTCAGCCTGCATAATCACACAAAATAATTCCCTGTTTGGATGGATGGATGGACAGATAGATAGATAGATAGATAAATAGATAGATAGATAGATAGATAATAGAGACATACAGATCTATCTCCTATTGGTTATGTTTCTCTGAAGAACCTTGATTAATATATCTTCACTTTTCTGATGGGTATAAAAGAAATTGTTGATTTTCAAATTGCTCAGCTTCTTTCTTGCTATAAGTATGAGGTATAATGATTTCCAAGGTCTTTCCATATCTGAGATGAAAGCAAAGTCTTGCTCACCACATTCAGTACCAAATATATAGTTTCCTGGTCATTATAGGAAATTCATAAATACTTATTGAATGACTGAATAAATAAATTAATGTATTAGAGGAGATAGGATTAAGAAAATGCTAAAAGCTAGGTAGTGAGATATACAAAATATATTCAAGGAAATAAAAATATGTATAGTGATAAAATAACAAGGAGCTAGAAATAGGAGGATGGGAAAAATCTATTTCAAAATGATGACTACGTCATGGAGACATTGTCAGAGCTACAACTTAAAGTACTTGGCAGGGTAAGTTAAGGGGTTAAGACTTCATTTTATGAGTTGTGGAGACTCTTCAAAGGCCTGGGGACTCAACATGATCTGAAATATTATTCGTTAAACATAGATTTAGTGGGTTTTATTTGGAGAAATGATGATCAGAAAATCATTTGGGAGATTATAAACAGAATAGAAGATGATGACGGTGTAAGTTAGGGTATCATGAGTATCAAGTGAAGTATAATAATTCATGTGATATTTAAGAAACAGAACTAATAAAACTAAGAGATGGAAGAAAACAGGGAAAGAAAGGTAACCTAAAATATTAATAATAACTTCTCAGCTCCTTAGACATTGGGTTAGAAGCTTAGAGATCATTGAAACTAGAAATATAAGATCAAGTTCAAGTTGAGTTTTGGGGTGGTAGATATACATTCAGTTTTATACATCTTACTCTTTTAGTATTATTTTGGATGTAAATGTATAAAGCTCAAAAAACATATTTGGGCATAAGATTGAGGTTTGAAGTCATCATCAGATATTAATTGAAGAAATGGAATAACGTAAGAAAGAGCCTTGTCAAATGTTACAGTTAAGACATTGAAAAAAAAAATGAAATGATCCATGAAAATAGAGCTTATGAGCTCTTCTATTTAACAAAAGGAGAGTAAAGGGGAAAACCAGGTGAGGACATAAAGAATCAAAATAACACAGAAAATGAGAAAAGGAAATAGGTCAGGAAAAGAATTACCTGTAGAAAATGCTGCTTACTAAGAGACCTGTTAAAGTTAATTTGGATTCAACAGCAAGGAAAGTACTTAACAGTTTTGCAAGGCTAATTTTAGTGTAAAAGCAAGTGTGCAGTGAATTGTCAATTATTTATACGGTGATAAATGAAGCTAGTAACTATAAGAAACAGTATACTAAGGAGGGAGACTCATAAAGTAGAAAAGTAGACTTGGGTATGCTTAATGTGGATAAGAATGTCAATTAGAGATTGAAATATAATTTAAGCTTTTAAATGACTTCTGATTAATACCTTCTTTAATGACTTCTGATTAGATATATATTGTAATCATACTTTAGCAGTAGTTGATTCATTTAGTCACTTTGTCATCCTTAAAATTCTATTTTCACTTGGGCTTAAGAAAGCATACATTGTTTTTTAATCTTCTTTTGCCTCTTAGTCCTTGCTGCTGATTTTCCCTAAGATTTCTGAATTTTTAATGTTAAGGTATATGAAGGACCAATTCTTCAATCTCCTTTTCCCTACTCATTCTCATTGCTGTGTTGATTTCATCCAATGTTGTGTCTTTAACTTCTATTTATATATAATTATTTCTTGAAACTTTTCATTTAGACATTCTCTCTAAAATCTAAAATCACATATAAAACTAACCACTTAGCTTCTCCACTTCGATGTTTTAATAGTCACCTTAATTATACTATAGCAAATACTTTGTGAGATTTTATGCCAAATCTCTTCTTATGGTCTCAGCAAATGACAACTACATCCATTCAGTTTTTCATGCAAGACCTTGAAGTTATGATTGTTCTTTTCTTTTTCTCCCCATATAATAATAGCAAATACATGAGAATCTTGTTGGCTCTTCGTCCTGAAAACTATGTGTTCAGAATCTGACCACTTCTCATAATCACTAACATTATCATCAACATCATACTACATCTAGATTAGTGAAGTAGACCAAAAAATATAAACAAAGATTTTCATGGAACCATTTTTGTAGTATTAATGTCCATCACAATTGAAGAAATAGTTAACTTGTGGAATATTCATAAATTGAAGAGATCATGGCAATGCAAATTCCACCAGACACTATATGGAAGAAGGTCATAAAAATGGTGAGTAAAATAAAATAAAAAATGCAATATAATTTTACTTTAAAGTTCAAAAAGTGTAAAATTTAAAATAAATATTGCGAGACCTGGCTGCTCTGCCCCGCGGCTTGTGCGCGCTTGTGGACCGCGCGGGCCTTCGGGAGATCGATGCAGGCCTGGGGCAGTCTCCTTTCTGGACTGAGAAGAGAAGAATGGAGAAGAGCCCCTTCCCATTAGTGCCTTTGCATTGGTTTGGCTTTGGCTACACAGCACTGGTTGTTTCTGGTGGGATCGTCGGCTATGTAAAAACAGGCAGGGTGCCGTCCCTGGCTGCAGGGCTGCTTTTCGGCAGCCTAGCTGGCCTGGGTTCTTATCAGATGTCTCAGGATCCAAGGAACGTTTGGGTTTTCCTAGCTGCTACATCTGTTACTTTTGTTGGTGTCATGGGATTGAGATCCTACTACTATGGAAAAATCATGCCTGTAGGTTTAATTGCAGGTGCCAGTTTGCTGATGGCCGCCAAAATTGGAGTTCCTATGTTGATGACATCTGATTAGCAGAAGTCATGTTCCAGCTTGGACTCATGAAGGATTAAAAATCTGCATCTTCCACTATTTTCAATGTATTAAGAGAAATAAGTGCAGCATTTTTGCATTTGACATTTTACCTAAAAAAAAAAGACACCAAACTTGGCAGAGGGGTGGAAAATCAGTTGTTACCATTATAACCCTACAGAGGTTATAATGAGGATGTAACATGAGCTTATTGAGACCCTCATAGAGATCGATTCTTGTATATTGATGTTGTCTCTTCTTTCTGTATCTGTAGGTAAATCTCAAGGGTAAAATGTTAAGTGTTGACATTGAGAGCCCTGAAACCCCATTCCCTGTTCAGAGGAACAGTGTGAAAAAATAGAGTATTTGTTCTTTTGCTCATCTTAGACCACAGACTGACTTTGAAATTATGTTAAGTGAAATATCATTGAAAATAAAGTTTACTATAAATAAAAAAAAATAAAAAAATAAAAAAATTAAATATTGCTCAGGAGCGCATAACTATGTAGTGAAAATATCCAGTTAGGACTTCTACTTCCAGTCATAGCATAGTGACTGCTACTGGCCTCAACTTTCTACCACAAAGAACTATGTATAAAATTGGACATATGAGGAGAATGCTTTAAGGAAATTCTGAGAGACAGAAAACTCATGAAAGAAGAGGAAGCGCTATATCACTTCCATTTTTTTTTCCTGGGAACAATTTTATGACTCCAGTGTGGACAGCTGGAGCCAAAGAAGACATATATATTTTTTAAGGATCTGAGAATAAAGGTACTGAAGTGGCTTGAATCATAGGGTCAAGTCAGCACAGAAGAGATAGTTAAACATTGTGGGGATCCAGAAGTCTATGTCCAATTTCCCTATGTGTCTTTGTACCCAGACTTGACTGTATATATGTAGAGTTTATCAGAGATTATCTGTCATGGTGATAAAAGGAAAACAGTAATGCTAGGAGTACATCAGCGCTCAGAAACATTGTTCCAGCTCAGCCAGGCTGGAGATATGTCATTAATACCAAACTCACAAAGCTGATTAGCGAGAAAAGCTATACCTTGAGAATAAGGAGCAAACCCTAGAGGAAGGTCTGGTCAATAGTCATAGAAACTAAGTAATGTAGTTTGGATAAGCGTCCCCACCCAAATCTCATGTTTAATTGTAATCCCCAATGTTGGAGGCGGGGCCTTGATGAAAGGTGATTGGATCATGTGAGTGGATTTCTCGTGAATGGTTGAACAATATCCCATTGCTGCTGTTCTCATGATAGTTAGTTCTCATTACCTCTGGCTGTTTAAAAGTGAGTGGCACCTCCCCCGAACCTTGTTCCTTCTTTCGCCATGTTATATGCCTGTTCCCCCTTTTCCATCGACCATGATTGAAAGCTTCCTGAAGCCTCTTCAAATGCAGACACTTCTATGCTTCTTATACAGCTGCAGAACCATGAGTCAATTAAACTTCTTTTCTTTAAAATCACCCAGTCTCAGCTATTTCTTTATAGCAATACAAGAATGACCTAATAAACTAGGTAAATAAAAGCCAAATCTATAAAGATTTTGGAAGTTTAATAATACAAAGTTAAAAGAATTCTGAGCTTTCCACAAATCAAACATAATAAACCATCAAATGAAAGGTAATCAAAATCTATATTCACAGCCAGTAATCGGACTACCCACCAAAAACAAAAATTAAAACTCTTTGGAGGAAATAAGGGAATCTAGAGCTCATATATTATCCAAAACATTTTAAATACAATTCAAAAATCACTAGCCATTAAAAAATAGGAAAGTACAACCAAAAATAAAAATGGTAGTCAATATCATCCAATTGCAAGATGGCACAGATGTTAAATTTTGTATAAAAAGATGTTTAAAAATGAATATAAATATTTTCAAGGACTTCCAGGAAAATATGGTCCTTATGAGTGAAGAGATAAATAAACTAACTCGAGAAACTAAAAATCAAAACTAAAATGTAACCAAATAGAAATTTTACAACTAAAACTAGAATAACATAAGTAAAAATTTCCCTAAAAGTGTTTTAACAACAGATAAAAGATAGTAGAATATGGTATAAGTGAATTTGAAGATAAAACAATAGAAATAATTCAACCTGAAGGACAGAAAGTAGATGTATTGTATTAATCAGGGTTCTCTAAAGAGACACAAGTAATAGGATATACAGATATAAAGATGTATATAGATATAGATATAGATATATGGGATATCTATATATAGATATATGGGATATCTATATTTATCTATATATAGATATATAGATATAGTCGGGGTTCTCTAAAGGGATACAACTAATAGGATATCAATATATCTATATCTATATATCTATAGATATCTTTTTAGATATATATATTATATAAATAAAGTATAATATAAATAAAATAGTATTAACTCACGATCACAAGATTTCACAATAGGCTCTCTGCAAGTTGAGGAATATGGTAGCAAGTACGAGTCCCAAAGCTGAAGAACTTGGAGTCTGATGTTTGAGGGCAGGAAGCATCCAGCACAGGAGGAAGATGTAGTCTTGGAGGCTAAGCCAGTTTAACCTTTTCACGTTTTTCTGCCTGCTGTATATTCTAGCTACTCTGGCAGCTGATTAGATGGTGCCCACCCACATTAAGGGTAAATCTGCTTTTCTCAGACCACTGACTCAAACGTTAATCTCCTTTGGCAACACCTTCGCAGACATGCCCAGGATCAATACTTTGCATCCTTCAACCCAATCAAGTTGACAGTATTAACCATCACATGTATTGACAAAAAGGTAACAGATACTCAAGGTCATGTGGAACGATACAATAGTGTAAAAATTACATATAAGTGGATTTTCAAAATGAAAAGGGAGAATGAGACAAAAAATATTTTAATAAATGGTTGATTTCCAGTTTTGATTTTTGATTCCCAATTTTGATTATCACTATAGTTTTTTAGAAGGTAGGAAAGTTAATACTGACTTCAGCATAAGAAGTGTAATTCTGAGGGCTCAACTTGGGATTCTAACCATTATACACTATTAGGGTAAGACTCTTCTGTTCATTCTACACTATATGTCATGAATTATGAATACTGGTTAGAACAGACACTGTCAGCATGAAGTGCATGCTGGGTACTGTCTCTAATCTTTTTGGGTTGTTGTTTCTCTGGCCTTGGATTGTTTGCTCATACATATACACTTATAATTACTCTGCTGAATAGTCCAGGAGGACCTTCCGGATAAGTCCAGAATGCCCACTTTGTGCAGCTCCCTCCTACCTGTACTCTATCCTATGAACTCTCGTTGCTTGGTCTTTCTAAATTTCTTCCATCTCTTTAAGTCTGCAGTCTTCCAGTCTTCGCTTTTGTTCCCTCTCTCTGCACTGCACCCTGGAAACTCTATCAAGGCTGTAAAATAATGCAGTTATAGAACTTCCATCATTTTAGGGTTTTCCTCCCATCTTAAGGGATCAATATCACATGTTTTTTGATGGTCAGTATCTTGAAAATGATTACTTCAAATATTTTACCCAGTTCTTTTGGTAGTGTTAGGCAGACTGAGAAATTCAGTCTTTGTTACTCTATATTGACCAAGAGCAGGAATCTAGGAAACTTTTATAATTTAAAAATGAGTATTATTGGATACAGATAAACCATTAGAAAATTGAAGCCTGTTAACCCACTGATAAATATGGAATATTAAAAATAAGTATTTATTTAATCCTAAGTAGTAATAAAATAGAGGAGGCACAAGTAAAAACAAAATTCACAGAAAATAAATCCAAAATTATCAATAATTACATCGAATGTTAATTGACTATATGATCCAATTAAATGTCACAAATTATTAAATTAGATTAAAAAAGAAGGTCCAGTTATATGTCATGTTTATGTTTAAAGATCTACTTTGAATAGAAATTTGTAAGCATGCTAAAATTATAGACAATTTTTTTTTAACTAAACAGAAGTACTTTTTTGGAAAGTTAAAACAATATTAAACAATTTGATCAAAATGACATTAACAAATATTACATTTAATAATTAAAGAAAACACTAATTAAAGTACACAGAAAACTTTCATAAAGATAATCTGTGAGCTGGGCTATGAAATGATACTCAATGAATGTCAAAATTCTGAAATTTGACAAAGTATGTTTAGAAAATGGAAAAGTTCCTTGAAAAAAGATAAAGAGAAGCATTTCATCATTTAAAAAAACATTAACCCAAAGAAATCTGCAGGGCTATACTGCTTAATTGATGGATTTTATTAAACTTGAAGATATTAAAAATACTACTAGTCATGCATAAACTCAGAAAACCTAAAAGGTTCATATAGCTATATTAGGAACTCAATATTTATTTTTATTGAATAAATATATTTAATAACATAAATAATTATATATATACTTATGTAATGAAACTTAGCAATGTGTACTTCTCTCTGTCTCTCTCTCTCTCTGACTCTCTTTGTCTCTCTCTCACACACATGCTCACACAAACTGAATAAATTTTGACTTTGACCAACAATTGGTCACTAGTTCTACAGACCTATTCCAAACCTTCTGAGTTTGTAGAGTCATCAAATAGGCCATTGTGTTGTAAAAAAAACTAGTTGTTCTTTATAATCTGTAATGATTATTTTGCGTGCTTGCAGAGTTTCACTTTTACTCCACAATCCTGAATACTCAAGCAGAAAAGAAGACTATATTAGATTATACACATGCCATGATAAAAGATACATTCTATATTCACTATGGATTTGAGATTACAATTAGTTCTCAATAGGCATTAAATAATAATGTGATGCAATACAACCCCAATTATACACACAGCAGGATAATGAGGACTGCTCTCTGGGGAGAATAATCCATTCATTAATATTGTGCATTATTTGCTGATTCAGAAAAAGAATGTTGCTTTTTAAACACCTTCTGAAGAATTTGCCTTTTCTTTCATTACTAAATGCAACTGTATTTCACAAACTAAAGAATTAATTGATAAAATAACACACAATTAAATTAATTGGTATCTCAGAATCACATTAGACAATGTAGATGTAGATACAAATTAAGGTTGATATATGAGTATTCATGTTCATGTATTTATTCATTATTTGAATTTTATTGAGCAAATATTTAATATCTACTAAATTCTCTGCACTGAACTAGGATAAAGTATGCAACATAAGGTATGGTTTATGATCTATGAATATTAAGTATAAAACATCACCTGTTTCAATAAGAAGATTTTCCATTTAAACTTGTGTGTGCATTGGCAAAATGTAATTTATGATAATATACACAGTGAAACTCACAGGATGTAAGTTCTTGTTTGGTTTCATTAATTATTGTGTATTTTTCTATACAAAGAATCAGATGTTAATACATTCCTTCCAAAATCTACCTTTGTGACCAAGGCATTTTGCTGCCTTTTCTAAAGTGAGACCTTCCTTTTTTAACTTTCAGAAGTAGAATTTTCCTTCCTTTTTTAACATAAATGTTAAAATTTAACATTTTTAACACCAGCACAGCAATCTAAGCAATTATGTGAATCTCTACAGATGGACCCCTGATGAATCACACATCCTGGTATCCACGTTCATGCATAGCCCCTCTTGCATTTATGCCCATTCTTTCACTATTTTGACCAACATGAGAGAAGGTGATATTAAATTTCTTCCAAGGCTTGGAAACAAGACACCTTGTAGCTTCCATCAGGATCTCTTCAAACACCTGCTCTGAATGTGACTACCCTGTGACAATCATATTGGCCCAGATAGAAGCCAGAGGAAGAGAAAGAGATGCTTAGCAAACTCTAAGCTTTTGTAAGCATCCACTTGTGGTAGAAGGTGTGTGAGTAAAGTAGTTATGCTGGACTTCTGGCATGATTCAACCTTCATCTGACTCCAGTTCCAGCTGCCATCTGTTGGAAACAACATCAGAAATACAAGGCAAGAATTGCACTGCTGAACCCAATTAAACTTCAGAATCTTCACAATACCTTATTGTTGAAGTAGTAATTTTTAGATTACTTTTATGCAGCAATATATTACCAACATGTTAGTTGATATGGTTTGGCTCTGTGTCCCCACCCAAATCTCACCTTGTATTGTAACAATCCCCACACGTCAAGGGCAGAACCAGGTAGAGATAATTAAATCATGGGGCAGTTTCCACCATGCTGTTCTCGTGATAGAGTTCTCATGAGATCTGATGATTTTATAAGTGGCTTCCCCCTTCAGTCTGCACTCATCCTCTCTCCTGCCCACCCTGTGAAGAGGTGCCTTCTGCCATGATTGTAGTTTCCTGAGGCCTCCCCTGCCATGTGGAACTGTGAGCCAATTAAACCTCTTTTCTTTATAAACTAACCAGTTTCAGGCAGTTTTTTACAGCAGCATGAGAATGAACTAATATAGTAAATTGGTACTACAGAGAGTGGGGTGCTGGGCAAAAAGATACCTGAAAATGTGGAAATGACTTTGGAACTGGGTAATAGGCAGTGATTGGAATAGTTTGGAGGGCTTAGAAGAAGGTGGGAAAATGTGGGAAAGTTTGAAACTTCCTAGAGACTTGTTCAGTGGCTTTGATCAAAATGCTGATAATGTTATAAACAATAATGTCCAGGCTGAGGTGGTCTCAGATGGAGATGAGGAACTTGTTGGGAAGTAGAGCAAAGGTGACTCTTATTATGCTTTAGCAAAGAGACTGGCAGCGTTCTGTCCCGGACCGAGAGATATGTGGAACTTTGAACTTGAGAGAGATAATGTAGGGTATCTGGTAGAAGAAATTTCTAAGCAGCAAAGCATTGAAGCGGTAGCAGAGCACAAAAGTTTGGAAAATTTGCAACCTGATGATGCAATAGAAAATAAAACCCCATTTTCTGGGGAGAAATTCTGCAGAAATTTGCATAAGTAGCCAGGAGCCAAATGTTAATCACCAAGACAGTGGGGAAAATGTCTCCAGTTCATGTGAGAGACCTTCACAGCAGCCATTCCCATCGCAGGCCCAGAGGCCGAGGAGGAAAAATGGTTTTGTGGTTGGGGCCCAAGGCCCTCCTTCTATGCGCAGTCTAGGAATTTGGTGCCCTGTGTCCTGGATGTTCCAACTATGGCTTAAAGGGGCCAAGATACAGCTCAGGCTGTGGCTTTAGAGGGTGCAAGCCCTAAGCCTTGGCAGCTTCCACGTGGTGTTGAGCCTGAAGGTGCACAGAAGTCAAAAATTGAGGCTGGAAACCTCTGTATTGGAGAGCCCACACAGAGTCCCCATTGGAGTACTGCCTAGTGGAGCTGAGAGAAGAGGGTCACTGTCTTCCAGATCCCAGAATGGTAGATTCACTGACAGCTTGTACTATGTGCCTGGAAAAGCCACAGTCAGTCAATGCCAGTCCATGAAAGCAGCTAGCAGTGGGGTTGTACCCTACAAAGCCATAGGGGCAGAGCTGCCCAAGGCCATGGGAGCCCACCTGTTGCAACAGTGTGACTAGGATGTGAGACATGGAGTCAAAGGAGATCATTTGGATCTTTAAAGTTTAATGATTGCCCCACTGCATTTTGGACTTTCGTGGGGCCTGTAGCCCTTTTGTTTCGGCCAATTTCTCCTGTTTGAAATGGGCGTGTTAGCAAATGCCTGTACCCCCACTGTATCTAGGAAGTAACTAAGTTGCTGTTGATTTTACAAGTTCATAGGCAGAAGAGATTTGCCTTGTCTTAGATGATAATTTGGACTTGGATTTTGGGATTATTGCTGGAATGAGTTAAGAATGTGGGGGATTGTTGGAAGCGCATGATTGTTTTGAAAGGTGAGGGCGTGAGACTTGGGAGGGGCCAAGGATGAAATGATATGGTTTGGCTCTGAGTGCCCACCCAAATCTTATCTTGAATTTTAATAATCCCCATGTGTCAAGGGCAGGACCAGGTGAAGATAACTGAATTATGAGGGTGGTTTTCAGCATGCTGTTCTTGTGATAGTGAATGAGTTCTCATGGGATCTGATGGTTTTATAAGGGGATTTCTCCTTCACTGGGCACTCATTCTCTCTCCTGCCACCCTGTGAAGAGGTACCTTCCACCAAGATTGCAAGTTTCTTGAGGCCTCCCCAGTCATACAGAACTGTGAGTCAATTAAACCTCTTTTTTCCATAAACTACCTAGTCTTGGGCAGTTCTTTGTAGGAGCATGAGAACAGACTAATACATCAGTTAACAATGATAAACATTCAAAGTATATTTGAAATAATACTAAATGATAAAACTACATGTAATTAATAGAAACATAAACAATTTGAACTTTATTATAATTTTCAGTTCCTCTTTGTACCATATAACATTCTTTTTTCATTAACAGAATATTGAGATAAATATAATTTTAAAAAATTAAATTCAACTGTTTATTACTTTCTTTTCAGACTCTAGAATTAAACAAAAGAGCAAAATATGATTTATATCGTTCTGACTTTAGAACAAGATACATTCAGGTTTTTTTTTTTTTTTTTTTTTGGTAAGTCTACACTTTTGTGTAAACTCTGATCAACTGGAATCCCTAATATTTCTACTACAATAGTTTCAGAAGCTGTCTCTAGATTCAGATTACAAAGAATACCATGAAAGATCATCAATTGCTATCACTGGGGAGAGGCTGTAATATCACATGTACCATGTGTTTTTCTATCCAAAAACCCCAAAACAGCTTTAAAAAAATTTCATCAGTATTCACTTTTCCAAGCATGTAAGCAGATGTTACCGTTGTAGGAATGAGTTAGGGCCTTCTTTGGTTTTTCTACACCCAGGAAAACTTTAGTAAGAATAGCTATAATTGGCCCCATCAAATAGGATGCCTTCTCCTGCTAGCAACGTAGATATATAGTTGAGAGGAGATAAACCAATCCCTTTATTTAAGGCATTTCAAGCAGAGCATAAGAGAGTACCAAGATAAACAAATGACCACTGGAGTGTTTTACTGGAGTACAAAGAAAGAATATGGCCCAAGTTGAAGCATCGTTCCCTTAATAGTCATTACTATAGCTTTCTTTCCCTATTCTTTATTCGGCACTCTAAGTGCCTGTCTTCTTACTATATGCTTTCTCTTTCTTATCTTTTATTTATTTTTACTATTTAACTAAAGGTGCTACTCCTCATTCCATATGGCCTAAATAAGGCTATTATGTGATGTCTACTTAGAAACCAACCAAGGAGTATGCAAAAGTACAGGAATAAAATAACTAGGGCACTTACAGTTATTTCACAGATGTCACCTAGAAGTCTAGGGGACTAGATTTATAACAGGCTTAAGATATATAAGGGAGTGATGAGAGGCTGGCTAGAATATCACATTGCTATCAGGCAGGATAAATATACCTCAAAGGAAAAATATGTGTTATGAAATATAACACCATCCAATGAGAACAAGTAAAATGTTAACTCACACTGTATAAGTCATTGGTAATGTATTTTGTGGTCTTCTCTTCTTTTGATTAACAATATCACAATAAACTAACATTTTGATGGCCAACTTGTTTAGAATATAACAAAATGAGGTGTTAAATAATCTTTTTTATTTATGACAACAGACAGTAAGAACATAACTAACAAGTCAAATTCAAATCTAAAAATGCTGATTCAATACAGTCTTTGTAGTATTCTGCTCTAGTTATAGAAATTATAATAGGCTGAATTATTTGCTATTGAAAAGGCAATCTTTCATTAGATTATTTTAAATAACCCTCATTTGAATCATTTAATAATGTTACTCTTTTCTGCCAATTTACTCATGTTAGAAGGTAGCACTCAGCCAGATCATGAGCTTTTACCCTAACTCAAAAGGGTCGGAATTATAATTTCAATCTTCCAACTTTAAAACGGGAGGTTAAAATATTATGTTGAATAGAATGTTAAAAAGGTTTAAATGCAAAAATTGAGGCCTTGACCTCAATTTTTCCTTATTAAAAGAGTTTCTCTATCTTTTCCCGTTGAACCATAATGACCCTTCATTAGAGAGATTAACCTGTTAGCATACAAGCACATTCAATTCAGCTGATTAAATTTTCCCCAGATTAAACCTGAAAAAGGGAGAGAGGCATTATATATATAATATATTATATATATAGTCACCATTTTAAACTTTAATCTTCCTTCAGGCGAAAAGAAACACAAAACATGTATGGTTTGCTACTAAAAATTATTTTTAATCGAGACAAACTTATGGTATATTGTGTAATTAAAGACACATATCAGCAAGCAGTGGACACTTCAACTTTGGGAATGGCAACTATACCACACCTTCTATGAACAACTCTTAGGGTATCTTCATTTCAGTTTTATTCATCATCTCTTGGCCTTGGACACTTCTGAAAATTTCAGTTGTTCTCTTGCCATTTGAGTTAATTTTATTTTTCTCTTTAGAAAATAATTTGGCAACTTTTACATGTTTGAATATACACTTACTAAGTGATACTGTAATTACATTCCTAGCTATTTACCCAAGAAAAATAAATATTTACAAACAGCTATATACAAATATTTACAGCACTTTTGTACACAATCGCACAAGACTGGAAAGAGACCAAATGTCCTTCACCCAGTGAATAGAAAAACAAACTGTAGTGCACCCACAAAATACTGTTCAGATATAAAATAGAGCTATTGGTTTATACAAAGATATGACTTTATCTCAACCACATTTTGCTAGGCTCTTTCAAGCCAGATTCAAATGCTACCTACTATATTACTCCATTTATGTAGCTTTCTGGGAAAGGTGAATGTATAGGCATAGAGAGTAGGTTTCCATTGGTTTGTGGAATCAGGTGTGAGGATGAATTATATAAAGGGGTAATATAAGTAAAGTTTCTGTGGTAAGTGCTCCACATCTTGATCATGATGGTAGATACCAGACTTTATGCATTGTTAAACTTCATGGAAAGGTACAACAAAAAATAATTTTATCATGCATAAATTTAAAAATTAATATTAAGCATACTTAAAAATAAAAAATATACTTCTCTGTAAGTTTTTTTGTTTCAAGTACAGGTCATATGGGTTTGTAAACTATAATATGTATTGGCCAAAAAGTGAACAGGTAAAGAGCCTAATTTAGTAGTAATGAGTTTTATCCCATGTACACAACCTGTTTCAAGATAGACTATTTCTTTTAAAATAGGCCAAGTACTGATGTCCCAGAAATCAGACTAGGATGAGATACTGTTTCATTTTTACTATTCATCTTTATTAATTCCATCCTGAATGTAAATGCAAGGTGTTCCAGTTCAGACAGATTATCATTATTCACAAAAAGCAAATAATGAGGGTATAGTTTCCCATGTATTTCTTGGTTTACTATTCCTCCTGGAGTGATGCAATGAAAGCCAGGTCACGTCTCAGAAAACCTTAGCCTGTATTTTAGATAAGGAAATAGATTGATCTGCTTATGCATGTGAAAGAGACAGAGTTGCCTTTTCCTTCCCCTCCTTAACTGCGGAATAGAAACCTTTGCTCCTTGAATAGAGAGGAACTTGGGTTCTCACCCTAGCCTTTGGAATGTAAATGCATGTCACCAAGGACCAGACAAGTCCCTGTGTCAGTGTCTTTTGCTTTTATGACCTAGACACATATCCAAAGTTGCAAGCTTCGTTTTCCCTTGAAATGAAAACACATAGTTCCAGAGTTAGGTAAATCTCTTAGAAATTCTTATAAAGTTTTTTCACTGACTGTATAGCTGGAAATTAACTTCCCCAAGGCTTTGATGCTAGCCCAAGATTCCAAGTTTTCAGCAAAATTTATTCAGAAAGCTGCAACTTGGAGAAACACAAAAATAGTTTATTTATATCCCACAGGTAATCTACCTAAGATGACAAATATAGAAATGAATAGGAAAGGACATTTAGAGGAAAATTTAAAGAATGCTCTCTGATAGGTATAGTGATATCTCATTTTGGCATCAATTTGTATTTCTTTAATGACTTATGGCATTAAGCAGATTTTTGTGGGCTTGTTTGAATACATTTTCTTTGGTAAAATATTTATTCAAAACTTTCATCTATTTTTTATTGGATCACTTGTTTTCTTATTGATTTAAAAACCTTTTTATACTCTGGAATGAAGTTTTTGTTAGACACATAAATTGCAAATATCCTCTACAAGTCATTTGCTTGCTTTTTAATTTTATTAACAATGTATTTTGGATGGAAGCTGTCTAAATATTTATTGATATGTATCTGGAATCTCTATTCTGTTTCATTGACCTGTGTATCTATTCTTTCATCAATATCGCACTGACTTGATAATCCTAGCTTTATAGTAAGTCTTGAAATTGGTGGTGTGTGTCCTCCAACTTCTTTTGCAATTTATCTTAGCTATTCTACTTCTTTTTCTTTTCTATTTAAATTTGTGCACCTTAATTTTTAAAATTATAAATCCAGGAAAGATTTGGATTGAAATTTAAAACTAAACATTATTGAGTTTTCTATCCATAGACATAAAATATCATTCAAATTCTTTAAACCTTTAATTTCTTTTATCATTGTCTTATGGTTTTAGGTGCATAAACTGTATGTTTCATTTCTTTTTCTTTATTTTTATACTAGATATAATTTCCAATACAATGTTGAACAGGAATAGGGTGAGATGCATCCTTGCCTCGTTCTGAATTTAAGGGAGATGGCATTCAGTCTTCCACATTAAGACACCATTTTCACAACTTTATCTAATCGGTAGAATTTATCTGAGGTGCCTTTTATCTAATCAAGGATGTCCCCTTTTACTTCTTGAGTGTGGATAATTTCTAATCAGTAGTAAATATTGAATTTTGTCAATATTCATATGATTGTACAATTTTTTATTCTATTAATATATTGATTTACTGTGACTGATTCTGAAACACCAAAATAGACTTGCATTCCTAGGATCATTGTCACTGAATATGATTTATTACAGTTGAATAATCTACACTGACATATTATTATCGCTGAAAGAACATAGTGTACATTAGGATTCACCCTTAGTGTTATAGACTCCATGTTTGTGTGCTGGTATCCCCACAGAATTTCTGTCTTTAAACTCTAACACCAATAAGAATGATATTTGGAGATGGAACCTTTGAGAGAGAATTACATCACAAGGGAAGAGCCCTTATGATGTTAGTGCCCTTATTAAAAGAGACAAAAGAGAGTCGGCTTCTACTATCTCTCTCACCACGTGAGGACATAGCAAGGAAACCATTTACCAACTAAGAAGAGAGCCCTCACTAAGCACCCAACCATGCTGGCACCACAATCTCAGTCTTCCAGACTGTAGAACTGTAAGAAATACATTTCTGTTGTTTAAGCCACCCAGTCTATGGTAGTTCTGTTCCAGCAGTTTGAACTGGCTGAGACAGTATTGTAGATTGTCTGGGTTGGACACATATATAATGACATGTATCAGTCATTATGGTGTCATGCTAAGTAGGTTCATTGCCCTCAAGATCCTGTGGGCTCTCGATATTCGTGTCTCCTTCCTCACAAACCTCTGATTTTTTCAATGTCTCCTTAATTTTACATTTTCCCGAATGTAATATGTGGGAATTATACAGGATGTAGTCTTTTCAGATTGGCTTGTTTCTTAATAATATGCGTTTCAGTTTCCTCCATGATTTTTCCTACATGGTAGCTTATTTCTTTTTAGGCCTGAACATATTCCATTGTCTGATTAAACCACAGTTTATTTATCCATTCACCCACTGAACAACATTTTGTTTCCAAGTTTTGTCAACTGTGAATAAAGCTGCTATAAACATCCAAGTATAGGTTTTTGTGTAAATATACATTTTCAACTCCTGGGCAAATACCAAGGAGCATAATGGCAGAATTGTATAGTAAGAGTACATTTAGTTTCGCAAGAAACTGTCCAAATGGCTGTACTACTTTGCATTTCGACCAGTAATGCATGAGAATTTCTATTTCTCCATATCCTCACCAACATCTGATATTGTCAATGGTCTAGATTTTGGCCATATTAAACAGATACTGCTTCACACCTATTAGTATTTTTATTTTATTTTTTATTTTTTGCCGAGTCTCACTTTGTTGCCCAGGCTGGAGTGCAGTGGCATGATCTCGGCTCACTGAAGCCTCCACCTCCCAGGTTCTGAGTGATTCTCCTGCCTCAACCTCCAGAGTAGCTAGGATTACAGGTGCATGCCACCACGCCTGGCTAATTTTGTATTTTTAGTAGAGACGATGTTTCAACATGTTGGCCAGACTGGTCTTGAACTCCTGACCTCAGGTGATCCACCCACCTCGGCTTCCCAAAGTGCTCAGCTCACAGGCGTAAGCCACCATGCCCAGCCAATATCTGCTGTTTTAATCTGCATTTTCCCTGATAACAAAAGATGTGAAACACCTTTCACATGTCTACCCGCCATCTGTAGAACTTCTTGGTGAGTTATCTGTTTGGGTCTTTGGTCCAATTTTCAACTAGGTTGTTTATTTTCTTATTTTGAAATTTTGAGTTCTTTATATATTTCAGCTAAATCTTTTATTAGATATGTCTTTTGAAAATATTTTCTCCATCTCTAACTTGTCTTTGCATTCTCCTGATAGTATCTTTTGAACAGCATATATGTATATATTTAATTTTAATGAAGTGTAGTTTATCAGTTCTTTCTTATGGATCCTGCCTTTGCTGCCACATGTAAAAAGTTATTGCCAAACCAAAGACTATCTACATGTTTTCTTATGTTATCTTTTAACTATTTTATAGTTTTGTGTTTTACATTTAGGTCTGTGGTCCATTTTGGATTAATTTTCATGAAGAGTGTAAGGCTCTGTTTAGATTTTTTTTTTCTTCCATTTTTTGCATGAGGATGTCTAATTGCTCCAGAATCATTTGATGAAAAGACTGTCTTTTTAAAATTGTATTGCTTTTGCTCTTTTGTCAAAGAGCAGTTGGTTATATTTATGTTGGCCTATTTCTAGGCTCTGTGTTCTGTTCCATTTATCTACTTATCTTTTCTTTTTGCTAATAACACACATTCTTGATTCTGTAGCTTTGTAAGGAAAAACTACAAAACTTTAATGAAAGAATCAATGTCAAACTAGATAAAGAGTTATTCCATGTTCATGAATAGGAAGATTTAATATTGTCAAGATCTCAGTTCTTTCTGCTGGATTTATAAATGTAATGCAATCCCAATAAAAATCCCAGTAAGTTATTTTGTAGATATTAACAAACTAACTCAAAAGTGTATATGGTGAGGCCAAAAGGCTAGAATAGCCAAGACAACATTCAACGAAAAGAACAAAGTTGAGGGACTGACATTACCCGATTTTAAGAATTATGATAAAGCAATTACATGGGAGTTTTGTAACTCAGATAATTTCTTACTGCTCATTAACATCCTTTTCTTTCAGATTGAAGAACTCCCTTTAGCAGTTCTTGTAGGACAGGTCTGGTGTTGATGAAATTCTTCAGTTTTTGTTTGTTTGGAGGAGTCTTTATTGCTCCTTCATTCTTTAAAGATATTTTAACAGGATATAATATTCTAGGGGTAAAAGATTTTTGTTTGTTTGCTTTTTTCTTCAGCATTTTAAATATGACACGCAACTCTCTTCTGGTCTGTAATGTTTCCACTGAATGTCTTCTGATAGATGTATTGGAGCTTCGTTGTATGTTATTTGTTTCTTTTTCTCTTCCTGCTTTTAGAATTCTTTCTGTATCTTTGACCTTAGAGAGTGTGATTATTAAACACCTTAATGTAGCCTTCTCTGAGTTAAATGTGCTTTATGCTGTATAACCTTCTTCTACTTAAACGTTGATGTGTTTCTTTAGGTTTGGAAGTTCTCCAATATTATCCCTTTTAATAAACTTTTTACCCCTGTCTCTTTCTCTGTCTCCACTTTAGGGTCAATAACTCTTAGCTTTGCCCTTTTGAGACTTTTCTAGGTCTTGGATGCATGCTTCATTCTTTTTTATTTTTTCTCCACTGTGTATTTTCATATATCCTGTCTTCAAGCTCACTAATTATTTCTTCTGCTTAATTAATTCTGCTATTAATTAAGAAACTGTGATGCATTCTTCAGTATGCCAATTGCATTTTTCCACGCTAGAATTTCTGCTTAATTTTTTTTAGTTATTTCAATTTCTTTTGTACATTTATGTGATAGAATTCTGAATTCATTCTCTGTGCTATCTTACATTTCTTTGATTTTTCTCGAAACAACTACTTTGAATTCCCTATCTGAAAGGTCCTATATTTCTATTTCTCCTGGATTGGTTTCTGGTGCCCTATTTTGTTCCTTTGGTGAGGTTATCTTTTGTAGATGGTCTTAATGCTTGTATATGTTCATCAGTGTTTGAGCACTGAAGAGTCAGGTATTTATTGTAGTCTCTGCAGTCTGGGCTTCTTGTGCCCATCCTACTAGGGAAGGCTTTCCAGGTATCAAATAAACTTGGGTCCCAAGCCCAATAACACTGTGGTTTTTGTAGGTTTTTAGAGGTACCACCTTGGTGGTCTTGGATGAGATCTAGAAGAATTCCCTGGATTACCAAGCAGAGACTCTTGTTCTTTTCCCTTACTTTCTCCCAAACAGTCTGGGAGAAAGTAAGGGAAAAGAACAAGAGTCTCTGCTTGGTAATCCAGGGAAAATAGAGTTTTGCATTATCAAACTTTCAGTTTCACAAAGCTAAGCGCACACAGAGCGAGAGACTCCATCTTGGAGTCCTTAGTTTTCTGGAACTGAAGGTTTGTTGATGCAAGTACCCCTATAGCCACCACCACCGGGATCTGTGCTGGGTCAGACTTGAAGCTGGTACAGCATTGGTTCTCATCCAAGACCCACTATAACTACTACTACCTGGCTACCACCTATGTTCACTCAAGGTCCTAGTGCTCTACAATCGGAAGGTCACAAAGACAGCCAGGTTTGTGTTCTTCCCTTCAGGGTGATAAGTTCTCCCAGGCCCCAGGCAGGTCCAGAGATGGTGTCTGAGAGCTAGCAATTGATATCCAAAACCTTAGAAATTTACCTGATATTCTGTTCTGTTGTAGCTAAGCTGGCACTTAATTCACAATACAAAGGTCTCCCTGCACTTTTTCCCCCTTTTCACAAGCAGAGGAGCCTCTCCCTGTGACCACCACAACTTCCAGCCCATGGCGGTTCTGCGAGGCCACCACCAATGTTTACTTAAACCCAAGGGATGTTCAGTCAGCTTGTGGTGAACGCTGCCAAGCCTGCAACTTACTGTTCAGAGCAGTGGGCTCTGGATCAGGACAGGTCCAGAAATGCTGTTTAAGAGCCTAGATCTCAACTTAGGGACCATAAGAGCCTGGTTGTTGCTCTACCCCACTGTGGCTGACCTGGTACCTAAGGTGCAAGACAAAAATCCCCTTTACTTTTCCCTCTGGTTTATCAAACAGGAGTCTTTCACCATAGTCACCACAGCTGGGAATGTGCTGTATCACACCCGAAGCCAACAAATCTCAGAGTCCAATGTCCATGGGGTATACTACCTGGGTATCACTGCTGGTTATTCAGGACCCAATGGTTCTTTAGTCAGCAGGAGATGAATCCTGCCAGGACTGAGTTCTTCTCTTTAAGGCATCAGGTTTCCTTTTGGCCCAGCGTGTGTCTAGAAATGTCATCCAGGAGGTAGGTCCTACAGTGAGGGCCTCATGACTCTGCCTGGTCCTCTATTTTACTGTGCCTGAGCAGGTATCTATGATGAAAGACAAAGTCCTCTTTACTCTTCACTCTCCTCTCCTCAGGCAGAAAAATTAGGCTACTTTTTGTTTGTTTGTTTGTTTCTGTGAGCTGCACTGCCTGGGATTGTTGGAGAGATGGTGCAAGCACTCCCTTAGCCACCCCAGCTAGTGTTCCCCTACCTCATGTGCCACCCTATGTGTTCGGGATCTGAGCCAAGCCTAGCACTAGAATTTCCCTAGCTATTGTAGCCATTGTGTCCAAGACTTCCTTTCAAGTTTACCAAGGATCCCAGAGCATTTTGGCCTATGGTGACAAGGCTTGCTGAGAAACTCAAGTTTCAATGGCTGGGATATACAGTTCCCTTCAGGCTAGGTCTGTCCAAATGCTCCCTCCATGACTGGGTGCTGGCTGAGCCCCGCATGGCTTTGCCCTCTGTCATGACAGGGCAGCACTGAGTAAAGTCTTTCCATCGCTGAGCCCTCCCTCAGCAAAGTGCATAGATTCTCTTTTGATAGGGGACGAGTAACATTGGCCATTCAAGATCATATTTTCTATCCTCTTCAGTGGTATAAAGTTAAAACTAGGTACTATGATTGCCCACCTTATTTGGGGTTCTTGTGATGATGCTTTTCTGTGTACAGATAGTTGTTAAAATTTGGTGTTTCAGCAGGAGGGATGAATAGTGTAGGATTCTATTGAATCATCTTGCTCTGCCTCTGGAAAAAATCTGTTGCTATTTTCAAGTATTTTTCTCATTCTCTCACACTTAGGATTTAATTTTGTTAGACTACTTGATATTTTCCTAAATATATTAAATACTTTAACCTTTTTTCCCCATTCTTTTTTATTCTTTCTATTTTACCCTGAGTAAACTGAAAACATTTTTTATTGCTCTATTGTCAAATTTAGTTTTTTCACCAGTCCGTTGAATATGTTGTTAAACACAATCTTTCTATTTTTATATCAAGAATTTCCATCTCATTCTTTTTTGTAATTTTTATCTTTCTTCTAGAATTATTCATCAGACATTTCATACTGCCTGTCTTTTCTACCAGATCCTCTACTATATTAACCATTAAATTTCTTATCTGATTTTTTTCTAAGAGGTAGCTCATATCTGAATCTGTTTTTTTTTATTGTCTTGTCTCTTAACCATATGCTACTGGGCTTTTCTCTCAATTATGTATCATACATTTTTAAATGAAAACTGAACATCTTGGTAGAATGGTATAGATTGAAGTTATGCCAGGAAACTGGCATGCCTTTTCATCCACCAGAACTTTAGAGTGAGTCATTAAGTTGAAATAGATACTTTTTCTCTGTGTTTAAGGGTTGATTTCAGTATGGTTACTCTTAGTGCTACACAGGTGTATTAGTCCCTTCTCACGCTGCTGATAAAGACATACCCGAGACCTGGTAATTTATAAAGAAAAAGAGTTTTAATGAACTAATCGTTCCACATAGCTGGGGAGGCCTCACAATCATGGCAGAAGGCAAAAGGTACGTCTTACTTGGTGGCAGACAAGACAGAATAGGAGAACCAAGCAAAAGCAGTAACCCCTTATAAGACCATCAGATATCCTGAGACTTGTTCACTACCACGAGAACAGTATGCAGGAAACTGCCCCCATGATTCAATAAACTCCCACCGGCTACCTCCAGCAAGCTGTGGGAATTATGGGAGCTACAATTCAAGATGAGATATGGGTGGGGACACAGTCAAATTATATCAATGGGCTTCATATTGCATTTAATGTTACGTTGTGTTTAATTTAAGGACTATTTTGCCACAGAGTTTTTTTCAATGTCTACTATACCCTCAGCTTTGCATCTTCCCTTTGTCCCAGACCTCAGAGCAGTCTGTCTTCATGCTCTTCACCTTTTCTATCTATAACTTGCTACTTGACACATTCCAGACTGGAGACAAAGTACAGGTTCTAGGTTGTTGTAATTAAGTCCATTCACAGGTAGGCACTGTGATCCTGGATCTTTGGGGTGAGGTCTTCTTTGTGCTTGCACTGAGTCTTGGCTGTGTGTTTTTGCCCGGCTTGTATTCTTACCTCCCCCATATGCAGAGGGTTTGTTCCTCTTCCACAATTTAAAGGTATTTTTTACTGGTTTCTGAAGGGTGACAGAGTTTGCTGCCTGTTCTCAAATAGTGTCAGGTTTTTTGCTCCATAGGAGAGCTGCAGTGCAGTGGGAGAATCTGGAGGAGGGGATGAGTCGTGGCTCAGTTTCCATTTCTTACTGCGGCTTTTGTTCTTCTAGCACAGTTGTGTATTATGGAAAAAAAAAAAGGCTTTTCAGGGTTCTTGTCAATGACTTTTGTGAGCATCTGGTGATAACTTGTAGAGAAAAGCCGGAAGGAGTACCCTTTTCCCTAATGCCTTCTGTCCCTAGAGTTTCTCTATTCTCTAACTAGTAAACACACATCCTTTTAAAAATCCATATTAAAATGTCAGATAATTTTTTAACACGTGTTTGGCAGCATCTCACCCTTCCAGGTAAGCAAGACCTCATGCCAAGTCTCTTTGTGGAGGCAGTTGTCTTTCTTTAAATTTTAAAAGCAAGAGTTCAAGATATTCACTAAATGAGAATACGATGTCATTTTAAAGCTACCATTCATTGTACAGTTACATAGCTAACCAAAGCAAGTAAGATGAGGAATATGTTACTGTCCCCAGCTTCAAAGAGGTGCAGTATCCACACGGAGACAATCACAGAAACAGAGACATTGAATACAAGGTATTACATATCATAATCACATGCAAATAGCTAGCCGGGGATATGTGGAAAAAGGGAATATCCTATTATTAGATGTTTAATTCCATTACACTGTTGGACTCTAGCCTAATATTGGAGCCTAGCCTAATATTAGTTATCAATTTAATCTATGACAAGGGTTATGCTCAAAAAGATTATAAAAAATTCATGTTAATTTTTATGCTGAGGTGACTGGAGACAACTCCTTTCCCCCTCTTTTTCCTATTCAATCATAGGCTCTTTTCCAAAGAAGAGTGCACAAAGAAACTACCAGAGAGATAGGGGAAAAACAAAGAAAACATTTTATTTCAGAAGCTCAGAAAGAACATTTTGAGAAAAAAATTGTCCAGTGTTATAGTAACTATTTGGGTCTGTACATCAGGGCAAATTGGTTCTATGGCCATATTTTTTGCCTTATGGTTTAAAAATAGAAAGTTTTCCCTATTTTCCAACCTTCCATAAATTCAGAATTCCAAGCTATCATTCTGTAGTTTTCCAGAGCAAGTTATTCCCTGACATGAAATGCAGAATGCTCACAAGTTGATTAGTTGAATTATTGACATATAATGCTGCTCAGTGATTTCTATATGCTGATTATCTTTATTTGCTAACCAACATATTTTCTATCATTCACCAAAGTTATTAATGACAAGAGATTTTTATAATGGTAGTTGTCTGCAAAGCCTTTGGTGATCAAGATATTTACATTTCACAAATACAGCATTAAGGTAAAAATTCAATCTTCATGTATCATCTTGTCATGATAAAAACTCAAAAAATTTATAACTCTTAAAAGATAGTGAGGCACAGCAGTCATCAAAGACCTCATAAGTCAAAATCACATGCGGATTGCTCATCATTTTCTCCTCCTAGGGAATTGCAATATGAATAATGTTATTCTTTTAAAAATCTATTTCTGAATACACTGTGAAAAAAGAGAAAAAATGAAAATCTAAAAAAAAGAGATAATTGTTTAAAATTTTCAGTGTGGTATATATCTGTGAAATGGATAAAAACACAGATATCTACATATTGAAAGTACTTAGCAAGGGGTAGCAAAAAAAAGGAAACAAAACCTGGAACTAAAAATAAAATCATCATACACCAATTAATTGTGGAATTTGGAAATTATCAGTAAGACAATTTTTAAAATAATATTCCATGTCTTTATAAAAGCAATATTTAATTTATATATGTATACTTTTATAAAGTATACATATATATATACACACACATATATATATATATTTTACAGGCTATTATGGAACAGAAACATTACCTAAAACATCCATGCAGAGAAAATGACAACTAATATTTGGCTATGTGTTCTGTCTTCTTTCCAGGTATGTTTCTATATGTGTAAGTGTGGTATATACACTCATGTATAACAGATAATTATTTCTAATCATTTTACTATTGCATGTAGTATTTTATAACATTCGTATTGGTATTGTGCTATGTTTTTGTATGTGTATATGTGTATAAAATGCCTGTATCTAATTGACACATTACATATTATTGTGCATCTACCATTTTGCATCAGCTTTTACTTAGCTTTATGCCAATAGCATTTTCCAAATCTTCATAGAATCTTAAATGCTATTTTTTGAATGAATGTTTAGCATTACCTTGTATAGATATACTAATTTTATATAATCATTTTCAAACTGATGCACATTTACTTCATTTCCAAATTGCATAATATTTAAGGTGTTGCCATAAGAACATAAGTACTCACTTTTCTGTGGGTGTATCTAGTTAGTCATAGAATGAGTATTATAAATTACTATATAAAAATGAATATGTGGCTGGGCATGCTGGCTTATGCCTCTAATCCCAGCACTTTGGGAGGCTTAGGTGGGAAGATCACCAGAGGTCGGAAGTTTGAGATCAGCCTCACCAACATGGAGAAACCCCGTCTCTACTAAAAATACAAAATTAGCCAGGCGAGGTGGCACAGGCCTGTATTTCCAGCTACTCAGGAGGCTGAGGCAAAACAATCGCTTGAACCCGAGAGGCAGAGGTTGTGGTGAGCCAAGATCGCACCATTGCACTCCAGCCTGGGCAACAAGAGTAAACCTCTGTCTCAATAAAAAATAAATAAATAAATAAATAAATATGTATCAGGTTCTTGATACATATTTTTCGAGAAACACAATAGCAATTTTCACTCTCACTTAAAGAATATGAAAATTAGCATTGAAATTTCATTTTAATGAAGATTTGCCAGTTCACTTGGAAATCAGATAATCCTCAGGACAAAAATTGTATGGTATGTGTATCAATTATCTCAACCAAATTGTCTGTCTCCACCTCTCCCATCAGTCAGTGACCACAAAGTTCAAGCAGACATGCAGCAAGCAGATAAATTATAATGATATTGACACACATTAAAAAAATCAATACAAAATACCACAACCTAAGTTATCCTATAGATATACATTAAGATTAAAAAAAAACTTTTAAGACTCAATTTACTTTATATGAGTTAATTATAGGAAAATATTATAACAAACTCTAGTGACATATATTATGCAGTAAATCCTTAAAGATAATTCTATTTTGAATTGGTTAAATGTGGTAACTAAAAATATTCTATTACAAATATAATACTTAAGCAGCCTATGGAAAGAAAAAGTTTAAAAATAAACAGTGACAAAGATAGTTTGACCACTCAAATACGAGATACAAATTAACCTATAAGACCCTGTAAGAGAACTACTGGGTACATACTAAGTCCCAGGTTCTGTGTAAGACTTGGGATAATTGTAAATGTACAGATAGGCTCCATATTCTCATGCCACAATCTAATGGGGGACAGAGATAATAAATCAAAAATGCATAACAATTATATATTAACAATGGTGACATCTATTATAAAGAACAAGTAAAAAGAAGTACAGTGTGTGATATGAAGGTATAACAGGAAAATTTGATCTTGATGAGATGTTAGGAAAGTAAAATTTACACTGAATGCTGAAAGATGCTTAAGAGTTAGGCACAGAGGAAGGCAGGGACTCCTCAAGAACCAGAGACAATCTGTGTAAGAACTTGAACCAGAAAATACCTTGATGTATTTGGAAAACCAAAATAAAGTGCACTACTCAATGTAGTGAATTTTAAATATAACAGATAAAATTGTATCTCAAGAGCAAGAATTTCAATCACAGAAGTCCTTAAAGGCCACGTTGAGAAATTAAGAGTTGATCTTTAACAAAAAAAGGAGCCTGTTCAAAAATGTGCTTCAAAAAAGTAAAGAAAGAAAACCTATGGTATCTGAAGGAAATTTCACAGAAAAGATGCAGAACTATAAGAATATCTTAAAATTCTGAACTCCATACAGCATATATATCAGTTTTTACTTTACTCAGTAACAATGGTAAATACATTCCCCCAAGTAACCAATATTTGTATCACTTAAGAGAAATACTGTATATTAAAAAATGGCTAGGAGAAGGCAGACCCTCCTTCAGATACAGGAACCAATAATCTTCATCACTTAGACACATTTTTCCTGAACATTAAACCATAACATAGCAAATATCTACATGACTCTATTAAAATTTTCTGTGATATATCTCATATATACAAAAAGGTGTAACTATTGCATGACAAATGGGACTTCTGCCTCCAGTTAGACTGTAGAAGTTGATGAAAAAACACTCTAACAATTAACAAAATCAGATAAATTAAAATGCTTATTTTTTTAAGTGTCGGAGAGTTGTGGTTACAATGGAACTTAAAAGACCTGCAGTATAAAGGACAAGCCTAGGTGAGAAGAAGATGGGGTGCAGGGCCTACTTTCCTTCCTGAGGGTCCCTAAAGGAGCCTTAGCAGGGGCAGAATTAGAGCACCTGTCATGGGCAGAGGACCCAGATGAGTAATTAAAACCAGGCAAACATGGAGAACAGTTACCATTTTTCTATCTAATCATTCTGTTCCCCAAATCTTAGACTTGACTTTTTTTTATTTCAGAGAAAATCTCAACTATTATCTACGCACATGTTGGCTTTCTTCCTAATTTTTCATGTTATCGTCTGATTTTCCAATTAGATAATTAGATATTTCTCTTTTTAACACATTTTCACTTAAACTCTTCCATAATTTCTTTTCCTTATTTTCCTAGTGGTGAACTAAATATCTGTTGACTGACTGGTTGGTCCACGTCCATATGATCCAAAACTCTAGGTCAGACAAAAAACAGCATCCTCATTGAATAGGAATTAGTGGAATTATATGGAATTTAAAGAATCTTTAATGAAACTGTTAGAAAAAGAGACTGTTTTTGACAAACCAGAAGCAAGTAAACTGTTTCACAATTACTGGGCACTATTCAATTAGAAAACTATTAATAAGTTTTGGAAATTTATATAATTACCCTTTATAAATACCATCATAAATAGTTTAAAGACTATATTCTTAAAGAAAACAAAGACACTCTTCAAAAATTGCTAAGAAATAGGTTGATCTGCAATTTAGATACTTATGTCAATATCAACTTTTCATCTGGTGTGCTGTATTGAACTCTTAGTTATTTGACTAAGGATTTTATATGACAAATGATTATCAAGCGATGTTACATGGTTCTTTTTGTTAATATTACCCAGGAGTTTTACTAATTCAGAAACTTTTCACACAATTCAATTATATAAAATATTGGATTAAAAAAATGGGAGAAAATTTTAGGTTAATAAGCAACAAAACAGTGTTGCATACTATGTGTTCATTTTCAAAACGGTAATTAGAGCATGACTATTTGTGTAAATTACAGATTAATTAAATTTCACCAGGGTTAATTTTATGCTCATGATACTTTATTTCAATGCTTTTCCGTGTGCAGTAGCTCATACCTGTAATCCCAGCACTTTGGGAGGCAGAGGTGGGAGGATTGCTTGAGTGCAAAAGGTTGAGTCTGCAGTGAGCCATGATCACACCACTGCGCTCCAGCCTGGAAAACAGAGCAAGACCCTGTCTGGAATAAATAAATAAATGTCTGATATAATAGTACTAATAATTCACAATATAGAACAGAACCAATTTAAAATATAAAAATGTGTCAATTATCAATCCCAGTAAAAATGAAAGACTTTAAAATTTGCCTGAAAATTAATCTGAAGTTATTATTTTGTGTATAAACACTAAGGAACCTAAAACATACTAATATTATATGTATATATATATTCAATGATAAATAAGAACTAAAATATTCAAAATATTAAAAGACCCAAAGTAAAATAAATTAATTTGTATAACATATTGTTGAGAACTTTTTAATCATTTACTCAAGAATTCTATAATCATTTTGGTTAATTCAGAAGCCAAAAGCAATATAATAAGTTTTCATTTTAGAGTCAGAGAATCATGGGTTGAAATCTCTGCTTTTAAAATTCACCCTATCTTTTACCCCACAAATGCAATTTAATTTATCTGAGTCTCAGTTTCTCATTTATTCATGAGAATGAATAAATAAAATGAAAGGGACAAATATTAATCTCCTGTGCATGTGTAAAAATCAATCACATTCATTTTTATGAAGTATCTAACAGTAGGTTCAACCTGTAGTGAACACTGAGAAATATTTTCATTTGAATCAATAAACATTTTATCACGGTTCGCAAAGTTATTCACATATTTTTTTAAATCTCAGAAGTTCTACACGCAGCAAGAATTAAACCTCAGTGAGCTGGCAGAACCTCTCCCTGAAAACGCAGGTGGCAGAGGAGTAATGAACATCAACAACTTGTGTTTCTCCAGATTGTAAAGCTGAAGGATTACTTACATGTACATTGGTATGAAAATAGCTTGGTTTACAATAGTGAAGTAAAGGAAAGCAAAATATGGCTTGGAAGATAAGGATAGTCTCTTTAATAAATGGTGTTGAGAAAACTGGATATCCACATACAAAATAATTAAACGAGACCCTTATCTTACACTATACACAAAAATCAACATTATAAGGATTAAAGACCTAAATGTAGACCTGAAACCATAAAACTCTCAGAATAAAACTCCTTGGCTGGAAAGCTCCTTGATATTGGCGTTGGCAATGATTTTTTTTGACTGACACACCACACCAAAAGCTCAGGCAACAAAAGCAAAAGTAAGCAAGTAGGATAAAATTAAACTAAATATGTCTGCACAACAAAGAAAACAATCCAAAAAAGGCAGCATAAGGATTGATGGAAAACATTTCTGAATCAAATATCTCATTAACCAAGGGACTAAATACAAAAATATATAAGGAACTCGCACAACTCAATAGCAAAAAGCAAAAACAAACAAACATTCGAAAATGGGCAAAGATCTGAATAGACGTATTTCCAAAGATGTCATACAAATGACCAACAGGTATGTTTAAAAAATGCTCAACTCTATCAATCATCAGAAAAATACAAATCATAACCACCATGAAATATCACATCACATCTATTAGAATGGCTGTTATAAAAAGACAACAGGTAAGATGTAGTGAGCAAGGGCGTTGAGAAAAGGGACTCCTTATATGCTGTGGACAGAAATGTAAATTATGTTATTATGAAAAACTGTATGGAAGTGCCTCACACAATCGAAAATAGAACTACCATACGACCCAGAAACCCCTCTGCTGGCTATGTACCCGAAGGAAATGAAACCAGCATTCTGTAGAGATCGCTACAGTCCCATGTTCATTCTAACATCATTCACAACAGCCAAGGTACAGAACTAACCTGCATGTTCATTGATGAATGAGGACATAAATTGTGGTACACATATATAATGAAACATTATTCAGCTGTACAAAAGAAAAAAATACTGCCATTGGTGACAACACAGCTGAAATTGATAGACATTATGCTAAGTGAAAGAGGCCAAATACTGCATGATCTCAGAAAGACAAATATGGCATGATCTCATTCATATTTGGAGTCTAAAAATAAGCTGAATACATAGAAACAGAAAATAAAATAGATAGAGCAGTGGTATAACCAGAAGCCGGGAGGAGAAGGAAATGAGGAGAAGTAGGTCAAAATGTGTAAGTTTGCAGTTATATAGAATGAGTAAACTGAGGGACCTAATGTACTGCATGAGGACTGTAACTTAATAATATTGTGAAGCATAATGAAAATTTGCTGAGTGTAGACCTTGAGTCCCATTTCCTCAAAAGAGAAAGTAATGTTAACTATGGAAGGTGAGGAATTTGCTGACTAATTTGCTTGACTAATTATTTCACTATGTATATGTATACCAAAACCTTATTCTATATACCTTATATATATGCAATAAAATAAATAAATAATGAAAATGTAGTAAATCCAAATTTGAATTACCATGCATATAAAATACAAAATGCACCTTGAAGACTTACTATGAAAAAGAATGCAAAGCAACTCATTACATTTTTAAATACAAATTTCGTGTTAATAGAGTAATATTTCAAATACATTCAGTTAAATATAACTTGCCTCTCTCTAACTTTGCTATTTCAAGAAAGTTACATAAATGGAATCATCTAGTATGTGATCTTTGGGGATTGATTTTTTTTCACTCAGCACAATACCATTGAGATACATCCACGTTGTGCTTATCGTTAGTTTATTCCTTTTTATTGCTGAGTCTGTTCAACATTGACCTGTTGTAAGATATTTTGGCTTTTTTTTTTTTTTTTTTTTGAGATGGATTCTAGCTCTGTCACCCAGGATGAAGTGCAGTGGCGTGATCTTGGCTCACTGCAACCTCCGCCTCCCGGGTTCAAGCTTTTCTCCTGCCTCAGCCTCCTGAGTAACTGGGATTACAGGCGCGTGCCACCACTCCCGGCTAATTTTTGTATTTTTAGTAGAGACGGGGTTTCACATGTTGTCAGGCTGGTCTCCAACTCCTGACCTCGTGATCCACCCACCTCGGCCTCCCAAAGTACTGGGATTGCAGGCGTGAACCACCGCACCTGGCTGAATTTTGCTTCTTATGAATAAAGCTACATATGAACTATCAAAGAAAGAAGAAGAAAATGCATGAACTATCCAGTTTAAAATCTAAATGACAAAACATCTAAGCCAACAACAGAGCTGCTCAGTACTTAGACAAATAAAGGTAATCTAGGTCTACAGTGCTTTCTAATTCTGGCTCAGTCCTACTCTCAGTAAGTTCCATGGCAGGCTTTGTGAGAAAGGGGGCCAGTCTATGTTACACTGTATTTTCCTTTTTTTTTTTTTTACCTTTTTTGTTATTATACCAGCACAACCCTATCTCTTTAATTTTATTTCACGAATGCTCAACTTCTCATGCTTTGACCCAAAATTTAAATCTCTCTAGTGACTTTTAAAAAACTCTTGTTTTCCATTGCCTTTTGCTTCATATTGGAATAGAATGGTTCCTAGGGGAATAGGTGAATGAATCAGCAAATGGTCAGCAGGTGAATGTTAAATAGGCTCAGAAATAATAAAAAGGTATAAATTATTGATAAACACAACATGGTCCCTAGGGGACAATCTGGGCCAATGTCCTATCTTCAGTTTACTGTTTGAAGAATAAATGTTTTTAGCATTTAACTTTCTATTCCAAGCTATATATTCTATTTTTTAAAGCTACTAAATTTTATAAAATTCCATCAGTATTATGTAACATAATTTTCTTTTTAAAGATTAAGAACTAGATAAAATCCTTTATTTGAAAAAAAGTGTATGTACTGTGAAGATTGTTATAGAAAGTCACAAATATTTCTTGAAAATCCTGTATGAAACACATAACGATGCAAAAGGATAGATTATTGGTTAACTTATTTCTATTGGAACTGTATTTAGACTCCAAATGCTTAATAAAAACACTAAATTTATGTAAACAGAATTCCAGGAGCATATGACAGTGAATGTCATAAAGAATATTACTAAAAGTATTTTTAAAAATAGCTAGATTATCATTTGAGTATGTATATTTGAAAAACATAATATTAATTAGAAACTGCTCCTATCAAAAGATTAGGAGCATAAGAGGCCAATTCATTTTGTCAATGGCTTTCCCTGGATTATCTAGAAGGAAAGCGTGAGACGGTGATACGCCTCTCATCTGAAATATTGCAATAGCTTCTTAAATTGCTTCCTAGTTTTCCACCTAGGTGCTTTCACCTCTGATCATATTTCCTTTTTTTTTCTTTTGTATTTTTGAGAAAGGATTTCACTCTGTCAGGCTGTAGTGCAATGGTGCAATCATAGATCACTGGAGCCTCAATTCCTGGCTTCAAGTGATACTCCTGCTTTAGCCTCCTGAATAGTTGGAACTGCGGATGCATGCCATTAGGTACAGCTAATTTTTAATTTTTGTCTGGTAGAGATAAGGTCTTTCTACATTGCCCAGGCTGGTGATCATCTCCTTTTTTCTTTCTTTCTCTCTTTCTCTCTCTTTCTATCTTTCTTTCTTTCTTTCTTTCTTTCTTTCTTTCTTTCTTTCTTTCTTTCTTTCTTTCTTTCTTTCTTTCTTTCTTTCTCTTTCTTTCTTTCTCTCTCTCTTTCTCTCTCTCTTTCTCTTTCTCTCTCTCTCTCTTTCTCTCTCTCTTTCTCTTTCTCTCTCTCTCTCTCTCTTTCTCTCTCTCTTCCTTCCTTCTTTCTTTTTTTTTTTGATGGAGTTTTGTTCTGTTGCCCACACTGAAGTGCAGCAGCACGATCTTGGCTCATTGCAATTTCCAGCTCCTAGGTTCAAGCAACTCTCCTGCCTCAGCTTCCTGAGTAGCTGATACTACAGGTGCATGCCACCATGCCCAGCTAATTTTTGTGTTTTTAGTAGAGATGAGGTTTCACTCTGTTGACCAGGCTGGTCTTGAACTCCTGACCTCAAGTGATCCCCTCACCTCAGCCTCCCAGAGTGCTGAGATTACAGGCATGAGACATTGTGCCTCTAACTGGTGATCATATTTCTAGCATGCTTAAAACCATAAAAATATGCCCCCAAAATCTTCTTTGAACAAGCATAATATTTGGTATGGTCCACAATGGGCATGTGTCTCTTGCATCTTGTGTCAGACCCTGCCTTCCTTTCTGTGAGCCTGCCATATGTATTCCCTGCATTTTCTCCAAACTGGAAGTCTTTGCCTGGAATTTCCACGGAAATTCATATCCTAGTCATCCTTCAGATATTGAATAAGTAGTTAATGTTCTGCCTTCTCCCTCAACAAAGACTAGGTTAAATTTCAATATTGCGTTTATGTCACTGTGTATCACTCATTTGTATTTCTTAACAAAGTTGCAACTTTAATAATCTATTTGTATGAGTATTTGACCAATCTTTATGCCAACAGACTGACAAAAAAATAAAAAAGAATAGGAACCAAGTTTTCTTTTGTTCCCCAAAGTATCATCAGAATTTAGCACTATTTCTAGGAAATGGTAAACATCCAATAAATATTTTTCAAACGAATCAATCAATGAAAATGAGATAACATTCTGTGATTTCAAGAAGTTGTATCTACAGTTAATATTGCTCTTCTTTGGAAAACTCAAGACCACTTACTGTGAACAATCATTTTTTGTTCAGTAAATCCTATTAGCTACACATGCACTTACTCCCTTTTGATGTGCAAATTAAGAAAATAGAATACAAATGCTTTCCAATGTGGGTTTATTCTCTTTCAGATACGTATTTAAATGGTTTGTCATCCTGAATTCTAGCAACATTGCACATTTATATTTGAAAGTACTTAGTGATGTCAGAAATAATTATCAAGTAATATGTAAAAGTATGTAATTACTTTGTGCTGACGTGGCACTTGTAATTGCTTGAGGGGGATGAATACTTGAGCACACATAAAAAGTGAAATTAAATAATTCTGGGCCAAAAAAAAAGAAGACACAAAGGCTATTTGTTCTGTGACAAAACTAATAATGTTATAATAAGAGGAAAAAAGAAGAGTGATATAGATAAGATAATGAAAAGAAGAGAAAGAACAGCATGTGTGTGTGTGACTTTAGAACTTGTCAATATTGGACTGCTACACTAGACTAGTTTTCTCTCTTCCCTACCTCTCTAATAAAATAGGGGTATTTAAAATGAAAGTGGAAACATAATCTTCCTAGTTTCTGTTTAAGTATGTATAAATATGACATACAACATTATTTTCACACAGTATATTTTGAAAAATCAAAATGTTATAAAATGAAAAAAACAAACAGACAACTGCATAATTTGGTCACTTTCTAAATAGTCTAGAAGAATTTGACCCGTTTTGAGTCTTAGTTCAAGTGAGCAACTACAAATGGCTCATTAACATTAGTAATCCAGGAATGACACTGCCCATTCATCAGAGAATGTGTGATTAGGCAGCAGGGTCTTAGTCTAGAGCCTCATCTTTTCTAATTTTGAAAGGCAGTGGGCGTATCTCATTTCTTCATATTAAATGTCTATGATGCTTATTTAGATTAGGAAGCATTAATATTTCCTCAACAGATGAAAACAGATGGCAAGCCAGCATCTTTTAAAAACTAAATGTATTTGAATTTTAAGAGGGAATACTGTTCACTTTGCTTAAATACATTTCTGTATCTGTCTCATTTGTCAATGCTGAAATCTTAAATCAGTCATTAATCCAGTATGATTTTTACCTAAAGGTAATAAGCACAATTGAATTTCATTTTGCTGAACTAGATGATAGAAAGTAAATAACTTTCTCTTCTTCGATGTTAATCTGCATTTCAGTAATGGTTATGATTGTTCCCATATATCACACACTTTCTGTAAATTGGCACTTTGTAGTTCAGGAAAGAATACGTTTTAGAGGCTCTATCCTGGCTATAGAGCTACATTCAAAATAATGTGTCAGAAGAAATCCTGTGCAGCAAGTTATGCCCATATTCCAGTGCATTAAATATTATAGAATATAAAAGTTAAATATTAAATGAAACCATCTATTAGTTGAAGTTCTTCAGAGAAACAGAATGAAGTGTGTGTGTGAGTGTGTGTGTGCTTGTGTGTATGTGTGTGTAAAAAATCTTCAAGATGAGCCAGCAGGTCATTTATCAATTAAATGAGTCCATTGCTAGTCCATGTCTTTATTACAGATCCTTGACAAGTAGATAGATGGAATATAAAATTATATACATATAAAAGCCAACTGCTTAATCAAATAACTTTTTTGCTAGAGATGTCCACCACTGACTATAAAATTTAAGAAGTTTTTTTAATGAATCTTGGGTAGGGAGTAAACTATACAAGAGTGAGCAAAATGACTTCCAAGGAATAATATTAAAAATACGTATCAATGCAAACATATTTAGCATCTGTTATTTATACTTTGTGTTCTAAGATTTTAAAATTTAAAATATATGTAGAATGGCTGAAGTATTTTTTGAACTCACTCTTCTCTAGAATTTCCCTGCTAGAATGACCACCATCATGTTTGCCTGGATTATTTGAATTTCTTTTATTTTATAATCAGTTATAGTTATTCTTAAATAATATCTTGTTTTGATTTATGCAGGTTATTTTCTCCCATTAGAACACTAACCATAGTTATGTAACTGAAGAGACTGGGCACTATATAAAAAGATGTATAAGAAAGATATCTATTAGTCTCAAAATTTAAAAACATAAGCTAGTTTTCACAATTACTATTAAATAACTGTTGCTACATGTTGAGTTCATAGACTACATTGCTACCATCTGTGCAGAAATACTACACTGAGCCATTGATAAGTATTGTAAATAGAAAATAAATGTGAATATTTCATGGTTCCTGAATAAAAATGGGAATACTCATTGATCCCCATGATAAAACTACAAAACAAATAAATTATAGACAAAAAGTAGACTCAGACTCTAACAAAAATTAATGTAATAATTCCCTTAATTATTTTTGAATTTTATTTTCAATCGCGGGCATTCAAGCTAGAAACTAGAAGAAAATAAAAGGACTGGCCTGACATGATGGCTCATGCCTGTAATCCCAGCACTTTGGGAGGCGGAAGCAGGTGGATCACTTGAGGTCAGGAGTTCAAGACCAGCCTGGCCAACATGGAGAAGCCCTGTCTCTACTGAAGATACAAAAATTATCTGGGCATGGTGGTGTGCATCCCACCTACTCAGGTGACTGAGGCAGGAGAGTTGCTTGAACCTGGGAGGTGGAGGTTGCAGTGAGCCAAGACAGTGTCACTGCACACAAGCCTCAGTGACAGAGTCAGTTTCCATCTGAAGAAGAAGAAGAAGAAGAAGAAGAAGAAGAAGAAGAAGAAGAAGAAAAAGAAGAAGAAGAAGAAGAAGAAGAAGAAGAAGAAGAAGAAAGGGGAAATAATAATGACTAGTAGAAAATGGAGAAAACATGTAAATCATAATAAGTAAAAACCTGGTAAAATAATTGTAATTGTGTTCATTCACATATTGAAAATATTGAAAAATATTTAACACTAACATTTTTATTTCAGTATAATTACTGAACAAAAGCTAGAACTAAAAATTAGGAATTTTATTTTTTATTTTTTATTTTTTATTCTTGTGGTATTACTACAATAAATCTGTCTTACCAGATCAATTGATTTTTATTTTAATATAAAAACTATAATCCTTAAACTCATATAAAACCTAGATTTTTTCAACTATCATAATTTCCTGTACTTATCATACAATCTCCAATTATAAAACATCTTCTGAAAATGATGTGAGATCATCTGCTGGAGAGGAGTAATGGTGTCGTAGCATAGTTTATTGTGTATAATGCTGTGATATTGTACAAAGAGAGAAAACATACACTACGCCAGACAACCTTGGTTTAAGTTTCCATGTTGCTGTTTTCTTATTGTTATGTATTTGGGCAAATTACTTAGTCTCTCTGTTCCTTAGATTCCTCATCTGTAATATGGGATTAAAAATAATACCTGGTAAATGTGAGAATAAAATTAGTTAATACATAGGGAGACCTTAGAGTAGTAGCTGACACAAAGTAAGCTGTATAAAGTATTAGCTATCAATATATTAAGAAGCAGTATCACAAATATTTTTAGCATGTTTCTCACAGTTAAGCACACATTTTTCAGGGCAGCACTGAAGTTCTTACCCAATGTAACCTGGTCTAATTTTCTAGAAATGTTTATTATATTTATGACTGTAAGCCATTGTTTTGTAGCTTTTTATATTAATACACTTTTATATCACCACCAAATTTTTAAATTGGAGTTTAGAATTTGAAATCGCTGCAGGAATTTGCTACCTAGGCTTAAAATATTTCTAAATTGTCACTTTGTTATCAATACCATCTTCTTGTTTTGAAAACATGGTTAATAACACTGACTAATTTCTTGAAGTCACTAGCTTATTTTGGGAAAAATCTTTAATATGACAGGGATACATATGCTTTGTTGCTGAGCGGAACTCACACAATGGACATGCTTAGCTCCCATACCTGATACCTCATGAAACATGAACGACAGACACATGCATGTAGAACCTAACCGTTCCATTTTCCCTGACACTTCCATTTACAGAGAGAAGTTTTGCTCATACAGGTTAGATCTCACTCTGCATGCTAGAGCAGGACTAGAAAAACAACTGTGCAAACCGAAACTGTGCAAAGTGATCTTTAAAACCAAAGAAGAATATACAATTGACTGTTCAGAGACCTTTAACCATTTTGACAAAACACTAAAAATTCTCACATTGTCGGTTATGAATCCATGGGAAAATAAAAAATATATTTAAATTTTATTTCGCAAACTGAAATTTAAAATATTAGAAACATAGACAAGTAGAATGTTGTATTCTTCATAAAATTTTATCAAGACTAGGTGAAAAGTTCTTGCTTCCTTCTTAGTATACCACTTATATTAAGGAGAGAAATAACTGAATAATTTAAATAGTTGTAAAGTTCTATTTTGTGTCTCTATTTTAGCTTGTTAGTTTTACATCTTTCGTTATTCTTTTGATGGTTGCCCTACAGAGTGCAACATACCTCCGTGATTTATTAAAGTCTAGTATAATGTACTCCTATTAGCATTTTTCAGAAAGTACAAGAATTTTAGAGCACTTTAACTCTATTTACATCCCTCTTAGGAATAAAACGAAGTCAGACAATTTTTCATATTTAATGTCCAGCATTCAAATATTACCCATCTTACCAGGAAGTAAGACTGCAGGACTGAAAACAGAGCAAAAAACAGACCATATAACATATCCATAGTAGGTTCAGATATCAGAATTATCAGACACAGATCTTAAAATGCATATGACTTATATATGCCAGAAATCAGATGATCTGATAAAGAAATACACTAACTTCTATGCTATGAAAACTACCAAATGGAAATTCTAAACCTGAGTAACACAATAAATTAAACTTGGAGCTGAAAATATGGATCTAAGCTTTTTTAAATAGAAGAAAAAAATGTATAAATTGGAACATAAGTGTCATTCTAGGTTTATTCCAGCAATACCAGTTTACTTTATCATTTAAAAATCAATTACTATGATTTGCCATATTAACAGAATAAACGAAAATGCACATTCCAATAGACCAAAATTTCGATATCTAGATACTTATTTTTGACTTAAAATTATGGCAAATTAAGAATAGAATAAAGCATGTTCAATCTGATTTAAAAAAAAGTATGTGAGAAATAAAATTACAACATGATAATTCAGTTGTGCTTTGCTTCCAACTCTATCTGGCAAAACTCTGTGGGTTAGCACCCAAATCTGCTCTTTTTTTCTCCCTGTAATTATAATAGAAGCTTAATTAATATGAGTAGCTTTTGCTGCAATCCCAAACACTCCATCTGGTGGTTACTTGATAGAAAATTGTGAGAAAGAAAGCACACAGCTTATCTTATGTATAAAGTCCTATATTGACCCTCAGTTTGCCACAGATCCTGTCTGTCTTTCTTTTACACCTAAGAGGTAGGTGTAAAATATGTGAATTATCATCAACCTAAATGAAAACAAAAAATCTATCTACAAAATTGAGAAAGATCTTTTTGGGAGTTTTTCCAGTAGATTGCTTGTACAGTAGTCCACCTTATCTGTGAGGAATAGGTTTAAAGTCCCCCAGTCAATGCCTGAAACTGCAGATAGTACAGAACCTTATATATGCTGTGATTTTTTCCTATACATATACACCTAATATAAATTTTAATTTGTAAATTAGACACAGTAAGATTAACAACTAATAATAAAATAGAACAATATAACTATATACTGTAATAAAAGTTATATAAATTTTATCTCTTTTACTCTCTCAAAATGTCTTACTCTACTGTTGTGTTGTGCCATCTATGTTGCCACAAATGAGATAGTTTTTCTCTTTTTAAGACTGTATAGTATTCCATTGGGCATTTATACCATATTTTCTTTATTCATCCATTGATGGACACTTAGGTTGCTTCCATATCTTGGATATCGTGAATAAAGCTAAAATAAACATGGAAGTGCAGCTCTCTCTTTAAAAATTAAAAATAGAATTACCATATAATCCAGCAATGCCACCTCTGGGTATATACCCAAAGGAATTAAAATTGGTAAGTTAAAGAGATATCTGCACTTCCATGTTTATTTCATCATTATTCACTATAGCCAACATATGAAAAGATGACTTTGTTAAGGAAGACATAAATATAAAATTTAAAAAGTAAAACAATGCTTCATTTGAATACATCCAAATGTAAAAACTTTCTGTGTAAGCAAAGAAATAAAAACAAAATTATAAGTACAATCTATTTATTGCACAAAGCATTAATGGCTATGAATATTTAAAGAATGCCTAGAAATCAATGAGGAAAATGCAAACAACTAAATAAGAAACTTGGCAAAGAATAGTGTAAACAATTCACATACACACGAAGTGAATGGGGACAAAATTCCCCATTAACCAGAATAAATCAAATGGAAACAATAAAATCTCATTTATTTCCCATGACACTGGGTAAAATTCAAAAGTCTAACAATAATATATAATGAAGATTTGGAGAAATAGGCACTCTCAAACACCAATGATGAAAGTACAATAGAACAGCCACCTTGGAAAGCAATTGCTGCTATACAGCATAGTTGAAAATATATATATACTGGTAACTGAAAATATTGTGTTTCTCTTTGGAAAAATTGTATAACCTTTTTTCTTAGTTTTCTAATTTCAAAACAAATAATACTGGCATGTATTATAAAAATGTTATAGGGATAAAATCAATAACCAAATGCAAAGCACTCAAAATCTGGTACTATTATTTTTATTATTATCATTAGTGTAAACTAGGAGACACTAATATATAGGCACATGGAGACATTTACAAGCAAGCATTGCAGCACTGTCTGCAAAACAAATGAGTGTAATGTAATTACTCATCAATAACATAGTGAGTATACAAATGAATTAGTCTCATGCTTAAATATTCTTAGAAATAATTTTTAATATTTTTTTAAAAAAATAATTAATACATACCAGATACTTCATTTAGGCTTAAATGGTATGAATTTGTTTATGATACTAATTCTCTTTAGTATTAGTATAGTGTAATACTAATAGGCAGATAAATAGGCAGATAAATCCATGTTCAATATGATGCTGTGAACCACAAAACCAGACAAGTAAGGAGACTGATTTTATTCAGGCTACTGCAAAGGAGAAAGCACCTTTCATCCTAAGATCAGAGCGTCTCAGCTGAGTGGTCCATACTAGATATTTATAGGGACAGAGGATAAGTTACGGACTGGATGATTTATACCTGGGATTGTTTTCTAAGGAGGGGAAGTCTCCATCAGTAGGCTGGACAGGAAACATTTTCTCTGTGTTTCGCTAGTTTAAGGGGAAAAACATTTCTAAACTTAGCTAATAATTATTGGACAAAAGAATAAAAGTTGGCAGGAGGCAGAGTGAGTTCAGAGTGAGTTCAGAGTGAGTTAAGGTCAGCCCTTGTTATTCATAAGTTGAAAACCTTTTAAAGTAGGCAAATAATACCAAAAAGTGTACACACGCACACATGTGAATAAGTTCACTTACGTATGTGAACTTGCAAACGTAAGGCTGAATATTTGATGCAAAATTTATGATAGGCAATGCCTCTAGGAAAAGAGAAAATGGAAGGTATCTTGCATTAGATATCAAAGTAAACTTCAGCTTTAACTCTAATATTTATTTAAAGATAAAACAGGAGGTATTTGTGACAAAATCTTAACATTTTTTCCTGATCAGTGAGACTATATATGTCCCAAGAGAATTATTTTCACGTATTTTATGATTTTATGAAATTATGAAAATGATAAAGCAAAATAATCAGTGAAAATAAACGAAAGAAAAATGGAAGTGATAAAATAAAACAGAAGAGGTGAACAAGGGAAAGGAAAAGCATTAGTTCAAGAGTGTGAAAATGGGGGAAGTGTTACATAGAAGAACTGGAGTATTTCTGCTGTTGTGTTGTGGAGGACATTTAAGTCTTTTGTGAAAGTAAAAGTGACAGATGTCAGGTTGGAGTGCATCAAGGGATGAGTAGAATGTGAGAAAATGAAGACACAGCAAGAAATATTTGAGGAAAGAAAAGGCAGAAATAGAAAGACAATTAAAAATGTGTAAGGATGCAAGGAATAGCTTCTTGTTTTATTTGGCTTTTGTATTATTTTCGCAATGAGAAACAGTAAAGCAGTCTTACTCAATCGTGGCTACATGTTAGAACCACCTGGGGATTTTAAAAATTGCTGGTGCCTTGTCTTATTCTGTTCACGCTACCATAAGAAAATACCACAGACTGGGAAGTTTAAACAACAGACGTTTATTTCTCATAGCTTTGTAGTTGGGAAGTTCCAGATCCAGGCGTCGGCCAATTCAGGTTCCTAGTGAGAGCTTGGTTCCCGGTTGGAGATGGCTGTTTAAAGAAGTCATTCACGACACTTGTTAAGATTGTAAGAACATATGGAGTGGAGATTTACAGGCAAGGGGTAGGGTGAGGTCAGTGGACAGAAAATTATGAAGTGGAAACATCGGGGATTTTGTTATTATTTTTTACCAAAACAGTTATTAATTAAAAAAATAAAAGAAAGGCAAGGTACAGTGGCTCACACTGGAAATCACAGTGCTTTGGGAGGTTAAGCAGGAAGAATTACTAGAAGTTAGGAGTTTAAGACCAAACTAGGCAACATAGCAAGACCCCGTTTTAACAACAACAACAACAACAACAAATCAAAAAAATTAGCTGATTGTGGTGGTGCACACCTGTAGTCCAAGCTACTAGGGAGGTGTGATGGTTAATACTGAGTGTCAACTTGATTGGATTGAAGGATGCAAAGTATTGATCCTGGGTGTGTCTGTGAGGGTGTTGCCAAAAGAGATTAATATTTGAGTCAGTGGGCTGGGAAAGGCAGACCTACACTTAAGCTGGGTGGGCACAATCTAATCAGCTGCCAGCAAATATAAATCAGGAAGAAAAATGTGAAAGAGAGAATTATATGCATACATCCTATTAGTTCTGTTCCCCAGAACCCTGAGTAATACAGGAGACTAATGTGAGAGGATCACTGGAGCCCAGGAGTTTGAGGAAAAAAAAAACAAACAGAAAAAAACAAAAAGAAATACATTTTTAAACTTTATTTTCTGTTAACGTCACTTTTACTTTCTTCATGGAGATCCAAGTTTCTGATCTATATAGCATTTTTCTTCCATCTCAAGTTTATTTTTCAGTTTTATTGACTTATAAATATCTTCTTTTGACATTTCTTGTAGATTACATCTGCTGGGGATAAAGTCACTCAGTTTTTGTTTTTTGAGAAAGTTTCATTTCTATTTAACTTTTCAGAGATGATTTTTGCTGAATATAGAATTCCAGGTTGATTTTTTTTCTTTCAATACTTTCAATACTTTGCTCTCCTCTTGCTTGAATAATTCCTAACCAGAAATCTCTTGTGATTCTGTTCATTGTTTCAGTACAGATAAGGTGTCCCACTTCACCTCCCCCACCCCCCAGCTTCTTTCAAGATTTCTCTTAGGTTTTATGCAGTTTGAACCTGATATTTCTAGGTAGAGACTTTTTTGTATTTATCCTGCCTCATGCTCTCTAAACTTCCTGGCCCTATGCTTTTGTGCCTGCCATTAATTTTGGAATACTTTCAACCATAATGACTTTCATTTGCTCCATCCTCTCTTTCTTCACATTCCAGTATTACAAATGCATGTGTGTTACACTTTTGAAATTATCTCACAGTTCTTGGATATTCTGTTCCTTTTTATTATTTTCATTCCTTTTTTTTTTCTCTTTGCATTTCTGTTTTGGAAGTTTCTATAAACATTTCTTAAAGCTCACTGATTCTTTAGTTGGCTGTATAGCATTTTCTGATAAACCAATCAAAGGCATTTTTAAATTTTTGTTACAGTGTGTTTGATATCTAACATTTCCTTTAGATTATTTCTTAGGGTGTGCTTATATTACTTATCTGTTCTTACATGTTTTCTACTTTTTCTATTAGAGTTCTTCATATATTAACCATAGTTATTTTAAATTCCATGTCTGATCCTTCCAAAATCTGTGCTGTTTCTGAGTTTAGCTTTGATGCTTGCTTTTTCTCTTAAAACTGCTAACTTTTGTATTATAGCATACCTTTTATGTTTAAAGGCAGGCATGATACATCAGTTGATAGTAACTGGGATAAATTTGGCTTCAGGGTTAAGTTTTAGATTAATCTTGTTGAGTGTGGCTATATTTAACATTTGTTGTAGCTGTGGGTGTCAGACACCTCAATTTCTTCGTTTGTTGTTTTTGCCTCCCTTATTGCCTTTGGCTTTTACTAACAACCTCTTATGTACAATTTACAACTTTTTCAGCTATCATCCACTGTTATGCTGGAGTCCTGTTTGTGTAAGACCTGTTTGTGGAGTCCTCTTTGTAAGGTGCAGTATTGGTGAAGCATCCTATAAAATTATGATTGAACCTCAGTCGTTAAATTGGTCAGAGTTCTTGGGCTGTGACCTTCACAAATGTGAAGGTGTTAGTTAGAGGAAATGCCCTCTCCTACATGTAATACGTATTTCATGCAAAATATTTTACCTTGTAGAGCACGACTTTGTCATGGAGAAGGTGGAGGGAATATTTCACAATGGTTACTCTTTTGGGCCCCTCACCATGAGAAGCTGGTGGGTGTCCTTGAAATAAAACCTTTAAAAAATGTGGGGGTGCCCTTGAGACTTAAGACTATGACCCCTAGAAATTTCTCATTCTCATGCTATTCTACACTCAGCCTCCAGCAATTTGTCAAAATTACCATTTAAGTGTTCCCAGCACTTTATGGCTCATTGGATTCTGCTCCAGGTAAGTCTGGATTTGCCTGTCTCTCCAGATTTGGGGTAAGGGGTGGTTATTGTCCTATGACCTCAGTTTTCAGATATACCAAAGAAAAATCATTGAACTTTAGTTTTTTTCTGCCTTTTTCTTATTTTAAGGACATGAGTGAAGACTTCAGCTCTTACAGTTTGGATCTTTAGATGAATTCTTAATATCTCAATGACATAAACAAATCTGAGCCCCAGTTTTATTGGAAGTGAAAAGCACACCCTATTGGTGAGAGTCGAGGGAAATAATGAAAATGATTTTTTTTTTTTAATTTGGCAAAGCATCTGAAGCTCCAACTGTTACGTGAAATGCTATTGACAAAAAAATCCCTCCAAGGCAGTCTGTTAAAAGAGTCCCAATGATTACAGAACTCTAACACTGGTTTGCTATGAAAACTAGAAAGCCATAGGTTCTATTCCTGGATCTGGATAAATTCTCTGTTCCTCCTTTCTTTAAAATTTATAAAAGTCCAGTTTTTAATGCCTGTTTTATGGGCTATATTCACTTGCCTACAGTAGGCAAATTTGTTAGTTGTATGCTATGCACTAGGCACTGTTTAAGCACTTGAGGTTAAATAGTATGCAACAGAAAGAAAAATCCCTGCCCTCATGCAACCTACATTCTCATGTAAAGATAAAGAAAAATGAGAAAAATACATAAAACATAGTATGCTGGATATTAGTAAGATCTAAGAGGGGAAAAAGCAGGCAATGGAAACCTGGGGAAAGTTATTTTAGATAACATGACCAGAAAAGAGTTCTTTAAAAAGATAGAGTAAATGCCTGAAGAAGGTAAGGGTCTCGACCATGCATCATAACTGAGGAAAACATTCCAGGAAAAAGGAAGAGCAAATGTGAAGGTTCTGAGTTAGAGCTGTCCCAGAGTTTTAAGGACCAACAACTAGGAAGCCAGTGTTGCTGGATTTGAGGCTAAAGGATGTAAAGTCAGAGAACAAAAGTAATATAGACAGGAGGCAGGGAAATACTGGGTAGAAGAGGGTGGTCCCCAGTGAGGGCCCCACCTTCAAGCCTTGACCCACAGCCCCAAATGAAAACTTTGCATCCCTGTTTTCCCGCTCCAATGTTGCCTTTTCCAAAACCACCTTCGCCCTTCCTGGCCCCCATCCTGTACCAATAAAATCCCCAGGCTCCACTGGCAGAGCAATGACAAAGAAGGAAAGAAAAGAAGCAGCAACTTGACATTGGAGAGAAGCAGCTTGACTTCGGAGGGAAAGCTTGATGGTGGGACCTCGGAGAGGAGCCTGGTCCGGGCCGCCAAACTCCTGCAGAAGAACACCTTCCCATTCCACCCCCTTTCCAGCTCTCCATCCTGCTGAAAACCACTTTTGCCGGCAATGAAATCCCCCACATTTACCATCTTCAATTCATTTGTGTGACCTGGTTCTTCCCGGATTCTGAACAAGAGCTCAGGATACAGAGGGCTGTCACACTGAGCTGTTAAACACTAAATCCATCCATGGACGGCAAAGCTAAAATAGGGCACTGTTAACACATGCCCTCTTGGGCTCTGGAGGGTCACAGATACCCCCGGAGATGCTGCCGCAGGGTTGCATGGAGTTCTGCTTCTGCCAGTGCCCAGAGCATTCATCTCAGTCCCTGAAACTGCTCACCTGCATGCTCCCCACCCTGCAAGGGGCTGAGAGCTGCAAGTTGAGTAAATGAAGCATCCCTTTCACAAGTCCCACAAAGGAGTCAGGGAAATTTTCGCATTTCAAAAGCAGAGTAGAAAGAGAAAACTCATCTTACAAGTGCTTATGTAGGATCTTGTGTCTCTGTGTGTGTGTGTGTGTGTGTGTATGTGTTTGTGTGTGGAGAGAGAGAGAGATTGAGAGAGAGAGATGAGGGGTCTTGCAATGTTGCCCAAGCTGGATTTAATCTCCTGGGCTCAAGTGATCCTCCAGCCTCAGCACCCTGAGTAACTGGGACCACAGGCGTGCACCACTATGCCTAGCTGATTATTTTAATATTGCCAGAACTATAGGATCAAATCTGGGTAAGATAGAAATCCACTGGAGGGTTTTGAGCAGAGACATGACATAGTTTGACATAGGTTTAATAAAATTATTAGACCAGCTGTTCCTGAGTAGGGAGAAAATTATTGAAAGAATTTTTTAAAATGCATGTTTTTCCAGGCATGGTGCCAGGTATGTATCATAAAATAAATAGAGTTTCATTTTATATCAAAAACCATCATCTATGACAGATGGTAGAATTAGTGAACTACAGGACTAATAATATTTGATCGAAGGAAGATGAAGGAAAGGGAAGAAATACACAGAGGCAGACACGGGTGTTGTGGTGTTGTGCCATGTTCTCAGTATCCTAGGGCTGGGGTCAGAGACTGACATAAAAGAGGTGTCACTGAAAGTAGAGGAGGAGTATTACAAAGAGAAAAGATAACAAACTTGGAGTTTTGCTAAGATGCGACTCTGACACAGCTATCTTATTCTGATTCCAGTGCAATTCCTTAGAATCATCTCAGCACTTTTATCCATTAAATTTTCCTTGCTTGCTGCCTGAGACATAGTTGTCTTCCTATTTAGTCTGCAAGTTCTTTAGTTTGTTTGCTTGACTTACATATAATTGTTATCATTCCTTTGCCCACTTCCCCAACATCTTCATACAAATATTTCTTTCAGATACACGAAAATGTGACTTCATTTTCTGATAACTGTTTCTCATGTGTATCAAAGCCCAAAGTGTTTAGCAATTCAAGAATGATATATTTTATTCTTGCTGAATATAACTTTAATTTTCTATGGTGATCAATAAAAACAATATAAATTCCTTTAGGAAATGTGTCCCTGAGAGAGGATAGATACATAAGTGAAACATGAACCTGACAAGAAATGAGAATCCAATAAACATTTACACATTAACTTGAGAGCACTTTGCAGCTTGCCACATTTCTCTAAATTAGGATTTGATATAGTGAGGCTTTATGAGAAATTTTCTCCTGTAAGAGCATTATTAAAGTTATTCACACTACATCTGAAGTCTTAGATTATTGAGAATCATCATTTTTCTGTCAAAGCAAGTATTAACTAATTGGTAACAGGGGACTAGAAGGTGTGAAAAAATACACATGGTCTTAGAGGTAATTTATTTTTTGAAAGCAGTTGTTGACGGTTTGACATTACACTTAGTTAACACTTCTAGGGGCTTTTAAAATTATTCTCTCTGTCAGGCAGAACAGTTTCTATGCTTTCACAAGACTTATGAACAGACATTCCTTTTTTGATTTTCTTTCCATGCATTTGAATTAAAATGCAAACCTCTGTTGCTGCCTTTGCCAGATGCTATACCAACATTTGTAACAGCTGCAATGTCCTTTACATTCAGATTTAACATTTTCACCTTTCAAAATGACAATTATTTTCAATATTTCGAATGTCTCTTTGGCAAGTAAGGAAGATCCCAGAGTAGAGCTAAAAATCTGTTCTATATAAATTCTGGAAAGAAGAGACGCTTAAGCAGTTGGCAGTAAACACCATCAATAAAGACTGCATTTCTTGCTATAGAAAATAGTCTGCCTTCTCCAAACATCTCACATTTTATTATAATTTCAACCGTTTCTCTGCTGGATGATGGTGACCTTTACAGATAATAAAAATTTTGTAACTGAATTATGATTTTTAGGCTTAAAATCAGCTGGAATTAGGCTTCACTGAGGTATTTTAGATGTTGCTAAAAGGTGTGTAATACTTTTACCTAGACTGGGCGCAATGGCACAGTTTGTAATCCCAGTACTTTGGGAGGTTGACGCGGGTGGATTGCTTGATCTCAGGAGTTTGAGACCAGCCTGGGCAACATAGTGAAACCTCATCTCTACCAAAAATACAAAAAATTAGCCGGGCATAGTGGCACACACCTGTGGTCCCAGCTACTCAGGGACTGAGGTGGGAGAATCGCTTGAGCCTGGGAGGTGGAGGTTGCAGTGAGCCGAGATCATGCCACTGCACTCTAGTCTGGTACAGAGTGAGACCCCAACTCAAAAAACAAAACAACAACAACAAAAGTTTAGCTACCTGCTCCCATGACTGCAACTACCCTGACAACTTGGTTTCTAACACTGGAAATGACTTAAAAATGGCAATTGTTTGGGTTTTTTTCATAATTAGCTATAACATTGGAGCTGAGTGTGGTGGCTCATGCCTGTAATCTCAGGACTTTGGCAGGCCAAGGTGGGCGGATCACTTGAGGGCAGGAACTCAGCAAGGACCCCAGACCATCAGCACCTATAGGAAAAGTAAATATAATGTCTTTCTGGAGGAAGAGAATATTATCCTAAGACTCATGTTATTTGTATCTGTTTTTCTTAAATAAAATGTCTCATATACAAAGATCAAGGGAAATAGTGGGATGCATCACAAATGACCACAAACTAAATAAATAAATAAATAAATAAATATCAGGAGATAAAACTAGGCTTAAAAACTTCATCAGTGAACCAGAAACTCTAAAATTAGTATAGTAGATTTGTAGAAAAATTAAAATTCTAGAATAAAAAATACAGTAACAAAATTAAGAGGTCCCAATAGATGAGTTTATTAGCAGATTTAAAACAGCTAAAGAGACAGTTAATAATTGAAGACAAGTCAGAAGAAACTATAGAAAGTGATAGGCAGAGAGACAAAAGATGGGGAAAGAAGAGATGGTATGAAAAACTGACATATGTTTAATTGATTCACATGAAAAAGCGAAAGTGAAGCAGAAACACAATATTCAAGTCTTAAATTTTTGCAAATTAAAGACACCAATCCTGACATGCAAGAACCCAAAATATTTTCAAGAAAGGATAATAAAAATAAACTTACAACTTGTAAAACTCCAGAAAGCCAAATGCAAAGAACAAAGTTTTACATAAAGACCCCCAAAACAGATGATCTTCAAAAAATTGAGAGTATGAAACTAATCTCTAGAGCAACAGTGGAAGTCTAAATAAAGGTTAGCTTGTGATTGATGGCAAAATCACAGTCTTAGTGTAAAGCAGTAAAAGTTTACTTCTTGCTCACTTCTCTATTCAGTGAGATTGGATGGATCGCATCTATCTTGTATGCATGGCAGAGAAGGCACGATTGTGGGCAGAGAAGAAAGGGCAGAAAGATTCCACAAGATGATTTAGAGAACCATGACCCAAAGTACCTTACTTCACTTTCTCATATCTCACATTGGCTGGAACCCCAATATATGGTCCATACCTAATTACAAGAGTCTGAAAATGTGGAGAAGACCAGTGTTTGGTGAAACCTAGCCATCTCTCATGATTTTGTACAAGTAAAGTGAACACATTGAAGTATGTCCTTTTGAGCAAGCTATATACATATTTCTTGGCCCAACAGAAGGATGGATTCCTAAAAGATGTGTAAAATAAAAGTTTCAGAGGCTTTAAAAAAATCTAGGCTTGTGGTTTCTTTGGCAATATAACTTTCTCAAACTCTACATTGCATTATTTTAATTTTATTTGATCATTCAAATTTATTATTATTTATTTAAATGATTTATTATTTAAATTTATTTGATTTTTTCATGTGCCAGTAATAATATCCAATAATACTCCAAATTGTTTTCTTCAATCATATTCATAAAATATGCTCTTTTTTTTTTTTTTTTTTTAACTTTATTGACTTTCCTTTCTCTCTCTATCCCACCCCTTTCCCTTAATTCAGGCTACTCCAAACTTATTATTCTGGTCTTTGTTTGAGTTATTTTATCATTTTATCCAATTGGGTAATTTAATTGTTTGTAACATTCTACTTATGTTTTAATATTTTCCCTGAGTTACTATATTTAACTGAATAGTTTTGCTCAGCCTCTGTCTTACAAAGCCTTTCTAATATTTTCTATTTTGTCCTGATATTTTCAACACTTCAAGGTCTTGATTTATAGTGTTCTTTATATTACCATTCACTTTTTGACTTGTAATCTTATCAATAATTTCTTAAACTGCCATCCATGTCACTGCAAGTTTAATTGAATATTTTGTCATAGCATAATATGGATCACCAGATACTCTGGTGAACAGATTGTCTAGTCTCCTGTATAAACAGAGAATACATGATACATTTCCTCCCTTCACAATATATGGTTAGCATCTTATCTCTTGTTTGTATAAGGTCACGGAGTAAATCTGAATTTCCAGCATGTACATACTTCTCCATAACCCAGTAACTTCATCTGCAGAAGAATATGTACCTAAGTTTGCAGGAAAAATAGGTTTCCAGTGTGATGCTCTGTATATGTGCAATTTCAATATTAAAACACTCAAAATGAAGGTTCAAAGAGATATTAAGCATCACTTAATTTGCAGTCTAGTAGATAGAAGACCAAATTCCAAACATTTCCATTTCTCACACTGTTCATTCATTTTGATTCTGTTCAAAAAAAAAAAAGTGAAAGTATTTTGAGTCCTTTTACATTTTAACCAAAGTTTACCTGATCAGAAGTGGGAATTCAGTTACAGAACATAAGATGAACCTACCCGACTTCTTCCTCAAGCAGAAAAGTTATTTCCACGGTTCTCAATGTGAAAATTGAGTCTCACCCCTAGGCACATAATGAGCAATCAATAAATTCTAGTTGCTTCTCTTTAAAGACAAGAAAGACACATTGCTTATTTAAAGCCGATGTATAAAGCTAAGCCATCTGTACAGTTTTATTGTTCCCTGCGGTAACAGAACTATCAGGGATTGCTAAAGAGATGGTTGTTTAAATATAAACACTGAAGGCCAATCCATCTAAATATTTGAGTGTGTTTGCATGTAAACTGATTAATACATATTTAATTTATGCTTAATAGTAAATTAGGACTACCATCAAGATAGACTTCACTGAACTTGAAAATCAAGACAAAATCTGTAATATTTATTTTCAGGGACCAACTTCTATTCTAAACACATTTAAATGGATACTTACAAACTTAAAATGTGTAATTTTTTGTGTAAGTGAAACTCAGAGTTCACTGAGAACCACTTTAACACTTATTTAGAAAACTATTCAAGTTACTAATGCATTTCCCAGCATCTCAATATATCAGCAACCAAAAGAATAATGTTATTTATAAATATTAATAAACATACTCTCCCTTAACACCAAAAGGTAGATGCATTTTTATACATAAGGTGTCTCATATTTACTTATTAATTCTCTAATAAGCAATTATATAGAATTTTGCTTCCAAGAACATCTCTGAAAGTTCTAGGCTTGGTATTTACCTGCTTGATGAAACTGGTTATTTATCTGAAAAGAAACCTATTATTTAACAAAAAATAACTCTTTGCACTCTATTAAAGAAGAATGAACAAAATCAATGCAATTCGATAGCTGAATTTTTAACAGGTAATAGCCTTTACACATACATGGAATTATATGAAAATTCCCAGTCTTTATGTAATGAGAGCAGTCTGGATGTTTGACTTGAATATATTATGTTACAAATTTTCTAGAATAAGACTGAGAGTTTTTTTTCTAACAGTTTTAATATACAATAAGATCCCAAATGTATATAGACATTCCACCACTGAATTAACTTGTCACATAGAATCTTGGTTATACCCATTGTGCCAAAGAGTTTCTGTATATTAATGAATAGATACCGAAACATCATAGAATGTCACAAAAACAGAAAATATATTAGAAATAATTTAGTCCAATACTGCATGTTCTCATTCATAGGTGGGAATTGAACAATGAGATCACTTGGACACAGGAAGGGGATCATCACACACCGGGTCCTATTGTGGGAGGGCGGGGAGGGATAGCATTAGGAGATATACGTAATGTAAATGATGAGTTAATGGATGCAGCACACCAACATGGCACATGTATACATATGTAACAAACCTGCACGTTGTGCACATGTACCCTAGAACTTGAAGTGTAATAATAAAAAAAAACTTTAGACCAAACCCTTTCTTTTCAAAGAGAAAAGTGCAATCTCATATAAATGCCACTCCAAATCCTCCTAGTGGCAGAAGCAAGGCAGGTCTGACTCTTGACAGCACTACATGGTAAGGGGCTTGAACCAAATACCTTTCTTCTGGCTTTACTCCCAAAACTACCTGGCTAAAACATGGGAATTGGTGTTATTGTGTAATAATTACTCTGTACGAGGATGAGCTGAAAATAACTATCACCATTACTTGACCAATAAAAAACCAAGATATATGAATGTAAGAGGTATTAAATTCCTAGAAGCATGACTCAGTTACCCATTATTTCTCATTAAAAAGTCTCATGTTGATATTATTGACCTTTCAAGCAATACTTTTCTGAGATATTAGATGAGTAAATAGAAAATCCATTTACATGATTCAATGAGTGAAACCTCTGTCAACTAAAGGGTTATATTACGAAGCACAGCACATTTGGATGACTCATTTAGACCTCTAATTCTGTTTGAGATTTACTCCATTAAGCTGAAAACTAAATATAATTGGCTATAGTTCTAAAATAAGACATAAAGATAAGCATTCTATTAGGAATCTGTTCTATATAAATAATTTTATAATCTATTTTTTTAAAAAACATTTTAGTGATTGATAGGCATATGAATTAGGGTAATTTAAATGGGAATTGAAAAATTCAAATTTTTCCTAAACTGCAAAATAATTCTTTATCTTAACAAAGAGACTCACTCTCAACAATATTCAACATATGAGAATTAAGGACAAGGTATTACCTATAAATGACCACATTTTCTCTGCTAGAAAGGAATTACCTACACATAACTAAATTAGAGTATAACTTAAACACTAAGGGTATAACATACAGAAAATAAAATAGAAACTGTAGTGCAATGCAAGAGATTGTAGCAGGCTAATGGCATTGTTTTAATATATAGTTAGTACACATGTGTTTGTTATTACAATACAATCTAGAATTGCACTTAAAATAGGTTGTTTTAAAAGTTTAGCAAAAGAATAGACTAACTGATTTTACTCAACTTGAGATCTTTTAAGGAATTAGTAAAAATAATAAATAGTGCTTATAAAGTCCTTACTATGTATCAGGCTTTATGCTTATTATTTTAAGAAGGGCTCTACATTTAGTTCTCATCTCAGCCACTGGAGGTGGTGGGTACTCTTATGCCAAATTTAGAGTTGAGGAAAGTGAGATATATCAAATTTGCCCATGAGTGCAGCCAATAAGACGAAAGTTAGAGACTCAATTCAGAACTACAAAACTTCAAGGTCCAAACATTTAGTCATTATGTGCAGAGAGGTAGTGGCATGAAGGAGGAAGAAACCAGCTCCTAGTATGTGGCAGGCACTGCCCCAGATTCTGGATATAGGAGTGAGAAACAGGCAAAGTCCTTATCCACATAGAACTTAACATTCTAGCCAGAGAGACAGGTACTAGACAAACAAAAACATAAATACATATTAAAATATAGACTACAATACAATGAGTAAGTCATGAATAAAAAAATTCTATGTGAGATTATAGACTGAGTGCTCTCTTAAAGACGTTGATCAGAAGAGGTATCTCTGAGGAGTTAATATTGAAGCAAAGGAATGAATGAAGTAAATGAGTCAGAGAACATCTAGAATATCAAGAGAAAAGGTGTTTTAGGGAGGGGAACAAATAACAAACCCTGAGGTAAAAGTGTGCTTGGAAGAATAGAAGCCACTGTGACAGGAATGGAATAAACCAGAAAAAGAGTAGTAAGAAATGAGATGAGAGAGGTAATTAGGAGTCAGATCATGTGTGACGCTGAGTCCATGAAAAGGACTTAGGATTTTGTTTTGCATGGTGTGATTAACCATTGGAGGATAGAGACATAGAAGCTTCATAATTTGATGTATATTTTAAAAGACCCATTCTGAAAGCGGTGTAAAGAAAAAACAGTGTATGACCATGACTTGCAGTGAAGGTACTAGTTAGGGGATATTATGGTACGTCAGGCAAAACGGATGTATTAGTATTGCACCATTTCTATACGTAGTACTAGACTAGATGCTGGAGATTGAGGGAGTAAGAAGCAGTCAGATTGAATGTTGCTTTTGATCACAGATTTAATTTTATTTGCTGCTGGATTGTATATGTGATGTGACCAAAACAGGATTAAGAAAAATTTCATAATGTGGCTTAAAAATATATCTTCTAAAATTACTGGAGGATAAACAGACTTGGTCTGAGAAATAGTCAAGTAATCAGTGTGTACATATTAACTTTGAGATTCCAGTTGGTTTTCCATGTGAAGATGTTGAGTAGCAAGTCCAATATAGGATTCTAGAGTTTAGGAAGAATTTAGGGATGGAGATGTATCTTTGCACTCTTCAGTGAGTTGCACTATTCAGTGATGTATCTTTGCACTATTCAAAGAATGTATCTTTGCACTATTCATAATCAAGGAGACTAGAAGATTTCAAGTAAACCCTTGGTGTACTAGAAGATTTCAAGTAAACCCTAGAGAGGTGCTTTGAGGACTAACTGTAGAGGCCCCTCAAACCTTAACTTTGGAGAAGAGATGGAGGATTGAGTTAAGGGATTGAGTTAAGGAGGGTGAGAAAGGGTGGAAAATGAAGTAAGAAAGTAGAATGTGATGTTCTGAACATGAAGTGTAAAAAGTGTTTCAAGAAGGGAGAGATCAACTCTCAAATATTGCGGAAGGAACAAGTAAAATGTGGACTAATAATCTGACATTGACTTTGATAAAATAGAATAACTGGTGGTTACCAAAGGGACTGAATTATTAGACTTCATAGTCCCAGCAGATACTAAAACGTAGAAAAATATAGAAAATCCCTAACTTGACCTCCTCCAGGGATAGGTGAAAAGTTTAAAGTAGCTGCACCCAACCAGTATAATGTCTGGATGTTTTCTGTACCAGAATAACAATATCCTAGTTAGGCTACTATGAGAAGCCTCTTGCCTCAGGGTCAGAAGATCACAATTAGTTGCAAAGTGTAATGGTGGTAAAGAGAATATTGCACTTGTGAACAAAAACTGGGACTCTGAATTAAAGAACTGGGTTCAACGTTCAGTTGCTTCACTCAGAAATTCTATTACACTGTTGCTTAACTTCTCCGTTTCATTTTCTTCAATAATAAAGTGTTTTAAAAGTTTTCAGCATATAAGCTTGCTTTAACAACTTAGTAAATAGTTGGTTCATTATTACTATTATTATTGTGACAATGGCAAAAGAAGAGACCCCCTACATCAAGCTCCCCACACACAGAGCATTAACCTTCCATGTGCCAACCCATTTTCTGCACTGAAACCAGAATAATTGTTCTAAATTTAAATGTAATTAAGAGGAATTGTTAAAACAGGGAAACTACTCTGTATGATACTATAATATTGGATACAGGTTTGCTCAAACCCATAGAACATCAAGAGTGAAAGCTAACATAAACTGTGGTCTTTGTGTGACACTTCCGTGTCAATATAGGTTCATAGACTGTACCAAATGTACCATCCTATTGACGGTGGTGGAGGTTGTGCATATGTGAGGCAAGAAGCATATAAAACTCTCTCTACTTTCTGCTCAATATTTCTGTGAACCTAAATCTGCTTTAAAAACAAATTCTATTAAAATTTAAAAATAAAAACATACTGGCGTATCTACATATTTTATGAGGATCAGAGGCCATATATTTTACAAGGATTGTTGGCCAGGGTGCAGTAGGAAGAGGATATAATTGGAAAACCGAAGTTATTTGTACCTTGACTTCTACTTAGAATGGCCTTATTTTTGCTAATATTTCTGCAATGGATAGGAAATTAAAAAGACAAATCACGTATAAAATGATGAGTTGCATTTTCCACATATATATGTGTATATATATATTTGAAACAAAAAAAATTATTAATAAACCCTTAAGTTATTATTTTGGCTAAAAACTTGTCTTCTCCAAAGTGGAAGTAGCCCTGAGAAACACAACATAAGAGTGTATTAGCTGTGGGGTCATAAAATCTGTGGACAGAATGCTTGGACTCAAGGCTTATCTCAAACACTCACTAATTGTGTGACCTTGGACAAGAGATGCAACTTTTTAAAATTGACAGATAAAACGTATATACGTCATGTGAATCATGATATTTTGAAGTGTATATATGCATTGTGGAATAACTAAATCTGCCTTTTCTCCAAGTTGCTCCTACATGCTGAAGAATGCCCTGGGGTATTATTAAGTAACGTCCTGATTTCATTATCCAAGTGGTACCTTAATATCCTGAAATAGCTGATTCAGCTGGCTAAACTCACTGGGATCAGATAATGTTTTAAACACTATGAGACTCTAGTGTAGCATTACATTGACTGAAAATTGTGAAAATAAGTTTTAATGGTCCACTTCAACAAGAACTATTACAGTTCCATTTTTAAATAATAACTATTAACATAATAAATGGTATCCTGGCAATATAAACTTTTAAAAATTCAAACTGTTCTTTGTAACTAGAGCTTGGCTATTTTAAATATGCTCCTCAAATCATTGAGGCTCCTGGCCTTGCAATTCAATAATGTCCAGATAATACAACTAATGTATTTAAATGTATAAAGATGTATCTCATGGCTTTCTGCAGACCATTATTTTATTTCATGAATGTAAATGATCTCATTAGCCAAGATTGCCATGGGCGTAAAGCATCAACCAGGTCTAAAAGTGCATTTTAAATGCTTTCATAATTCTTGGGCACCTTTTGAGAATTTTAGTGTTTTCTTTTTAACTGTCATTCATGAAATTAAGAAAAGAAAATCACAACATAGAAGGGATGAGGTAAAATTCAGAAATTAAAGCCAGAATGAATATGTGGTTCCTCTGTTTCCTAACTAGAGACACTATTTAAAATCATCTGAAAATATTGTAGAGGGGATTGAAGAGACGGGAGTTTTGAAGTAACATCTCTAAGGGAACTCTTGAATAAAAGAGAAAATTCAAAAAAGCCTAAGGGAAACATGAATGTTAAAATGACAGAATTTTACTACCCACTCCCCATCTGCCATAATCTTTTGTCATAACTTGTAATAAATAGCTACGTTTCTAATTGAGATTCTAATGAACGCTAAGAGAGTCTGAGTGGGTTTTTGGAATTTAAAGGAGGGGAGGGAAATAAACTCATACAACAAGGTTTCCGAAAAATCTAAACGGTTTAATTACTCAGTGGTTAATTTGTAAACCAGATTATTAGTCACTCAATTTTCACAGTTGACGTTTAAAACGTATAAAGCCATGGAGTTCAAACATTGGGATGAGATCGCCCATTCAATCTAGTGTTAAATATATACATAAAACTTAGCTCCTCTCTGTACCTACTGAATCCATTTTAATGAGTGTGGGGACCAGGGAACTGTCACTTTTATCAGAGTAGGACCACTGACCTGCCTTTTGCCTTATCACCAGTTGTGTGCCTATGGCTAAAATTTCATGATCAAATTAAAGGCTAAAGAAAATTATCCTCTTTTAATCACAAACCATATAATCCTCAGGCCAATTATATTCTTTATATTAGTAATATGACTCTCTCTAGGTTGCAAGGAGTCATGACCTCCTTGGGGGTCTAAATTCCTGAAATAACTAGAAAGTTATTGATGAGAATTTTGAGTCACCCTGGGCAATCTACCTAACTCTGCTGCTTACAGAGACAATGTTTTACATGGATTTTTCTCTTCCAGAACACAGGGTTTTAAAGCCTGGGTTCCTGATCCTTACTAAATCTATGAGACAGTCTGAAAACGGGGCTGGCAAAAACCAAGGCAGTTTCTCCTGACTCCATATCCTGCACGTCTTTCCTTCCCAGTGCAACACAGCAAAACATGGCAGACATTCTAGTTGGGCGCTCATTCCCACAGTCACACACTCACCTGACGCTTGTTTGGGTTGCTATTTGTGTGTTTTCTTGACTCTTTCTTTCACAAAATTGAAAATAATTTATGTATTTTCTGACTTCTTTTAAGTTGCATCATTTTTAATTCAATATTAATGATACATAGAAGAGTTTTTTGTGTATAAAATTAACTCAAACTAAAACATTATTTATGAAGATAGTAAATGTTGGATTTGTTAAGTTACTTGTAAGCATAAAAAAGACAAAAACAAAGTGGACTAATGTGTTAATTCCCTAACATCGCTGCAGGAGGTAAGAGCAGGGTAGTTGTTCAAAGGCAGTTTTGATTGATCTTTCACCTTTAAATTTCTGAGTATACAATTGATCCATCTCCATCGAGCTTTCCAGCAAGCATGCTTTGTTGATGAATTTATATTTTGGAGACCGGATGCTTCCTCAAGTATCGTGTTTTTAGAAGGGGCCATCATTCCCTCTCCTTCAGTCTATCTGACCAGGCCTGGTAGAAATTACATAGGAGTTCAATGAAAGTCTCTCTAGACAGGTCACATTGGGATTAGAATTCAGGTTCTAGCAATTACTAACAAGAACCTGAAGAAGTCGAATGATTACTGTAAGCCTCAGCTTTCTCATCTAGCAAAGCAGGTAAATACAGAAACTGCCTTATCTGTTGCTAATTATCTATCTATCTATCTATCTATCTATCTATCTATCTATCTATCTATCTTCAACTGCAAAAGTTGAATTTGAAAATATTTTTCGAGACTTTGCAACAAAGTCTTCTAGATTGCAGGATCATAAAAGTGAAGAAAATATACAGCTCTCCTTAAAACGTTTGCAGCTTAGTTGGGAATTAGAACTTCCAGTGTGGGGAGAGTTAAGTGTAACAGAAAGACCAAATCAGAGGTCCATTGGGAGCTTATAAGTGGAGCACATAGCCCAGTCTTTATGCTTATTGTGCATTTTGGGGAGCAGTGGTGGAGATGAAGAAGGGAAGAGAGAAGAAGCAATGAAGAGAGCCTCCTGGGGGATTTTTGAAAATATATTCTTGGTTTATGAAGGTGATTATTTCCAGTCATTATTTTTTGATTAGTGCAGGAGTATCTGTGTTAAAATAGAACAGAGTTTCCTTAAAGGATAAAAACATTCTACCAAAGCAAGTGACTTTAAAAGCTGGTCAGAATATAGGTAGAAAATTAAATTTCCATTACCATATATTTTGTATTGATTTGAAAAATACCAAGTTATTTTCCTCACAAAAAAGCAATTGTCATGTGCATAATAATGGGTCTTATTAAGATAGAACTGTAATAGTTACTATAAACCTTTAGGAACTAAATTGTTTAAAGTATGGCATATATTTTAAGAGCACTTTTCCTTCTTTAGCAAATTAACTTTTACATGCTCTTTAGCAAAAATGCATGGATCACCATTGGAAAAATATCTCCGAATGCTCTCACACCTCCATCCAAGTCTGATTTATATGTCCACATATTATCTTTGCACTGTCGTTGTTGGTTTGCTAATCTATGCTTTCTGCTAGACTCCTAGCCTTTATTGGAGTAATATACAGTTGACCCTTAAGTAACATGGGCTTGAATTGTGTGGGTCCATTTATATGTGGATTTTCTTCAACCTCTACCACCCCTGAGGCAGCAAGACCAACCCCTCCTCTTCCTTCTCCTCCTCAGCCTACTCAACATGAAGACGATGAGAATAATGATCCACTTCCATTTAATACATAGTAAATATATTTTCTTTTTCTTATAATTTTCTAAATAACATCTTTTTTGTCTAGCTTGCTTTATTATAAAAATAGAGTACATAATACATATAACATAAAATATATGTTAATCAACTTTTTATTATTGGTAAGGCTTCTGATCAACTATAGGCTTTTAGCAGTTAAGTTTCTGGAGAGTCAAATGTTATACACACATTTCTGGTTGTGTAGGAATTTGGCCTCCTTTACCCCAGCATTGTTCAAGAACCAACTATAATCTATTCTTTTATGTTGTTATTTACATGTCTATTTTTTAGCATCGAACTTGACTCTAATAACTTTTACCAACTGTATGGTGATTCAACTAGCGAAAGGATTAAACCGATCAAAGCCATATCTTAATGAAAGCCGTGACAGAAAGATTCTGGAGATTTGATTTAATAGGCAGAATCATGACCTCTCTCCAAAAGATACCATATCTTAATCACCCAAATCTGTGACTGTTACACAACATGGCAGAAGGGACTTTGCAGATGTGATTAGTACAGACCTTGAGATGGGGAGATTATCCTGAATTTTCCAGGTGAGCCTCAAATGTGGGGAAGGTATTTAAAAGTGATAAAAGGCAGCAGAAGAGGAGAGTCAGAGCAATGATCAGACAGAAAATGTTGCTGGTTTGAAGATAGAGGAAGAGGGCCTCAAGAGGAAAAAAGCAAGGAGATAGATTCACATCTAGGGCCTTTAGGAAGATACACTGCATGATCTGGCTGCTACCCACCTTCGATCTCTCTTCATTTTATGTCATGCTACCCTTGACTCACAGTGTTCTGGCTGAACTTGTTCATTTATCATCCCTGCCACTGCTCTTACCTTCAGTATGACATGCTCTTTCCCTACATTTCCCCTATCCTAATTGATCTTACACATCCTTCCTGTTTCAGTTCAAGTATCATTTCCCCGGATAAACCTCATTGGTCAAGCTCTCCACTCACCCTCAGTAGAGGTCAGATCACTTTATTATTTGCTGTCACTGAACTATTGTTCATTCTATTAGAGTACTTACTTCATCCTGTATTTGAGCATTGATCAGAATGATGGCTACCTTCCACCAGACCAGAAGCAATGTGAGAACTTAGACTGGATTTGTTTTGCTTAACATTGTGTAACCAGCCACTGCCGTGTCACAGTAACTGGTATAACTCTAATAAGAACCAGATAAGAAATTTTTGAATAAAACAATTTACTAGTGCATCTCAAAATAGGATATTGGGAGGTTTAGTAATATGGAATAGAGAGAAGCAATTTCATTAACCTACCCTAAATTTTGTTTATTCACTACGTGTAATTCCCAGATTCCTACCAAAATAACATATTCATTATTATTGCTCTCCCAAATATTTTTCCTTACTTCTTGATCACAGTTTGAGGTGACAGATACAATTATATTCAGTTTAAGGATAAACAAAAGCAGAGTTGTTAAATGTCATAGCCAAGGAAAACGTTAATTTTATAGCTAGGACTAGGACTCAAATTTTCTGATCATAAAATAGATGATGTAAGACTCTTTCAACTAAGTGTATATTTCTAAAATGGCTTGACTCAAATATTGACATGGAAATTTCTTTGGTATTCCGGGCTAGTGACCACTTTTTCAAAATTTCTCTTTTGAGACATAATCAAGATCCTGTCATCTTAAGATCTCAGAGCTCAAAGAGCATGTAAAAATTGAGCAGTGTGTTAAGGTGACATATTCCAAGGCCATTGAAAGACTCATAACTCAGAGGACATATTAACAAGCAGTACAAACCCTGGAGTGGTGTCAGTTCGAGACAGAGAAGCAAAGGAAATGAGATGAGTTCCTTTAAATAATGCCAAGATCATAAATTCAATAGTTGTATGAAAGAAAAGTATCAACAATGGGTAATAGAAGATCAACAAGAAAAATATTTTAATAACATGATATGAAAGTTGTGTTACATAGCATAGTCTATTAAAATCTTAATTTGATATTTTCATGATATTAAAAAGAATAAAGTAAATATAGCCCTAAAATATTACTTATCTTAATTTTTAAATTAGTTTCATTGAGGTATAATTTACATAAAATTGAATTCCCACATTTTAGGTGTACAACTTGATGAATTTGAACAAATATATGTAGTGTAACCACCACCATCAAGACATAGAACATTCCCATCACCCAAAAGAGTTTGACTGCACCTTTTTGCAGGCTGTATCCTCCCTTTTCCATGGTCTTGATAACCACTAATCAACTTTCTATCACTATAATTTTTCCTGTTGCAGGATTTCATATAAGTAAGATGATGCAGTGGTCTTTTGTGTCTTTTGTGTCTGTTTTCTATCACTTCACATCATGCTTCTCAGATACATCTGTGTTAATTGCATATATCAATGTTGTTTTCATTTTGGGTGGTTCTTATTTTCTATCTTCTACCAAAGTCCTTGTCATATTTTTTTCTTCCACTAAAGCCCTGTCAAAATTTTTATATAAAAATGCTTTAAAATGAATAGTATGATTAATTTAAAATTGATTGCTTTGATTTTAGCCCCAAATAAATGGTTTCTGATTTTCAAACCCCACATCTCTTTCCCACCCACAACTAAGGCCACAGGACTTTGGCAATCCGGTTCTAATCAAGTACCTAAAGAAGAAAACGACTTCACTTCCATTCTTGACTCACTGTCCACTAAATTGCATGCTTTTCTTGGTTGAAATTCTCTAATCCCATGATTTTATTCACCTATATAATGATAATTAACAAAATTGTGTCTTTAGATCGACGGGTCACCTGAGTACCAGACCTTTAGGACCTTCCTCTTGATCATATCTACATGGCCGTGTCTGCCCCCACACAAAGGTCTGCTGGAACTGTGAAGAGTTTAAACTTTTACATTCCTTAGAAGCTGACAAGCCTTCCTGTCAGCGTTTCGTGGGTGCTGGTGGAACACATGAGACTCCTGAGCCAGAGATGAAGGACATCATCACACAGGCACAGTAGGCAGCATGAGCTTCATGTTGCTTCAGTTCCTCGCTCTTCCCAGATCTCATCAGATAATGTGAAGTGACCTGGGTAAAAGCTGTACACACAGTGGGTATATGTCACTGCTTAGAAACCATGACCTTAGGAAACTCCAGTCTTTTAAGGGGACTGCAAGTGAACCTGTCCAATCATTGCCCCAGAAGAAATCAGTGCCTTTATTTCCTTAGACAACAAACGAATCTACCCTCTGTCCCAAAGGGAGACGTTGTATCTATTTATGTTTAGTGTTTCTATCTCCTTAGAAAGGCAACCCAGAACAAAAGATGCTACAAGGAGAGCAGAAACATAAGAGACTCAAGGAAAACTATCTCTCAAGAATCTCAAATCCCCAAATCCTCAAAGTGCAAAGCATAACATCTTTCTTACTCTCTCAGAAATTTCTGCCAAGTGTGGTGGCTCACACCTGTAATCTCAGCACTTTGGGAGGTCAAGGAGGGAGAATCATTTGAGGCCCGGAGTTCGTCACTAGCTGGACAACACAGTGAAACTCCATCTCTACAAAAAATAATTTAAAAAGTAGCTGGGCATGGTGGCATGCACCAGTAGTCCTGGCTACTTGAGAGGATGAGGTAGGAGGATGGCTTGAATTTGCAGTGAGCCATGATCACACCACTGCACTCCAGCCTGGGTGACAAAATGACACCATGACTTAAAGAGAAGAAGAATAAAAGGAAGAGGAAGAAGAAGAAGCAGAAGGAGAAGCAGAAGAAACAGAGGAAGAAGAAGAAGAAGGAAGAAGAAGAAGAAGAAGAAGAAGAAGAAGAAGAAGAAGAAGAAGGAGGAGGAGGAGGAGGAGGAGGAGGAGGAGGAGGAGGAGGAGGAGGAGGAGGAGGAGGAGGAACTATTCTGTTCCTCCCTGTTGATTTTATTATCACTGCTAATATTGTCACCAAAAAGTATGAGGATAATACCAGACTTAAATGTAGTTACTTTCTCCTTCTTGAAAATGTTTATATCTAAATAGTTATCAAAATTATCCTCTTCTCTGCATTCTTATAGTGTATTTTTAACCTGAGTCCTCTTTGTTACTGTTCTGAAGTGGTGCAATCACCTAGAATAGTAGTCCTCCAAGTGTAGTTTCGGGTCAGCAACATCACCATCAACAGAAAACTTGACAGAAATGCAAATTCTGGGCCCCACTCCGTAATTACAGAGTCTCTGGGGGTAGGGCACAATAACCTACTTTTGCATGTCAAGTCTTCCAGGTGATTCTGATGTACACTGAAGTCCTAGAACGCCCTGCTCTCAGTTGTACTATCTCCAGTCTTCTCTGAAATAGATTGTCCTCTTTGCCATAAAAGTGAGTCCATCAGAACACAAACCTCTATCACTCTCTTGTGAAAATTTTTAATATCTTTATAACTGGAGGATAAAGTACAAGATTCTGCTTAGGTAGGCTGCTCCAGAAATCCCTCCTAAAAGCCTTAATTTATAGAAAACCCTTCATCCCCTCACAACACCTGGGCATATTTTTAATAAACTACTTTAAGAGGCAGTTAGAGTTAGACTTCAAATTAGACTCACCTGAGATTGACTTTTTACTGCATACTAATTGTGTGTCTTTGATGAAGTAATATATCCTTTTTAAACTAGCTTTATCCTCTGTAAAGCTGGGATACTAATGGCACCTGCCTCAGAGTGAGAGTATTTAATTCAATAAGACATATAAATGCACAGTGCATTCTCCTTGTTAGCACTGGCTTATTTTCCATTACTTAAAATTTGTTTCACTAATTATTATTTATACTATTTATTATTATTATTACTAAGCATTATTATTATGGTTGTTATTCTGGCAACACAATATATATTACAGGTCTATGCTTACCTAACTGTACTCTTCTCTTATCTAAGTGATAACAGCAGCCCTGAAAAATGGTTTTAAATAAATGTTTTTTAACTAAACCCACTTAATATGTTGTCAATAAAATATATAAAATCAAAAGAAATATAAAATCTATATAAATAGAAACTCATTCAGGTGAATAGTAATTTATATATTTAAGCCACCATAAATAACAAAAAAAAATTTCAACTTATATTGATTTGGCACTTGTGCATTACCCTTGAGAATGCAAAGATTGATAAAACGTAATTCATGTCCTCACAAAGCTCAAGGCCTCATGGGGGAAGACATTCTAGTAAACAGATACATTGCAATGATGTATTTCATAAGGATATGTGCTATTGAAGTTGCCTCTCCCAAAATTTGATAGAATCACAGCCTGGGCAGGAAGGAATTGGGGAAATGTTGTATCCAAACTCATAAAATAAGGTATTGCATATTGAGGATATAAAAAATACAAGCTGGCAGAAAAATTTATGATTTCGTCTCTTACAGCCTCTTCTTTATTGTCGAATAAAGTTGGTGATAACAGCTTCCCATTGAATGGAAAAGAAATAATTCACTTAGGAAATACTTTTCGTCCAATTGGGACTGAAGATTGGTAAGATCTTGACAAATGCTGTGTTGGGAAGTTTGCCAGGAGATATTTCTAACTGAGCAGCACCTTCGAGAAGTAGGACATACATGCACACCAGAATCAGGGCAAGAACACTCTTCATCTTTCCCAAAGTAGAACTCATAAAAAGAGATGATGTTGTGCTTCCAAAACCAAACCAATCTTAATGTTCCACTGATTATCTCAGGTATGACTGAGGCTATCAGACATTCTGCATAAAAATGACTGGAAACATGAAGCAAATTTAATCATCTACAGAAGGAAATTAACATTCCCAAGAGATCTTTTAAAATTATTTTTATAATTTCAAAAATTGATTCTTCCATAAAAATAAAAAAATGGATTTTATAGAAGCTTGAAGATTTGCTCAGTATCTCAGTTTTTAATCAGACACCCTTTAAGAACTAAGAATTCCATCAACCCTTTTCCCTGCAAATTATACAACATTGTTGCTGTCATTGTCATCCAGGTTAAAATGGTGGGCCTTTTCTTTAACATGTGAATTTTACAAATATTCAATTTTTGTATTATAGGCTGTTTTTACCTTGCATTAATTTGTAGAGTGAAACTTTCTCCACTTATTAACTAGGCTTTCGAATAAACCTATTTAAAACAAAAAAGTGATTGCCTAGAGTGAGTAATTTTTTAAAAACCTACATATCCTTCTAGAAAATAGAATAGGACAATATCCAGAATGTCTCTAATAGGAAACAGTGTCTGCCATTTAATGCCATTTTTGATAACTGCAAATTTTCTTATACAAACAAAATTTGAACTGAAATTTGCAGAGGTTCTATAAAAAACTTACTCACAGTATTTGGGCAAATAACTGCAGTCAGGTATCCAGTTACCTGTAGAGTGAATGGATAGCCTTCACCCACAAACATCTCCACTTATTAAGGACATGGATCCTCTAATGTGAGGTTTTCAAGTTTCCTTGAATCCTCTTGTACAACTAAATATACTCCTGCAAAACACTCCTGAATGCTTCTGGTCATATATTATTCTGCTCCCTCCCTCTGACGATATGTTACTGTAATAAATCATCACTATAGCGCACTGCTGCTCTGATGAGCTGTTGCTTCAGTACACCATTGAAGCTGTCACAGGGATGATGTATGAGAAAGGCATACTGATGATATTTTACGCAAAAGATGATGCTACCCGGGGAACAAAAGGTTTAGGAGAAGATTCAACATAATTACCCGATAAAAGTCAAACCGCACACAGCATGTTAGGAAATGCATTCATGGGTATGGTAAATCACTTCCCCTTAGTGTGTGGTACTTCTGGTGCTACTGTCATAAGCCTCTTTCCCTGAGCTACAGATTGGTCTATTATAAACATTTTTTTAAGTGGAAGCAAAAGCTTAAAGGGTGAAATTAAAATTCACCTAAAACTCAAATGTATAGGTTTACTCACAGAATCTGTACTGTAAACTAGTAAACTGGTACTGAAAGTTTTGTTTATGTTTTTGGAGAAGGAAATATTCCCTATTTGGAATGACCATGTGGGATTATTTCCCGGGAAAAACAAAACCTTAAAGGGTGAAATTAAAATTCACCTAAAACTCAAATGTATAGATTAACTCAGAGAATCTGTATTGTTAAGTAGTAAATTGGTGCTGAAAGTTTTGTTTATGTTTTTGGAGAAGGAAATATTCCCTATTTGGAATGACTATGTGGAATTATTTCCTGGGAAAATATTAATGCCCAGGCTAAACTCAAGAAATAATTAAGTTTTACACTCAATTACTTACCATGTAACATTTAAATGTCTGAGGAGCCACCTTTAATCATGACTGCTGGGACAAGGTGCCAAATTATTTAATTTAAAAATAGCCTCCTGATTTTCATTTTTCTTGCCTCAGTTAAAAGAACATAAAAACAGGAATATGCAGTTTCCTCAAGTTCTCAGAGAACTAAAAGCTTGACACTTTCCTTTCCTTCTTTCGTTCTTTCTTTCTTTCTTTTTCTTTTCTTTTCTTTTTTTTTAGACAGAATCTTGCTCTGTCACCTAAGCTGGAGTGCAGTGATGCCATCTCGTCTCACTGCAACCCCTTGCCAAGCGATTCTCCTGCCTCAGCCTCCCAAGTAGCTGGGATTACAGGAGCTCACCACCATGCCTGACTAACTTTTGTATTTCTTAATAGAGACAGAGTTTCACCATGTTGGACAGCCAGTTCTCGAACTGCTGACCTTAGGTGATCCACCCTCCTCAGCCTCCCAAGTTGCCGGGATTACAGATGTGAGCCACCGCACCCGGCCAATTGATGCTTTCTATATCTAGTTCTCCGTATGTAGTCAATGCTAAATAAATATTTGTTGATTTCATGTAAACTTCATAATTATTTGTTCCTTTATGATACCAGCTTTATTCCATGATGAGAAATATCAATCAACCAAACCAAGCAAATGAAATGAGCAGAAAGTATCCTAGAAGAAGAAGGAAATTTTTCTATGCTAAGTTTTTGAGGATTTTTGTTTGTTTGTTTTAAGTTAAGCTCTTGTAAAGAAAACAATATGGGAGAATGCTCCACATCAACCCCAGGATGAGGACCAGTACTGGTCTGTGGCCTGTTAGGAACTGGGCCACACAGTGGGAGGTGAGCAGCTGGTAAGTAAGTGGAGTTTTATCTGTATTTACAGTCGCTCCCCATCACTCGCATTACCTCCTGACCTCCGCTTCCCGTCAGATCAGAGGGGCAATAGATTGTTACAGGCGTGTGAACCCTATTGTGAACTGCGCATGTGAGGGATCTAGGTTGTTTGCTCCTTATGGTAATCTAATCCCTGATAATTGATTTGCAATGGAACTGTTTGATCTCAAAACTATCCCCCACCACCAGCCTGTCATCGGAAAAATTGTCTTCTATGAAATCAGTCCCTGGTGCAAAAAAGTTTGGGGACCTCTGCTCTACACCATCATGCAATCAATTAATTGCTATTTTGCTCATAGTTCCAATATAATTGACAATAAATTTAATGTTTGATCACATTCTGTTTTCATTTTCATCCAGGTTGAAAATGAAATTTAAAAATTCATCCAGGTTGGTATAGGTAGGTTTTCAGGAAATTGTCTAACGAGCATCTGTACAGATTGCATTTGCTTGAATTGTTAGAAAATGTAGATTAGTCTCCAAAGAAGACATAAAAACTGTCTTTAAATTTTTACTTTGTTCCTTTTTCTACCTTCTGGAAAATACTTAAATTAACTTTTCTCTGGAACGTTGACAACTTATTGCTTCTTAATCTAAATCGGGTTTTGGTAACCTCAAAATCTCTTGTTTAAAAAATCTTCTCCTTTTATGCCATATAAAGCTTACCTCAACCATCCTAACCTCCTGGGTGGTACAGCAAGGAGGTGGCCACTTGTTAGAATAAATCTCTCCTGCAACCATCTGCTTTCTGGTAGATGCCAACAAAGGCTCAGATAAATCTATCCACAACCAAGGAACCTGGAAGTAAAATACTGTCCGGGCGCAGTGGCTCATGCCTGTAATCCCATCCCTTTGGAAGGCCAAGGCAGCCCTACTAAACTATAGCTGCTTAGGATCAAGCGTATTTTCTAACATGTGCAGAACGTGCAGGTTTGTTACATAGGTACACGTGTGCCATGGTGGTTTGCTCCACCTATTGACCCATCCTCTAAGTTCCCTTCCCTCACTTCTCACCCCCCACAGGCCCTGGTGTGTGATGTTCCCTTCCCTGCATCCAGGTGTTCTCATTGTTCAACTCCCACTTATGAGTGAGAACATGCAGTGTTTGGTTTTCTGGTCCTGTTTTAGTTTGCTGAAGATGATGGCTTACAGCTTCACCCCCTGCAAAGGCCATGATCTCATTCCTTTTTATGTCTGCATAATATTCCATGGTGTATATGTAACATATTTTCTTTATCCAGTCTATCCTTGATGGGCATTTGGGTTGGTTCCATGACTTTACTATTGTAAATAGTGCTGCAGTAAAAATGCATGTGCATGCATCTTTATAGTAGAATTATTTACATTCTTTTCGGTATATACTCAGTAATGGGATTGGAGGGTCAAATGGTATTTCTGGTTCTAGATGGAAAGATATTTACATGGCCAAAAAACATATGAAAAGAAAGCTCAAAATCACTGACCATTAGAGAAATGTAAATCAAAACCACACCATCTCATGCCAGTCAAAATGGTGATTATTAAAAAGTCAAGAAACAATAGATGCTGGCGAGGCTATGAAGAAATAGGAACACTTTTACACTGTTGGCGGGAATGTAAATTAGTTCAACCATTGTGGAAGACAGTATGGCGATTCCTCAAGGATATTTTCTTGCTCTTTTTAACCCTCTTCACTAGGTCCCTATCAAGAATTAAATAAATAAGTGTTAAGTGAAGACATGCAAATAAAATCATTACTGCCAAATATATGAAGCATGAATATTTGTAAATTCAACATTTACTTTTAGTATAAAATCTCTTTCTATGCATATTATAGGTATATCATAGATAATTTAGACATCATAGGTAATTACCTATCAAACTTGTTGGTGTTCAGTAAATATGAGCTTTTTTTCTCCTACAAAAAGCAAGAGTATCTACAGTATGTGAACAGTTCAAAGAATGTAAAGCGCTGTAACCTAGAGTCATCTTCCTATGAAGATTTGGATCATTGTTCAAATATTGATCAGCATAGTGTTGTGGGAAGAACATGGGCTTTGGATTCAGACAAAGTGTTAGTAAGTGTTTCAACCACTTTTTTGAAAGTGTGAATTTGGTAAATTTCTTAACATTCTTCAGTTTCTATCTTTAAAGTAGAAATAATCAAACTTACCTATTACAGAAAGGGTTGCTGTAAATATCAGTGCAATGACCTTAGGATTGTGCTGGTTGGAAATGGTGACTCAGGAATGTTAGCTGCATCTCTAACTCAGTTACACCAGAGTTATGGATAATTAATTATCATATGATTAAGTTAATATCAATGTATTCTATTATGAGACTTTAGGTGAAGTTATTAATGTGCTTGGTGTTCTGTCAAAAATATATAATCCTTTTATATTTACATAGTGCCGCTACTAGATTATTCAGACCTCAGTGGCAATTAGAAGCTTAATACCAAGTAGAAGGGAAAACAGCAACCATTGGAGTCTATGGGAGAGGAAAGTGTTAAAATGGTTGTGGAAATTGTTAAAATGGTTATGGAAATTGTTAAAATGGTTATTAAGACTTTGTCTGAATCCAGAGAACATACTTTTTGCTTTATACTAGGGGCATGTGTGTGTGTGTGTGTGTGTGTGTGTGCGCGCGTGCGCAAGTATTTGTGTAGTTATGACTCACTCTGCTTTGCAAGACTGATTTAGCCTACCAGAATCTAGATCAGAATCTAACCTAAGCATAACATTTACATAACAATAAAGTCCATCAGATATTATCAATTTATTTATTGATAATAAAAACCACCATATGATTTAAGAAGTAACCTGGTGAAAAATATTGAAAAAATATATTTTACATAACTTTTATGACATTACTTTTATGATATTATGAAGGTAAAAATCCTGTTTTCATAAAAAGAAAATCTATGATATATATCATTTGAGCACAATATGGTGTGTTTTTTAGAGAGATAGTTTGAATATTATTACTCTTGGCCTCATACATATGTGGTTCAGCAATTAAGCATAAGCAAACATTAACAAAAATAATTCAAAACAGATTGCAATCGAAAATAGAAATCATGAAGATTTAACGGGGCTACAAGAATGTTATTTACCTAAAGTGGTAGATGATTAATGTATTTTCAGAATTATGTTTAAAAAAAAAAAAACAAAGAACCTCAACAGAAAAAAAAAATACTTATCATTGCAATCCCAGCTTTTACATTATGGCACTCCATCTGTTTCTTACGAAGGTAATGTAATAAAGTGTATCCTATTGTAACACCAAAGAAAGAGATGGTTTGAAATTTGTAAGTGTCATTAATGGACTTTATATAATCTCTATCCACCTATCTAGCCATAAAATTTGAAAAAATATTTCTCATTCCTATATTTATTAATCAGTATTTCAGAAGTCATTCACTTCAGAGTGCGTAGTTTACTGTGGAAAAGCATAGAACCACAGTGGGGTTCAAGACTCACTCAAATGACAATTTTTTTTCAGCTTGATTTTTTTTAAGCCCACTCTAACTTCACTCATCTGGCTGATGATTCAGGTTCTGTCATTTTGCTTTTCTGATTTCAGTTTTCTTTTTTCATTAGTCTTACTGTAAATAACATGACACAATAAAATGCAGCCCAAGGTAGTAATATATCATCTCTATAACAAAACCCATAAGACAGTTTTGCCATGCAGATTTGGAGTATGATATTATGGCAATTTGTAAGCTCACCAAAAGGAATTTTGGAAAATGCAGTGTTATATTACTTTCATGGAAATCTTACTTAGCTTTATTTTATTTTCTCATTAAATAGTAGCACCTTTAATACATTGTAACTGATGAGAATCTCAACAGATATATTGTAAATGTGTGTGCCTATGATTCAAGGCTTGGAGAAGGAATAGACTAAGGAGGATCTACTTAAGTACCACCTATGCATAACTGGCTGCTACATCTTAGAGCGGGGATAATAAACAGATGTACAGTTTCAGTTTTTTGGTACAGCATTTTTCCCTCCACATTTACCCATAAAGCCTATAAAAAGGTAAAATTTTCTTCTTGAAAAAGTATTTTATAACAATTCCCATCACCTATCTTAATCATTAAGTTCTCAGATTTTGTTAGCCACTTTTAAATAACATTTTTTTAAAAAGAGTGAGTGAACAGGAAGCAACATGAAGGAGGCAGACTGAATACTGAATACTATTAAACTATCAGGGTTAGGATTTAAACCAAAAGGGAAAAAATAGGCACATGTAGAATAACAATAGTGAGGATGCACATAGCAATACTATTTGGAGGGAATCGTGATGAAATAAAGTGAATATATTGAACCAGGAATCAGAAAATTTGGCTGTAACACTGACTACCACTAAATAGTATAAGATATTTGGTAAATTCATATTATCTGTCTGAGTTTCATTATATTCGCAAAAGGTTATACAGCTCATGACCTGCATTATACTTTTCAACTCTACATTTCTACAATGTTGATATAATTTCATAAAAACAAAATAGGGGCAACCCATTTTTGTTTCAGCACACAGTTTTTTAGATATAAGAATTTGTCCAGCATTGTGTAAATTAAAAGACTCAAAACTAGTGAGTCAGCAACAACTACAATGCAATCATGACTACAGGATAACAACCTCTCAAAGGGACTATAAAATGCAGCATTTGATACTCTGCAATTTACTTACCTTCAGGGCTGTGTCTTTGAGCAAAACTGTCTAATGCTGTGACCCCACACTTTTAAATGTTCCTGGGCCAGCGTTCTCATATGATCATTGGAACAAGCAGGTGTAATTTTTCTTTTTGTTTTACAAAGGGCTTCATGTTTTGCTTCAATTTTGGAGCTCTGGCAAACAACAAGCTGCACCTACTCCATCCCACACTGAATGACTCACCATGATCAAAATGAAATATAATAGAAATTACTCTGCCAGTATCCAGCCCTAGTGTAGCGCGCACACACACACACACACACACACACACATATTTATCAATATTTGGCAAAGCAGGGCTCATAACTCTAGGTATGATGGACTGAATGGTGGCAGACTAACACTCTAACAAGAACATTAAGAAAAACTAAAAGAAAAAACAAACAACAACAGCAAAAACAAACAAACAAACAAAAACCCAACCAACCAATCAACCAAACAAACAAACAAAAAAACTATTAAAATCGAAACTTGTGAAAGAGAGAAAATCAAGATACTGGTTTTCTGAAGAGGAAAGCACCCCATAGATGTGAGCTGACTGTCTGGAGTGGCTTTTTTTCCCTAGGGAAAATGATGTGTCTTGGCACAGGGCAAGAGATTCACCATTTGAGTTTTGCAAAAACAGATGGCTGTGACCAAGGGGCAGGGGAACCAGTGCTGCTTTGTGTGATCTTGAAAGCTTGGAGAGACAAAGAATTGAAATCTGACTTGTCTCAGAGGTAGAATTATTTCTCATTGCATGGTATATGCTGAATTCTGAAACCAAGCATGGCAGAAGACTGAAACACTAAGAAAAATGTCTATGACAAGTAGAATTCAAAGCAGTCTCCCGAGATGATGAGACAAATATTAGAACAAAAGTATCTCTAAGAGCAGGTTCCTGATAAATTCACAAGCTCTGAGTTGAATGTCCTGCAAGAGGATGTCTGTGTTCAGGGGGAAATAGAACCAAGCCTTACCAAAATCTACTGACCTCCATCTGATTGCATTAAAGTGATCAGACAACACTATATCTCTCTGGCAAAAGAAGTCAAACAATTGAGCAAAATAGAAAGGATTTTAAAAAATATATTAATTGATTTATTAATTTAAAAAGTTTTTAGGAAAGAAGTCAAACAAAGAAAGGAACCCTCTCTATAGGAAGATAATATTGTCTGCAAATTCTACCATATTTCACCTGATGGTCTGGCACTCAATTCTCCATCTGCAAATTCTACCATATTTCACCTGACGGTCTGGCACTCAATTCTCTTAGTAGCCACACCAATAACGAAGACTAAGAAAAGGGGAATATTTCCTGTTTCAATAATGATCAAGAAACAAGAGAGAAACCACACAACAGAAAAATCATAGGTAATTAGAATATTGCAGTAAACTACAAAATAACATCCAGTAAAGGACATTTAAATATTGTAAGATTGTTATGTTTACTAAAATAGATTTTATATTAAACCAGTAGATGAAAACAGTAAGATTGTTGTTAGAAAACTGATTCTAATAACTGATAAAAAGTCAATTATGTTCTACATTTTATAAGAACATAAACTCAAGAAATAGGAAAGTTTAATAAATAAAATTAAGAAACCAATGGATAGTGTTAACATCAGAATAAACATAATAGAAGACAGGTCCATAAAAAAATAGCTGAACTGAGGCAAGAAAAGAAATAAAAATAAAGAAAAGCCTCAAAGGCATGTAGGAACCAGCAGAAATATCTGACATGTATTTAGAATTGAAAGGGAAAGATTATGAACAGAAAGAATACTGCACTATTTAATGACCAAGTATTTTCAAACTTATGAAAGACATCAATACACATATCCAAGAAGTTCTACAGATGGGGAAAGCAAAGTGACAGCACTTTTTGCTTGACTAGAGAGCTAGAATGTTGCAAATCTGCTCACATTTTCTCAGAAAACTTTGCATAGCAAGTATGCCTCTGAATTCTGAACCCTAAATATGTCAGGTTTTTAGGCCACCTTGGTTGGTGGTGATATGATTACACCACTGTCCAGGCTGCTGAGACTGAGACTTCTCTCTTGCCGACCAACAAGACACCACCTATATTAGACTGAAAGCTTTAGACTGAAAGTAGATGGTAGAGACACTCACGAAATTCTGACCTAGTGGCAAATGGCAAAGGAGTTCCAGCTTTCTGAGAGAGTAGTATGAACTTATATTGGAGGCATTGCCAAATAATTGTCAATTTGTCTTGGTTCTTAGGTGACAGTGTGAGAGCAAAGAAGGCAGTGGCAATGCCAAAGATAGCATACCAAATGCCACTATTTTATGTAATGGACTCAGTTGCAGTCACAGTGTCCAGAAGAGATGGAACAATAAGAATAACAACTAAATTCAGTTGCTAATCGTGGCCTGTAAGCCCCTAGTTACGTTAGCATTTTTCACTTATACTGAGCTGTTTATTTGAAATATTGCATCTCTTACAAATTCTGTAAACTTTAACTACTTAAGGCAGTGATTTCCTTCTTTCTTCCTGGAATGCTCTATTGTTGCTTTTGGACCACCCCAACGGGATAGGAAACTGATTGAGGAATAATTCAGGTGTCAGACTATCATTTCTCTACATGTTTGTTTTCCTGATCAGAATCCACTATGTACTTTATGAGCATTTGCAATACAAGCACGTAAAACATCAACAGTACTTATATATTCACCAGTGGAAACCAGAATAATATATTATTTGGATCCAAAGTGTCTCTCCCTCGAAGATGAAACTATAAACTAGTATTTTGCACAAATCTAAAATGATATGTGTGAATTAAAACAATGTCGGTGTTAAGTGATCTTACCATAAAAAAAAAACTATGTTAGGTGATGGATATGTTAATTCACTTGATTACAGTGATCATTTCAATGTGTATCAAAATGTCACATTGTACACTGTAGATATATATAACTTTTTTCATTTATTTTTCGTTTTCATTTTTGATAGAGACAGAGTTTCTCCCTATGTTGTCAGGGCTGGTCTCGAACTTCTGGGCTCAAGTGATCCTTCCACCATGGCCTCCCAAAGTACTAGAATTACAGGTATGAGCCACTGTGTTCAGCCCAATATATATACATTTTATTTGTCAACTACACCTCAATAAAGCTGGTGTAAAAACAAAGACAATGTCTATAGGAAAAAAAAATAGAATTAATAAGGGAATCTCTCAAGAAGTTGGATACAATGCCAATAGAAAAAATGAAAAAATAAAAAATAAAATAGGCCAGGCGTGGCGGTGCATGCCTGTAATCCCAGCACTTTTGGAAGCCAAGGTGGGAGGATAGCTTGAGTCCAGGAATTGGAGACCAGCCCAGGCAATATAGGGAGATCCCATTGCTACAAAAAATTTAAAAATTATCTGGGCATGGTGGCTCGCATCTGTGGTCCCAGTTACTCTGGAGGCTGAAGTTGGAAGATTGCTTGAGCCCAGAAGGTTGAGGGTGCAGTGAGCTGTAATCACGCCACTGCACTTCAGTCTGGGTGACAGAGTGAGACTCTGTCGCAAACAGTGACAAGAAAAGACACTTGTTTATTAGAAACAAGAAATAGGAAATCAAATTTTAAAAGTGATGTCATTTGGAATGGCATCAAAAAACCTTATATACCAAAGACTAAATCTGAAAATACTGCAATTGTATTTAAATAAATTCTTAAAATCTAAACATGAGAAAAAATTCCTTCATTTGTGGATTGGAAAATTCAATATTATAAAGAAATTAATTCTTCCTAAGTTGATCTAAGGATTCAATCCAGCCTAATCAAAATTCTATCAATTTTTTTGTGGAATCTGACAAGCTGAATTTTAAAGAATGAAAATACAAAGAATCAAAAACATTCGAGAGATCTTGAAGAAGAACAAAACAAGATGGTATAGTCTACAAGATATCAAGGCTTATTGTAAAGCTGTAGTAACCACAACACTGTGGCTATGGGACAAGAGTATGTAAATAGACCACTAAAATAGAACACAAAGTCTGGAAACAAACCCGCTCCTATACAGATACATAATCTATAACATGAGTGACAAATGAACACTGAGTCAATTTTAAGCAAGATGAATAATTCCATATAGAGTGTTGATTTATATGTTAAAGATAAATAATAATAAAGGCTTTAGAAGGAAATATAGGAGAATATCTTTATGTTCTTCATATCCCATGGCAACATTTTCTTAAGTAGAACACAAAAAATACCAACCATAATAGCAAAAACAAAATTGGATTACATTAAAGTTAAAAATTCTACTCATCGACAGTTAGCACTGATAAAATTGTAAGCCACAGAGTGGGAAAAGATATTTTAGACACATTCAACAATGACTTACGTGGAGAATATATGTCTCTTAAAAATCAATCAGAAAAGGACAGTCACATAATTTTAAAATAATAAATAAAAATTCTGCATAGGTTTTTCAGGAAATAAGATATCTAAAATCCAGTTAGTACATTAAAATGTGTTCAGCTTCATGGCTGTTGGTACAATACACATTAAAATCGTAATGCAATAGTACCACACATCCACTGGAAAGGCTTTAAAAAAATAAAAATAAAATAACATAAAAAGTAAAACATATCAACTGTTTGCAAGCAAGTAAAAACCACCAGGTGTCTCACATACTACTAGTAAACACATAAATTGGCTTAACCACTTTGGAAAACTGGTGCCATCCATAAAGCTGAAAATATGCATGTCTTATGATCTAGCAATTCTCTTAGGACAAAAGGATATTCAAAAGAATGCATACATATGTTCACCAAAAGACATTTACAATTATATTATTTGCAGCACTATCCATAGTAGCCAAAATTGAGGGGAAAAATGTCCAGAGGTTGATGAATAATGTATGACATAGTCACGTAATTGAATATTGTATTGCCTTGAAAGAACTAAACTATGTATAACAACATAGATGGATCTCATGAGCCTAATGTGGAGTGAAAGAAGCCATATAATAAATAGCGCACAAATTGTAAGATTCTACTTACATCAAGTTCAAAAACAGACAGAATGATTTATTATGTAGAAGTCATAATAGCCACTTCTTTAGAGAGGAGTAGGGCCCAGAAAGTGTTCCTGGGGATCCATGAATGTTCTGTTTCCTCTTCTGAGTATTGTTATAATGAAATGTGAGCTTCATGAGAAGTCATTGAGCTGCATCATTACAATTTGTTCACTTGTATAAGTATTTCTTTATTAAAAAGTTTACTTACAGAGTCAAAAGCCAATAGCTCTAAAGGGTTATGTTTGTGCTGCAGCAAATGGACTGGGTAGAGTAGGTTGAGTTTCTTGTTAGGCTGATTTTCAGTGGAGATCTTGAGCATTCAAGATGTTTATGTGGGGGTAGGCTTGGAGTTCAAACCTTCATGTGTAGGGGAGAGGATGAAACCAGCATTGGACAGAGGTAGAAGGCAAACTGTAATGCAGTCACAAAGACAGACTCAGCTCACCTATGGAGAGCTCGAAGCTGGACAGTTCTTAAGAGTTCTTCACAATGGTGATAAGGGCGTCTCACCTTCTGGGTGACCAGTTATTGGACATGGCCTGCCCCTGGAAAACCTGTAATCTGAGTTAGGCAGTTTTCTTTAGCTGGAGCCACCCAAAGTCAATGTGAGCAAAGGTCACCTTCCCGCAGGATGCCCAGCAGATGGGGAAATCAACTCTCCATTCCTGTAGGGGTCTTTTGGTGGCCCGCCACAACATTCACCACACAGAGGATCCCATCTGAAGGCTTGAAGAAAACAGTATGTGACAACGAAGGGAAATGGAACATTGAACAATGTTAAAATAAGTAGGAGGATATCTCCTGTTCAGTCATCCTAAATTCTCAAGAATATTCTTCCCTATAGCTAATCTTAATCTCTCATGGGGCAGTTTTAAATTCATTTAAATCTGGCATCAAAAAGTAAAATAGCTGCTGAATAAAAGAAAACTTTATTTCTACCCTTTCAAAGCCAGCACTGTAACCTACACCTACAAGCCCAGACAAAAGATTTTAAATTGCTGAGCTAAACATTTCAATTCATAAAGGCTTTTGCATTTCCTCTTGTAAAAACCTTTGAAAGAATTCAGTAAAGTGGCAACCTTCTTTCATTTTTCCTATGTCTCAAAATAAGAAATAAGACAGATTCGAAAAGAGAAAAATCACTCTCTTAAATATTGAGCAACATTTAGACTCAGTATTTTTCCAAATTCTAAATTTAATACTTGAATATTTTTGTTGCAATATATCATTTGGCAATAATCAGAAGTATAGATGAGACTGGTTAAATGACTACGATGTTTTGTTTCCTTAAGCTTGATTGAGATTGTATGAAGACCTCAAATATTTACTTTATGCTATGTATGCATATTAATTACTCTGCCTATTATCATCATAAATCATTCTTTCCCCTAATGGCATACTTTTCACACTAATAACTGAAAATTATAAAGGCAAGCAAACTAATCTATCGCACAAAGACGCTTGATTTTGTGAATTCAATGAAGCTTAGCCCTATATGTCTAACAACAACTGTCTGGTTATATTTTTCCCTACCCTTGTGCTATGAATGCCATGTATTAGGAGCAAAATCTCGGACCACAAGGAAACTCTATTACTCTTTGATATCTTTTTTTTTTTCCTAAGACGGAGTCTTGCTCTGTCGCCCAGGCTGGGGTGCAGTGGTGCGATCTCGGCTCACTGCAAGCTCCGCCTCCCGGGTTCCCGCCATTCTCCTGCCTCAGCCTCCTGAGTAGCTGGGACTACAGGAGCCCACAACCGCGCCCGGCTAATTTTTTGTATTTTTAGTAGAGACGGGGTTTCACCGTGTTAGCCAGGATGGTCTCGATCGCCTGACCTCGTGATCAGCCCGCCTCGGCCTCATAAAGTGCTGGGATTACAGGCATGAACCACTGGGCCCGGCCTATTCTTTGATATCTTTAAGAAACCACAGGAAAATAGGAAATACGCTATCACTTATAAAAAGGCAGACTATAGTGTCGGCAAATTTATCTAATCTAAGTAAGAAAGAACCTTGGTAAACTAAAGCATTATGACATCCCTAAAACCTGATATGGCCCAAGTCATATCAGGAAATACATTCCCTTCCTTTGAATTGATACATATTCCTAGAATTCAGGAACGGCTTTCTATGTTTATGTCTACCATGCATGGTACAAATGCTATAGTCATTAACAAAAAGCTTACACTTTCTCAGGCACAATTTGTTAACCTATTTAAAACATGCAAAATCCCTATTAGATAGGTTTCTTTTTTTTTTTCTCTGCTTTAATGATGAAGAAATGAAGTGACCAATGCCTTGCTCAGGGACAGGAGTAACTAGAGAGTGGTGGTGAGATTTCAACCCAGGCATCCACCCAGGTGGCAGGGACTCCTACTAGGCTGTCAGACTACACTGCCCCTCTTGTATCTTGGTAAATAGTTCAAGTAAGTACATGCTTGAATTAGCTGGGATTTCTACTCTCATGTTATCTTCATATTAGTACTGTGTAGTAAAGAATATGTTTCATAGCACTGGTGATGTTGGACAAGGCAAGTGTTGCAAATGGAGTTCTGTTAATAATGAAACTATGGAACACACACCAACAATCTAAGAAGTTGTTACAATAGGCTTTTCCAAGGCTCAGAACCAATGCTGTAAATGCTGCGTTGCATCATCAGTCATGATCATCATCAAACAGCACTTTCTTCCTTTTTCAAGAACAGTCTACTGGTGGGTGAAAGCATCGTGACTTTTAATCACTGGGTGATTAATATGCTACTCAGTATTTCTGTCCTGAGTGACTGAAAGAACTAGGTACAGCTTGTACTTTTGATGTAGCGGCTAGTGCCAACTACTTTCCCCAGAGAAGGACAAGAGAGGACCAGACAGGAGCTGGTATTTCAGCAGAAAATTTAATCTTATTTTTTTTTTCTCTCAAAGCAATCTTCAGCATCATCTACAATAATCTAGAAACCTCAGTGTTAAAGAAGAAATCTATGAGAATTGTACTCTAAATTAAGATATAATATTATGTTTTTTTAGTGGGGAAAGAGGGAAGCATTGCAAATTACACATCTCTTCACTGTATTTTCTTCTTCATCATCGTCATCGCCCCTTTCCCTGACTTGAGCACATTTAATGAAGAAGTAATAAGATCAGTCACAAAATCAATATACATTTCCCAAACAAATACTTAAAGTAAATTATGTTGATCTAAACAAAGTGAAAACTGTGCTTTTTGAAAGGGCTGTATTTTCACATTAAAGAAAACAATGAAAAGTTAAAAGTCCATTTCATTTTCTTCCTTTTCCAAATTTAATAATGAGGAAAAATAATTCTTAATAAAAATATTTTATAAAAAGTTAACTGACTCAAACCTTTCTCAAAATCAGTTACTTTCCTTTTTGGAAGTTTCACATTGCAAGTTCATTGTTTCTATGTATGCTATGAAACTGCTGAGGATCACGTATATTACATCCTTCAACATTCTTTATTTTCATGCCAATTAATTATGATATGTTCTCCTTTATCCTAGAGCAGGGAGCACATACATAGTCATGTTTTTTTTACTGCTTAGTACCATGGAAATTCAGAAACAGATTTTTAACTTGTCCTCTGAAAATAAATAAATATTACTTTTAGGTAGCTTCTTTTTCTTGTCCCTTTTTTCTTAAAAAAAAACTAGCATTTTGTAATAAGTGAGCTCAAATATGTTTTAGAAAGAGACATAGGATAAATAAATAAAATTAAAATATTTAGATGTAATAAATCAATAAACAGAAAAAAGAAATATTAAATAACACATTAGACATGAATTTCAAGTTTAATGGTATGTAGAGAAATCACTGTCATTGTGCAATTTTTATATTCACATTCTGGAAATAAAGTTTTGTGCTATGTAAGTTGTAGGTCCAGGTATTAACTATAGAAACTATGCTTCTCTGAATACATCCCTTTATCCTTCCAAGTATACTGTTATTTTTTAGCTATATGTGCCAATTTTATTCTATAATATGGTCACTGTAACTATAAAACAAATTCAGCAGATGCAGGTCACTTAAAAATGTCCAATTCAACTGTATGCTTTTTAGAATAGATTTGTCATGATTTCTAATCAATCAAAGGAAAAATATTGTTTGCCAAGTATTCAGAGAAATAATTGCCTGTTATCTTCTTTGGAAAACAAAACAAAACAAAATGGCCAAAGGGTAATAAAAGAAAAGCAATCAAATCAGTGGTAAAATGGTGCAACATTGTGTCCCTGTGGATAGAAAAACTTCGGAGAACAGAGGAGTCTCCCTGAGCCTGATGGTCCAAGGTTTTTTGAAGATGAGATTGAGGTTAAACCCAAGAAAATGACAAGAAGATGAAACAAGACATACTGTAAACAGAGCTACAGATGTTGGAACATTTCAGGCTTGAGTAGAAGGTTCATGTGAGGAACAATGAGAACACTGGGGTTAAAAATTAAAATTTTTAATTAAAATTTAACGTTGGGGTTAAAAATTAAAATAGTGTCCTTCTCAAAGAAATGGCAATTTTGTAAATGAATGTAAGATTTTTCTCCTGATTGTTAACTGCCTCAGGACCCCATCTTCTCCATTCAGTTTCCACAGAGAAAGGGCCTCTTCTAGTCTCAAGGGCTAGGCAAGTGATAATCACTTTGTGCCTCAGTTTCCTCAGCAGTAAATTAATGATAGCAGTATCTAACTCATAGGGTTGTAGTGAGATTCAAATGTGTCAATGCACGGAAAAATACTTAGTACAGTGCCTGGAGCTTAGAAAATTGACAATAAACATCAGCCATTATTATGTCAATACTAAATAAAAACTCCTTCCACCTCGTATATACTTCTAACTACTTCAGTGATTCTCTTTCCTCTACAAAGTCTAATTGATGGAGGGCAGGTGAACCCCTAAACTGGGGCTTCACCTGGGAGGGTTTTTGTCTTCACCTAGGAAATAATCCAAAAGCACGCTGGCGGAGTCAGCAATTTCATTGTAGCAGCAATGTACAGTAGGAACAGAGGTATTGTCCCTCATGGAGCAGGTCTACCCCATGGCAGCTGTGCCCAGAGCAGCAGTATATGGGGGTGTGGGTCTCTGTATTTATACCCACTTTTAATTATATTAATTCGCATGTAATTAAATGTGGTTATAAATACAACTGCCAACCAAATTCAGTGGGCCATGCAGAACTTTCTGGAAAAATGTTTCTAGAACTTTTGAGGTATTTCCAGGACCATATAAGGTAACTTTCTGGTCATTGCCAAAGCCCATTGCCATGGCATTTATAAACTGTCATGGCACCAGTGGGAGTGTCTTCATGTTAATGAGGAGTGAGGGCAACTAGAGCTTGCTTTCATCGCCATCCGCTGGTTTCAGCGGGCTTTTTCACTGCTCCCTCTTTCAAGAAGATGTGGCTGTAATTAGCAGGGTTGCAGCCAGGGTCAACCTGTGCTCAGAAAGTAAGTCCTGATGAATTCCTACCTCATAATGATATCTTCTAGTCAGGATTCTTCAGGAAAGCAGAACCGATAGGTTAGAGATAGATGATAGACAGACAGATAATAAGGAATTGGCTCACATGACTGTGGAGGCTGAGAAATCTCAGGATTTGCAGCGGGCAAACTGAACATCCAGCAAGGCGGCAGATGGCATAGTTCCAGTCCAACCCCAAAGGCTTCAGAAACAGGACAGCTAATGGTGTAGATTCCAGTCCAAGTTGAATCTGAAGACAAGAGAAAGCAGATGTCCCAGATGGAAGACAGCCTGGCACAGACTGAAAATTCTTTGTTATCTCACCTCTTGTTCTTTCTTGTCCTATTCAGGTCTCCAAGGATTGGATGAGGCCCACCCACTCTAGGAAGTGTAATTTGCTTTAATTAGTCTCCAGACTCAATGTTAATGTCATCCAGAAATAGACTCTCAGATACACCCAGAATGATGCTTTAGCAAATGTCTGGGCACCCTGTGGCACAGTCAAATTGACTCTCACAGGGAATGAGAGTCACAGTGTTCACTCCAATTTGTTCTTTCATTCCATCTGGTATTTGTCAGTTTCCTAGCATTCCACTGAAGTTGGCCTTAGTAATAGTACTTCTACTCTGCATGTGGTCAAATCCATGTATCCTCTTCCCCTCATCTAGCTTGTCCTCTCAGCTTCACTGGAGACGTCTATCATTTCCTTTCTGACTTTAATGAAACCACATGTTTTCATGCTTAGAGTTTACTTTTCTAGGCCTACTTTTTTTTTTTTAACCTGACCTTGAAATGTTTAGTATTTTGAGCACTTTCCCTTTAAAATACTACATAGGTAGGTTATTCATCTATTGTGTCTGAGCTCCAAAATCACTCTTCTATAGTTTGCTCTGTCATACAGGCCTGGAACTCGGTAAGTTTTAGACTACAGTTTTAAAACTGTAGGTTTTAGACTCCTTTGTCAGACAGCTCCTTGATCTGCCTATTTGTTGGTCTGCCTAAAAGGAAAATTAGAAGATAACAGGAAGTTTTGTTGTCCTGGTCACATCACACTAGCAGTTCGGTTTGCCCTATTCTTCAGAAAATTGTGGTCATTCCCAGAATCAACCTCATTTACATCAGTACCACCAGGAGGAAACCATTCCAGTTCTTCTGTTACCTATGAAACCTATTAGATTTCCTCTGTTTGAAAGTTCAAATAATGTTTCCACCTTCCTGAATGGATTCTGACTGATATATCGTTACACGCTGACATTTTCACTTTAAGATATTCAGCCCAGAGCTGGATTTCTATTCATGTAATTATGTTTTTCTTTTTACAGATTGACCGTGGTATCATTTGAATACCATGGAATTCACTCTATTTAAATGTACAATTCAATGACTTTTAGTATGTTTCCGGAGTTGTGAAACTATTACCACAATTTGATTTTAGAACCTTCACATCACCCCTGTAAAAAATGATGACCATTTGCAGTCTCTCCCCATTCCTTTGTGCATCCAAGGCAGCAATATTACTTTATTTCTCAATGGATTTACTTTGTTGGGACATTTTATGTAAGTGGAATCAAACAATATATGGTATTTTGTTAGTGACTTCTTTCACACACCATAATGTTTTTCAGGTTAATCCACATTATAACACTTAAGAGTACTTCTTTCTTTTTACTGTCAATAATATTCTATTGTATGCATACACTACATTTTGTTTATCCATTTACCAACTATTGGATATTTTCTCCCTTTTTTGGCCATTAAGGGTAGTGTTGCTGTGAGTATTAGCAAAGAAGTATGTACATATGTTCTCATTTCTATCAGGTATATACCTGGGGATGGAGACATTGGATCATATGGTAACTCTGTGTTTAACATTTAAAGAAACTTCCCAACTATTGTACAAAGTGACTTCACCATTCTACATTCCCACCAGCAATGTTTGAGGATTTTAATTTCTCCACATACTTTTCAACCCATGTTCTTGCCTTTATTTATTTTTTTTATTTTAGTCATTCTTGTGGGCGCGAAGGAATACCTCATTATGGATTTAATTTCCATTATTTAGAAACTAATGATTTTGAGTATGCTTATTGGTCATTTGTGTAAATTCTTTGATGAATGTCTAGTTAACTCTTTTGCTCATTTTTAATGGTATTTCTTTCTTTTCTTTTTCTTTCTTTCTTTTTTTTTTTTTCAGATGGGATTTCACTCTCTCTGTTGCCTAGGCTGATTTTAAGGCCCTGGTCTCAAGTGATTCTCCCACCTTGGCCTCTCAAAGTATCAAAGTACTAGGGTTAACTTTTGTTCATTGTTAAAATATTATTTTCTTATTACTGGGTTGTAAGACTTTTAAAAATCTCCCTTCTCAGGTCTATACGTTGCAAATATTTTTTTTCCCAGTGTATGGCTTATCATTTCACTTTCTTAATGGTGTCTTTAAAAAACAAAAGTTTTTAAGCTGATGGTCTTATTTTATTCTTCTTTGCTTGTCATTCTGGAGCTATATCTAAGAAATCTGTGCAGTACTTATTTATTTTCTCCAAAATTGCTTATATAGGTTTAACTCTTACATTTAGTTTTATCATCAATTTTGCCTCGTCTTATAATAAATTTCTATATCAATTAATTTTGATATCTTCACTTATATGACTGATAAGATCTCAGACAGCATCTCAGAGTGAAGGTGCTCTTGGAATTTTTCACAAGTCTTGGAATTTTGTCTCCTTACACTTCCCTTTCCAAGCAAGCATTGTGAGTATTCATTTATTTAATAAATATTAAACATTGAATCATCTTTAGTCCTATCTTTTTTTCACTTCTCCCCAACCAATTTCAGCATCTCAGTTCTGTTCAACTCTTTGTATTTTCACTACTCTTATCCTAAAAATCAGCCAGCTTATTAGTTTTCCAACTGATATCACCATTTCCTTCCAAATAGGTGCAATCTCTACTCCACATAGAAACAAAATTGTCTTATAAGACTTAAATCTGATTGTGTCCCTCCCTTGCTTAAAACAATGCTCTTAAAACAAGAAGCTCTTAATAGGTTTTAATTGATCGTTTCATGCTGTAGGCCTGCTTTACAGTCTGGGGAAACCTATGAGCCCCTTCTCAGAGTAATGGTTTTAACTATGTAAAATGACATATATAGTATTACAAAGAAAATTGCTGAAGTACACTTATCAAACTATTTTTTAAACTAATTTGTGAGATAATGTAAGAAATTCATTTAATACATTAAACAACAAAATTTAATGGAATGTTAAAACTATTATACTTACATAGTGCTGACAGCATAAATGTTGAGATGTCTGCAACAACTATAAAGTACCATGAAAATATCTCTCATTTCTTTTGATGACAAAGTCACAGTTTCTTCAAATGTGATGGTTATTTGATAAATTTTATTATGGGTGGGAAAAAAGGATGCAATGTTGACTCATTCAAGTGAAGAACTCTTAATTCGTTTTCCGGGTTTTTGTTTGTTTGTTTGTCTTGTTTGTTTTTAGTTATAACAGATTACCTGAGACTGGGTAAGGCTGGAAAATCCAAGATCAACGGGCCATATCTAGTTGGCTTCCGGGGAGGGCCTTGTGCTGTGGCATAACATGCTAGAGAAGTAGAAGGAGAACTAGACAGGTGCAAAAATAGTACACAGGAGAGGCAGCCTCATTTGATAACAACTTGTTCTCACAGTAACTAGCCCAGTCCCTTGAGAACTCATCAAGTCTCACTTAATGACTATTGACCTCTTAAAAACCTCACCTGTTATTGCTGTCACTTCAGGGATTAAGCCACAACCCGAGTTTCAGAGGGAACAAAAATTTGAACCATAAAAGACCCTTAAATTCTATCCACACGTCTCCAAGGAGTGACCCGTAGTAGGAATTCCTAGGAATGGTTTCAACTGTGTTTACAGCAAACCCCTTACCACGGCTTAAAAGACTCACTTGATTTGGTACCCACCTGCCTTTCACCTCAGTGCCTGCCCTTTAATCTCACTCACTAAGATCTAGTCTCACTCTGCCTTACTGTCTCTCCAGGAGTTCTAGAATGTGCCAAGCTCATTTGGCACAGGGTCTCTGTACATGCTGCTCCTTCTGTCTGGAATGTTTCCCCGACTCCATAGCTGCTTCCTGACCAGTCTTCCTCAGTACACTTTATTTTTGTCATAATAAAATGAATCACACATTTTAACTATTTTATGCAATGGTTTTACTTGCTTAAAAATATTTTCTCTCCTACTAAAATATGTTTGTGGGGCTAGAGAACAAATATAATGCCGTCAATTATATCCCATCCCCTGACATAGAGGAATCACACAGTTACCGGTATATATTGCAAAACTAGTGTTAAATAAATAAATGATCCTATAAACCTCCACAATCTTTCCCCTGAATGTCATTTTTCCAAGTGTACTATTGCAATAGCTGCAGCCCTTGCTTTCTTACTTGTGTTTTGTTGTTGTTGTTGTTTGTTGTTGTTTGTTTTTGAAACAGAATCTCACTCTGTTGCCCAGGCTGTAGTTCACTGGCATGATCTCAGCCCACTGCAACCTACACCTGCTGGGTTCAAGTGATTCTTCTTCCTCAGACTCCTGAGTAGTTAGGATTACAGGCGTGTGCCACCACGCCTTGCTAATTTTTTGTATTTTTAGTAGAGATGAGTTTTCACCGTGTAGGCCCGGCCAGTCTCGAACTCCTCACCTCAAGTGATCCACCCATCTAAGCTCCCAGACCTGTGTTATTTTTAATGAAACAGCCAGAGTTGTCTTTACTTATTTTTATTTAATTTTTTATTATACTTTAAGTTCCGGGATACATATGCAGAACGTGCAGGTTTCTTACATAGGTATACACGTGCTATCGTGATCTGCTGCACCCATAAACCCATCGTCTACATTAGGTATTTCTCCTAATGCTATCCCTCCCCTTGCCCTCCACCCCCTGGCTGGCCCCAGTGTGTGATGTTCCCCTCCCTGTGTCCGTTATTGTTCAACTCTCATTCATGAGTGAGGACATGCAGTGTTTGGTTTTCTGTTCCTGTGTTAGTTTGCTGAGAACGAGAGTTTCCAGTTTCATCCATGTCCCTGCAAAGGACATGAACTCATCTTTTTTATGGCTGCATAGTATTCTATGGTGTATATGTGCCACGTTATCTTTATCCAGTCTAGCACTGATGGGCATTTGGGTTGGTTGCAAGTTTTTGCTATTGTGAATAGTGCTGCAATGAAAATACTTGTGCATGTGTCTTTATAGTAGAATGATTTATAATCCTTTGGGTATATACCCAGTACTGGGATTGCTGGGTCAAATGATGTTTATGGTTCTAGATCCTTGAGGAATCACCACACTGTCTTTCACATTGGTTGAACTAATTTACACTCCCATCAACAGTGTAAAATGTTCCTATTTCTCCACATCTTCTCCAGCATCTGTTATTTCCTGACTTTTTAATGAATGCCATTCTAACTGACATGAGATGTTATCTCATTGTGGTTTTGATTTGCATTTGTCTTATGACCAGTGATTATGAGCTTTTTTAAATATATATGTTTGTTGGCCACATAAATGTTTTCTTTTAAGAAGTGTCTGTTCATGTTCTTTGCCCACTTTTTGATGGGGGTGTTTGTTTTTTTCTTGTAAATTTGTTTAAGTTCCTGGTAGATTCTGGATATTAGCCCTTTGTCAGATGGAGAGATTGAAAATTCTGGATTGAAAATTCTTTTCTTTAAGAATGCTGAATATTTCCCCCCAATCTCTTCTGGCTTATAGGGTTTCTGCAGAGAGATCGACTGTTAGTCTGATGAACTTCCCTTTGTGGGTAACCCAACCTTTCTGTCTGACTGCCCTTAATATTTTTTCCTCCATTTCAACCTTGGTGAATCTGACGATTATGTGGCTTGGGGTTGCTCTTTTTGAGAAGTATCTTTTTGGAGTTCTCTGTATTTCCTGAATTTGAATATTGGCCTGTCTTGCTAGGTTGGGAAAGTTCTCCTGGATAATATCCTGAAGAGTGGTTTTCCAACTTGGTTTTATTCTCCCCTTCACTTTCAGGTACACCAATCAAACATAGGTATGGTCTTTTCAGATAGTCCCATATTTCTTGGAGGCTTTGTTCATTCCTTTTCACTCTTTTTTCTCTAATCTTATCTTCCCACTTTATTTCATCAAGTTGGTCTTCAATTTCTGATATACTTTCTTCTGCTTGATCGATTTGGCTATTGATACTTGTGTATGCTTCATCGAGTTCTCGTGCTCCATTTTTCAGCTTCATCAGGTCATTTATGTTCTTCTCTAAACTGATTATTCTAAGTAGCAGTTCCTGTAACTTTTATCAACGTTCTTAGCTTTTTTGCATTGGGTTAGAACATGCTCCTTTAGCTCAGAGGAGTTTGTTATTACCCACTTTCGGAAGCCTGCTTCTGTTAATTCATCAAACTCATTCTCTGTCCAGTTTTGTTCCCTTGCTGGCAAGGAGTTGTGATCCTTTAGAGGAGAAGAGGCATTCTGTTTTTTTGGAATTTTCAGCCTTTTTAAACTGGTTTTATATCATCTTTGTGGGTTTATCTATCTTTGGTGTTTGATGTTGGTGACCTTTGGATGGAGTTTTTGCATAGGCGTCCTTTTTGTTGATGTTGATGTTATTTCTTTCTGTTTGCTAGTTTTCCTTCTAATAGGCCCCTCTGCTGCAGGTCTGCTGGAGTTTGCTGGAGGTCCACTCCAGACCCTGTTTGCCTGGATTCACCAGCAGAGGCTGCAGAATAGCAAAGATTGCTGCCTGCCTCTTCCTCTGGAAGGTTCGTCCCAAGGGGCACCTGCCAGATGCCAGCCAGAGCTCTCCAGTATGAAGTGCCTGTCAACCCCTGCTGGGAGGTGTCTCCCAGTCAGGAGGCAGGGAAGTCAGTGACCCACTTGAGGAGGCAGTCTGTCCCTTAGCAGAGCTCGAGCACTGTGCTGAGAGATCCAGTGCTCTCTTCAGAGCTTACAGCCAGGAATGTTTAAGTCTGCTGAAGCTGCACCCACAGCCGCCCCTTCCCCTTTGAACTGTGTCCCAGGGAGATGGAAGTTTTATCTATAAGCCCCTGACTTGGGCTGCTGCCTTTCTTTCAGAGATGCCCTGCCCAGAGAGGGGCAGTCTAGAGAGGCAGTCTGGCTACAGCAGCTTTGCTGCACTGCATTGGGTTCTGCACCCAGTTCGAACTTCCCAGTGGCTTTATTTACACTGTGAGGGGAAAACCGCCTACTCAAGCCTCAGTAATGGCAGACGCTCCTCCCCCAGCAAGTTCGAGCATCCCAGGTTGACTTCAGACTACTGTGCTGGCAGCGAGAATTTCAAGCCAGTAGATCTTATCTTGTTGGACTCCCTGGGGGTGGGATCCACTAAGCAAGACCACTCTGCTCTCTGGCTTCAGTTGCCTTTCCAGGGAGTGAATGGTTCTGTCTCACTGGTATTTCAGGTGCCACTGGGGTACGGAGAAAAAAACCAAAAAACAAAAAACTCTTGCAGCTAGCTCAGTGTCTGCCCAAATGGCCACCCTGTTTTGTGCTTGAAACCCAGGGCTCTGGTGGTGTAGACACCCAAGGGAATCTCCTGGCTTGCAGGTTGTGAAGACCGTGGAAAAAGTGTATTATCTGGGAAAAGCATAGTGTCTGGGCCACATAGCACTGCCCCTCATGGCACAGTCCCTCATGGCTTCCCTTGGTTAGGGGAGGAAATTCCCTGACCACTTGCACTTCCCAGGTGAGGCATAGCCTCACCTTTGGCTCACACTCCGTGGGCTGCACCCTCTGTCTAAGCAGTCCCAGTGAGATGACCGGGTACCTCAGTTGGAAATGCAGAAATCACCTGCCTTCTGCATTGGTCTTGCTGGGATCTGCAGACTGGAACTGTTCATATTTGGCTAACTTGCCTGGTCCCAGCGTTGTCCTTATAAAATGCATATCATATTGTCACTCCCTTATATAACACTACTCGATGGCTTACTTAGACAAAATCCATGGTACTTACTTGTCCTACAAAAACAAGCATGGCTTCACTGTTGCTTTACCTCATCCATTTTAAATGTTTTTTCACTCTTATTAAGCAACCATAAGTTATGAATTTCATTTCTGAGTGGTGAATTTTGCTAGTGTTATTTCTACTTATGGGAATAAGCGTCCTTTATCTTTTTCTTTCATTCTTCAGTTCTCAACCTAAATGTCACCTCTTTAGAGGAAATATCTCTGAATATGCTAACCAATTAGGTTTTCCCATGGTTTTCACGATTCTCAAATGTGCCAGGAATTTTGCTTTGCAGTAGTGAGTTGCTTTGCGCTCACTGTATGATAGTGAGTGCAGAATGGATTTATCATGAAACAAATAAAGCTTAAAATCCAGAGCCTTCCTGTTTGCATGGACCCTGTCCAAGACTATTGACAAGTCTTAAATATATTTAATTGATGTTATGCTCTTGCAAAAATTTAAATGCAAAGGGTTCAGTCTACTCTTTCTCAATATTCTGGCCTATTATTTATCAAATAGTAACTAACATTTATCTGTATGTTATTGTAAGAGCCATGAGCATTTGTAAACTACCTTAAATAAAACCTATAAACAGAGTTAGCCTGGATGAGAAAAAGCTGCCATGTCCCTGCTTTAAACTGTGTATCCGTATAGTTTCATGACAAACAGAGACATTAAGTGGAGGATGACACATCTAGTGCAAAAATTACTGTGCTGGAGAAGCCAAGGAAGTCATGAAGACCTACTACAGTGAAGATCAATTTAGTCATTTTAATATATCTGTAAGAGAAGTGTAAGGTATATTATCATCAACTATTTTAAAGATAATGAATCATAAATTGAAACATGGTCTTACTAGAAATCAAAGCAACACAAATTAAAATAATGGAATATTATGTATCACCTATCAAATTGGCAGAAGTGAATAATATTAAATTATGGAAAGGAGACCAGGCGTAGTGGCTCATGCCTGTAATCCTAGCACTTTGGGAGGTTGAGCAGGAGGAACTCTTGAGCTCAAGAGTTTGAGACCAGCATGCATAACACAAAGAGACTTCATCTCTACAATTTATTTTATTTTATTTTTTTGATTAGCTAGATGTGGTGGTGCATCCTTGTAGTTCCAGCTATTCAGGTGGCTGAGATGGGATAATCACTTGAGCCCAGGAGGTCAAAGTTGCAGTGAGCAGTGACCATGCCACTGCACTCCAGCCTTGTGGAACAGACAAGACTGTGTCTCAAAAAAAAATAAAAAGTAATAAATTAATTTTAAATAAATAAAATAAATTATAGAGAGGTAATCATGTGACACTATCTCCTAGACTTTGAGAAGCAATTGGTTGTATGCAACAGGAACTTTCGTAAGGATCACAAACATTGGCCTAATAATTTAACATCTAGGATTCCATCAAGGACTGTAGGAAGATTTATATGTAAAAATTGTGTATTTTAATTTTAGTTACAAAAGCATATCTTTGATAATGATGAACTGAGTAACAGAAAAAATGGTTAAATGAATTGTGCTACATGTATATGATAGTGTTTGGAATTTTATTTTTTATTTATTTATTTTTTTAAAGATAAGTTCTAGGTCTTTGGGTCAGGCTATAGTACAGTGGTGCAATCCTAGCTCACTGCAATTTTGAACTCCCTAGGCTGCAGCAATCCTGCTGACTCGATCTCTAGAGTAGTTAAGAATATAGGCACATGTCACCATGCCTAGCTATTTTTAAAATTTTTGTAGAGATGGAGTCTCTCTATGTTGCTCAGGCTGGTCTTGAACTCCTGGCTTCAAGCAATTTTCCCACCTTAGCCTCCCAAAGTGCTAGGATTATAGGCATGAACCACCACACCCAGCCAAAAATTCTACTTTGAGAGACTTGTTAAGGAAAAGAGAAAATATGCATAATATATTGTTAAGCAAAAGAAAGGAGATAAAGAGCCAAGCATGGTGGCTTACACCTGTAGTCCCAGCTACTTGGGAAGATTACTTGAGAAGTTTGAGGCCAGCCTGGGAAACATAATGAGACCCTGTCTCTAAATATAAAGAAATAAATATTAAAAAGAAAAGAGACTGAAAACCTGTCTACATAGTAAAATCTTGGTTACGTATAACTACCAGAAACAAATATACCAAAATGATAACAGAAGTTTTCTCTGGTACAGAGATAATAATGTACAGCTTTTATTTTCAATTTTTAATTTTCTATATTTCAAATTTTCTGTAATGAGCATGTATTATTTTAAAAACATAATGAAAAAATACTATGTCATATAAGCAAATTAAGTCATTTTAATAAGAAAAAAGTGGTTAAAGTATAGGCTTCTTGAACATAAATGGAGATTGCATACACTCATGAAATCGTAGTGAAAACAGACAAGATGAATTCTGATGAATCAACTCTGCCTCTTGTAAAGGTTTTCTTCTTTGGCACTTGGGTGGTGTTGGGTAATTAGCATGATGCTGACAGATGCTTAAAAGAAGTGTTTGAAATAAAGTTTTCTGACTTACTGATGAAACTACAAGGACAAAATCAAATGATTCAATAGAACTCGTGATCTTAGAAAAGACTGATAATGAATACTAAATTTTAATGAAGTCCACAGTAACACTAAAATGCACCATTTCATTTGCCGTTAACCTTTCTGGTATGCTACTCAGAGGTCTTTAAATTCTTAGGACAGGATACCATTTAACGACAAGGACAGGTGACTGTTTCATTTAAATGAGCACACTTTACTAAAACGTGGCTGGGGAAGAAAATCAGTGAATGATATATGTGAAGAGATATGGAAAATCTAGATGAAATTAAGGCAAAAACAAAGGAAGGGAAGGAGTGTTTTTCACAGAATTTAGCAAACTACTGATACTTCCATATGTGTTTTGGATATAGAACATTTTTTCAAAGTAATAAAATGTTCAAATGAATAACAGTCTTTTACAGATATCTGACAAGAAACATTTAAAGCTAATTCCATAAAGCTTTCTTCAAGTATTTATTCAAATAAAAAACAATCTCTGCAGAGAAGTTCTGCTAAGGGAGCAATTCAGTAGTGAGATCTGAGTTGGAACACATATTGTTGGAAATTGGCAGTATTGAAAAAAATAATTTTGCAACATTTCCACTATCACATTTCATAGCAGCAGAAAATTGTGAATATCAAAGTTACACTTCACAGCCCAGGTTCAGGATGAGACAGGTGGCATAATAGTATGAGAGATGAATCAAAAACATAGGGTACTCTTTCACACAATACTACATGTTTTGAGTTGATTTTATTTTTGGCTTTGTGGTTGTAATGTCACCAAAAAATTCAGAGGCAACGCATCCAGTTGAGTGAGGAAAATAAGTGCACTATAATCCTCTGTTTTCTGCTGCAACTCCTAACCGCCTTCTTAGTCTCAGCATCTGATCCATGCTACCAGCCAAGTACTTTCCTGAACCCTGGTAAATGGCAATGCCTGCTTCCTAAAGCAAGGTTATTCATTCCCTTTCACTAATGTAAGAACTTCTCACATGGGTTTAAGTTTAGGGTTTAAGCCAACACCTATTGACTACCTCACAGCTTCTGCAGGTTAGAACTCTGCTAGCTCGAGTGTACCCCTAGCTTAGAGTCTCACTAGCCTCACTGAAATCAAGGTGTCAAGACCTGAGTTCCTTATTGGAAGCTCAGAGGAAGAATCTGCTTCCAAGTGCATTCAGGTTGGTGGTTGGGTTTAGCTCAGTGGGATTGTAGAACCAAAGTTCATGACTCTTAGCTCTCAGCCAGAGGCCTGTCTTTGCTCCTGGAAACTTGCTCCCATATCTTCTCAGGCTTTCTGTGAGGCCCCCTCCAGCAGGGAGAGGTGAGACCCTCTTATGTTTCCAGTCTTTCTGATTTTGCCTTCTGCTGCATTTCTCTAACTCCAGCCAGAGAAAGTTCTCTGCTTTTAAGGACTTTTGTGAAGACTCAGATAATCTAGTTAAATCCCCCCATTTAAGGTCAGTAACCCTAACTACCTATATGAAGTTACTTTTGTAATGGAAGGTGACATAATCAGAGATTCCAGAGATTAGGAAATTGATTTCTTTGGGGGACCATGCTGTCTACTACACAGATACTAGATGTGTGCCAGATAATTTATTATTGACTTGTTTTCATTGAATTTTAAAAATAATTAGAATAGATTTGTAAGATACAACCAGTTTTGTAATTTTTAAGATGTTTTCAGAATAGCTGTAATTACCTGGTCATTTAGAATGTATTACAACTTTCAAGTAAAAAATTCACCAAATCCATTAGAGCCATTACCTTTCAGAGAAAACTTTGGGCATTTGCTCTGCTTTATTTATCAGTATTTTGTCAAAACCAACAAGCAAACCCCTCACAAGAATTTTTCAATCCTTAGTAGCTGCTTTCTGTCATTAAATTCAAGAAACTAAGCATATATTGTTAACCAACATTTTATTAATTTATCTCAATAAAGGATTCATTTTGCAAAAGTGAAACTTCGTATTCTTTGATAAATATCATCCCATTTGATCATTTCACAATGCATATATATCAAAACATCAAGTTTTACACTTTAAATATGTGTAATTTTTGTCAGTTATGCCCCAGTAAATGAAAAAAATAAAGTATGATAGTTATCTATAAAATAAAATTGCATCTAAAAGTATAAGTCTAAAGCACTATTGATGTATATATGAGTTATTACACATTAAATAATAAGCCAAAAACCATAAAGAAACTGACATTTTAATGACTACACTTAAGCAATGATGACTTACAATTTAAGAAGCAAAATAGAAACATTTTAATGAGGATTTCAAGATCATGCTTACCATGGACTGACAGCAAATACTTAAAATTTCAGGAATTCCAAATACATACACACATACACATACACAGAGAGAGAAAGTGCTTTACAAACTTGCCAATTACTGTATGGCAACGAGAATTCACAGAATACTGATTTAGAATTCTTAGTAAACTGATCTGGTAGGGCATCACTTTAAAATTATGAACAACTAATTAAATAACATTTTTAAAATAAATTGTTTTAGATCTAGTAAAAAAAAAAAAAACCCCTATGTTGTTGGTAAAAGTACAATTTTGTGGAGATATTCAAAATATACATTTTTAAAATTTACCTTTTTGGACACTTCGCATCCTACTAGCAGGATATTCTTTGCCAGTGAGCGGTATGCAGACTAAGTGCCTCTCCTGATACATGAAAGCCCTGATTTGCCACATTTCCTATTACCATGATATGAATACTCTCACCAGGGCCCATTTCAAGGTCTCCACATGATGTCGCTGAACAGGTTGCTAGAAACATATGCACATAATCAGATCTCCTGAGCAGGTTGGAGGCAGCTCCAGTACACCACAATCTGTAACCTGGTATCATACTTTGAGAAATATTGTTCTGTGGTTAATGTGCATCCGTCATCATCAAATTTCATTGTCAGACAGACTTGGGTCAATAGTCCAACTCTTTTCAATGACATCAACTTAATAGCCTCTGCAAACAATTAACTCATCCATTAAGAGAGGATAATACTACTTTCTTAACAGTTTTGTCATGAAGATTAAATTATATAACATATGTAAAGTGTTATACCCAGTGAATGCATTAACTCATATTATTATTATCATTGTTACAAATCTGTTCTAGAGAAGCAGATTTTGCTACCCCAGATATAGAATAAACTCTGTAAATAAGCTCTGTAAAACATCATAATGAGAGTCTCCTAACAATATAGCATAATGTACAAAATATTTATGAGGTTTCAAGAATAGCCTACACACACGTGCATGTGTATACACACACTGAGCCCAGTACCTTTAGAAAACCTACTGTACTAGTCTGTCCTCACACTGCCAATAAAAACATATCTGAGGCTGAATACTTTATAAAGAAAAAGTTTTAATGGACTCACAGTTCCACATGGCTGGGGAGGCCTCACAATCATGGTAGAAGGTAAAGGAGGAACAAAGGCAGGTAAGAGAGCATGTGTAGGGGAATTGCCCTTTATAAAATCAGATCTCGTGAGACTTATTCACTATCATGAGAACCTCATGGGAAAAAACACACCCTCATTATTCAATTTCCTCCCACAGGGTGCCTCCCACAACATGTGGAGATTATAGGAGAGACAATTCAACATGAGATTTGGATGGGGACAGAGTCAAACCATATCACCTACTATGCAAGTGTCTTTACTTATCAACTGATTTTAACACTCAAATATAGAAAGAAATGACAAATTTTAAGGCGTGGATATTTATAAGCTCCATTTCATATACCATATTCTTTGAATTATTGTTCCAAAATATATGGAAATTTTACTTAGCAAAAGATGTTTGAATTAAATCATTCATAAATGGTTTCCTAAAAATGACTAAGAGAAAAAACAGAAACAAACTATACTGAAAACCATCTTTCATATGAGTATCCTGAAAAATATGCAGTATTCTTGCAAAATATGTTTGGAATATAATCTATATTTCATGAAGTTTAGTAACTTTTTTATATGACAGCAAAAAGCACTTTAACATATAAAAGTAATAATTTGACATTTTTGAAAGTGTTGTTTAGATCTCAAATGATCCCTATTTGTTAAATAATCTGAATACCAGTCTATGAATATAATATCATACCAAAATGAAATAAAATAAATGTAAGAGAAGCCATATAAGCAGATATTTGTGTGCTGGCAAAAAGTGGTACAATATGTTCCTTTCTCTTAAAATCTCATTATGTTGGTCTAGATTAATTTCTTTTTCCAAAAGATATATTAAGTTTATTTCATTCCAGAAAGATGGGGCCTGTTACTGATTAGTTGAACAAAGACTAATACCAAGCCACTACTGATTTTCCCAATATATTTAACTGCAGCAACCATGTGAATTTGTATGCACATTTTACCATCATTGTCTCTATCTATTCCATTTCACAGTTCAGATAAAGATTTCAGATAGCTTTGATAGATTGTAAAGAATATCGTTTTATTGTCTTTATTTAGTTCCTGAATTTCAGGTAGCAAGTAGTGAGAGTTTAAGATATCAAGCAATTTTAATCTAAAAAAAATTATTGGTTGCCCAAGGCCAGGCGCAGTGACTCATGCCTGTAATCCCAGTACTTTGGGATGGCAAAGGCGGGAGGATCTCTTGAGCCCAGAAGTTCAAGACCAGCTTGAGTAACAAAGTGAGACCCTGTCTCTGTGAAAAATCCAAAAGTTAGCTGAGCATGGTGGTGCATGCTTGTTGTCTCAGCTACTCAGGAGGCTGAAGTGGGAGGATTGCTTGGGTTCAGAAGGTGGAGGCTACAGTGAGCCATGATTGCACCACTGCACCCACCCTGGGTGGTAGAGTGAGACACTATCTCAAAAAAAGAAAAAAAAAATTATTTGTTTCCTGAAGTTGAATAGCAAGTGACTCGTAGAACTACAACTCATGAAAATCTTACACTTTAACTAATCATTACTAAAGCTATGTTACAGATGTAAAAACTAAATTGTGGCAATATGAAGTGATCATTCTTTCAAAATACAGACAGCAAGCAGCAGAGCTGTGTTTCAGTCCTTACATGTGTAACTACAATGCCTGTGATATAAAACACTAAGCGAAATTGGCTTAGATCCTTTCATTGACATGTAACGTCACCTTCCAAAAGGCCAGTGATGTTTTAACTTTGTTTTTACTATCCTTTTAAACGGAAGACTTTAATTTTTGATATAATCAAATTTATTGATTTTTAGCCTTAAGATTTGTGAATTTGTTTTTTTAATCTTATTTAGCAAGTCCTTCACAATATAGAGCATAATGATTATCTTCCACAGTGATATTACCAGTATAGTAAAACTTGTTACAATCAGGTTTTTAATCCCTCTAGAGTTAGAGTAAGAATTAAGTTTTATTTCTGTCCTTTTGACTAATCAGTTTTCTCCAAATGTTTGGTTATTTATTATTTTCTTTTGATTTGGGGGCCACTTTGTTATAAATTAAGTTCTTATAAAGTTATATTCCCAAATAATATCTTCCACTCTTCTGATTAAAACCTCTAAAATTTTATGTAGTTTAAATGATAAACTCCTTAACATGGAATTTATTTCTTTATTTATTCCCAAAATATCTACTGAGCTTCTACTATGTGTCAAAGCTATCTGTCAGAATTAAATACTGTCTCTGCCTTCATGAATCTTGTTGTCAGGTATCACCACTGAACAGGTAATTACAAGTGGATGGTGATTGGAAAGAGGAAGAATGAGTTGCTATCAGAGTGTTCTGGGTGCCTGCTAAAGTCTAGGGGTTAGTGCACGTCCTCATTTATAAGTGAGAGCTAAGCACTAAGCACACATAGACATAAACATGGGAAAAGCAGACACTGTGAACTACTAGAAGGAGGAGGGAGGGAAGGGATCACAGGTTTAAAAAGTACATATCAGGTGCTATGCCCACTACCTACATGATGGGATCCGTATCCTAAACTTCAACATCACACAGTGTTCCCATTAACAAACCTGTACATGTACTCCCTGCATCCAAATTAGAAGTTGAAATTTAAATAATAGTGATAAGTCAATAAAAATAAAAATATGGGAATAAGCCATTAATAAAAATAAAGTCTGGGGATTAGGACAAAGTACACTACGTGAATGACATTTCCCCTAAGAAGGCAATGTGGAAGCAGAAGTGGCCAAATGAGGGGTAGAAGATACATGAAACAGGTTTCAAGCAAAGGAAATACTATGTTGAAGGACATAGAATACATGCAGATTGCGGCTTCCCCTAGACACTGGGTCACTTCTCTAGTATAGCTGAAGCAAAGAAAATGTCAGAGGTCAGATTCAGATTGCCAAGAAGTGTCAGAGGTCAGATTTAGAAGGTCTTTGAAGCCTTACACAGACCTTTCCCATCTGCCCAATAGTTGAGCTTCATTTCTTTTACTTTCCTTAACATTCTTGCTATTTTCAAAACATACCATGTATTTTCACATGTTCTTGTGTCTTTCAACCTGTTCTCTCTGTTTGTGTTGCCCTCTTACTTCTCCCTGACTCCAGTAAACTCCCACCATGTCCATCATTATTTAATTCAGCCTTTACTTCAGTCCTTAAGCTTGTCATACTTTTGTCAGTCTAAATGATGTCTTGGCTAGCAGAACACATACCTGTCACCTCCATTAATATGCACTTAGATCCATTTCTTATTCACATATTACCCAAATACTATGCTGTGTGTAAGTACCTTTTCTCATCTTTCTGAGATAACTGCATAAATCATGGAATGGCCATAAGGATTAAATGAGACTATTGATGTAAAACACTTGGCATGGTGTCTGGTACATAACACACCTTCAATGAAATTCATTATTTGTATGATAATTATCAGGTTTGTCACTACTACCATCATCATCATCCTGCATTTTCCAGAGACTTCTCTGAAATCTTTCACTTCTTAGAAGATATATATCTCAGAAACTATTTTTATCCATATGTACTTGTCTTTTATATTTGTTATGTTTTGTTTCCTCCATCTTCTCTGGGTTGGAGAACAAGAACATAGTACTGAATCCACGGTTTGTGTCAAGGCCGGAAGAACATTTGGTCTGGCTAAAGTGTGGAAAGAGATAAAACCATATTCAAGCCATTCTGAGTCCTTTGCTTTCTCCGACTTTCTTATACACATTAAAACTCCCCAATAATAGAAAATTTGTATCATTTTTCCACCTTATCTACCACTAAAAAATATCCATTTATATATCTGTGTATTCAAAAAGTAATATAGACCTGAATGATGACTTCTTCCCCAAGAGCTCCGGTCTTAGTACTTCAGGTGTGCTTCAGACCTATAGCGACCATGGCTAAGGAGGCATCAAGCGTTCCAGCCCAAGCCAAAGTTGACCATAATTGAGGTCAAATACTTGAATTATGCTGCATGCTAATCTAATATTTTCTCAATATGTCTGTCTAGTTATATGTTCCTTGCTTTGGAAAACGCATATTTGTTTTGTCATTTGATTTTTTCAGAGTAGCTGAAAGTATTCATTTTAAGTACTAAATTAGAAGTATGAATTTAGTACTTATAACGTATGAAATTTCCCGGGCACGGTGGCTCACGCCTGTAATCCCAGCACTTTGGGAAACCGAGGCGGGGGGATGGCATGGTCGGGAGATCGAGACCAACCTGGCTAACACGGTGAAACCCCGTCTCTACTAAAAATACAAAAAACTAGCCGAGTGTGGTGGCAGGCGCCTGTAGTCTCAGCTACTCAAGAGGCTGGGGCAGGAGAATGGCGTGAACCCGGGAGGCGGAGCTTGCAGTGAGCCGAGATCACGCCACTGTACTTCAGCCTGGGCGACAGAGTGAGACTCTGTCTCAAAAAAATTTTAAAAAAAAAAAAAAAAGATGAAATTACAGAAATTAATTTATAAAAAACAAATTTTAATGTTGATTCTCTTTTAAAGTAAGCTTAAATGTGATTAATATGTAGCTCTTGATAAATTGGTATGGTAATAATGAATACATTAAGTATAGCAATGATAATTCTGAGATCATAGAACATAAATAATGTTAACAGATATTATCATCCCATGCCATTAATGATCTCTGATAACCAGACATTAATTACTACTAGTTATAAATCACTGTTAAGTTCAACCCACTATGTATTTATAGTTTAGTTTCTATATACAGCCAACCATATATATGCATCCCTTTTTTAAGATTTTACTTTAAGTTCTGGGATACATGTGCAGGACATGCAGGTTTGTTACATAAGTATACATGTGCCATGGTGTTGCTGCATCCATCAACCTGTCATCTAGGTTTTGAGCCCTGCATGCATTAAGTATTTTAACACACTCTTCATTCTCCTCCATTTCTATTTCCTCTGCTCAGTGATAAATTGATTGCTGCTCAGTTCAGACACAGAATTGAGCACCAAGGGACTCTGACTACAAAGTGATGTTAGAAGGTCAGGATGAATCATAGCAGCTAATTTAGATCTCCATACATGAAAAAAGATGAAAGAGAGACAACCTGCCCATAATTTTCATATTATAGCAGAGGGTAGAAATAACAAATATAGACAAGGATTTGATGTTATGCCAAGCATTTATTTTTCCAATACATGAAAGTTCATATAAGCATAAGTTATCATTTTATGTTGCTATGGCAGTCTTTAGAGAGCTGCACACAAAATGTGCCGTCAAGCCATACACAAGAGAATTGAACTTGTATCTTGAGAGAGGGAGGAAGAAGGATATGTGGCAGTTGGTTAAAATAAGGAGTTTATAAGATGAAATATAGAAACATAAGTTTGTGATATTAGAGACTTAAGCATTCAACAGAATTTATACACTCCTAATGTTGAAAGCAAGACACTAAAGATAGAATCTATTCCACTGACGTTATTTATATATCACATTTGAAGGAATATATATGCTTTAGTAGTTAGAAGAATACTTGAGCTAAAGTCAAATATGAAAACCAGAAGGCATGGACTAGCGATAGGATGAATGCTCAGAGAATATGAGTATCTGTCTTTTAGAATGGGAGCAATCACCCTGCAAAGTAAATGACTAAGAGAAGCAATTAGCATAAAGGGTTTTTAAATGTTGTTAAATGATCATATAATTTGAAAGAGTCATAAAGGTTCCATCATTATAAGGACTATATACAACACTTACATATTTTCAATGTACTTTATGATCATTAACTAGTAATTAGTGAAAAACTTTCTCACGCCAGAGAAATAAATGAAAATACATTTTTTGCTTTCCTTACCATATAAAATCTCCTAGCTTGTAGTGGATTTAAACTCCTTGTTTTTCTTAGTATCTAGCAGAGGTCTAAACCTTTATGATTTGTGCCAGTGTATTTACAGAATGATTTAAAACATTCTTAACAAGTTAGTATTCAAACATCATTAAATATTTAATACTGGAGGGATGCTAAAAGTTATCTCCTGTTCCATGAGAATAGTGTTAAAGAACACAACAAAAGCTTATTAAAACTGCAGAGCTGGAGCAGCAGAAAAGTAAGAGAATCAGAAATTAAAATCATTGTTTCAAGGCAAGCTATGACTAATGAAAATGTACTACTGATCATTACCTTGCATGTAAACTGCTTTTATTGACAACCACACATAAAATCACCAGAGGAGGTATGGAGAGTTATAGGAAGGAAGGAAAGCAACAAAAGCATTAAATCTTACAGTAACTATTTCAAGTATTGTTACATTAATTTACACGTGAAGAAACTGAAACCGAAAAGGGTTAATTTAATAGCCCAAAGAATAGAGTAAGCGAATGTCAGAACAAGGATTCCAAGTTTATCTCATTCAAAATGGCTTCTATTTTCACTGCATCATCTCTGCCACTTCATTACATGCATAAACAGGGTCTAAATCTGAGTCTTGTACTGAGAATTCTGTCCCCTAAAGAATACATAATGTACCTAAGTTCCTGAGATGTGAGATTTGATACTAATGTTTTCTAAAGTGGGAGAAGTAATGGGGTAAAGAGGGAAAATGAAAGTTACATTGCTCTTAAAAATGCTGCTTTGTGGCAAAGCATAGTGATTTTGCTAGTATGCCTTGTATATCTATGCAAACGGGTTTCAGGGACATAAGGAAATAAACAAAAGGGGATATTATGTGTTGCTTTGGAAATGACTAGGCAGCTGCCATGAGTAATTCGCTTGTATTAATTCTTGACATTCCTCAGACATAACTTAACTATTATTGTTGTCTTTGTAGATTCATGCTCATGCCAAGTATCAAGAGGAATGCTCTGATGGACTATTCAGAGCCCCAATTTCTGTAACTATCACTTCTCAGTGTATTGAAAGCTGCTAAACATTAGAATCAACTGAACTGACTTTATTGTTTTATTACACTATATCGAATTGGATTCTTTGAGATTCTTACTCTCCAAACAATGAAAGGAATAAATAAAAACTGTGTCTGACAAGTGAAGAAAAGATGGAGATCAATAGTTTGTTAAAATAATTTTGATGTAAGCTATTATTATAAAATAAAATTTTTGTAGAATAATGTAGGTATGCCACTGTTACTAAAAAGTTTTTTATGTATTCTCATCATTTAAAGCAAATATAGCAATATGTATTAATTTAAACTCAACAAATTTTACTATTAAAATTATATCTAGATAGAAACTTATAATATTCAAAACACATTAATAAGCAGATTAAGAAAATGACCTAATTTAATAAAAAATTACAGTTACTAGCTTGTGCCTTTGAATGGCTAGTTCAAATTATTAACAATTTCAGGAAAAAATTTTAAATTAGTGATACAAAACATAATATTTTGCAATGTCCTTAATTTGATATCATAAGGTTTCATGTTTATGAAGAACGATTTCAACCATGTCCTAAGTTAGTTTGCTACAGTTTTGCATATGACATCAGTTGAACACTCATAAGACGAGTGTTTGAATAAAATAAGTTAATAAATGATAGACATCTCCCTGAGTACTTCAGTTTACAACAGTCTCAGACTTTTTAAATAAAAAGATAAGATTATTCAAACAGTGAATTCACACTCTAGTGTGCTCAGAATCACCCTGAGGGCTTATTAAAGTTAGCTGGGCCTTACTTACAGAGTTTCTGATATAGTAAATCTGAAAGAAACATTGGGGTAAAGGAGACTGGAGCAAGATTTGCATCTCTAACAAGTTCCCAGGTAATGCTAATGCTTCTGCTCAGTGATCATCCTTCGAGAGACGCTACTATAAAGAAGGCTATTGAAGGTGTTTAGCCACCTGAGTATGAGCATTCAGAGTATTCTGTATAATACTTCATGACAAAATTGACTAGCTTGATCACAATAAGGCAATTTTAAACTCATTCCAGAAAAAAAGGTTTGATTTTCATAAATCATTCATAATGTAGTTATTTTATAGTCTTCATAATTAGGTGAAAATATTTTATAAGATAAATATATTACCTAAATACTTCTTTGGGCTACCAGTCAGATTTAAGTTCAACATGCATATATGCCACTTTGGGTCATGTGAGGACTATCCAATCCAAGCTACACCTACTTTGTTTAAATTAAACAATGAGACTAAAACATCAGAATGCATGAAACTGAAAACCCAAGGTGACATTCTCCTAAACATTTAGTCATTATGGGGAAAAATAACAAAACAAATTTAAAAAAATGAAACAAAACTGTCAGTTATTCATGTGTTTCAGCCCTTTCTGATATTTGCCAACCTTATAACCTAGTATATTTTGATCATCTGTAACCTATTATATGAGTTACCCACATCATTAAACTCCTTTTGGGAAATAAAAATGATGGAATATATAAAACATATTAGATGCAGCCAATAAATAAGCCATTCCATTATATGTATTTGACCATGCCTACCCTGAAGGAACCTAATAAAATAACACTTTCTTAGCATATCTTTGTTAAAATATAGCTGGTAGTAGATTTGAACAAAATCTACATGGTTCATTATGGGAAAATACTAATTCGCAAAGTTTATTGTTTTAACATGAACTAGAGTTTTGTTTACAAACTCTAGAGTTACAACTTAATGAACAAAACTGATGAAACCATGATTCAAGAAAAATATTAATTGAAGAAAGAAAATTACCTTTGACTAAATAAAAGATAAATTATGGGTTAATTACCCAAGAGCCAGACCCAAAACAGAGAAATAATGTTTAAGGTCCAGAATTTACTTAATATATAGGTAATTAATATCGTGAGAAATAAATTTTAAAACCCTAAACTACCTATAATTAGGAAGCATTTAATAGGTTTTCTTTTATCTCTATATTACTCTCTTTCTTCTAATTTTGATGATAGTTTCGATGGTTTGAAGCTGTAGTTATGAATTAATTTCACAAGAACCAGCCAATACCGTTTATATATGGTCCAACAGTATAAAACAATGATTTACAGTGACTTATGGTGATAAAGAAAACACTTTAAAGCCCATCTGGCAACCTCAATGCAGATGGCCAGGATTCACTGGACAACTATTGTCTCCCTAAGCTGGGGTCAGCCATAAGGAGATTAGCCATGGATAATTATTAATTCCCAATTGCTTGCTGGGCCGTATGGGAATACATTCAACTATGAAAAGCATCAAACTGTGCCACTTCATATAATAAGAAAAGCAGATAATCAATGACTTGAAACAAATGCTAATGACAGTTCTGTGTACAGATCTGAAGCTGGCACTTGAAGAATGTATGCAAATACAGTAAAAAATATGTACATTATAACAAGCCCAGCAATATTACAGGGTAAATTTTATGTCTCTAGTAAACAGAGCAGAGTATCAAACTAATTGTTCAGAATAAATGTAGAAACCTCAAATAAATTTATTTATTTGTGCCTCAAGTGTGAGAGAATGAATCAGCATGGTAAAAATAGAATATCACATTTAGAAGGGTATGGACCTTGGAACACTTTGAATGACAAGACTAAAATAAGGAAGAAAGACAAAGTCCTGAAATGCTTAGGTATAAATGACTAATCCACATGGATTCATTGGAAGAGGGCTAAACATTTCATTGTGTATATGGGAACTTCTACTTCTGGTCAAAATGGAATAACAGAGGCTAGAGTTATTCTCTACAATTGCAAAGCCAGAAAAATAAAATCAAATCACTCTTACAACATGAGGCACAAAACGATGAGAGACACTGATTTCTGAGGGACAGAAACAAATTAGGCGAACCCTCCAAATACCCTCAGATGTATTACCAAAGATAAATTATGTGGACAGAAAAAAGGCACATGAAAAGGGCTCAAGATCATGAGTTATTAGATAAACACAAGTTAAAATCACAACTAGATAGCTCTACATGTCTACTTAAATGCCTAAAACTAAAAAGACTGTGCTTGTAGAGTGTTGGTGGGCATATGGAGCACTTGAAATGCTTATGTACTAGTGTGGTAGATAAACATACACCCACCACAGGGCACAGCCAATCCTAACTTAGAGGAGATGAATGAGTATTTTCATTAAAAGATTTCTACACAAATATTCATAGTAGCTTTATCTGAAATAGCTAAAAACTAAAAACAATTGAAATGTCCACCCACAGGATTATAGAATATCTATACAATGGGCTCTGAGACAGTGCCCTCAGAGTAAAGAGGCTAAATAAATAAATAGAAAAAAAGAAAATAAAGCAAAAAACAAAGAGTTAATGTTCAATAACAAGAGGAAGAAACTATGGACACACATAGCAATGCAATGTGGATGGGTATTAAGTGTTTATGCTGAACAGAAGAAGCTGGATTTAGAAAATGCATTCCTTTCATATAAAAGTTTAGAAAAATAAACTATTCTATAGTGAACCAGATCATTGGTTGCTTGTGGATGGTGGAGACACAAAGGACAAGAGAACAAGATTATAAAGGGGCACAGAGAAATTTTGGGTGGTGATGGATAGGTTCATTTTCTTGATTATGGTGATGAATTATCACCACATGTGAAAACATATGATACACTTTAACCATGTACTATATATTATAGTTCAATTATACCTTAATAAAACTGTAATAAAAATAAGCAAATAATTCCGTACATAAGTTGCAGATGTGACCTATCTGTATTGGAAAATGTCAACTAGAGCATGGTGAAGAGGAGAAGTTGTAGGAATTCAAAGTGTTGCAACCATAGATCAAAATGTGAGATCCTGGCAATGTTTGGTATTGTAGCACACTATATATATATATATATAGATATAGTTCTTTGAATATATATATATTCAGAGAATATATATTCCTTTTGAATTCATAAAATTCTTTTGAATTCATAAAAAATTCCTTTATGATTGAGAATGTAAAAATAAGTTTTCAAAAATAAATCATATTATATAATTTGAAGAATTTTGCAGGACAAAGAATTAGCAATAACAGGAAAGTTAATAAGATAATATTAGGTCAAAGTTGTACTTTAATTTTTTGGTATGACAAATCATACAATCGAAGCAGCATTAAGAAGAGAGATGTCTGAGAAGTCGCAATATCCAAATGTAACACTCACAAATATCTATTCACTTTGGTTGCTTCAACATATAGAATTTAGTGTGTAGCAGCTGAAATTGTGCCATTTGTTAAATGGCATTAGTCACAATGAGTTTGGCTTCTCTGATCAACTTGGGTGCCCTAGAGACCTAGACTTTGAAAGGTTTGTAAAAAATGTTTTTATTCATTTTAGGAACAATTTGTGATATATTGGACAGTGAGAGAAAATGGCAAAAAATTCTAATATCAGATGATTTGTGGACTAAAATTATTTTAAATGTGCTGCAAGGATCATAACTCATAGGGCTAATCAATAGCATTATTAGCATTGTTAATTGAAAGGCATTGATGCTCTTTACGAGTTTATAACAGCTGGGCTAGAACATTTAGGGGATAACAATTATCTTGAACCCACAAAGCTTAATTAAATTGGGATAAATAAATAAAATTTGTAAGTCAATCTAATTAGGATCAAATGCAGTGGTGCAATTATATTTTATTATAAGACAGAGCCCATGGAGTTGAAAAATAATCAACTTCCATGAAAAATACATTAAATGAACAGCAACCTTAAAGGAGAAGCTGAGAAGAAAGCAACCCGTTATGCTTGGTCATCTTAGTCTCAGGTAAGAGAATATGTCATTATTTTAGTAGTATCATACGATTGACTCAGAGCCCTCTTTAATTTCACGCTATATAAAAGTCAAACAAGGATACATAGTTCATTAAAGAGTATAGCAAACACAATTAAAAAAAAACTTTTAAAGCAGTATAGCATGCAACTTTTCTAAATGATACGTAGAATTAAGCAGGAAATATTTCAGAAATTACCAAACATAGGGGATAAAGTATACATTGTTTTCAAAATGTTATATCATCCTTCTAAGAAAACTATGATGTTTGTGACTTTAAAATAATAATGTTACAGGATAGAGAACTAAGACTCTCAATGTCCTAAAAGTTAGTATCTTCATTACAGAAGAGAGTCCAGCCCTTTGAGATGAGCAGGGACCAAGTTGAATCTATGGGGCAGTGACCACAGACTAGCCTCTTTCTGTAACAAAAACACTTCCAGTTTAGTTCATTGATCATCACTTAATATTATCCTAGATATAAAAACTTTTTAAATTGCACTGCAGATAATGTCAAGATAACTCCAAGTTTTCTCTGTAATTTAAGAAATATACCTTGAAATTGTAAATATTTTCTGCATATTTTATGAAATAATGAATTTAATAACCAAAAAGTGGCAAAGAAAGAGGGCCCACTCTAATCGTTGCCCAACTAATTTTTTCAACATATATTTTTGAGTCAGTGGATTTTAGAGTAGAAAAGTAGAATATTTTCTAATGCCAGATCTCCTTGTAGAGCACTCTGAGCTACACCACATTTTCAGTAATTCCTTTAACTTTGAATTCACATCAGTAGGCTTATTGTTAACTTCTAACATCTCTTTCTCACAAAACTCAGATCAATAATTGGACTCATCTTCTTTTTAATATGACAATGCTCTTAATTTCTGGTGATGGTATTCATCCTAAACACTCTTTCCAGTTTATGTGACAGTCCACAAAGGTTGTAGTACACACAGAACCAATATTTCTCCTCTTTGTATACACTACAATTAAGTCAAGTGTGAATTTCTGTTCTGGATATGAGCAGTTTCATCCAAGTGTATATATCCTAGTTTACAAATGTGATTGCTTTTGTTATTCCATGTTGTATAGCATTAATATGAGGTGTCATTTAATAGTTTATTTTGACAAATAATCTTGCCAATGGCCCGTTTTTCCTGCTTTGCATGTTTCTCAGCAATAGTGTTTCTTGTTTACATTCTGGCTATGAGACATGCCACTTTGAATTGTGCCTTTGTAATTTTGTCTACTTTTCTACCTTTTAATGTTAAATAATTAATTATATGTAAGAAGGATTTGTTATTAAGCTTGTGGAGGGAAAAGATATTGATTCATCCAAGAAATTAATGCATTCTATAAATCATGATAAGCATTGATGGCTCATGAGACTTTTGATACATTTTCATATTGTGCACCTCTGTGGCAACTAGGGCTCTACGAATTGCAAAGTTAATAGAATGCAATTTTTACCATTCATGGAGATTCCTTCTTCTTTTTTTAAAGCAATTTTTTTAAAAAGCAGCTTTTCATGAATTAATTAATACAGCTACAGAATCACCTGTTCAAGAGCATATAAATTCACATTCTGTACTGGCATTAGGCCCTGATTATTTGCATTAATAATGTTATTTTTAGTTGTAATCATTATGTGAATAACATTACTACATTTTACTTCAATAACCCATGCTTTGGCTAATAATTTAGTCAGCATTTTGGAGATTTAATAGAACACAACAGTAACGATTAAAATGCAAACTTAATAAAGATAATGACAAAAAACGGATGTAAAATTACATTTACAAACGACCCTCTGCTAATTTAGTAGCAGCCAAGGCAAACTCAACAAGGTAGGCCATATAGCACAAAGTGATATTGTTTTAAATGTAATGAAGTTTGCATAAAAGACTTATAATAAACCCTTTATTTCAATTTGTAAAATGTACATGCATTTTTGTTTCAAACTGTTTTTCCCTGTAAGTCACAAAACTGCCCAAAGACCAACAGGTTTTGGGAAAACTTGCTCCAGTGACTTCCTGACTCAGTATTAAAACTTACTCTCTAAAAGACAAACTTCCTCATTATTTTAAAAATTATTTTAAAGAAAAGATGATCATGTTCCACCAACATTTCCAAGGTACATTAAACCTATATTCCAAAAAGATTTTTTACTTTTCACATTAATACAATTTTTCACTTATTCTCTGTTTCAATAAAGAATTTTGCTCAACTGTCATGCCAAATAGTCTTCTGCCTCATTTAGCTGAAGATTGTGACACATAAATAAGAATAAAATAGAAACGAAATAATGAAATGTAGGCCTAGAAGGAAAAAAACTGAGGCAAAATTAATATAAGTGGAGAGTTTATTTAGTAAATCTTGAGGATTGCAAGCAGATAGCGTAGATTCAAGTCTCTCTGAATACACACTCCAATTAGCAGCAGTTACAAGTAGGTTTTTAAAGAAAAAGAAGAGGCAGTTCTAAAGTGGTTCAGCAAGAATTTACATTAAAATAACCTAAACTGGCCAGGCATGGTGGCTCATGCCTGTAATCCCAGCACTTTGGGAGGCCGAGGTGGGCAGATCATTTGAGGTCAGGAGTTCGAGACCAGCCTGGGCAACATGGTGAAATCCCATCTCCACAAAAAAATACAAAGATTATCTGGGCATGGTGGCATGCACCTGTAGTCTCAGCTACTTGAGAGGTGGAGGCATGAGAATCAAGAATCGCTTGAGCCCGAGAGGCAGAGTTTGCAGTGAGCCGTAATTGTGTCAGTGCACTCCAGGCTGGGCAACGGAGCAAGACTCTGTCACAAAAAGAAAACAAAACAATCAACTATTAATTGTCTATACATTGCTCTTTATCATCACAAATTCCAGGAACGTGAAGATAATGGATAAAACAGCTAGTCAGGAAAAAAGTGGCTTTAAACAATTGACCCCAGGCATCGGTGCCATGGCAGCAGCTGACTGAGGTTCCATACTCCTACCACTCCGGGCCTGATAAATTTTGCATGCCTCACATAACTCAAACTGCTCTGGGCTATCTTCCTTTTCTCAGAAACCTGATGGAAATTTAAACACCTAAGAACACCTATGAAACCTACAACTGAAGGTGCAATTGTATAAGATGATTAGTTTTATACCCGGCTCTTTTTCCTGGGGCACACTTTTCTTATTCTTTGTTTTTGCTTTTGTTTTAAAGGTCAGTGTCACATAGAGTTTTGACATTTTTTTGATATAAAAAGCTAATAACATAACCCATCAGATTACGTTTTGGAGACACTGGATTACAATAATATCTAATGGAAATAGAACAGTATGAACTTCAAAGAAGCTCAAGGAAAAAAATATGAAAACTAATGAATTAAAACAAAAAAGTTGATAGATAAGGCAAATGTAGCCTATAGAATTAAGCCTCACTTCTGTGCCAGTGAGAAAGGAAGGGTTTCTGCCTTTTTTTTTTTTTTTTTTTTTTTTTTTTGGTCACACAGGCTTATGATCTGCAGTGGTACAGAGGAAAACATGTTTGTAAAAACGAATCTGGAGTGAGCCAATCTGACACCAGCTTTAATAAGTTCCTGGCTTAGAGCCAAGGGAGCTGAAGTACAATGATACATTAAAGTTAATGACAATGGTTTTTACATTGTACTAGGACAAATCACCACTTTCCAACTGATTGGGGGAAATAACAACAAACTTTGTTTCACAACCAAATAAATACTAATGGGAGAGAGGGAAAGAAGAATGTAATTTAAAACTTAGTGTTTTGTTGATGAAAAAAGTCAAATTGTAAAATATTTGACTAGATTCTGAGCCAGATGTGAGGGCCATGACCCATGACACAGTCTCAGGAGGTCCTGAGAACATGCCCCCAAGTGGCTGGGTTACAGCTTGATTTTATACAATTTAGGGAGATAGAAGGCCAGGTGTGGTGGCTCACGCCTGTCATCCCAGCACTTTGGGAGGCCAAGGAGGCACGCAGATCACCTGAGGTCAGGAGTTCAAGACCAGCCTGGTCAACATGGTGAAATCCCATCTCTACTAAAAATACCAAAATTAGCTGGGCGTGGGGGTTCACACCTGTAATCCCAGCTACTTGAGAGGCTGAGGCAGAACAATCTCTTGAACCCGGGAGGCAGAGGTTGCAGTGAACCAAGTTTGTGTCACTGCACTCCAGCCTGGGGCACAGAGCAAGACTCCATCTCAAAAAAACCAGAGAAAACAGAAAACATAAATCCATATTGTATTTCATTAAGAAACTCTTTTTTTTTTTTCCTTAGAATACTTAGGTAAATCACTTTAAATGAAAGCAGAAAAAACAAAAAACAAAAAACACTCCTCTAATTGATAGGTGACCATAGCAATAAAATGCCATATAGCTATTTTAGAAATTACAGCCAATTTAAAAATAATTTCAATCCGATTTGCAGAACTTCCAGAGTCAAATCACAACTCAAATCTTAAAGCAATATTTTCTTTCTGCCTATAGTCTACAAGTTGTCCATTTTGGCAATGTCCTTTCAAATGATGCAATTACCGATCCCCAAACATGAAAAATACTCAGAATTTCAATTGATATTTTATAATTTTCTAAAACTTGTTTGAAGTTAAACTATTCTATTAAAAATATATAATAAATTAGTGGCTCCATATCACTGCTTCAAAAGTCTACCATTTGATCCATTGTTTGTTTCACATAGCAAATGTTAATATCACTGAGAGGTGTTTTCCCCAATAATACAGATTGGTTTTGAACTACTAAAATTTTTCCAGAGCTAGGAGATTTGTTTAAACCTAGTACAATTATGTATAAACTATGATCATAAAAATAAGAATCATAAAAATACCAAAGCTGGGAACACTCGTTCTATTTCATGGAATGAGGTAATGGCAATTTCAAAAATCAAGAAAGAAAAAGAAAGAAAATCCTATCAAGGCCTAAATTATAGCATAGAATCTAAAAAATAAGAATTCTTCTGTTACTCTGTGCCATTTTTATCTTTCTTGCGTCAAGATACAGTACTCTTCAAGCAAGTGCAAAGATTTTGAATGCTGGTCCACATGCTAGTTTAGAAAACCCTTTCCATTTGCAATCCATTATTTTTGAAAGCTAAGAGCACATACCCAAGGCATGCCTTGCACAAACGTAAGGAGGAGAAGGACAGAGTAATTCAGAATAAGTAAATAATCACTTTTTCGATGGCTGCGAATGTGCCAATCATGTATTATAAACATTTTAAACATATTAACACATGGATTCTAATAATAGTACAGGATTATTAAACAGAAGTATTTGTTCCTTGAAAGCACACAACAGCAAAGAAGTCTCAGAAGCAGCAGATTTTGATAGTTAAACATCTCATCTGTACTTGACTAGTTTTCTTTGTTGCTAAATTGATGCTGATTTTAATCCTTTTTTTTCTTAGATGTAACCTTTATTACTCCCTTAAGTGGCCTTGATTTTTACCATTTAGCTATTCGTTTTTTTTTTCTGCTTATGAAATTATGTTTTAAGGCCTTATTTGATATAGCTAGGGACCCAAAATGCCTTCAGTTCTCCTCAATTTGCCTGCAGTTTAGACCGGCTTCTTCCTGAGAGTAGACTAGACCTCTGATTTACCTTTGCTTATAACATTTACCGTAGAAAGCTTGTCATTGTTAATCCTTTTTCTGCCCCTTTGAGATGTAAATCATTTTAAAACCTCTTTCTAGTTTTACAACCCAGGGATGTCTTTCTCAAGGACCTGGGAGCCATCCCTCTGAAATGCAATCAGCAAGGAAGATAGTGCGTTACCTCCCAGTCTCTGTGGGAGGGTAAGGTCTTCACTTCACTGGGCACTTTCTCCCAAGTTGTAAAAGCTACTTCCTTTCATGAAGATAGGAGGAGAAAGTTTACTTTTCCTTCAGGTAAAGCCAATTAGCAAACATAGAATGCCTAAGATCTTTCCACTCCAGCTCATACAAATTCTGAAGCTTTCCACCCCGTTGTTTCAGGGGAGTTGAATGCAAACTGAGTTCTGGCCTCTCTCTTCCATTGCAAATAGCCTTGAACAAATTCTTGCTTGCCTGTTTGATTGTCTGGTGTAATTTTTTGCTTTGACAACAGCATTTCATAATAAGTTTGCCTGTGGTCACTATTTTTAATTTTAAAAGCACTTCCGCATGTACAAGCTAAAATGCATCTTCTCCATAACTTGTAATTGGCAAGAAAGTTCTTTAAAGTACTGACTTTTAAATGTTATTTTACTTGCCCAAGAACACAAATAAAACCATGGCTACTGTTTATGGATCTCTTCCTACTTCCATAGGTTAGTCTATTGCATACATTAAATCAATTCTCATAACTATCCCATAATGTAGGGAACTGAGCTGCTTCAGCAGGAAAATTGGGGCCCCTAAATGAGGCCAAACCTCAGCCATGTTGCAGCAGCAGAGAGATTCTGAGAAGTGTTTTGGGGAAATGATATGTAGACTTTTGCTTTTTATATATCAGTAATCTCAAAGAAGATAGATCAGAATAGTGTTGTCAGTTCTCTTCCATGGAAGGACAATTTAAAAAAAAAACAGTTATAAAATTGACTTTATAAAGGAAAAATTACTTTGAAATCTAAAATTAGAAGGGATGTTATTTGAGAGTTAGGATAGCTTTTTAAAGTAATTAAATTTAAATTTCTGCAGGAAATCATCTATCTCATGGTTATTATTGTCTAATTTGGAAATCATTAGTTTAGAATGCATAAGAATATTAAATCTTGGAATGAGAACTATAGAAGTTATGCTGGAAAGTATTAGAGAGAAAGAAAGTGATGGAATATGGTACAATGAAGGCATGAGTATGAGCATTCAGGACAGGTGGCTTGGTTTACTTACCTAAGGAATGATGAACAATGATTACACAGATCTGAGTTAGGTAGAGTTGAAGTTGTTTCAGTGCTTGGAAAGACCAGAAATCCCCTAACTAGATCAATATGAGTTTTGCACTAATTAAAAAAGGTGATGTCCTCTCAGAAGTCCTAAGCACGGTGGTGCTTGATAAGCCTCTAAGTGAAGAAAAAGGTGGCTCATCCTCCAAGCTGAAGCAGACCTGGGAGAGGACACATGGCTTGGCTAGGAAAGAACAGGCTGGATCTCAATCTGTACTCCTTGTTTTTGCTGGGTGCTGTTATAAATTTCACAAACTGTGTTTTGTTTTTTTTTCCTGCGGAGGCTCTGAAGTCCCAGATAGTGTTTACGTTTTGTTCTCTCTAGCTGATTAATGCTTGTGCGCAGCATTCTAGATAGCATAATAGTGTAAATCTGCCCTACATAATTTATCCATCATGAAGAAATTTAGGAGAATAAGGCCTGCTTTTTTCTTCTTCTTTTTTTTTTTTTCTTTTCCTTTGGATCTTCGGCCTGCCAGCTTGCCCTATATATTTTGGACTGGCTAGCCTCCACAAATATGATAGCAAATTCCTTAAAATTTATCTCTCACTGTCTTGCTCTCTCTCTCTACACATACACACACACATAAAATGCTACATACGTGTATATCTGTATGTTTGTACATCTGTATCTGTATGTTTGTACATACAGATATGTACACGTTTCGTGTGTGTGTATATATATGTTATATACGTGTGTGTGTGTGTGTGTGTGTAAGATTTAGATTTAATTAAGTGCCCTACATTTTATCTGGCTATCCTAGTTTGAAGGAAAGTCACAGGAAGTGTAGAACAGACCTAGCGTGACAGACTGATTTCAGTAATGTACCTAATGATGATTAATTTATCAACTTATTTGTATTTTCTTTATGACAAGCAAACACATGAAAAGCTTATTTTAGTGCAAACTATGCATGTCCAATGCCATAGATGCCCAACGTCATTGGTCCTAAGGAAAAAACAAATTAAAATTAAAATCCCAATGAGATACCAGTCACATCTACTAAGAAGGTTAAAATTAAATGGACTGATCATACCAAGTGTTGACAGAGAAACTTGAACTCTCCCATATTGCTGGGGGGAATAGAAAATGGTACAAGTTTGGAAAAGTTTTCCAGTTTCTTAATATAGTTAACAAATGCCAACTATATTATCCAGACATTTACACAAAAATACCAAATCCTATGTATACACAAACTATTATGCACAAATGGCTATAAAAGCTTTATTAGTAATAACCAAAATGGAATGCAATCCAAATGTCCCTCAGGAGGTAAATGGATGAACAAACATTAGTATATTTATTAATGAAATACTAATAAGCAGAAAAAAAGAATGAGCTATTGTTTCAACATCAATAAATCTCAAACGATTTCCCTGATTGAAAGAAAACAGATTTTAAGAGATTATGCACAGTATAATTTAATTTACATAAAATTCTAGTAACCAATCTATAGTAACAGAAAGATCAGTGCTTTTCTGTAAAGGGCATGGGTAAGGGGCAAGAAAAAAAGAATTATATTTAACAGGAACACTTAGGCAATCAATTTCTTTCTGGGCACTGCTTTGACTGCACCCCCAACCTTTTGAAATGTTAGATTTTTGTCACTCATCTTAAAAGATTTAATAAATTATCTTTTGATTTTTTAAAAATTCTATGATTAATAGTATTTCCAATGTTGTGGGGCTTTTTAAAGCATCTCTTTTTTATTTCTAACTTACTATTATTGTGGTCAGATAGTATAGTCTGTAAGATTTCACTTTTTGAAACACATTGGTCCTTATTTGATGCCAAGCCCATCCTCTGTGTTGGTGGATATTAAATGTGAACTTGGAAAATATAATTTATATTTTTCACTTGTTCAGTGTAATTTTCTTTTTTCTTTTTTCTTTTTTTTTAGATGGAGTCTCGCTCTTTTGCCCAGGCTGGAGTGCAGTGACGTGATTTCAGCTCCCTGCAAGCTCCGCCTCCTGGGTTCAAGCAATTCTCCTGCCTCAGCCTCCTGAGTAGCTGGGATTATAGACGCCCACCACCACGCCCAGCTAATTTTTGTATTTTTAGTAGAGATGGGGTTTCACCACGTTGGTCAGGCTGCTCTTGAACCCCTGACCTCGTGATCCACCCACCTTGATCTCCCAAAGTGCTGGGATTACAGGCGTGAGCCACCACGCCCAGCCTGTTCAGTGTAATTTTCTATAGGTATAATTTAAGCTCTTTTGGTTTATATTGTTCTTTATAGTTATTGCTGATTTTTTAAACTATTTTTATTTCAATATGTTTTGGTATACAGTTGGTTTTGCTTACATTAAGAAGTTCTTTACTGGTGATTTCTGAGATTTTAGTGAACTTGCCATCAAAACAATGTACACTGTACTCAATATGTAGTGTTTTATCCTTCACTCCTCTCTCAACCTTGCCTTCCGAGTCCCCAAAAATGATTGTATCATTGTTACGCCTTTACGTCCTCATAGCTTACCTCCCACTTACAATGGAGAACATACAATATTTAGTTTTATAATGGCCTCCAGCTCCATCCAAGTCGCTGCAAAAGACATTATGTTGTTCCTTTCTATGGCTGAATAGTATTCAATGTTGTGTATATATACCACATATTCTTTTTCCATTCGTTTGTTGCTGGGCCCTTAGGTTGGTTACATATCTTCACAACTGAAAATTGTGCTCATATAAACATAAATGTTCATGTGTCTTTTTCATATAATGACTTCTTTTCCTTTTGGTAGATACCCAGTAGTGGGATTGATGGAAAACTTACTGTTTTCCATAGTGGTTATACTGGTTTGTATCCCCACCAGCAGTGCAAAAGTGTTCCCTTTTCACCACATTCATGCCAACATCTATCATTTTTTTAAAATTTTTAAATTATAGCCATCCTTAAAGAAGTAAGATGGTATCTCATCTTGATTTTAATTTCATTGCTGAAATTAAAATTAAAAATTTTTAAATCTCCATCTATTAATGTAGATTTAGCTCTTTTTAACTGAAGACCTTCCAGTTTTATTTCATATATTCTGAAATTCTAATCAATACACATTTGTACTTGTTACATTTTCTTGATGAATTGATGTGTTCATCATTATGAAATAATTTATCTCTGGTGAGATTTATTACTTTGAAGTCTGCACTAATTGATGTTAATAAAACTGCACAAGTTTTTAAGCAGAAAGTTTGTCTGGTGTATTGTTTTCCATATTATTCATTTCAACCTATGCTTGTTTTGATATCCACACCTACACTGTGTGCATCTTTTATATACAACATACAGCTATTTCTTGATTAACATCAAGTTTGAAAACCTCTTGTCTTCATTGAATTTTTTTTGCCATTTATATTTGCTGTAATTTTGATATCTTTTGGCTTAAGTCAACCATCTTGGTATGTGTCTTCCATTTATCATTTCTCTTTTTTTTTGTTTTTCTGTTACTCCTTTCTCGTATTACATTGGCTTAATTGGCTGGGATTTTTTCTTTTTTTTGTATTTTCCTTCTTTCCTTTTTTGGGCTTTTTAGCCATGTTTATTTTCTATCATTAATATTTAGTGCTTGTGCTAGTTTAATGATATTCAACTTTATCAGACTGCTAAATTTCAAAGTTTCATCACTTCACACTTCACTCATGTGCTCCTTTTCATTCAACAGCTGAATACCCTCTGGTTTGGCCTACGTCTGTCTTCAAATGGTTATTTTTCATCTATTTTAATGATAGAGTGTATCGTTAACTACAGGGAGATTTTTCTGATATAAGCTACTTCACCATCACCAGAAATGTAAGTCTTCATTTAATTTTATACACATGATAACATATATTAGAAATTTCAGAATAAATAACACATTATCAAATATCTCTAACAGGTTATTAAGACTATTCCGGAGATATTTGTTGTTTGTGTTTGTTTTCACATCATGATGTCTATTTTAGATCTGACATACACTTCTTTAATATGTAAGGCTGAATGTATCTTTAATGAATCACTGAGATTCCTTATTCAAATTATGTTGGTAGCCTCACCTCTTTTTCTTCTAGATTTATTGTTCGAAGCAATATATTTCAAGTATATGCTATGTATGACTCAGAAGGAAGCCTTCATATTTATCGAGTGAAATAAGATATAAGAGAAGAGCTTTTATCTTGTCTCAAGAAGTTTACTATACAGTTGAATACAACAAACATGTTAAAACTAACTTCAGATTTTTAAACCTGGCAATAAAGTGTGTAATGTGTGTACAGATTTACGGGTCATAAGGTTTAGGAAGGTCTGTAATGTCTTATTTGCACACATCATTGCATCTTCTCTCACTCTCAATTACAGTTTTCAAGCTAGAACTCCTGAAGACCACTCACTAGTTAGACTCAGATAAAGCAAATTAGAATTCACACAAAAGGTACATTTTAAAATCCTTTTTAAATGGATATAATGGTATCAGCTCTTTCACAGGAGTTAAGAGAGTCCCCCAAAACCAATGAATCAGAAGCTCACATTTTGAATACTTTGCTTTTCCTTTGTTCCGTGGTTATGTGTTCACTGGTTTATATTTGTGTTTGTATTTGGAAAGAGTATAGTTAGTCTATAATCTCTCTGGATTTTTATGATAAAGGAAGGTAATTATTTCTTGTCTGTTAGAATTATCTTGGAAAAAATAAAAGTACTCAGTACATTTGATATGATGTGTTTACCTTTTTTTTTTCTCCCATATCTAGATAATTAAATGTTATTACGGGGTTATTATCAGAGAATTAAAGCCATTACATGGTCAAATTTAAAATCCTTCAACCAGAATTAAAAATACTTTGTCAATACAAGTATTGACCAAATACACAAGCCCAGTTTTCCACTCTCAAAGAATGAACTGTCTGGGTACTTCTGAACTATCTTTTTCACAACACTTGTTATTATTTTTCAGGTTGATGTGGATTTGTTTCTACATAATTATCTGATTTGTTTATAGTAATGCAGGCATTCTTACAGAATACAACTGGCATCATGCCTAAAACTCAATACTTTAGCAAATTTTATGGTATGAATTCCAAACTTATTTCAAATTAGCAAAGCTCTTCACTGGGTCTGGAGTGAGAAAATCCCATAGAAAAGGTGAAAAAGCACCAGACAGAGTAAAAGAATCACGGAGCATATGAACAGTCGTATATTTCAAGTTGCTAAGGGCAGTCTTGTAAGATGCTGAGGGACTATTGCCCTCTAAATTGTCTCTTTTCATTCCTCTGTGTATTTTATGCTTGTTTTAGAGGCTCAAAGGCACTGGATTTATTTCTTGTGGAATGCAGCTTATATTTTAGTCTCCTGTGTTCAATTTTACATTTTCCAAAGTGCACTACATTTAATAAATCTAGGTTAACAGTTCTCAAATGAATATGGGCAATTGTCAACACAACACAACGTATTTCTGAGCTGTTTAGAGGTTGTGGCACACACTCAGGAATCATGGGACTGCAGTGATATGCACACATGATTAAAAATGCTTTTTTGCTGCTTGCGAATGATGTACAATTTAAAAATCAAATCATTTGACTTTATTTTAGCTTTAAGCATATTTTAGCTTTAAGCATAAAGTTTGAAAGTGATACAGAATAGTCTGAAATTGAATGTCCAAGACTTAGGATATCTGCAGAAATACTCAAAGAAATAAATTATTAATCTTCAGATAATTCAGTTATATCAGCACCTGAATTATATCCTGTTGTTCAACACAAAAGGAATAAATATACTACTTGAAACATTATGTCCTTTACACAGAAAAGAAATTCTAAAAAGTGAGTCAATTGCAGGTTCAAAACAAAGTTGAAAAAATAAACATAGAGGAATCTCTTTTGTATTAAACTCGGGAAGCACCTTGAAAAGGAAGTATTCATGTAAGTTCTTTTCAGTGTGATGCAAAGGTTTCTCTCTAATTTTTAAAAAAAATCCTTAATAAAGTAAAATGAATTTAATGATTGCCATTAGAGTAAATATTTTTTTTCTAGAAATAAGAAAGGTAAGAGATATCATTAGGTACCTTTTAAGAGATATTGTTCACATGAAGGCCATTACAGTTATGTGCCTAGTTCAGTAGGAAGATGTATGAGTTTGCTTTATTTATATCCTGAATTATAAGTAACTTAAATACCCTAGCAAGCTGCAAAGAGAAAATAGTCTTTCATCTTACAAAAGACTTCATGCAGCTGTCCTAGTTTTGTAACATTATAGGGGAAAAAGTTCTGCAGGTATCAATACCCACGTTTTATCACTGAGATATAGTAATGGGAAGTACATGTTCCAAGGATGGTGATACGGTTATTTGTGCTTTTTGTCCTCGCCCCAATCTCATCTTGAATTGTAATCCCCATAATCCCCAGGTGTGAAGGGAGGTACCAGGTGGGGAGGTAATTGAATTATAGAGGTGGTTTCCCCCATGCTGTTTTTGTGATAGTGAGTGAGTTTTCAGGAGATCTGATGGCTTCCTAAGCATCTGGCATTTCCCCTGTTAGCACTCTCTCTCCTGCCACCTTGTGAAGAAGACACCTGCTTCTGCTTCACCTGGCACCAAGACTGTAAGTTTCCTGAGGCCTAGCCAGCCATGCAGAACTGTGAGTTAATTAGACCTCTGTTTTGTATAAATTACCCAGTCTCGGGTATTTCTTTATAGCAGTGTGAAAACGCACTAATATAGGTGGTCTTTATGTCTTTGGCAACTTATAAATGGAAAACAAACTACGTGAGTCAGAACTGAGTCTTGGAATCCAACTTGAGTTGAATGGCAAAATATATACATACATACATAACAGGATAAATATTTGACATCTGGCCTCCTTTCTTTCATTAATAATTCTGGTGGTGTTTAAAACAAGCTTTCTAAATCCCTGTAGTTTGCATATTCATAATAAGTATAATAATACATTGACTTAATATCTGCAGGCTGGAAAAATAAAATTAGTTCCCAATATTAGATATGTGAAATAATTTCTTTCTGAAGTTGCCTTTTCTTTCTTTGTTCAGGTTATAGTTCCAATTTTTAATCTAATTGTGTTTCAGAAAGGCAATTTTCTATAGTTTAAAAATATTTTCCTTGTAGACAATATCCCCAACTCACATGCTCTCAAATGGTTTGCAGTTATTAAATACTTTTATTCTCATATTTCAAACTAGTTATCTAATTAATCTGTATTTACTCTATAATACAACAAAATGAAGAACTACTGAAAAGTTTAATGTTTTCTGAATACCTTTACCATCATTTCTAGCTTCATAGGAAAATAGGTATGAAAGGGCAGAAACAGACAAATAGTGTTCAAATCTTTGTTCGTTCTTAGAAGAAAATGAATGTTTTAATTTTTATACAATGCATGCACCTTTACAGTGTCCTTGAATGTAAAGTGCAATGTAATATCACACACGGTAACTTTTATTTTTCTGGGTATTGCCTGTAAGCAAGGCAAAATTGTTTGAGATGGAAAAGAAAATCTTTGAAGAGCATTTTTATAAAGTAAAAAGGACTTCATTCTTAATAATTCCGATCGAATGCATCTCCAAAGAGAAAAGATGATCAGTGCAGTTAAATGCCCTGTTGTATTCCAGTAGAAACTTATTTCTCCTGGGTGGATTTCGGCTCTTCCTGTGATGTGATTCAGGCAGTTTTTAGGCACCATTCCTTGTCTTAATGCTTTGCTTCTAAAATAGATAAACTTGATGACTTTAGATTATTGCTCTCCCTCAAAATTTAATCACATTTTACTTCTTTCAAGAAGATTTAGATACTTAGAATGCTAGAGTCAACTACAGAGAATTTATTTCTCTTAAAAGTTTTATTATTTGAATTTCTATAGACCTGAGAAAGAATTTCCATTCAGTAGACCTCATCTTTTCAGATTTTCTTAGAATTTGTGGACATGTCTTACAAATCTCCAGTCATACAAAAAAGTAAAGCATAAAGAGAATTAAACAAATATTTCAAAAGTTTAAAATGTAATATGAAAACTGGAGCAGTAGAATAGTGATGAGTTGTAACAGGTTTTCACATTGGGGATGTCCTTTGATAGTACACGATAATCCTGAAAAGCCATGTTAGTTAATTGGATGCATTCAAAATATGATATTCCATTTCTTAAAGGGGCCTTTGGTGGTAGTAGTGAACATAGAAAGGTGTTCAATAATATTGTTTTTGGATCTCTCTCTTTTTCTCTCTGATAGAAATAACATTAATTAGGCAAGGGTGTATTCTTTTACTCATATAAATGGTCAAATTAGTGATGTGTTAATAATTAATTATCATTAAGCGGGACTGAAGATTTCTTCAACTTTTTTATTGAACTTTTTTTTTGTTTTGTTTTGTTTTAATTTTTTAGTTTTTTTTTTTTATTTTTTTGAGACAGGGTCTCACTCTGTCACCCAGTGTGGTGTGCAGTGGTGGAAACACGGGTCACTGCAGCCTCCCGTCTTAGCCCCCTGAGCAGCTGGGACTGCAGGCACATGCCCAGGTAATTTTTTATGTTTTGCAGAGATGTGTCTCCCCTGTTGCCCAGGCTGGTCTCAAGTTCCTTGCCTCAAGCAATCCTCCTCCCTCAGCCACCCAAAGTGCTGGGATAGACGCCTAAGCCATGATGTCTGCCCATTCTCTGACTTTTAGAACAAGTTTCTACCACTACTCTTCTAGAAATAACAAAATGATGCAAGAATGCTTGGGCGGGTGGGAGGAGCGCTTTCATTCGTGAGTGGCTTCATACTTACACAATGAAAGTCACTCAGTAATGCCAACCATAATCTAGACCACAAAGACTCCCAAACGACTACCAAAATTAGACATGTTGTCAAATAGGCCACAGTAATAGGCTAGTTCTATTAGTTCATCCATTTGATTTTATTTTTTCAAAGTAATCCAGGGATTTCAGTTTGGTAAGATTTCTGTTTATTTGGCAAATGCAGTGCCTAATACTGTTCTAAGTACTACTTCATAAGTGTTAATACATTTAACTGTTTTAGCATGCATAGGAAGTAGATTATATTGTTCTGCCCACTGCGTAGATGGTACATTTGAATACAAAGAGGCAAATCTTTTGCCTGGAGTCACTCAGAGAATAAGTAAGCTAGGAACCAGTAGGTCTACATCTAGTGGCTAGACATGATGGTGCCAGGTGGTTGCCCTAATGACTTCTGAAAAATTCACCTTAAGATGTATGTGTGTATGTGTGTGTCTATGTGTGTGTGTGTGTGTGTGTGTCTGTGCATGTGAGCAGGTTGATAATTTAGTAAATCAGAAATTAGAAGGTCAATACACACCTTTGCTTAAATAGTATATGTACTGTGTTGGGATGTGGGAGTGTAGGGACAATTTTAGTTGATTTCTGGACATGGTCAATAAGTTCAATAAGTGTTGAGCCCTTCCTGCTGCCAGAGGTTCTAGGACATTTATGTGATCCTTTCCCTTCCCTTAGTTATCTTCTTCACACTTGTATCTCATCCATCATTAAGATTTCTTCCACTTCCTCACATTCCACTGATGATTTTGCTCTTCTGTTTAGCAAGAACAATGAAAGTAACCCAAGAAGAAATTCCACATGTTCCCACTTGAACATATTCCCATTGATACTAGTATCATTATGACTTATTATCTCTATTTTTCCATTTCTGGACTCTTCTTTTTTTTCTACCTAAGACCAATCTTTATGCATTCACTATACCCGTTCACTCTCACCTTCTAAAAGATATCACTTCAGAAATTTTCTGCCCTGCATTGGTTAGCAAAAATAGTGAACTATTGTCTTATCTTTAAAAAACTCTCCTTTGACCCTGCATTATCTTACAGCTATGTCGTCCTCTGCAATCCAACCACGTCAACGTCCAGAAGCCAAGGACTACGAGTAATAGACATATATAGTTCAACAATACTGAGTTTAACTGTGATTCCCAACAATGGAGAACACATAGTACATAATTGTTGGGCGTCTTAGTATGAGGATGTTAGAAAAGGCATATTATCAGATCTTGTGCTTCAGTGACATAGGAAAGTTTCAAGAAAGCAAGGTCTCTGAATTTGATGCTGCTGGGAATTAGGATGATATCCTGATTGAGTATCTTAAGAAACCTTATCTAAAAGGCAGAAGGAATAAAGGGAAAGGTAAACTTGTTGAGTTCATTATACACAATGATATTTTATTTTATTATTTATTTATTTATTTTTGAGTTGAAGTTTCACCCTTGTTGGGCTGGAGTGCGATGGCGTGATCTCTGCTCACTGCAACCTCTGCCTCCCGGGTTCAAGCGATTCTCCTGCCTTAGCCTCCAGAGTAGCTGGGATTACAGATGCCTGCCACCACGCCTGACTAATTCTGTATTTTTAGTAGAGATGGGCTTTCACCATGTTGGTCAGGCTGGTCACAAACTGCTGACCTCAGTTGATCCACCCACTTCAGCCTCCCAAAGTGTTGGGATTACAGGCATGAGTCACTGTGCACGGTCCACAGTGATGATTTAAATAGGATTAAGAGAAAGTTTAAGGTTCTTCAGTGGCAGATATTTAAAGGCAATACTATTAATTACACACAAAATTATATTTTATCTTTTGCCAGCCTTTAAAGCAGATAAAATAAGTCCCCCTCCATTTTATTGTATTGTGTTAGTTTATTTTGTCACTTTTACCCTTTGCTTACATATAATTTAAATTTCTTAAAAATGCTTGAATATGCAAAATGCTTCTCTAGTATACTCCGGATCTGTCAGTTGCAAGTTTTGACAGTAAATAATACTCAGCAATAACTCAAACCATTAGGCATTTATTATTTTCTTAATAAGTACAATGAATGAGAATGTATCACTTAAAATACTTCATGATATTTTCAACAGCTACCATTATTTCAGATAATATTTTCTAAAGAAAATTTCTAATTTTAAATTAATATGTAGATTTCCATTAAATGAATCTATATCAAACCAATCAAATACTCTGCCATTCACATCGTATTAAAAAGTGATGTTGGTTACAATCTTTATAGACCTTTATTTTAAAAAAAAACTAATTGGATTATTTAAAAATTAGTTATTATCACCTAATATTCCAATAATAAAATATGACCATGACTAATAATTACAATAACTAATTTTTGAACAAACCAATTAGTTTTATAACATACATATACTTTATAGATCATTTCTTAGAATCTTGCAAAAAGAAATACTGACATATGGAAAAAAATTACTGATTAGCAGCTCTTTGGCAATCACCATAGAAACTATTGTACTTCCAAGTCTGCGTTGTATGCATCAGTATTGCCATGCGCAAATCTATCTTATTTTATCTTATCTATTTTGATTTATCTGGGGAACTAAGATAATGCTGTCTTTACTATTCTATTTCTACTGTAATTAAATATTTCATTTGTTATTTATTAAATACAAAAAGATTTCTTCATGTAATCTCACAGAAACTAGACTGTCAGGTTGTAGTTTCAGAAAAACATTTAGGGAAAAAAATGCCTTCTGACTATGAAAACACTTGCATTGCATTTATACAATTTTTAAAGAATCTGGAACCTTCCCTAGCTTTTCTTTATATTTGTTGATCTTGACATTTTTGAAAAATATAGGCACCTTATTTTGTATAACGTTCTTTTATGGTTTGTATTGTGTCCTTCTAAATAGAAATAGGTTATACATATCTGTCAGGAATAACACAAAAGTGGTGTTGTGTCCTCAGTGCATCATATCAGGACACATTTCACAACATTTTTTTCTAATCTTATTGATCAGCTAATTCATTGGTTCAGGTAGTGTCTCCCATATTTCTGCACCAGAAATTATTACTTTTTCCTCTGTAATTAATAAATTCCTTGTGAAAAAAAAGTTGAGTGTTATGTAAACATGTTTATTGTCTCATGTTATACACTAGTTTTAAAAAACTTTGATGAATTTCTACTTTCATCATCCCTTCAATATTTATTGGTTGACAACCTACTACAAGAAAGTACTTGTATGAATCTCTATTTATTTGTTTGTGCCAGCATGGACTCAGGTTATAACTCAGGTTATACTTCATGCTCTTAAAGCGGTATCTCTGTTAGGGGTAATACCTGAGGTTCGTTGTCCCACAGCCATGGAAAACTAGGATATGGACACACCAGAGTGAGGTTAAGAGTGGAAATTTAATAGGCAAAAGAAAGAGAAAAGCTCTCTCTGCTGCAGATAGAGGGGTCCTGGAGAAAATGGGTTGGCACTCCTGTGGTGAAGTGCAGGAGGTTTTACAGATGAGCTTGAGGAGGCAGTGTTTGATTTACACGGGGCATGAAAGATTGGTTAGACCAGGTGTGTGCCATTCGCATAGTGTGCAAAAATCTGGTCACCCCTACTCTAATCTTTGATTATGCAGTTTGGTTCTTTACCTGGCTGGTGCCATATTGCCTGCTTCTTTTACGGTATGTATGGTGACAAAGAAAAGGGAAGATGAAGCCTCCATGTTGAACATACCTGGCCCACAGGTAGGCTTTTCCCAGTGGAACAGCTGCTGGCATTCACCCATGGATGCTTCCAGCTTGCTCATCTATGTCCGCAGCTTGATTTTTTTTAGGCCGCTCTTTGTTAGAAAGGAAATGATTTTGGGGGCTGCTTTTTATTAAAAAGAAAGCCTTACCGAAGACCCTTTTGTCCTCCCTATCTGCCTCTCCTGTATCACTCACTATTAGCGCTTATTTTGATGGTCAAATTGCAAAAGACTATTTGAAGTGCTTCAAATCAATGATGTTTATAAAACTTTCCTTACTCAATATGGAGTTGGTTCCCTGTATAATAGTAGAATGAACATATAATGAATTTTATTTGCTGATCCCCATGGTGGAGAACCTGACAGAGGCACCTGTTGGGACATTTTCTTTTTCTTTCTTTCTTTTCTTTCTTTCTTCCTTTCTTTCTTCCTTCCTTTCTTCCTTCCTTCCTTCCTTCCTTCCTTTCTCTTTCTTCCTTCTTTCTTTCTCTCTTTCTCTTTCTCCTTCCTTCCTTTCTTCCTTCCTTCCTTCCTTCTCTCTCTCTCTCTTTCTCTTTCTTTCTTTTTGAGACAGAGTCTCGCTCTGTCACCCAGGCTGCAGGGCAGTGGCGCGATCTCGGCTCTCTGCAACCTCCACCTTCTGGGTTCAAGCAATTCTCCTGCCTCAGCCTCCGGAGTAGCTGGTACTACAGGCGCGTGCCACAATGCCCAGCTATTTTTTTTTTTTTTAATTTTTAGTAGAGACGGGGTTTCATCTTGTTGGCCAAGATGGGTTCGATCTCTTGACCTCGTGATCCGCCTGCCTTGGACTCCCAAAGTGCTGGGATTACAGGCATGAGCCACTGAGCCTGACTGGGACATTTCTATGGTAGTTGTTAGTGATCAGGAGGAGAGGGTGCCCTGAAATGCTAAGCTTTTCACTCCTAAAAATTCTAATTCAATGTGCAATATGAAGTCTGCAGAAACACACTAAACAAGAATTCTGTTATGTAACAGGAATTACTATGACTTAGGTAATCCAGGAATCACATTCAGAGAAAACTGTCTAGTAGCTCTAGTAAGAATATCTCTTTAACTCACTGTTGTATAGCCAGTCCCCACCCCATACAGATGCTTACTTCTAAATGAATGAATGAATGATAAGATTTACAGAAGCTGAATTGAAGATGGGGAAGGATTTTGACATGAATTACAACTAATTTGAATAATAATTTTCTATAAATATCCTACTTTCTTGTTTTACAAGTTTTTGGTCTTTTTTAATCAACCTCTATTCTGCTCTGAATTACTGTACTTTCAAGCAACATTGTTTGAAACTTTCGCTAACAGTTTGAATGGGTTTAAGAATGCAGACACCTTTTTCTAATTGTTTATATATTAATAGCCTTGAAGATGATTTCAACTGCAAACATAACATGTTACAGCGGTTATCATAACAAAACTGTCTTTCCTGTTTCTGGTAGGTGCATTTGTTTCTCAGTGTGGTTAATACTGAGGATTTTTGTTTCCATCATGCCTTCTACTTCTAGCCCTCATCCATTGTTTCACTAATTCACTTCTAATCTTTACAGTTGCCCAAATTGTTTATCAGGAATTCTTTTGCATTCCTGTTTGATTTGTATATACACCAATGTGGTGCTGTGAAGGTGAACTGATATTTAAAACTTAAAGACTTGCCTGCATAAATTTGACCATAAGCCCACTTCACACATTTTCTCACCGAAACATAGAGCTTAAAGGGTTATCTTTTTAGGTATCTTTCCCCTCTGAGCACCTGGAGGAAAAACAATAACCTTTAATTACTTATACTTACCTACCTATGTGATGTTAACACATACATTTAACAGGTGAAATTACAGTATCATCATGTGAAACCTCAAATTATGAATGTTCATAGCAGTGTTAAGGCAGAATGGAAGTAACCTGGGTCAGGTCCTGCCCTATCACTCAATGCTTGTGGAATGTTGGCCAATTCATCAAACCTCTTGGAGTTTCACTTTCCTCGTGGGTTAAATGCTGGTAATAATACATGTCCTCAGAAAATACATGTGCAATAATGGTGAAACATACTTCATATAAATACGTTTCTTAAATTTCAGTTCAGGAGCATTTATGTGATGAAACCTCTCCTGATATAATTATACATAATAAAAATAATGCATAATTCATGTTTAAAATTTAAAAATGTCCTTTCTAAATAATTGGTACATATTATTCAACTAATTATTTTCATTTTGGAAGCTAGATATTACATGCTTAGGTTAAGGAAAGTGAAATATGAACCTTTTTAAGTTTTATATATAAGTGAGACTTTTCTTTGGTCTCTTGTGCATGCTTATAGTCATATGCACATTCTACTTAACACACCATGAACTAGGAGACTAAATTTCATTAATTTATTATTCCTTTTGATGAGGGAACTGGATGGTTTTAAGTACAAAGGATCTATGCCTGTCGTACAACCCTCGCATTGTTAACATCTTAGGAAAACAAGTAGTGACATATGCTCATCCCTGACCCACCATTGATGAAAAAGAAAAAAAAAAAAAAAAAAGAAGACAGCAATCTTTGCCTTGAACTAGAACTAAGAGAATCCCCTTTACTACCAAACTGTGAAATGGCAAAAGCACAGCTTAGTTATCTTTATGAAACTTTAAATCAAGATATTGAAGACCACCTAGAAGTGATAAAGATCAGAATTACTCACTGATAGATCAGTTGAGAGCTGCAGAATTCACCCAGTCCTCAACTCATTTGATTTTCTGGCTATTGAATATATTGTTAAAAGGATTTTGGTGGACTAAAGAAGTAGGAAGAGAGTATTTAAAAGAGAAGAAAAAACCACAAAATCTTGATTTATGCCACTTGAACCATGATTATATTGTATCTTTTCTCTACAACCCAAATAAATCCCCTTTTATTAGAGGAAAAAATAGGGCTTTATTTTGATCTTTACTAACCCCAGAGAAAGTAATCCAAAACACCACAGAGAGAAAAGATAAATGAAAACACAGAGCCCATATTTAGTTATCTGATTTTAATTAAAATTGCTTGGGCATCCTGATCACTTTTCATAGGTGTGCCACACATTTTGATGAATGTACATAATTTATTTTTGCTAGAATTGAAGCTTCATAAATTTATAACAATATTGGTTAAATGGACCATTAAGCTGAATAAATTAAACCAAGTCGTACAAAATCGGTAAAGCTTCCTATAAAGATAGTGGCATAGGAGGCTTCAGGTGAAGTTAAGCTACCATGAAAAAAATGGGAGACACCTGGCATGGTGACTCACACCTGTAATTCCAGCATTTAGGGAGGCAGAGGCAGGAGGATGACTTGAGACCAGGAGTTAAAAGCCAGTCTGGGAAACATAATGAGACCTTGTCTAAAAAAAAAAAAAAAAAAAGAAAAAGAAAAAAAAGTGGGGGCAGTGGAGGTATCACACAAGGCAATGGAACATTCTAGAATTCTGATTAACAAAGATCACACTGGTTATAAGCACGTTAAACTGTATTTTATCCTTGTCCCTTATGTTCTTTCAGATTATCTTTTTTTCTCTATGTGGCAGATTAATTTCTTGCATTCTATTTTTTTGCATCACAAGTTCCTTCTTACACAGTGTCTAATATAGTACATACACTCTTCATAGTACTTCTAGCTTCAAAGATATATTTAAATCTTAAATACACTGTTTGGTTATTTTGCAAGTATACACCATCATAGATCATCTTTTCATTATTGCTTGTGTTTTATTCTATATTTTACACAAAGTTTTTTCTTGTCATATTTCTAATAGTTACCATATATGAAGTTCTTGGAGATTTCTATGAACCATCTCCCTCATGGTGTGTTATCATCTGTTTGGTCATTTTTGACTACTAATTCATATTTGGTCTAAAAGAATCTATGGGAGGTAGGGGTGAAACTGTCCTCAAATGACACTAGCACCTTTATGGATCTTGGCTTGATGCAGGTACCTTGCTGCCTTCCACGAGCCCAGCGCTGGGTTGGAGCTGCTCCCATGGCAACTTCAGTAGATCTGCTGGTTGACAGTTTAGCTTCATAAAATTTAGCTTTTTCTTTTTCTTTTTTCTTTTTGGAAAAGGTGGAGGGCTTGTTGGGGTTTTTCTTCTACCCTGTGAGCCAACTATTCAATAACAAGTTTATGAATCTGCAAAGTGGGTAACCCTCAGAAAATCTGGTCTGCCATGTTTTTGTGCTATCATCCATTCTTAAAACAATGTCCCACCTCAAAGACATAACAGAGTATCAGGGGAACCAGCCCTCAATATTTCAACATAGGTTCTTTTCTATTTTCCCTAAGTGTCGGCTGGTCTGAGAAATAAAGAGAAAGAGTACAAAAGAGAGAAATTTTACAGCTGGGTCTCTGGGGGTGACATCACATGTTGGCAGGTTCCATCATGCCCACCTGAGCTGCAAAACCAGCAGGTTTCTATTTTACTAGGAAAAGAACTCAGCGATATTTCTCCTACTCTTTTTCTGCAATAAAGAAAACATGACTCTGTTCTGCCCGGCCCCGCAGGTAGTCAGAACTTATGGTTATCTCCCTTGTTCCCTGAACATCGCTGTTATCCTGTTCTTTTTCAGGGTGCCCAGATTTCATATTGTTCAAGCACACATGTTTTACAAACCATTTGTGCAGTTAATCATCACAGGACCCTGAGGCGACATACATCCTCATCTCACAAAGATGACGGGATTAAGAGATTAAAGTAAAGACAAGCATAGGAAATTATAAGAGTATTGATTGGGGAAGTGATAAATGTCCATGAAATCTTCACAATTTAAGTTCAGAGATTGCAGTAAAGACAGGTGTAATAAATTATAAAAGTATTAATTTGGGGAACTAACAAATGTCCATGAAATCATCACAATTTATGTTCTTCTGCCGCAGCTTCAGCCAGTCCCTCCATTCGGGGTCCCTGACTTCCCACAATTGAAAATAGATTGAGACATACTGGTGAAGTGCCATCATCATGACAATATAAATATTTCCATTTTCTCATTACATGGAAACATAATTTAATGTCACATCCTGATTAAATTATTTTTTTAAAAAAAGAATCGCAAGGAAGTTTCACAATCCTAGTGAGGGAACTGAAGCCTAATTAAGATTGGAAAGTCAAATTATTAGAGTTTCAGCTATCTTCTTATCCTCCTAAACCAAACCATTATTTATTGACAGTCTAAGATAATAGAAAAGATAAAGGGCAAAATGTCCCAAAGTTTTTTTTTGTTTTTTTGTTTTTTCTTCTTCTTCTTCTTTCATTTCTACTATTTACTTTATGTGTTTTTTTTCCCATAAGTTACAATTATTCTGGTCATCAAAGTTTTTCCTTAAAAAACCTAACAATGCCTAACTTGAGTGATTCACAGACTTATATGAAAATTGAAATCATGTATATGTTAGAATGTTATGGAACTTAAAATTACATATCTATGGAAAAACTTTATTATGATAATTTTATATTAAAAAATCAGTCACTTAGAAGAAAATGTTAAACTTTAATTACAATGATACTCATTTTCTGTACCGAGTTGTCAGGAGGTATATGTTGGAAACCAGGTTGGCACCACCATCAGAGCTGAGAATGATGACAATAGAAGTCTTCATTGTAGTGAGGTACCAAGAATTGAGGAAATTATTTTCTTCCATGTATCTTACTCTGCAACAATTTTTTCTTATTTTTTTAAAATATAGCAAAACACACAAGAAAATACAACAATACACTGAACTCTCACATTCTCACGGCTTGTCTTCCTACATTTATTTCAGTTCAGAGTACACTTTGTATGTATCTCTTCATTTGTTAGTTCTGAAACAGTACCCTATTTCTTATATTTGTTTTAAACATCTCCAATACTGAATATTGTAGAAGCCTATTTGCCAGAAAGATAGCACTTGAGCTGAATGAAAATAATCTATTCCGTTCTGACATACATTCTGACCTCAAGTTTTATGCTTCATGGCTCATTTCCAAGGTTAAGTGAACTGGATTTTCAGGATCAATTCTGCAGTCAATTGAATTAACATTTTTAAGACTGTTTTATTATACAAGTGACTCTTACATAAGCAAAAACATTTCAAAAGTGGTTTTAATTCTTTTTAATGTAATTGTAATGGAATTTCATAAACATAACAGTTATAGTTTCATTGAAAGTAATACTGTGTGTTTTACTAATGTGAATTGTTCATTCCTCTAAATTTCTGAAAAAAAATTCTGAAATCTCTACTAAAGAGAACCTTTACAAATGTGCATTTTTTTCTCAGTATGCTCATATAATTTAATTGTAGAGGTTGGATCTAATTTAAAAGTCATTTACTTTACTTCAACACTTAGCCTCAAATTGTGTGTGTTCCTGCATATGTGTATGTATGTGTGTGCATGCTCTCTCTCTGTCTATATGTATACACACACACACATATGCACACATAATTCAAAGACAAATACATAATATATATTATATATAAGTTGTGTAGTGAGTTGTTTTTCCTTTTCCTTTTATTTTTGGACATGTAAAATTACTGCATGTAAAATGAAATTGGTATATAGTTATCTAATGTTTTAAAACTTGATTGTTTGTAAAGTATTGGTCATATACAATATACAACATATTCCAGATCTTGAAATACAAAAACATAGTGTTTATACTCACAAAAATAGAACACGAAGCTGTAGGGTACTGAATCATATAATTTTTTCCAGCTTATAAAAATATAAACTATTACCATAATTATATTCATTAATAAAATGAAAATGCAAGTTTAAGTTTTTGAATGAAAGTATGCTGTACTTCTCAACATTCTCATTAGTTACATAGTTATTAATATATTTGTTTCTAGTGTCTGTTCACATGAGCATAAAATAACCAGATAACTAAGAGCTAAAGTTGAGAAGAGAGCTTATTAACATTCATCTTGGCATCACTGACAAAAAGTAGTATCTATTGTATATTATTTTTTAGTTTCCTAGAGCTTCTTCATTCATGAGATTAAGATGAACTATTGTAAGATATAAGAAGTGAGTTTGAGTCATCAAGAGTACATTGCATTCAGAATGGTTTTCATGTTAAGCCAGTATCATTGCATTTTAATTTTTTCAAGTGTATAAATTATTAATTACACATATGTCACTGTGACTTTAAAAAGTATTGTATTCTCTAGAACTTCATTTTCTTTATCTACTCTGGATGCCTGGAAGACCACTTAACTTATACTCATTATTGTCTTTTTATTTTCTCTATTCTGGTGTTTGGTGTTCAGCAATGAGGTTGGGATTATCTAAAGGCAGGCCTTTGTCTTCTACTCTGTCATCATCATAAGTAGGAAAGATTTGTTCTTTATTTATAATCCCATTCACATATGGATATCAATTCATATAAATAGTTGAATTAGGTTGGGTTAAACTTCACTCTTCTAAGATCTTATAACTGTATTTGAGTGGCTTCAATTAATTATGACAATTTTCTATTTGAATATTATTTCCCAATTTAGGATACCAAATTGCATGTATTTTTCCTTAATGTATATATCTCCAAACAGAAATTCTCTGTTTACCATATAACAATAATCGACCTTTTTACATAATTCCCATTATTTCCCATAATAAAGCTCTATATTTTTATAGTGTTTTACAGTTTACACAGTCTTTCACTTAATCATTCACAAGCCTCTGAAACAGGATAGTAGTTAACTCAATTTTAATCATGAAGCTATAAAAGTTCAGATAATGAGAATGGCATCGAGGGCACAGCAAAAATGTGGCGAAACTGAGCTTCTGACCTAGATATTATAACCACAGACCAGAGGTAATTTCTGGTATACCACACTGACACCAATACCCAGTAACATTTCATAACAAATAATTCACACTCTATATTCTGTGTTAACAATGAGATTAAATCTACACAATAATATGTGACAATTTCTCAAATAATTCAGCTAAATGTTCTTTCCTTAGCTACTGAAATCCTTATCCTAATATAAATTAAATGGTTACAGCAAATAAGATATTTCTCCTTTCATTCAGTACCATATTTTCTAGTCTTATTGCCTAACAGTCACTTGGCAAGTGACAACAATATGCCAGCATTTACCAGGCAGTATGAGACTCTTATTTTTACATTGCTTCAGATACATCTCTCAAGGTTCCCAATCACACACATAAAAACACACACACACGGACACATCCTTTTCAGTTAAATTCTGAGCCAGTAGAAGTTAGCATAATAATGAAAAAGTGTCAGAATGCAACACACACTGCCTGCCTTGATTTGCTTGAAAAGTTTTACCCACAGAATCATACGTTACAGTATCCACCAAATCACAGCCTTAAACATCTCCCATGTTTCTTAAGGTCTTATCCCACTCTTCTGAAATCATTTCAATTATATTTAAAATGCAAATGCTATTATTCCTTTCTTGTTCTTTATTATATCCAGCCAACTAACATGATTGTATTAGCTTTCATTGCCAACTTTCATACACCATCATATATACACACAATATACATTATTCATAATTAAAAAATAAACATACACTAACATAAAATAAATTGGTTTATCTATTAGTTGTCATATATATTTCACCTGCCTCCAGGCATCGTTGACCAGAAAGAGTTAAAAAATAAGTTGAAGCTTTCATCAACTTTAATTTGATTAGGTCAACTGTAAATAAAACTTTAAATGGTGACTTGGAAAATAATTAGGGTTATTATTAGAACAGTTTGTAAGCGAATATATGTTAAATTGAAAATCTGAAGATTAATATTTACAGCTAGTGCTTTAAAACTTTAACATGTTTAAACTAAATCATTTAGCTTCTTGCAGTGTGTTTAGCTTAGTTTATTTTAAGCTCCTGTAGATTTTATATTTCAATATAAATGCTAACACTATTTGCATTTGCATTTCTTGGGCATGTGGGTCATATCACAAATATCATTCCTACATTGTGTAACTATGCCGTTGACATGAAAATAATTGCCTATGTCTGTATCATCCAATGTAGTAAATGTAATTGTGCATCAAGATAAAATAATTTAAAACATCCTCAGAGCGCAGAGTGAAAAGGCAGCTACCATCACTTAACCACTACTACCTCCTGCATGTATCTTGTAGACAACTAATCTCAATTGTAGTCATAAGCGAAACTTCCTGGCAAATCAAGATATTTACCAGATCCCCGATCTGGTGATTGCCTGTAGAAAAATCTACTTATTGCCTGTAAATTACTACCTAATTTTTTCTTGATTTTGTTCCTTTAGTTGACTGATCTAGGAATATTTCTTTGAGAGACTAATTTGTGAATTGAGATTGATAATTTAGGTTTGATCTCCAGAAATCCATTTTCTTAAGATTTGATTTTTATATTTTTATGCTGATTTTAAACAATGCAATGGTGACATTTTAGATTAAGGGCTTGGGTGTATTTCCTTGACATAGACAGTAACAAGTAAAATGCATCTGATTTTTCAATAAATTAAACTGTTCAAAATGGGCATAATTTGGCACACCCTGAGTTTCTATTGATGCTCCTATATGGACAAGCGGAAAATATTTAAATATATTGACTTCCTGAACTATTATCTCTACTTAAAATTTAGCCATTGTTTTCCATAAAGAAGTGAATCCTCTCCCTGTCTACAAGTAGCTCCAAGGATTTCACGTCAGGAAATCACTACCATATGCATTGATATTTAGTAGTAAAATATAGCATAAATTCCTTTCATGTCATTATTTTAAATCATATAAATTCATAACATATTTACAATTATCACATGTCCTTTTATAAAATAATTTAAGCAGTAGAGTGCTGGTAAATGTTTAACAACTTGTTCTCCAGAGAAAAGGGTAGTGTTTGCTAATTACTGTTGTGGTCGAAATAATCCCACCAAGGCTGACATCAACATACCAAAATGATATCACTGTACCTGGAGTTGGGAAGAGATATGCATAATTAGTTCTTGTGAGCTCATTCTAGTTGGTTTCAGTATAATACTGAATTTAAGCAACTTGATAATATATATTTATTTAAATGATTTTTGGAGAATTTTCCAAATAGATTTAATATTAATTTTATCAATCAACTCTTCAATCTCTGTTTTTAAAACAAAGCATATATCTCAAGTATTGTCAGTCATCATATATAGCATTAGTTTTCAGAATAAAAAAGAAAACTAAAATAAGCAACGGCAGAACATTTACTACTCTTACAATTAAGCTTAGACGACTTCATGTAAACACTACCCATTTTAGGAACATTCTTCCAGCCATCTTAAGAAATTTTTTTAAATTAAAAAAAACCACTGAATCAAATTTAATACTGCATTGATATAATCATCTGCACATAAATAGCAATTGGGTATATGCAATAATTTTAAATTATTATTTAAATGTGAACCTTTCTTTTTCCAATCTATCACTGGTAAACATTTGAAAAAATTAATGAGAAAAAACACACATTTTAAAAGCAGAAAAAGAAGGGTGAATGATATGTGTTCCTTTTCTAAAATACATCCACACCTCCGTTTAGTGATATGTGCAACAATCAGCAGTTTTGACAACATAATCCAAATGTACTAAACTATTTCATCTTCTTGCAGACAACAACGGGATTATTACAAACTGTATTCTCAGCACCTTGCTGATTTAACATCTATGTAATTCCTGCACCACATTCTGATTTTATTAAACTGGTCAAATACACTGTTTTTTTTTTCTTAATTTGAAAAACTTGCATGTGTGATTAAAAGTTATGAACAGTATATTTCACTCTGTTATAATTTTTTAAAATATATATGCATATTAATACAGCAAGAAGCATATCTATATAGTTATAAAACAATGTTTACAAAACTTTATTCAAATTAAAGAACTGTTTGCAGGTAATCAAATTTATTGGATTATCTATTTTTATGAAGCTGAAGGTCACTTTTACATACTTCATTTCTAAAGTTGGGCTGCAAGTTTACAGAATCCGACGTAGTTCTTTGTGTAATCAACATATTAATATTCTAATTTCACTGTCTGCCTTTCAAAAAGCACTTTTAGAACATGATTCTCTATACAGTGTTTACTATCTGTAAATGTATTAGGAACCCAACAATGAATTATTTTCAAAAGAGAAAGGAAGGAAAATAATAAATCCATTGTTACTTGAATATATATGCACATTAGGCTAGTATTAACCTAGGAAAAATAATAGGTAGAAATATCATTTTGGTCATGAAAGTCATACTCTAAGAAGCTCATCTCAGACTTAAACAATATGATGACTTGCAATTGCCTTCCTTCCTTTGACAAATCTAAACCACATAGAAATCATACATTGCTTGGTTAATTCTTGAGGGACATATTTGCATCAGAATTTAAAGATGGATTTTAATCTTTATAACATTATATTGTTTAAGATTTTTAAGAAATCAGTATTTTACTCAATATGTTTGCAACAAGAAAGGCTGGGTTCTTGAAAGTCTTTGGAGCATGTAGAACTCATGACCTTGAAAAATAATTCTTGCATCAAAGAAAATCTCAATTCGCTCTGAAGTCTTTCTAAAATACAAATATTTTATTCCAATGTTTTGACATTCTAATGGCTCAGAAGAACAATTTATATGTCCTTGTAGCTGTGCTCCTCCTTGAGATGTGAACTGCAACAGGGCTCAATTGCTTTACTATTATTTCTCCATTTCCATGCTTCATTTCCTTCATGTAGCTCGGGCTGGAGAAAAATCAGCATGTTCTGATGAGTTTAATACTATGAGGCAGTATGATGGACCTGAATTTAGTGGAGATTGGTGCTCCAAAATAAATACAACACCATGTGTCAAATAAAAAAGAAAATATATTCTCCTGTATGAATCAGAAGAGAGAATAAAAATCAATGAATAGACAGCAACTTTTTTTTTTTTTTATCATACCTACACAAGCATCTCAAAACTATCACAAACTTTAAAAATTATTTACCTTTTTCTTATTTGGAACACTTCATAATTTATTGGATAAACAATGGTTTATATTGCCTTAAACTAAATTTTACTGGCTTTTGTGGCAGGGTTTTCAGTTAGGAAGGAATTTCTGAGAATTTATATATTGCTAAATAAAATATTTCTGGTAGTCAAGAGCAACATAATTCTGTTGGATTCAATAATATAGTAAGCTCTAAGCATCTCTGTAAATTAAATTTGTCCCAAGTTTTGATATGCAAGAAGTTCCAGGGCTTTTCAATAGCTCATCATGTTCTCTTCCTCTCAATGACAGTACCATGAAGGTATGTACAGGGCATCTTTGACTCACTGACAACACAGGGCACTACTTTCTCATAGAGGTTTGGTGCCTTTGCAGGTAGATGAGAGTTGCTATCTATTCACAAACCACTGAGCATTTCTTTTTATCAAAAAACCTTCAAACGCTCAGAGTCTGTGGTCAGTGCAGTCCCTTAGATAAGTCTAATGAAGATATGCCTCACCAAGGCAGAAACCTAAACAATTAAAAATGGAGAAATATTTACAACCATCTCTCTCCAGCAAGTGGAGTTCTTGTTTTCTGTATGTAGTGGTTTATTTTATTTCATTTCATTTTATTTTTTGCTGTTACTTTTTCTTCAGTACATTTCAAATTAAGGTTCCAAGGCTATGAGTACAAACTCTCTTGGCCAGTCCCATACATGTCCGCGAGTCGTTTAAAGCGAGGTCCCCAGTCACTTAGGTAGTCATAGTTCTGATCAGAGTTTGAGCTGATGGAATCTAAAGAGCTGAGTGACTCAGCAACTGAGCCATTTCCTTCGAAAGCATATGTCTGCAGGGAGTCATAAGGAGGAGCACCAGGATCAACATCGGCTTCTTTTAATCTTTCCCAAATAAATTCCCTAAAGATGACATTATCTGGGATGCTTTTAAAAGCTGGTCGACTCAGGAACTGAATTTCTGGAGTCACATCCCTCCGGGTCTTGGTGTCTCGGATGACGTTGAGGTTTCTCAGTGCAGCCATGTCAAAGGCTTCCGTGTCCTCTTCTCCCCCGCCCTCGTCATCGTATCTCACAATATTTTCTCTGATGTCTCTTTCTTCGTCAAAAATGAGGGGCTCTTTTTTCCGTCTTCTCATGGTGACGATAAGGAGGATCAACACTGAAACAATGAGACAGGAAGAGAAAGTTTCAGTAAACTCACCCATTGCCCCACGTCATGGTAAAATTAGGCCCAGGAGACTGAGTTATAGGTTTTCTTCCCTTTAAAGAGAAATGAATTGGCCACCTATTTCCATGAGGATTCACAGCGGTAGATGTGCTAAAATTGCTAAAATGGCTTTAAAATAGAACACTTTCATACATCAAGGAACCCTTTTTCACACCTGTTCAGAACTGATGTCTTCCTCTTTAACGTAACCTCCAATGTATTTGATAGAAGAAATTGAAGGGCCAGTTCATAATAAACATAATCATTTCAAAGCCAGGAAACACAAAGGGATTTTTTTGAACTCCTTAATTGCTGGAAAGGCAAATTGAAATTCATAAATGTTTTGTGTCTAATTTAACAACTGCAATTTCAGAAAGAAATGGATTATAGCATTCAGTCAGGTTCTTTGAAGAAATGCCTACTCCTTCTCTGTGAAAGTCAACTGTTAAATAAAATCCAGCATGTCAGGCCATTTACAAAGATTAAAAGCTTCTCTATAATAAATTGAGTCCCACTTTCATGTATAACATACTGAACTTGGTCTTTATCCATTATACCTACAGACAGAATACAAGCTGTGAGATTTTCAGCAACTGTCCAAGCTAAATTTAAGAAATGAATCACCCCTTTAATGTTAGGAACATTAGGAATTTATCTTCCTATATCAAAACTAATAATTAAATCTTAAAGCAGGAGGTTGCACTGTAAAACAAGTAAGAACAACTACACTGGCTATATGGGGGACTTAAACAAACAATGTATTCTGTGCATTTTTCACTAGCATACACAAATAAGGTAAGTGCTCTGGCCTCCGACTAACTGCATGCTCCTTGATTTGGGAATACATTTAATTTCACTGCTACTTCAACTAAACTACAATGAAATAAAAAGGGTATTCTTGAATTTTGGAATTTAAAAATATGTAAAGCAATGAAGTACCTTTATTCATCTACAAAATACCTTTTAACAATTTATATTGCATCAGCTTAAGATTTTTTTCTGGAAAGTCGGAACAGCCCAAAACGTATATTATATGGATTATCGTTTTGGGTACGTTATTGTCATCATATTTTTAAAAGCGGGCATGAAATATTTTTAAAGTATCTTGTAAACTTTTTACTCTGGCATTAGGAACACTTTGGAAAATAAAAATATAAAACCAAAAAGGGTATCAATGTGTTTAACTGCAGTGTACTTAACTGCAGTAACTAGAGGTGAGGTATACTCCGTCCCCCACCTCAGTGTACTTTCCAAAACCAAAAGACTGAGCACTTATCTAATTTTAAATAAAATGAATTCATCTTCAATAAAAATATATGCTTTCTTAAATGTCTGTCAGCTATCTGTGTTAACATCATCAACAGGAATGTGACTGATGAACATACTGTACTGGTGATCTGTGGAAATAGTTGTGAAAACAATTTTTTGTGTGTGTGGCACTTTTTCCTTATCTTTCCCACTGGATCCTACTGTACTGCTCTTCTCATAAGCTTTACACTTTAAGGATGACCTACAGTTCAGAAACTGATACATTTCTGAGCTTTTCTGGCCACCTTCTCATGCTGCATTGGCACAGATATGCCTGCTCTCTTTTTGCTCCTGTTTACTTCATTTAGATATTTTAAACCAGCTTCACCAAGAGGGCATATAGGTATTAGGTTGATGCAAAAGTAACTGGTTTTTGCAATTAATAGCAAAAATCGCAATTACTTTTGCACCAACCTAAGTTCAAAAGTTACTGCTTTTATATCTTTCGGTTCCCATAAGTAGTCTGGTATTCACCTTCCTTCCCTGTTAAGCGGATTGTCCTTTCTTGTCTACTTGGAATTAGCACTTTCACCACTCTAATGCCTTGTGGTTGTCAAGGTACACACCAGAATGCTACAACAGGAGCTGCAGCTTTGGTGTCAGAAAGGCCTTGTCCAACCTTCCTACACATTAGCTGTGTGATGTTGGGATAAGTAACTTTCAAACTAACTGAAATTAGCAATATATGATAATAATAGTCCACATCAATCTTCACAGTGTGGACTGAAGAGATAAAGAACATTGGAAATAACATAAGTAGAGTTAGCAGAATCCCAGTTACTTGTCAGTGTGCAACAGAGCAGTTTGTTTCTAAGGTAACAAGCAACATAGAAAGTGTACCATATATGGCTAGGCATATGTACCAAAGATAAATGGGAAATAGGAAAGGCAGTGTCATGAGAAATGAAGGTCTGCACACAGGATATATTATTTAACACTCACAACAATTCTCTGGGGTAGGTGTTTTCCCATTTGATGGTTGTCTTAGACACATAAAATAACTGTCTAAATGTAATTAAATGCAGTAGTGAGTGGTGAGGCATACTCCATCTCAGTCTGTCTTCAAAACCCTCATGCTGTTTCTAACACTGTATGTGTAGTACTTTCATAGAAGGTGATTAAAAAACAAAGGCTAAGGGTGACAAGTATGAAACCTCAAAAGGTAATTGCTTGCTCAAGAAAGACAACAATTTTAAAAATACATGGATGAAAAAATAATTATGTTATATTTATATACAACTTTAGTTTCTGAAATTTTTTACATAGTTCCCCCAAAATGAAAGTAACTGCAGTAGAAAGAAAGTAGAACCCAGTAGAACTTGTTAGTGAGAAATCAAATAAAGGAAAGCAAGGAATGAAGAGGGATGTTGAGAGAAAATAGTGATGGGATGCACAGATGGAGGCAGGTAGAAATAAGACATCTGTTACGCATATTGAACAGCAAAATTAAGGAGGAGAAAGGTCCAATTGAGAACAAAAGGATGTAAGAAACGAATGAGTATGAGAGTCAGTAAGGGTATAAACAGGGTAAGAATTACATAATAATTAGATGCTCTTTTAATTTAAATCAATGTCTAAGTAGACAAAAACATTTCAAAATTATCAATTCTTTAATTATAATAAATGTTGTCATAAATATATACCTATATATAGTATATATCAATTATTTCTTATATTTGATTGTAAATGTATTTCATGCTACTGATAAACTTGACTTTTGATTCTCAAATCTTCAAAGTAAAACTCTAAAGTACCTGTGGGTATATCAGCCCTAAGGTACAATACACATCAAGGATATTAATGTCTTATGCAGTTCGCTTTATTTCCCAACTTTGTCCAAGGCAAAGAAAAACATGGTATTTTGGAAGGTCAGATAATTTAACATTTGAATGACCTCGGAAAGTATTAATTTCTAACTATGTAAGTGCATATAAAAAATAGAATTTAATGTTTATATAGAACAAGAATTAACTGTTCTTCATAGACTATGGTGTTAATCACTGTATTAAGAAGAATACTTTGCCTAAATAAGCATAAGATTATATATTTTAAGAGGTTTTATCATTTCTCTTTTCTGTCATATGACCTCTACTTTTGAGTGGAAATAGAAGAAAAGATTTAGTTCTAGCTGAAATCTAGTCATATTTGACACTTAGATTGTTCTGGTTGTTCAGGAATTTACATATCTGTTTAACAAAAATATGTTAACCATTTATGATATGCACTAGGTATTGTAGTGTAATGTTGCACATAGAAGCAGACATGTAACATTTACTCATGGACCTTACAATTCATTGGGACCAATAGATACTGATTCAAATATTAAAATAAATGAACGCAGAAGTGGAATTGTAATAATTGTTCCAAAAGAGGGAAATGTGATCTTAAAAGAAATATACTAGGGGAAATAGATGCAGACAAAAAAGACTTAACTGCTGATAACTGGAGGCTGAGGGTAGGGACGGGAAGGAGATGTGATATGGAGGAACATGCCTGGTACGGTGACGACAGTGAGCAGATATTTGAGGCCAACGTGGCTGGAGGGCAAAGAAAGAGGTGAGGTAAGGGTGGAGCTGTAGGGATGAGTCAGACCCTACAGGCCCAAGAACAAACATATCTTAAGGACTGCATGATATAATCAGATTGTTTCAAAAATAAAAAATAAAAAACATTCTTACTGGACCAAGGAGAGGAAGATAATAAGTTAGAGTGCTATTACAGCAGTAAAAGCACGATGCAGGCCTACATTTCTGGTTTTGGAATTCAGTCTTACAACATTCAATTCAGCATTTTCTGAGCATCCTAGCAGATAGGAAATAGTGCTACTTGCACTTGGCAAAAGCATATCAAGAGAGGGTTCCTACAAGAAAGCAGTTCCAACACTGCAGACTGTATATTCACAGATAAATATAGTATGAACCTTAGTGCAATTCATTGTAAGAAGATACAGACATGCATAGGTGCAGAGAAATATGCAGAAAAGAGAATTACAAGAATAAAATTATATAAAATTACAACACCCTACTGTGAACTATATTACAAATTTTGATGTAATTCTTTATACTCTTTTGAACTAATGTGTTGTTAACTTTATTTTTGTTTTATTTTTAGTTTTTGGAGACAGAGTCTCACTTTGTCACCCAAGCTGAGGTGCAGCGGAAGGATCTTGGCTCACTGCATCCTCGATCTCCTGGGCTCAAGCAATATTCCTGCCTCAGCACCTCCAAGTAGCTGAGACTACAGGCGTGCACCACCACACATGGATATTTTTTGTACAGACAGGGTTTCACCATATTGCCCAGGCTGGTCTCAAACTCCTTGAGCTCAAAAGACTTTTGCCATTTTGCCCAGGCTGGTCTTGAGCTCCTTGAGCTCAAGCGATCCTCCTGCCTTGGCCTCCCAAAGTGTTAGGATTAAAGGTGTAAGCCACCATGCCCAGCCTTTTGTCAGTTTTAAATTAGTTTTAGTTGTCCAGCAATTGGATAGAATCATTCTCTCAAAACCAAGATAAATAAAAGGAAGGGAATATGGAGAAAAATATTGATGTACAAACACACACCATACTACAAATCAGTGGGCACCTTCATTCTCAGCTGTACTGTGATCTTTGGCAGATGTCCATGTGCACAGTAAAGTGGAGCATGATTTCTACTGGACTATCGTCAAGTCCTATGGTCCTAACCAATCTTCCCACTTGATGATAACCATGGACTTAATGGTCTCTACAATTAAGCATCCCTTCTTTCCAATGAATGTATTCTATTAGGAACTGTCATATCCTCTTAAAGATGGCAGACACTTTAGAAGTCACCTAGATTTGCTGTACAGCAGGGATGCCCAATCTTTTGGCTTCCCTTGCCCACACTGCAAGAAGAATTGTCTTGGGCCACACATAAAATACCCTAAAACTAATGATAGCTGATGACCTAAAAAAATTGCAAAAATATTTCCTAATATATTAAGAAAGTGTACGAATTTGTATTAGGCCAAATTCAACGCCGTCCTGGGCCACATGTGGCCCGCGGGCCTCAGGTTGAACAAGTTTGCTCCACAGGCACGTGTAGTGTTCAGCTTGTCTTGAGTTCAAAACCTCATTATCATCCTGAGTCCCCTACTCTGGATGTTCTGTGTCTGGAAATGTCAGAATTCTCAATATTCAGTTTTGGCACCCAGAACTAGCAGACTTCTGCCGATGAGATCTGATCATCACAAAATGATACCATTGCTAAATAAGGCTATATATATACACACACCCACATACACATACACATACATATATAGTTATAAATATATATACCCTTTATATATATGCCTATATATGTATATACATATAAAATAAATATATTTAAAATTTTTAATTTGTATGTAATTAGGGAGTAGAAGTGCAGACTTTTTACATGCATTTATTTGCAGTGGTGAAGTCTGTACATTACCCAAATAGTGAACATTGTACTCAACCGGTAGTTTTTCAACCCTTTCTCCCCGCCAACTCTCCCACCTTTTGTAGTTTCCAATGTCTGTTATTCCACCGTGTTATATCCATGTGTACCCATAGTTTAGTTCCCACTTATAAATGACAACATTGAAGAACAGGACAGCTATAATCAATTTAATGATTAGTGTACCTATACGGTATACTTGAAAAATTATCTAATCAAAATAAAAAATCTGCCAGCACAATCTGTATACTATTTCAATAATTTATTTTAAACAATCATCCACATTGACATGCAAGTATAACTTAGCCTTCCAATAACTTTCTATTTTGCATTTGGCTTTCTAAGGCTACTGATATTAAAGAGAAAGTAACTCCACTAATGTATTTTTTTTTAACATATTTAAAATGTTGAATCTGGTATCCTTTTAAAATCACTCAGTCATGTAAATTACATCCCACTAGGTTTTTACCTAGCCTAAAACTCTGTAAAAAAAGTTTTTAAAAAACCAAATCACATAAATTTATATTTGTATCTGTTAAATATCACTTTCTTAAGTTTGATCCATTGTTTAGTGGCCACTCCCACAGGTTTAAAGCCTAAATTCCATTTAATTCAATAATATTTTTAATGAGTACTAATTGCTAAGACTGTAAGCCATGTGAAGGGCAGTGACTTTGCTTTCTACAGATTTACCTTAAGCACAAAGAATAATACATGATAGTAAGTATGTGCTCAATAAATATTTGTTAAATGGATTAATAAATTATAGGCAAGGAAATGTGACTAGAACTATGTAGACCTGTTGGACTTGCCATCAACAAGCCCAACATTTTGAATAAAAAATAAACAGTTAAATATTATAGAATGAATTAAATATATAGTAATATAAAATATGCTAGGAAAATTTGTATGGGAAAGGGATTATTTCTGCCCAGGATCCTCAGAGAAAGTCCAACATAATAGATGACATTTGAAATGTGACTTGAGAGATGAGTAAGTCTTTACCAAAAACACCATAATCTATATGGTCTCTTATGAACAATCATCATTTCTAATTAGCCATAAAATAGTCCTTTAAATTTTCATTGTCTACCATAGTTGCCACTAGCTACATGTGGCTATTGAGCACTTGGAATGTGGCTATTCTTCATTGAGATACACTCTAAGTGTAAAATAAACATATGATATTCAAGACTTAAGTTTCTTTTTTAAAAAAAGTAAAATACTGTCTTAATAATCTTCATGGATTACATATTAAAATGATAATAGTTTGGTATAGTGTGTTTGAAATATATTTTTAGCATTTATTTCAATAGTTTCTTTTTACTTTTTCTAATAGAGTTACATGAAAATTTGAAATTACATATGTGTTTCACACTGATGGTTCACAATAACTTTATTTTGGACAACTGATCTAAACAAAAGACTGAAACACCAGAATAATCTAATTGCATATGGTCTTAGAGGTATTCTCATATTTATTGTCCAATGACATATTGAATAATAGGACAGCTATAATCAGTTCAATGATTAGTGTACCTATAAGGTATACCTGAAAAATAATCTAATCAAAATAAAAATTCTGTCAGCACAATCTGTATACTATTTCAATAATTTATTTTGAACAATCATCCACATTGACATGCAAGTATAACTTAGCCTTCCAATAACTTTCTATTTTGTAATTCTTCACCATGTATCGATCCTGTTGATTTACATGAAGTTTATTAAAAATCTGTCAGTTTTTTCTACTGGGCACTAATTATGCTTTAGTAATTTTTTTTCTTTTTTGTTTATTTCAAAAATTGTTTAATTCTGTTTTTTAAATTTATTTTTAATTTTTTGAGACATTTTAATTTTTTAAATTAAATTTATTTATTTATTTTAATTTTTCTCACTCTGTCACCCAGGCTGGAGTGATCATGGCTCACTGCAGCCTCAAACTCCTGGGCTCAAGCAATCCTCCTGCCTCAGCTTCCTGGGCAGCCGGGACTTTGGGTGCACGCCACCATGCCTAGCTAATTGTTTTATGTTTTGTAGAGAAAGAGGTCTCGCTTGTTGCTCAGGCTGGTCTCAAACTCTGGCTTCAAGTGATCCTCTGGCCTCGTCCTCCCAAACTGCTGGGATTACAGTCATGAGCCTCTGCTCCCAGCTTCTTTTCCTTTTAATATTGAACTGAGTTTGAATGTTGTTGGCTTCAGATGGATCACAAATAACCATGATGAAGAAACATGGTATCCTCACTCTTTTCAGGGTCAACTTGAAACTCTCTCCACTGCCTCCAGACACACTATTCCATCAGAGCTCAAACAGGGAGGACATTAAGTGGACATGGTTTCCTGAAATTTTCCAACCAACATTTATCTTCATATACCCTCAATATTATTAACTTTTATTTTATGTAAAAGTAGCCTACTCCACATTGCCACTTTCTTACATCCTGATTGCTCTCAAACCAGAGCAATCTGAGTTTTCCCTGCTATTTCCCAGGGACCAAGGCTACCAATGACTGACATTTTGCTAAATCCAATGAGCACTTTGTGACCCTTTTTTTACATGGCATGTGTGTCCTATTTGACACAGAACCTCATGGGAAGTTGTGTGGGCCAGCTCTCTTGAACTTACCCAATAGTAAACAATGCAGCTGCTTGCAGCCAGTTTAAAAGAAAAAAAAATTTTATTTTCTTATTTCAAACTATATATATATTTTTTTGTAGCCGCTCTCTTCTGAGAAGTACTTACAGTAAATATTCCTCAAGTTCCATACTTGGCTTCTTGGCTTTTCACCCCACATTCTTCCTAGGCAAGCCCAGTGAAACCCCGGGTTCAACTGCCTCTTGTATGGCAAGAGCTGATGTCTCTGACATCTAAATCTCTCATTTATCTCTTTGGATAACCAGACCGTATTTTAAAATGACTACTCCTATTTTTGATCATACAAATATATGTACTCGTCAGAATATAATAAATGTTCAAAACGGTAATTATTATCATTGTTATGATTTGTTATGACCACTTCCTTTACTGATAACAACGTTCTGTCCAATGGCTCTCATTCATACACCATTCAAAATCTGTAAGTTTAATCTCATTAACGTTCCTCTGATTTGTTTCCTATCTTGTGTTCTTTTCTCAAGTAAGAGAATACCCAAACCAGAAACTCCAAGTCACCTTTGACTCCAGCTTCTTCATTTCCTCTTTGCTTCAACTCTCCATCACCGCATGCTCCACTCAACCAATTCTTCTTACTCACTGTAACCCATGGAATACGTCTCAAGTCCCGTCCCTCAGTCCATGGCTCCTGCCTATTTAAGGACCTCATCTGCGTTGAATCCCTGTTATTGCATTTCCTGGATGTATGGAGGTAGGTGAGATCTTTTACTTCTTGCCTCAGTTTCCTGCTCTCCAAAATGAAAATCATAGTCTTTACCTCTTTGAAACCACTTCATAGTAACTTTATGAAGATTAGGTGAGTGTCTAATTGTAAAGGGCTTAAGTAGTGTGACCCACATAGGCAATATCTGTTTTTATTCAATAATAGGTCCTACATTGTGGAATTTCTACAATAAATTCATACGATTCAGTTCCAAACTTTTTGGGTCTCGCTAAAATTTGAGTCGTGTAACTCATACACAGATAAAATGTAAACTTTACCATGCTCTCACTTGTGATTTTGATGACCTCCTGTAATGTAGTTAATTTATCTGTTATCTACTCTATTCTAACTGATGGTAGAATAATGAATTATAGAGGATACTGGACCTATTCTTGAAGGGATTAAAATATGTGGATAAGGTTGCAAAATTCACTGTAGAGTACAATAAATAATATTTATGGATTAAAAATATTGTCTCTATATGTGCCTATGACAGGCCCCAATAATATACTGGTTAAGAAGACAGACAGACTTGAAGATCACTACATTGAAAAGCTTTTATATTTGAGCAAAACAAACAAACTTATATAGTTACAAGTTGTGATAAGCACTACAAAAGAAATAAATACTATGATGGAGAATAATGGTGCTTAGGACACTCCTCCTGGGGAGATAACACTGAAGCTGAGGCATTAAAGATAATCTAAACTTGACAGGTGAAGGAATGCAGCAAGAATGTTTCAGGAGGAGGGTAGCACACTTGAAAATAATGGGAAGAAACGCACTATGGGTCCTCCTACTGGGTGAGAGAAGGATCCGACAGCCTGATACCTTAGAGAGGTAAGCAGGTGGCCGAACATGCTTGCTTTGTGGACCATGATAAACATTTGGATTTCATGCAAGTGCATCTGATGCTTTTGAAATGTTTCAAGCAGAAACGTAAAATAATTTATGTCTTAAAAAGGAAAGTGATAGGAAAAATGCAGGAGTACCAGCACCATCTGGTTGTGATCAGAAAAGGATGTCATCAGAAGTGGCATTTAAGCAAAGATCTGAAGGATGAGTGGAAATCAACCTGTCATTTTGTCTGGATTTATGTGCTACGGAATCTGAGGCTCATGCAGATCCCCAGTAACACAAGGCTAAAATTTTATCTTGCGCTTAGGGACCCACTCTACCACTTTTACTTTTGCAAAGGATAACTAAAGATTCATAATTGATATGATCCAAGTGAGTGATTGAGATATCAATTGTAACATTTAACTGAATTTTAAACTGATAAATAAAATATCTCTGACATCTCTTCTGCAATATTTTGTCTATCTACCTTTAGTCATACATTCTAATTTGTTTTCTTTTTTTTTCTTTTTTTTTTTTGAGACGGAGTCTCTCGCTCAGTCGCCCAGGCTGGAGTGCAGTGGCGCGATCTCAGCTCACTGCAAGCTCCGCCTCCCGGGTTCACGCCATTCTCCTGCCTCAGCCTCCGAAGTAGCTGGGACTACAGGCGCCGCCACCTCGCCCGGCTAGTTTTTTGCATTTTTAGTAGAGACGGGGTTTCACCGTGTTAGCCAGGATGGTCTCGATCTCCTGACCTCGTGATCCGCCCGCCTCAGCCTCCCAAAGTGCTGGGATTACAGGCATGAGCCACCGCGCCCGGCCCTAATTTGTTTTCTTAAGCCATTATGTAGTTCCATGGCTATTAACCTGAAAACATCATTTAAATTCTTTTAATTTGTGACACATCCATTTTCCTGAAGAGTTAAAGAGATAGACCAAATCTCAGAAAAAATGTCCTAAAAATAGAGAGTCTTGGGAAACAGAAAAAACAGGGTCTAATGGAGATACTCCTATGGGTAACAAAAATAAGTCAAATCAATTATTCTTTTCTACAATTGAGTACATTCAAATCATTCATGCTTCATTCATCATGCATGTATGGAATGTTCTGTATGTGTCAGATCAGCATCTGATTAGCTGATATAAATAATGATAAAATAATGCTCAGTCCTTGCCTCTAAAAGCAGTCTACTGGAAGAGATGGACAAGGAGATAAACCAATGAAACAGACAAGTCAGCCATGTCAGATGCTCAAAGACTACTAGATACAAGCTGTTGTGGGGTCCTTAGGAACAGCACCCAACCTGGACTCAGAAGCCAAAGAAGTGAGCCTTGAATAAAAAAAAAAAAAAAAAAAAAAAGTGACCCACTTGTAGATTCTGGGAAGAGGTATTCCAGGCAGAAAGACAAAGCAGAATGAGTCTTAGAAAAAGCAACTGATGCAATTTGACTAAAGTATACCAAGTAAGTAGAGAAAAATAAGGTTGAACTGGATGAGAGCTGTCTGGTCCTGGAGAGTCTGTTATTTTAGTCCATAGACAATGGGGTTTCATGAAAATACAATTTTAAGCTGGGGTGTGTCAAAATCCCATTTACGTTTTAAAAGCTTACTCTGCAATACTGATGGATTGGTTCTGATAGAGAATGGTAGAGTTGCCACAATTCAAGAGGAAAAGAAAGGACCCTGGACAAATATCAGGTGCAACAATAAGAGACAGAAACAAATTGATCCAAGGCCCAACAAACTAAAGTTAACAGTATGTGTGGACTAACTGACCCTGGAGGATGCAAGTGAGAAGAGAGAGGCCTGACTGATTCCACTCAGAAAAACATATAAATGGGGTTCAATAAGAAAAAGAGGCAGACATGTAGGAAAATTGCTCAGGATTGATATTTTTATGGAGATTTCAACTCTCCAATAGAACAAGGAAGCTACACTGGTCGACCTGCTGTGATAGATCATATATGCTTAAAGGGGCCAATTCTTTCCAGGTCTCAAGAAAAGGAAAAGTTTAACTAAAAGGGATCTTTTCCCAAAACAGGTATCGCAAAATTCATTTCCTTTAAATGTGTGAGAGAGAATGATTTCACCTTAGTCTCAGTTAATATAGAAAAAAAAATTCCTGAGTACAATGAATGGTTTATGCACAAAGACAATTTGTGTATTAGATTTTGGTTGTACTGGAATATAACCTCAAATTTAACATACACCCTTCTAAATGTGTTTTCTAAAGACTGGAAGGAATTGGAAGATACTCAGAGTTAACCGGATAAATAATAAAGCCACTATGTGAAACACAGCAAAGATACTCTGCACCTAATTTGGCAGTGCCCAGGCTGTAATATCCACAGACCTATTGGCATTTCCTAGAAATGGAGGGTTCTTTCACATGGGGAAACACATATGCAAAAATACCTTATAAAGAACATTTAGGAGGCAGGCTTCCCTGTGTTTGGGTCCTGACTCTGACACTCGTTTGCCCTATAACTTTTTGTGTATTTCCTCTAAGTTGTAGTCTTCTTATATAAAATGTGGGCATAGTAATACTTGCCTAGGAAATTTGTTATGAGCATTAAATTAGATAATGCTTGTAAAGCACTTAGGCTGATGTTTAGCACATAGTACAAGCTTATGAAATGCAATTCATTTTTTATTATACTCATGCTTGTTTGAGAGAGGAACACATCTGCTACCATAAATTAGCCAGCTGTAGTCTGCACATTATTATCGCTAGGGCGGCTATGCCAATTATGTTCTATCATTATAGATTATGATGGGGATCAATTTTTTTTACATAGAGCTACCACTTTTTTTTTTCTATGCAATTTAATGTATTTTTTTCCTTCAGTAATGCTCACTATCACTTGCAAAAACAAGAAAGTATTTTTCTGTTGGAAAAAAGTCATGAATAGCCACAGTTACCGGTGACCAAATATAGTTTAGTACTTGGGAGATCAGGGAAGAAAAGTGAAAAGATGCATGACAGCTAACTGTCAAGCTGACCATCATAGACATACTGGAAGAGACTGAATCCCATGCAGTGAACAGCAAGTTTCTACAAACACCTTATTAAACCTGAGTTTATGAAGTTGGGCTGGTCTAACTAATTCCAATTGTTTCAGAAGAGCAAAGAGCTGGAAGGAATGCTACAGGACTTCAATTACTGCGACCTCGAAGTCCAAGTACAGAAACACCCAAAACTTAATATAGTAAATTCAGTGGCAGCTTTATTGTGCAAGAAACAGGTTTTATTTTTGTGTGTGCGGAGGAACAGAAAAAATTTAGCTGTAATATTTTCAGAATAGGAGTACAATATTTAATATTGAAACCATATTTTTAAACAAAACAGCTGAAATTCTTCCCCTTTATTAAAAAAATCTACTGAATAATCTAATGTCTTAGTCATTCATAGATTTTTTTTCCTTTAAAGTATTTTTAGCCTGGTAGAAGAATAACTGTGTATGTCTGTAAGTGTGAATTTAACTATGATTAAAAATGCATAATTAAATTAGTATTGATGTTACTCATGGGTTGTAATTTCTATTCAAAATTTAGAATACCAGAATATCTTGCCCTATATTGATGGACTTTTTCTGCATGAAAAATAATTGAGGCATCTAATTGATTATTTTATGATGAAATATGAGTATAGCATTAACGTATCTCATTCAAACTGTACTCACTGTAAATAAAGGAATCCCATGTTCTAAGTTTTGGATTTTTTTTTTTCATTTAGAGAATTCAGGTGCAAATAAATTAGAGAGAGAGGTGAGAGCAAGAATGAGAAATTAGAAAGCAGTTCATCCGTAAAGTTAGAAGAATACAGATAGAGATGAAGACTGACAAATACAACTTCAGGTAACATGAATTATTTCAGCAATATATAGGAGTAAACATTTTTATATTTTCAAGATGTATTTCTTGTGCAGTTTAATAAAAATCAGTGATTGAGAATAAGGAGACCTAGAATCTTATCCCATCATATCCTCTAACCGTACTCCTACAAATCTTCAAACCTACCCTATACCTCAAGTTCTCCCTCTGTAAGGTTTGGGTTAGCATCGATACCTGGGATGCCTTCCAGCATTAAACTTCCGGTAACGTCAGTGCATCCCCATCCATCATGTTACAAGTAGCTTTAATTTGTCACATCACTGGCATACAGACTTAACACGTAGTCAAGTGCTTTTATTTTTTAAGAGTCTAAAGTCCAGGTACTCTATAGTTTCATTCTTAACTGAACTTGATTTTCAAGTTGTTATTCCCATCTCCACCTCCTCACCTTGCTATTTCCTAGTAATATTTGTTCAGAAGTCTTAAAAGGTTTGAGTTACAAATCCTGGTACCTAATGCCTAGAAATGAGATTCACACCACTTTCTAAGGTGTCATAAAGAATGAATTGTGTACTAGAACTCCATTTTCATGCCAGGCTGCAGGCCTCACTTGCAACCCCTGTGAATACTTAATCTCATTGACTTCAGCACTTACTGTGTGAAAATCCAGAGTCTACAATACTGGCGACAAAACTAAAGACGTCTAAAAATTCCTGATTATCTGCTTTTAAAAACTTGGGAAATAAGACACAAAGAGACCACATTTCTGAGCTAAAATGCTAGCATTTGATGATACTGATTATTGTGTGGTCACTATAGAAATGGGAGCTGCAAGAAGAAGTCCCTTGTTCCAAACTGTATTTCAGTACAATAGACTTTGTTTTACTTAAGGTTTTGGAGACTTGAAGTAACTCTTAAAAAATGAATAAAATATAGGGCACAAAAAAATTGACCCTTAGAAGTAGAAGAGGGATTCCAAATTTGGTGTCTACTTAAGCAATATGTTCAAATTTAGCAGAAAGAGTAGCCATACTTAAATTCTGACAAAATCCCTCAAACCTTTATGCACAGACACACACACAAACACACACGCACATACTGTATATGTATACTTGTATATATCTAATAATGAAATCTAATAAATCTCTATTTCAGTGGCTTTCAGTAATAATTAGCTGATAATTTTTAATTAATTAGAATCATCAAGCAACCTAAATTGCAAAAAAAACCCCCAAATTCAAAGGTGAAAGTATTTACTAAAGTGAAGCAAGCTTCATCAGACAGCCTTAAAATAATCAAAAATCGATTCATTATTGAGGATCATTAAAATTGGGGGAATACAATCTTATTCCTTTAAGGCATAATCTAAGTTGTTTATGACAAACTGACCAAACTTAAAAAGTCTTCCACACATCATCTACTTGTCCTCTCATTATTCTTTCTGATTCTGTGCCTTCAAGCTAAAGATATTCTAAACACGGATGGAATTTTTAAATCTTCTAATGTAGGTTATTCTGCTACTATAAAATAAATATGCAATTTACATCTTTTTTATTAAGTTTTAGTTTCCAAAATTTAAATCTTTTGACTTCCCTGGGCCACACTGAAAGAAGAATACTTGTCTTAGGCCACATATAAAATAGACTAACAATAGCTGATGAGCAAAAAAAAAAAAAAAAAAAAAGCACACACAAACAGAAAACATTTCATAATGTTTTAAGAATGTTTAAGAATTTGTGTTGGGCCGCATTCAAAGCCATCTTGGGCTGCATGCGGCTCGCAGGCCACAGGTTGGACAAGTTTGTTTTAGAAGCTTCTAGACTAATAAAAAGTTGTTTGCAGTGGTTCTACCTTTTTCAAAATTTAATCCCTTAGATTCTAATTAGATTTAGCAGGTAATTACTTTCCATTTCTAAAGAAATTCTGAAAGTTTCTGCAACTGTGTCAAGTTCTATGCAAAATACAGTTTATTTTCTTTTAGATTTACTTGTTTAGCTTAAGTTACTTAAGACAATAACCTCTATTTTCATGACAGCATTTATAATGTATTAGTAAATGGGTCTTAGCTGATAATTTGCCATCAGTAACACTTAAAATTTATTGAACGTTCACTATATAGTATATTGAATGTTTACTCTGTTCTTTATATGAATTGTTTGATTTAATTCTCACAACAATCTTATGAATCTAGTTTGGTTATTTTTCACTTTTAAGTTAATTAACCAGCTACTGAAGGATTAACATTAACCTTGGGAAGAAGGAGTGCATGTTGGAGGCAGAAGTAAAAGCTCAGTTTACCTAAATCCACAAATCTAGTTTTTAAACATTATACAATGGTGACTATCATTGTAAATGCTGTTATATAAAAATGTCATAAGTGGATTCACTAATTCTATTAAAACCCAAGAAAACACAGAGTATAGTTTCAGGTAACATATTAAGTGCTTGTTGTCTGTGTTACAGGCAGTTACATTGAGAAGAAAAATGTTGCTTTGGAATGAACCCATTACCCAACGTCCACATTAGACGTTTCCCAGTTTTTAAAAGGATGCTGTAAAATTTGAGTTCCTGCAAGCATGAGTTATAAATTCAATTTAACCGAGTAATAAAGTAATCATAGAAATGTACAATTAAATGTGCTAGTATTTAATACTTTAAAAGTATAACATTTGCATTGCTGAAATTGTAATCATTTCAAATTTGCAAATTATTTAAGAAAGCCATCTTATTTTCTTTAAAAAATAGAATATAAAGCCATAATTTCTAAAATAAGCATATTATCAAAACAATATAGAAAATGTATTGTCCAGTCTAGTGTATCTCCTCTGTCGAGTGCTCTAAAGCAAAGAACCGGGATAAGATAGATTATTTTAAATCTTAAAAAACATTAATTTAAAGCATAAGCCATTTATCTTCACTGTTGTTTTGAAAATGAAATTGATAGAACTTTTGTCTGAGTTATACTTTAAATATACCACTGGAAAGTGTGGCCAACAATTGTATTACTTAGTGAGCAAAACACCATCCAGGCCAGGAGCGACGGCTCACTCCTGTAATCCTAGCACTTTGGGAGGCCAATGCGGGTGAATCACCTGAGGTCAGGAGTTCAAGATCAGCCTGCCCAACATGGTGAAACCCCATCTCTACTAAAAATACAAAAGTTAGCTGGGTGTGGTGGTGCACCCCTGTAATCCCAGCTACTCAGGAGGCCGAGGTGGGAGAACTGCTTAAACCTGAGGGGCAGAGGCTGCAGTGATCCGAGATCCTGCTACTGCACTCCAGCTTGGGCAACAGAGTGAGACCCCATCTCAAAGAAAAACAAAACAAAACAAACACCATCTAGTAGAATGTCTGCATATGTTCACCAAATGGAGAAGAAAATAGGCAAGTCGTGACACATGGTTATTGTGAGAGCTCTTTCAGAGCAAGCCCTGGAAACAGTACCTACCCAATAATGTCAAGACACAGGCGAGTATTGCTATCAGGGCTCCTGTACTGAGGCCAGCTGGTAAGACATAGGCCTCTGCATTGCAGGTCTGGGCTACACCGTCGGCATCACAGTCACACACGCGGATGGTGAGGGTGTTGGTGCTGCTAAGTGAAGGAGATCCACTGTCCACAATGAAAATTGGCAGATAGTAAACCGATTGTTCTTGTCTCCGGAAGCCGTTTCTCCTGGTCAATATTGAGGCTGTATTGTCTAGGATAACGAAAGCAAATGTGTAACACAAGATTTCTGATGGAATCAGTCTTCCCAAACTTTATTTAAGTCACTCTGTTTTCTTTGATGCCTTAATTAGGGAAATCTCTAGAGTTGCAGATTTATTTCAACCATTTTCTTTGAGTTCTCTGGGACAGGGGGACATTTCCAGTTTAATACATTATAAGATACTTATGTTATTCTACACAGTATAACAAAATAAATAGTTATAAAGTAAAACAAAATACAAAAATGTTTATGCATCACTTATTACATTAATTGCAACTTTATAAAAACTACACCTTTTTACTTATCTTAGATTTTACACCATAAACTTATAGAAAGGATGGTACATATTAACAGCTTAAATATTTTGCAGCATCATCATATAGTACAGATAAAATTTTCAATCTATCCTTTTTTTTACAGGTTTCAAGACCAATATTTAAAAAGGGTAAAATCAGCTATTTTAACTTTATTTAAATTGAATATACAGGGGTATTCAGAATAATTTTATTGTAAAATTTTAAAAATTCTATATTCGTATTTATAGCTACTCTATGTGTATAAACATTTTGTCAGTGATAAAACAGGCCATTTATATTCAATTTGTATTCAATATTTGATTTCATCTAAGCAATTATACTAATATAAACTTTAAAAAAGTGATCAATAAGTCTTTATAACATGTGTGATTTATATATAAAAAATACGTTTTGTCTTCGTTAGCAGTTTTCCAAATAACTTGTCTTAATTAAATAATTAGAGTATTTATGAGATTTTAAAAATTAAGAGCTATTAATAAAAATATAAAGGAAAAGAAGAAAAATCAGGATCAGAGTTTCATGCAGTGTGCTTTTATATATTTTTCTCTCTTCCAAATTGTCAAAAAGATTTATTCAATGATAGCATGAAAAAATTAATGGTACTCTAGTGAAACAGCAAGATGAAATCTGTCTCAAACAGCACAAAACAGCAAGCTCATATTAGACTGCAGAAAATGTATTACATGCAATTATAGAAGAGACAGTAATAAAACGATTTGATTTTCAGATTCCATCTGGTAGATTTTTATGTAAACAAATCTTTTATTTTAAAATGTATGAATTCGAGAAGGTATTCAATAAAAAATTAAGCTAGAGTTGTTGAAGGATATGGTTTTCAGTAAGTTCCTGTACATTTCACAATAGCATGCAGGCTTATGCCTTTGCCTCCTACCAATTCAGATGTCAGATGCATTTATGACTTGATACAAAAAGTTTTAGAAAGTTGATTTGTAATCTAACATGACTGATATCAAAATGACACACACACACACACACACACACACAATTGAGGAACACAAGCTGAAATGCCTAAAAAGTGAGAATATGACTCTATATTCAGAAAAGCGATCCTATGGAAGACTTCTTAAGAACTGACTTTCTTTGTATTCATATGTTTTCCTTCAAGTTACAGTCAAGGGAGTTCTGGGCCTAAAGTAGGTAATTTTTCAATTGTGTGGCAATGTGGATGTCCTATAGATGCAGACATTTTAGTGCACGTGCTGTACAGCAATCATGGTGGTATTGGATGATGACACATGGGCGATATATTCACATTCTCCTTGTGAAGGTCATAAATTCCCTTCTCTGCATTTGTACCAGATGAATCTAAATGCTGAGAATTACCCTTCTCAACTATGTTTAAGTCAGTGAGTCTGGAGTTACCCATGTAGAGAATGCTCTACCTTTTATATTACTAAAGGGACACAATAGTGTTCTCATTGAGTAGGAAATAAGATCAGGAAAAATTATTATTTTCGGATTGAATTTTTGAGGCCTAGGTTGCACTAAATAAGGTGATGGTCTCAGGCAAAAGTTCTTGTCCACCTTTTGGTAGTAAGTGTGTTTTAAACAACCCAGTACTGACTAGCAAATCCACTTCTGTATTTTTCCCTAAAACCAGATTTACATAAACAATATAAATTTTTAAAAATAGGTATTTTCCATGTTGTTGGGGGGTACTATTCACCCTCTACATCAGTTTCAAATGCTCTCCTTCCTCTAAAATAAATATCTTGAATAAAAACTCATTCAAATATATAATTCAAAATTAGACAATGATAGCAGGTCTTTGTGCTTTAAATTCTCATAATTGTCAATATATAATATTATGCAAAACTAAAATCTACTTATCGGTATTTGTAAGTGTTTTTTTACTATAATGATATTTAGGAAACCGCTAAGACTGTTTACCTTTGAAGCAGAGAAATACAATCTGACATGAGAGAGTCATTTTGTTATTTTTAATATTTCTTAGCTCATAAATATGTCATTATTTTATTATTATTTGCATGAATTACATTTGCATTTATGTAAAAATAAAAGAGTAAGGGGTGTTATCATTGAAAACATTAAGTCAAAGCTGATTTAGATTAAAATGTGTAATGTCCAGTTCTTATGTCTCAAGTTGCATCTATGAGCATAGTACTTATTGGGGTATTTAGTTGACCATCAACTTATTATATTATTTGGATAATGAACTTGGTACACAAGTAAAAAAATGAGTACCTATAAGAAAACAATAAGAAAAATCTAACTTTCCCTCCTATTTGGCTTTAGGCCTAAAATAAGTTAAATAGCACCTTTTCCTTCATGACAGTAAATCCATAGATAAAAATTACTTGAGGTGCTCATTGCCCTTTAATTAATGTCTTTGCTTGAAAAAAAAAATCCATAATCAGTATTCCTGAGGGAGAAAAATACTTGCTTAGAGTACCTAGACCTGCTGCCTCTATCAGTAACAATATTAATACATTACCTTTGTTATCTTTCAATGAAAAGTTGTGGTTATTTGTTGCATCCGTTGTTAAGCTGAAGTAAAACTGATGTCCATTGGATGGCTCATCTTTATCCACAGCACTGATTTTCTGGATAACCTAGGAAAAGAGAAAGTAAAAGTTGAAAGCACACTGGTGTGCTATGCTTAGTTTTCTGTGTCAGGACAAAGCAGTTTTATACTTTATAATAAATACCATCTCCCTGAATGAGCTAGGGAGAAAGGATCAAATGTATTATTATGAACCCAATCTAAAAAAGGGCTCGGAAAAACAAATCATGTCCTTTTCTTAGTTCATGTTTGAATTCACTTTTGTGAACTTCAGAAATAAGCTGTTCCAATTGATTAGACATCCCGGGAAACATCACAAGACACTGAACAATAGATGAACAAACCAACCTGAGATTGAACTGCACTTAATTCTTAGAATTGTAAGACACTTAAACCTGGTTGTGTAAGGTGGAAACAGCCCAATCAGCGTACTATGCTATCTTTCTCCTAAAGGAGTCTAAGTTCTTAGCCATTTAACAGAGCTTTTACAACGTTTACCTTTTCTTCCTGAGGAATTTTCATCACCCCAATTAAGCTGGAATTTGAAGGTTCCTTTAATATTAGTTCATGCTACACATCAAAGTGTTAGTTTTGCTGAAACAAGCTGATTATGTTTTATCTTAAAGCTGGAAGAATTTCAAAGGCAACTGCTGCTGGATATTTTTTAAGAAACCACAAATTAGAAGCAAAGTGTTCTGAAGACTCTTACCTGCCCTGGCTGGGCATTTTCACAGACGGTGGTCTCATAGTCCATGGCAAATTCAGGGGCGTTATCATTGATGTCAAGAATAGTGATGGCCACATAGCCTCTTCCTACTTGAGATGGATTCTCTAATAAATAAGACAGTGTCTTATCATTTATGCTTTGCCCCTCTAAAGCACAATTCTAATAATAAAATGACTAAGCTGAGAATGAAATCTAGAATCATAATGCTGTATTACTTAAAAGGACCTATAGAAAATTGAAAATATGATCCAAATACACACTCACATACATTCATATGTATGTATATATGTATATATGAGTGTATATATATACACATATACATATATGTGTATACCCAAATATATACCTATACATGATTATATGTGTATTTGGATGTAGATGTATATATATAAATGTATATTTATAGTCTATATGTGTACTTGTAGTTTTTTAGTCCCTGATGAGAAAATTGTTGAAAGAAGAATAAATGGTAAACCATGAATTTCAATATTCTTTGATGTTAGAACTCATATTTGCATGACTATACATTTGTATTATCAACACATGTATTATAAATGCATACATATTAAAATACACAATATATCATATACATATATACATGCAAATATGCATTCAATTTTCAATAGTTTTTATTACTTATTATTTTATTTTATTTTTTATGAGGGACTAAACTTAGTTAATATCAGAATATTCAAATCCAGATGTCTTAGTTATAGATCAATGTACTCATTATTATAAGCTATTTCACTAACTCCATAACAGCATTAACATGATATATGAATTGTGATCAGAAAACAAGAAATCCTGTGAGGGCAATATAGGGCCATTGTTTTTTAGTCCTTGGTTTTCATAAATTTTGTAATTATTAGCATACAAAGACAGTGAAGATAAGTATATTTCACAACTTAGAAATTTGGTATTCTCAGGTTTTCGTTCAATTCATATAAGGAACTATTTTAATTAAGTTGAATTTACAACCTCATGACAATCGATTCTCCACTCACTGTCCTCCATCTTAATTTAGTTTTAAGCCTCACAACTTACGGCTCTCCATTGCAAGTACTGTGATATTGTGAACAGCATTTGTCTCTCGATCCAAAGACTTGGCAGTTGTGATGACCCCACTGTTGGCATCAATATTGAAGTATCTCTCCAAGTCTGTGTTTCTGTCAATTGAGTACCTAATTGAACATTGAAGAAAAGAAAAGCCTTCAACATGCATGTTTGATTATGATTTGCTAAAACTATTTCATTATTTATGTAGCTCATCACTAAATCCTACTGACTCTCTGATCTGTCATACTAATCACAGAAATGCATGCCTTGTTTAAAACTCTACCCACATATTAGATGGTTTATAACCTGTGTCTCACTAATATATTTGCTTTTCTGTCAGACAGTACTAAATGAACACCACAGTGATCTTCACAATGGCTTTGAATATGCCATTAGAACTACAAGTTCATTATTACTACTATTATTATTTATTTATTTTTGATACAGGGTCTTGCTGTCACCCAGGCTGGGGTGGAGTGGATCACTGTAACCTCGAACTCCTGGGCTTAACGGATTCTCACACCTCAGCCTCCTGAGTAGCTAGGACTAGAGGCATGCAACACCATATTTGGCCATTTTTTTATTATTATTATTATTATTATTATTATTATTATTATTATTTGTAGATGCAGGGTCTTGCTATGTTCCTCAGGCTGGTCCTGAATTCCTGGGCTCAAGTGACCCTTCTGTCTCAGACTCCTAATATGCTAGGATTATAGGCGTGAGCCACCGTCCCTGGCTAAATTCATTATTATTATTATGACTCCTGTAAACCATTTACAATATATTTGGTAGCCCTGCTCACTATTATGGACCCTTCTAAAATGAAACATGTAAACATCTTGCCCATTTGTATACACTTAGTAACATCTTTTGTTCTGACAGCACCAACCTGTTATTAACCCTCTTTCTTTTCTTTTCTTTTTTTTTTAAATCTTACTCAGTGGTCTTGACGAGGATTCTAAAGACATGTTTCAAAGTAGAACCCCTGAGATTGCATGGCTATTTTTGCATGTAAAAGCCTTTTCTCAAAATATCTGTAATCCAAATATTTTTTCAGCAGTGAAAAATTACTGCTCCACCTGTATTTTTGTCTATGTTATTATTTGTTTTATACACAAAATTCACCCTCCCCTCATGATGATCATCTTCAGGTTCCTCTCACAGTCTTTCTGGTTGGGTGAGATGGCTCTCATTTAAAAACAAACAATTAAACAAACAAACGAACAAAAGAACAAACAGAAAAAAAAAGCATACACCCACTTTAGACATGATGATTAGCAACTGCTTCAACTACACTCATGATCCATTAAACATAATGGCCTTTCATGTTCTTCATCTTCTTGATTCCTGATTTGCTCCTTTACTCCAGTTGTCATGGATTCTTATGAACATACCCTTGACTTGTCAGCTCTAATATACGCATTACTGTTGGAAACTCTACTTCAAGCATACTCTCTGTTCACCACGTCCTACTCCAGCAATTCTCCATCCTGACAGGGATCTACAATTTATTGACACTAGCAACATTTTCTTAAAATCAGTTTGCCTTTATTTCCTCACATCTCTCTTACCAATTTATGTACTATGAGCCCTCATTATTAATACTCCTGTATATATGCCTATTACATCGTAATATATCAAACTTAGTGACATCAAACAATAATAATAATATATCTTATTTTGTTTGAGTCAGGAATTTGAAAGTGTGTTTGTAGGGCAGTTTTAGCTCTTAATCTCACAGAAGGTTGTAGTCAATGTTGGCTGGGTCAACCGTGATTTGATGATTTGACCGGGATTGGAGGATCCAGTTTCAAAGTGTCTTATTCACATTGATGGCATGTGCATGGCATGGATGGCGAGCTGGTGCTGCCAAATGGACTCCTCTTCACAGCACTGCCTGAGTGTCCTCATGGCAGGAGAGCCAGCTTCCCCCATTTTTTTCAATTTATCTGACAGTGTGTTTTTTCTTCTTTAATTTCTTAATATGATGAATTATATTGATGAACTTCTGAATATTAAACCAATCTTATGCTTCTGGGATAAACCCTACTTTATCATGGTGAATTATTCTTTTATATATTGCTTGATTGAGTTATCTAAATGTTCTGTGGAAAATATTTGCCTGAAAGTCTTGATCAAAGTTTTCTTTTCTTGTACTACGTCTGCCTGGTTTTGGTAGTAAGAATAAGGCTGTGTAAAAATGTTGGGATGCATTCCCTCTTCTTATATTTCCTGAACAATACTGTGTAGAATTGGTAATTCTTCTTTAAGTGTTTGGTAAAAATTTGTCACTGAAGTGATCTGGGCTCAAATATTTCCATTTTCAGAAAGTTTTTAACTAAAATTATAATTTATTTAATAGTTATGGGATTATTTAGGTTATCTATTTCATGTTGAGTTTTGAGAGTTAACACTTTTTGAATAATTGATCCATTTATTCCAAATTGCCCAATTTCATTGAAATTATAAACTTTATGTCAGTAGACTTGTTTATAGTATTTTCTTATTCTGTTTTTTATGTTTGCAGGGTCTGTAACATCTCCTCTTTTGTTCTTAATATTTATCATTTTTTCTGGGTTTTTTTTTTTCCTTTTTCAGTGTTGGTAGAGGTTTATCAATATTTAGGTCTGTTCAAAAAAACAAGCATTTAATTTTATTGATTTCTGTATAATTTGTTTTGAAATGCATTGTTTTTTGCTCTTATATTTATTGTTTTATTTCTTCATCTTGCTTCGGATTTATTCTGCTAATGTTTTTCTAATTATTACTCCAGGACAGGGGACAGTAGAGGGAAAATAATGGTAAACTCATCACAGGTTTGGAGATACTTTGTAGTACCCTTCTTCACTAAACTACCTGCTAATATTTACTTTTCAGAGTTCTGATGGCTCCATTCTATCCAGGTTTCATAGCTGCATTTACTGTGAGATACAGGGTGGAATATGTTTACTTAGAACAGGATTATGTGTGTATCTATGTATACATATGTATATATACATGTACTTACATACTACATATATATATGTATGCAACCAATATAAATATATAAAATACACTTCTATATAAGTAATATTCAATGGCAATATGACAGCTGATATTAATGTTTGATAAGAGGATTGTAACTTAATGAGATTAGAACCCATACATTCATGCATCAATTGAGCCAATATTAAAGCCTGAATTGTTCTCTTTGTCAAATCTCTAAGTTAATAACTGAGATAATGTTTGAATATTCATGAAAAAATAAATGTCTAGATTCTTAAAAGCAAAAAGGCCTTGAACTTGACAGACATTGGTCTAAATGAATTCATGAAATTCCCCACAGGGCTAACGTCAATAACTAAAACACCTGCCTCTATTATCAATAGTCTCAAAGATCTTAGCATTAGAATAAAAAACATTAAAGTGGAGAATTTATTTAATATGCTAAATGTCTCCAACAACTATTTGCCTCACAGAAAACCACAAATAATTTAGGGATCTAGTTATAACCTAGGCCTTCTCTATCTGTTTTGAAAAAACGTGGGCCACAAAAGTTTCTATCATTCAAATACTTATCATTTCTGAATTATAAATTCTGCAGCTTCCCCTATAGATATATTTATTTATTTATTTAGACAAAATCTACTCTGTAGCCCAGGCTGGAGTACAGTGGTGCAACCATGAGCTCACTACAGCCTCAACCTCTCAGGCTCAAGTGATCCTCCCATCTCAGCCTCCCAAGGAGCAAGGTCTACACACGTGGGCCATGTGCCAAGCTAATTTTTGTATTTTTTTTAGAGACACGGTCTCATTATGCCTCCAGGGCTGGTCCCTAACTCCTAGGCTCAAGCAATTCTCCTGCCTCAGCCTCTCAAAGTATTAGGATTACAGGCTTGAACCACACACCACGTCTGGCCCCCCTTCTAAATTGTGTGTATTTGTTAATAACTATAATTACCACTTAGATCTCACTAAATAGCATATATATATATATATATATGGTAATTTATGATGTTATAATTTCCTTATGTCTTCCATTTATTCATTTATGCATTTGGCAATTATTCTTGAGCACCTGCAAGTGACATACTATTTCAGGAAATACATTACATAAACAATTTTTTTAAACTTGCAACTGAAATAATAAATATTGAGGAAGAAACTAAGAAGTTGTTATGAAGGAGGTCAGGGTATGTTTGCAGAAAGGTATTGACTTGAGAAGACATGGGATGCTTTGGCAAAGATGAGGTTTAGACTGACAATCCAGAACAGTCCTGTTGGTTATTACATTTCTTAATGACAAGGACTTGGGATCACCTAGTATTAAAGGGGTTTCCTATTTCTACCAGTCCCTCTGGACATGCAAAAACCTTAAGTTGTTGTATAAAGCATTAGCTAATGTATAAAGTTGCTTGAGAAAAAAAAATCCTTAGGTAAGAAAAATAAAGAAAATACAGATACTTTTTAGAATGAGGAGTGTAAAATATCTCTGCCTTAGTAATGTGGGAGGGCTGATTGAGTCAAGAGAAGAAAGGCCCTAAAAGAAGTCTGAGAGGACACACTATTTGATGTTGTGGATTGACTGGCCCAGGGACTTGAGAAATGCAGTTGCCTGAGTTCATTGGAGGCTGAACTAGAAGTGTGAGGATAGGGGATTTCCTAATCATGAACCACCACCAACTACAGTGCAACTTCTGACGCCATTAGTGGTGTGTGGACTTAGAACAATCTCTCTAGCTTCTGCAAAATACAGCCTAAAATACTTGGCTACCTTTAGCGTATGTTGGAGTGAACAATTAGAGAGATCACTTCCATATTTTTGCTGCAACAGCAGTTAAGCCTCTGCCCCATCCACTTACTATGCTGACAGCTCTGTATCTCAATATCCAGTCTCAAACTAGTTCCTGAGATTTGTGTACACTGCTTTATAGATGCCTGTACCATCACTAATACAATCTCGATATATTTATGAGCAAATTTATCAACCTTTTCCCCAAATTACCCCACCTTCTGAACTTTTCTCTTTGCAGGATGTAATATTTAAAATGTAGTTTACCTTCTTTCCTTAATTCTCAAACAAATATGTAAAGTCATATAGTGGCAGAAACTTCCATTTGCATACCTAATAATTATATTTCTCTTACGTCCTGTTAAGAGAACTGTGCTTTTGTTAGAGTCAGCCATACGTCCAGCTGAAAAACTATATTTGCTAGCCTCCCTTGTAGATGTGGTGTCTTTTTATTTAAGTTTTGGGAAATGAAGTACAAAATACATTTTTAGCCTATAGCCTAATTGAAAAACTCCTTAAAGCATGAGTGATAGTTGTTAATTTATCTGGTATTTGATTTCTGCCCTTCCCCTTTCTCTCACCTGAGGGATAAACACAATGGAAGAGATCCAGAAGCCATATTGTAAATAAGCGGTGACAAGTGCTTAAAAAATGAAGCCAAGGCTCTTGATGGCATTATACTGCCAAGGTGTCAGTCCTTGAGAGCATAGCTCCAGACTTCTCATTAGTATGTCATTAGTGTTAAGCTTTGCTGCTACTAGCCAAGCACAATTTCTAACTAACGCAAGCATATGTTATGATTGAGGTTATTTCAGTACTGGACTCTAAAATTTCACAGTTGGGGGTTGGATCCAAGATTTAGAATCATGACTATTTGAACCAGTTTTCCAGCATACTATGTTGCATATACATTAATTGTAGTTTCAGCCACCTACATCTCTATAATTCAGCTTCTATTTGTTTTTATCCCCCTCTGCTTTCCTATCTAAACTCAAAACCAGTCAAACTGATGTATTAATTGGTGAACAAATATATACCACACACATCTCCAATTCTGTGCCTTTTCTCATGTTGGTCATTCTGTATCCCTGTTTTTCTTCCTTTCCAATTATTTCAGTCCTGCTATTCCTTGAAGACAAACTAGTAGCATTAAAGCAGCATGCCTTTCCAATTACATCAGAAGTCATGCTTTTTAAAGAAAACCTGCAGGGTGTGTGATCCGTGGAGTTTACCGAATGTTCCTTGTGCTACACCACCAGGAACCAAAGACTGAGGATTAAGGGACAGTGTTTCTGGCCATGACCCTGTCACTAACCTACTGTACTAATTGGGGCTTTTCATCTGTGCTTTTTCTGTTTCTTCATTTGTTCAATGAGAAAGGTTTACAAGATTAATTATCATTTTCAGATCTAACACTGAATTTTTTTAAATGAGTTTTCATGTAAGATCTCTTCTACAGCTACATAACAAGAAGGTTTCTGCGAAAGACCGTATCTCATACATCTGTGTGTCTTCAGTGTTTGAACATCTGTTACAAAATGAATTCCCTAATAAATACCGGTGATTATCCTGCAGCTATTTGATAAGCTAAAGAGATCAATTAAAATGTTCTTCTTTATATTCACAGGTAGCATTCTTATCACCAGCTATTAATTTGCATATCAGTGTTCGCAAACAGAAAGTGGGGGTGAGTGAGCTAGATTAACACAAATATATCATCAGTACTCCCAAAGTGTCAAAAGATAATGTAATAAAAAAGCATCAGCAAGTTTAATCAATTGAAATAGATGAATAATTTGAATTGAAAATTTAATCTACTATAAAGTTTGTCAGTATGCGTGTGGGCATTTGCGTGTGTCTATGTGGATTGCTGTAAGGATCGTACAGGTTTGATATAGACCTCACTAAAATCCTGGAACCATATTTTCTAACTATGTGGCCAGGGATGTATTTATTTCTAAGAACACAGTAATAATAATGGTTGCCTCTTAGGAATTTAATGATAAGTAAACTTCAAAATAAACTATTGAGGCCGGGCCCTGTGGCTCACACCTATAATCCCAGCATTTTGGGAGGCCGAGGTGGGTGGAATGCTTGAATTCAGGAGTTAGAGACCAGCCTAGGCAACATGGCAAAGCTCCAGCTCTACAAAAAATTAGTTGGCTGTGGTGGTATGTGCCTGTTGTCCTAGCTGCTGGGGAGGCTGAAATGGGAGGATCACCGGAGCCCAGAAGGCGGAAGTTGCAGTGAGCCATGATTGTGTCATTGTAATCCAGCCTGGGCAATAGAGTGAAGACTTGTTTCAAAAAAAAAAAAAGAATAAAAATGAACTATTGATTTCTGAACTTAATGATAGCAGACACCTTGCTCACCCCTCTTCTGACTACGTCAACACAATTTTCCTTTAGGGTTTTAAACTTTTTCAAATCTCATATGCAATCTTCATGGCACTCAAGATGTCCAGAACGTTTTGGAGAAGAGACGGCCACATATATCAATATATGCAAAAAAATAAAAACAAAAACAAAACCTCTGTAGCAAATGTGAATCTTAAACAGAGAGCTGCAAGAAAAGAGTTGCAGCTGATTCATCACAGTTGCCACATTCTGAAGAGCCTGCTACAAGTATTTACAGAGGAACCCTACTCCTCCTTTTCTGAAGATTGGTCATTCAACTTTTTCCTTTGATTCTTTGAGCTATACCCAATTATTCCAATAAACTTCTCTTTTTTTAATTAACCATGGCCAATTTCTGTTGATTATGGTTAAAGAATGTTAAGAGGACAGTACATGATAAAAAGTAATATTCCCTAACTTTTTAACCCCATGAATAATTCTCTACCATTTACACCAAGAACATTGAATTTTTGTATTCCTTTATTAATGTGACTTTTCGTTAAGTATTTTATTTAATAAATTATACATTATATTTTTAATATACGTGTGTGTGTGTGTGTGTGTGTGTGTGTGTGTGTGTGTGTGTGGCAGGGCATCACTGTGTCACTGAGGCTGGAGTGCAGTGGCATCATCTCAGTTCACTACACCCTCCACCTCCTGATTTCAAGAGATTCTTCTGCCTCAGCCTCCCAAGTAGCTGGGATTACAGGCATGCACCACTACACCTGGGTAATTTTTGTGTTTTTTGTAAGGACAGGGCTTCACCACATGGGCCAGGCTGGTCTCAAACTCCTGGCTTCAAATGATCCACCCACTGTGGCCTCCCAAAACGCTGAAATTACAGATGTGAGCCACCGTGCCCAGCCCTCAATAAGTATTTTAGATATGAAAAATACTGTAAGAAACAAATCAGAACAAATGTAATTTTCAATGAATTTATTTTACCTGGAGTCTTCCAAAAAGGTAACTAAGAAAGGCTTTGCTGACAGCAGAGCTTTGTAATTCTACAGCAGTATAATAAAACATGAAAAAACGGCCGGGGTGGTGGCTTATACCTGTAATCCCAGCACTTTGGGAGGCTGAGGTAGGTGGATCACCTGAGGTCAGGAGTTCGAGGCAAGCCTGGCCAACATGGCGGGACCCTGTCTCTATTAAAAATACAAAAATTAGCCAGGCATGGTGGCGGATGCCTGTAATGCCAGCTACTTGGGAGGCAGGGGCAGAAGAATTGCTTGAACTTGGGAGGTGGAAGTTGCAGTGAACCAAGATTGCACCACTGCACTCCAGCTGGGCAAAAGGAAAGAGAAAGAGAAGAGAGAAGAGAGAGGAGAGGAGAGGAGAGGAGAGGAGAGGAGAGGAGAGGAGAGGAGAGGAGAGGAGAGGAGAGGAGAGGAGAGGGGAGGGGAGGGGAGGGGAGGGGAGGGGAGGGGAGGGAAAGGGGAGGGGAGGGGAGGGAAAGGGAAGGAGAGGGGAGGGGAGGGGAGGGGAGAGGAGGGGAGAGGAGAGGAGAGGAGAGGAGAAAAAGATGGCTCAAATAAATTAGGCATTTCCTAGAAACTTTAACTCTACAAAAATTATCTCTGGATAGTAAGTACACTACTCTAACACTTTATGTTTTCACCAGACATGAACATATACTCTCTTTTTCCATTTTTAGTGGTAGTTATGCTAAAATGAGCAGCATTTGAAATAGAGTACAGCTTATAATCTTCTCACAGATTTAATATCTGCTACTTTTTAAGTTAATCAGTTTTACTGCTGCTATTATTTTTCTGTATGTTATGTTATCAGCTTGCTAATTTTCTTAGAATAAAATAGATATTCACAAATAATTTAGATTTCATATGTGCACATAAATGCATTAATACAAGCTACTCAAAAAATACACATTGAATTATTCAAATACTTCAAATATGTTCACACTAGTCACAAAAAGGAATTTCTGATATACTATTATCAGTTTTTATGTGAGGGTATACAATACCAGGAATGCTGAAAAAGCCCACAGGTAAATATTATCCAAGAATCCTTTAACATAAATATAAACTTATTTCTATAATTAGATTATTAGAAATGCTTAAAATGATGCCTAGTACTTTTTCTTTTCCTATATTCATATCTGATCTTATTTGTAATAATATCATGTTCCATTTCATTGGTCATTTTTAGCATAGGAACTTTGGGTTTGCTGTGATGCCTGCAGAAATGAATTTGCTTATTTCATAATTTAGTACTAGGCTTTTAAGATATAACCAAATAAAACATAAATGTATTTTGCATGATGTTTTCTTGGCTTGTCCAAATCTTGCCATCCCTTGAAGCCCTACTTACTCTACCTCTCCTTCACATGAAATCTCACAGCCTGAACTTGAAGTGCTGATTATTTATCTTACAGTTTGCCATATTACAGTGCTGGCATATTTTTCCCCATATTGTTTAACTTTTATGAGATCTTATTACTTCATCCAGATTATAAGTTCCTTGAGGTCAGAGGAAATGTTTTATTTATCTTTGTTTTCTCATTAGCATTTCCCCAGTGCCTTGCATAACACAGGTTTTTAATGAATGCCTGTTCAGTCATTGATCAGTCTGCCAATGCTGACATGAAAAATGAGTCAAATCCTCTAGACTTTAGGGTGTTCTTACAGCTTTTACCATCTTGGATGAGAATCACAGAAGTGAAGTTTCTATCATTCAGAAACATGACCAGAATCAACAGACCACAATCTGTCCTTCCAAGTTCAAGAGATAAAGCCCAATATTGAGTACTTAGGGCCAAAATACATGATGTGATAAACAGCTACTTATCAAATAACAAGCCAGAAACATGCTTGCCCTCAATTACCCATTTTTCCTAAAAAAAAAAAAAAAAAAAAATTTCCTCTAAGTATTATCAAGTATCAACTAACTTCCACCCTTGGCTTTGACTGCAATTTTGGTTTACACATGGTTTTATTTCCACATATCACCCCCTGCCACAAAAGGACAGTACAGTGTACATGAAATAGTGGTTTACTGGACTTTCGGCTTAATCTTTCCATCTATGACAACTACACTTGTGAACATCAAAATGCTCAGGTTCCAATAGTCATGTAGGTGCCCCAGTCTTTTTTTAAGGAAAAAGCAGATTCACAGAGAAGAGTTATGCATAACCTTCGGTTGGTACTTCAGTAAAGTAGGTAGACATTTTAAAATGCTGTGGGCCGGGCGCGGTGGCTCAAGCCTGTAATCCCAGCACTTTGGGAGGCCGAGACGGGCGGATCACGAGGTCAGGAGATCGAGACCATCCTGGCTAACACAATGAAACCCCGTCTCTACTAAAAATACAAAAAAATTAGCCGGGCGAGGTGGCGGGCGCCTGTAGTCCCAGCTACTCGGGAGGCTGAGGCAGGAGAATGGCGCGAACCCTGGAGGCGGAGCTTGCAGTGAGCCGAGATCGCGCCACTCACTCCAGCCTGGGCGACAGAGCAAGACTCCGCGTCAAAAAAAAAAAAAAAAAAAAAATGCTGTGCAAAGCAGGGATCATGTAAGAAGACAATATCAACTTTGCCTTGTGGGGGGCAACTAAATATATATTTTCTAGAATTTTAACTTATTGCCTCATATATCAGAAAATATTACAAACATAAATGACATATGCTAAATTTCAGTATTATACAACAAAGAATGTCAATAAATTCAAAACTAATCATCCTATTGGCTATACTGTTTTACAAGTCAAACCCTACTGGTCTAATTTTAAACAATTACAACAAAACAAAAAATGCTTTTTCATTCCTCAAAGAACTACAATATTGCTAAAGGTGTAACGCACAAAGCTCACAATTGTTAAGGCTCCTCATGCCCCATCTCAATCTGGAGATTCACTTTTCCTAGTACCTCAGAAAACTGTGCTATTTATTCATCCATTAACATATGTTTATGTTAAACATATATTGTGAGACAGGATTTACATTTTGATAGTTATTGGAGTGCCTAATGCAAATACGTGTTTATATTCATCAAAAAGCCCTACAATATGTTATATCTTTTGGAATATGTGTGAGTACAAGACAACCTGCAATATAGATTGCCAATATGGTTGCGTATAAAATGCTATGTCTCTTTTACTGACTTCATTAATCTCAGAATTAAAATGGCATGAAAACACAATAACCTATAATAATAGCAATACATAATGATAATACATGGTAATATTTAAGTCATGATTCACAGTTTAAAAGCTTCATTTACTTTCTCTCTCTTAGTCAATCATCAGAAAATCCTGGGATAAAGCATCAGTTACTTTTCCTTTTTGCTGGCTAATACAAAAACATAGGAAGCAAGGTGACATCTCCTAGGTCATTCCACAAACAGCAGTGCTGGGAAGGAAACCAGTCTTCAAGAGAATGCATGAGAGTAATGCAGACTCAACAAATTATAAAATAAAGAGACTGACCTCTTAAGGGATATTATATTAAAGGATAGAGGAAGAGAAGTATGAGAAAGACAAATGCAGAAAAAAAAAGGTGCAAATAATTGTGCTGACCTTATGAAAATCATGTAAAAACTTTCAAGTATGTAAGTATTAAACGTGACTCAAGAAATTAATTCTACAAATGCAAAAGAAATATCCATATATTCAAAATAAAATTTTAATTCACTGGGGACAAAGTCTGTCTATTTCTCTATTTGTGAGATAACAATGTAAGCTAATACTAACTTGAACTTTCAGGTCACTGTCATTACTCTTAAGGAAATGAAAGTGGGGTAAAAAATATGGTGCTGGGTAGGTACTCTTTCACTGATAAAGACCACAGAGATTTTTACTTCCAAAATCAGAAGTTCAGCCTTTGACCTCTGTACTTCAGAGAACAGACCTGGAGCTCGCTTCATCTCTCTCTAGTCACTACTTGCTCTTTCTCAAGTCACCTTCCACTTGGGCCCTCTATTCCTTCTTCTTCTTCAAATTACTATACAATAATATTGACATTTTTTTCAACAAAAATACTATAAAAAGTGAAATATTTTCTATGAAAGGCTTCAACAGAATGACAACAAGGGACTGGGTAATAGAAGAATTTGAACAGGATAAAAATATCAATGCAATCAATGAAAATATTCTTAAATCCTTTCATTTTACTCATTCATTTATTTATTTTAGAGACAGGGGTCTCACTATGTTGTCCAGGCTGGAGTGCAATGGTTACTTACAAGTGCAATTGTAGCTTACTGCAATCTAGAACTCCTGGTCTCAAGTGATCCTCCTGTTTCAGCCTCCCAAGTAGCTAGAACTACAGGCATTTGTCATCCCACCTGGCTCCATCATTCATTTTAGTAGTAAATTATAATATATATTAATGTCTTTCTTTCTCCGTATCTCCAACTTTATGAAAACATGTCTCTCTTTCCATTAAATTAAATGATTCAAGCAAAAACCAAATTGTCCTAAGCAGCTAATCTATGCCAGTAATTGTGCTGTGGTTGATTGTTCATGAGGGCAAGAGATTTAAGGTTTCACTAAGAGATGGAATGCTATAACAAAACTCACACTCATGTTTGCCCAGATTAATATAACTTGGTATGTGGGGCTGAACTGCAGTCAGGAAATTTTCTTGACCATGAAGGCAGGGCAATTACAGAGAAGAGGGGAAGGCTTATTCTATCTGCTATATTTGTGATTCATAAATATTCTTGTGCACAGATTATATTCTCAGAAATGGTCTATTATCACCACATTAGAAACAGTATAATCATCAATACATTCTGAAATTGCTGTCTAGATAAGGACATAATATGTATGATTTCATTTTTTAAATAACTATTATTCTATGCCAATCCTTTACAAGGTTTTATATATATGTGTATGTGTGTGTATATATATGTGTATATATACATATACATGTGTATATATACATATATACACACACATATATAGATATATATACACATATATACACACACATATATACATACATATATGTATATATACTACTTTAAAATATATGTGTGTGTGTATAAATGTATATAATCACTTTATTAGTTTAGAAAGAAACATTATGGGCTTTTTTAAACCAAGAAATATTAAGTAATTTTCATGATAATTTAGAGTCAAAGTCCAGACTTATCTCAAAAGTTAGCTGAAAAGCACTTACCATTGTTAAATATTATTTAAATCTAAAAATCTGTAGATAGCTTATAATTGAACATATCTGAATATAAAATAATCATTGTTTTCTTTTTCTTTTTTTACCTTATAGTCTTTGTAATCAAAATCAAACCTTTATGTTGAAAAGTGAAGTATTTTACTTACAAACCCAAATAAGACATATAATACAATAGACATTTTATTTCAATTATATTCTATTTTTTATAATGTTAACTTAAACAAATAAGTCTCACAGAAACACAGAAACACATGTATACACACAAAAACACATGTAGATCTCAGATTATAAATTATAGCTAAAAAGTGCAAAATGTAAGGCTGACATATTTTGAAATGCTTACATATCACCAATGTGTCAGTATTAAAGATATTATCTGGCTATAACAGTGTCTAGCCTTGATACAAGACTACTGAAAGGATATTCTTAATAGTCTTTACATGTGGATAGTTTTTTTTAAATTTTTTAAGTGGAAATATTAAACTGAACAAATATATACTGTTCAAGTAGACCAATATCAATAAAATGATTTGTTTTCAAATTAGTCCCTAATTTGAATTGCTGATACAATTATTTTTCTAACATATGCACATATCCTACAACTAAAACATGCATCACTTCATTTTTGAACATGCTTTGCTTTAAAATAGGTTCAGGATAATTTGAATAGAAACATAAGCTATGGCTTGTAGATAATAATGGATGCCTAAAAATATGGCTCAATGATAATGGCCTTGATAATCAGATGACGATTTTGAGTTAGTAAAATGTATGTTTCTAATCCTGTTTTACCTCTGCTGTTATAACTCTCTCTCTCTGTGTATATATATATATATATATATATAGTTTTTTATTTGTTATGAACAAAGAAGCATCATAGCATAAAACAAGAGTTGTGAATAAAGATGCACTGTTTGTAAAACCATAGAAAAGGAGAGCAATGACTTTTTACCTCACAGGGCTATTGGAAGAATCTGGGTCATGAGCTGCTACAGTACCAATGATATTCCCAACCTGGGTAGCTTCTGACACCTCCATAGGGTACAAGGGTGAAGAGAACACAGGGGGCTCATCCACATCTTCCACAATTATCTTCACGGTTGTTGTGTCGCTGAATGGACCCAAGCTTAGAAAGCGGGGGTCGGCATCTTTATTTGCAGCTTCTATCCGTAGTGTGTAACTTGTTTTGGCTTCAAAATCCAGTTCCTGTAAAGAAAGTCATTAGGAAAATTAAATTACCAGTTAAATAGTCAGCAAAGCAGAGCCTTTTCATTTATGAATGTCAATAAGCACAGGAAAGACTGTGTCATGTAAATGCACCATCAGCTTTCAAAAATAATAAATAACAATGCCAATCAGAATTCTTGCTGCTTTCCTGGCTCACAAACAATGGTTAGTGCTTCTGAATCAACTTCATCCACTCTGCTGCTATACGCTGCATGAACAGACAGATATCAGTCTTTGGAATATTATTTGAAAGAAAAACGGGTCAAATTTATATTTTTCCAACAGGGACTTTCAATGTAATATTCTTCCACCATGTGATTTAACTGTACTACCCAGGGTGTACTTTAAAAATTAAGAAAAACATCACTTTCTATTGAATTTCTCATTTAAAGGTCAGTGATTTTGGGGACTACATTAGGATTCTGAGTTTTCAGGGCACTCAAAGTGTGGTTGCAGGGGCAAGTGTGCCATCCTGAGGTTGTTCAGTCTGCAAACATGGCCAGTTCTTCTCCATGAAGCACCCATCATGTCTGCCTTCACTATTCCTCCATCAAAATATACTAGATTATTGGGGGAACCAGCCCCCAATATTTCAATGTAGGTTCTTTCTATTTTCCCTAAGTGTCAGCCAATCTGAGAAATAAAGAGAAAGAGTACAAAGAGAGAAATTTTACAGCTGGGCCTTTGGGGGTGTCATCACATATTGGTAGGACCGTGATGATGACCTTGAGCCGTAAAACCAGCAAGTTTTTATTAGGGATTTTAAAAGGGGAGGGGGTGTATGAACAGGCAGTAGGTCACAAGGAATCACATGCTTCAAAGGGCAATAAAGATCACAAGGCCAGACAAAATTAGAATTACTGATGACGGTCTCTGTCCCACTGTGCAGGCATTGTCTTGATAAACATCTTAACAGGAAACAGGGTTGGAAAGCAGACAAACCGATCAGACTAGAATTTACCAGGCTGGAATTTCCCAATCCTAATAAGCCTGAGGGTACTGCAGGAGACCAGTGTGTATTTCAGTTGTTATCTCAACCGCATAAGACAGACAATCCAGAGCAGCCGTCTATAGACCTACCTCCAGGAATGCATTCCTTTCCCAGAGTCTCAATTATTAATATTCATTGCTGGGAAAATAATTCAGTGATATTTCTTCTACTTACACATCTGTCTATAGGCTCTCTGCAAGAAGAAAAATATGGCTCTATTCTGCTTGACCCTGTAGGCAGTCAGACCTTACAGTTATCTTCCCTCATTGCCTGAAAATCGCTGTTGTTCTGTTCTTTTTCAGAGTGCACTGATTTCATATTGTTCAAACACACATATTTTACAATCAGTTTGTACAATAGTGGTCCTGAGGTGATGTACATTCTCAGTGTATGAAGATAACAGGATTATGAGATTAAAGTAAAGACAGGCATAAGAAATTATAAGAGTACTGACTGGGGAAGTGATAAATGTCCATGAAATCTCCACAATTTGTGTTCTTCTGCCTCAGCTCCAGCCTTGGGGTCTCCGTTCGAGGTCCCTGACTTCCCACAACACTAGATCTCTATTTTAGGAGGTTAACAGTTATATCTCAGAATCTTTACACTGTATCTAATTTTCCAACAGGATTTACATGCTACAATTTTCCTAAAAATTAGTGACCAACTCAAACCACATGAGAGCTGAAAAAGGTTATAAGGACAATTAAACTAGTTGCACTAGCACAACATCATCTTTGAAAAATAAAAATCATACACACAACATGTAGACGTTGTTTGTGACAATAACATGCTCCTTTTTCTTCAGTGGATACAGAAAGTAACAGCTTTTTATGACTTTCAATTTCAGTCTCACCACTGCAAAACTGTCTCCAAATTCTTTTTACATTTAATGATGTAAAACAAAAAGAATTAAAAAGTTAAAAAAAACTGCATAGGAATACTGCAAAATATAATATATATTTTACTTAGTTGTCAGTATATAAAAATAAAACATTATGAAATGTGAGCTAATATGTAATACTGAGAATTGTAATTCTAATTCATTCACTATATGTTTGGGTGTATGTATGTGTATATATGCAGGCACACATTTATTCCAACTTAACCCACAAAGGATGTGATAACCAAAATAAATAAAACAATATAGTTACATAAGTATAAAATAGGTATAAAATAGGATATATATACACATACTGTATTGTGTATCATATATCCCATACTGTGTACAGTGCATATTCACTTTGCTACATAAAATATAACACATATATACACACATATACACATTTTATATATAAAAATATATGTATACACATAACATATATATACACATATATGTGTGTACATATATATACATAAGAATATATACATATATATGTATGTTTGCACACAAATATTAAAGAGATCCCATGGTTTATCTCTCAATAAGAAAAATGAAAAAAAAAGTGTATAAATCAATACAGAAAATAGGCTTACAGTATCTAGACCAGACTGTACTTACTAAAATGCTTATTTAACATCTGCCTTAGCCACTAGATTTGAAGCCCTGACCATTTTGTTCATCACTATTACTCCCAGTACCTAAAATGCTTTTGATACATAGGGGAGTCTTAATACATTCTTGAGCCTCCTTTTCTTGAATTAACACAACAACAACAACAAAAATTAGAACACAGATATTCAAGTACAAGAGGCTGAAAATTAAACTATATATCTGACCCAAAGAATCCTGCTGGTCAAAGTGAGAGACAAGGGAAGAAATACAGTCAGGTATATTGTTTTTCTTGAGCACAAAAACACTTTATAGAATTGCTCCAGAATGAAAAAGTTTTAATTCTTATCTAAGGTTTTACATAAAAATGTTGGGGCACATGGAAAATACTGCCATAACAACATTGTATTAACAAACTCAGTAATATTTTTATGAGGCTAACTTTTTTGGTTTTTTATTATTTAAGAGTTGGTTTTGTCCAATGGTGGTCAAACAAAGGTGAGAATCAGAACCTACCAGAGACCCTTCTATATTATGTGTGGCCCCTTCCAAGGGATTTTGATTCAGCAGGTGCAGGATGAGGCACAGGCAGATATATTTTTAGAAGGCTCATCAGGTGATTCTGATGCAAATTTTCTCTTAAGAAACCTGACCTATTCATTAAAATTTTCTTGGGCCTATATATAAATTCCAACCTTTATTTTGGGGACACTTCTCAGAAGCATTCTCATTTACCTAAAAGCATCTACTGAGAAATCAAAACATACTTGTAAATAGTTTGGATAATAATCTCAGTTTGTCCTTATATTCTTTATAAAAATTACTAACTATAAGAGGAAACTTATTTTCAAATATGATGTGTCTCTATGTAAACGAATATGCTTAGAAATCCCATTTGTCAGCTCCTTTCAAATCAATGCAAAACCACAACTTTATTTATTCAGGTTTTCACATTAGCAAAAGGCATACCAAGTATTTCTGTATTCAAGTAAAAGTTTGTCTCCCTTATGAAAGAATAATTTAAAATTTACTGCAGAAATGAATGCAATTTTTTATAGCAACTTATTTTTTTAAATGTGTCTAAAAGGCAGTAACATGAGGTATAGACATCTGGATGCTAAAAAGTCATGATGAAACACAGTATTATGCATGATGATTGGTTGCCTAAAAGCTATTATGAAAATAAAGCAATAAAAGAATTCATGTGAAAGTCTATGAATCAAGATTACAGACAAAAGGAATTGCTTCACAAAATTATTTTCAGAGCACATCAGAATATGCCAGGATCTAGTTTTCAAAGAGGGGAACAGTGTGATGAATAAGACTGTTAAGCATGTGAATAAAAAATAAAGTTTTACAGTAAAATTTACTTTTTATTTGATTTCTCATTGTTGATTTCTAGATAAGTAATATAGTCCATAACGATTATAATTAATTATTAAGATTATACTTGAAAAATAACAACAATTGAGAAAAGACACTAAAGAAGGAAATAGAAAAAATAAAAGTAATTTCTAAATAAATTATCTCAATGTTTGAAAGTACATTGTATTAGTTCGTTTACTCGCTGCTGATAAAGACACACCCGAGATTGGGCAATTTACAAAAGAAAGAGGTTTAATGGACTCACAGTTCCACGTGGCTGGGGAGGTCTCACAACCATGACAGAAGGTGAAAGGCACATCTCACGTGGTGGCAGGCAAGAGAAGAAGAGCTTGTGCAGTGAAACTCCCCCTTATAAAACCACCAGATCTCATGAGACATATTCACTACCACAAGAGCAGTATGGGGGAAAACTGCCTCCATGATTCAATTATCTACCACTGGTTCCTTCCCACAACACATGAAAATCATAGGAGCTACAATTGAAGATGAGATTTGGGTGGGGACACAGCCAAACATATCATACGTATAAGTGGATACTTACATAATTGGAAATTTAACCAGGATTAAAAAAAAAAAAGCTGCTTCTCTCTTTTAGCGTCTCTAGCATTCCCAGAATGACTCTGTGGCTTCACCACTTCAAGTCTGGAATCAAATAAGGGACATACAGACCGGTAGATACTTTTTGAGTGACATCTGTGTTAGAGACACTAAAAGAAAGAAGCAGTTTTTTTGTTGTATTAGTTTCCAAAGTACAAAAGTAGTCTTTAAATTTATAAATAATTTTAAATTTATAATTAAATTTACAATTAAATTAGGATTAAATAAAAAGAATTAAAAAGATTAAATAAAAAGAATTCTGTGTAAGGCAAGGGTCTGCAAACTTTTCTGTGAAGTGTAAGTATTAGTGACTATTAGCCTTTGCAGGGCATACATTGTCTGCCATATGAAAATGAATAAATATGATTGTTTTCAAATAGTAATTTTTTGATAGTTAACTCAGATTTTAAATTCTATATGGCTTTCATGTATCATGACACAGTTTTCTTGTTTTGAGATGTTCCAACCATTTAAAAATATAAAACCATCTTTATCTCCTGGGCTGGATAAAAGGAGCCCAGTCTCTCATCTAAGGAGCCCAATATGGTAAGGCTAACATTACAAGTGATCAGCATCCCGTACACTTTCTCTCTTCTAGTATATATCACCTGCTGCTCCTTCTTTCTCAGATGATTCAAAAATTGTATTTATTTCTCACATAACTTAGTCATTCCTCTCAGATAAATCTTTTAGAGACTATCACCTTCTTAATACTCATTTCCATAATCCCCTTACCTATGTAATAAAACTTTTTTTATATTAAGAGCTAACTACAAAGAGTTGTACACACACACATCTTTAACATGCATTTAAAAAAATGTAAGATTAGTGTTTCTTTTGCATTTTATATTTGTGTCCGCCCCCGTTCAAATCCCAAGGTGATGCTATTAGGTGGTGGGACTTGTGGGATTTAATTAGGTTTTGAGTGTGGATCCCTCATGAATGGTATTGGTGCCCTTATAAATGGGACCTCAGAGAGCTCCCTCACCCTTTCTGCTATGAGAGGACACAGGATATGGCTGTGTATGAACCAGAAAGAGGGCCCTCATCAGACACCAAATCTTGACTTTGGACTTCTCAGCCTCCATAACTGTGAGAAATAAATATTTGCTGTTTAAACATCCAGCGTATATTTCTGTTATAGTAGCCCAAACAGACTAAGACAATATTATTAATACACATGAAAAGTAAAGAGCAAAGAGTTCTAGTGAAAGTCCAAAAAGCCCATGTTTAAAGAGCACAGATACTACATGAACTCACGGTCATGTATATCCATCACACTGTATAATGTTATCCTGCATAAGCCCTTGTTGACCTCACCAACTTCATGAGGTTTTTGTAAATTATTGAGAAATAAATAGCACCTAGAACAGTGACTGACACAAAATAATCACTGTATAAATATGTGCTGTATTACTATTATGCTGTTATTAGAAGCATTATTTCCTGCTAGATAATAAGCAAATGGAAAGTAAAGAGTATATGTTTCTCATCTTTGTTCCGCTCTGGCACCTACGTTGTTTGTCTTTGGCAAATTCTATTGTTGGATTAAAAAATATGACTATCACAAATAGTGGAGTCTCAAAGTTTCCCCTGCCACTTGTAGTCTTTTCAATATTAAAACAAGTTAATTACTGAATTCATTTAATAAAATCATTGCACTTTATTTTTCTTCATTAATATAGCTTTGCTTCTGGTTTATAGCCAAATATATACTCGTTAGGTTCAATGACCTTCTTATGGATCTTGCGCCTTTAGCCAATGATGTTGTTAATGTTTCAGGAATTGATCCAAGTTAAATCCTTCTAAAATTCTCCATTCTGTTCTCTTTAATGGTAGCATGACAGTATCAGGGCTGGATAGTGTATGTGTATATGTGTGTGTCTATATACTTAATGTCTTATGTTTAATGTTGATTTTGTTCAATAGTTCTATGATGGATTGCCATCATTAAGAGTATTTCTTTCTCTGGAGATTCTAGCTGTTTTTTCAGATGAAAGTATATTTTGTAGCTTTCAATATCCGTAGCTTTTCCTTACTTCTTGAACAAATAAATATGAATATTTTTTCCTAAATGGGCTTAAATGAGATCATACCTATGGAAAAATAACCCTCATTTATAACTTTTCCCTTACAATAATTTTATGTTACATTGGGCACAGTGGCTTACATCTTTAATTCCAGTGCTTTGGGAGGCCATGGTGGGCAGATCATGAGGTCAGGAGTTCGAGATCAGCCTGGTCAACATGGCGAAATACTGTCTCTACTAAAAATACAAAAGTTGGCTGAGCACAGTGGCATGTGCCTGTAATCCCAGCTACTCGGGAGGCTGAGGCAGGAGAATTGCTTGAACCCAGGTAGAGGTTGCAGTGAGCTGAGAGCACGCCACTGCACTCCAGCCTGGACGACAGAGCAAGATGCCATCTCAAAAGAAAAAAAAAAAAAGAAGAAAAATTCTCTAAATAAATACACTATCCAGAACCTTAAACCTGATCTACAACCTTGGATGAGGTATAAGAGCAGGAATAATTCTGTACATTTAAATATAATGATTCCCCAAGAATTTTCCAAAGTAAAATACATCCTCTTTATTATGAACAACTGCATTCTGTGGTTTCTATTTTCTTATTTCCCTGGGTTATGACCAAGGCGGCCTTATGCTTCTTCTAGCTTGAGTAAGTTTAGACAGGTTTCTTTCTAATTTTAGGTCCCGACCTCTCTTTAGAAAACTTGTCACTGTAAATCTTTTCTCTGCTCTTTTAATATGCAAATCTTTTAAAAAATCCTCTTGACACTTTTATTAACAAGGAATGTCTTCCTCAAGGACCCCAAAGCCATCTCTATGAAATTTTATCATTAAGGAAGACAGAACCAATACACCCCAGTTTCTGTAAAAGGATAACAGCCTAACTTCAGCAGAAGCCTTGTTCCAAATTGCAAAACTATCCCGTCATGATGACACAAGAACATTTACTTTCCTATTGGTTAAAGCCAATTATCAAACACAATTGGCCTGTGATCCCCACCCTCCATCCTGGCTCATAAAAACTCTGCAGCCCTTTGCTTTAGCCAAGTTGAGTTTGGACTGAGTCTGGTTTCTCTCTCCTATTGCAACAGCCTTGAATGAAGTCTTCCTTACCTGTTTAACTGTCCTGTGCAATTTTTGCTTTCACAGAAAGTGGTTTTGGTAGGTAGATGAGGGCTCTATTTTGAAATTTTTGGGACTCATGAATTTTAGTAAGAACTTATATTTTCTAGAGAAGAAGGTGAGAGAAAGATAATATATAAACAATAAATACTATGTTCTATCTAGGCGCACACTGTTGCTGCATTCATAGAGGTCTATGGGTTATGGGGGAGAGGAGCTCTGGAGGTCTTGCCAGCTCTGTGTATTCTCTGCAGTGGAACTGACACTTTCTTATCTTTCTAACTGTACTAGACTTGAGATTCCTATAACAGGATCCTAACTTTATTAATCTTACAAATCTACAATAGATATGATTGTTTTTTAATAAGATAGAGATTTACTGATTTACGAAGAAAAAAAATATCTAAGGCCAAACAAATTACCTGAAAAACAGTAAAATTAGTGTAAGCAAATTCAGAATAAGCAAAAGAGATTACTGGTTATCTCCATGTCCATTTTATACTTTTATGACAGTCATTATCATTATTATTTTAATTATACTTGAACACAGATATTAGGACAGTACATGAACAAACACTTGCAGTTTGCAAATATATTATTACCAGTAGATAGAAAGTGCCTGTGCTCCAAAGGTAGGTTGAAACAAATATAATAAATAATGCAGAAACGATTGGAGCCTAAAACCATAAATTATACAAAGACATGATCAGGAATACAATAATGATATAAATATCAGGAGATATTATTTTCATCATCTAGTAACACAAGATAACATTGAGGAATGTTATCATCAAAGTAACCACAGCCATCACGTATTATTTTAAACTGAGCACAGAATTTCTGGCACTGCCTATCCAGATTCTTATTCATACTTAGTTAACGAGTGTCTTCCTTTCTCTCTTCTGTTCTCCTGTCTGGATCAGCTTTCGCCCCCACAGAAATGTTCCATTTTGATTTCTGCATTAATTAATTTCATACTGCTACAGTAACAAATTACCAACGTCTTAGTGGCTTAAAAACAAATTTATTGCTTTATAGTTTGGGAGGACAGAAGTCTAAAATCAAGGTGTTGGCAGAGCTTCATTCTTTCTGGAGGCTTTGGGGGAGAATTGTTCCAGTGTCCAAAATCTGCAGTATTCTTGGCTCATAGCCCCCTCCTCCATCTTCAAAGTGCATCACTCCAAGCTTGGGTTCCGTTACTGTATCTCTTTTTTATAACACTGACTCATCCTTCTTTCCTCTTTAAGGAGCCTTGACTGCACCCAATTATGTGATCCAGGATAATGTTCCCATTAAGCTCCATAACTTAATCACGTTTCCAAAATTCACTTTACCACATAAGGTAAAACATTCACATATTCCGTGAATATCTTTTTGAGGAGGAGGCATTATTGTGTCTACCACAGCCTCCTACTGTGAACTTAGGTAGTCTGTTTTGATTTTATAAGCATAAAGCAGAAAACAAGCCTTGGAAAGGACGGCATTTCTGCCCAGCATCTAAAACCTGGTTTACCTTACAGCTCAGGCCAATTCCCTTACTATGCTGAGGTCAACATTTTCCAGCATGCACTATAACTATACCCAATGACTTCTAGAGGGCTTCATACATTGTCTGGGAAGCAGAATCCACATTATGACCTGAAGACAACTTAACATATGCTTTCCTGGAACCCTTCATCAAACAGTGGCAAATCTTAACTGATCTTGATCAATAAAATGACTTTGTGAGATAGGCTAACAGAGGAGAAATGATGATGAGGGAAGTGGGCAGATCTGAGATTCAGTATTTTCTTTGCCATTTCATGAAATGTAACCTGAAGGTTAGTTCGTCTCTCTAGAGCGGTGCTGGATCTCAACATACTTTTTTGACTTTCCCTGTGTCCACAATACCTTATTGCTTCTTTCTTCTCAGGGATGTTTTTTCCCTTCACTACCTGAATCTAGGTTGTCCTGTGTCTTGCTTGGGTCGATATAATGTGGCAGAAATTATGATGTGCCAATTTTGTCTAACAGCCTCAAAAGACCATACAACCTCTGTTCTTACCATTCTTGAAACAAGCCCAGGTTACCCAAGGGATGACAGGAGGCAGAGGTCCAGGCCCCTTATTTTCCGGGCAGACAGCCAGCCACCTTCATGGAGGCAGAGCCACCACGCTGACCAATAGCTGATGCACGTGTGAACCCACTTAAGACCAGCATAAAAACACCCTACTGAGCCCAGGACAAATTAATGACCCACAAAATCATGAGCTAAGGAAATTAAAGCACCAGGTTTGGGGATGATTTATTAAGCAATAAGGTAGTTGATACAACCACAGATAGAAAGAGAATGAGAGTTAGTGACCAGTTTTTGTCAGGCGATGGCAGCATATCCTGATAAAATGAACCAAAATAAACTTGAAATGGCCAAATCAAACAGTGGGGGAGAAATCAGATCTTGACATGGGAATTTCTTTGAACTCAGCAAGAGCTTCAGTTCCTTGACTATTCGAATCTTCGCCTTATCTGTTATGTCCCATCATTACTATGTATCATAGATGTCAGGATCCATCAGTTCTCTCTTCTATTGATAATATATGCAATTTCTTCTATTCATCTAAATATAAAACTTTGTTTATCAGCCTTTTTAATAAGTTATTTTTAACTCCTCTTAAAATACCTTAATTCTGGAAGAATAAAACAGTTTGCCTTCTCTGAGTCTTTCTTTGCCATGATAACTTAAATTTTTCAGTTTCACCAAGAATTGTCTAAAGCCTTCTTTTCATCATTTAATGTATGCCCTCCATGGATGTTATCAATGGTCTCTTTCATTTTGATTACCATGCACGTGCATATAACTCCTAGACCTAAGAATGTACTATAGACCTTTTCCTTGAACTACAGACCTATATTCATGACTTCTTAAACATATTTACCTTGCTATTACAGTGCATCAAACATCACTTGCTCCAAGCCATCCTATACATCTCCATCTCATTCTCAAAGAACAACACAAGTATTCAGCTATTTACACAAACTAGAAACACCGGCTTTGTCTTTAAACTCTCCTTTTAACCTTCCTCATACAATTATTAAATTCTCTCCTATCTACTTCTTATATATCTCTTTCTTGGAATCCTACCCATTGAAATTGACCTAGGAATCAACACACCATGGGAGGGCTGGGGGGAAAGGAAGGACAATGTTACATGATCTGTGACTTGTACTCTTCAGCAAAATAAATTCCATAATGGACTCACTGGAAAACATCTTTGATATACACATATTCTGAGAATACTGCTATAATAACTATCAAAATTTTAAAAAAATCAAACAAAAGCTGAAATACTCTTAAGTGAACAAAATCAACAAAAGTTGAAATAATCCTAAGTGAAAAAAGTCAGTGCCTTTTGATCAGGTCAAATATGTCAACATGTAAATTAGCATAATTTTCTTCAAAGAATGTTGATTTCTTATTTTCTTTTTTTAATAAAACTCTGTGTTCATCTCTACTCTTGACTACTCAAGCACAGGTAAATTTATACCTTAATTAGCAGATAATAAGCCTATATACACAAACAACACACACATAATGATTAAAACAGTATATACTTACATACATAGTAACAATGATTGAATTAAGCGGAAAACATAATCTGAAGTCCAGAAGCTCACCAAATTTTCTCGGCCTTGAAAACTAAAATAATCCAAAATTTATGCTTTATAATGGTCTAATGAGAGCAATGTCTTTGCTCAATTTTAAGAAATATGCATCCTGAGCAGCAGGATTAATTGAACAAAATGTTTGAAAGAAAATAAAAATGAGAGGAAGAAAAATAAATTGGAATTAACCTTGGTTTGATTTTCTCTCCCTACCTATCAGCAACATTTATGAAATACTAAATGAAATACATATTTGATTGTGGAAATTAGCCCTCAATATCGCAAGTAATAGGCAAAAGAAACGTTTCAATACAAGATAGTGAACTCCAGATCATCCACATCTGTGCAGCTTCAGTTGAAGGTTGGAAGGACACTGTGCTATCTAACTTGGCGCAGTGAATGGCAGGCAGACGGCATTATCAACGCTTCCACATCTTGCTCTATTATTTTGACTTCATTCAGCCTTTCATGGGGTATGGATATGAGAATATTTTGAATCTAGCACAGCAAAATTAGCCTTTAAAAGCCTAAATGTCTTAATAGTGTGACAATGTGGACCACCAAAGAAATCACATGTCAGATACTGGATGCATAGTTGTCTTTCATAGGAAATTAATTTTGAAAATGCTCATTTTTTACTCTATAGTAACTCCGTAGTAATGTGTTTTATAGAAAAAAAATCCATATTTAATCACAACTGAGGACTTATATTGAAAACTGAGGTCCATTGGAGGAGAGACTCCCATATATTAAAGAAAAAAAAATTTAAAAAAACTAAAGTACCTAATTTTAAGTTATGACAGCAAATGTAAAAAGAAATAATTCTAGGTAAAACAAAAACTATTGTATTCACTCAAATGTGATAATCTCTATGTTTACACTATGTAAATTTTCAAGTCCTATTTAACTGGTTATAAAGGGTATCACAGAAGCATTCATAAATGGTCAAGAAATAGTATTTGCATTGCTTTAACTGTTTAAGATGAAAATTTCATCATCATTTTTACCTTTAAACTATATAATTAGGTTTATTCTTATAGGAATGATTAAATCATAAAAACTCTATGTCATTATTTACAGCAATCTTTGGCCTTCCAAATTCTGCACATTTTGTCATATTAATAAATATTTTCTGTATAAGATATTGAAACAATAATAGAATAACCACCAGCATTTTTCACGTTTCTCTATTTATTCTTTTTGAAATATTTATTTTAAAAATTATTGCTTTTGTGTTTTTCTCTTCCTGCTTCTAAAATTGTTCTATGCCAAGTATAGCACATTCAAATGCTGCAAAATACAATGACAATTTTCACAAACTGGAATAAATCTCATTGTACATTATTTATGAAAAGGGTATGGACCAAAGCTTTATTATAGTATAGAATAGAGAGAAAATAGATTCAGATGATTATCAAGCATGGTCTGCAGGTAGAAAGTAATCTAATTCCAATAGAAGTTACTCTATCCAGATGGACACTGAAACTTGATTGTCCAAACGTGAAGTAATATTGAGACATTCAGAACCACCAGAACAAGCACATTTATGACTTATAACAAAAATCTTGTCAACATCTGAGCAACGTCTGGTTGTAAATGTTTTCTTATGTGGAGAAGGGACTGGGAGACCAACCAAAAAACTGTTCGTTTTGGTGGACTGCTATCTCAGTAAAATTTTAAAAATATTCTGTAGTGATAAAAGGAGGCCAAATTTATTTTTTTTTTTTATTTGCATCATTTTATTTAAAAGAAAGAAATAAATATTTCATACTAATAAAATTTATAAAAGAATTTTTTACGTGTTTGTGTAAAATTTAAGGATATTTTTTCCTTTGCCCTGTTATTGAATAATAGACATTTTTTTTTCGGTTCAGTTTTATTTTTATTTATTTTTTTTTTTTATTTTTATTTTTTTTTTTAATTTATTTATTATTATTATACTTTAAGTTGTAGGGTACATGTGCATAACGTGCAGGTTTGTTACATATGTATACTTGTGCAAAACTTTTCCAGGGACCTTTCACAGCAGGAGAGATCTGCAAAACAATATATGAGTCCCCTAAGTTCAGTATTCTTTCTGTCCCAGAAAGTAGTGGCATTGTATGTGAAATTTAGAATGGATTTTTGAATCCGAGTTGGAAGACTAAAACCCAGAAATTCTGAAAAAAAAAAAAAAAAGATTTTTAAAAAGATTTTTTTTTTTTTTTTTTTTCAGAATTTCTGGGTTTTAGTCTTCCAACTCGGATTCAAAAATCCATTCTAAATTTCACATACAATGCCACTACTTTCTGGGACAGAAAGAATACTGAACTTAGGGGACTCATATATTGTTTTGCAGATCTCTCCTGCTGTGAAAGGTCCCTGGAAAAGTTTTATCTAGGGTATACTGTAGGCTCCATGCTTATTTAAATCTGGGTAAATAGAATTGAAAATCAAAATCCTGTCTTGTTAGGGCCACAAACAGTAAACTGTTAGTTCAGACTGAGGAATCTTAAAAACAAGACTTCTTTGATTCTGGGAAAACAACTCCAAATAAACTCTAGTTACAAAATGATAAGCCAATATTTTCTTCTGAAATTGAGTATAGAGATACTGTTGGCCTTATGATGGAAAGACACCTGGAAATGGGGGTAAAGGCTGCCTTTGATGGGCCAGCAGATCACATTCTTTTAAGATGGAAGGTTTTAGGGATGTGAATGAGAGTGATGGATATTCCTTACATAGGTCCTCACAGGTTGCTCTTCCATGGTTAGAGTAAGCCCAGAAACTCACACAAATGTTCTCATGAAGTATATACAGTGAGTGTATTCATTTTTAACTTGTTTTGTAGCTCTCATTATTGAAAGTTCTCATTAATTTAACAAAATTGTGATAAATTATTTTAGAATTTCTAAGTATATAATATCATTCTATAATAATTATTTCACTGCTTGCTTTCAATTGCTGATATTATTCTGTTTCCCTTAGTATTAGGTAGATTCTTTTAAGACTAGTTGGAATAATAAAAATAAATAGTTTTGAGTTTAAACAGCAATTTTTTAAAAAGATGTATTTAAAAATGAAGAAGTTAGAAGCAGGTTATGAACTAGGTGTGGGGGACATAAAAATAACTTAAGAAGTCAAGCAATGATCACTAAGTTTAGGATAATGTCACAGGGAAAATAAACAGCCAAGAGCTATCATGACAGGAAGAGGCAAGGAAAGAAATTTAAAATAACTTCAAGGCTAAGAAAGAATAAGAAAAGACAGAAAGAAGAAGGAAAGAAGGAAAGAAAGAAAGAAAAGGAGAAAGAAAAAAGAAAGAAAGAAAGAAAGAAAGAAAGAAAGAAAGAAAGAAAGAAAGAAAGAAAGAAAGAAAGAAAGAAAGAAAGAAAGGAAGGAAGGAAGGAAGGAAGGAAGGAAGGAAGGAAGGAAGGAAGGAAGGAAGGAAGGAAGGAAGGAAGGAAGGAAGGAAGGAAGGAAGGGAAAGAAAAGGAGAAAGAAAGAAAAAAGAAAGAAAAGAAAGAAAGAAAAGACAAGAAAGAAAGAAAAGACAAAGAAAGAAGAGTGAGAAAGAAAAAGAAAGAAAGAGAGGAAATGTATTTATAACCAGAAAGTAATAACTTTTTAAATAAATATTGATATTCATTATAATACAGTCCTTTGAAAAGAAGCGAAAGGCTTGAAATGAATTAAAGTTATCACAGACACTTCCATGAATAAGTGTTTAAGGGAAATAAACAAATATTTTAATTTTCTACTCATATTTTATTGAGCTGCACCTAAAATACCTTACAATATGTATCATGTGTAATCCATTCTATTTGCAAAGCACTGTACCTATATGTTCCTATTTATCTACAGCAGTTTTGTGAAGGGGCATTAAGAGTCCTCTCATTTATATTACCTCCTCTGTTGCCCACATTCCCTTCCTCATTATTCTCCAGTGAAATTGCCCCAGTTCTTCTTTCTGTATTTAGCAGGTTATCTCATAAGTGAGGTCTCTGCACAGGTGGTTACCTCTGTGCCACTTTTCCTTGTCTATCTGAGAAAAACAGTGTTATGCATCCACTATTCAACTTCTTCCTCAGGGCATGTTCAAATCCTTGAAAGCCCTGGTAGAACTGACCAGTTGGCTGACAGATGGGGCCTGAGTTCTCCTGGACACTTCTAAAAAGCCTTGGATATTTATTCAATCCTTGTGACCACAGCTAAGTCTATGAAAAAGATCACAATATTTATGGAACTGGGACATCTACATTCCATGATTAGACCAGTTCCCATGACTGAAGGGACACACACACACACACACACTCCCTTCCTAGAAAAAAAAAATACATCTTGCTGGTCCAAGCGCTATGCTTCTTCTGTTTACTGTTTAAAGAAATAACAGGAGCGGTTTTTTAGACTCAAAAGATGAGTATGGTAGGGGGCATGAAAGCAGAGCACAGGGGAGTCAGCAGGCAGGGGGAGGTTTGAAGAACTGGAAAAAACTTTACGTTGCTTTCCAGGAATTACAAGTAGTTTAGTGACTGCTCTAGATTGTTGAGTGAAACTGAGGAATAGTGATATGTATCTGGCAACCATGAGTCTGAAGCACCACAATTTTTTTTTAATTTTACCTATTTCAAATAGCAAAGTTTCAAATATCTCGTTTTAATACCCATGTATCCTATTCTGATGAGTTAATGATCATAAAAATTTTACAGACCATATTGCTTAGGTTCATGCCTTCTGTTGCTATATACATTATTTAACTTTTAGAATCTAATGGTTCTGCCTCAGAATGGTAAATATATTATCCACATTAAGATAAAACTTAAAAATCAGATCTATTTTCCTCACTAGAAAACTGAAAGCAAGTTTAAGAGATCCCAATTCTAAGCATCTAATAGTTCTTTGCAGTTCATAGAAAGCATATGAACAATGTTTGAGGATAACAGGACAAATCCTGGATTATTCTGGAACCAATTACAGGGTAAGAGGCATAGAAGCTACACACAAACTTTGAATTATATATTTCAATACATTAATAAAATAATTGCTGAGAATAAGAAAATTATGAATTAATGGTAAATTTTCATCTAAAAACCAGATGAATATACAATTGACCCCTGAAAAACATACGGGTTAGGAGAACCACCCCCGACACAGCCAAAAATCTGTGTATAACTTTGGATCGCTCAAAACTTAACTACTAACATCCTACTGTTGGCCAGAAACCTTACTGATAATACAATTAGCCTATTAACACATGAATAGACTAATATCTTCATATATTTTAGGCATTCAATACATAACTACTTTTTCTTAAAATTTTCAAGATGTCTAGGCTACATAAGTCATCTGTGAGTATTTTCAAATTGTCACAAATTTCCAAAAAGATTGCAATATAGTTATTGAAAAAATATCCATATATCAGTGGACCCACTTAGTTAAAGCCCATGTTTTTTAAGGATCAACTGTATAACACTATAAGCTTAAACTGCAGTAAAACTCAAATGTATCATTTCCACTATTTTTAGTCAACTCCTACAGAAGTTATTTACTTATGTTTGTTTACTCTAATGCAGATGAGAAAGTAGGATTGTTTGGACACTGGAACATATTAACAGACAATAAAAAATTGTAAAATTTTAAAAAATTAGTTTGGAGGTAGAGGGAGCTTTGGAAATAAAACTTAAGCTCCTGTATACGAGTTAATTTTCCACTATCTAGTATCTACTCAGAACTACATGGAGAAGAAGGAGTGTAGGAAGAAAGTAAAAAGTAACATTTGCTAAGCCTAAAGATTTTTAGCATGAAGAAAACTGAGATTTTGTTTTCATTTATCTCCATGTTGATATTATCTGCTCTGTATAAAAGCACCATAGGTATTTTTAAAAATATTTTTACCTATTTCAAACAGCAAAATTTCAGATATCTCATCTTAACACCCATGCATTCTATCATGATGAATTAATGAACATAAAAATTGCAGACCATACTGCTTAGGTTCATGCCATCTGTTGCTACACATTATTTTACTTTTGGAATCTAATGGTTCTGCCTCAAATGGTATATATATTCTCCACATTAAGATAAAACTTAAAAATCAGATCTACTTTGCACGTTAGAAAGCTGAAAGCAAGTTAGTGCCATCCCCTTAAGAGTAATAAACTATGACTAACTTCTTAGTCTAAATTATTGTTCATATAAACAGTGTATTTAGGCTCAAAATAATATAGAAAATCATGATAGCATTCAACATCTGAACTGTCTACTGATGTGTATAAAATCCCTGGGTAACTAAATGTTATTTTTTTGACCTTTGATAGCTACTCGGTTTGGTTCCACACTTCATAGTAATTCAGGATGAACAAGAATTGTTTCATTACATATGAAGATTTACCTTGGCTACTTATGACACAGAAGTAATATGAAATTTTTCACCACTGTTGTTTCTTAAGGTTCTCCTGTACATTCTGTGTGCTTAATTATTCCTAATCTTTGATGTTATATAAGAAAACAAAGAATTAGACAAGTATTTATGTATTAGAAGCCATTTAAGAAAATAAAATTTAATTTTAGTTGCTAACAATCACAAGTAAAAATAATGGAGTTTTGACCTCATATTCCGTGAAAAAATTGTTAAAATATTTAGCTAACTTCTCATATAATGGTTGATGAATAAATATTTAATAATAACCAATTATTGACTTTTATTAGATTCAAAGCATCACTCAGATTTTGGGCAGAAGTAACGAATCTCTAGTATCAAAACCAAAAATTCTATTAATCTAAATTTTTAAAAATTTGGAATGTTTTTAAATCATAATTTATTAAATAGAAGATTATATCTTTTTTAATACCTATGGGAACTTCATACATGAAATTTGGGCCCACTGAATACCCTGTCTGTGACTTATTTCTACATTTGTAAAATAATTACCATCTCTAATAATAGTCAAAGTAGATTATACAGTGTTTTTAATGAGATTTAGTTCAGTTTGGCCTTTGAATAACTCTTTTATATATTTAACAACATTTCAATTATAACAATAACTAGTGAATATTACATATTATTGAAAAAGCAGTAAAGGTAAGATCTAGAAATGATACTACTAACATTTTAACATTTTTCTTGTAATCTGTTATTCTGTATAAATATACTTTTTATAAAATGTGACTTTGTAAAAGTTTGGATACTGCCTTTTTAATAATTTTTCAATAAAAATTTTCATATTCATTTGCAAAAACAACATCACCACATTACTACAATGATGGATGCAAATTTCTTAATATGATAATATCAATTATTTACCATTTCTTCAATTGTTCAATATTTTATAATGTTTCCATATTTTCAGTGTCCTAATAGCAGCTTCATGAAATTGTTGAGAAAATAAAATAAAGCCTGTAAGTTACTCAAAAAGAAAAGCCTGACAGATATTAATTGCTAGCTATAAGAATAATAATGATTGTGATGCTTTTCTATTGTTATAAGTGATAATCAAATTTATCCTTGCAATTTTTTCATGAGTTTTATGCTTTTAGATGACATAATTTTTAACCTAGGTTTTTTATGTCTCCTTTTCTAACAATTTTCTAAAATTTCCAGAAATGATATAAAATTAGAAAATAAGTTTTATATTTCCTTTACTAAATCAAATATTTTATATTGAATTTAGAATTTTCAAAGATTCGTGCTACCTTCATTATAATATATAAAATACAGGTAGTTGTTCAATAAAAAGTTTCAGTTTGCATTAAAAATTCTTGAATGTGAACAGATTGATTTCAGATGACTCTTTGAAATCTTTGAGCAGCATTGTACCTTACTGAATTCCTTTTATTTTAGACAACAAAACAAAACATTTTACCAACAGTTGGCCTACTCTAGTTATTAAAACTTTTATACACAGATTGTAACCAGCTTAGCTAAAACAGCAGCTGTCCACTGGAAATAATTGCAGAAATGTATTTCTCATTGGTCTGAAATCAAACATATGTTTTCCTATAACAACTAAAATATAACTTTATTTATTGATATGTGCTAATTATTGAAAAGCATTAATTACAAAGTTATACACTGGATTTTCATACTGACAAAAAATTCATATCTTAGGGATCAATATATTGATATATTTTTAATGTTTCAAATAGTTGATAAACTAAGACTACATTTTGAAATAACAGCTTTTGAGTTATTATTTTTGATTAAATACTTGTAAAAAGTCATGTCTCTATATTGAAAAGAGAAGAGTCCATTTTCTCCTATAACTGTGTTGAGAACTAATTTAAATATATTATGGAAAATAATCTTTAGTTTAGGCTGTACTGACTTTCCTTCTCTTTCACACTCTCTAGAAATTACGATAGGTTTTACAACTTTTCATGCTCTTCTTGTATGAAATATTCAAGTCTTCCAATTACTATAAATTTTAAATGGCAATAATTGTTAATGTGGCAAGTCTTCAACATTTTGGTTTCTACTTGAAATTATATTATTTTCATTCATGGAGAAAATAATAGCATATGTTGTTTGCATACATGGGTTTTGGTTGATTTTAGGGTTTCATTAGTGGAACAGTCAGGGCAGAAACATATTCATCTCTCCAAATAGGTCTTTAAAACAGCACATTGCCAGTCTGCTTTATTTTTATAGTGCTATAGATAACGGCTGTGAGTTTCTTAAAGAATAGAATTGATGGGTGTTATTACAAATGCAACTCAAGGTTCCCTAAGAGTCTGACACCTAAAAATAAATGCATAGCTTATCTTACTAAAATTAAAATAGTAATGATCCCATATGGCCATTCGTTTTGTCTACTGCATTCTCCCATCAAACAGATACGACTTCTCAGTAATCTGTGGTAAGAGATAAATAAAGAAAACATTACCTTCTGTATAGTAATGATTCCTTCCTGTGTTTCTTTGTCAACAGAAATCTTAAAAATGCCCAATCCATCACCATCCACAATTCTGTACTCCATTTCAGCATTAGCTCCAATATCTGCATCGGCAGCTTTAATTCTGGCCACAACTGAGGCTACAGGTAATGACTCTGGGACGTTATATTGATAAGATCCTGTGAAATTCAAAACAAGAAATGAACACATTATACCAAGACAACTAATAAAAACTTAACTATTGGGTTATTTTGACCTCATCTTAGCGTAACTTCTTTTTATTTTTTGATAAAAAATATGCTAAGAAAATGGAAAACAAAAGATGTTTCATATAGCCTTAAGAGATTTGATGGGAATGATTAGTTAATAATCATTGTGATAGCAGAAATAGATGGTGAGGAAAAGCAAGAGAAGAATCTCTAATTCCTGTATTTCTGGTGGTGAGAAATATCCTACACTGAAAAATAAAAATAAATTTAAAGTAATTATAATTGATATATAATTATTAAATGTAATTCAATATAATAATTACAATAATGTGTAAAACACTAGGAAATAAAAATAGAATAGATTGGGCTTCCAATGGGCAAATACAAGCCTAAATCGTTTTCATAACTTAATGTTGGAATTTTCTTAGCATCTTTTACCAAGAGAGTTTCAGAAAACTGGGTAAGAAAACTGGATAAGAAAGGATAAGAATGATTTGTGTGGGTCGTATATAGAATTGATTTGGGCCACAATGGTCCAGGAGCCTAGGCAGTATTAGTCGAACCGAAAAAAAAAAAAAAAAACCAGTAAAAGAGAAAAAAATAATTTTAAAAAATTTTTGTTTAAATTTTGTCATAACTCCTCATCGCCATCCCTCAAACTAAAGAAAAACTTTGGGGGCAGATGAAGAAATACATGAACCACATCACTGAGAAATGAGGAAACACCTCAGCACACTATATTCCTTCACTATTTTTTCTCTAATCATTTACTTTTTCCTGCCTCCTCCATCTTTTTCCGTTTCCTTTGGTTGTTAAATTTTGTTGCATTTGTCCTGTCTTGGAAAGGGAGAAGAAAGGATTCTCTCTGAGAAGAACATAGAAAGGAAAATGTGTCTGTATGATGGAAATATGTATTAGACTGAGACTTGTTTGCAATTTTCTAGATTTTGTGAATAGTTACTGTTTGTTTTTAAAATGATTATAATATATGCTATGACTTCTGAGTGACCCCTTTTACACATCTCAAAGTGTCCTTCGTAAAATTCAAAAATGTCAAGGTGAAACTAGTGATTCAACGGTAGAGAAAAATCCCAGCAGAAATGAATAACAATGATATATCCTTGGCTTTTTTCACTTCAGTAAGTTTGAGGGGAACCTATAATGGCCTAGAAAACCTATATCTTACTAAAATTCTACATAATTTTATCAATCTAGGCTTAAACAAAAGGAAAGCAGTTCATTTCATTATAAGCCCAAGATAACTGCATTATTTGCTTTTATAATTCTAAAAGTCCCTCCTTCTCCATGATAAGCCATCAAGATCACAATTAAGAATAGGCTTATTTAAAGAAAATAACGCTAAACTTGGGGTCACTTTTTTATATTACCAGGAGATATCGTTTCTCATATAATATAAACATTAAAACTATATAAGACAAAGATGAAAATTTTAAAGAGGCCGTCATTGAAGGAAAAAACAGTGACACTCGTATTTGCTCAGAAAGCTTCCTTTTTTGATACAATTCACTTCTAAATTCTGTTGGTAGGGAGTTTAGTTCCCATTTGTACTGGAAAAGCATTTTAGAGACATTGTACAGACATTGTAGTCTGTACAATCTCTTTATTTTCTTGAGCATTCTAAAGAAATAACACACTTAGGGAAAAAAGGGAACTAAAAAGAGAGTGAGGTGAAACGTTTTTTCAAACAGCACACCTCTACCTAGAGAATTTTTTTTTCTTTTTTCTTGGTTAAGTCAAAAGCCCCTTTGGTCAAATAAGTGGAATTGAGGGCATTTGGTTTTTTAGTTCTTTAGATTGGTTTTTAAAACACTGAATGTTTGCACAAGAAAGATGTGGGGGAACTACTAATGGAATGTTCAGTGTGTACAAACTGGCTTTAAAAAGTGTGAAATGAAAAAATGGAAATGTTTATTAGTCTTTTTTAATTTTCAAAAATAAATCAATATTTTAGTGCATAGAAAGAATAAAATGTATTTGAATATTTTTAATGGGCAACAACTTTATAATTTACAAAATATAAAAAGTAATTCTTAGAAAAAACACTAATACATAAACACAATTAGTAATTGTCTAGTATTGAAAATGTGAATGAAAGAAAAATCTTACTATATTTAAGACATGGTAGTCAAAATTTGCATTACTTAGAAGTAATGCAAATATATGATGGCTTCTATTTCTTCTCAATACCCTTATAATCCATATTGCTGAATCAAAATTATGTCTCTAATGAAATGTAAATTTGGAAGAATGAAGTAAGATAATTATTTGCTTTAGAAATATTTGAAAAAAGTCATTTTAAAGACGTATTTTATACTGTCAGGAAAAGTTATTACACTTGTATCACTTAAGAAAACAACTTACTTCGAGGAAAGCGAGGTGGGTTATCGTTGACATCCGTTAGCGTCACAGTGACTGATGTAGTTCCTGACAGTCCTCCATTTTGACCAACCATATCCTTTGCCTGAATAACAAGCAAATACTGGTCTTTAGCCTCTCTATCCATGTTTGGAAGGGCAGTCTTGATGACTCCTGTAAAATTTCAAATCCCAGTAAAACCCATCATGAATCACTGCATTTATACTAACAAAGAATACTGATACAAGTAGTAAGTCGCTCTTGAGTTGTTGCCTTTTGTTGTTTCGTTTGTTTAAGTAATTTTACTGTTTATTAAAGACCAAAGGAATATGATAGTTTTACACAATGTTACAAAACAGAGAAAACATTATTAACGTGGTTTTCTCAATACTGAATAAAGAGGATTATCTTTAGGTTTCAGGGAAAAGTGGTTAAGAAAATAACAATTTATAAATAAATAAAATGGCCTTTTACCTAAAATAATGGACAATCACCTGTACAAGTACACAGCAATGAACTCGTCCTTTTCTTCCATCTCAACAACTTATAAAAATGCATAACCACTTATTATCAGTTTTCAAGTTAAATAATATTCTTACTATCCTTAGCAACAAAAACTTTTGTTTAAATCTGAGCACACTAGCTCTCAAACACAAACATACACATACATCAGCAACAGATCTGTATTTTAAGCATTCAAATTACACTTATTTGAGAAGTCCAGGTTGCTTATTTATTTTTTGACATTACTCATTTATTCTCATACACGAACTGTAGTTGGATGCTATTGTCACGGTAATCCAGGCTCACTTTACGTAACACTTTCAATGAATCCTTATGTGTGTCTATATATTTTATAATTGATCTTTGAAATATTATAATAAAAATGAAAAAAAAATCATGTACAAATTAGGTCCAGGTGAAGTATCTAATACATATTCTTCTTAGAGCCATAATGATTTTATGCATTTTTCATGTTTGTTCTTCAATACTTCTGTTAACTCTAATTTATAACAAAGCAAATATTGACTTCCCTAATACTGTCACCAACATAAACAATCTTTGTGTGAGAGTTCTGGGACATATCTCCACCTTTTCTTTTCTGTTTTTTTTGTTTGTTTGTTTGTTTGTTTTTTGCTGTTAATCATCTTTATTTCTGTAACCCTTTTTTTAAAAATTGAGCATTACTTATTTTGAACATGACAACACATATTTCATTTATATGAAAAATATTAATAAAACGAGTTATTTTTAGAAAGGAAGTCCCACTTACTTTTATGTTTTTTTAAAAAAATTTGATTCATCTCTCATTTTTCCTTCTAATATCAATATGTGTGTTATCGTCTGTGCATATTTATTGTGATGGAGAGAAGTCTATAACCCCTCAACTAATCAGTAAGGGAAACACTGCAGCCTCATCCTCTCAAGGGTTTGCTTAGCGGAATTATTTTTGAAAAGAAATATAGCATCGTTAAGATAGAAGTCTGGTAGTCAACGTTTCTCACTTATTTTTCACACATCTAATTGTCTCTTTATAAGTGAGCCTATAAATAACACCTTTCCAAGGCAGAAATCATCACAAAGTTTGCAAATCAATGCAGGTAGGAAAGGTAATTTCCAAATGCCTCAACTATTGAACATATTTTTGACAAGAATAACATAATTGGGAAAAGTTGATCTGAAATAAGAACACCCACTACTAATAGATTTCTACTTGTAAGGCATTTGCTCGCTTTTACTTTTAAGTAAAAACTGTCTAAATTTGGAAAAGCATTCTCATACATTGGATTTCATTTGTGTTTTGTCATGTATTATATAATTGTATATATAAATACATGCACAGACAGAAAATTGTTAATATCATATTACTGAACTAGTAAAGTCTAGTCTTGACCAACTGGATACCTCTAACTCTGTGAGATTTTCATGCTTAATAATAATCAATAATTTTCAGTCACATAGGCTTAGCAAAAAAAAAAAAAAAAAGGAATTCTATCTGTGGGCTCTTTGGAAAAGACATTGGCTCATATTTTAGGCTTTGTGAATAATAATTTTTCTATAACTACATCATCTGATACCATAACTCAGAACTTTTCATTTATTTATAATCCATGTTCACAAAAAGCATTGTGCATGTGAAACATAAACTTATATTGCTATTGTTCAAAGTTGTTTTTAAGTATAGGAAAAAAATCTGATGATCCAATATCCTATCAGCCTCAGATGATTTTTTTAATGCATATTCAGCTACTATTGAATCTTTTTAAAAATTTGGTATATGTACCTCATGTAACAGATGATAGCCATTTCTGAAATCTTCCGCACTTTAGGGAAGGAATGGAACACGGGTTCTGCATACTCAGGCTTCAGATTACCCTCAGGAGTCTAGACAACTGCATGAACCCAAGGATTAATAACCAGGGGCTGGGGAGATTCACACTGTGAGGGCTCAACCCTTTAGGTTTGTTCTCACTAAAACTAAATAAACGTTTTTGGATATCACTTTGACTGGACTACCATTCCAAGGGGAATCTCAATATTGCAAAACTGGCTTCCTCAGGGATCTTGTTAACTGAGGAAGTACCTTCTCACAGCAACCAGGATCTGGGTCATCTGCACTTCCAACTCCCAAAGCACTTCATGCCTCCTTCTCTCTCCATTACAGCCTTTATTGTCTGTAGCTATTCCAAGAATTCTAAAACCATACAATTAGACTTTAAAGAAACTGGTTTCCTTATGGTTTTTATGTACTTAATAATATACATCAAGAGGTAAGTGATACCAAACAGTCAAGCCCCCAAATTGGGACTTAGCTCAGGAGGTTCTTGGCTTTGCCCAAGAAAGAATTCAAGGGTAATCCAGTGGGTTTTGGATAGCAACTTTTATTAAATGGTACTGCTGTTTGTGGAGCAGTGCTAACTCATAGTCAATGTGCCCAAACTCTGCAATCTATGGTCTCTTGGCAAAGTTATTTATACTTATGTAAACCCAATTTCAATTACATGCAAATTAAGGAGTGGGTGAATGCAAATTGAGGGGTAGATTATTTAGAAGTTTCTAGGAAAGAGGGAAGTAACTTCCAGGTCATTGCAACAGAGACGGGTGGTAACTTTCAAGTTGTTGCCATAGTATTTATAAACTGTCATGGCACTGGTGGGAGTGTCTTATGCCAATGAGCAATGAGTGCAGCTAGGACTGCTTGTGTTGACATCTGCTGGTTCCTGCCAGTTTCTTCACTTTATCCTGTCTGAACCAGATCCTGTTTTGGTCAACAAGGTTGTGACCAGAAAATAAGTCCTGCTGGTCTCCTACCTCATAAGGACCATGAATGAACTAAAGCCATTTGGTATGGCCACCACCAAAATGGAGCCGCCAGTGAAGGCAGCACCACTGAGATATGGACAGGAGAATGACGCAACAGCAAAAAAATCATTTCAAATACATGTAGTTTGGCTGTTTGCTTTGCTTTTGTTCTAACAGAACTAATTGGATATCATGTTAGCTCTCTTGGTAACTCCTTTAAAGATAATTATTTTTGTGTGATTATTCCCTAGTGAATGAGAATAATAGATATAACTGGTAATGAACTGAATATGTATTTATGTAATCAGTTTCTGTCAATATGTATTCTTAGTATTTAAAATATCTCAGTGATGCTTGTGACTAATATTAACTTATTCTGTTTTACATTATATCAATGAGTGCTATGTTACATGATGTTTAGAAATATAGTACATATTCAGGGAAAAAAAAATCCAATACGATGTTTTGCTAATGAAGACACAATTGAATATTTTAATGCAATGTGATCAGCTGTTATGCTATCTCCCCCATGCACATTCTGACTGGATAACAATGATCACTTCTGTAAATTTATTCTGAGTCCTAACTGCTACCTTCTTTCCCTTGGACAGCTCCTGTTGGAGCAATTCACCAATTATAATAAACTCAACTCATTCTGTAACATATTGATAACTATTGAAATTAAAAAAGAAAAAACTCGAAATCTTGTAGCATACAAAGTTAACTAAAAGTAAATTAGAAATAAAATGGAGAATGGGATGTATAAACATCCTTAAGTATGTGCATCTTTGAGACTTGAATTGCATTGTGAAGATAAATGTACCACTTTATATTTTAAAAATATTATGAGTGCAATACATTGCGTAGTCTTGTGTTACATATTTGTAGAATTACAGAGACGAATACAGATTGGGGTCAAGCAACACTCTTTCTTGCAAATGTAGACACTGAGGCAAGAAGAAACAGATCCTGAACAAAGCAGTTTCAAGTCAAAAAAAATATTCATGATGCTTGAAAGTTAAATTTCAAAGGAACTTAGAAACTGAAATGAGCACAAATGTTTCAGGCTTGCTTTCTATTTTTAAAAATATCCTTTGATGATAATCGTTTAAATACTGGAATACAAATTATAAATGAATTTCATATAATAGGCAATAAAATCAAGTATGGCACTTTTATTACAGACATTTATCAGTAAATCAAATATGAAAGAAATGCACAGCCCTGGCTATGCAGAAACTATGTTACTGATTAGCTGAGAAAACTCTTGGGAGGAGGAACCTATTTATAAAACAAAATCACAAAAGTTTTTGGATGTTCATTTTGTTTTACACTTAAGATAAAAATCTGCTAATGAGTTTCTATTTCTTTCTAAATTTTGTGCCTAAGCTCTGTATTATTTGACTTGTTTATCTGTAGTGTAGATACGAAAGAGCTATAAAAAGATGGAGAAGAGCGAACGACAGTGAAGTAGTAAAGTTGGAAGCTTCTGGAACATCAAAGAATTCCAGTGCTGGCAGAAAATGAAGAGTCATTGAGGAAAGGACTCTTTTTGCAACCTGTGGGGGATGTTCTCAGCAAGCTTTCAAAAGAGACAGCACTCTTGCATAGAATGAGAACCGGGAGTGTGTGAAGGGTGTAGTTGGAAGGGGTCACTTGTTATGGCAATACCCTTTACATAAAATTATGATGTAATAGGTATGCATGCAACACATAATGCAGTCACCACGTAATCATACTTCTTATGTCTAAAAAAAGAAGTCCTAAATGACAAATGATGTTTAACACTCAATTCATTTTCCACGGCTTGCTTCATCGTCAGGTGAGCTGTACCATCATTCTTACCCTGTACTTAGTTTAAAGCTCTGCTGCTGATGTCTTCAAATCCTTAATCATTTAAGAATAAAGGACCTGAATGTTCATTTTAAGTTACGAATTAGGTAGCCAGTCCTCCCATATATCACATAGACCCAAAAAAGTTATCTGTTTGCTTGCAGGTTACAAAATAAATAGATACACCTTAGAATGATCCTAAGTATGTTTAATGGAATAAATGTCATGCCCGTAATCCCCTAGTAAGTTTGTGGACACTATGAAGATAGGTGTTGAGAAGTTTGAAGGGAATGTGGTTTACCTTGTTTCCAGTGTCATGCTACCTTGCTTGTTAAAGTCAACTGTCAACACTGGGTTTTGCAACTACTCACATTCTAGCTTGGGGGAAGGAGAAATTGACGCAGAAAATACAGTTTCCCTCTGGTCATTCAGCCTGTAAATAGTGCTATAGATGAAAATTTGTGCTCTGAGATTTTAGTCATGTTATTTTCTTAGAAATTGAGAAGAAGAAATTTATAGAAATGCACCTAACAGTGATGGTTTGTGCCTATGGTTACATAATTTTTATTTAGCATAATTTCAACATTTTTCCTGTCAAAATTTTACTTTCTGACACAAAAACCCTCAGATTTGAAGGAGAAATAATGTTATTTCTCACATATAAATGAATCAGACAGACATCAGGAAAGGAAGACTAACAAGACTAAGTGAACCTTGATTTACAATTCCCCATGCCCTTTAGGTCTGAAAACTTTCCATTTCTGTCAGAAAAACATGTAATTTATTTTTTCTCACAAGAAATGTACTCTACGTATTATAAATTAGCAGAGAGGACAAAGATGCCCAGAATATCTCTGCATTAATGACCATGTAAAAAGAAGTTCCAGTGATTACCATAGTTACAGTATTAAAAAAAACTAAACTAAACTTTCCTCTTCTCTTGAAACACACAATCCCTTCAACTCTGAAATTAAAATCAGGTTTGAAGTATTAATAATGTAATCCTATGACATATACCATTGTCTAGTTGATCAACCGGTAAGGCTTTATCTCCATAGTGTTACATGGAAATCCTGTTATTCTGCTGCAAAGCCAAAATCACAAGCCAATCATTAGTAGCAGCAAAATATTTAATCCCTGAACTTAATACATGCTATTTTTGGACAAGTTATATAAGGCAGGAGTGTATGATTGTGAGCAAATTGTCAGGAACTTGTCAATGTCTTTTTAGGTTGTCAAGAGTAGGCATAGAAGGGAAGAGGTGGGTGTTTGAATTTAGGTTTCTCAGATCTATCATCCAGGCAAACAGAAGCACGCTTTCCACATTCACAGGATTCATATCATAAATCAAATACTTTCATTTACTTCTCCTTATACTTGCTTAATCATGACTGTTTCTTCCTTATTAGACTTGCCATGTGGTTTCCAAGCCCCATCTCTACACTGGTATAAAATATGCATTCCATCTCTATGAAAGCTCTAATGAATGAGCTAAGATTGAATTTACTTGTCTGTTCACGCACATTACAATGGTCATTCCCAAAAGGTGTTCATGAGAATAAATTAATACTGCTCTTTTTGTAAATATGAAAAACAGGATCAATGGCATTAAAATATTCATTTAGGATTACAGGTACTGATGAATATTCATAATCATAAATTTATATATTTGAATAATTCTAACTCCATGATAAAGGCAAAATTATTTTTAAAAAGAGAAAACGTGGATTTTCACAGTGATTAAAAAAAATCAGTGTTATTCACACCCGCCTGTGTGAATCAGTAATATTCACACCCACCCGCCCTTCCCTACACACACAGGACCAGGAAAACTGAATACATTAAAATATCAATTAATAACCAAGATAACAATGTCCCATGGTATAGTCTTAATGTAAACGGTTTCAGCTTAAAAGTAAAACAGAACAAACCAACTACATATTCTATCCATACCACTCAACCCAGTACAAATTGTTCCCCAAAATTAAAAAATATATATATTTAGTTTCATTTTTGATTTGGCAGATCATCACCCTAACTGTTATGTTTAAACTTATTTCCCTGAGAAAAATAACATCTGGAAGAATAAACTGAAACTACTACCTATTATATTACATGGCAGAGAGGTTTCTGAGATGTAAAGATTACTGTATAATTTCCTGTGTGAATGAAAACACAAAACAAAACACAAGTAAAACTCTGAGGTAAAGTATCAAAATTTTCTTAAGCATTCAGGAGATAGAAACTGAAATACTTTTGAATATATAGCATTATTTTTAATTTTGTTAAGATACTGATGACTAAAATAAAATATTTTAAATGGTGATAAATCCTCAATAATATGATGCTTACCAAAGTAGACATATTGGGAGAAGTAGAATAAAATAGTATGTTATTAGTGTCAACTATATTTAGAAATAATCATATTAATTGTAAGAAACAAACAACTTATGACTTTACAAGAATGTCACATTTCAGTTTTTACCTGTCTTTGGCTCCACTGAGAAGTATGGCTGTCCTTGCAGAATACTGTAGACCACTCTGGCACTGTTGCCATACGTAGGATCATCAGCATCTGTCGCTGTCACTTGTACCACTGAGGTCCCTAGATGCCAATCCCAAAACCACTGAATTAAAAACTTCCAAATACCACAAAACAAAATAACTTACAAAATGTTACTGATTCCACATTAAGCTTATTTGAAATTTTTCATTTATCTTTTTCAAGGCACATAAAAAAAATTGATACAGTATTATTTTAAAATAAACCAGCTCCAAAGAGATGATAGATATTAACAAAACCCTTGAAATATTTAAGGGATAAGAAAATATTCTGGCAAAAAAAAAAAAAAAAAAAAAATACCATCGATGATGCACATTAGGCTGGGATATACTCCGAATCGGATGGGACTGAAACTTTACGTGTCTCATCCATTGGGTTCAGGTAATATATTTTCATCAAGAGCAGCTTCTATAAGACTCAATCACTGTCTAGAAGACAGCATGATAACAGCATCTTGGACACTTGAATCATTGCAGGTACAAAAATGTCATGGTTAAGATGATCCAGATAAGGCCGGGCGCGGTGGCTCACGCCTGTAATCCCAGCACTTTGGGAGGCCGAGGCGGGCGGATCACAAGGTCAGGAGATCGAGACCACGGTGAAACCCCGTCTCTACTAAAAATAGAAAAAATTAGCCGGGCGCAGTGGCGGGCGCCTGTAGTCCCAGCTACTCGGGAGGCTGAGGCAGGAGAATGGCGTGAACCCGGGAGTCGGAGCTTGCAGTGAGCCGAGATTGCGCCACTGCACTCCAGCCTGGGCAACAGCGTGAGACTCCGTCTCAAAAAAAAAAAAAAAAAAAAAAAAAAAAGATGATCCAGATAGAAACCAAAATGTCATTAACTGACAAAGAATATTTGATGCATCTAACTGGATATTAGGTGGCTACCCTATCTCCTTGGGATTTTTTAAAATTTTCTCTGCCAATTGATTTAAAAACAAAACAGGAAATGAAAATTTAAACCAAACCTCTTGTAAAAGAGGAAAGCCATGGCAACTTTAAAAGTTGCATAGATAGTTTTTTGGTTGTTACATATGATGTACAACATATGATGTTACATATGAAATGTTGTATTCTTTCTTCATTTACTATGTATTCACACATTCAATATGGAAAGCATTTCTTCTGATCTGTTATTTTTTTCCATTTGGAATGTAATCTTTAAAATATCAGAAAGACTCATGTTTGCTTAGTTTATATATTTAGTTATATACTATTATTTAGTAAATATCCTGTCTTTTAAATATGGAACAGGTCCCTTTCTTCATGTATTCTTTAAGGTCCTAGTTTGTTTCAAATAATTTCCTGAATATGACATTTTAAAGCTAACATATTTTCAGATTGATTTCTATGTAAATATCTCTTTCAAAATGCCTTAAGCAAGTCATTAATGTCCACTTTGCTATAAATCCACTTTATTTTCTATATATATTTCATTGCCAATTCCATTTTCTTTAAAATTATGTGGAAATTATGAAAGTTAAGTGTACAGTACTGTTCTTTAAACCATAAAGTTTTTATTTATTTTATTGTATATTTTGAGACGGAGTTTCACTCTTCTGCCCAGGCTGGAGTGCAATGGCACAGTCTCGGCTCACCGTAACCTCTGCCTCCCGGGTTCAAGAGATTCTGCTGCTTCAGCCTCCTGAGTAGCTGGGATTACAGGCATATGCCACCATGCCCAGCTAATTTTGTATTTTTAATAGAGACGGGGTTTCTCCATGTTGGTCAGGCTGGTCTCGAACTCCCGACTTCAGGTTATCTGCCTGACTCAGCCTCCCAAAGTGCTGGGATTCCAGGTGTGAGCCACCACACCCAGCCTGAAGTTTTTTATTTTATGGACTTAGATGATTGTGCCCTGCAGATGTCTGGTGGGGCCAAGATGGTAAATAATGAGTATTTTTAAATCTTTTTTAAGAATTAAATTTTGAATATTTTAAATGTTATAATAAATTACATTGATGTTCTCTCTTTCCTCTATATGTATCAGCTTTACAATATTTATTTTGGTAATATGCCTAAGTATGATTTTGCTACTTCATTTTAAAAGAAAGAAAACAATTTTAAACCAAATAATAAAAACTAAACTTCAGTAAGTTTGGCTGTGAACAATAATACTTTTTTTTTTCTGAAAAGTTCATTATCTCATTTAACACATATAGACACACAAACCAGATAACACACACACATATTCACAAATAAATTTAAACTTTCCATGCCTGTCTATGTTCTTCTGGCAATAAACAAAATATCCTAAAGGCTTACTAGTGTGTTTAAAATTTTAGGATTAGTTAACATCTAATAAAAAAAGATCCCTGGATATTAAACACTGAAAACCTGCATGGCCTATATCATACTATTTGATGGTTATTATACTTGGTTAGACTTAAGCACTTTGATTAACTGTAGTGTTTGATAAACTGTAAGTCCATACAACATATGTTATGTAGTTTAGGTATTCCATGTTCTATGTCCCAATTTTTATATTAACTTAATTGTCTGAATCGGTGTCAGATAAACTCTGAAGACATCTGAAAATAATTTTCTAAGAAAGTTCTGAACCCATTTGAATCAGCCAAGTAAATAACTTAAATATAAGTTATTTAAACACTGTGATATGGGCCAGGTGCAGTGGCTCACGCCTGTAATCCCAGCACTTTGGGAGACTGAGTCAGGCAGATCATGAGGTCAAGAGATCGAGATCATCCTGGCCAACATGGTGAAACCCCATTTCTACTAAAAATACAAAAATTAGCTGGGCATGGTGGTGCACACCTGTAGTCCCAGCTACTTAGGAGGCAAGAGAATCTCTTGAACCTGGGAGGCGGAAGTTGCAGTGAGTCGAGATCATGCCACTGCATTCCAGTCTGTAAACATAGTGAGACTCTGTCTCAAAAAAAAAAAAAGAAAAAGAAAAGAAAAAAAGAAAAGAAAAAAAAGGTATTGTGACATGAAATAGCATGACTATTAATGACTATTATGCACACTTAAATAACATAAGTTATTTGACTTATAACATACATTAAGTATGCATAATAGTCATGCTGTTTCATGTCAGAGTACCATCAAAATCAAAACGACAGTGCACTATCAGATTTTTCTTTTCTTTTTTTTTTTTGAGATGGAGTCTTGCTCTGCCTCCCAGGCAGGAGTGCAGTGGCGAGATCTCAGCTCACTGAAATCACTGCTTCCCGGGTTCACACCATTCTCCTGCCTCAGCCTCCCGAGTAGCTGGGACTACATGTGCCCGCCACCACGTCCAGCTAATTTTTTGTATTTTTAGTAGAGACGGGGTTTCACTGTGTTAGCCAGGATGGTCTCGATCCCCTGACCTCGTGATCTGCCCGTCTCTGCCTCCCAAAGTGCTGGGATTACAGGCATGAGCCACCATGCCCGGCCACTATTAGCTTCTAAAACAAAAAGTTCACATATACCTATATAAAATTTGCATATCTATATTCTATGTGGGAAAGGAAAACACTGGCAAGCCAATGAAGAACAACCAAAATGTCCATGAGAACTAGGAGTATGAAGTTGAATTAAATTGCTCAAACACATCTCAAAAACTCCTGATTTACCAAACATTACTAATTTGGGGAGGAAGATGTGCCCTTTCTTTTTTCTATAACCTCCAAAATCTTGTAACAGTTACTGTTGCTGCTGTTCTTGTTGGTAAGCAGGAACAGCAGAAAGCACTTGGAAGGTGTGCATGGTAGTGAGGAAGAGTGAACACACCTGTTTGGTCACAGAAATGCTAGCAGTGCTTACATATGTGCTAATTATAGTAAGATCATGCCACTGTGGTTCAAATTCTTCCTGGCCACAAGCATTGATTCTTCTGTCTCCTTATCATTTGGCATTTGTCTAACAGCTAGAGGCAGGGTGGTGCCCCAAATAATTTCCCCTCTCTCTTCTAATAGGAACAGAAATTTAGGGCCACTAGACTGCGATCCCTTTAAGAGCACACATTATACACATCTTTGCAACCCCACTCCTCAGGGTCGTAAGTATGTTGATTGTATGATTGGATGAATGAAATGACCTTTTTAAAAAAAATAAATCACATTGGTTAAAATGCCCATGTGTTAAAATACAAGTTCCATTATGATTTTAAATAAACTTCCTATTTCAATATTAAAAACAGCAGGAAATTAATATATAAATCAACTCATCTCTCACCCAGTCTCATAACTTTTTATTTTTATTTTTGTAAGATTGCCTACGCTTAAATTACATACTGGCTGTAAACTATTCCAAAAGTACTTGAATAAATGAAATTTAAAAGAGAATTTCTATTATTCTATATAAATAAAGTACACACTAGAAGTACTTTACTTGCTATCTTTCTAGTAATGGTGCAATGACAAAAGGCCTTTGAACAAAAAAGCCTTCATTTTTTTAAATATATATCTCCAAATGGGTACCTCCTTACCATTGCTATAAATTCACTATAAATTTTCATTCATTTAAGTTTTTGGATAATTTTTTTTAAATTAATGGTGGCATGGACACATGGCAGGGAACACCACACACTGGGGCCTGTTGAAGGGTTGGTGGAGGAGGCAGAGCATCAGGAAGAGTAATTTAGGGATGCTGGGCTTAATACTTAGGTAATGGGATAATCTGTGCAGCAAACCACCATGGCACACGTTTACCTATCTAACCTGCACATCTGCACATGTATCCCTGAAATTAAAATTTTAAAATAATCAGTGGTGGCATGTGGATGGCCATTTGTAGGTTCAATCATACTCATTACAATTAAACAGATCAGCCGATCCAAATATTAGCCTGGCTAGCCATCAATGGCCTTCTTGATACACTGGCCATAGAGAGATGTTTAGAACAATGAATCAATATCTTAATATCATGGAAAGAAAAGTAAACACTGGCCTGTGTCTGGAAGAATTCTGTTTGTTAACTTCTGAGGCATCACTGTAATCATTTAAAAATATAAATAAATATCAAGTTGAAAAAAATGTAATATTAAAGTAATTTCCTGAAAACATTGAAATAGCTGTACAAAAAAAATTTCCTAATTTTCCATACAAATAAATTAATAAGTTAAGTTAATGGATACTGGCCACCAACATGTCTCAAACGTTTCCCTCACCCTAACTGACAATTGCTACGTACATACAGTCTATTCAGTACTTAAGGATGATTTAATTTTAAATAAAAAACTCCCCAAATCAGCCACAGGCTACAAAGCAGATTGTTCTTTACTTACCCACAGGAGACATTTCTGGAACTCCTGCCGTGTATGGGCCATCCAAAAATTTGGGTTCGTTGTCGTTGATATCCTGAATTTTGATGACAAACTCCGACTCGGGCTCCACGGGTTTGTTGGTGAGCCTGTCCAGAGCTTGAGCTCGGAGCGTGTAGTAGGCCTGCTCCTCACGATCCAGTCTCTTGGTGGCATGAATATCCCCAGTGTTCTCATCAATAATGAAAATGGAACTTGCCCCTTCGCCTGACAAGATGTATTTGATGGAACCATCTCCTTTATCAACATCAGAGTGAAGCTGGTGAAAAATTCATGTGAGATGAGATTAACTTACAAGAGAGTCAGCGATACGGAGATATGTAAAAATAATTCTTATGTCAGGTAGGAGTACACGAAATTTTATTGTTCTTGGAAAGATAAGCTGAACGCTTATTGTGCACAGCAGAAAGGCTATGAGAATGTGTCAGCTTGTACTTGTGAGCAGGACAATTTCATTTCTTCCTGTAAACAGTCACATTTCCAAAGGTATTTTATATCAGTCCCAAAGTTGGGAACTGATTGTAGTGTTATTTTTTATTTGATCTGTCCTTGCCAGTTTTAGCCATCTTCTTTGAACAGAGCAGGCATTCGGTAAACATGTATAATTGGTTGATTTGATCTAGTCCAAGCAAAGAAACTTTCTATAGAACATTTGTAAATCTAGTTCCAACATACCATTTAATACGCTTAGAAACCCCCATATGCCCTTCTCTCCCTCCTTCCTGCCCTGTCCCCACTCACACTCCTTTCTGTGATTAACGAGTACGGCTGGATGTCCAGTCTCTAAATCTGTCTCCAAATCCTGTTCTGTATTTTAAAAATTGGAGCTGAAAAAAAAATGACACAGCTCTCTCAAGTAGGAATTTTAAATCAATACACGCACGGGACTTCAGCTAAACCCTTTCTTGAAATACCAAGAACTGCATTCGACTTGCATGATTAAGCACAGCATCAGCAGCACAGCAGTCCCTCCCGATTTGCGTTTCACATCTGGAGCTGTCCCTGCTGTGTGTCAGAACATTATGCTGAACAGAGGAACCTCAGAAAACTCAGACGTAATTACATATTTCCCTGAACTTCATAACCTGAGAAACGCACTACTCAATCCGTCATTTCAACAATCTTTCACCCCCTATAACTGCCATCATTCTGGGCTTTGGTTAATATGAATGTAAAATCCAATTTACCAAATAATAAAGCTTTTCGCTGCCCTTCAGAACTACGTTTGCATTTTTTAAAAGACAAGGTGCTAAAGAGATATAAAATATGAAAAAAAAAAAAAACACCGAGGAAAGTATGGACACAGTACATTTTCATCCTTCCCTGGTAGCTGTTGAGGACATAGGTTTTTGTACCTTGAATTTCTGTAAATGATTGTTTTACTGCACTGTAACAGCTGTGTTTATCCTCTGCTTACAAGTACTTGAATACCTGATTTATCTTTTGGTTTCGATAGGACTACATAATACAAAAAGTAAATTTCTGGCACCAGTTATAATTTAATTTTTTTCAGTGTGAATTATCTAGTGGATCCTAAGCCATACGTCTATTCAGTGTACGGAAAACGTGTGTTCTTCAACTATTGTGAATTATTTAACTTTCTCAAGTCATTTTTAGGGTTATGATTATATATGTAACTCCCTCTAATTTATAATACAAAGGGTGAAATATGAGAATTATTATAGTTTTAATTATTAAGAACTTCCTAGATGTCAGTCACTATGCTTAACATTCTTTTTTTTTAACAAAACAATACTTTTATTTTAGGTTCAGAGGTACATGTGAAGGTTTGTTACATGGGTAAAACATTATTTACATAGTAACTCATTCAATATTCACATTTGCCCTTAATCCTACTAACAAATGAAGAAACTGAGGTAGAGAAAGGCTAAGAACCTTGCCTGAAGTGGCCCAACCAACTCTAGCAGACGCAGGATTATGAAAACCGGCAGGCTGGTCTAAAGCCCACATCCCCACTCCCTATAATGAGATCCAGCCTCCAGGATAGGAACTGTTGTGCTGTGTGCTAGGGTCTTCAAGAGTTGATGCAAAGGGGAATGTGAGGAAAGAAGGGAATATGCAACCAACCCCACCTGATCACCCCCCAAATCTTCAAGAAGCTCAGTGCTTCGAGTGGTTTCCATCTGTACGTTTTATGACTTACCAACAGGGTCCCTTCTTGCCATTACATAACAATAAACTCCACCACACTCAGTAGCACATAGCAAAAAACTTGACTCCCAAGACAAATGCAGATGATGGATGAAAACAAGTTGTTTTTAAAACAAGCTTCCAGTCCCTGGGCCGCTTAAATGCTCAATGCTGCTCTCCTAAGGCTCCCTCACCCTCATCTGTGCTCCCATGGGGCGGCAGCTGGTGGCAACTTATCTACACGTTACTGCTGACAGTGGCGTGCAATGTTAGAACATCCAGAAGACCACAAGAAATATCAATTATACATGAGTCATGTCTTTAATCAAAGCTTTTTTACACTGAAATCACATGAACGATTTTCATTTACAGAACAAACCCTATGATTCATTTACCTAATTCCTACCAGCTGATCACTGTTTTCGTGGCATGGCGCTACAATGTCCCTGTGGTATTCCAAGTATGAGAAACAAAACAAATTTATTTTCAGGAAAAATCACACAGTAAGTCCTGACTGTGAACTTCAACCTGAGCTCTGATGCTGCATTTTATTAAATATTATGGGGTTGTCAGTTGTTCTCCATTACTGACAACATCAGAACTTAAAAGTTTCATACTGCTGGATTCTCCAATCATTCAGCAATCAAATTCTTCCTCTTCTACTACCTACCCGTGCCCCACCCATGCCCCACCACCCCGGCCCCGCACACATCCTGTTTCAGGAGCCCTAAACTTTACTATTCTTCCCATCGCTGACAATTTTCTCCCAGCTGGTACCATCACTAGGCTTCTAACCACTGCCAAAATTCACAAGCAGAAAATTGCTTGGAGCCTATACTCAGTGTCTTTGCAAAGTTACTCTAAGCATCTGTGGTTAAAAGGGACCAACTTTGAATTGTTAAAATGGGTACATAATTATCTGAGTCATTCAGACATTTAATCTGTGAGACTTTGTGCATTTTACTAATCCTAATAGGTGGAGTGAAATCCACACTCTTAGTAAAAAACTCCTCTCTCTTTGATGAAAAAGAATGCTCAGCAAAGAAATGTTCTCAAGTGTAGAAATAGCAAATCACGTTCTTAAGTTGACAAGTGTCTACGTAGGCACGTGCACACTCACAGACACACACACACACACACACACATGCATGGACACATGCATGGACACCTTTGAGAATAACTATAACAACCCGAACAGAAAAATGTTACTCTCCGCTGTGAAAACCCTTGACCAAGAAAAAAAACAAACTATGATCCTATAAAATGGTAAATAAGTACAAAAGCAAAATAAACAATGCAACCAAAGACAAGTATTTGTGCTCTATTTGGGGACAGAACAGCGAATCACCTAAGTCTATTCTACTCACAAATACCCTTGCAAATGTGAACCTGAGATTAGCCTAAACAATAATAAAAAAAAATATTAATAAGCAGATAAAATTTACCTTTACTGCCTGGGTTCATAAATCATTTTCAAAGTATTTGTTTTGACTTCAAAGTAACTATTTACAGATTTTATTTTTTCAAATGAGCACAAAACATGAGAGGCATAGAACCTTAGTTGAATCTAGCTCATGATAAGGCAACAGATAAGTTGAGGAGGAGGTACGATTATGTAAATCCTGTGTCATTATGTCAGCATTATGTATCAATATGTAAGAAATATCAGACTCTCATAAACTACATACACCATGAATGCAAATTACATTTTACATGTACCCTAAAATATATCTGTGAATAATCCATTAATGTTCCATCAGGCCCTGCTTCATAGAGCACCCCCCACCATGAGTCTATTGTATCCGAGCCCTTTTTCATTCATTCTGAACTATAATCCTAGTTCAGAATCATCAAACCTTTCACTTGGGCTATTGCAAAACATCTCAATTATTTTTTAATTTAATAACTCACATTGTCTAGGCTGTCAGAATCAAATTATTTCCTCTAAAACATATATTAAATTCTATCACACCCCTCATTAAATATGTTTTTGTCCACAAGAGTATCTTTATTGATAAGTGCTGAAAGATAACACTGAGATATCATAAGATATCATATTTGCACAACAATGTTAGCTCTGAAGGACTTTCATGATGGATCAGCCCCTGGGCATGGCCTGAAGCTTCCCGATGGTCCAGCCAATTGTGGCTGATTATTCCAGGAAGCATCTACTGCTATGTTTATGCTGATTTTAGAGCCTATGGAAAGTACATCTGTGCTATTTCAAAGTGTATGGAACATTTACTGGGCTGACTCTTGATCCTCCTTCTTTGGCCTTTTCAGCATGCTCACCAAATATATTTAATTGCTTCCCATGGTCTATGGATTTAATCGAAAATTCTAGGCATGAGTCCCAATCCGATTCCATTCTATCTCCCTGGCCTTGTTTTTCCACCACATCTCACAGTGTAGTCTATGGTCCAAGCGTGCTGGACTAGTTCTCACTGCCTGAGCATAGCAAGCATTTCCCATGCTTCCCAACACACCCACTCACAGACATCCAATTCAGCTTGATGCAAGTTCCCTTTTTCTGAAGTTTTACAACTGTCCTGTTTATTTCCCATAGTTTCTTATTTCAATTTCTATGATAGAATTCATTTAATTCTGCTTTATATTGAAAAATCTAGTTATTTTTACATTCAACTTTAATTTATAAACTCCTTAAGAACTAAGTTCTTTTTATCACTATGTTCTACATCCTTAATAAAGTCTGTTGTATTAAATTTGGTAAATTTACAATCCACTTTGTAAAATAGCAGTATTTGTTTTATTTCAATTTCTGTCCTTTTAAGTTTTAATAGCTTTTTAAAGAAAAACAAAACAAAACAAAACAAAAAACATCCTATATCTCTGGTTTGTTCTCCATAATCCTCTGAACCACTTAGATGGAGTTCAGATGCCTTGCTTTGTTGCTCATGGTAACACTTAGTGTATGATTTTGTACTTTCACACTTACATGTTTTTGTTCCCCAGGAGACAGAGCCCTGGTAGAAACAGGCATCTTTCTTATTCCTGTTTCCTCAGCTTTTATACAGTAGTTCTCTCTCCCTTTCTCTCTCTCATAAATACACAGACATACACACATGCACGTGTGTTAAGGGAGGGTTGAAACCCACTTGCACGTCCTTGGGTGCCAGAATATCCATTACCTTCATTAAATTTTTATCCACCTTATTTTTAAATTTAAGATTGTAGAGACCAAAACTAAAAAAGCAACGCACTGATGTTCTGGTGATCTTTTTACATCTACATAAACAGATTACACTTGATATGAACTACCCGGTCTACCACTTTCAATTTATCTGCTTAAATAAAAGTCTGAAAATGGAAAACATCCTCTATTTAGGAGATGAAGGTAAAAAAAAATCAATTCACTTTATTAATCAACTTTTCTTTCCTCTAGTACTTCTTAAATTCTGCTTATTTGATCTTACTGATGATCTTGTCTTTACTACCTAAAGCTTAGCCATGTAAAATGGAGACAAATATATCCACACTTGAACCTGCATAATTGTGACCAGTACTTGAGATGATACAGTGGACTAGGATTCATAAAGGTAAATTATTGTAATGTTAGAGTTGTACTTTTTGATGTCTTTGCCTTTGAAAAAAATACTAAATTTTCATGCCACAGAAAGACCATCTACAAACATAAGGTGAAATTTTATGAAAGAGATAATATGTATTGTGAAAGCTTTAACATTAATAAATGAAACTAGAAACTAAAGCCTCTGTGATGCTCACTGACTTATTTACAATAAGGATGACAATAATTGCAGCTTTGTATTAAATGTTTCCTTATAATGAACGTTGGAATAAGAAAAAATACATTGTAATATAAATAAAACACATACTGGTGCTATTGCATTTGTGTCAAAAAAATGAAGTAATGCTAGCAAAGTAAAAAATGTGTTTTTCAGAGCAGTAAGTTAATCAATCTGAGAGTGATTTTTATTAAATATTAATAAAGTATTAAAAGTAAATTTTACCACTGATTTACTTATTATAGATTCCTGACTTTTAAAATTTAAAAGTGTATTCCAGATTATTAGAACCCATGCAGGGTAAGTCTATTAAAATTTTACAAGTTTACAATTACAAGTACAGAAAGTAGATTTAAACAATGATTGGCAGAAGTATAACTGCCTGAATATACATATGACAAACAAATTTTCTTTTCTCATAATGTCTTTTAATAAATATTTTCCACATACCACTGGATATGTTGCAATTATCAAGCTGTTGAAGAAATGTTATAGATGAAAACAAATGTATGAGTCATTTCTTTCTGCTTGAAGTATTCCTAATTTATAATTATTACTGTAATTCAAGGTAATGGAACATAATTTACTTGTAAAGCATCTCTAATGAAGACAGTGGTTTAAGAAGTAAAGATATTGTTTAACAAACAGGAATAAAGGAAAGAAATATAACTCAGGAAGTACATGGGTAATGGTAATATTGCTGAAAAATTCATTTCTTTTATTAAGTAATAAATAAAAAGAAAACAAATACTACTCATATTGTTTTTATTCTCCGAAAAAGTTCACAGTAAGTCACTTGTGACAAACAGCCATTCTAGGGGGTCACAGTCCATTTTCTTAGAAGCAGAATGGCCCAATTGGAAGGTCAATGCAAAGAAGCCCCAGGTATGGCTACTGAATCTCCATTCTGCTCCATGTTGTGTTGTCTTGATGGTGCTTGAGTCCCAGTTTATGCATCTGTTATACATCCACATCTGTAAATGGACAACTGGCTTTGAATGTTGGAGTGAGGATAAAATAAAAAGATGCATTTGGAAGTAATTTTGTAATATTAAATTTTCCATCCATATTAACACATTTCCATATAGTGGTGTAATATACTTATCTGCATTCCTTAGGGAAAACAGTCCTGCTTTGGAGTGAAAAGGTCATAGATCTGTGCCTACGACATGGTTACTTAAAGCGTCACGTTCACAGACACAGCTTTTTCATCAGGGACCAAGAGACAGCAACTCAAAAAAGCATTCTTTATTCCACACAGCTACATTCACTTCCCTAAAGAAAACCCCCATCCTGTCTCTGATTGCTGTCTCCAGGCCAGACCCACAACTCTCACACAACTTAAGAAATCCGCCTACAGTCGAATTCTTAATGATCAGAATTGAAGCTGAGGCTTCATCTTCGCTTAGTGTAACTGTGAATGCTTCATGTTCTCTACTTGAGGGCTCGCCGGATAGGAGAGTACCTTGCTCTCTTAGTTGTAAACTCCATGAAATAGGCCAGAAGCACTTAAAAGCAACCCCTGGAGAGACTCAGCTTTTTATCAAAAGAATAACTTTTAATTTTACTTTTTAAAATGAGACCGGTTGAGCAGGAAATGTATATAACCAAGGCAAAAGCAACACCACTCAAAGTGAGGTATCTGTTTTTTGGAATTAAGATAAAAACAGAATTTGAGATGAATGGCTTAGCAACTGTTATAGTAAGCTCACCAAATAATTTCATGTCTGTTGAACCCAAATACAATGATAAAAATAATGGGAATTGATTTTTTTTATCTAAGAAATTTATTTTTATTGCATTTTACAAAACTAGCATCAAGTGACAATAGTATAGTGTGTTCTTAGAAAAACAAATGTGTGCACAAAAACACAACTGACAACAAAACACACCCTGTCCTTTCATCACAGATCCATTGAGAAGCACTGGGCCCATGAAAAAAACCCTACATGAAAACTGTTTTCAATGCTTCTAGGCAAAAGTCCATCTAACACTTCTTCCCTGTCATAACATTAGAGATGACTGGAAGATACCATGATGAAGGCAGAGAGCAATCTGAGAGCTCATCTTTAAGACTTGCACAGATGTTTTGTACCTGGTGTTTTGGAGAAGGTATACACGTACATGTTGCAGACGCCAATAGCATAAGGTGTTCACAAAATGTTTCTCGGAGTTGTCTGCACTACAGTGCTTTGTCCATTAGAAAATATCAATGATAACAGCTAAAGCAACGGAAATAAAAGTTCAGAGTCTCCATTTGGTTGAGGGGAGAAAATGTCAACACTTGTATAATCTAAAGAGAGAATTTTCTAAAGCATCTTTTCAATTCTAATGTAAGAATAATGTTTGTTCAATGTGGTCTAACGGAAGCCAATGCCTGGACAAAGATAAGGACAAACACAGAATGTCAGAGATAATGCAGAACAAGGAGGGGAAACTGAAAAGGAGCTAGGTAAAAGGACAGATGGTGACTTAGCCACACCTCTTTTTCCCTTTTATTTTTTATGGGGGGGATGGACTCTCGCTCTATCGCTCAGGCTGGAGTGCAGTGGCGCAATCTTGGCTCACTGCAAGCTCCGCCTCCCGGGGGTAAGCAGAACACTGAAGACCAAGAACCAAAGGATCAGAATGGGATTGTCCTTACCTCACTCCTATTGACTCACTGGGTGTTGATGTGTGCTTCTCATTCCTACAGCAGGGTGACTCTACCAGGTTCACAAGGTATGTCAGTCCCATTCTCTTGGGACTCCTGGCACCTAGGGACCAGCAGACTAGGACAAGTGTCACAATCCTGGTAGGTGTAACCTATCTTGATCATCAGGAGGAGGTGGGCTTCTGTTATCTAATGGGGGTTTCTGTTAGTGTCTGGACACTAGAGTGTCTCTTGATGTTCTCTTGTCCATCTTAATGGCAAATGGACAAGTGAAAGAACCTGTCCAAGGGGGAGCTGGAGATGAGAGGGATGTGATGAGTACCACTTGCAACCTGGAGATTCTTAATCTTCTCGTGAATTCTAGCAGGAAAGAGGGCCTAACATATTTCTGCAGAACTGTTTCCTGAACTTACTACATGAAGCAAGTGGATATGACTGGTGCAAGGGGCTGACTCTAGGGCATGTCATGAAAGCCTCCCAGATCCCCTCCCTGCTTCACCAAATGAAACACTGGTGTGCTGGTGGCCAACACATCTCAGCTAAGTCCTTTCCAAAAGTCGTCCTCAGTTGAAGAGAGCCACCTTGACCAAAGGTAACACATCTTTCTTAAGAACAGGCTACATTCAATGATGATTGGCTGCCGTGAGCCTTTAAAGCTCCTCCTTCTCCCCTTAACTCAGGACAGCTATAAAGACCTTTCCCTACTCCTGAACTCTCCATAAGGTCAGCCAAGTCCTAGGCTGCTTTGTTCAACAACTTTTACTGCCCAATCCTATTTCCTTCTTTTCTCCCTCACAAGTGTTTATTCCAAGAATGTACTCCAATAAATTCCTTACGGGCAAATCCACCCTGGTCCAGGTCTGTTTCCTATGCAACCTTACCTGCAGCATGCACACACATTACCAACTCAGTAACTAATGAATCACAGAGCTTGGCTCCTTGGTACTCATGCATACCATGCTCTCTCCTTCAGAGGCACAGGTGATAGAGGGGAACATGTATGTCATTTGTTGAGAGATGTGTACTTGTTGATAAGAAGCAGCAGCCACTGAAGTAGAGGCTGTCAAATGGCAAAATTCATAAAAGTTGTAGCCCCAGGCAGTGAGTCACTTGTTTCTTTCAGTAGATATCTGACATACTCTTATTTTTCCATGCTCTCAAATGCTTTGATTTATGGAAACTTCACACTGTGAATGGACCAATCCCAAGAGCATGAAGAATTCATTCTGGTGTTTTTTATTTGAGAAGAGAAAGAAGCAAAATCGCCTTAGCTCCGGGAAGCCAGCGACCCAGTTTGCATGCCTTCCTCCTCAGTTCTCTGTGTCAAGGGTTGAGTATCTTATGCTCATTCAAGTGCTGTGATGTTCAGATCACACTACTGTATAATTCAATCAGAATATCCATCCATAGTCCCAGCCTTTTTTATTTGTAAAAGCTTCCTGGGTCAAACTAGTTAATGCCCAAGGTAAGAGCCACTGGCCTAAAAAGAATAGAGAAATACAGAGGAAGTTTGAGGACAATGTTCTTCCATTGTACTATCATTTTGAAAGACAGAGGAGAAATAGGGTTATTAGCTAGTTATAAAAGAGGGGAAATAAGCATGTCTGCAGAACGTTTGAAATAATTTGCTGAGAAGGTACAAATGTTTAAAAGCTTACCTCAAAAAGTCTCTGGCATAATTTCAATTTCAAAACACTAAAGCTTCCTAAATGAAAAACAAACCTGGTTCACATAACAAGACCCTCCATGGAATATGTAATTGTCTCTTCTGAAATAGAGCTGATATAAAGAATAATAAGACTATACTGTAGCCCAGGTGACCTAAGGAGGCCCGAGACAGGTTTTCTTCTCTCAGCAAAGTATTATTTAGAAATACAGAGGAAAACAAAGTCTCCTCTGAGCTCTCTCAGGGACTCATCTCTGCAACCAGAGAAACTTGCATTCCCTGCTTTCCTGCACACTAACAATCTTGACTGCAGTTGTTAATGCCCTAAGGATAAACATTTTCATAAAGAAATGTAATAAAATGGGCAGAAATCAATAGGAAGAAAAAGGGAAAAAAAGAGAGTGATGTGGAAGAAACAAGCAATGACCATAATAAAGTCAATAATTAGGTTGATGTGAGAATACGACATTCTCAAATAGCCATTAATATTATTCCATGGACTCTGGAAAGGTATATTGGCTTTCCAAGGAGAGATTGGCCATGATTTGTTGTTGTTGTTGTTGTCTTTGCATATTGGCTGCTCTGGTGTTAACAGGAGGCCACCACTAACACTGCCTGGAGAGAGTCGACCACATCACGGAACTGACGAACCGGCAAGGGAGAATCAGTAACACCATTGCTTGAGGAAGATGCTTTCTGCAAAATTCTGTTCAGCTTTTCAGCTGTTTAATTTCTGTTTAGATTTTTAAACTGTAATAGGTGTCCTATTTTCTTAATGGCTACATTTATTTCACAGTTTGACTCTTCACTCCTTCTGCCCAAATGAGTATCAAATACAGAAGTATATTCAGTTATTTATTAATCCACAGAACTGGGATTCAAGATGAATCAAACAACCTCTTCAGCAACATAATTAGAATTGCTCAAGCGAGTCAGCATGATATTAAAACTGCTTCAAGCCTGTGTTATGCGTTAACATGCATGAGAGCCATGGGATTTGGGGTCTCATGCCCTTGTGTTGCTCTGATGTTGGGCAACCTGCAGCCATCATTACTTTCTCTGGTCTTTACTTTGTTCATCTACAAAACAGATTGAACCAAGGGGTCTTAAAGATCTCTTCTATTCCCTAAACTCTGTACATCTCATCTAAATAAATGTGAGTAAACTACAATAATTAACTCAGTCAATAAATATGCAGTAGCTACCTAATGAATATTGTACATCCCACGAACTGCACAAGGCATGGGGGACTAAGTTCTGGGTGTGTAATGTTGTCTTATTTTAAAATAGTTTATAACGTGACACATAGGAATTGTGTAGTTATGCCACCTTGGGAAAGTCAGGAATGCTTTCAGAACATGTTCAGACTATTGTATTCAAAAAAATTCTTCTATAATTTCAAAATGTCTATTTAGTTATGGCTTGTGAAAAAAAAAGGACATTAGGTCATTTATTTCCGGATGCTTGGGAGTGACGATCTGTTTTCTTTCTTTTTTTTTTTTTTTTTCTTGTTTTTGAGACAGAGTCTTGCTCTTTTGCCCAGGCTGGAGTGCGGTGGCGCGATCTCGGCTCACTGCAAGCTCCGCTTCCCGGGTTCACGCCATTCTCCTGCCTCAGCCTCCCGAGTAGCTGGGACTACAGGCGCCCGCCACCACGCCCGGCTAATTTTTTGTATTTTTAGTAGAGACAGGGTTTCACTGTGGTAGCCAGGATGGTCTCGATCTCCAGACCTCGTGATCCACCCGCCTTGGCCTCCCCAAGTGCTGGGATTACAGGCGTGAGCCACCGCGCCTGGCCCACGATCTGTGTTTTCTTGTGTATACCAGCTTGCAATTTGGTTAAGATAATTCAACAAAAGAAAGTAATTTTGATTTAAAAATCTATGTCCCAAGGCAAAATTAGCCGGGCGTGGTGGCAGGAGCCTGCAGTCCCAGCTACTGGGGAGTCTGAGGCAAGAGAATGGCGTGAACCCGGGAGGCGGAGCTTGCAGTGAACCGAGATGGCGCCACTCACTCCAGCCTGGGCGACAGAGTAAGATTCTATTTCAAAAAGAAAAAACAAAAAAAAAAAAACTATGTCAAGTACACACACAAAATATATTTAAAGGATATTATACTAGTCCATTCTCACACTGCCATGAAGAAATACCCGAGACTGGGTAATTTATTTTAAAAAAAAAGTTTTAATTGACTCGCAGTTCTGCATGGCTGGTGAGGCTTCAGGAAACTTACAATCATGGCAGAAGGCACCTCTTCACAGGGCGGCAGGAGAGAGAATGAGGGTGGAGCGAAGGGGAGTGTCTCTTATTAGACTCAGATCTTGTGAGAACTCACTATCATGAGAACAGTATGGGGGAACTGCCCCCCATGATTCAATTACCTCCCACTGGGTCCCTCCCACGACATGACGGGATTATGAGATTACAATTCAAGATGAGATTTGGGTGGGGACACAAAGCCAAACCATTTCAAGTATGTCAATATAATATGTTACCTGAACATGCAATTTTTAGGACAAGTACATTTATTTGAAAGGACATATTATGAATGGTACTTACTTATAATTTATCTAATATCATGTACAAATCCAATTGGTATCACTTACAAATACACACACTAAGAATGTTCATTTGCTCTTCATTTCTCTGAGATTTACAATGTTATACATTTTCTCTGTACTTCATCCTGTCACATAATAGATACATAGTTTAGATGTATTATTCTATTTGAATTTTAACTATTCAAAACTCCTTGCAGCAGTACTGGGATGATAATGATTTCCTGGTAGAAACCTGCTTCTGAGGGATATTATTATAGGGAAACATTCCTGGAGGGCGTAACTTCGGATGGGTGTTTCCTCCCCTATTATCCATGTTGCTTCCATTAACTAAAACATCCTTTGCTGTGGGGGAAAAAAGTATCAACTAAATCATCTTTCTTTTACATTGCTTATAATTATTAAAAACATATCCTACAACTGAATGGACATGTGTCAAATATAAAAAAATTAGTAATCACTGTTATGAATTGACTCTGAACTTCAGTACTATGTGAAATGGGAACATTTTAGCAATGATGAAATTATGATGGAAAATTTCCTGGAACACTTGATCCATTCTAATTTAAAATCCCATCACTACTATTTCTCTATTCCTTAGACTACTTCATATTTGCAACCTTGAATTTTATTCACTCCACTTCACAAATTGTTTTATAGCTCTTTTATTCAAATAATTGACAGCTAATATTTATTGAGCATAATTATGTGTTAGACATTGTGGTAAAGGGCTCTTTGATTCTTCTGACAAACTTTTGTGGTAGGCATTATTGTACTAATTTTATACACGAGAAAACTATGATTAAGAGGACTCAGGCTTTTGCCCAAGTTTACGCAATAATTTCACAGACTTGAATGCAGGTGTCTCCAACAACGAAGCCAGTATTCTCACCCACTACACCACCCTGAGTGTGCCCATTTCCACTCCCACCCATCTCCTCTCAGAAGACATGACTTAGAAAAGCTTGGATTCTTACATTTCTCCACATGAAAAATCCAATCATTATTAAGGCAAAAACGTGAACTTAAAACAACTAAATTTTTGGGTTTTTTTTCTGACCCCTCCTTGTCCCTTGCTCCCAACCCCCAATTGGTTGTCAATTCACAATGTTCCATCTCCATAGCTCAATAACCTCCTTTTTCTTTGTCTCTACTCCACCCATTTCTGCCCTGAATCAGGATGGTTTTATTTCTCACACAGATTAACAGCTTAGCAATTTATACTTTGTATAGTAAAAAAGACTTGTAGATGTTTAAAGGGTCACCTACTCTTCAACATGTCTAATCCATAGCGTTACATGATTGTCATGTGCATCTTATTAAAACACATCGCTATTCTTCTCTAGATCGAAATCATCGATAGTTCCCTACAACTTTCCATATTAAAGATCAGCTTAGTATTCAAAATGTTCAATGGTATGGTGTCATTGACTGTAATGTACACTATAATCTTACATACTACCACAAAAGAAAAAAAATGTGTATTATCACTTTAAAACATTATGTATCATAACAAGCATCCTGATTTTGGAAGGTAAAATGTGGAAAAAGATGCATTTTATAATTGATAGTATGTGCTATTTTTGATTCTTGTCTCCTACTTCCTACTTCTAATTCCCTATTCTTCTATATTCCCCCTTCTGCCCTGGGAATGCACCAGGCTTTACAAAGCAACAATGTATCACCCACAGCTTTCCTATAATCAAATGCATCAAATTCTATAGCAAAATTATTCATATTTTGCACTTTTCTAAAATAAAAATCAAGAAAAACCAAATCAAAGTGTAAGGAGCACATGAAGTCATGAATATTATGTGTTGTTCAAAGAAACATGATGACAACAGCTTCAATCAATGCCAGCATTTTGTTTATTACTGCTAGTGCATGTGTTTTCTTCACATCTAAGATTATCTTACTCTTATTTTCTTTACAAAATCAAGTCTCCTTTGCAATCACACTGAATGACAGGATACTTTGGTGATTAGTACAGTGTGATGAGATGTTCTAGGGAACTTATAATCACCATCATTAACAATAAATCTTACCTAATTTTTGAGATCCGATCTACAGACATAGCTGTGATAATATTGTTTTAAAGGCTTTTAATGCAGAGAGAAATATTTCTGCTGTGTAATAAAATAGAAATAAATGTATTTGCTGGAATTTCTCTCTCTCTCTCTCTCTCTTTTTTTTTTGAGACTGGGTGTCGCTGTCACCCTGGCTGGAGTACAGTGGCACTACAAGACTCCACCTCTCAGACTCAAGCAGTCCTCCCACCACAGCCTGTGGAGAAGCTGAGATGATACATATATGACACCACATCCAGCTAATTTTCATAGTTTTTAGTATTTTTGTAGAGACAGGGTTTCGCCCCAGGCTGGTCTCAAATTCTTGAGCTCAAGTGGTCTGCCCACCTCAGCCTCCCAAAGTGCTGAGATTACAAGTGTGAGCCTCTGCACCTGGCCTCAGAATTTTTTTTAGATTTATTCAGAAAAAATGTTTCATAAACTTTATGTGGTGGAGAGTGAGAAACTCACCCACTGCACACAAATGCTCAAGTTGTAAGACATAATTACTAAATCTCCCAATACAACTAAAGAAGAGCGAGATAAACCAGTAGCTGATGCTCCACAGAGTACAGCATCAAGGAAAATACATTAAACCCTCCAAGGCAGGGTCTCAGAGGTGGGACAGCCAAGAGCGGAATGCCAGATGAGGATTTGTTAAGAGGGATGCTGTACTGCACTCCCCACTGCCTCCCTTATCTTTAATAATGATTTTTTAAATGTTACAAAATGCTTGATGTAATTGGTTTTTTAATGGAAATTGGCAAAGAGCTGAGTTTTCACGCAGGCCAAACAGAATTAGCCTGTATGGATAAGAGGGCTTCTGGAGACTGGGTAACAATGGATAGAGTGAAGAGTGTTTTGATTTTTTTTTTTTTTTTCTTTTTTTTTGCTTCTCTAGAGGGCACAGTGCTACAACATTAGAATGCAACTCTGTGGCCATATAAAGAAAAAGCAAAAAAGCTGAAAACCTACTATTCCAGAATACAGTATTATCCACACACGTATTACCTTAGAAGATGCATAGATTCTCCTATCTGCATTGCCCTTTCTGAAATTATAAGGTGAAAACGCTGTAAGGTAAAACGGCAAACACGCAGCCCTAGGGTGGAATATTGCCTGCTGCCTCACCTACAAGATTCTCTGAGGGAAATGACACGGGGCCTCTTCAAGGTTTAGTTGTTTGATTCTTTACACTTATACTCAACAGACACTGACCTCGTTTTGAGCCCTAGGGGGCTTATCAATTCACTCTTCCCGAGTACAGAAATCAGAAAACCCTCCTTTTTCCTTTTCTTCTTTTCTTTCCCAAATTCTCTAAGATGTCTTCCCTATTTTTTCTGTCTTAAAAAAAAAAAAAAAAAAAAAAGACTGGCTGCAGCAGACATTCCGGGGTTCCATGGAGTACAGCTAGAACTTTTAAGAGCCGTTTTTAAATGCAGAGAATGTCAGCCTCAGGGGCACTTAAGAAAAATATCTAACATACCCCTATGTAATAAATAGTTCATGTAGTTTGCAAATCTTAATGTCTGGGTCCAGTATAAACACATTAGCATACTAGGCAGAGGAAGTTTATTTAGTCAAAGGCCATTTAATTAAAAACCAGAGATAGCCATTTAAAATAAAGGCCACAGAGAAACACATGAAAGGTAAGGATGACTGGAGAACACACACAACCATTAGAGTAGAAGGAATTTAAACTAGACAAGTTGCATTTGTTTCCCCAATAATTCTGCCATATTCTAAAGAAATTATGAAACTAGGGACAGTGTTTACTGAACAGAATCCCAGAGTGAGCTTTACACGATTATATACATTATGTCATGTCACAAGGCTCCTAAGAATTCCATAAGCCATTTTCTGTATCTTTAAAGAACAGAAAATAAGTCTTGGCATAAGCTGGCTACACTGTAACATTATTGGACTAGTTCATGCAGTGAGAATTCACAGCATCTGACATCGGATTAAACAGAAGATGGCCCAGAGTGGAATGGAGAGCATGGTCTGTGATCAAGTCAGTTTGACTCTACTGCTTATTAAACTTTCTCTCAGCTTAACTTTCCCATATGTACAAATGAACCAGTGAGAACAATGTCTCCTCTACCTCATTTTTTTAAGACTCCAGTGAAATAATGTAAAAGAACATAGCTTACCAACCACATAATATTAAATAAAGGGAATTATGTTAGTGCTACTGGATCAAGAACACCACATAGAAGGACCAGGGTTTCAGGCCGGGCGCGGTGGCTCACACCTGTAATCCCAGCACTTTGGAAGGCCGAGGCGGGCGGATCACGAGGTCAGGAGATCGAGGCCATCCTGGCTGACACGGTGAAACCCTGTCTCTACTAAAAAATACAAAACAAAATTAGCCGGGTGTGGCGGCGGCACCTGTAGTCCCAGCTACTTGGGAGACTAAGGCAGGAGAATGGAGTGAACCCGGGAGGCGGAGCTTGCAGCGAGCCGAGATCGCGCCACTGCACTCCAGCCTGGGCGACAGCGCGAGACCAGGGTTTCAAATCAAACTGTGTTACTAATTTGTATGCATAAACATATGCAAAGAGCTGGCCTATTAAACGTGTAACAGTGTAACATTGTAATATACACAAACATGCACACAGACATCAACACACACGCATGTACTCTCAGATGTTTCATGTTTCAAATGAAGATGATAACCAGAGACTAAAAGACAGAGGTGTCATTTCTCATATTCAGATTAAATCATTCTTCAAATATTTTATACATGTAAACGAAGGTTGCCTCATAAGAATATTAATTAAATCTGTAAACATCTTTTACGTTTTTGAAAGCCCGTTTTGTAAGTAACTAGAGTTCTTTTCTGTTCGAGGTGTCTAAATAATGTACTGTTACAAAAACAGCAATGGTTCATAGGTACTTCATACTTTAATGGGTCCATTTTGAACTAATCAATTACCTTTTGTTTGTTTGTTTTGTTCTGAGACAGCGTTTCACTCTGTTGCCCAAACTGGAGTGCAGTGATGCAATCTCGGCTTCCTGCAACCTCTGCTTCCATGGTTCAAGTGATTCTCCTGCCTCAGCCTTCTGAGTTGCTGGGATTACAGGCGTGCACCACCACATCAGGCTAATTCTGTATTTTTAGTAGAGGCAGGATTTCATAATGTTGGCCAGGCTGGTCTTGGACTCCTGACCTCAAGTGATCCTCCCGCCTTGGCCTCCCAAATTGCTGGGATAGCAGGCAATCAGTTACCTTTTATACATAGTCTGTAACAATGATTTTCCTATAAAGACTACTAAGTCTACTTAATGTAGTATTTTTTTAAAAAAAGTATTCCTGACTACTTGGGTGAACAGAAAAAGAGAATGAAGAGGAGAAAGAGAATATAAAAATCAGTGCATTGTAGAGTACTTGTTCTTACCCTTCACTCTCAAGGGACCGTGTTAATAATCAAGCTTACAGTCTATTCTTCTTTATTGAGAGGCATTAAATAATATATGCTTCACCATTAAACAGGTTCAATTATTTTTCCCATATACCTCTATATTTTGACTATTTCATGCATGCACACCTCCACATATATATCCCTCAGGCAACTTCTTTTTTTTTTTAGACAGATTCTCGCTCTGTCGCCCAGGCTGGAGTGCAGTGGCATGATCTTGGCTCACTGCAAACCCTGCTTCCTGGGTACACGCTATTCTCCTGCCTCAGCCTCCCGAGTAGCTGGGACTACAGGTGCCCGCCACCATGCCCAGCTATGTTTTTTTTTTTTTTTTGTATTTTTAGTAGAGACAGGGTGTCACTGTGTTAGCCAGGATGGTCTCGATCTTCTGACCTTGTGATCCATCCACCTTGGCCTCCCAAAGTGCTGGGATTACAGGCATGAGCCACCGCACCCAGCCTCCCTCAGGCAACTTCAAATTTAACATGGTCATACTGCAACTTAATCTTATATATCCTTCCTAGAGCCAGAAATAGTGAATTTGTCATTCATTGAATAGAACATACTATGGGAGAGGTCCCCTTGCTGGTGCTGTAGATGCACCAATGAGTAAGACACCTCCCTACTTCCTTTCCCTCTGCCTAGATCCCTCCTAACATCCTCAACTCCATACTTACTGTTAAACATCTCACAACCACTCTGCTTTCCAAATAATTGTTATTTATCTGATCCTTTTAACTTCATCCATAACCATTTTTCAGTCCTCACCATATCCTGCCTGGAATATTTAAACTCTCACCGACTTGGTTTTCTGTCTCCTGTCTTACCCACCACCCCAAATGTTACAGACTTTGACTGTAACAGAATTGATGTTTCTAAAATGCAAACTGGCTCAGAACCATCCTCAAACTTACCAAAAGACAAACAAAAACAAAACAACAACAACAACAAAAACTACTTAGCACATATATTAAACTTTCATGATGTGGCTGGCTGTTACTGGTTGTCTTCGTTTTTATTTGTTCTATACTTTGACCATTTGAATCAATTACAGACTCCTAAACAGATTGTATTTTCTCCAGTCTCCATGGCTTTGCATAAGCTGCTTCTTTTGAACAATATCTTTTTCTCTAGTCCCATTTATTTAGGAGTCACTTTCTCATCCTTCAAGGCTCAGCTGAAATATTACCTCCTCTTTAAAGACCTGCCTGATGTGCCAGGCTGATTTTGATACTCTTTCCTTAATCATCCACTGCACATTTATAAAATTCACCAGCAAACGACACTGAGATTACATGTATGTTTACTCATATTACAATCTGCAGGAAGGACAACAATATTTCTTTGCATATTTTAAATCCGCAGTATGGCCACATGGGTGTAGAAATTATATACACCATATGTATTTGTTCAAAGGGTAAATTAATATCCTTAAAAATATTCATGATAACATAACTTTTTATAGGACCATGATAGACTACATATTTCTTCTTGGTTTTTTATACTTCCTTAACCCATAAGTTTGATTTTCAAGCAGGCAAACTGGGTTAGCTATAGGTAAGATCTAAACTTGGGTAGGGCAGAACTGTACAGAAAAAATTCTTATTGAAAATTTTTACTCACTGGAAACTTTTTCATCTAAGCAAAAGCAGGTATAACTCTATTTCCTCTTTTCCATTAAAATATATATAAAAATAGCATTCACTATTCTGTTCTTTGAACTGCACAAGTGTCTGGCAAGTGGCATCAGCAAAGGTCTATCTGATCCATGAGGTGGTGTTTTCCGAAGGCTGCAGGTGGCTAGAGGCTCAAGCAAACGCATCAGTTGAGCAAACCAGCAGATGGACCCCGTGATCTCTGCATCTCAAGTGGTCATCTATAAACATACCTGCTCGCACCACACAGCATGGCTTGCAGCTACCAACACGAACTTTACACACCATGTGATAAGTAGGGTCTTTCTTTTTCTTTCTCTCTCATTCCCTCTCTCTTTCTTTCTTTTAGAATTTCGTATTTTTTATGTATTACTTAGGACGAGTAGATTAGACAAAGCAAGCACTCGGAAGCCAACTGTTTTAGTGAAGATGACCACATATTGTTCCCTGTGCGCAAGACTTCTGTCTGTAAACTTAATTGATGATTTTAGACAGTAATGTAAAATTTTCTATGGATTTTAGTGGTGTGTCCTTGGTACATCCAGTCAGGATGTTCGTATTAACCCATGCTTTGCAACCAACCAGTCCTGTGTCTGCAGCCCAACAGTTTAACAAGTTGTTCACCTGATAAACTTGAATCAATTCCTGATTATACAAGCTTATTTCCAGAGTGTGTTCAAATGAAGAATGGAATTCAGTAAAAATATTGGGGGAAAAACCCCCAAAATTCTTAGAGTTAATATATGTTTTTCTCTTTGCCTAATATTTTAATACATGATTTCAACACTTGGATTTTCATATAATTTAATCTGTTAAAAAGTAAATGGGATTTACTCTTCTCCATTCTTCACACTAACTGGTTACTCGCTTTCTCTTAAATTTCATCAACTTTTTCAGGAAATACATTATCCGTATATCTACTGACTGTATAGTCCCGTTAGCCTCAGACTACTTAAAAATTGTAGTATTGTAGCTATGTTCACCTGTGTAATGTATTTTAAAAACACATACATCACATCATCTGCTAGGTGCTGAGAATGCAAAATTGAGAGCAGATCCACTCTCACCCGAGAGAAGAGCAGTCCACTAAATGGGTAATCAGAGCTCTGCCTTATGACTTTGTGGTTCCTGCCTTTATATATCTGGAAAGGCCATCCAGTCTTTCATTGTGCAGAATTTAAAATCAAAGCAGCTCTAACTTTGTCCTTTTTTCTGTCTGGACCCTCATTACTTACACCAAATCTCCTGAAATGTAGATGAAGAATTCCTTAAAATATGTTACTTGTATTTGGTAACTACTCTCCATCCTCCTGCTGGTAAGTAAACGCCTGCTGAATCTTGTAGAATGAGTGGCAAATGCTCAATAAATCCCTGTTAAATTAAATTGAACTGATGTCAAAATCATTTCCACTAGCAGGAGCAGCACCAACTATGGCAGCAACAGAAGCAATAATTGGGAACAGCGGATAACCACCCCCCAGTCAAGTTCTAATAATCCTTCCTATATGTAGAAGGAATGTATGTTGCATAATTCAATCAATTTAAAACAAACTGTTTTGTCAGAAAAGCCCTTTCTACATATATATGAAATCTACTGAAATGTTAAAATAAATAATTTTCCATAAAAACTTTGTTTCATGCCTGACTTTTGGGCTGCATGTGTCGACAAATACTGCTAATGATAATGATCCTGAATCTGTTTTGGTGAAAACACATAAATATGTGACAGTCTCGTATCAGGAAAAAAAAAAAAAAGTTTTCGTTGATGGTCATGAAACTTAGGAAATAGAGGGGGCCTAGCGGTTTGCACCTATAATCCCAGCTACTAGGGGGGCTGAGGCCATAGGATCATTTGATGCCAAGAGTTCGAGACCAGCCTGGGCAACATACCAAGACTCTGTCTCTAAAAACATAAATTTTGTTTAATTAGCTATGCATAGTGACATACACCTGTAGTCTCAGCTACTCAAGAGGCTGAGGGGGGATGATTGTTTGAGACCAGGAATTTGGAGCTTCAGTGAGCTATGACTGTACCACTGCACTCCAGTCTGGGCAACAAAGCAAGATCTTATCTCAAAGAAAAAGAGAGAGAGACAGAGAGAGAGAGAGAGGAGCAGCCAAGGAAATTATCTCTGACTCAGAGTAATCAGACTTATCATACCTCTTAAAGCTATCTTTTACAACATCATTTTAAACCAGAGCTGAATCCCATCACAGACATTATATTAATATATTCAATTAAACATTATCAGTACAGATTTATGGTTTGCTATGCAGAGGGAGATTTACTCTGAAGCTAGTGCAGGCTAAGATTTAGAGCTTCACACTTGCATAGGTCATTTTAAAATCCAAGAACTGGCAGGGAGGTTGTGGGCTTAGGAACATAATGGTAATTTTGTAAAATGTCCAAAATAAATTTTTATGTTATTTGAAGCTTTAAAACCCATATATTTTATGTCAGCCTGAGACCCCACAAAACTCATATCTATCCTTGGTTATCACTTGAAATGTTAGGTATGCTTCTAATGTCATTTGTCAATGAGATCAAACTTAGCTTGAAAAAAAGTACTTTCTCATTGATCTCCCTGATATAATCAGGTCCATTCAGTGTACAGACAGAAGCTTGAAAATGTGTTAAATATTACAGTAAAAATTTCATCGTTATCCATTCATGTTACAACCATATTAATGGGCAGCTCTACCTCAGATCAATCATCACCATTTATTTATTCAGGGTAATATCTTGGGGCCTAGGGAACCAAAAGCTGCATGCCAGTGTATGGGAAACATGCAGGTGCAATCAACGCCACATGTATTTATAATGCATTTTAAACTGAACATCTAGCATCCTGGTATAATATGCTGGTAAACATATTCTACTGCTGTCCGTACTTTTACAAATTTTATTTCTTATGTTGAAAAGTTTAACTTCATTTTAATTTTTGTGTTACTTCCTTGAGCAGAAAAGAACTCTTCTAAAGGAAAGAATTTTGCGATCATAATTTTCTTGCTTTTTATTTGGCAATACTAAAATCAGAATAAAATTAATAAATATACCCTCCATAATGTATACAATGAACTCAAAACTAATGCCACTAGGAAAATAATATATATTAAGTTTCCCTAAACTCCATTAGATATTTTTTCATTGTTTGTCACTTAGGTTTTTTTTCCCTTTTTTTCAAAGATTTTAGAGGTTTTCTTCTATGTATGTAATATCTACTACATTGGGCAGAGCTGACTTAGAATGCTGGCTAAGAATTTATTGTTAATGTACCTTCTACCAATAAAAGTTCTATGCTAAAGAATGTGATTCTTAAATGACCAGTATTTGCCTCAAGAATGACTCAATTAATTCCATGCTACAACTTTAACCAGACATATTTTTACTAAATTGTATTTAACATTGTACATAACCTTATCTACAACACTGTCGTCATATTCTAATGAAATGATACAATTTTCATGCTATCTCTACAGAATACTATATGTCATATTTGTTCCCATTATTTGAGGAAAGCCTAATTATATCTATATATATGACATGTATTGTATGACACATATGCTTGTTTTAGACATATCATGGTTCTCTAATAATCAATTTCATAAAACTTGTCAGATACAACATACTGGATTCAGCCAAATTATAACTTAAACGTATTGCTTTACAAGTGGATTGTTGCAATAAATTAACTAAAATTCTAGTTAACTAAAAATCAGCCCAAAAGTCATTAATTGAACTACAGTTGCCACAGATATCATAAAAGAACAAAAGGTCAATTTCCTGATTATTATTTATTTATTCATCTGCCTATTATAAATATCTTTATCTGGAAGGGAGTTATAACGGCTGACAGGGACACTAAATATAATATAACACATAAATGAACAAGGGTAAAAATGTGGAGACATAGAAAAGAATTAGTAATAGGAGGGAATCAAAACATGCTATGCAGAACTTCTTGACATTTGTTGCATCAAAAATTAAGTTCTGAGAATTGTGGCAAAAAATTAAAAGCTTAGAGATTTAAAGATCCAACAAGGAGATGAAGTGCAATGATTCCTGATATAAAGTCCATATAATGACTTCTCTCAAGGAATTCATCAAAAGAATACTGTGGAATGAAATTAACAAGATTAAGGACAGTGTTTCTATAGCAGACACGAAGAAGGGTTTTCTAGGACTTCTTCTCCTTATCGTATATTTTAACTGCAGTCCAACATCATTATGTCAAAGAGCACTTCACCCACTGGAATTACACGGTGAGTCAGATAATTCACCAACTTTGTCAGAAGCTGCTTCTCCTTTCTTTTCATACACTACTTACTCCAAACTAGCCACGCTGGCCTTTTTTACTTCCTCAAGCATAGCAAGCCACGCCAGCTTAAGAGTCTGTGCTCTCACTGTTTCCAGTGTCTGGAATTCACCTTCCCCAGGTGTCCACTTTGTTCATTCCTGCATTTCTCTCTGGGCTTTGTAAAAATATCACTTTAGGTGAAACTGACCACCCTTTTAAAAACTACAACTTTTCAGCTAAGCACGGTGGCTTGTGCCTGTAATCTCAGCACTTTGGGAAGCTGAGATGGGTGATTAAGCCGAGGAATTTGAGAGCAAATGGGGCAACTTGGCAAAACCCCATCTCTACAAAAAAAAAAAAAAGCTGTGGGTAGTGATGCCAGCCTGTGGTCCCAGCTACTCAAGAAGCTGAGGTGGGTGGGAGCATCTCATGAGCCAGGGAGGTGGAAGTTGTGGTGAGCCAAGATCGCACCATTGCACTCCAGTCTGAACAGAGCCAGGCTCTGTCTCAAATAAATAAACAATGAATGAATAAATAAATAAATAATTATGCCTTATCCATTCATTGACAGCCTTTATTTCTATTTTCTTAGGTGATTTATCTACAGTATTTATCAGCATCTATTACACTCTTTTTAAAATTTGATTTTGTTGTGTTCCTCACTAGAATATTCTTGTCATATTCTTGGTGTCTTTCTCTATCTTCATTTTCAGCTATTAAGACTACTCCTTGAACAGCTGTAGTCAGGAGTTTCATGAAAAAGGTTAGACTAATAAAATACGGTGTCAGGCACTTGTGAACCCCCACTGCAGCCTACATCAGTGACCCTCAAGGTGCTATCTTCAGCCCACCAACGTCCTCACAAATTCTACAGAAATATTTGGACCACTAAATTTTCCATAGAAACTCTATATACTGTTAAGGGTTAACGTAAGTACTTGACTAATTTGGTATTCATAATCTAAAGTTAAGACACAACGGCCATTTGTAGATTAATTCGAAGTTCTACAAGAGACATGGTTGTTAAGAAATAGTGCATTATTTTGCCAACCTCCTATATTGTATATGTGCATAAACTGATTTAAAAATCCTTTGTTTTCAGAAAGGATGTTGGATGATCAGTGATGTTACAAACTTTTCAGAATGTTCAACTATTGCTATTCTTGCTTATAATTATCTTTCTGTTAATTTACCTTTTATTATTGTCAATTTTCTTTTCTCTGGATTGTTTATTTGGCTGGATTCATTACCTAAAAACAGAACGTTGAAGTGTTCATGCCCTGTGGTCCAAAAGCTTACTCTTTCCTAAATAGATAGAGTTGATATTTATTATTGTAGGAATTTGTGTTTGGGAATTCATCTACTCAATAAAATGTATTTATCTGTGGTCATTCTTGAACATATACAGACCAGCAAAATATCTGAGTGTCCTGATTCACATATTCCCAACTAAGGCTGGAGAAAGCAACACCCCTATCTCCTCATTCTGCTTCCATATTGTAAACAATTATCCTTTTTGTACTTTCTGTTTGTGGTTTTTTTTTGGTGACACATTTTTCCTCTTTTGCACTTTCTGTTTGTGGTTTTGCTGTTTAAAATGATCCCCAGATATAGCGCTGAAATGCTTTCCAGTGTTCCTAGGCACAAAAAGGCTGTGATGTGCCTTAGGGAAGAAACATGTGTGTTAAATGAGCTTTTCCAGGCATTAGTTACAGTGTGTTGTCTGTGAGTTTAATATTAATGAATCAATAGTATATATTAAATAATATATTAAATTACACAGAGACACACATGAAGCAAGGTTAAGGGTTGACCAGTTCAGGAAAATGTTGGGACCACAGTCTCAAAGAATCTAATCTCGTATTTCTCCTAAGAGCAATGGTTCCCTATGCACCAAGTCAGTGTTCATGGTGTCTATAGAAATAACTATCATAGATGAGAGTCAACTGTACATAAATTATCACTCATCCAAAAGAAAATTTTGCTCTATTTTAATAAACTTGTAAACCCCACATTCCACTTCTACCTACAAATAGAAATCAGGCTGAGCGAAGTGGCTCATGCCTGCAATCCCAGCACTTTGGGAAGCCAAGGCGGGATGGATCACTTGAAGTTAGGAGTTCAAGACCAGCCTGGCCAACATGGCAAAACCCCATCTCTACTAAAAATACAAAAATTAGTCAGGTGTGGTGGCGCATGCCTGTAATCCCAGCTGTTCGGGAGGCTGAGGTGACAGAATTGCTTGAACCTGGGAGGTGGAGATTGCAGTGAGCCGAGATGGTGCCACTGCACTACAGCCTGGGCAATGGAGTGAGACTCTGTCTCAAAAATTTAAAAAAAAAAGAAAGAAAAAGAAATCAACCAATAGGGTAGCTAGACAGAAAGGTTGTTTGCTCTATTTGTAGTTCTCCCTCTTAAGTATCAGACAGCTATTAAGATGTGACAGAAGAATGACTTTTAAAAAGGAATAGAGTGCAGAAAGTTGAAAAGGTAAGAAAAAGGATTTGAATTACATGTATTGTTTTGTATTTCCTTCTCTCCAATAACGTAGCCTTTTAAAATGTCTAAAATGTGAAATAATTCCAAACTTGTACCAAAAAGCTACATTCAAGTATATAAAATGTTCAGTGTAAAAATAGTTATGTTATATATGCTTGCATATATTTCTATGTAATTTATATGTATGGTCAGATTATTTCATGCTATTTAAAACATAAAATTTAAATGTTAACCTGATTCCTTATTTAAATTAATTCTTCTTTTCCCAATCATGTTTTATTGCCTGCCAAATGTGGTTGACATAAAATTAAATATATTTGAAATATATACAATGAAAAGTAACATGAGGCTAATCTAAGTAAAAGGGCAGTAAGCACCACTCTCAAATCTGAGGATTCAGTGTCAATTCTCTGATAAACTGGCAACGATGTAGCCATGAGAAAGAATCAAATTTAAGCTCTGCCAGATGTTTCTCCTAAAACACTGAAAGAGATGCAATTCTTCCCATTCCAACACCATCTTGGGAAGATTCTTATTTGTGTTTTATAGCTCCATGGACTTCCAAAGAGTACTGATGAAGAGCATATGTGAATCAAGTGAAGACGGGACCATAGCTAGTGCAAATAAATGAGCATCAGAGATTTGGACAGAAAAAATCCTCCTATTTTCTCTGGGAAAAAAAAAAAAAAAAAACAGAATAGAGAGAGGCAAACATGGCAGGGAAGGGTGCAAAACTGAAGGAGGAATGCCATCTCTGCAGTGGGCAACTGCTAACCCTACCCCTGTTTTTCTCTGAGAGTGTCAGCTTTCTTAAGAGCGAGACACCTGGGGCACAAAACTTTAAAAAGTGCTCACTCTCAGACTCCTGTAAGTTCTGATTGCAGAAAAGGAGAATGGAAGGATGGTGGATATCCCGGGAATAAAAAGAAACCAGTTTCCTCTGTGCAGTTTTCCTGGTTTGGTTTTGTAATTTAGTCCATCATGTTCTATAATTCTGTATGAATTCAGGGTTGTATGCTTTTGAGTCAGCACGGCACTAATTCTTTTTTTTTTTTTTTTTTTTTGAGACAGGGTCTCGTTCTGTCACCCAGGTTGGAGTACAGTAGCGTGATCTCGACTCACTACAACATCTGCCTCCCGGGTTCAAGGGATTCTTCTGCCTCAGCCTCCTGAGTAGCTGGGATTACAGGCACGCGCCACCATGGCCGGCTAATTTTTTTGTATTTTTAGTAGAGACTGGGTTTCGTCATGTTGCCCAGGCTGGTTTCGAACTCACAAGCTCAGGCAATCTGCCTGCCTCGGCCTCGCGAACTGCTGGAATTACAGGCGTGAGCCACTGCGTCCCCTCGCCCTTTTTTTTTTTTTTGGAGACAGAGTCTTGCTCTCTTGCCCAGGCTGGAGTGCAGTGGAACCATCTCGGCTCAATGCAACCTCCACTTCAAGTTATTCTCCTGCCTCAGACTCCTGAGTAGCTGGGATTACAGATGTCTGATACCACGCCCAGCTAATTTTTGTATTTTTAGTAGAGAGAAGGTTTCATCATATTGGCCAGGCTGGTCTCAAACTCCTGACCTCGTGATCCACCCATCTCGGCCTTCTGAAGTGCTGGGATTACAGACGTAAGCCACCATGCCCGACTGGCACTAGTTCTAAATAAAAATAGTAATGATAGACACAGGTATCCTTAGCATTTTATTGTAGATCAGCATAAAATATAAAGGAAATCTCATTGAGTGCCTAAAAAAATACAGACTAAAATTGCTAAATAGCTGATAATACTTCTCAATGAGATGCAATCAAGCTCTGACAAATGTGAATCTAGAATTTAGCTTTTCTAAGGAGACACTGCAACAAAACCAACAAAGGTGGCATTGCAATGGCCATATTCTTACATACTCTTTAAAATTTAAAAATTACATAACAGTTATAATTTGGTGAGTAGTAATTATACTCTAGTGGTGGGTGGGAGGAGAGCATGCATTCCTACTAGAATTTTCATTCCATAAACGGCAGGGAGTAAGAGAGGAAGCGTGTTACCCAAAGTTATGTAGTGATGACTTCGTGATGCAAAGACAAGTATGTTTTCCACTTAACCAGATGCTTCTGCTTGGATGGATAAAACGTAATATCCATTTGAGTGGATAAATTTGCTTCAGGTTTGGAGAGTTTTACTTTTCACCTGTAGGCTAGTCTCACTTCAAAGATCATATAATAAATCTCCTTTTGGAGACTCTGGAACTTTTGGTGGGTTTCACATGCATTTTATCAAGAAACCTTGAGTATTTGCACACTCAAATGTAGAGAGTTTGCCCTAAAACTCATATACTTTTCATCTGGATATAGTCAACCGACATGATTATTTTTGTTTATGAAGAAATACTTATCTTCACATTTTCTTCAGCTTTATATTGCAGAATTACATTACAGGAAGCCCCTGTGAGTAATTACTTTCAGCATCAAGTCTTTCATTTTATTTAATTTGTGAAAAGAGAAGAAAAATAATCTCTGATCTTCATTTTTCTTCTGATTTTTCTAGAATAACTGCCTACCCAAACCGATTTGTTAGCAATGGCAATTCCTAAAAGCCTGGCAAAAGTTCCCCTTTTGGTCAGTCTATGCCCCTCCCTCTATATGTCAGTAAAACTATTAGAATTGTAAAATATTTCGTTTCTACTAATTTATCTTTCCAAAGGCATAAAAATGCCTGTTTATAAAAGTATGTGAATTATATCAAGATGTTCAGCACCTTTTCCCTGCAAACTGTCAGAATTTCACTAGTCTAAAAATGCAATCAGTATTAATTTTGAATACTTAAGCTGCTGATATTTAAATGCTACCACTTGTGGAACTAAAATGAATTTGTCAAACTCAGATTCGGAATTTAGAACTTTATGGAGTATAGGATCGGTAAACCTCAGCGATATAATAGGTTGGAGCCAAACTTCAATAAATTCAAAGATTCAATGAAGTTCTGACCTAAGGCATGGTCGAGAAAAAGACAGAGAAAGAAGGACAGAGAGTGAGAGAAAATTAACTGAGAGATTAACAAGCAATCTCATTTATTTAGTTCCATTAAGCATCACTTTTCTGCAGTAGAATCCTAATGGCACTAGAATCTCTTGCCTCCTGGGAAACTCTCAAGAATTTCATTAGCTTTCAGGATTTGGAAAGTATTTGAGAATAGAACAATCCTCTCTCTCTCTCTCTCTTTCTCTCTTTCTCTCTCTCTCTTTCTCTCTCTCTCTCTCTCTCTCTCTCTGTGTGTTCTACATTTTTTTCTAATGTGTGATTTGAAAAGCTGTCCTATATAATTTTAATTCTGATTTGATTCGGAATATGTAAACTATTAAACCAGCAGTCAAATCCTGGAAGTGCTTCTGGTATATATAAAATATTACTTGCTGGGCACGGTGGGATTCACCTGTTGTCCCAGTTAATGACAAAACTCCATCGCTAAACAAAGATAAAATAAAGTATAAAATACCATGTATCACTCATCAATAATTGCCAAAAGATAGTTCCAAAGTATTACTCATAAATAATCACCAAAATGGGTGTATGTGTTGCCAATTCTGTTCTTACTCTAATAATTTATAAATATAACTAGTATCTGTTCTTCCCATCAGAAATAACTCTTATTTAACATTTAATACTTTATATACTTCAAAGTATTTTAGCAGGAGTTATCTGATTCAAAGCTAACTCCAATTTTAAGGAGGAGGGAGACCTGGCATCACAGCTCCTTTCTAATAGACGAGAGAACAAGGAAAGGTAATTCAAAGGACTTGTCTGTTGTCACAAAGTGTGCCAACGTGATGACTCTTGCTTGAGTTCATCCTTGTTTTTTCTTTAGACTAAACTTGTCCAACCCAAGGCCCACAGGGTACCTGCAGCCCAAGATGGCTTTGAATGTAGCCCAGCACAAATTCATAAACTTTCTTAAAACATTATGTATTTTTTTCTTTAGTTCATCAGCTGTCATTAGTGTTACCGTATTTTATGTTTGGCCCAAGACAATTCTTTTTCTTTCAATGTGGTCCAAGGAAGACAAAAGATTGGACATCCCTGCCTCATTCTTTAGGTTGTTTTAAAAATATGCTTGAAAATAAAGCACCTGAATTTGGCCAGTTATAGAAAGTAGCAATTGCATGCAGAATAAAAATATGTGTCACTACTATTAACAACTAATCCTTAATTAATGTTTGTTGTATATAAAATAGAAGTCTTACATAAGTTAACTTATTTAGTCTTGACAACAATTGTATTACATGAGACCTATTGTTAAACCCATTTTACAGAAATTATGTGGAGAAAAGCTGAGCCATTTCAAAGTAAACAGCAATGCTGAGACTCACAGTCACATCTTCCACACTCAGCACCACAGTGAAAACTACTAAGCTAAACTTCCTCTCTATGCACTGGCATAATCATAATTCATTACTGTCTATGCCATCTGTGTTAGGTAACATAGCGAAAGACAATCACACAACATAGGAATTGCCGCATAACTTCCAATTCTCTATGAGAATACAAAACAAAAAGCTTGCATCTTTCCATGTTACTTTGAAAAAATCCTCACCTTCTGGGTTCAACACCCATTTCCTGTCTGTATCTTCAATACTTTACTTATCGGGTTCACGCCATTCTCCTGCCTCAGCCTCCCGAGTAGCTGGGACTACAGGCATCTGCCACCACGCTCAGCTAATTTTTTGTATTTTTAGTAGAGGCGGGGTTTCACCATGTTAACCAGGGTGATCTTGATCTCCTGACCTTGTGATCCAACCGCCTCGGCCTCCCAAAGTGCTGGGATTACGGGCGTGAGCCACCGCACCTGGCCTGAAATGTGTATTTTTAAGACAACTCCTGCTTCCACTAAGAGATGGACCTCAGGCTACCTGATCACTCATCAGTGATTTGTACAAAGAATTTCTGAATTCAGGAACCTAAAGTAAATGAATTTCAAAGCCCCAAGAAACCCTAATATTAAAATACAATAAGAAGAAGAATATATTTTTTCTTTTTAGTGAACATATATGATATTCATATGATATTTATATTCAAGTTTAAGGCATTTATATAATTTGATAAAATCATTACATGTGATTTACGTGTATTTTATGACCAAAATTATATACTTTATAATTTTTGGTGAATTCCAAGACGATGCTTGGAAAAATAATAAAAAGAGCTGTTGTATGACTGTTGAACCTCCGAGGTAGCCTAAACTCCTTCCTCCTTAAACTTTCTATTTCTTGCACACATGCCTTAGCTCTGGTTGAGCAGAAAGTTAAAAGTTAAGTAAAAAACTGAAAAACTGGACTTTATCAATGTGCCCAGAGTTTACAGAGAAATTAAACATAAATTGGAAGCCACAGACAGGGTGAAGAGAGCAGCACTGAGAAAAATATACATATAAGATGTCAGTCATTCAAATATTGTTTCAGTCATAAATATCCCCTGTGAAATCTGATTTGGATCTGAAACAGAATGCACTTCCTCCTCTGACCCTAACCCTGAATCCACACTTACTCGTATGTATTTTCCATCATCGGTTGTACTCATGTTTCCCACAGATGATCTAATCAATGGGAAAACTGTCTTGTTCCAGGTCATTACGCTTCACAACTGCTCTTCCAAAATCACTGAATGCAGCTGTGCAGCCATAGGTAAAAGTCTCCTTGCAAGCATCACAATGATCAGCCAAGAAGATAACTTAGCCTTTGCATTAAAGTTTGTGTTTTTAATTTCAATAGCAAGCTTTAAACTTTATCTCATCACTAGATACTAACCTTGTAAAAATCACTTTTCTAAGGTTGTGTCTATGCCGTATAATGCAGTTACTTTCATTTTACTTCATATTATAGACTCTACATTTCATTATAAGCCTTATGTATGACTTCAGCTTAACAAATGTGATAATTTTTCAATGTGATAATTTTCATCTATTTCTTTCGTAATCCTTTTTAACTGTTGATGGCCACATGTTCTTAGGTGTAATTAAATCAAATTCCAGTGACTAGAACTCCCCAGTATCTGCTTCTCCAGATAAAGCAAAACATATCAGTTAACCACCTAAATTCAGCTCTTATGATTCAGTTGAGAAAATTATGTAAACTGCATCAGAGATAGAGTAGATGAGAAATACAGAACTGAGTTTCTCAGATATTTTATGGGAAAGAAAATGCCGATTTTTATCTTATTTCTTCTTCATTGCAAAGAATCAAGTGCGGAATGTGTAATCTTTTCTTCTCCATACAGATTCCACTCCAATATGGACCCTTAAATGACTCACAAATCAGAAAAATCTAATTTAAGCATGGTTTGACTAATTTCACTGGTGATCATCACAAATCTTTCAAACTCACATCTGTTGAACATTATGTATGTGTTGTCCAAATTTTGATTGTGTGTTTTCAGTTAAATACCTTAAAACATGTCAGCATTTTAACGAAGGAGATAAGCAAACATTCTAAGGGAAGCATTCTTATCAGATAATTCTGCACTGTTTACACACACAACTTGCTAGAATGATGTTAATCATTTTGGTTCTGGTACTTTAATTACCATTCCTGTAACACAGCCCCATCTTGAGAAATTACTCTTCTGCATTTATCTTACAAAAAACAAAGATTCTAGCCTAACTAGAAATGTAGATGGCCTCCCCATACTGGTTGTTTTCCCCCAATGTCTTTTGGCTCTTTCTTTTTTGTTTGCATGGCAAAAGGACAGAAGGTAATTCTCAGGCTCTTGGCCTGAGACCTACAGTTGACTGAAGCAAACATGGGTAAAATTTCTAAACCTTCAGTTAAACTATTTTTCTAATACTGTATTTTTTTGTTTTTTTTTTTTCTTTTGAGGCAGAGTCTCACTTTGTAGACCAGGCTGGAGTGCAGTGGCATGATCTTGGCTCGCTGCAGCCTCCACCTCTCGGGCTCAAGTGATTCTCCTTCCTCAGCCTCTCAAGTAGCTGGGAATACAATAGGCACAGGCGATGATGTCTATATATATACATACATACATATATATATATATATATATATTTTTTTTTTCAGTAGAGATGGGGTTTCACCATGTTGGCCAGGCTGGCCTCAAACTCCTGACCTCAAGAGATCCATACATCTTGGCCTCCCAAAATGCTGGGATTACAGGCATAAGCTACTGTGTCCGGCTCTAATACATTTTTGAAACTGCTATGTAAACTTCTACTTGTTAAAACTAAACTATAGATTACATTAGTATTGTCAACAATTACTTGTTATTCATTCATTTCCTATGAATTATAATGAATTTAGGTACTTGCTATGAACTGAGTCATGACCCTCCACCCTTCAAAATTCATAAGCTGAAACCCTAACTCCCAATGTGACTGATTTGTAGGTATGTCTTCTGCAAGTTTACTAAGGTTAAATGAGGTTATGTGGTTGTGACTTGAATCCCATAACACTGATAGCCTCATTAAAATAGTAAGAAATTTTTCTCTGCTGCCATATGAGGACATGGAGAAGGCTGTGCTGTCCTCAAGCCAAGAAAAAAGCACCACCAGAAACTGACTTTTCTGGCACTTTGATTATGGACTTCTCAGCCAGAACTATGAGCAAGGAATTTCTATCGTTATCTAATCTGATATTTTGTTATGGAAACCAGAACAGACAAATACAATACTGAAATTATATCTATCTTCAAAATACGATTGGTTGATATTATGACAGAGTAGTATTAATTTGAGTTCTAACTCTACTAAAATTTTAAGATTTTAAAAAATGATAATTATTCATTGTAGACATCTGATATGCCTTCTAGCTCTTCTCCATTATAATTCTAATGCTGTTCCATTATTCTACTTATTTTATTACCAAACATATACATTACTTGAACTCTAACATAAGAACGACAGCTTTCTAATTCACAAGGCTTTCTAAAGATTTAATAATTACTGACGAGGCAACAGGAATATAAGTTTTAAACAAGAATAATTAGAAGAAACTGTCATTACTAATTTTTTTCAACGTTGAATATAATTCTATGAGTTGTTTAGATTTCAACCCTGTGAATATATTAAAATGTAATACATCAGATTGTAATGTCTTGTGTTAGTTCTTTAACTTATAGGATTATAAGTGTTTATTATTCCAAAACAATGTTTCATTTGTAATTACGATGGCTAAGTATTTGGAGCCCAACCTTACAATGCAAAACAATTCTTTCCATTTTGTAGGCAATGTGCGGAGAAAGCTCTTATTTTTAACTCTATATTAGTGAAAACTTTCCTGCAATTCTGGACTATAAAGAATATTATTGCATTGTTCAGAAAAAAAATAAGCAAAATCAATTGCCCTTTGACATCTTAAATCGATGCATTTTTGAGAAACAGTCAATTGCTGCATAAAATTATGAACATTATCTAACTGTCTTACAGATTTTAAATCTGGCTCACACTCCTCATTCTAAACATGGACAACAGATTGTATGGAATCAACCCTTGCACCTCCCTCAAACCAGCAGTAGTATTTATTCCCATCTGTAATGAGAGCTTAGGTTATTTTCTATCTCTTTCAAGATTTTAGAACTTCCAGATAATGTTCATTCCATGGAGGAACCTGGCAGCCGCCACCTTAACCAAGTGATCAAACTCAACATCATTATGAATGAGTCATGTCAGCATCTTCTATCTTCTGACGTGATACAGTGAGAAGAGAAAAGCATCACTTCTGTCTTATACTTGCCAAAAATATATTCCCTGAAACATATGCATTAAGAAGAAACACCAGACAGGGTCATATTATAAGATGTTCTACCCAATTATGGGTCAGAATGACAATAAAAGACTAAGGAAATATCCCGGACTGGAAAATATAAGTAAACAGGACAGATGAAAGGTGTGATATTGAATTGGTTCCTGCCAGAAACAAGTATTTAATGCTTTATTAGAACAACTGGCAAATTTTGAATATGTGCTGTTAATTAGTAAATAGTATTGTATCAATGTTAATTTACTAGCTTAAATAATTGCTGTAGTCAGGTAAGATATTACCATTTGAAAAAGCTGGATTAGAGAATAGCACTTTGCAACGTTATTTATAAGTCTGAAATTAGTTCAAAATAAAAAAGTTTAAAACTTTACCAATTTGATCACATTTTACAGATGAGAAAATCAAAACTTATTGTTTCAGGGCTGTGTTTAAAATAACGAGAAAATTGCTACTTTAACCTGGAGTTTCTGCTTACTGATCTTTCCACCATATAAAGCTTCTGTCAATATAGTTTTAGAAAACTCTGCCCTATTTTCTAAGAAGATAATTTGCTTTTACTTTGATTTGAAGATTGTATGAAAAAGATACAAAATCACAGAGGTGCACCAGGTGTCCTCATGCAAGCATTTGTTCTTGGATCTGTGAGTTCTTCCTCTGTGGTAACCACCTCCACAGCTGTTGGTTAGCTTTGGGATTTACTGCTATCCACTGTCATAGGATTACCTGCTTGGCTTATCAACCAGACTGTGAATTGTATGAACGAGTTTATTTTTTAATGCTTCTATCTAGCACATTATCAATCACAGTATAAGTATGTGATAAATATTTGAAAATAAAAAGGAGAAAAACAAGAAGAAAGAAAACACAGAGGGTAGGTTTAGCAGCATACAAGAGATTTTCTCGGATACAAAGTTAACCATGTTTGTACAAACTAGCGTTTCTCTCAGGTAATCAACCTAAGGCATATAATCAATATAAATCATACAAAACAATGAGGACCCAATTTCTCCCAATATAGTCCTTGCCTACATATGCTCAACCCAGTGAAGTCTCAGTGACTGTCCTGCTGCTTATCCAATTCTGTCGTGTATCCTGGTGAGTCACGGAGGGCTGCAGATCCCGTGACTCTGTATCTATGAGCAATGCACATAAAGCCTGTCCAAACAATTACAGTGCACTTTGTAGAGAAAAAACTCAATCATCATTTCAGTTTATATCTTGTCCTTTGCACCTAAAACCTCAAAATAAATACAATGTTAAAACACAGCTAATATACATTTTGGGAGGCAGATCACGCGAGGTCAGGAGTTTGAAACCAGCCTGGCCAACACGATGAAACCCTCGTCTCTACTAAAACTACAAAACCCATCCAAGTGTGGTGGTACATGCCTGTAGTCCCAGATACTGGGGAGGCTGAGGCAGGAGAATTGCTCGAACTGGGAGGCAGAGGCTGCAGTGAGCTGAGATTGCGTCACTGCAAGCCAGTTTGGGTGAGAGTGCAAGACTCCATCTCAAAACAACAAGAACAAAAAAACACAACTAATGTAGGCTGTATTTGAGAATGCTTGCTGTTTTAATCACAAAATAGGAGGCAAGTAGACTGCACATAAATACAAACATGGTTAAAAAGGCAGAATTTTTAAATGATTTTGATCAAAATACATAGACAATCAGGAAATGTGGAGTCCAATCTAGAGTATCTAGTTCGGCTATAATCAGGCAAATAACTGAAAGTCCTCCATTCTGTCCAACTTTTAGCTGTATAGTTAAAGCCTTCGGTAATTATAACCTTCATTTCTGAACTAAGATGACTTTTTAAGATAATTAGCCATATTAAGCTGAATAAATGGTGGGTTTCCACATTTCAGTGGCACAACCTAACATGTTATTTACAAAATGGTAAGAATAAAACAAAATGACAATTGATTCGTTTATTAGAGCATTATAAGAGCTAAATACAACTGCCAAGAAGTATTTCTGAAAATCTGAACTTATTTGCATCTGATAGAGCTGATCCGTGTCCAAATTTCTTTTGAAATCACCAGGAATTTCACACGTCTATCAGCAAACTGACAAAGAACAAGTGCCTTTAAAAATTAACTCTGGTTGTAAAGTTACTATGAAAATGGGGTTTCCACTCATTACTAGAAAAAATAAACTGTCTTTGTTTTCTTCTAAGAGTTGACCTGGTGTTAGGCAATCTACATTTTCAGACACTTTTCCTGTTCGTCTTTTCTCAACAAAATCTATAACCTGTAAATGTTACTATGATGACTATGTTCTCTCCTGTTGCTCATACTTGGCATTCATTATTGACCTTTTCTGTATCTAATATAAAATTTTCCAGTTAAGGAATCTAATTTGTAACCCAAGTTTTTTAAAATAAACACAACCTATTTTCAATATGAAACTTTCTTTTTGGAACACTGAATGTATCTTTAGATATCAGGAGGTAGATAATTTCTTGGTGAGAGATACAGCTGAAGTATAATTAAATGCATTCAAAATGCTCACCAATACTTCCAAGTTAGCTTAAATTTAAAGCAAAGCCAATCCTGCAAACTGCATTTCTATGTATTTGATTTGTACTGGGGTAATAGGTATAAATTTTCCCTGAATAAGCTGGGAAAAAAGGGGAGTAGTAAAAAAAAAAAAAAAGCAAGAGTGATGTTAACAGCTAGGGGAGCGATTGTGGAAGAGGCACGAAGCACACATTTCAGTGAAAGTAATGGCCTAGGGCACAGCGATCAGCTGGCAGCCCATTACAGTTAGGAAAGATGAAAAACACTTAGTACCTGGAACAGAGGCTGAGTGGTTTTGTAGACAATTTTTTTTTTCGTCAGATAATTAGGGGACAAGGGGACATCAAGTGAGTAATGCCAAGGTGAGTAAAAGACTGGGCTGAAAAAATGCAGTGTGATCCAATGAAATGGGTGGAAACTGTGACCTCCTACGTACCGTAAATAACCACGGGAGGGGTGATATAAATGAAAAGGAGAAAAGACAGGATCCTCCCCCTTCCTTCTTCCCATATAAAAACAAGAAAACAGGCATGATGGTAATTAAAACATACATGCAAGGAAAGGGGCACTATTTTTTTTTTTTTTTTTTTTTTTTTTTTTTTTTTGAGGCAGAGTCTTCACTTTGTCGCCCAGGCTGGAGTGCAGTGGCACCATCTCGGCTCACTGCAAGCTCCGCCTCCCGGGTTCGCGCCATTCTCCTGCCTTAGCCTCCCGAGTAGCTGGGACTACAGGCGCCCGCCACCGCACCCGGCTAATTTTTTGTATTTTTAGTAGAGACGGGGTTTCACCGTGTTAGCCAGGATGGTCTCGATCTCCTGACCTCGTGATCCGCCTGCCTCAGCCTCCCAAAGTGCAGGGATTACAGGCGTGAGCCACCGCGCCCGGCTGGGGCACTATTATTTTTTAAAACAGAACTCAGAGTAACACCCAAGGACTCCTTCCTTAAGTCTATACATTTAGGGTCAGGGGTTTATCAACTTATTTCACAAGAAAATGATGGGAAGCTAACGACAAAGGTTGCACCATCAGAGTCTAGCATAGCCCGGAAGTCTGTGCCCTGGTGGTTCCTGAGTATGGGTTCTAGAAGCACTCCTGGTTCCACTCAACAGACTGTTCTACTTTGGTCTTTGGTTATCATATGTAAAAACCAACTCAGTAAACTACCTAAAATAATATGCTTGAAAGCCATATTATAGCCTCATTATCTTCAATGTCTTAATGACCAAATTTTATTGACTGAAGAGTCATTTAATTGATCTTGCTGCTCACTTGCCATTAACATGGACTCAAAATTTGAAAGTCTAAAATAACTCACAGGCATAATTTCTCTAACATTTGAAGTTCTTCTATTAAGGATTGAATTTTTTTACCCATTAATTATATCTCCACCATAGTTTAACCGTATATAAATAATTTCTAAAAGCTGCATTGTTAAGCACCCCCAGAACAGACATTCCTATAATTAACTGGAATAAATATAAACACTATTAGAACATAAAATAATACTGGCTTTCATCTGAGGAACCACACAGATAACATTTGACATGTAACAAAATAGACGATCCACAACTAAGTTAATTTATAATATGTAGTGAAATATAAAGTATAAAAATGTCTAGAGTAATTGAATGTCATAAATATTTTAATCGATTTATTCAGTAACAGAATTGAATTGTGGATACCGTTTTTCTATTTTAGAGATTAGAAAACTTGAACTTAATGATATTAGGCAACTTGCCTCCAAGTTATACAACTAGTAGAAAGTGGTAGAGCAAGAAAATAAAAATGATGTCAATTTGACACATACTGTAGTTATCCATTATGTGATCAAGTTAAGGTATAAAATGTATCAAAGTCATCACCCATATTTTCCAAATTATCCAAATAGCTAGATTGCGTTAGGATGACTAAGAGTGTGACCATCTAACTAGCCTAGGTTGAATATACATCTGTGAAAAGCACTGATTAATTAGGTTCTTTCTTTTCTTTCTATGATTATCTGCCCAGCCATTTCTTCACATCTTCTTCTATAACTTTTAGTTCTTTCTGTCCTATAAACATATCTGGGCATAAACATCACCTCCCCAAACTAACAAAAAAAAAAAAAAAAGAAAGAAAGAAAGAAAAGAAAAGAAAAGAAAATGTGTCTATTTACCCAAGTAATAAAAAAAGTACTTAAGTCAAAGTTGTTATATCTCTGCTTATTCAGACCACCAAATTATTAATAAAAAGGATAATTTCATCATCTCAAATACAAAATCTATAGTACTCAAGTTCTCTGCCACTTTTTTCCAAGGATATATGAAAATTGTTCCTGTAAGGCCTTGTATTTGTCTCTCTTGTCTATAAATTCTCCCTCCATCTCAAATTATGTTACAGCCATTTTTCTGTATTTTAGTTAATTTTAAAAAAACTTAAATCCATTTCCATCCTGGACAATTTACTATGAAAGGCAACACTGAACTCCCAATATACAGCATGCAAAAGATAAACATGAACTAATTTCTGTCATATAAATATAAGTGACCTTCTTTGATTACTTGAAAGGGAAGTACATAATGTTTCTTGTTAACTACACAATTTCTCTTAGAAAAATAACACCGTTGCCCAGTAATTTTGTATGTATACGGAATTTAAGTAACATAGGGGCATATCTCTTCATAATTTTAAATGGACTTATAGGAGTTTTATGGAATAAGCATTCTGAATTATTATGTGAAGGTTGTGAAATTCAAAAGAAGGGCACTTAAATTTTAAAACTATATTGATTTTTTAAATGTCAACTTCACCCAAGCAACTCCATTTAACACCAAATTAAATGGCATTTACTTTGGAAACATTTTTGCTGCTTTTAGAAAATTTTACATAGTCACAAAATATGATTTTGCTTAATAACTATTACTTCCTTTTATATGTACTTGAATATTACAGATCTGTCCATTTAAGAAAGTTAGATGACTTTGTTAAATGTCCATTAAAAATGAATGAAATTAAGAGCTAGTTTCCTAATCAAATCCTGATCATTATGGTTACTCTTCTCAATTTCTTTATAAGAAAACAAGTAAAAAGAGAGACAGAAATTTAGCATATAAAAGTATAGTAAATATGATGGTGTTACTGGTAGAATGGCTATAAAAATATATATTTGTACACAAAACACCTCTGTATTTACATAAGCTTAGGTAGGAAAATGCTATAACTGGACCAAAAAAAAAATCCTAATTCACATCCCTAGAAGCCTTTAACTTATTAATATCCTTTTGTTTACAAGGC